>NC_080078.1:18556273-19795355 GCF_949987535.1 Balaenoptera acutorostrata | reverse complement strand
TAGATGTATGAATTATATGTTTAAAAAAAGAGAAGCATTATAAAACAATGGAAAAGTGAAGAATCGTGGTGTTACCTATTTCTGTAAATAACACCTAATCATACACCTTTTTTCTTCACCACAAACATCATGGTGTTAAGTATGTTTTCAAGTCAACCTCCAATGCCCTTGTCTTAGTTCTGGCTGCCATCACCTCTCTCAGCCTGTGGCCATAGTTTCCTAGCTAGTCTCCTTTCACCTTCTCCTCTTTTTCCTTCTTCTGAAATCCTAACTCCACCTGCTGCCAGAGTCGTCTTCCTAAAGCACCCACTTAATTTTTTCAACATTCTGCATGTAAGGGTTCCCCAGTTCCACTGCAGTGGTCCTCAAACTATGATCCCCTCAAAACTGGAACAGAAGCCTTTCTAATGTTGGTCTTCCACAGAGGAGAACAAAAGCCACCAATATTGCCCGACTCCAAAAAGTTGGTGTTCATGGTCATGGGTGATCATGTATTTGAGTCCTGCCATCTTGGGACTGTTTGGGGATTATTATTAATCCTAGCATGTCCAAAAATGCAAAAGCAGTGAGATTACTGAAAAAGTTATAAGAGGGGATGAACAAGTATAATGAAAATTAAAGAAACTAAAAGTTACACTGTTAAATATGATGACTCAATAGACTTTCAATGTACAGCAAAATTGTCTGTTGGGGAGAAGATGGCCATCTTTGCTACACAAGGCAAAGAAAATTGAATATACTGGTTTTAAGACTTCTTAAAGCTTTGAGGAACCAACTTGCTCCTCCAACTGGATGGAAATGCATCCAGTGGTTTGTGAATTTAAATACCACAGTCATTCCGGACTTGAGAACATGTGGATCTACACACAACTTTTCACTACCTAATAACCTTTCAATATCTAATTTGAAAATAAGAGCTGGATAGAGTTTTTCCACTGTTAAGAGTCAGATATAGTTGTCTTTTTCCAATTTATAGACAAAAAAATATTAAGTTAAAGGATAAATTTTCAGGGTTTTATGTTTCCCCTAAGAATTTTTCTTCCCTCTTGGAATTCTTAATCACCTGTCATCCCTTCCTGCCTGTTATCGAGATTGCTAAAGTGTCACATGTCAGAGGTGCCTTCACTGAGCCCAAAGCATATCTCAGAGCCCCCATGCCTGAGTCCATTCTCCATCTATCCTAGCACTCACTGTAGCTAGTGAAGTAGAAATACTCTCGTGTATCTCCCCAAGGTACAGCTGGGCATGGGTTTAAGTGGCCACTCCAGCCCATGCATCTGAAAGTATCCAATGACCACGTGAAATCCAAGCTGGTAGATGTGTAAATGTTCACGCTGATAGGTGACAGGTAGCTGGTAGTTGCGTACAAGAATTTCTGTCAGTTCTGAACATTTATATATTGAAATATTTGTATTCATTTGAGCACCTGTTTACTTAGTCTACAATTTATCATTTAAACTCTTTAGGAGGCATAAATTTGGCTAACCCATACGGAAGAACACGGAGAAACCATAGAAGAAATGCTAATGAAACATTAAAGGGGAGATCAAATTGACTGCTAGACCAAAAGGTATCTCTGATAAGACACCTAAAAAACAACCGAGGGAAAGGAGAGGAAGAGAAACATCTTAGGACTAATTAAAAGGAAGTGGCCTATGCAAATAATCAATAAGCCGTAATTAATGTGAAATATTAGGACACAGGAAACAAGTCTTACAGCCTGGAGGGCTGAGGTGAACTGAATATTGTTTTCATATCATTTGCTACAAATAGGCTCTACCTATTCAAAAGCAGTTTCTTACATAAATCACAGGGTTAGATTTTCAACAGAATCTGCTTTATCTTCAAAACTTGTATCAAACCTGTACCTAGTCATAGACATGCTCTCTCAAGATTCCATCACTGCTTTCATTAAGTAATGTATCTGAGAATAAGAATATCAATTTGCTTATGTTAAAATATATGAATAAATCAAGATATGGCATTAACATTTCATTATGAACACCTGAAATGTTAGAATAGGTACATTTGGCTATATTCAAATTATCTGTTTGTATGTCCATCTTCCCACTCAAGTTCCTAGGAACCGGTTATGTTTTTAACCCCAGACCCTAGCATCTGACAGGTTCTCAATAGACATTGGTTGAGCTGAACTGGTAACTGATCAATGAAATTGACAACTGACTATTTATTCCATGGCAATTAAATAAACAAATGACATACAGAAAACTTGAACATATAAGGAAATAGGAATATAGGGACAATGGTCATTTCAACCTTAGTGGAAAAAATTAAAATAAGTAACAAATTTTAAAAAGACAATGTCTAGTGCTACTAGGGTGACGGTGAGACATGGCATTCATCATGTCGCGCACAGTGACATGCACTGCCGTGCAACATTACTTGCTGTGCTGCAAGTGAAATGATAGCGCTATCTTGTTAGAAGGCAATTTGGCAATACGCTATGTAAATATTAATTTCCTACAAATGTAGTGATTCTAAACTCCTGAGAATTCATCAGAAAAAAATAATTTAGAGGGGAACAGCTATGATCATTAAAATGGTGACTGGCCATGTCAAAAGAAAGGGGAGACCTAGATGTCCCTGAAAAGGGATAACGACCAGCTGAAGACAGCAAAGCCAGTTGAAAGACAACTGTGAGTCCAAGGGAAAAAAAATGAAAGTTTGAACTAAAGTAATTGGAAGAATGGCCATCGAGAGGCAGAGACCAAGTCAAAAGACACTCAGGAGGCAGAACTGCCGGATCGTGGTGAGAGCCTGGATAATAAAGAACGTGCAAGAGAGATGGGGGGACTGACAGGTGACTAAGTAGGTGTGGTGGCATTCCATGCACTAGAGCAGGTGTCAGCGAACTCTTCTGTAAAAGGAACAGACGGTAAATAGCATAGGCTCTGCGAGCCATACAACCACTGTTAAAACTACTTAGTTCTGCTGCATCAGCCCATGGCTACATTCCAATAAACCTTTTTTACAAAGCAGGAGGTAGACAGGATTTGGCCTGCAGGCCAAAGTTTGCCAACGCATAGACTAGGGGACCCAGGGAAAGGAGGCCAATATGAGGATGAAGTTCATGAGTTCTGTGTCAGCAGGACATTTAAGTGGAGACGTTCAATCTAGAGATGAAGAGATGCCAGGCCCAGAGGAATAAAACTGAGTCATCAGCCAGGTGGTGGCAGTTATGGGGCTGAGATCACCCAGGGGAATGGTCTCAGAAGAGAGGACATGAAGGACACTTCCTTGTCCGAATACAAGGGCAGATGGGCAATGTCTTCGGGTCACTATGGTCCTGGAACGGTAAAGGCATTATGGCCTAATCTCCCTTAACTCCCTTAACTTAAAAAGAGGCTCCTATTTTAACTTGGGGCTTTCATCCCCTTTCCCAAGATTAATAACTTTAAAGTTTCAAATTCATAGATGAAAAAGAAAACTTCCCACTGGCTGGAAAGTAAGGCAATTCTAAAATAAAATGTCTATCAACTTTTTAATGTTTCATTTTTATTATGAACTTTACACTCAAAATATATATAACATGTGCATTAAGTATGAAGAATGATGACAGAACAAATGTTTGGTCTCCAACTTAAGAAGAAGTGAAGAAGTTCATTACCAAAACACCACTGTCCAACTTTCATACCGTAAGAATTAGTCTCTAAACTAGAGATCAAAGCAGGCAGCCCAAGACCAGATAAAGCTTGAAGATACATTTTCCTTGGCCTACGCAGTGTTGTTGTTTTTTTTTTTTTTTTTAGTTGCCAACATTAAACATCAAGAAATCAGCATTCTGAATTGGGCGATTGGGATTGACATGTATACACTGATGTGTATAAAACTGATGCCTAATAAGAACCTGCAGTATAAAAAAACAAACAAAACAACTAATACTAAACTTTCATTGGGTTATTTGTATGGAAATATGTTAATATAAATGTTTCAGACATTACATGAAATTTCTAAAAATCTTATATTTGTATTTGTATGGAAATATGTATGGAAATATGTTAATATAAATGTTTCAGACATTACATGAAATTTCTAAAAATCTTATATTTGTATTTGTATGGAAATATGTATGGAAATATGTTAATATAAATGTTTCAGACATTACATGAAATTTCTAAAAATCTTATATTTGTATTTGTATGGAAATATGTATGGAAATATGTTAATATAAATGTTTCAGACATTACATGAAATTTCTAAAAATCTTATATTTGTATTTGTATGGAAATATGTATGGAAATATGTTAATATAAATGTTTCAGACATTACATGAAATTTCTAAAAATCTTATATTTGTATTTGTATGGAAATATGTATGGAAATATGTTAATATAAATGTTTCAGACATTACATGAAATTTCTAAAAATCTTATATTTGTATTTGTATGGAAATATGTATGGAAATATGTTAATATAAATGTTTCAGACATTACAGGAAACGTCTAAAAATCTTATATGTTCTGGTATAATGTTATAAGTAATAATCCTAGTTATTACTTTAAAATGTATATCTCAGAAATAACTAATTTTCTTGTCAACTGCATTATTATGAACTTTCATCAAATCTTTAACCATGGTCATTTTTAAGTCTTTTGTCATTTACAGACAGTTCTGGGTGTACTCTGATGATTTTGCAAATATGTTCCTATAAAAGAGTTTCATCTTCAAGAAATTCATGGAAAAGACTCTGACAAGTACAGGTTTCTGGTAACTGACTGTACTGCTGAACTGAATGAATAAGCATTTTCAGAACTCTAATGAAAAACTGATGAACTCATAAAAGTGCTAACAAAAGATCAAGATGAAAAAAAAAGAAATTAATTACATGGGACTGAGTGAACTGATGAGGATGAGTATAATTTTTGTGACTTTCTGTCTGAATTAAAAAAAAAAAAATCCCACAAGGACTCAGAGGAAAAGAATATACAAATCAATTTTCACTGCAAAGTAAAGGAGCTGTTACAGTGGAGGATTACTGGACTGAATGTCAATATTATGACATAGTATAAGTGTGTTTCATGTTTGGTAATTGCAATCATTGTTGCTTTTGTTGTGGTCATCCATGTACAATGCTTGGTGTCAGTCTATCTATCTCTTGTAAAAATAAAATACAGTGTGTGTGTGTGGAAAAAAAAAAAATGTTTCAGACATTACATGAAATTTCTAAAAATCTTATATGTTCTGGTATAATGTTATGTCATAATCCTAGTTATTACTTTAAAATGTATATCTCAGAAATAACTAATTTTCTTGTCAACTGCGTTATTATGAACTTTCATCAAATCTTTAACCGTGGTCATTTTTAAGTCTTTTGTCAGTTACAGACAGTTCTGGGTGTACTCTGATGCTTTTGCAAATATGTTCCTACAAAAGGGTTTCATCTTCAAGAAATCCATGGAAAAGACTCTGACAAGTACAGGTTTCTGGTAACTGACTGTACTGCTGAACTGAATGAATAAGCATTTTCAGAACTCTAATGAAAAACTGATGAACTCATAAAAGTGCTAACAAAAGATCAAGATGAAAAAAAAAATTAATTACATAGGACTGAGTCAACTGATGAGGATGAGTATAATTTTTGTGACTTTCTGTTTGAATTAAAAAAAAAAAATCCCACAAGGACTCAGAGGCAAAGAATATACAAATCAATTTTCACTGCAAAGTAAAGGAGCTGTTACAGTGGAGGATTACTGGACTGAATGTCAATATTATGACATAGTATGAGTGTGTTTCATGTTTGGTAACTGCAATCATTGTTGCTTTTGTTGTGGTCATCCATGTACAATGCTTGGTGTCAGTCTATTTATCTCTTGTAAAAATAAAATACAGTGTGTGTGTGTGAAAAAAAAAAAGTTAAAAAAAAAAGTTAAAAAAAAAAAGAAATCAGCATTCTGGAATATCATTAGAAATAAGGAGATGTGACTATATTACACACATTTCACCATGGCAACAACTGGCTGGAGCTGAGAGCAACTCTCCCCTTTAAATGAACATGTACTCACTAATTCACTGCAGTCCTCATCATCCCCTATTGCCTTAAACCTATCTCCTACTTCACTTATTACTTTTAATTGCCCTGGCACTTGAATTTGCGACCCCTGTTTACAAAGTATAATTGTGGTTTCCAACTTTTTGGAATATGGGAGACATTATGTAAAGCTAAAGTTCAGACTCTCTCACCGGGAACATTACAGGTCCATAATCCCTTATCCATCACTTTGAAATCTAAAAAAAAAAAAAGTTTTTTTGTAACTCATTTGGCAACATAACTTGACCTAAGCTAACATGAAGCTATTTTTAATCTTTAAGGATTCCATTTAGTGTGAACTACATTCATATATTTTGCTATGGAGATAATAACATGTATGATGATTACAGGCTGCTGCCCCAGACCTTACTGGAGATATTACATAACAGCATATGTGCATTATTACTTTTCTTTTCTTTTTTAAAAAATTATTTATTTTATTTTATTTATTTATGGCTGCATTGGGTCTTCATTGCTGGGCGCAGGCTTTCTCTAGTTGCGGTAAGCAGGGGCTACTCTTCGTTGCGGTGCATGGGCTTCTCATTGTGGTGGCTTCTCTTGTTGCGGAGCACGGGCTCTAGGCGCGCAGGCTTCAGTAGTTGTGGCACGTGGGCTTCAGTAGTTGTGGCTCGCGGGCTCTAGAGCGCCAGGCTCAGTAGTTGTGGCGCACGGGCTTAGTTGCTCCACGGCATGTGGGGTCTTCCCGGACCAGGGCTCAAACCCGCGTCCCCTGCATTGGCAGGTGGATTCTTAACCGGTGCACCACCAGGGAAGTACCTACTTTTCTCTAAAATCTGAAAACTTCTGAGTTCTGAAACTCATCTGACCCCAGGGGTTTTGGATAAAGGACCATGGGCCTGTTATACTTTTACTATCTACGTTTAAGAGAACACACACACACAAGGCAGATAGGAGTGTAATAATATTTTTAAATGGGTTTATACTGGATTAATTATAATGGCATCTATCTACATTTGAGAAACAGAAATAGAATGATATATGCAAAACCATCGCAGTCTGATAAGAATGCGTAGAGCACATGCTGATTCTAGGACCCTATACCCCAGTGCTGATTCCTGGGGCGGGGGAGGGGGTCCTGCCGTCCACACACTGGGAATCACTGGCACCAAGGTAATTCCATATTAGAATAACATGCTGCGTTCACATACTCTATATGACATGTGAAAATGATGCTTATGACCACATCCTTTTAGGGTTTTTTTTTGTTTTTTTTTTTCAGTGAACAATGGGTTTTCACTCACCTATAAATACCCTGTTTGCTATTCTAGGATTGCACAATATGTAAAGTACATAACAAGGCCACAGAAGATCAGATTCAGAAGAAGCTGCAAAGACACCAGACTCCTTTCCACCCCCACTCTATGCAGAGACTGAATGGAATCCACTCAGACTGAAGCAGAGCACAGCTACCTCCCCTTTCTCAGAATTACTGTTCAGAGGAAATCAGTGTGAGTAAAATGAGGCAGCAGGGTAGGCAAGGGATGTAGAATGTGATGCTGGCAAAAGTAAGGATCCGGTCTGTAACGTCAAGCATAAGGAAGGGCTGTCTCACGGAAGAGAGACAAGACAGATTCAACGTGGCACCAGAGGACTGCTCTGGGGTGTGCGGGGAAAGGGGTATTTGACTCACCCTGAGAATTAGTGCTGCCCGCCTGGAGTAGAAGGTCATTAGATATCTGTGCCCTTCAGGGAGGGTCGGCAAAGAACGTAACAGAATAAAACAAGCCAGGTCGGGACTGCACGGCTCATGCCCCACCCAGATGGGACAGCTGCTGCTCAGCTCCTGACACCTGTACTCGGGAGGGATGCCAGGCCTTGCCAGGTCTTCCAAGATTTTAGAAGCAGCTGGAAATCCAGGTTTTCATGTGAAAACTTTCTCATTTTTAAATATGAGCCAATGACTGTAAAAAAATAAATAAATACTGAATAGGCCGAAGAGAACACATCTCTGGCCTGCAAGCAAGCAGTGTGGAGCTTTGGTTTTTTGATAATTCAGACGTCCAGACCCTGGAAGGACTAGAACAGGGTTTCTCAACCTCAGCAGTCTTGGCATTTGGGACCAGGTAAGTCTGGATTGTGAGGCTGTCAGGTGCATTGCAGCATATTCAGACGCCTCCCTGGCCTCTATCTACCCCTCTCCCAATCAAGTCACAACAATCAAAAAATGTCTCCGGACATTGCCAAATGTCCCCTGGGGGGCAAAACCATACCTTGGTAAGAGCCACTGGACTAGAGCAACATCCAACTCTCAGCCTTCAGGATTTTACGAAGGCATCACTCATGACTCAAACAACAGGTTTTTCACCTAAGAGTTGCCCACGTGAAGATTTATAGCTGCTTTGGAATTAGAAACCTGGGTTTGAATCCACAGCTCTGTCATTTACTAGCCTGATGACCTCTCTGAGTTCTGGCTTCCTCATCATTAAATCAGGAACAAATAACATTGCCTCTTAGAGCTGCTGCAAGAATGCGGTGAGATAATTTATGCAAAGCACTGAGCCCAGCGGCTTAATAAGCACCAAAAACTTTTAATAAACATTAATCCTTCCCTAGTGAAAAGGCAGCCCGGATTCTGTAGTCGGAAGCACATGGGATCCAGAGTCAGAAGCCCTGGACCCAAGTCGTGCCTCGGCCACTTAGTAGCTGTGCGAACATGTCAAGTCATTTTCCCTCTTTCTAGAATAGAAATGATCATTGCCAGTAGGTGAGAACCAAGCCAGGTGGTCTGGTACAGCATTTGGCAAACTAAACCAACTAGAGAAAAGCTGATGATTAGTACTATCAAATCTTTTAAAGGTTTCTGTAAAGGAAAGAATGAGCTCTTCAACAAATCAAAGAACTGAGAATGCAGTAATATCAGGGTAAGGTACAGGGAAAAAAAGAAAAATAATAACAGGGATTGTGAACCTCCAGGTCCTTCTAGACAAGCAATTGCCACCTGGTGACCCACACACCAAATCTGGCCACCAATATATTTTGTTTAGCCCCGCATGGTATCATGGTGATTGTTTCCTTTTCATTAAATGCCATCTAACCTTCATTAAAATCCAGATTTCAGGCTTTTCTGGAAAGCTACAAAGGTTGAGTCACTCTGGGCCCATATTCCCACATGCCCCTTTGGTGAGATCATGGGGGGGCACGCCCCCAACCCTTACCTGGCCTCAGTCACTCATTTATTTTACTAGTCTGGCCCCTCTAGGCATTTGAGTCTGTAACCTTGGCTTATCTAAAGTGAACTATCTGGGAAAGCATTTGAACCTCCAGGGAGTACTTCAGTCAAGGCAGAAACCCACACCCAATGAGACACTCCCTCCCAGAGCCTCACCTAGGTAATAACTCTCCTGGTTAGTCCTTCAGCTTCCTTTTCTCCTGGACACTTCAACCTCATAACTAAACTTTCCTCAAGCTCCTCATCCTGTGTACACCTTCCTCCATGCAGGGCATCACCTCCCCAAAATCACCACCTGCATCCACTGGATTATCTGCATCAAGGATTTTCAAAGAACAAAATATCTTTCTTAGCAGGACTACAAAAAGACACAACATGATGTTTCTTGTTTCCTGACCAGCACCCCGGTTTCCCTTGGGGAGCCAGCACTCCCCCACTCTCAGTCCCTGTTGTTCAGACAGGGTTTACTCCATACCTATTTCCAGGGAAAAGCATGGGACCCAGTCAGAAGCACTGAGTCAATCTTGGGCCTTTGGCAACAGTGACTGGAAGAAAAATATTCTCTGTCCCTCTGGGAACAGAACTGAGGGCAATGGAAGAAGGGGGTGGGGCTGGGGGTTCTCCTTGTGGACACAGCTTGTCTAAAGAGTGGAAGCCCTGGATCCAGCCCAACCTGCAGCCATACTCCTTTTCGATTCTTTTGGTCACATATAAGCCTATAAATTCCCATCTTCGCTTACAGCAGTTTGATTTGGGTTTTCTTACAATCAAAAGACACCTCATCAATACAAGAGAAATTTGAAAGAAGTGCTCGAAGATGGAAACAAAGCCTTCGCTCAAACTTTCTCCTGTTTTTTGGTTACCTCTCTCCATCCAGTAAGAACTGGCACTAGCCATCCTTCTATAAGCACTTAGCTCAGGGTAGATAATTATTTCTTTGCTTGCCTATCTCTTCCACAAATCTACTGAGCTCCTTCAGGCCAGAAACTGTGTTGTATTCACTTTTGACTCTTTAATACCTCACACACTGGCACACAGTTTGGGCCAACAAGTGTCTGTTGAATGGATGAATCAACGAAAGTCAGGGGGACGAAAGGAACCATCCTCATTCTCTCCTTTGGGACACCCATATCAGGAGAACACCTCCTAAGCCTTTACCCTATGGGACACAAACCATCTTCTGAAGACTCATCTACCCCTTGTAAACAAATTGCATCATGAGAACTCACTCCTTCCAGCCATTACTAATTCTCCCACACGTCCATCCCATGGAAACTCACTGTGGGGTTACTCACAAGTTCCTCATTTTGCAAAGAGAATATTCGTCACAAGACACCACCTAGAACTCTACAAGCTGACAGTACACACTATGGGCAAGCCATTCACACAAATAACTTCATTCATTAGTGCGTGTGTGCTTTCTAGCCTTTGTTTTGACCCAAGTACATCCAGAAGCCTGATTCTGGTGCCCACCAACCATCTGCTTCTGCCCAATAACAATTCTAGGCTCTCTCCTACCTAGACCTTTACAATTACTTAAGTGGAAAGAAAAAAATACAAATATATCTAGGAAATCAATAGCAGTAAAGCAACAGGTTCCCCAGTAAAAACAGTTTTGACTTTAGGTGCATAATTGCCATACCCTTAATAGCTCTGTAATAGCTGCAGCTTCCACTGCATCAAGCAATAAAGATTTTCAAACAGAGTCAAAGGTCAGGGCCAGAATTATAGTCCTGGGATGAGTCACACCACTTACTCCATCCAATTCTCGTTTTCCCATACTTGGGCCCACACCACCAGGGCAATCTAGTGAGAACTGGATTTACATTCGTTTAACAATATTTACTGAGTAGGTACCATGTTATAGGAACCACAGCAGACCCTGGGAATCAAAGAAGAATAAGCAAAAACTCTTAAAAGCGTTTAGTCTAATGGAGAACGCTGGCAAGTAAAGAGGCAATTACATTACGGTAAAACAGGTGCTACATGGAATTATGAAAGCACCAAGGAGGGACATCCAATCTATGCTGGAGCATCAGGGAAGGCCTTTTAGAGGCAGAGACCTTTACGAGGAGACCTGAAGAATGAGCAGGAGGTGGCCTAGGGCAGGTGTGATGAAAGAGGCTTCCCAGAGTTCCAGGTAGAGGCTAAAACGTAAGAAAGCACAGCCTCCTCTGGAAACTGAAAGTAGGCAAGTATGGCTGGAATTTAAAAGTGTTAAGAGAGTAGCTACTACAGAGGAAGCAGGGGCCAAAGACACCCTGAACAGCTTCCCTGAACTGCTCTGTAGCTTTTAAAGCCTCAGAAATTTGTTTAAAAAAAAAAAAAAATCACTTGCCTGATACAATGTACAAACAGGCCAAAATGACTATCTGACAAATGCATCTTGACACTCACTAAATACTGATTCCACAATGCATGTTACTGAGAACGCTAAGAGGGGTAGAAAATTCACAGAAATTATCTTGTAATTCATTTACAGATTCTTGGTTGAAACATTAGCCGTCATTAATACTCTGTCTACCTTCCTCTCTCTCAGCATTACTTCTATCATTTTCCCACAAATAACAGAAAAGTAGGCACACCTAGGCTTTAGCCTAGACAGGAATTAACTCTGGAAATAGGATAAATGCACACCAAGCTAACAGGGTGGGGTACCAAAAAAATTAAACAACAAAGCTAAGCAGAAAGTTGAGGGAAACGAAACAGTGAAGAGCAAATTTAGAAAACTCAAGAGGAAGTAAAAGTATTTTCATACACACACACAAAAAGAAGTGTCCCACGTGCTCCGGCCAAACCAAACTCCCCCTTTGACTCAACTGCTGAAAGAAGAAGCAAAAGCTGTGAAAAATTCCCACTTTCATATCTCTTCCCAGAATAAACAGCAAAATCCGTACCATACAGCTATCTTGCCCTGGAAGACCTTGAAATATTTGCCCCAGATAACACAGCACATGACAATCACCTCCAGAAGCTCTCAAAACCACAAACCAGTCCTGTTCCAACAGCCCGGTCATCTACAAACTCTGGTCTATTCTGTCATTTCAGAATCAATGCTTGTCAAGCAGTCAAGGAATCCCAAAGAAACATGGAGCAGGATCTGCTTCCAAATCCAAAGTGAGAAAGACTTTTTTTAAAAAAAATAGTAATTTCCTTTTAAATTGGCACTAGGCGTTTCCAGAATCCTTTTCTCCCAATTCCAACTTTTTAAATGTCAAGCCATCCCGTTCATATTCGCCCCTGGTCTGGAGACGGCACCACCTCTAAATTCCCTCAAAGGGCGTCCTGAAACTCAGGAGGCCGATCCGCTGGGCTTTAACGACCCTTTACTTCTTTACTGCCACCATGCACTTGTAAGCTAGGCTTTGCGGCAGCGGGGCGACCCGGAAAGGCTGAGAATGCCGCCCCCAAGCCCCGCAGCCTCGGACACACCACTGATCGGAGTTTCAGCCGCAGGCGGCGGCCCGGGCCGGCTCGATCTCCGGGGGAGGGAAAGACAGGGGACAGGTCCAGTCCCCGGAGGGCGATGCTTCGCGGGCCAGTGGGGACCCCGAGGGGTGGGAGCAGGGAGGCGCGGCCCGCCCCGCCGGTCTCCGGGGGCCAGGCGGCGGCCCAGCGCCGGGTGCCAGGCCGCGGCGTGGCGCCGCCCCCGGCCCCGGGCCCCGCCGGCCTCGGGCGGGGCGACGGTCGGGCCCGGAGCGGCCGGGCCCGCGGAGGAGCCGGCCGGCCCCCGTCCGTGACCCCCGGCCCCCGGCCCGCGCAACCCCCGGGCGGCCCGGCGCGGCGCACTCGCCTGCCCACGGTCTGGTTGGCCAGCTGCTTCATGCGGTTGAACTGCTTCTTCATGGCGGCGGCGGCGGCGGCCCGCGGGGCTCGGGCCGGGCGGGACGGGGGACGGCCTGGCGGCTCCTACATCGCTTCGCGGCCGAGGCGGCGGCGGCGACAGCGGCGGCGGCTCCCCAGGCCCGCGGCCCCGCCCTCGTCGCGTCACTTCCAGCGGCGCCGCCCGCCGGGCCGGCGGGGTCTGGTCGGGCGAGGAGCGCCAGGCCCCGGGCGGCGCGCAGCCAGGCCTCCGCCGCCGGCCCGGGGGCCGCCCGATTCCCCGCCCGCAGGCGGTCCCCGGGCCTCGCGATGCGCGGCCGCCCAGGGCCCTGCGGTCCACTCGGACCTTGGCGTGCTTTCGCTCAGCGATCGCCCGCTCGAGTGGTATTTAACTCACTTCCCAGACTAGATCTCAAACACACGGTGGACGAAGCAGACACAAAGAGTGTAGACGGTGCGACACCCCGTCCAAGAACCGCCAAAACTCATCTTCGGGTCTAGACACCCGGGCAGGGCTCGCTGGGGGAGGAGGGCAGAGGTGGACCCGAAAAGGAGCTTTGGGACGATGGAAATGTTCAGTCTTTATCGGGGCCGTACTTATGCACAGGTGTAGACATTTGTCAAAATGCACCTATCTGTACTCTTAAGAGGGATGCGTGTCACTATGTACATTTTACCTCGATTTTTTTAAGAAAAAAAAAATGGTTGCGTGAAACTCACAAGCTGCAGGACAGTGTGATGCCACTTAGTAAAAAAGTCAAAGGCAATTAAATATATTTTACTCCTATTCGAAAAGTATTACTCTAGTACTGCTTTTCTTTTATTGATTAAAATCTACCTTGCATATCATTCCGTATCAAAAAAAAAAATCAGAGGCAAAGTGTGTTTTCTACGAACAGGAGCTCGGAGATGGCACCTTCGGAGCGGCTGTGATGGTGGCCGCGTCCAGGGGGCCGAGGTGGTGCAGGGCACTGGGAAAATCACGGAAGCAGAGGAGAAGAGCCCAACTCCAGCGCTGGGAAGTCGTGGGGATGAGCAGAGGCCCGAGAGGGGACAGATCCCTGGAGACGGGCCCTTTGTTACGTCCCAGGCCAGGCCTGGGCGTTGCCAGGCAGGTGTGGCCATTGAGGGGCCCTCGCAGCCCGAATTGCCTAGAAACCCCTCACTGTGCTTTGATTCTTAACCTCACGCTGGCAGCAGTGCGGTGACACTTGGCAGGATTGTCCGACTGCGCTGGACACTTTTTTAGGAGCGGACCAGGTCAGTTCTATGACCTGCTTTGATGTCCTCCTGGTTTGGTGGCCTTGGCTCCCGCTTAGGCCATTCCCTGGGGCAAGCAGGTGGTACTGTGGCATCTTTCACAGGCCACATTTCTAGTTTCACAAAAGATGTGCTGAGGAAGAGAGCTGAAAATGTAGAAGTACCTGACTCTACAACAGAGGAGGTTGAAGACTCTCAGTCAGTCTTAAAATCAGAGGCTGAGAGACTTAGAATTCTTTGTAGTGATGTAGACGAGGAGTGTGAAGCCTCAGAGCTTCAACTAAAGCAGCAAACTACAAGTTATAGACATCAATTACACCAGAAAGACGTAGAAATCAAACTTCTTAAAGCAAGGCAGATAGCGCTAAAGGATCAGTTGCTAAAGGTGCAGTCAGTCACCCAGATAGTAAATCTTGAGTATGGCCTTGTGCCTTCAAGTAGTGTACCCTCTTCACTGGGTTATGATATCTATCAGCATGCTTTAGGTTTCCAGAATGATGATATGGACTTTGCTGACCTAATTTGGTCACAACAAGAAATAAATAGATTGTCAAAAGAAGTTTTAAGACTTGAGGCTGATGTCAGCCATTGGAGACATTTTGCTCAAACTTCTACAGCATTTCATTTAGATCTATATCTTTGATGTAAATGAAATCTGCAAAATACCATCAAGGAATCTGAACAGAATCTAAATAAGGAAATTGATGACCATCAACTTGAAATAGCAGTGTTGCAGGATGTTCATCAACAGAAACTGGCAGAAATAAGTCGCAGGCATCAAAAACAATTAAAGGACTATGAGGGAATGATTCATGATATGCAAAAAGCTATTGAAGTCCTAGCAGCTGAAAAAATAGAGTCCACCAAAAAAATCAAAGGACTTGAGATTAGAGTAAAATATCTTTAAAAAAAATTATCTTCTGTAGAAAAGGAAAGGGATGCTTTAATTAGAGCGCAAGACCAGATAAATGAAATGAATGAAAGAACTGAAGAAGGTGAGTTGCAACCTTCTATTAGGAAGTGGAGTGATGCTGTGACAGAAAAAGAAGAAGTTCTTCCACAGAGTACATCACCGGAAGAAGTGTCCAGATAGCAACAGCCACTGTCTGATGCTGAAAATGAAATAATGAGATTGAGTAGCTTAAAGCAGGATAAAAATCTCATGGAAGAGAACCTGAAACTTCAAAAATGAGTCCAAGTTTTAGAAAAAGAAAATTCATTATTAAATAAAGAAAAGGAAGAACTTCAACTATCACTTGTCAAATTGAGCAATGAACATGAACTCATTAAACGAACAGCTACAGGAGACATGAATTCGGATTCAGAAGTACATCATTTAAGATGTGACTGGGAAATCAAAGAAGGAAAACTCAGTGAGAGTACTACTTAAAAGAAATTACTGATTCCTGAGTTAGGGGAGTTGCACAGGCAAAAACAAAAGACTACAATGCACGTGGTTTTGATGATCAGCAAACAGAACAACAAAATGAAGGAGACAGCATCATCGGTAAAGTAAAACAAGATCTAGAATATGAGAAAAAGAGAGTTCGTCAACCTGAAGATGATAAAATGAACATTACTAAAGAGTTAGATGGGCAAAAAGAAAAGTTAATTCATTTAAAAATGGAAAAAGGACAGTTAGACCCAGAATTTTGTCAGGATGAACAGAGACTGTTGGAAGAAAGGAAGTATGAGCAAGCTTTTAAAGAACTGTCAAATACTGATAACCCAGACAGCTGTGCCTTACAGCTGGAGCATGAGTGTTTAATTAAACTCGGTCAAGAGAAAGACTGTGAAATATCAGAACTCAAAAAGAATATTGAGCAGATGATTGCTGGGCACAAAGAAACTAAGGAAGTTTTGTCATCTAGTTTAGAAGAGCAGAAGCAATTGAAGCAACTCATAAGAGAGAAAGAAATTTTTATTGAAAAACTTCAAGGAAGTTCACAGCTTCGGGAGGAGTTAGATCAATATACTCAAGCCTTAAGAAAAATGGAAATTTTACAGCAAACCATAGAGGAAAAAGATACAAGTCTTGCATCCATGAAAGAAGAAAATAGTCACCTGAAAGAAGAATTGGAATGACTGAGGGAAGAACACAGTCAAACCGCACCTATGATTGACCCTAAAACTCTAGACACTGTTACAGAACTAGAATCTGAGGTATCTCAACAGAGCACAGTTGAAGATAATCTTGAGATTAAACCTCATCAAAAGATAATTGAAGATCAAAACCAGAGTAAAATGCAACTACTTCAATCTTTACAAGAGCAGAAACAGAAAAATCCCAAATACCAACACGAGCAAATGAATATTAAATACAATCAGCTCTTTTTGGCCAAAGGGGAGGAAATGGAGAATTTGCAAAATGCAATAGAACAAATCAAAACCCAGCTGCTGGAAAAATCCCAGCACACGCCAACAGAACATTCTGATACTTTTCAAGTAACAGAAGTTCAGAGTCTTAATATAGAAAATGGAAATGAAAAGCATGACCTATCTAAAGCCAAAACTGAAAGATCAGTACAAGGAATAAAAGAACAAAAATTGGAGATTAAACTTCTAACTGAAAAGAAGAAGTTACCCTTTTAACTGAACAGATTGATCAGCTGTCCAAAGGTGAGATTGGTAATCTAACTCAGTTTATCCAGCAAAAAGATTTGTGTCTTCACATGAAGGTATCTTCAGCTTCCTCCAGTGACCAAGATAATGGACAGAGTCAACAGCAATTGCGAGCCTATGCTTTGGAAAGAGAACAAATATTAGCTGTTTTAAATGAGAAGACTAGGGAAAACAGCAATCTTAAAAGAGAAAACTTGAGAATGATGGATATAATTGTTGCCAAAGAAGCAGACCTCGTGAAACTCAAAGATGCAAATACAAAACTCTCCACCAGATTTGAAAGCAGTGGTCAGGATATGTTTAGAGAAACAATCCAGAATTTATCCCACATCATTTGAGAAAAAGATATTGAAGTTGATGCTTTAACTCAGAAGTGTCAGACTTTACTGGCAATACTGCAAACATCCAGCAATGGTGATGAAGTGAGAGGTGTTAATATGGATCAGTTTGAGGAGCTTCTACAGGAACGTGATAAATTAAAGCAGCAAGTTAAGATAATGGAAGAATGGAAAGAGCACGTGATGGCCACTGTACAACATATGCAGCGTGGGTCACCCCGTCTTCAGAAAGAGCTTCAACAACTTCAGGCACGGGTTTTAGTTGACAATGATAATAATTCTAAACTACAGATGAACTATACTGACCTGATCAAACTTATGATGGGAATGAAATCAAACTCAAAAACTTAGAGAAGCAAGTAGCGCAAATTCAGTTTAGCCTAGAGCAGCTTTGCAATGCCAAAGATATTCTGTTAGGGATGTTTGACCTTATTTTACTACAGTCCTCTAATGAATCACTTACATCCGAGTCAGCAGACTCTCTGAAGGCAATGAAACCTGATGGACTGAGTGAATCTTCTAAATTGCTCAAAGAAGAGATAGAAGAGTTAAGAAAATTAATGGAGGAAAAAGATGCAACCATTAGAACACTCCAGGAAGATAATCAGAGATTGTCTGATTCCATCGCAGACAGTTCAGAACTAGAAAGAAAACGACGTGAACAAATGGATTCAGAAATGAAGCAGCTACGGGAGAAACAAGATGACTTGCAAAACTTACTCAAGGAAAGAGAGCTTTTAATCAAAGCAAAAAGTGATGAATTACTTTCTTTAAGTGAAAATTTCACTAATGTAGTGAGTGAAAATGAACTTTTGAGGCAGGGAGTAATCAACCTGAAGGAGAGAGTTGTCAACTTTGAACTGGATATGTGTAAACTAAAAGAGGAAAATGAAAAATTAGTAGAAACATCTAGGGAAGAGGAAACAAAATCAAGAGACAAAGATGTGGTTTTCTATGATGCGGAGAGAGAAAGAATTGGAATATGTTGCAATGAAGGAGAAGGCGCTTGCTTTTGAGCATCTTTTGAAAGAAACAGAACTCGGCAAGACAGGGGAATTAAGTCAGTTTTAAATGCAGTTACATCAATGCAAGAAAAGACTATTATGTTTCAACAGGCCAGAAATGAGACCATGTTGGCATTGAAACAGAAACAAATAGAAAACTGTGCCCTCCAGAGTGAGGTTCAACATTTACACGACAAAGAACTACACTTAAAGCAGGAACCAGAGAGATGGCGTAAGCACGCAGTAGAATCAGAAATGTAGTGAGGTGGATGGACCTAGAGTCTGTCATACAGAGTGAAGTAAGTCAGAAAGAGAAAAACAAATACCATATGCTAACACATATATATGGAATCTAAGAAAAAAAAAAAGGTCATGAAGAACCTAGGGGTAAGACGGCAATAAAGACACAGACCTACTAGAGAATGGACTTGAGGATATGGGGAGGGGGAAGGGTAAGCTGTGACAAAGTGAGAGAGTGGCATGGACGTATATACACTACCAAACGTAAAATAGATAGCTAGTGGGAAGCAGCTGCATAGCACAGGGAGATCAGCTCGGTGGTTTGTGACCACCTAGAGGGGTGGGATAGGGAGGGTGGGAGGGAGGGAGACGCAAGAGGGAAGAGATATGGGACCATATGTATATGTATAACTGATTCACTTTGTTATAAAGCAGAAACTAACACACCATTGTAAAGCAATTATACTCCAATAAAGATGTTAAAAAAAAGAAGTGTCTCATAACCGCAAAGCTTTGGCTGCAGAAGACAGAGCAGCTAAACTAAGAATGAAAGTCACCGCATTGGAGGAAAAGCTTCTATCTTCCAATGCCAGTTTGCAGATAGAGTCGTTGAAGGAACAACTGAATGTTGTCACAAAGCAGAGAGATGACATTTGGCTACAGCTTTCTGTTTCCCAAGAACAAGAAAAGTAGTATGCACAAGCGCTAGCTAACATGAGGATGGTAGTCGCAGAATGGATGGAAATAGTTGCAGATAATCTAGAAGGAAAACTAATATCGGCACAAGGACATCAGGAGAAAGTGAATGCTGCCTTGACTCTGAAGGAAGAACAAATTAAAGATTTTTTTTTCAAATGTTAATCTTTTTTTTAAAAATTAATTAATTAATTTATTTTTGGCTGTGTTGGGTCTTCGTTTCTGTGCGAGGGCTTTCTCTAGTTGCGGCGAGTGGGGGCCACTCTTCATCGCGGTGCACAGGCCTCTCACTATCGCAGCCTCTCTTGATGCGGAGCACAAGCTCCAGATGCACAGGCTCAGTAGTTGTGGCTCACGGGCCTAGTTACTCTGCGGCATGTGGGATCTTCCCAGACCAGGGCTCGAACCCATGTCCCCTGCATTGGCAGGCAGATTCTCAACCACTGCGCCACCAGGGAAGCCCCAAATTAAAGATTTGAAAAAACAAAATGAGGTCCAACAGGAAGTGCTGGACGATGTACAGAAGAAACTGATGAACTTACTAAGTAACACAGAAGGAAAAGTTGACAAGAGCCTCATGAGGAACCTCTTCTTGGGGTATTTTCAAACACCAAAACAACACCGTCATGAAGTGCTACAGATAATGGGCAACATTCTGGGTATTAGAAAGGAAGAAATAGATCTGGTTTTAATAAGAGCAAGGCGGTGGTACCAGATGGATGACTGGCTGGCTTGGATCAAAAAGTGTCCCCAACACACCTCTGAGACCAAATCAGCAATTGAGGCCAAAGAATTCTTTTTCAGAACTCTTTGTTAAATTTCTAGAAACAGAATCTCATCTCACACTTCTGCCACTAAAACCCTCTGCTCGTGATCCAAAACCTCTGGATTCACCGGGAAAGAAAAAACTAGCTAAAAATGTACCACCATCAAGTCTTAAAACTACCTTGGGATCCACACCCAAAAAACCAGATGTGAATCAACGTTCTGCAGCTGTCTCTCTGATTAGCCCACCCAGACCTGAAACGGATGGATCTGAGCATCTTCTTTTAAATGCTGTTACTGATGTTTTGCCCACATATACACCTTTGCTGCTGTCACCTGGCAAGAGGGCTGGAGTTGTGCTGAAAGACCTTTCAAAGCCATAGATGATTCTTCAGCCAGAGACAACATGGCACTTTTAAGAAACCAAGTCACTGAAAAAACCATGTATTTTGACTTTGCTTGATAAAAATACGAATACTTAAAAAAAAAAAAGTGTGTTTTAAGGACTTCAAAGATATTCACCCACCTTCAGACAGTGGTTACTTCTTGTGAGAAAGGGCATGAGTGGGGTTGAAGGCTGGTCAAGGGACGCTTCTAATGGTTTTTGTAATGCTTTCATGTTTTACAAGGAGCAGGTACTTATGCAGATCTTGGGGAATTAAAACACCAACTTGTGTTAATGTTCAAAATGATAGAATACACAAGTGCATACTCTTCATATAAGAAAAAAGGTGAACAGCCCAAAAGTACAAGATGCATAACATTTTTAAGAATGAAAGTTCATGATGAGGATGATTATAATTTTTGTGACTTTCTGTTTGAATTAAAAAAAAAAAAAAAGAATAAAAGTTTACTTTTCCTGGCTAAGTCCCACTCCTCTTTTCATTGCCTGGGAAACCACTCCATTGGTAATCTGTATTCTCTCAGGCCTTTTAGAAATATATGCAGATTTGTGTATATCGGAGCATATTATTCTCTGACTTGCTTTTTTAAAAAAAAAATCATTACACCTTAGAGATCTTTCCAAATGCAAATGAATTCCATCTTATCCTTTTTTTTTTTTTTTTTTTGACTGCATCGGTTCTTAGTTGCAGCATGCGGGGGGGATCTTTCGTTGCGGCATGTGGGATCTTAGTTCCCCGACCAGCGATGGAACCCGCATCCCCTGCATTGGAAGGCAGATTCTTAACCACTGGACCACCGGGGAAGTCCCCATCTTATTCTTTTTAAAAGCAGTCATTAGTTTGCAGGGTGGATGTACCCTCATTCTTTTAACTAGCTCCTATTAATCGGCCTTTAAGCAGTTTCCACCTCCCAAACGATCAAATGGCCATGGCCAACTCTCTTGCCCATTTCCTTAAGAGTTGCTCCAAATCGTCACCACTTTCCTGAAGCATGATCAGGCCTTATGCCCTCCTGAAGATGTTTGAGGCCAGCAGTCAAGAACTCTCAATTTCCCATACCCCCTTCCTATATTTAACCATCCACCCATTCCCCTCCATCCACCTCCACTCTTTCCCTCTTTTTTAGAGGAAAAGGGATCCAGCTCTGCAGTTTAAGGCTAATTGCTCCACTGTACCCCAAAAACTGTCCACTCAGACTTTTTCAAAGACCTCATTCCATTAATTTTCCTTCCTGCTTTATCTTGAGCCTCTTTCCCTAAGCTTCAGAGCCTGTCCAAGTCTCTCCCAGCAAACAATCCTCTCTTTTCTGCTCCTTCAGGTACCACCGTTTCTCTCTACCTTTCACACCTAAGCTACTGAAAAAAATTCTTTACTCCTGTCACCATCTCATTTCTCACTGACTTCTTTTTGAAAGCATCACAAAATCTTGTCTCATTAATGCCCCAGGCATTTTTGAATGCCTTAGAAAGTAGTCTTTTTACTTACTTAAACTCTCTGTAGTGTCTGATAAATGTTATCTCCATCTTCATTCTTTAAATTCTCTCCACCCTCTTTCTTTTGGGGATGCCACTCTCCTTAGATTCCCTTCCTAACATCAGACTTTTCTTTCTCTGCTTCCTTTGTGACTTCATCTTCAGGCCACTTCTTTTTTTTTTTTTTTTTTTTTTTAATTTTATTTTTGGCTGTGTTGGGTCTTCATTGCTGCGCGCCGGCTTTCTCTAGTTGCGGTGAGCGGGGGCTACTCTTCGTTGCGGTGCGCAGGCTTCTCATTGTGGTGGCTTCTCTTATTGTGGAGCACGGGCTCTAGGGTGCGCGGGCTTCAGTAGTTGTGGCACGCAGGCTCAGTAGTTGTGGCGCACGGGCTTAGTTGCTCCACGGCATGTGGGATCTTCCTGGACCAGGGCTCGAAGCTGTGTACCCTGCATTGGCAGGCGGATTCATAACCACTGCGCCACCAGGGAAGGCCCAGGCCACTTCTTGATGGATATGTTCTCTAAGGTACCACTGTCAGCTGACTGAATCTTCTCACTCTCCCTGTGGTCTCAGGGCAAGCTCATCCACTTGACTTTCACCTGGATGCTGATGACTTCTGAATGCCTACATCTGACCTCCCCCTTCTCCTGACTTGACACTGACTTATCTAATTGTCTGCTGGACGCCTCTATCAGGATATCCATGGGCTTCTCAAAATCGTCATGTCCAAAAGGGAACTCAGTAACTTCCCTCAGAACCCTCTTCCTCCTCCTTTCCTTTTATCATCTCCCAAAACCTCTGTCCATCTTGTCACCCAAGCAATAGGCCTCAGAGTCATGACTGATCTCTCTGTCTCCCCCAATCCATATCCAATCAACTACCAAATAGACCCTAATTCCTCCCCTTCCTGTCTCTTCCATGGGCTAGTGGGCAGTGGACTCCTCACTCGTCTTGCTGGTTCCACTCCTGGGCTTCCTTGAATCCATTCTGCACACTGCTGTGAAGGTGACTTTTCTAAGATAAAGATCTGATGTTACTTCCCCACCTTAAATTACTTTAGGGGTCCCTGCCGCCTGGAGCCAAACTTTAACAGAGTAGCCAAGGCCTTGCCTTTGTAGCCTTACTTCCTTCTTGTCACCCACACATAGGCCACCCTCCAGCCACATGTGACTTCTTGCAAACCCGAACAGACTATCACCCAAATAACTTCAAGCCTGTGAGCCTAACCATAGCAGGATAATGCTTTCCAAAAAGCACAGATCAGAAATGTTTAATCTGCCTCCTCTTCACCCATTGTTGGGAAGGGCATTCCCACCCTAAAGTTATGCGGAGGGCCCGACACTGAACAGATGAGTCCCACAGCAGTTTATTAGTCATGTATACTCATAGTCTGGGGAAGGAGGACATGGTGACACCGTGCAGGGCCACACGGAGGTTGCACTTGGGAACAGAGTGAACAAACTGGGGGTCTAGCGGGAAGACTTTGGAGGAACGAGAGGGTGGAGGGGTCTCTAGTTCCCCCAGGAGGGTTGTCTGAATAATTTCACAGGCTAGCAGGGAACTGGAGGCCGCTACTTGGGGATGAACTGTGACTTGTCCCTGTGATAAGGACGGTGGTTTGGCTAGGGGACCTTACCTGTGGGAGCAGAAGGGGAGGGTAGATTGAAGTTAGGCTATCTGAAGCCCTCTAATTTTGCCAGATGTCAAGGCAACGCTTAATAGTGAATCTTGATTTCACGGCTTTATACCACAATTGACTCTTTGATAGCTTGACATCAATTTAAACCTTGGTGATGACTGAGACTTTTAGGGAGTAGGTGAAGTTCTTCCCTAAGCAGTGAAGTTGGCACTTGACCAAGAGGGAGACGTGGTCCTCAACATCATAAAGTATATGAACTCATTGATGTTCACTTAGTTGATCCCAAAGGGTCTGGGGGAGGGGAACATCTTCCAGCTCCATGGCATCTGGCAATGGACTGATGACCGGAGGCCATACCCACCTACAGGTAGGATGTGCTAGAGGGCTCAGGTTTGGCTCCACCCTGTAGAAAGGAGGCCTTGATAACCGTACTGAGCTTGTGGGGATGTTGCTTCCATGACTCAAGGAATAATGGGCAGCTGGGTATGGAAGCTTGGGGTTTGGGAGAGACTCTATTTCCAGAAGAGCCCAGTGCATGTCCAGAAATTCCTGCTCTGATAGTATGTGATTCAGGGCTAAGGAGGGCAGTTTCTCGCATCAGAAGCCCAAGGACAACTTACAGACATCATGAGCAGTCCAGAGACTCCAGGAAGCAGGAGGGGAAGTTGCTAAAGCCTCTTCACTGAAGGAGTCTCTGAGGGCACTAAGGGGAGTGTCTGTTGATTTTAATTTAGACAGATTCTAGAGCCTGTTGTTGGAGGGACCCCCACTCAAGGTGGGCTCATTTAAAAGTAACAGCATAAATGGGCTTAAGTAAAATTTGTAAACCAGGAATACGTTGCCTCCAGAACCCAAAAAGGACTAAAAGATGGTGGACTCGTGTATCCTTAACAAGTGTGTCAAACAAACGTCTGCAAAGGAGGATGTCATAAAGGTAATGTCATACCTGTACTCCTGGAGAAAGGTGGGTGCATTTAAGATCTTGTCTGCAAAGATTGTGTGTGATAGCAGAGCTGTTTAGTTACCCTGTGGGTAACAAGGTAAAAGTGTACTGTGCCCCTTTGGAGATGAAGGCAAACAGGCTGAGAGAATGTTGAAATAGGCATTGAATGGAACCTATTAGCCAAATCTATAATAGCAAAATATTTACCATATTTAAATTTAGTGGGATCCTAGGTATTTCAAGGGTACCCAGGATTTGTTTTAATCAGGTATAGTAAGACACAAAGATACAGAAATGACTGTCCTGCAGGAAGTTTTTTTATGCCTATAGATCCAGAGAAACAGGAGATGCAGCACACCATGGAGGGCCCTGCCATGCCCCTTCCCCCCACTTTTGTTTTTTTCATTAGTTCTCAGGCCATGGGCTGCCATGGATGTGCACCTCAAAACCATTAGGGGTAAGAGAGCACACAACTGCTCCAAGGGAAGATGCAGCATAGGTCACTACTTTTGTCTGAACAGCAATGACTCAGGAGGCAACCAGGGGGCCATTCTTAAATCTTCCTGGGGTCATGGCCTCCTTCCTTTCTACAAACAACACAAGGGGTCATCCCCAGGACTGTGGTTGGCAGGGGGGGTGGGTACTTTCCCAAACAGAGTCTCTATGGCTGCTCCAAGCAGCCAGTGATGGTTATCTGGCTAGACACAATGACCAAAGTGCTAGCCCATGCCCAGTAAGTGGAACTCAAACACCCACCAGTTAAGACATTATGTTGTCACTGGTCTCAGGTAGGAGCCTCAGAGACCACCTACCACATACAAGCCACACTTGATGGCATCTCAATCTGGGATACAGTCAATTAACAATAGTTTTTGTCTCGTTGGCAAGCATGAGACATTAGGGTGGGAAGAGATGGCAACATCCATTTGAAATAACAGGACATGAGCTAAAGCCCAAGCTGGCCAGCAACTGGTACTTACATCCCAGATAGTAACTGCTGCCTTACAAACCAGTTAAGTAGCAAAGGAGCTGGTAGTTAAAGCTGACCAAGTGTCCTCAGCTGAGGTTAGACCATCCTGTTTGTGATGCCAATTGTCTTACTCACCTCTTCTTCAATCCATCAGTGAGAGAGAGATTCCCTCCCTAGACTAATGGGGTTGGCTGAACACACGGCACTCTACACTGAAAGATGGGATGAACAGCAGTTTACAAGTCACATTTACCCACAGCCCAAGAGAGGACACCACTCACCATGCAGGGCCACGTGGGGGATTACACTTGGAACAGAGTGAACAAGTAGGGGCTTGGGAGGCAGACTTTGTAGTAACAAGAGGGTGGGGACAAGCCCTGGTTCCCACAGGAGGGTGTGATGGGCTCGTTTGGATAATTCAGTGGGCTGATAGGGAACTGAAGCCTGCTACTCGGGAATAAGCAGGCACTGTGTCTGGTTCCTATGATAAGAAGGATCATATAGCTAGGGGACCTTACATGTGGGAGAAGAGGTAGTGAGGAATTGCAGTTAGACCATTTGAGGCCCTCTCAATTTTACTAGATGTTAAGACAGTTCTCAATATTGAATTTTAATTTCAGACCTCATGCCACAAGAAGTTATTAAAAAGTATTTCTTCCTTGAACTAATAATTGAGTTCAATAATGTCACAGGATACAAAATAAAGACAACAATCAATTGTATTTCTAGATACTAGTAATGAACATGTGGACACCAAAAATTAAAACACATTTACAGTCACTAATAAAAATAAAATAATTAAGTGTAAATCTAACAAAACATGTCCAGGACTTGTATACTGAAAACTCTACAACAGTGGTAAAAGAAATCAAAGATCTAAACAAATGCAGAGATATCCCACGTTCATGAATTGGAAGACAAAGCATAGTAAACATGTTAGTTCTCCCAAAATTGATAGATTTAATGCAATTCCTATCAAAACCCAGTAAGCTTTTTTTTTGTAGATATAGGCAAGTTTATTCTAAAATTTTATGGAAAGATAAGGGAACTAAAATAGCTAAAACAATTTTGAAAAAAGTAATAAAATGGGAGCAGTCAGTCCTCTCCATTTCAAAACTTATTATATAGCTGTAGTAACCAATACTGTGTAGTATTTGCAGAGGGATAGACACATAGATCAATGAACAGGGAATCCAGAAATAGTCCCACAAAAATATGCTCAACTGATTTTTTTTTTAAAGATTTTTTTTTTTATTGATTAATTGATTGATTGATTGATTGCTATGTTGGGTCTTCGTTTCTGTGCTAGGGCTTTCCCCAGCTGTGGCAAGTGGGGGCCACTCCTCATCACGGTGCGCGGGCCTCTCACCATCGCGGCCCCTCTTGCTGCGGAGCGCAGGCTCCAGACACGCAGGCTCAGCAATTGTGGCTCACGGGCCCAGCCGCTCCGCGGCACGCGGGATCCTCCCAGACCAGGGCTCGAACCCGTGCCCCCTGCATTAGCAGGCAGACTCCCAACCACTGCGCCACCAGGGAAGCCCTCAACTGATTTTTTTTAAAATAAATTTATTTATTTTATTTATTTATTGTTTTTGGCTGTGTTGTGTCTCCGTTGCTGCACGCGGGCTTTCTCCAGTTGCAGCGAGCAGGGGCTACTCTCCGCTGCAGTGCGCGGGCCTCCCACTGTGGTGGCCTCTCCCGTTGCGGAGCACGGGCTCCAGGCATACGGGCCTCAATAGTTGCGGCGTGCGGGCTTCAGTAGTTGTGGCACACGGGTCCAGTTGCTCCGCGGCATGTGAGATCCTCCCGGACCAGGGCTCGAACCCATGTCCTCTGCATTGGCAGGCGGATTCCCAACCACTGTGCCACCAGGGAAGCCCGCTCAACTGATTTTTGACAATTGTGCAAAAGCAGTTCAAAGCAGGAAATATAGCCTTTTTAACAGGCCATAGCTGTCTATGGAAAGCTTGTGAGGAAATCGCAGGCCAAAAACTTGGAAAACTGGACCAGCAAAGAAGGAAGACAATGATTTGATTGAGGTTCTACCAGGTAGTGATGGGCAGGGAGGGATAATGTGCACGCAGCTCAGGATGAAAGCTGCAGGTGTTTATTTCATCTTCCTGAATTCAGCCTCTTCTGATTGATCCATCACAGGCTCTGATGATTTTCCCATCAGCCCCACACTGCAAAGTCAGGTCACCCCTAACTGAGCATACAGTGTTCCAGACTCCATTAGCCTTCCCAATAGCAAAATTCTCAGGCTATATGAGGTAGCAAGATGGCCCTCAGTAGCTCCAAAGGTACAGCCTCCCGGGTTCAAGTCTGCCAGAAAAGAGAGCTCTTATAGACTTAACAACTCCCATTCAACTCCTGGGATTCATTCTGATTGGACCAACCTGGTCACCACCACCACATCACACACACACTCTTGAAGTGTAGCTAGGGTGATTTTGTGTGTGATTGGCCAGGCCTTGGTAAGGTTCCACCCCCAGTGTCAGGCACGGAATCTTACCTGATCCATGTGGACTAAAAGGAGAATTTGGTTCTCCATAGTAAACTCTGGTTGTTGTTATAGAAGAAAGAATACTGAATAGCCAAAGCGGCAAATGTCCACTCTAGCCTCTCAGGGAGAAGTTTCATGGTTAAAGCCCAGCTATTTGCTCCCAATATTAATTAATGTTCAACAGGGCTTTTAAACTCTAGTTTCTTTTTTCTTGACTTTATCAGAGGATGCAGATTAGTTGTCAGTGAACTTTCGCCGGGACATTGTTCATGACTACCCCAGCGTAGTCTCATATTTGGAGGCATTTATGCAGCTTAAGATGGCTAAGCTTGCCATTTCCAGATTCCACTCCTGTATCATAAAGTTCCAGCGCCTTGACCAGGAGCTCAAATGGAATGAGCTAGCCCTGCCTGCTGGAAGCCTCTGGGGTGACCCCTCAGTGAAAAACTGACCAAAGTCCTCTGAATCACCAGTTTTTCTGAATCAAACTCTCAGCAAAGATCAGAGATGTTCTTTGCTCATCAAACGAGAGAGAAAGAAGTTTCCACCTTCTTCTAGTCCCTCAGCCTCACCATCCAGACCTATGGAATTGACGTCTTATACCACTACTTGCTGTTGACCCACTATTCTTGCCCACTGACACCCACGGAATGTGTACACTGCCGAGCTGGGAGACTATGCGTGTTCACTGGTTTGCATTACCCTCTTGGCAAAGGACCACTCAAAGAAAGTGGTGTATTTCATCTCATCACCACTCCCCCTGGCAAAACTCCCTAACCTCAGCCTTCCCCACTGTCATTTCTACTTTGGGTATCAATGGGCTCTTGTTCCTCCGTTGAATACTAAGCAAGGATTTGATAACTGATCTTGCCCCAAGATATGTGTACTGGGTTTTTGTTGCCGTTTGTTTACTTTGTTTGTGTGTGTAAGACTCAAGGTTCTTCAAGTTTGAGCATATCCATTCTCTGCTCCTGACAGATAATGAAATGGAACATGCAAACACAGTTTAAAAATTTTATTTAGAAAATGTTTTATTGGTGGCGCAGTGGTTGGGAGTCCGCCTGCCAATGCGGGGGACACAGGTTCAAGCCCTGGTCCAGGAAGATCTCACATGCCGCGGAGCAACTAAGCCCGTGCGCCAAAACTACTGAGCCTGCGCTCTAGAGCCCAAGAGCCACAACTACTGAAGCCTGCATGCCTAGAGCCCGTGCTCTGCAGCAGGAGAGGCCACAGCAGTGAGAAGCCCGTGCACCCTGTGCACTGCAACAAAGAGTAGTCCCTGCTCGCCGCAACTGGAGAGAGCCCGCGTGCAGCAACAAAGACCCAACGCAGCCAAAAAAAAAAAAAAGTTAAAAAAAAATGTTTTATAATAAGTCTAGTACAAAATATATGAACGTCTTGAATATGCATCATAGTGAAACAAACACATGTGAACCTACCTCAGCTTTAGAAATTATTGAAGTATCTGTATACTCCTTCCCCACTCCCTTTCCCTGGAGTGTCCTACCCTCCTCCCTAAAGGTCACAAAGAGCCTAACTTCTGTTTTTCTCCACTCATTCCTTTACTTTTCTGTCTATTATTACCATATATGTTGTTTTTCTAAATGACATTAGTTTTGCTTGGATTGAACTTTACAAAAATGTTATCTATTTCTTCTTTCACCAAATATCATGTTTTTGAAATTCAGACACTGATGCTTGTAACTGGTAGCTCTAGTTCGTTCATTTTCACTGCTACGTAGTTTTCCATTGTATTCGTTTTCCACATATTCCTTCCCTCACAACATTTCAAAGGCGATTATGTGTGCAAAGCTCTTCGCCCAGTTCCTGGGGTAGAGTCGGCACTCAGTAAATACTTGTTCAATTACTGAATGAGACTGAGCCCCAACTGACTGTAACACTGACACTTGTTTTTCCGGCTGGATTCTCTGCCCTTCGCCCCAGTGCTGAGGATCCTTCCAGCTCTTCCGCTCTGAGTTAACTACAGTTATAAAATTTCGTGACTAGCAATAAGAAACCCAGTGGCCTCTCAAAGCACCTAAGACTACAATTCCCGGAGAGCATTGCGGTGCTCCCTTGCGTCAATTTCAGTTTACTTTCTCCCATCGGGAACTTCCGGGTTGTGTGGGCGGGGACAATGGAGTTGTCCAATGGGCACCTCCGAGGGCTGATGGGCGGGGAAATTCTCCAATGAGCGTCTCCGCAAAGGCGCCAATCAGCGGGAAGGTTGCTGGCGCAGCCGCCCTGGGCGGCGTCACTGAGCCGCGCCAGCTGAGCCTTGTAAGAGCCGAGTCCGTCTCTACTACCTTGTCCGGGGCTCGCTCCTTCTCCCGGCGTCCGTCGACCCCGCTTCCATGTCACCGGTGGACGCAGCACCCCGAAACCTTCACGCCCATGGCCACTAGCCTGAGGAGGGCTTCTTTCACTGCCTCTTCTTCTTCCCCTACCGACACGGACGACGAGGGCGTGCGCGGCACTTGCGAAGATGCTTCTATATGCAAGAGGTGACTGCCTGGCGCGGGGTTAGGGGCCGGCATCTCCGGGGGGCTGGGGCCTAGGTGGGAGGCGGGCCTGTGTCTAAGGCATACGCTTTTACGCCGGAAGTCACCCGTCAACTCGTGCGACATCTGTGAAATGCTCAGAGCAGGCATTCATCTACTTAACTCATAATTATCTAATTTTTGCTGTGGGCCAGGCACGGTACAAGCCCGCGGATACCGTGCCTGGGATACGGCGCTGAACCAGGCAGACGTGGACTTGGCCTTCTCGGAGCCAAAGTCTTGCTGGAAACACACTTGAAGCGAGTACTAACAACAGTTTTGATAGGTTATGGGGAGAAGTGCAGAGTCTCCCTCTTTTGTAGGTTACATTCCATTGGGACTTGGCGTGATCCCCATTGTGCACCTGAAACTCAGGTCAGTTAAGGGGGGAAATGACCTGTCTAGGGTCACATAATATTTGTGTGCAGAGCCAGTATTTTCCAGAGCGCTTTCCTGTGTGCTATTGGAGCCTACACTTTTGCAGGCGTAGTGGGGGCTATGTGGGGGGGCGTTGCGAGCACAGGTATGTGTCACGTACCTGAAAGCATGAAAAAGAAAGCATGAGACTTGAGTGTATGCCACTCATTCATTCATTCAACAAAAATTGTTGAGGGAATTCAGTGGCGGTCCAGTGGTTAGGACTCTGCACTTTCACTGCCAAGGGTGCGGGTTCAGTCCCTGGTCAGGGAACTGAGATCCCACAAGCCTGGCGGCGCGGCCAAAACAAAAACAAAATAACCCCCAAATTATGGAGAGCTTACTTCCTTTTGGCTGGTTGGTGGGTATTCAGTGATTGAGAACACATGATGAAGAAGATTGACATGGTGTCTGAACTCACCCCCTAGTTGGAAAAGACAGGAAGCAAATAATAACCCAGGAAGTAATACAATTACAACTTTGTGTTTAATGCTGAGAAATACAGTGCGCCATTAGAGTTTGAAATTTAGTTGAGAACAGGTGACTTAAAAAAAAGAAAGAAAATAAGGGTATAGGAGGGTGTTCAGGCAGGTCAAGGAAGGAGTATGGACTGTTTGAGGAACTGATTGAATGCCTTGGAAGCTGCGGCCTTGTAGGGACCTGGTGGGGAAAACAAGTTTTGGGTTAAGGCTTGAACTTTTTGTAGGTCTTGGAGACTAAGCATAGTGATTCCGAGCATGGACTCTGGAGCCAGACTGTCAAGCTGGGCCATTCACTAGCTGCGTAAACTTGGGCAGGTTACTAAATCACTCTGTGTCTCAGTCTCTTGATCTGTAAAGTGGGGATGAAAATAATACCCACTTCATAGGTGCTTGTAAAGATGAAATGATATTAAATATTAGTAAAGCACTTAGTGCAGTGTCTGGCATGTAGTACGTGTTAGTGGTGGTTGGTTAAATAAATAGATAAATACATTCATAAGTATTAAAGGCTTGGAGGCAGTCCCTGCTGAAATTTGTGAACTTAAATGAATTATACCCAACTGTATTTCTTCTCCAGCTTTTGATCTCTATTGACCACACCCGTAGCATTATTGAATTAGAAGCAGTTTTTCTCGTATTTGACTGCTGTTTGCTAAGAGAATCAGAAGTGCCGTCAGAATTACCAGAGAGAAATAAAATACTTTTCAGTAGCACGTTAGGGCTAGGTTTACTTAATATTTATTGGAAATACTTGGCTCATTTAATATTTGTTGGTAACATTTTTGGCCAACTTGCCTATATAAAGCAAATTAGGTACTATATATAAAATAGATAACTAATAAAAACCTACTGTCTAGCACAGGGAACTCTACTCAATACCTTGTAATGACCTGTATGGGAAAAGAATCTTAAAAAAGAGTAGATACATGTAGATGTATAACTGATTCACTTTGCTGTACAGCAGAAATTAACACAACATTGTAAATCAACTACAATACAAATTAATTTAAGAAAATAAAGCAAATTAGCTGTAAAATAGTTCAGACAAGACACAAAAGTACAGAGAAATAGTATAACCAGAGCATGCCTTTCCTTGGCTCTCTGTTGGATGGTTTTTATAATTTCACCTCTTCTCTGCCTCAGTTTCCAATGCCCTTGGTGTCTTCAGACATCTCAACGTCGTAGGGGAAGTTTGGGTTTGGAACTGCAGAGAATCTAAGGCAGTAGTTCCCAGCCGAAACTGCACACCAGCATAACCTTTGGAGCTTTTAAAAGAAACGCAGATACTCAGGGCCGACTCTAGATCCACTGAATCAGAAGCTTCTGGGATAGGTTCCAGGGCCGTAAAAACCAGACATGTTTGCCATCTGGATGCATTTCATCAAAGCTTTTTTTGCACTGGGTTTTCTCTCATCTGGAAAAACCATGGAAAGCGATAGTGAGAATCCATAAGTTAATGTTTTAAGATATTTTGTAGGATTTAATTAATTTCAAGTTCTGTTGATACTGTGACCTGCATCTTCACTGTAACATGTGAAACCCTTAAGTCTTGTCAAAAAGTCATCTTGTTAAATAGGGATTCCTTGTGTGAATTGTGGGCATGTTACTCTCTTTCTGCCTCAGTTTTCTTATCTTTATAATGGGACTAATAATGGTAACTTGCCTTTTAGATGTGAGGATTAAATGAGATAATCCATGCAAAGGTTAGCACAGGATCTGGCACGAAGTGAAGCCTTCAGTAAATTCTTATTGTTATTTTGATTTTTCCTCCAGTCTGAATATTATTTGTTTGAAGTTACTGAAATAGCTGTGGGTCAGGCTGGTTCCTGCCGCCACAAGTTACAGCTGTAAGATCCTTAAAATAATGTTCAAAAGCTGATTAGCTCCCCAGGGCTCCTACAGTTCTGTTATTTCTGTTTTAATTTGCTCCCTCCTTTTGGTTCAGAGCCCTTCTGCAGATAATAATGCTGTTATCGGTCTCAGAGGGCTGTTGTGAGGCTTAAATGTGGAGTGCTTCCAAGAGTGCTTGGCACACAGTAGGTGTTCAAAATTGCTAGTTGTTGTCATCATCACTGCCCCATTGTCACCAAATCATCATCATCATGATCGTCATCACCACAGACTCTATCACTCCTACAGTCCAACAGTTAGAACACTTCTGATTGGATATATTAGGTTTATGCCTAATAACTCCCATTTGATTCAACAACTATCTATAGTGCACTTACCAGGATGGCTAACTCACCCCACTCCCCAGTCCTCCTTATCTTCCCCATCATGCTGTGCCCCTAAGTCAGTTCCCCGCTCTTGTTCGCCCTTGATCGCACCCCTCCTCCTGCAGCCCCCACTGTGCCCTCTGAAATTACCACTCCATAATCACCAGCCGCCTCTATTTCCTCAGCCTCTCTTTAGTCATTCCCTCCCTCTCTTTGTATGGACGCCGGCCCTTCCCTGGGGATATCCTTTTCTTGAAGCCAAGTCATGCCTCTGTCTTCTCATACCCTGGATGTCCTAGAATCGGGAGGGTCAAAATTTGTGTCCTCACTGCTCTTTGTCCCCTCACCCCATTTCTTTGAGGCCCACGTCCCCAGCATCCTCTCCTCCATATTACTGTTTTTTACCTTCTGCCAGTTATTCACCTAATTCATTGATGACTTGGGTATCTGGCCCACAGGCCTTCCTGTCTGCCTCAGTTCTTGCCATCATCCTAGTTGACTTCCTGGCGCGCATGTGGAGGACCCAGTGTACACGTGGGAACACTCATTCTTGGACACCTCATCTGCAGTGATCACCTCTGCTCATCCACCTTTGTCACCATTCCCGCCACGATCCCCTGGATTTCCATCCCAGTGCTGCATGCACCACCTCACAGATGAACAATGCAGCGCCCTTCAACCCCAGTCTCTTCTTTTTATTTTAAAAACGTGATGATCCATTGATTGATTGATTGATTGATTGCTGTGTTGGGTCTTCGTTTCTGTGGGAGGGCTTTCTCTAGTTACGGCAAGCGGGGGCCCCTCTTCATCACGGTGCGCGGGCCTCTCTTGTTGCGGAGCACAAGCTCCAGACGCGCAGGCTCAGTAACTGTGGCTCACGGACCCAGTTGCTCCACAGCATGTGGGATCTTCCCAGACCAGGGCTCGAACCCGTGTCCCCTGCATTGGCAGGCAGACTCTCAACCACTGCGCCACCAGGGAAGCCCCCCCAGTCTCTTCTTTCCAGCACGCTTGATCAGTTGTTTCTGCTCTGCCCTCAGCATCTTTCTCCTCGGGACCCCCATGGTTTTCTCCAGCCTGTAGACACTTCCCTGCAGGCTGTTACCTCTTAATTGAGCTTCGAGTTCATAGTCCATCCTTCAGTGGTTCTCTTGGCATGGCTTTATCTCCCTTGCCCTCAATCCTAGTAAACCCAGACCCTGGTTGAACCAGACTCTCCACTTTCACCCGGAATACTGGTGGTAGAAATCACACAGCAGGGCGGCTTCGTACTGCTGTGATTTCGTGTCAGCCAGCCTCACCTGTGCCCTTACAGAACCAGCTCATTCCAGCGTGAGTCTCTGGCTAGCTCACTTTCCTGTTCTCCAGTGTTTTGAGTGTAAAATTCGTAATAAAAATGAAACATTAAAAAGTTGATAGACATTTTATTTTAGAATTGCCTTATTTTCCAGCCAGTGGGAAGTTTTCTTTTTCATCTATGAATTTGAAACTTTAAAGTTATTAATCTTGGGAAAGCGGATGAAAGCCCCAAGTTAAAATAGGAGACTCTTTTTAAGTTAAGGGAGCTTTGGGGCCTATCCGTAAGGGGTGTTAGAAAGAACTTACAGGATTTGGGCTTCAGTTGGGTAATTTGGGGGAGGGTTCGAGGAAGCAGGGATTTGCCCGGGATTGGGTGCTCACAGGAGGCGGGAGCAATTTTGTGATTGGGTAGCTCAGTCTTTTCTAGGGGGAGGTGTGTCTGACTTTTCTGGAGTCAGACACTCTGTGATTCGTAAAGAAGCCACAGTTGCTCATCTCAGCCAGGAGAGAGGAGTGTTTGGGACCCTGTGGCTGGCATGATGACCTTGGTTTTGTCTGTTAGACAAAATTATGAAGGGGTCCTGTTTTGTCTCAGTTCATCACTCTTGCAGTGCGACCTTGCGCTGCTGGTCCTGCGAGATTGTTTCTGTCCAGCAGAAGGACAGCGTGGCCTCTGTGAGCACCAGGCAAGCATCTAACTGCAGTGAAGCCTGGCTCATGGTACCAGGCCAACTCCTAGCGGTCAGCACTGGTTTTCTTATTTTCACAGGGGAGGAGAGGTGAGTCTTAAAAAGACGAATAGGTGTTTATCAGGCAGAAGAAAATAGCAGGAGCCAAAGAACATAGAGATTGAAGCTCTTGAGGTTGAAGTGTTAGGGGAACTTGACCTTGGATGGGCGCTGGGTAGCAAGAGAGAATTCCGGAGAGGTTGTCAGAGAACAAAATGGGGAAGGTCCCAAGGACTTTTAAGTTGGGGAACTGACATGATCTGGGTTTGTGTTTTAGAAAAATCCCCAGCAGCTGTGCAGCAGATGGGCTGGTGACAAAGGGAAAGTCTGTTCCCTTTTCCTTCCCGACGGCCACAGCCCTCGCTCACCTGATCTGTTGCAACACGTCCTTATTGTTCTACCTTCTTCTAGTCTGGCCATCTCCCCTGTCCAAGTGTTTATACCGTGGCCAGGGTGATTTTTTCAGAATCACAAATCTTATCCTGTCACTTTGCTACTTGAAACTTTTTGATTCTCTGTCAGCCACAAGATAAATAGCGACACACCTCACCTTTCCTGATCTGATCACGCTACCCTGGATCTGATCCTTGCCAACTGGAAATATCTCCATTTGGATTTCTCAGAATTTCTCAAATTCATTATTTCCAAAACTGTGCTCAAGATCACCTTCCCAAATTTTCCTCCACGCCACCCCACCACCCCCTCAACTCAGTGGGTGATGCCATTGTCCCCTCAGTTAGAGTAAAAAAGGTAGGCGTCATCGTGGAGCTGCCCTTTCACTTACCCCCTGTGTGATCAATCACCCAGACCTTAGACTGTGTCTGCAAAATGTTTCTGGAATTTACTTCCTTTCCTCCACCTCTGCGGCTGCCATCTCAGTCCACACTCAAGTCATCCGTGGTCTGAGCCGTGACACTCATCTGCCAACTGAGTTCCCCAATCATGCTTACCTCCCCAAGTCCAGTTCTCACACTGAAGCCAGAGGTTTGCAAAAGGCACATGGGACCTTGTCACTCCCTAGTTTAATGGCTTCTTGTTGCTGTTAGAAGAAGAGCGAAGTTTTTCTCACATGGTCTGCCTGGCCCTGCCTGCTCTGTCCGGCTTCTCCTATCTTGCTTCCCCCCACTCTTCCCTTCTCGCCACCGTCCTCTCAGTTCCTCAGGCAAGCCCTGTTCCTGTCTTTCCTGGGGCCTTTCAGCAGGCCGTTCCCTCCCGAAATGCTTTCTCCCACCCTTCCTTGTCTGATCAGTTCCATGTCACCCCTCAGACTGATGCCTTCATTTGATATTCGTTATTGAGACCCTGCTTAATTTATGGAGGCCCTGTTCTAGTGTGGATGCGGAAGTGAATGAAACAGACAAAAGCGGAACTCTCATGGGGCATGTATTCCAGTGGAGGAAGCAACCAGGAAGCAAACGAGCAACATATCTGGCACGTGAGATGGTGGGCGATGCTGTAGGAGTGTTGGAAGGCCAGGTGAGCCGGGATGGCCAGGGACCGCCCCAATGAGAAGGTCATTGCTGGGGAGGGAGTGAGCCCTGAGGATGGACTTCTGGGGAAACAGTGTCCCAGGCAGAGTACAAAGGCCCTGTGAGGCAGGAGCTGGCCCTGCCTGTCCCAGGAGCTGCAAGGCCGGCTGAGTGAGGGGGAGAGGAGCTCTTTTAAGGACGCAGCTTTCACGCTGAGTGAGATGGGAGCCGCTGGGGGACTCGGAAGACGAAGGTGACCTGCCGTGGGTTTGAACAGGATCCCTTCAGTGTCTCTGTTGATAACAGACTGTAGGGGGCAGCCTGGAGGCAGGGAGATCTGCTCTCAGAATATCCCAAGTCAGAGATGCTGGGGGCTTGGATCAGGATGGTAGCGGTGGAGGTGCTGGGAATCCGATAGATTCTGGATACACTGTGAAGGTCAGGCTGATAGAATGTACTGACGGGTTGGATGTGCGGTGAGGAGTTAAAGATGACGCCAAGATTTCTGTCTTATCTCAGATGTGGCTCCTTCCAGGAGGCCTCTTTGGCCCCTGCAGACAAGATGTAGCCTCTGTTCCGCGTTCTCGTAACACTCTGTGCGTCTCCTTTGTGGTCATCAGCCCAGTTGTAGTTCAGACATGCTGTTTAATGTCTGTCCCTCCGACCAGAATGAAAACAACACAAAGCAGGGACCTGTCTGCCTTAGTGCCATTCGCATTGTAGACACACAATAATTATCTGTCGGATGGCTAAACTGATTAGACCCGAATGCAAATGCTCAAGGTTATATTTCCTGATGAGGTCTTAAAAATTCTGGTTTTCTGTTTAACTGGTTTTCAGTGGTCCGTATGCGTTAGAAGCCAGACCAGGGGCTGTAAGGCTGAAATTCCACTGTGCAAATAATAGAAGTTCATCTGATTTCTCAACTGAATCGACAGATGTCCCCCGCTACCCTGTCATGAAAGCAGGACACAGGATCACCTCTCAGGAAAGCCAGCGTTTTCCCGAGGGCCCTGGCCTCTCCAGCACACTGATTGCGTCTTCACAGCTATGCCCCAGAGAGCAGGGCTAAGATTTTGATCTGAAATATTTTGAAGGCAGGTGCCAAGGTACTTTCCACTCCCAGAGAAGACATGTCACTTTAGAACTAGAACATTCTGTGGCGGATACGTTAGCTGCCAGTCTTGCCCATCAAAAAGGTCAAATAAACTGTGGATGTTTTATTGCCCCCATTTTTTTTTTTTTAATAAAAGGAAAATATTAGATTTTGGAAAACATTTGCGAAAGGTAGTGATCTTAGATCTCAAATAGTAATATCACACCTTTTTTTTTTTCCCTCTCTTAAAAGCTTAATTTTTTTAAATGAGAAAGGTGAATACAGTTGACTCTTGAGCAAGATGGGTTTGAACTGCACAGGTCCACTTATGCAGGGAGAGTGTTTTTTCATTAAATACAGTTCTACACGATCCAAAGTTGTCAAATCTGCAGATGCGGAACCGAGGATACAGAGGGCCAACTGTAAAGCTATACCTGGATTTTCTACTGCATGGGGGTCAGCATCCCTAACCTCCACGTTGTTCAAGGGTCAGCTGTACTTTTTCCCCACTCAGGAGCCTACTATGAACATATTGTACATGTAATTTCACCCAGATCTGCCTCATTCTTTTTATTGGCTGCACAGTATTCTGCAGTGTGGTTGTACCTTATTTGACTGTTCTTCTTTTGGTCAACATTTAGGTGGTTATGATTTTGCTCTTAAAATCGTGCTGTGATTAGCATCTTTGCACACGTGTTTGAGTTTTCCCATGAGACAGATTTCAGGGGAGAGGCTTCTGCAAGATGGTCCTCCAAGGAGGTGATAATCCGTTTCCATTCTTATCCATGGTGAGCGGAGATGCTAATCATGGAGCATTCTCAGTCTCTTAGATTGTTCACCAACTGGCAGGTGGAAGATAACACCTGTTCTTAATTTGTGTTCCTAAAATCACGAGTGAGACCGAGCATTTTTTGTCTGCTCACACACTCATTGATATTTTCTGTGTGAATCCTCTCTCCCATGTTGCTGTCCTACTGGGTTGTTGTCTTTTTCTTGTTCGGTTATTTGTATTTTTATTATTGATTTGTAAGAACCTTTTGTATCTGGAATAGTAATCCTTTGCCTTGGTATTTGTTGCAGCATTTTCTCTCAAGCTGTTGCTTGTCTTTCAGTATAGCTTGTACTGTACATTTCATAATACAGAAATGGTGATGCTTTAGGGTATAGAATCTGACAATCTTAACTTTATGGCTTGTGGTTTTTGGGTAAAGCTTTGAAAGGCCATTCTCAATCTTTATAACATTTTATTTTAGCACTTCTATGGTTTTGGCTTTTATGCTTAGATCATTCATCTATATTTATTATTTTGGACGTTATAAAGTAGCAGTTTTAACTTAATTTTGTCTCAAATTATTAGCCAGTTGTTCCTACATCATCTATTGAATGGTCTTATTTTCCCCATTGATTTGAAATGTCACTTGTATACTAAATTCTTATATATACTTTAACACAGCAGTGCATGTGTCATTCTTTTTTTTTATTGAAGTATAGTTGATTTACAATATCGTGTTATTTTCAGGTGTACAGCACAGTGATTCAGTTTTACATATATATATGTATATTTATATCCTTCTCCAGATTCTCTTTCCTTATAGGTTATTACAAAACATCCAGTATAGTTCCTTGTGCTTTACAGTAGGTCCTTGGTTGTCATTTCTTGACTTCCAGTTGAAATCGCTTTTTTTTTTTTTTTCCCATTTTGATGTCTGAAAACTTTCGACTCACAAAGTTACTCAGCTGTGAATTGATTCAAAGCTCCCACAGCTTGCTTCACAGGGTGAGGATAGGTTTGTAGCAGGGTTATCAGAATTTTTTTAGTCTGTTTGAGCAGCTGTGCTCCAGGAAGAAAGAAAAGGAAAGGGATACTAGCAAGAGACATGTATGTGTCTGAATTTGCCCATTTTCGTCAGGAAAGCAGTAGCTTTTTGGGAAGCCCAACCCTGTAGACTTGTACTTCTCATTAGCCATCATTAGGACACATGGCTCCACTCCTGGGTGCAGGAAAGTGTGGGGAGGTAAGAATTTCTAATAGGGCAGATTGATGCCTCAAACAAAATTGGGGTCCTCTTAGGAAGAAAGGGTGAGGGGATATTGGAAAGGGAACTTGGAGGATTTGCTACATCCCTCACCTTTTTTTTTTCCTTCTAGAATTTCCTCAGGTATTCTTAAGAGAGAAGGGGAATGGGGAGAGGGAGATAATTTATACGGAATAAAATGTTCAGTTTGATGAGTGTTGATAGTTGCATATATCTGTGTACCACCACCCGAAACAAGATACAAAATATTTCTGAAACTCCAGAAAGTTCCCTTATCTCTAGTTAGTCTCCTTACCACTCCCCCGCCCCCCAGCAACCATTTTCTGTTTCGGGCTACCATAGATTTGCCTATTCTTGAATGCCATATAAACAGAATCATACAGTATGCATTCTTTTTGTGTCTTCTTTCACTCAAGATGTTCTTTGAGATTCATCCATGTTGTACACGTTGTCAAAGATAAACACCCGTTGTCACCGATAAAGCCGGATGCTAAAGTGGTAAGGTCAGATTTTAATCAGTAATAACTATTGCAACAGGGAAAAGAATCCAGCATGAACTAAACTCAACTCTGATTTGTACAGAGGGTGTTTTAAAGGGCAAATGAGGGAGGAAGGAGGGGGGCGAGCAGGGATTCAGTAGAATCAGAGAAAAAATTATATTAGGAACTATGTTAATGTTTGCTCAGGTCTTTATATTATAGGCCACAGTTGAGGTCTAGTAGCGGAGGTCTCAGAGGAGCCTGGCTAGAGTTTGGTCAAGGAGAGAATCTTTGTCGGGGTAAAATAGTTTGCTCCTTTTTGTGTTGTATAAATGTACCACGATTTGTTCATCCATTCACCTGATGATGGACGTTTGAGTCGTATCTAGTTTTTGGCCATGGTGAATAGGCTGCAATGAACATTCTTATATAAGCCTGAAATTTTTCTTGGATAAATATCTAGGAGTAGAATTGCTTAGTCATAGGGTGGGTATGTATTTAACTGCCCGACTAATTTCCAAAGTGGTTTATCAGATTACACTTCCCACCAGCAATGTATCAAAACTCCAGTTGCTCCATATCCTTGTTAAACATTCAGTATTGTTAGTGAGTGTGAAATAGCATCTCATTAAGGTGTGAAATGGCATTTCCCTGGTGACAGATGTATACTTATTGTGTGCTTATTGGCCATGCCTGCATCTTCTTTTGTGAATTGTCTGTTCAGGCCCTTGCCCATTTTCACTAATGATGATAATGTTGATTTTGACTTGTTGGAGTTCATTATATATTCTGTATAGGAATCATTTGTCAGATAGATGTGTTGTAAATATATGTACACATATAGGAAAGTGAAAATTTTAAATATTATTTACTATAGCATTAAAAGACCAACTGTCTAAATCCCAGTCAAAACCCTAGCCATCTTTTTTGAAGAAATTAACAATTGATTCTAAAATGTATACAGAAACACAAAAAATCTAGACTAGCCCAAAAAAATCTTCAAAAGAAGAGTGAAGTTGGGGAACTTACACTGCTTAATCTACTGAATTTTAAGACCCACTGTAAAGCTACAGTGATCAAAACAATGTGGTCTTTGCATAAAGGTAGAAAAATAGATCAATGAAACAGAAATAGACCTATACCGGTGCTGTCAGTTGATTTTTGCCCTGAGTGCCAAGTCAGTTCAGTGGGGAAAAGTAAAATCTTTTTAACCAATAATTCTGGATCAGCTGGATATTCAAGTGGAAACAGAATGAACACAGACCTCCTTCTGTACACACAAACTAATTTGGGATGGACCATAAACTTAAATATGAAAGCTAGAACCGTAAATCTTCTGTATGAAAACATAGGGGATACCTTGGCAGCTTTGGGGTAGGTAAATATTTAGTATGTAGAACACAAAAAGTATTAACTACAAAGGAAAAAGATAAACTGAGAAAATGAACAGGCAAGCCTCAGACTGGAGGAAATATTCAGAATACAGGTTCTTAAATGTTTTATTTTTTTCAAAAGTACATCAGCATTATTCAGGTCCATGGCATCCTGTTACTGTGTTCTGTATTAATTATTAATTACATTTTCTGTTTTTTTGGTTAAAAAGTTAGATATGGGACATTGTACCAAGGGGACTGATTTGATTCTTCTACTTATTTCACTCTCTGTGAATGTAGGTTCCTTTTCCGTTTACGCTTTGCCCACTATTCAGTGACTGCTTACAAGAGAGACAGTAGATTGTGGATCATATTACTTCTTGTAAAGTAATTAGATGTTAGATGAAGCCAAAAGGCAATACCAGTAGTCTCCTTTGGGAGGAAACTAGCCTGTGAGTCTTCTTAGTTATTCAGGCCCAGTTTTTTAGATGATTGAACACTTAAGGTCTGCCAATCTGCTTAGGAAAACAAAAAGAAGCTTTCAAGAGCTCCCAAGAAAGGAAGCAAATCCACACTCTGTTTAGGTACAGAGTCTATTGCCCTTAAGACTTTGCTTCCTATCTTCCATTTATAAACCAAGAATAAAACCAACAGGAAATAGAAACCAAAAATTGAAACTAAAAGATGTAGAAGAACAACAATAAAATTAAAAGTTAGAGGACCACAAGAAGTATGCAGTTAAAATCCCAAACTTGAAAATTAGTGCTGAGAATATTTGGTTGATTTTTGCAATTGCATATATATGGATATACATACATACAGATACATAAGTATCTATAAGCAGCTAAGCAATACACACACACACACACACACACACACAGGATAGATATGTACCATTTGAGCACTGAAGTGTTGGGGGAGGGATCTAAATCCAGGTGGGTAGGTAGGTTTGTAAAGCAGTCAAATTAATTTCCCTAAAGGTTCCACAGCTTGGGCAAACTACTTTAGGGTTGTTAACAAGGGCTGAATGTGTTCCTATTTGTCAAGCAGTTGAATGATGCCTGGCACGCAGTAAGCACGCCGTCAGTGTCCAGGAGAAGTGAAACAAGCCAGCCCCAGCCTTGATCCTCATGGTCGGGGAGACCAGGGAGGGCCCTTTCCCAGTCCCTGAATCCTCAGATGAAGAGATGCCTATTGGAAGGCGTCTCACAACTTCACATGAATTTCCCATTGTTGCAGCTGACAGTTATGCAAATAGGACAGAATCAGTAAATGTTTCTTTAATGAGTTGGTGGTTGGGCCAGATCACTGTTTCCCACAAGAGGAATGTGAGATGGTTTTAGGCGGTACACAGATAGATGTTTTAAATGTTAATGGTTAGGTATTTGTTACAGTGTGTGTTAGAAGAAAATATTAGGTAGCACATCAGACCTGAGTACTAAGAAAATTGAGTTTATTTAAAGACATATTACATTGGGGAGGAGGGGTGGGGGAGGGAAGGATTGGGAGTTTGGGGTTGCAGATGCAAACTATTATATATAGGATGGTTAGACAACAAGGTCCTGCTGTATAGCACAGGGAACTATATTCAGTATCCTGTGATAAACCATAGTGGACAAGAATATGAAAGAGAATGTATATATGTATAACTGAATCATTTTGCTGTACAGCAGAAGTTAACACATTGTAAATCAACTACACTTCCATGAAATAAATGTTAAAAAAAGACATTACTTTGAACAGGTGGTATGTGAGTGTCATGAGCATTTTGAAAGCAGTAGTGATTGAATGAAGGTTGAGTGAATCTGTCAGGTCTTTCCAGATCTGAGATTTTTGATTCTTTGATTCTGGGTTTGAAACATGAAATAAAGATATTCAAATGGAAGGGATGTTTCTGGATTTGGGAAACAGAGGACGATCGTGGAAGTGACAGAACTAGGTGCACAGTATTGGGGTGTGGAGATAACCACTATTAACATTTTGGTATCTACTCTGGGCAGTCTTTATATATATATGTGTACGTTCATTCTAACAAACTTGGGAATGTCCTGTCCATATAATCTTGTAGCCTGTTTTGTCGACCTGATACTATAACTCCAGGTACAGTGTTCTTGTAAAAAAAAAAAATCTTTGTGTTCATTCTTGGTTATTTCCTAAGGATAAAATCCCAGAAGTGGGACTGTTTGGCTGTTGTGTTCGCATGGTATTCTGGCTTCTTATACCTGTTGCCACAGTGCCTTGAAGCATGACCGTGCCAGTTTCCAGTTTGGGCATTGGTGCTCCAGGGCACTCTTCCTCATTCCTCTCCAAAGCCAGGTTCTATAAAAAAGAGTTTTATTGCAGATTTGATAAGAGCAGTACTGCTCTCTGTTTTTGCTTTCATTTTCATTTTGCTTTTTTTTTTTTTAAATCATTGATAAGGCTGAGCTTTTTGTATGTTCATTGGTCAGTTTTTCTTCTTTTGTGAATGGTTCATTTTTGTCCTTTACCCATTCTTTTTCTTCTGGAATATTAGTTTTTTCCCGTATTAATTTATGAGTCCTTTATACTGTAAGGACATTAGCACTTTGTGACCTGTTACAAATATTTTTCCTAGTGTAATATTTGCCTTGTATGTTCGTTTATGAAATCCAAACTTACTGTTGCTCTTGTTGTGAAGACAATACTATCTTTTTGATGGAAATAATTAATTTAGTTTAAAAGGAAATAGAATAACATCATTTAAAAATGGCAGATATTGGGCCTTCCCTGGCGGTCCAGTGGTTAGGACTCCGCGCTTCCACTGCAGGGGGCACGGGTTTGATCCCTGGTCAGGGAACTAAGATTCCACATGCCGTGTAGCACAGCTGGAAAAAAAAAAAAAAAAGCAAATATTCCTCCCTTGTTAGCTATTCCATTGCTAAATGTTGACATCTGGCGAGTCCCTTGTCATCATAGGCAATGGCGGTTCCTCACAGTTCAGTACTATTTTTTAAAATTGAAGTATAGTTGATTTACAATGTTGTGTTAGTTTCAGGTGTACAACAAAGTGATTTCAGTCATACATATAAATGTGACAATACTATCTGAGCCATTTTGTGACACACATGGTCTTGCATTTTAACTTCTCTGAAATCAGATGTGACTTACTCTCGATGTGTCCTGCAGACACTGTCAAGTCTGTTAGAGGTGTCCTCACCTGTGCAAGCCGGCGCAGAGGTTATTTCTGCTGGCATGGTATGGCTGGGCGGCTGTGACCCCGGTCCCCGGTGCTTTTAGTCCACATACTGTTTAAGGGCCATTTGCAGAAAGAACCCGGATCCTGATTGCTGTTGAAAATCATCCCTTGATACCTTCTAATGAGATCAAGAAAGAGCCAGTATCAAAACTTCCAGGGTGAGGGTTAGCTGCTTGGAAGAAAATCTCAGAGAGGATGGTGGAGATCTGTTAAGGAATGTATCCTCGCCAACGCCCTCGATGGCACGGAGGTTGATATTGTGTTGAAAGGCACAGACATCCTGAAAGTGAAGTCTTAGCAGCTTACTTCACTCACCTTTTCCTTTTTCTGTCTGTACAAGAGAGAGAGATGATGACACTCTGTCCCAGTGAAGGAGCTTTTTCAGTAACCACAAAATTAAAATTCTGAACGATAAGAAAAACATTAACTAATTGGCAGTGTTTTTTAACTTCTTTTTTCTTTATTTTATTTATTTATTTTTATTTTTATTTTTTGGCTGCGTTGGGTCTTCGTTGCTGTGCGTGGGCTTTCTCTAGTTGCGGCGAGCAGGGGCTACCTTTCCTTGTGGTGTGAAGGCTTCTCATTGCGGTGGCTTCTCTTGTTGCGGAGTGCGGGCTCAGTAGTTACAGCGCACGGGCTCTAGGGCATGCGGGCTTCAGTAGTTGCGGTGTCTGGGCTCAGTAGTTGTGGCGCGTGGGTTCTAGAGTGCAGGCTCAGTAGTTGTGGCACATAGGCTTAGTTGTTCCGCGGCCTGTGGGATCTTCCCGGACCTGGGATCGAACTCGTGTCCCCTGCATTGGCAGGTGGATTCTTAACCACTGTGCCACCCGGGAAGTCCCTTTAATTTCTTTTTTCAGTCTTACAATTGGTGGTGTCCTGGATATAACGAAATATAGCCCATGTTTCGTGAACCTCTTGCCGTCCCCAGTTCTTCTAGTTCACGTTTCAGATGACTGGTTAGTACTCATTGTGTGGATGCACTGTAATCTGCTCGGCTGAATCATGGTGCCCGCCTCCCTTCAGAGCTCCCAGCAGCAATGCCCAGCAGCACCCTCTTCCTTCTTCGCAGCAGTGTGTTGTACATCTTTTTATCTTGGCCACTCTCACAGGCAAAGCAGTGAGCCTTTTTCCTCGGAGGCATGGAAACCACTGGCAGTCATCTAGATTCGAGGACTGCAAAGAGACACATGTTGGAAAAATCAGGAAGTAAGAGTCATGGGAACTAGTGATCGAGGGTCCTTGTGTTATATCCATGTGTCTCCCCAAATGATCGGGGGTCCTTGTATTATGTCCAGGCATCTCCCCAAGTGATGGGGGTCCTTGTGTTATGTCTGGGCATCTCCCCAAGTAATGGGGGTACCTGTGTTATGTCCGTGCATCTCCCCACCTTTCTGTACCACTGCACATCACTGACCGCGTCCATTGTGTTGTGGAGATCCATCCCAGGCTCCTGCCAGGCCCTGTGTGACCCGAGTCTGCTTCTCTCTCCAACCTCTTCTCCAGTTTCTCCTGTTTTCTTACTCTTCTCCGGCCGCCCTGCCTACTTCCTGCTACTAGAACACTCCACATGCACTCCCACCCCCGAGTGTTTGTATCTGCTGTTCCTCCTACCTGGAATGCCTTTTGCACAGCTGCCTTTCCCTAATTCTCTAGGACTCGACTCAGCCATGCCCTTTAAGAGAGGTCTTCCCTTTCACCTCTAAAGTAGTTCCTCCATCCACCATACCATTATATCCCTCGTTTGTCATAATCTCTGTCTTTGTCTTTGTCCCTTCTCTGTTTTGTTCACCACTGTAACCCAATGCCTGGCACTTAGCAGACACTCAATAAATATTGCTAGACCGAATCAATAGTATTAAATCAACTGATAATGCAGAGTTGGGAGGAATAGAAACTGCTCCTTGTTATCCGAGAGGGCACTAATAAATCCAGCAAGGAACACTTAGAGGGAGGCAAACTGATCAGCTTTTCAGCAGTTCAGGTTTCTTCGCAGTGGGGTGAGCGCCTTCTCTGTGGGGGGCAGTCAGCAGTGGCCCCATATTGTCGAAGGGATTCTTGCTCTGGATGTTGGGCTGGACTACGGTCCCTTCCAAGCTTTAAATTGTTCGAGGCGTGTTCTCATCACTGGTCTACCGGTCTTGCTTCAACTGCAGATATGGCTTTCACCACTAGATGGCGCGAGATGATTCCTTTGAAATCAGCGTTCCTCAAACTGCCACCCACAGTGAGAACACATTTTTCATGGCACTTACACCCCCAACACACACTTGAAACAAAAGCTTCACAAAACACTCTTACAATGTGGAATGATGCTGCTATTTTCTGTTTTACTCTGTTCTACTTCATTTTCTAAAAGGGAGATTTGCAAATTATTACATCGATTTTATGATATGAATGGGTCACAACTCATTGTTTGAAAGGCACTATTTTATTTTATTTTATTATTTTATTTTATTTTATTGGCCGTGCTGTGTGGCTCGTGGGATCTTAGTTCCCCGACCAGGCATTGAACCCTCGCCCTCAGCAGTGAAAGCGCAGAGTCCTAACCACTGGACCGCTGGGGAATTCCTGAAAAGCACTATTTTAGACAACTGAGCAAGTTTATTTGTAAAACTCTGTGGGTCTGCTGTTTTCCTCGGACAGTCTGGGCTTATAGCAAATTGTGTTCCTTAGTACTTTGTGTGTTTCTGTGTTGAGTTGCTGCCTTGAGTAGTTGAACATATGTGCTTCGTTGTGGGTGTCTATGGATGTGCAAACGTGGATGTGAGAGACTGGAGGAGGCATGTTTGTGCAGAATTCAGCACCTGTTGCTGTCAAGGCAGCAGCAAGCCTTGTTGGTAGATATGAAGAAAAGGAGAGATGTAATATGTGCTCTGGTAGCTTAGAACTTAGCTGGGTGACACCACACACACACACACACACACACACACACACACACACACACACAAACACACCCAGCCACCTTAAGTTTCAGCTTATTTATCAAGTAACATGGAAATGGATGTATTATTCAGGATATCACTTAGGATGCTTAAGACTGCAAGTAACAGAAGCCTGACTCAATTTGATTTAAGTGGTAAAGATGTTTCTTATCTCACTAAGTATTCGTTGCTAGGTAGAGAAGGCTCCAGGCCCACAGGGGTGTGGCTTGGCCTTAGGGATCCAGGTTCCTTCCCTGACTTCTCATTTGTCCGAAGGCTGGTTCCACTCATGGTTGGGTTGCCAGGAGACTTCCAGTGGTAATCAGGGCTTCAGCTCCTAGGCTTGGAACACTACAGCTTTAACTGCTTGTGGTATAGACTGGGGTAGAGAGAGTTTGGGCTACCTAGCATTTTCCAAGTTATAGCTGTTTTATTTGTTCCTAGTTTCCCCACTGTGACCTCCTTAAGGGACATGAAAGGACAGGTATTTAATACGAAGTCAGGAGAAATACTTCGGTAGTTGTTAGTGATGTTGGCCAAATATTTCTGGGTCTCCCTTCCCCTGGACACAAAACTTTTGGTTGAGCAGAGTTATCTGACTAGCTCTGGCCAGTGAGTTTGCTGAATGAATAATTGGTTGCAGGTCTTCTGTATGAAATATGAGGTGAGGTTATTTGCTGTTTAGGGTCCTGGGAAAGGAATTAGTGATAAGAGGGAAGAGGTAAGAAATGGTCGTGGTGGGAAAGGTGATGGGCAGTGTATGTGAATGCAGAGGTGGATGGATGTCTGTTTAAACTTGTGCTGGAGCATTAAATGTGATTTGGCCTTTTTAAGATTGAAGTATGGTTGCTTTATAATGTTGTGTTAATTATTGCTGTACAGCAAAGTGATTCAGTTATACATATATATACATTCTTTTTTTAAAAAAACATTCTTTTCCATTATGGTTTATCATAGGATATGGAATATAGTCCCCTGTGCTCTACAGCAGGACCTTGTTGTTCATCCATCCTGTATATAAAGCTTACATCTGCTACCCCCAACCTCCCACTCCATCCCTCCCTCAACCCCCTCCCCCTTGGCAACCACAAGTCTGTTCTCTGTGTCCGTGAGTCTGTTTCTGTTTCATAGATAGGTTCATTTGTATCATATTTTTAGATTCCACGTATAAGTGATATCACATGGTATTTGTCTTTCTCCTTCTGACTGACTTCACTTAATATGATGATCTCTAGTTGCATGATTTGGCCTTTTGAGGTCAATAAATTCCCTGTGGATCCTTGACCTGGTTCCTGGGAACTTGGCCGTGGAACCTGGCCTGAACCTACTCTCTACTCACCTGCTTCCTTTTTCATCTCTTTCAGGTTTGCAGTGAGCGTTGGCTACTGGCAGGACCCTTACATCCAGCATTTGGTGAGACTATCTAAAGAGAGGAAGGCCCCGGAAATTAACAGAGGCAAGTGACCATCTCCCTCCCCAACATCTCATCAGCTGAGAGGCCTGAGGCTTTAGGGATTCATTCTTAAAAAGAGACTTCCGGGGTGTACTGTCTCCAACAGTGTATGAAAGTGCTCGTTTCCCAACTTCCTCACCAGCACAGTGTATTATGAAACTTTTCATCTTTGTTCATCTGATACATGAAAAATGGTTTTTACAGTAATATAAAAGCCATTTACATATCTTTTACTATAAAAGCCATTTATATATCTTTTACTGCAAGCTGTCTGTTCACATAAGGGATTATTTTTGTTGTTGCCCTATTAAAGTGTTAGTAACACTATTAGGTTCTGCAAGTAATTTCCATCAAGGGAATCGAAGGAGTTGAGACAGGAGTGTGACTTAGTTTCAGCCAGATTGAGAAACTGACCAATGAACGTAATTCTTGTATGTGTGGGGAATCTAGGCCCTAAAGATGAGTCCTGTAGGTGGGTTCTATAAGAAGGGCAAAGGAATTTGTAAATGGTTGTTCCTGAGAAGAAGGACATGGTAGTTACTTTGAGCTGAGGGTGAAACCAGGCATCAGTTAGATTGGGCAAGGCCTGGTTAAGAGGCCTTTCTTAAGCCTCCCTCCCCAGCTCTTGAGACAAATTTCCCAACGAATGTTCCAGAGACAGGGACCCACCATGGCAACTGGCTCGGTGCCCCAGGCGGCACGTCAGCCCCCCTTCCTTCTTCCTCTCCCGGTTTGCATCTCTAGATTGGGGACCTCCAGCCCAGTAGGAGAGCGCTTCCCAAACGTCTGTGGTGAAGACATATTATTTTCCCCCAAATTGAATCCATTGTGGGTGATATTCTGTAATATACAATAAAGATGATTTACTAGGAAAATAAAATGTAGACACAAGCCCAAATTATTTATTTATTTATAAGGTAGGGATTATCAAATTGATTATTTTATTTTATTTTATTAATTTATTTATTTTTTTGGCCACGCATGCGTGGCATGCGGGACCTTAGGTCCCTGACCAGGGATCGAACCTGTGCACCCTTTCAGTGGGCACGCAGAGTCCTAACCACTGAACCGCTAGGGAATTTCCCCGAATTATTTATTAGCACAGTCACCAGACATAAAATTTCTCTGTCAAATGGCAATAGAGTTTCTAAATGCTACTCTCAAATTTTGTTCTTAAAACGGTCACACCTTGAGCAACAGGCCTTTAGAACAAGACGGACGCTGTCTTCCTGTCTCCCTTCCGGGTTTCCCATCTCCTTTGTCCCAGCTCCCCACCCCAGAGCTTAACAAGTCCATTAATTAGGCCACCACTTGCTGGTGTCTCTCCTCCCGCTGCCTGCGATGCCATTTTATAAACACAGAGGCTCTAACCCAGATAAGATGGAGGTGAAAGGAACAAGATAAGAAGCATGGCTTTCTTTGCTTTGACTGACATTCATCTGCCCAACTTCCTGACCTAAAAATATTATTTCCCACATGCTCTCACAATTTTGAGTTTTACCAGAGTACTAATTAGCTTCCCTAGAACCCTGAAAAAGCACATTTACAAGAGGAGCATTTAGATCAGATGTTTTGATATAAAACACTTGTCTTTCCTAAGTAAAAGTATAGGACACTTTATTTTTCTTCAGATCGTTAATTCCACCATTAAGTAGCTTGTACTTATTTTGATTCAACCAGCTTTTAAAAAAAAAAAAAAAAAAGGAAGAGAGTTTGAAAGTCATTATTTCTCCCATGAAGTCTGCAGATAAAAGCTGACCCTGAAGAAGGGCAAAGTGTTGTTTTGCTCTCCCTAGCACCGTGGGCTTTGCAGGGATTATTTCTGTCGTCACCGAGTGATAGCTTGCTTCTCTGTCTGTCTCTTAGGATATTTTGCTCGAGTCCATGGCGTCAGCCAGCTTATAAAGGCATTTCTACGGAAGACAGAATGTAATTGTCAAATTCTAAACCTCGGGGCTGGGATGGATACCACCTTCTGGAGGTTAAAGGTAAATTAAAATTTCCCGTTTTCTCTTTCCAATTGTTTAAATTTAATTTGTTGAAGACATTCACCTGGTTCAAAAGCGTAAAGAAAAGATTAAAATGCAGTGCAGTGGCAGCCTGTCTCCCACCTCTCTTTGCAGCCCTCCAGCCCCACAACTGCCTTCATCCCCGTACTTCATCTCACCAGGGCCCTAGTGAGGATATGTGGGTGGTTTCTCACCTTTTGCTGCTACTAACTGGGTTATAATAAACATTCCTGGGTACATTTCCCGCTGCATGTATGGCAGTATATCAGGAGAAGGAGCAAGGGTTCTACCAGTGGAACTGCTGAGACAAAAGAACACTTGCGTTTGTAATTTTGAAGATAACTTAAGATTTTATTGTCGGCATCGCAGTGTCTTAGGTAACATTTGGAGATTTGCAAGGCTGGGTAATGATAATATGATGCAAAGCCCTTTTGTAGTCATTCTCTGATTTGATGCCTCAGTTGTTCTATTTGGATTCAAGGGCAGGTGTAATTATACTCACTCATAGGAAAGGAAACCTGGGTCTAGTTAGTGGCAGAATCAGGACTAAAGTTCTGGTCTTTGATTCCTGTGCTGGATTTTATTGCCAAACCTTTTCCCTACAAATATCTCACTGATTGCATTTTCTTTCTTTTTTCTTTTTTTTTTTTGTAGGTTTGTACAGTTTTTTCTTGGTTCTTCTATCAGGTTGGTCACGTGGTAGTAACGGGTATGTGCGTTTCTCCAGATTTCTTTTTTTAAAATAGTTAATTAATTTGTTTTTGGCTGCGTTGGGTCTTCATTGATGCGCACAGGCTATCTCTAGTTGCGGTGAGCAGGGGCTTCTCTTTGTTGCGGTGCATGGGCTTCTCATTGCAGTGGCTCCTCCTGTTGTGGAGCATGGGCTCTAGGTGTGCGGGCTTCAGTAATTGTGGCACTCAGGCTCAGTAGTTGTGGCTTGCAGGCTCTAGAGCGCAGGCTCAGTAGTTGTGGCTTAATTAGTAGCACCGGCTTAATTGCTCCGTGGCATGTGGGATCTTCCCGGACCAGGGCTCGAACCCGTGTCCCCTGCATTGGCAGGTGGATTCTTAACCACTGTGCCACCAGGGAAGTCCCTCTCCAGATTTCTTGCAGGCGTAGACCAAGATAGATGAGAGTATATAGGCATAACTCGACCTGCATTATCCATTTTGTCCCTAATTAGCTCACCTGATAAGAAGGTCTTTAGTCATCAGAGCTCCCAACCTTTCTGTTACTTGAGAATCAGTGTCCTCAACATGGCCCTAGTATCGTTTGCCTCTGCATTCTTCCTTCTAGATGAGATAACTGACATTTATGAAGTGCATTTACATATATGACCTCATAAGTTAACACAAGAGCTGTGTTGGGTGGAGGAGCTTACACATCTGAGGGAAGTGGGGCTTTGAAAGTCTGTGTCTTCCCCCAGATTGGACAGCCAGTGGCATTAGGACGTGGAACCAACATTGGCTCCAGCTCATCAGACTCCCAATTCCTTCCTCTTTCCTCTGCACACAGCCCTATGGCTGTTCAGGGAGAGTCTTTTCTGTGGGTCGATTGTGCCTCTGTAACGCCGTGACCCTGGTGTGGTGGAAGCAACTGGAACAGAATGTAGTGTAAGAGTGTGTGCACTGCCGGCATTACAGGGGCCGCTGGAGAAATCCCTCCTTTTTACCCTTTTGACTTGGTCATGTGGTTTGGGTTTTCTTTCCCCATCTTGTAGGTGGGTTAATAATGAATAAATCTGAGATTTTAATTTCTGAGCCAGGTACACCGAGGCTTATGTGCCCCTTCCAAGAAAAAGGTTCTCTGTCAAAGGTGAGGAAGGGGAGTAGCACAGGGCCTCAAAGTCCTTTGTGGAAGTTTTTTGTTTTATTTGATAATTGTATTGATCCGAAGGGTTTTTTAAAAAATCTAAAGTTTCTCTTTTTTTTTTTTTTTTTAATTATGCTTGTTTGCTCTTTTATTATTATTTTTTAAGTCTTTTCCATTTTGTTGTGAGTTTTCCCCCCTGATTTGATGTTTGCCTTTAATTTTTATTTTTTATTATTTATTTATTTGGCCGCTTGCGTACTTGCGGGATCTTAGTTCCCCGACCAGGGATCAGACCCGTCCCCCTGCAGTGGAAGGGCAGAGTCCTAACCACTGGACCGCCAGGGAATTCCCTTGTTTGCTCTTTTCGAGCTGAGGTTGCACAGGCCAAATCTGTCCAGCCACCTATTTTTGTAAATAAAGTTTTATTGGAACACAGCCATGCCCATTTATTTACATCTTGTCTATGGCTCTCACAGCAGGGCTGAGTAGTTACAACAGAGACCATTATGGCCTGCAAAGCCTAAAATGCTTACTTTCTGACTCTTTCCAGAAAGTTTGTTAATCCCTGTTTTAGAGCTATATGTGCCTCTATAAAAGAGCAGGGGAAGTCGTGTCCATCGATCTTATAGTCACGTGCTCTTTCCACCTGGGATGTCCCCCCGGCTTCACCAGCAGAGGCTTAGCTACGAGTCACAGGCTTTCTGGGGCCACTACCGTGTGAGCTTGTTCTGTATAATCTCAGGGGCCCAAGACTGGACAGTTGGAGACTCTCATCTTCAGGCAGCAGGCAAAAACAGGGCCAGGGAAAGCTGGTATTGTCATGAGCAAAGAATAAAGCATGAGTGAAACCCTTTAAGGGGCCTCACTTCTTGGTGTTTCTTGAATTCTGTTTCTGTACAACCAAAGGGTCATCTTTGGAGGGGAAGCAGTCTCAGTTTTGGCCGCCTGTGAAGTGGTCGACTACCTTGGATCTTGGAGTCTGAGGGCCACCCTTCCTCGTGGCTGTTCCTGGCTGCCCCCTGGTGGCTGTGCCCTGCCTTGGGTGACTCCCCTGCCTCCCGTGCCATGCGAGCTACTTGGAAGTGGAGTGTCAGAGGGCCGCAGAGAATCGTGGAATAAGTTGAAGCATCACTTGCCAGAGCCATTTTGCCCCTTTCTGAAAGCTGAGAAAGAGGATGTCTGTTTCTTAAAAGTTCCAGGTGTGCCTTTTGGAAGCTTTCCTTCCTTGGTGACCCCTTATTCAGAATTTTTATGAGGATCAAGTGCACAAGTGCCTGGGAAAGCTCTTTAAAAAGTCAGAAGTCCTGGGCATCTACCCTGAGAAAACCATAATTCAAAAAGAGTCATGTACCACAATGTTCATTGCAGCTCTATTTACAATAGCCCGGACATGGAAGCAACCTAAGTGTCCATTGACAGGTTCATTGCAGCTCTATTTACAATAGCCAGGACATGGAAGCAACCTAAGTGTCCATCAACAGATGAATGGATAAAGAAGATGTGGCACATATATACAATGGAATATTACTCAGCCATAAAAAGAAACGAAATTGAGTTATTTGTAGTGAGGTGGATGGACCTAGAGTCTGTCATAGAGAGTGAAGTCAGAAAGAGAAAAACAAATACCATATGCTAACACATATATATGGAATCTAAAAAAAAAAAAAGATTATGAAGAACCTAGGGGCAGGACAGGAATAAAGACAGATGTAGAGAATGGACTTGAGGATGAGGGGAGGGGGAAGGGTAAGCTGGGACGAAGTGAGAGAGTGGCATGGACATATATACACTACCAAATGTAAAATAGATAGCTAGTGGGAAGCAGCCGCATAGCACAGGGAGATCAGCTTGGTGCTTTGTGTCCCCCTAGAGGGGTAGGGTAGGGAGGGTGGGAGGGAGACGCAAGAGGGAGGAGATATGGGGATATATGTATATGTACAGCTGATTCACTTTGTTATGATGCAGAAACTAAGACACCATTGTAAAGCAATTATACTCCAATAAAGATGTTAAAAAAGAAAAGTCAGATGTCCTGTGTGAGATGTGGGACACTGTGCTGGCCTTCATTTATTTGCTTTTGATTGTCCTCATGGTCTTCTGGAATTTTAGACTGTTCTTAACTCTCTATACCTTGTGAGTAAAAGTTCTTGAAAGGTGTTGTAGCATTTCTTAGAGAAAGTTATTTCTGTGTATCCTTTAAACATATCCTCCAAGTATCTTCAGATAGCTTTTACATAGCCCTGCTCTGCAGTCAGGTAGTAGGTATGTGTTGCAATTCCAAGAGTGAACAGCTGAAGGTGGGTGAGTCCAGGTCTCCTCTGATGTCAGGAAACCGTCTTGTCCCTTTGTTTTGTTTCTTTCTGTTTCTCTTCCTCCTTCCTTCTCTGTCCTTCCCCTCCTTCCCCCAGACCAGATCCCCTGAAATTTTAACTGAGGACCATTTTCCATGTGGGTGGATCTCCCAATTCTGTTGCTTGCCCTTAGAGGTCACCTTCCTACCAGGAACTGCTTCCTCATGATTTCTGCCCCCATCACTCTGTCCTCGGGGGGATCTGCTGCCCCTCCCGACCTGTCCTTCCTCTCTAGTTATTGTCTGTGTAAATGGTGCTCTTACCTGCCAGGTTGCTCATCAGAAACAGGGAAACATCCTTACCCCTCCTTTTTCTTTATCCCATCCTACACCAAAGAAACCACCACCAGGTACTGGATATCAGCAACTTTCTTTTTCTTTCCTCTTTTTTAATTTTTTTAAAAAAATAAGTAGCTCTCTGTTTCTGGGATATAAGTGCAGGTGGGCATGAGGGTATTGAAAGAGAAGCAGGTTGTGGAGCGCCTTGTTTCTTGCTAAGTCTTAGGGGTGTGAAGAGCTATTGCAGGCAGAAAGGGGTGTCGTTTTAGTCTTCACAGCTGGTGATAGAGCTGAGGAGGAGAGGATGCATTCAAGAATAGTCAGCAGGGCTGAGGGATTTTTTTTTTAATTGAAATATATCAATACTTGACATAATTTTTTTTAATTGAAGTATAGTTGATTTACAATGTTGTGTTAGTTTCAGGTGTACAGCAAAGTGATTCAGTTTTATATATATAGATAGATACAGATATAGATATAGATATCTATTCTTTTCCAGATTCTTTTCCCTTATAGGTTATTACAAAATATTGAGTAGAGTTCCCTGTGCTATACAGTAGGTCCTTGTTTGTTATCTATTTTATATATAGTAGTGTGTATGTTAATCCCAAACTCCTAATTTATCCCTCCCCGCTTCCCCCTTTGGTAACCATAAGTTTGTTTTCTCTGTCTGTGGGTCTATTTCTGTTTTGTACATAAGCACATTTGTATCATTTTTTTTAGATTCCACATATAAGCGATATCATATGATTGGACATATAATACTATGTTAGTTTCATAGTATGTATTACATAGTGATCTGACATTTGTGTACATTCGGGGTTGAGTGTTGATTGGGCAGGGAGGAGGAGCTGGGGAATTCTAGCACGACCAGTAGGTGACTGGATGGGGGTGTAGCCACCGACTAAGCTAGGAAAAGCGCAAGGGGGAAGCAGGGCTGTGTGTGTGTGTGTGTTTCACACTTTTTAAAACTGCAGCCACAGTAAAAAATAACTCTACATCCTTAGCCAGGACTCACGTCTATGTACCTATGTCTGTTAATAATAAGGGCACACACATGGTACTTACTAAGGGCAGGCCCTATTCTGAGTGTCACTCACGTATTTCCTCATTAACCCCCACAACCCTATGAGGTGTTATTCTCTCTACTTTTCAAATGAGGAAACCTTGGCCCAGGGAGTTTAGTGACTTTCCCAAGGCCTCACAGCAAACAAGTGGTGGAGCTGGGATTTGAACCTTGTCCCCCCAGGCTCCAGAGTGCCTGCTGTTTACCACCCCACCCCATTATTCCCCACTATCACAGAAACAACTAAATGTATCCCTCATTCCACGTGATGCTTTCTGATATTTGCTACTTTATTGTATTTCATCCCCAAACTGCTGGTCACAACCCACCACATTGGTTTCTTGACCCTCTCTAATAGGTCTCAAGCTGCTTTTTTTTTTTTTTTTAAATTAATTAATTAATTTTTGGCTGCGTTGGGTCTTCGTTGCTGCGCGCAGGCTTTCTCTAGTTGAGGCGGGGCGGGGGCTACTCTTCGTTGCGGTGTGTGGGCTTCTCATCGCAGTGGCTTCTCTGGTTGCGGAGCACATCAAGCTGCTTTTTTGAGAAACACTCTTATGTCCTGCTTCCCATCTACCTCTTAACATCCCAGGGACCATTCCCCTGATTCAGGCTCCCCATCACTTGTCTCCTGGACAGCTACAATCTCCTTTTTCCCTCCATTTGTTCTTTATGCCGAGACCAAGTAACTTGAAAAGTACATTTCTTACCATATCATTCCCCTGATTTTAAATCCGTAAGTACCCCATTGCTCTTCAGGCCCTAGCACTTGGTGCATGAAGATGATAGGTAAATGTATGAGTAATAATTATAGAAAGATTACTGTGTGTTTTTTCTCAGGATGAAGATCTTCTACCAAGTAAATATTTTGAAATCGACTTTCCAATGATAGTCACGAGAAAGCTGCACAGCATCAAGTAAGTGTGGCTTTGGCCGGAAACAAGAGCCTGGTGAGATTCAGAACCACATCCGGGTAGACGGCAGGTCTGAAGGCAGGAGACCTCATTTTAGGGCGCTGCTTTCCTTTCATCCACTCCTCCCTCTTTCTTGCCCCCAGGACCCTCATTCCAACATATCGTGCAGTCTTCAACATGAAATATACCCTCCTTTGTGACTCTTCTATCCGTTCGTGTAATTTCTCTGAACATTTAAAAAAATGACCTAGAGTAGATTAATGATCTGAATTAAAAAAAATTTTATATTGGATTGTAGTTGATTAACAGTGTTGTGTATTAATCTGAATTTTTATGTGTATTTTGCTTACTTCTTTATTGCCAGGGTATAGAAAGGTGCCTGGCCCAGAATAGATGGGTAGTAAATATTTTTTGAATGAATGAATGGGAGGCTGAAGTTAATCAGTTATTTTGGGCTCGGCCTGTGGCATCTTAGTTCCCCGACCAGGGATCGAACCCGTGTCCCCTGCATTGGAAGCGCAGAGTCCTAACCACTGGACCACCAGGGAATTCCCTGTTTTTTCGCATATTTTTGATTGGGAGAGTTGTCACATAAATGTTACTAAAAACACTGGAATATTTGGAAAATTCTTGCTAGCCTGTCTGTAGCTGTTTCTAAGTAAGTATGTCATGATCAGTTCGTGATTTGATATCAGATTCTCCGTGTAAAGCTTAGCTGACCTAACTGACTTGTATCTGCTGGACTTTTACTGTATGTGCCTAGGGTCAAATGTGATTAAACAGATGACCCTTTGGCATGGCCCTTCCTTTGAATAGTAGTGATACCTATTTGCCATGTCTGTAGTGTCTGTCTTCATTTTAGCGGTAAATGAGCTGCTTGACTCGCCTTTCTTTTTCTCATCTTCTACAGATTGAAACCTCTCCTATCAAAACCCATTTTAGACTTACACTCAGAGGACACACTTCAAATGGGCAAGTATCCTTAACCTAAGTAATACAACCTGGTCTGTATAACAATTTTTGCTCTTTTTCCCCTTTTCTTTTTAAAGATGGTGTGTGTGTGTGTGTGTGTGTGTGTGTGTGTGTACGAATACACGTATCCTTCTGCTGATATATTTTCACTTCCACCACAGTTACTATGAAGGAATTTAAAACAGTTTTTGATATGACTCTTCTTAGATGTCCATAGGTCCCCACTCTTTAAAAAGAATTTAAATTAGTTGCGAACATTTCAAAAATGGGAGATTTTTCATGAAAGTCTTGATTTTCAGTTTTGCTTGGAAAAATCACATCTAGCTCCTACATGGCAGTCGTTGAGCAGCGGCCGCTTCATTTAATTTATTTATTTAATTTTGGCTGCGTTGGGTCTTCGTTTCTGCGCGAGGGCTTTCTCTAGTTGTGGCAAGCGGGGGCCACTCTTCATCGCGGTGAGCGGGCCTCTCACTATCGCGGCCTCTCTTGTTGCGGAGCACAGGCTCCAGACGCGCAGGCTCAGCAGTTGTGGCTCACGGGCCCAGTTGCTCCGCGGCATGTGGGATCCTCCCAGACCAGGGCTCCAACCCATGTCCCCTGCATTGGCAGGCGGATTCTCAACCACTGCGCCACCAGGGAAGCGCGGCCGCTTCATTTAGAAGGGTCGTGTCTTCTCCAGTTCTGACCTCACCACTCCCTCTTGTCTTACACCTGACCTGCTTCCTGGTTTATGTCACCTCCTTGGCCCCTGCAGTCAGTTTTTCCCCTCAAGTTTTAATTATGAATGTTTACAACACCACTTTCCTCATTTCTAAGCCTTTCGAATTATGGTAAAACTCTTCCAGAATCTTGCATTGTTTTCAGTCTGTATCTGACAGAGAGGTTCCAGGGCCTTATTAATAATTTGGGTCAGAAAACATGCTTAGAGAGGATGGCCTTCTCGGATGGTCGACACAGATAGCACAGCAGACATCAGACGGTTAGATACGCCTCCCGTTTTACACAACAACAGTGCTTTAGTCATCCTCCTGGTGGTCAGATTCCCAATAACGTTTCCACAGAAAATGATACCTCCCCCATTCTTTGTTTCCCTTATACAAGTTGTAAGTAGAAGCTGTTCAGGCTTTGCCACTTGCTGGACTATTTGCTTTCTGTACAGTTTTGCTACCGTAATTTTCTATGTATTTGGTGTCAGAATGATTATCTGCAATGAATGTGCTAGTACTTTGCTAGGACTTTGATCCATCAGTGTAGAAATATATGAAGTAGAAAGTAAAGACTTTCCATAATCCCTCCTCCCACCCAGGATAACCAGTGTTCAGAGTATTTTCTACTGCAGATGAACAGTATACCCAGAGAAAGGTAAATATCACACATAATAAAGTACACACACAGTGCGTGGCACATAAAAGGCTCAGTAAGTTTTTGTTGAATGAATGTATATACACATTGAATAAATATATGTTGTCATGTAACATATATTTGTTGAACGAATGGATCTATACTTCTATATATAAATATAGGTTTATATGTAATTTTAATAAAATAAAAATTTATACATACTGTTTTGTGACTTGCTCTTTTCACGTCCTAGCAAATCATGGCTGTCTTTTCATGTCAGAATATATAAATCTACCTCATTATTTCTAACAGCTTTATAGTACTCCTCTGCACGGAAATTCCATTTTATTTAATCTATTCCCTACTGATGGTCATTTAGATTGCTGCCTTTTTATATTTCTATATTCAACAGTGTTGTAGAAAACACATATATATGTGCGTATTTGCAGGAATTGCTAGCTCAAAGAATTGTACATTGTAAATTTTAATAGCTACTACCAAACTGATCTTCAAGACCTTTTTTATTAATTTATGTTTTCATTAAGAGTAGATGAGGATTCTCTTTCTCTACACCCTCACTAACGCTGGATATTATCATTTTTAAAAATTTCTACCAATCTGATGGGCTGTAACAATATCCCATTGTTTTAAAATTTTATATAACTTTGAATGCTAGTGAGATGGATTATCTTTCTATAGTTTTATTGGCCTTTAGGAACTTCTTTGTAAATTGCCTCTTCATTTCCTTTGCCCATTTTTTTCTTCAGTTGCATTGTTCCCCCCGCCTTTTTTTTTTTTTCTTCAATTTATAGGAACCCTTTATAACATACAGATATGTTCTTTGATAAAAGCCTCTTGTCAACTTTTTAAAAAAAATATTTATTTATATATTTATATTTATTTGGTCGCACCAGGTCTTAGTTGCAGCAGGCAGGCTCCCTTAGTTGCAGCTCACAGACTCCTTAGTTGTGGCTCGCTGGGTCCTCAGTTGCAGCACCTGGGCTCCTTAGTTGCAGCTCCAGGGCTCCTTAATTGCAGCAGGCAGGCTCCTTATTTGTGGTTCGTGGGCTTCTTAGTTGTGGCATGTGAATTATTAGTTGCGGCATGCATGTGAGATCTAGTTCCCTGACCAGGGCTCGAACCCGGGACCCCTGCATTGGGAGCGTGGAGTCTTATCCACTGCGCCACCAGGGAAGTCTCTTGTCAACTTTTTTTATTGTATATTTTTTTCTTAGTCTTTTGCTTGTTTTTTTAAATCTGTGTTTGTGTCTTACGTGGGTAAATTTTCCAATCTTGTCCTTTATATCAGTAGTTTTTGATCTTGCCATCGTACTGAGAAAGGAATCTGAACAAAAATAAAAATGTGAGTGAAAATCTGAGAAAAGTGATAGATGATAATAAAACTGACAAAAATTTCATTTAAAAATTACCCTTTTTCATCAAACCCCTGGGGCTGTGATTGTAAGAATCACGACTATTTATTTATCAATAGGAAAGAAAAAGTGCTGACAAATTAAACTGATACATTATTGACTGTTAGATGCATCCTGATTTCAAAAATGTTAAAATGTGAAAAATATATGCATCTTAGAATTGATGATAGATGTTTTCTTAAGCTGAAGTATACACAGGGTAAGAAATTAAAAGTATGTAAATGAGCACACAACGAAAAGTAAGTCAGGATGAGTTCTTAAAACGTAAGTCAGATTCTATTACTTTCCTGCTTAAATCTTTCTGGTGGTGAAATCTACATGGTTAATTGGGTGTCTGGATGCCTCCTGATTTTCTTTCCTTTTTTTTTTTAAATGTTTATTTTTATTTATTATTTATTTATTTGGCTGTGTTGGGTCTTAGTTGCGGCACACGGGATCTTTAGTTGTGGTGCGTGGGCTCTTCGTTGCGGTGTGCAGGCTTCTCTCTAGTTGTGGTGCGGGCTCCAGAGGGCGTGGGCTCTCTAGTTGTGGCACACGGGCTCTCTAGTTGTGACGCAGGTTCTAGAGCACACGGTATTAGTTGCCCCGCGGCATGTGGGATCTTAATTCCCCAACCAGGGATCGAACCTGTGTCCCCTGCATTGGAAGGCAGATTCTTAATCACTGCACCACCAGGGAAGTCCCCCGATTTTATTTTCGACTACGGTAACTATGATCTCACCACACTGCCCTCCTACTGTCCTCTGAATGTGCCAAGCTTGCTGTCACCTTCAAACCTTTCCTCTTCCCTTAGCCTGGAACTCCTTCCCCCTAATTTTACTTAATGGGCTCCATCTCATCACCCATGTCTTACTTCAGCTGCCACCTCCTACTCTAGGCATAGTTTTCTCTCATCCTCTTTTATTTTCTTCATAGCTCTTAATACTCTGATGCTATCTTGATTCTTCATTTGTTTAATGATTCACTGTCTCTCCCTTCTTGAGGGGATAAGCCTCGAGAGCACAGGGACCTCTCCTATCTTGTTCATTGCTATATCCCCAGCACCTAGAACAGTGCCTGGCACACAGAGATTATTGATGGAATAAATACATACCTGAATGCTTGAATGAATGAATGTTTGTGTCTTTGTAATCCGTCTCAACTCCTATGTGGAACTGGTTGAGTATAAAGTAAAAAGAGCAACAAATCGAAGCATTGCAGAGTGGTGTCAGGTATTTCAGCTGAGCCGTAAGAAGGAGAAACTCTCTAGGGGGAAGATTGCCTCACACAAGGCAAGCTTAGGGAAAGAAGGAGCATGCGAGGAAGCCGAAAGGAACTGGCAGTGGGGAGGGGTGCATGGCTCAAGATGAAGCTGAAGAAGGCGTCAGCGGCTGCATCATGCAGGATCTCCTCGGCCAGGCCAAGTAGTGTGGACTCTCTTCTAAGGGAGGTGGGACCCTGTTATGCACTCCCCAAAAGACTGCACCCCCCTTTGTAGTGTTCCCCACACTTGTCCACTCTTCATCTTCCCTGCTGGATTGCAGGCCCCATGGGGGCAGGACCGTGTCTTTTTGTTCATCAGTTTCTTCCCAGGACTCAGTGCCCAGGACATAATGAGAGCTCAGTAAGTATTCCTGGGTGGACAGATGGACAGACAAACAAGCAAAACTTCTGTGTGGTCCAGAAATCCACCTGAGGCTGTCTTTATTTTACAACGCTTTTTTTTTTTTAATTTTAATTTTTTAAACTTTTTATTTTATATTGGAGTATAGCCGATTAACAACGTTGTGATGGTTTCAGGTGCACAGCAAAGCGACTCAGCCATACGTATCCATGTATCCATTCTCCCCTAGACTCCCCTCCCATCCAGGCTGCCACATAACATTGAGCAGAGTTCCCTGTGCTGTACAGTAGGTCCCCGTTGGTTATCCTTTTTAAATACAGCAGTGTGGTACATGTCAATCCCAGCTTTTTAATTTTTAAACTAAAATGTTCTAGGAAAATCTGTGGACCTAAAAGAACACTTTGCTATCCTAATAATGAGTCTGTCTTTGAAGACATATAATGAATGGGATTGATGGGACTCACTACAGGTCAGTAGCACATAGGAACACACCTCTCTTGAAATGCTGACTTGGAGGTGATGGAAGAGATCATGACTTGTATGCCCTGTGGATTCTGTGTGTGTGTGTGTGTGTGTGTGTGTGTGTGTGTGTGTGTGTGTAACTACCGTGTTACATTGTGTAAATCTTCCACTTTCTCCTGCTTTTCATAGGTGTGAGCTTAATGAGGCAGATAATTAAAGCCTATATGAGCTTTTGCTCTGTAACAAACCACTGCAGAGCATGTGGCTTAAAATAACAGCCGTCTGTTTAGCTCACAATCCTGCAGCTCGGCAATTTGGGTTGGGTTCATCTGGCTGGAGCGTCTCAGCACCTGCCTGGATTTAATCATCTGTGGTCTGGTCTTCACAGAAGACCTCCACGACGTACCACCATTGAGTTAGGCCAAGGAGTGCATGCCCACTTTCCTTTACTAAGTGCCTCAGTAAATTTTTCATGATGACTCTAGGTTACAAAACATATCAGCAGTTCTGTTTATTAATAAGTTGGGTTCAAGCATTGTAAGTATTTATGTCCTAACAATTTTTTGGTCATTTGAAAAAAAAGCCACTTATATTCCAAGAACAAATACTCTCTTAATTTCATTCTTAAATAACCACAGTTACTTCTAATGGGATATGTGCTCCTGTCGGGCCCTTTATGACCTCACCTGGGAGCCAGATTGGACACTACCACCTGTTCCTCTTGCAATACTGCAAATGATGTTTGAGCAGTAGTGGCTTTTTCATCACAGTCACACCTGAGAAATCAGCTTTGCAGAGATACGGTGTCATTAAAAGGAGTGCAGAGAAGTCTCCTGTGGAAACGGTGACTGCCTTGAGCTGGTGGTCTGCTTGTGTCTGGTGCATGTGGAGCATCTCTGGGTTTCCCTCAAAAATTTAAAACATCCTGTTCTGCCCTTGTGAGTTGGTTGTGCCACCCCAGGGCACCTCAGTACAGTTTGGGATCCATGGAGCTCAGCACTTTGACATTGCCCTTAATCTTAGCCATAACTGTATGAGGTTGCCACTGTATGCATTTTATACTTAAAAGTAGGCGTGAGCGGTATGTCCTATGACCAGGAACTGGCAGAGTAGACATCTGCTGACAGGGCTGTTTGAGACCAAAGCCCATTCCTCTGCAGGCGTACTCCAAAGAGAGTTTTCATCTTGGGAACCGTGTCCTGGATAAAAGCTACGGCATGTTAAGTTGTCCCTATCCAAGAATAATTAGGCCTATTTAAGGATTTTAAAACTTTAACGTCGACTAATGATCTTTGAATTTTTGTGTGTAAGTTTAACGCAGGGTTTCTTAACCTCAGCCCTCCTGACACCTGGGGCCGGATAATTCCCTGTTGTGGGGCTGCCCTGCACAGTTTATAATGTTTAGCAACATCCCTAACCTCTGCCTATTAGATGCCACTAGCATGCCCCAGTTGCAACAACCAAAAATGTCTCCAGGCACTGCCAGATGTTCCCTAGGGACAAAGTTGCCCTGGTTGAGAACTGCCGCTTGAATGAAATGATGACCAAGCCTGAGGAATAGGATTTTCATGCTTGTCTCTTCATTCTGGCCATGTACAAATTGGTTCTTAATTTTTTAAAAACCCATCATGGTGTTATGTTTTCAGGGGTTCTCCCTCTTAAATCCTCTTAGAAGTCAATCCTCTAAAGATTGATCACAGAAGAAACTACTAGTAGCAGTTCGGAGGTTTTCAATCAATGTTAATTGGCTTTCCAGAATTGGGCAAGTATGGGCTATTCCTTTAGAAAGTTGTTCTTATAAGAGCATCACACAGAAAGCTTTTAATCCCCTCCCGTTTTTCTCTTAGGAAGTAGAAAATAGAAAAAAAGGAAGGGATTGTGGGTCTCGTTTTGATGAGCAAGGTCTTTTTCTCACCCAGTCTCAGAAGCATTCCAAAGGTATCAAGGTTTTTTTGTTGTTCCCATGGTCTCTTGCTAGAGTTAGATTTTATAAAAATGGCATATCTTCCCAGAATAGTAAAACTCCTTTGAAACTTGCCCTGAGCCTGTATCCTCTACCAGATGCATTCTGTTTCTTGTGAAATGAAGGTAAGGCATCCTTCAAGGGCGGATAATAGACCTTCTGTTTCTACACAGCTTGAGTAGCCCCTGACTTCAGAGGAGCGTGGGGCTCATGATGGGGGTGTGGTGTGCGTTATTAGAGCATCAGATTCTGTCATTAATGGGACCTTGGGGACATCACGTCCAGCACTTCCCAGGCAGTATGCCAGCTTGCCAGGGCACACGGATGGGCCTCTGCTGGGTGTGCCCCAGGTCATTGACCTTTGCAGCTCTGCTGTACATTGTGCTCAATTTTTAAGAGTAATCATGACCATGTGCCACTTTTGTCTTGTGTGCTACCTTTAGATCCACATCTCTGAGTAAGACGTGTCTTCCGTGAATTGCACAGTTCAAGGAAACCACATGCTTCAACATTCTGATGGTCTCTTTGTGTGTGTGTCTGTGTGTATGTGAGGTCAGGGATGGAAAAACTCATCTTGAATATATATGTTATTTGTAAGAAGGCACACAGGCATTTGGGAATCACTGCTTGTTTTCACAGCAGGGCAAGCAAGTGCTTTCACATCCTTGATATTCTTTTCTGGACTCAGGTGTTATGGTGCCTGGGACTGACTCTGGGTTTCCCAGCCTTGCCCTTTGGTGGTTTCCTGACATCTAGCAGATTCCTAGGAGGTATTTCTTGTAGCTTATGGGGTGTGGCCAAGTGTATTTGAACCAGCTGAATGGGGTTCTCAAGAAAATAAGGGAGAACCTGCTTACATGCTGTTTCGCCTTTCCCACACTTTTTGCTGTGGGTTCTCAGGAGAGAACCTGAGTTCTTAGCAATGATGTAGGATGGCTGTAGAATGTCCCAGCTTCTTCCATGGTTTGTACCTTTGAGGAATTTGAGTGAACAGTGCTTCAGGTAAATAATCAAGCAATTTAACTTCTTTTTTTATTATAATCTATTTTTTAAAATAGAGAGTTTAAATTGAAAATAATTTCAGGCCTACACAAAAATAATGTGACTAGATTGGTGAACCTCCCTGTACCCGTCACCTAACTTTATTGCCAGTCTCATTTCGTCTGTACTGGTGGTTCTAAAAGTGTAGTCCCAGGCGAACAGCATCACCCCCATCTGGGAACTTGTTAGAAATACAGATTTCTATTTTTGAAAAATCTGAATCAGAAACTCAGGGGCCGGACCCTGATCAGTCTGTTTTAATAAGCCCTCTGGGCGAATCTGATGCCTGCCAAAGCTTGAGAACTACTATACATACCATTCCATCCAACCTCTGGTGGAATATTTTAAAGGAAATATTTTATTTGTAAATACTTTAGTACATAAACTATTTTCTTTTAAACATAATAGCTCACAAATTGACAAAACATTTAGAGAGCAATTGGTACCAATATTTAAATAGGCTTACTCTTTGATCTCCTAATTCTTCTCATCATAACCTGCGTAACTGGACAGACAAGTCCTTTGTGACATGTATACAAGGATGTTCGTTGCAGTGCCTGAGATGGAGTAAACTTGGAAATACTGCCTGTCTAATATTGAGCGATTGGCTAAGTAAGTTTTATCTACTCCGTGGAGCATGGTGAAATCATAGAGAATGATGTCCGTGATACTATTGTTAAATAGGAAAAACTTTCAAAACAAGTATTGGGTGACCCCATTATCTTTTTTTGTGCAGGGTGTGTGTGTATGTGTGTGTGCGTATGCATTTGAGGGAGAGAGAGAGAGAGGGAGGATGTGTCCGTGTTTTGTATAGGTGTTTAAGCACATAGAAAAAAGGCTAGAATGTTATACATTAAAACACTAATAGTGGGCTTCCCTGGTGGTGCAGTGGTTGAGAATCTGCCTGCCAATGCAGGGGACACGGGTTCGAGCCCTGGTCTGGGAAGATCCCACATGCCGCGGAGCAACTGGGCCCGTGAGCCACAACGACTGAGCCTGAGCGTCTGGAGCCTCTGCTCCGCAACAAGAGAGGCCGCGATAGTGACAGGCCCGCGCACCGCGATGAAGAGTGGCCCCCACTCGCCGCAACTGGAGAAAGCCCTCACACAGAAACGAAGACCCAACACAGTCAAAAATAAACATAATAAATAAATAAAAATTAAAAAAAAAAAAAACACTAATAGTTGTCTTTGGAAGGTATGATTTTTAGTTAATTTTCACCCTCCTCTTACCTGATTTTTTTTTCCCATAATAAGCATGGATTTTTATTTTTATTTTTTTAATAAATTTATTTTTTATTCATTCATTCATTCATTCATTCATTTGTTTTTGGCTGCGTTGGGTCTTTGTTGCTGTGCAAGGGCTTTCTTTAATTGCATCGAGTGGGGGCTAGTCTTTGTTACGGTGCACGGGCTTCTCATAGCGGTGGCTTCTCTTGTTGCGGAGCACGGGCTGTAGACGTGTGGGCTTCAGTAGTTGTGGTACGCGGGCTCAGTAGTTGTGGCTCGCGGGCTCTAGAGTGCAGGCTCAGTAGTTGTGGCGCACGGGCTTAGTTGCTCTGTGGCATGTGGGATCTTCCCGGACCAGGGCTCGAACCTGTGTGCCCTGCATTGGCAGGCAGATTCTTAACCACTGCGCCATCAGGGAAGCCCGAGCATGCATTTTTATAATGGAGAAAAACAGTACATTTACTTTAGTTTTGAAAAAGTCACATCCATTGAAATTATAATCTCTTCTTGATCAATTTCTGTTGAAATTATAATCTCTTCTTACATTTACAGATGGGCACATGTTGGATTCAACAAGATATGCCATCATTGGAGCAGATCTCCGAGATATACCTGAACTGGAAGAGAAACTAAAGAAATGTAACATGAATACACAGTGAGATTTTTTTTTAACCTCTTACATTTGTGATTTCATGCTCATTTGAGATAAGGCCAGTTGGAGGTACGGCATGATAACATGTACCATTTTTTTTTCATTGCTACTTAGAGTAGTTTTCCGAAATTTTTTGAGAAGCAATGTTCCTTGAGTCTGTTTTCCCATGAGAATCAGCTGTATTGCTTTTGTAAAATACTGATTACTAATATAAGTTTGAGGGAAGATAACTGTATGCATAGAAACATATAATTGTAGCATATAAAGAAAGGATTAGCATCCAGGCTATATAAAGAATACCTACTATTTTTTAAAAAGTCCAGTAGAAAAATGGGCAAAGGATAGATGACCAGGCAGCTCAAAGAGGAAACGGGGTATCATATTAAAATGGTATTGAACTTAAGTAGTAATCAGATAAAATTCTGTTTTACTCCCACCAAGTTGGCAAAAATGTAACAGTCTGACAGTATCAAGTGTTGACAAGGATATCGGGGGAAAAGGAATGGTCGTACACCACTGGTGGGAGTGATCTTGGTGTGACCATTGCAAGGAATAATCTGGAATTATCTAGTAAAATTGTCAGTACCATATGAATTTGCAGTTCCATTGTTGGGTGTGTCCCCCCGAGAAGGTCTACATGTATGTACAAGGAGGATGTTCATTGCAGCTTCTGTTTTTAGTAGCAGAAAATTGGAAACAACTTAAACATCCATCAGGAGGAGAATGGATGAATGCTATGTAAAATGCATGATTTTGGCGAGAGCTCAAAAACTTAATGTTGTGTTTTTAAAAATTAAATTGCAGAGTGTGATACCAAATGTGTAAAATCAAACCCCCCCCAAATACTGTATTTTCATGATTACATATATGCGTAACAGAAGTATTTTTAAAGTGGACCAGAAGGATTCACACCAAATTCTTGAGAGTGGGTACCTTTGGGAGGCAGAGGAGGGGAATGAGATGTGTGGTTTTAGCACAGTGATGCTGGTCAAATAGATAAGAGCTAGTGGGAGGAAAAGGCATATCTACCTGGTCTAATGTAGGTGAAGATGACACTTTTAAGGATATTTGAGGTGAGTAACTCAAGGGAGAGGTTTGGAAGGCAGGTAAGGGAAAGTTATTTTAAAGAATAAATTGAAGGCAAAGAATCAGTGGCAAACGATGAAAGAAATTAGCAACAAGGGAAATCATTGCTGGAGGAGAGGGAAGGGAGGATGTAGAGCATGGACTGAGGTTAACTAGCCTTTGAGGGAAGAGAAACACTCTCCATTCTTCTGAGAGGGCAGGAAGGAGGGTAAGGACAGGTGCAAATACAGGTGAGCTTTGGGCGATGGAGGGGTGGGAAGTATAGGGGGTTAAAGTGTGATCTTCCTAACACTTCAGCACAGTGATGGCTGTTGCCTCTACATTTTGAAGTTCTTGCTTACGTGTTTAGTCTAGAATCATCAGCCAGGTCGTCATTCTTAGGATTTACATGTCCACCAGTCCAAATGTCAGGGACAGCTCTACTTGAGCCAGTGTTGTCACTCCAGCTTTATTGTCTGAGTCTGTCTCACCAGGTGTTCAGAAGCAAGGTCAATACACTGTAAAGAGTATTTGTGCTTCTTTTTTCCTTTGGGGAGACCCTTAGGTGGTTCATTGATTGCAGAATGTAGTGTGTTTTCTTAAATTTAGTTTTTAATTGAAATATAGTTGATTTATAATGTTGTATTAATTTCTGCTGTACAGCAAAGTGACTCAGTCATACACATATATACATTCTTTTTCATATTCTTTTCCATTATGGTTTATCCCAGGATATTGGATATAGTTCCCTGCGCTATAGAGTAGGACCTTGTTGTTTATCCATTCTATATATCAATATAATAGTTTGCATCTGCTAGCCCCAAACTCCCAGTCCGTCCCTCCCCCCACTCCCACCTTGGCAACCACAAGTCTGTTCTCTCTGTCTGTGAGCCTGTTTCTGTTTCATAGATAGGTTCATTTGTGCCCTTTTTTTTTTTTTTAATTTATTTTTGGGTACGTTCGGTCTTCGTTGCTGTGCATGGGCTTGCTCTAGTTGCAGCAAGCAGGTGCTACTCTTTGTTGTGGTGCACAGGCTTCTCATTGCAGTGGCTTTTCTTGTTGCGGAGCATGGGCTCTAGGCGCATGGGCTTCAGTAGTTGTGGCTCGTGGGCTCTAGAGCTCAGGCTCAGTAGTTGTGGCACACGGGCTTAGTTGCTCCACGGCATGTGGGATCTTCCCGGACCAGGGCTCGAACCTGTGTCCCCTGCATTGGCAGGTGGATTCTTAACCACTGCGCCACCTGGGAAGCCCTATGCCGTATTTTAGATTCCACAAATAGGTGATATCATATGGTATTTGTCTTTCTCTTTCTGACTTACTTCACTTAGTATGGTAATCTCTTGTTGCATCCACGTTGCTGCAAATGGCATTATTTCGTTCTTTTCTATGGCTGAGTAGTACTCCATTGTATATATGTACCACATCTTCTTCATCCATTCATCTGTCGATGGGCATTTAGGTTATTTCCATGTCTTGGCTATTGTAAATAGTGCTGCTATGAACGTAGGGGTGCATGTATCTTTTTGAATTAGAGTTTTGTCTAGATATATGCCCAGGAGTGGGATTGCTGGATCATATGGCAACTCTATCTCTATTTTTAGTTTTCTGAGGAACCTCCATAATGTCTTCCATAGTGGCTGCACCAACTTACATTCCCACCAACAGTGTAGGAGGGTTCCCTTTTCTCCACACCCTCTCCAACATTTGTTATTTGTGGACTTTTTAATGATGGCCATTCTGACCGGTGTGAGGTGATACCTCATTGTAGTTTTGAATTGCATTTCCCTGATAATTAGCAATGTTGAGCAAGTAGTGTGTTTTCTTTTAGCTGAAGGGAAGTGTTAACTTTCAGGGACACCACTGGATTTCTCGGGGGCACACGGGTGTGTGAAGTCAGCAGTAGATTGGTTAAAGCTGGTACCCATGGGCCTGGAGCCCTCGCAGAATGAGGAGAGCACGAGTCTTAGAATCTTACCCTGGGTCTCTGCCTTACTTCTCCTGCTCACTAGTTGTTTAACAGGGGGCAGTGCTTTTTTTAATCTTTTTGAGGCTTAGTGTTTTCATTTATTAACTGGGCTAAAAACTATCTCACAAGATGGTTTTGAAGATCAAGTAACGGCATGCGAAAACAGTTGAACAGGAATTGGCACGTGATAGGCCCTGAGTCAGTTGCCTCTGGCTCTAACTGTAGTTGCAGTAACCATCTGTTTTGGCAGATGTGCTGGAAGGTTAGGGAAGTAATTGGGTATAAATCGGGCTAGCTCTTGATAGGGAAGTTTGCCTCGCTTTTGGAGATGTATAAAATGGATGAAAAACAATTGTTGAAACAAGTATTCGAATTATGTGTTCCTCCTTGTGGTTTCATTTGTATTCTCTGTTTTCCTTTATGGGCTGTCTTGTCTTTGCTTTTCTTTCACTTATATTTTGAAAAATATTAATCCTCTTTTTTTAATATTGCTAATGGCTACCTCTTAGAAAATATATTGTAAAAATGCCTAACTTCATTTTTAAATAATTCAAATCCACACAAAAGTTGCAAAAATAATACAAGAAACTCCCATATAGCCTTCTTTACCTGGCCTGGGCTTAGGTGGGTGGCTCGTCTGCTGGGGGCCAGGTTTAGGTGATGCGCCCGGGGGTTCACTCGTGGGTGGACGGGGGGCAGGTCAGCTGGGCTGCCTCATTCTCATCCGCAGGACCTCCCCTCCAGTGGTAAGCTAGCTTGGGTTCATTCACATGGTGGTTTCAGGTTTCCAAGTGCAGCAAGAGAGCAAGCACCAGTGTGTAAGTCATTTCCGAGCTTCTGCTTGTATCCTGTCTGTTGCTGTTCCATTGGCCAAAGCAAGTTCCATGACTAACCCAGATTCCCCGGGGAAGGGAAATAAGCTTCACCTCCTGAGTGGGAGAATCTGCCGGTTCACATCGCCACACTGTGGGTGCCCAGTAGGGAAGACTCTAGCTATTTTTATAGGCTACCACACACATTTAACACATTTTCACCAGCAAGACAAAACTCATTGCTGATTGCTCACCTTTTTACAGTGTAAAACTTGGGGATGCGATGCACTGATTGTTGACGTGAAAACTAGTGCTTCTGGTTTTCCTGGGGTATGAAGTGCCCTCCCTGTAACGTGAGTGCAATTTGAGAGTCCCATTTTGATGAAAACATATTTATGTGCCTTTTTTTTCTTTCCTTAAGATTGCCAACCCTCCTGATAGCTGAGTGTGTGCTGGTTTACATGACTCCGGAGCAGTCTACAAACCTTCTCAAGTGGGCAGCCAAGAGTTTTGAGACTGCCATGTTCATAAACTACGAACAGGTAAAAGGAAGCACGAGAAATTTTGCCTTCTTCTTGGGACTCCAGTGGTGGCTTTCTCTCTCTGAGCACCCTCGGAATATGCTTTCACTTACTCTTTTCCTTTTGCCTCCAGCCACTCACATATGTTCCTTTATTAATCGGTTCCCGCAAACCTAGTACTCCTGAGTTCTTGACTGCTGGCAAACTTTTAGCCAGAGTTTTTGGAACTTCTGTCTTGTCCTTTAAGAAAGTTGTTTGAGTTCTTATCATTGTGTTTCCTTTAAAGTCATAGATTTTGATGGAAGGACTTCTGGCTATCATCAGTGTAGGGGTAGCAAACTCAGATGCCTTCAGAGGCAGGTAGTGATGCAGATGCAGGCAGTTGGCTAGGTGTTATATAGTGTGGAGTGATGGGGACTGTGGTGAACTGGGGCACCCATGTCCCATTTCATGGGGTGCCCACTATTCAGTTCCAGCCAACTGTTACCATGTGGAGTGAGCCTGGAGTTGCCTGAACTCCCAGTTTTTCAAGAAAGGTTAGAAATGCAGGATTTTAATGTAAAATTTCCTACTTTCTAAAATCACTGAGCTTGGCCCACGAGCTCCCTGTTTTTCTCCTTTGATCTAGTGCCGAAAGGGGTTATGTTTTAGGGCTTCGGAATAATTCAGATTGGATCTGAATCTTGGCCCTAGCTCTTATTATTGACTGTGTGACCTGAGCAGAATTGCTTGGTGGTTGGGAGTCCATGCTCTGGAGGCAGACTGCCTAGCTGTGTGACCTGGACAAGTTACTTAACCTCTCTGTGCCTGCTTCCCCATCAGAAAAGTGAGGATAATAATATCCCGACTTCATAATTAATAAATGAGTTAATAGGTGCACAAGCATTTACAGCATTGCCTGGCTATTAAGTAAGCTATTATTAAGTTAGCTATTATTTGGATCTCTCTGATAGAGAGAGATACCTACCTAGATACCTAGGATAAGAATACCTACCTCTCAAGTCTAAATAATTCAGATTAAATGTGGCAGGTGCATTCATTAAAAAAAGAGAATACCTGCTTCTCTGGATTATTATGGGAATTCATGAGATGTTGAACAGCAGTGGACTTAATGATAAGCACTGAATACACTTTGGCTACTCTTATTGTTTATTTTAGTTTAGCTTTATTGATTTTATTTTGTTTTTTTACCTCATTTTATTTTATTTTTATATTTTATTACAGATAAGGGCAGCACAGGACCTTGTCCAACGTCACATAGCTATGGAGAGGTCTAAGGCTAGACCTTGACCTCCTGGCCTCCTGCCCACCCCTCACACAGTCCAGGTTCCTGTATAGGTGGTTCTTGGTTGGTTGATTTTTCTTCCTTTTCTCTGTTTAATTGGAGGCATTCCTCAGACTCAGTCTTCTGTCCTGGTGAATGGATATAATGGTAGCTGGCCTCATCGGTCTTTAGTATTGATGTGGATAAATACTGGTGACCTGTCTTTGCTTTCAGGGTACCATACCTGGGGGAAAAGGGATTCCACTTCCCATGTTTCCACACATTTCGGATGTGTACCATTTCATTCACTCTGCTTCATTTGTGTATTCTTTTATTCAACAAACCTTTATTCAGCATCACATGAGAGACAATGGGTTAAGTGAATTTTGACTAGAGACACTGTCACTTTGGAACAGGCCTGAGAATGTGTCAGTTTTCAATATGTTGACCACAGCTGTCCTTAGATGGGGTTAAACCCTGCCCAACACCTTCATTTTGTGAATAATAAACTTTTAACGTAATTTAATTCTTTCCTAACAAGTACAGAATCATCATCCTCACATTTGTCAATTGCTCACATAACATATTATTTTTTAATTAGTGGTTAAGTGACAAAACCACATGGATGACGGTTATTTCAGTAATGATAATAATTATTGCAAATTCTTCGAATCTGATGACTTGTATAGCAGGCGCTATTCTTTGAGTTTCATATATATTAACTTATTTAATCATCACAACAGCCCTCAAGGTAGGTACTAGTACTATCCTAGTTTTACAGGTAAGAGGACTATTGAACCAAGGGGTTAGGCATCTTGCTCACAGCCTCACTATTAAGTATCAAGCCAGGATTCAAACCTAGGCAATAAAATGAAGGAGTTTGTGCTCACAAATACGCTTGTATCCTGAATGAATAGTGTGCAATCCTATCATTAGTGCCACATAAGCCTTATGTATCCCCCTAAAAAAGAGTAACATTGGATTTTGTCTTGCAGCGTTGGCGTTGGTGTTGGCTTACGAATCTGGGAATCACTTCATATATTGTTAAAGTGCTGAATTTTTGATACCTTGTATATGACAAAGTAACAGTGTATGTGCTATCAATACAATAATGTACATAATATATATATATTTTTTGGCCTCACTGCATGCGGCTTGTGGGATATTAGTTCCCCAACCAGGGATCGAATCCATGCCCTCGGCAATGAAAGCACAGAGTCTTATCCACGACCACCAGGGAATTCCCATGTACATAATACTTTGTTTTGTGACAGTTGTGCACATATATAAATTATGTTTTATAAACCAGTTTTTTATTCAAAAAGTAATGCCACATGCAGAATAAAAAAAAATCATATAGTTCGATAGGGTAGACAAAGAAAAGTAAGTCTCTTATCTACCCAAGACCTCAGCCTCTAATCTGGGAAGCAACCTTGCTGTATTCCAGAATTTTCCTATGCATATATAAATGTGGAGAGAGTTTTTTTTTTTTTCCCCCTAAAGGCAGATGGGAGCATACTATACACATTCCTCTGTACCTTACTTTTCAAGAGTTTATCTTAGGGATCATTTCATATCTGTCCATCTGTTTATCTGTCTATCTTCCTTTCCTGTTTTTACAGCTATATAGTATTTCATTATATGAACATGCCAGAATTAATTTAACCCCAAATGATGGGTATTTAAGTTCTTTCCAGATTCTTCCTATCATACATAATGCTGCAGTAAATGTGCTTGTATCTTTGCGTTCACGTGTGAGTCTATCTATAGGACAGGTTGCTGGCAGTGGAATTTTTGGATCCCAGACTGAGTGTTTGCAATGGATGGACACTGCCCAGTTGCCTTTCGAGGGGCTCTACTCCATCAGCATGGCACTCAGGATTCTGTGACCTGCAGTGGGTATTATCAGCCTTGACTGGTTAGAAATAGGATGTTGTTGTTTTAATCTTGCATATTTAACAAACAAAGAGATCCTTATGGCAATGCCCAGCCTCCTCTGTCCCTTCCCAGGTGAACATGGATGACCGGTTTGGGCAGATCATGATTGAGAACCTGCGGAGACGACAGTGTGACCTGGCGGGAGTGGAGACCTGCAAGTCATTAGAGTCTCAGGTCAGAGGGCAGAGACCAGGACGTCCTCTTGTACCGTTAGCCAGCCGAGAAAGGGCACCCTCCCTTCACAGATAAGAGAATGTGAGAGTCCCTCATGAGTGCCTGCCTCCGGGCAGCTAGGGCTCCACGTGGGCTACTGGTTCATCGTGCTGGGGGAAATCCAAGCCCTGTCCTGCCATCTTGGTATGGAAGACGCAGATTTACATTTCTGACCCCCTATTATCTTAACTTCTTACTATACCGTTTTTCAAACAACATAAGAGTAGAGGGAGTAGTTAAAATGAACACCCATATTCCATCAGCCAGCTTCAGTAATTTAATAACATTTTGTCATTATCGTTTGATTTATCCCCCCCCCTCCAAATTTTTGTTGGTGGTGTCATTGGAATATTTTAAGGCAAATGCCAGACAGTGTATCATTTTCCCCATAAATACTTCAGTGTGACTCTCCTACCAATAAGGACCTTCTGGGCTTCCCTGGTGGCGCAGTGGTTAAGAATCTGCCTGCCAATGCAGGGGACATGGGTTCGAGCCCTCGTCCAGGAAGATCTCACATGCCACGGAGCAACTAAGCCCGTGCGCCACAACTACTGAGCCTGTGCTCTAGAGCCCACGAGCTACAAGTACTGAGCCCGCGTGCCACAGCTACTGAAGCCCATGTGCCTGGAGCCCGTGCTCCGCAACAAGAGAAGCCACTGCAATGAGAAGCCCGTGCACCGCAACGAAGAGTAGCCCCCGCTCGACGCAACTAGAGAAAGCCCGCGCACAGCAAAAAAAGACCCAAAGCAGCCAAAAATAAAATAAAAATAAATTTAAAAAAATAAATAAGGACCTTCTACCCCCCAGGATAATGATGATACCATTATCACACCTTACAAGTCGACACGAACTCCTTCATAGCACCTAACACCCAATTCATCTCCAGTTTTCCCCAGTCGTCTAAAAACATGTTCATGGTGTATTTGAATCAGGATCCAAACATTGTTCCCACTTTGTACTTGACTGATCGGTCCCTTAAATCTCTTGGAACCTGTAATAGTTCCCGCCCCTCCCACTCCCCCACCTTTGAAATTTTTTTGCTAAAGAGACACTTCCCACCCCTGCCCCCATTTAAATACGTTATTTTTTACATGGCTTGTGTCACATTACCACTAGGGTACTTTAAGAAACTGTTGCTTGTAGAAAAGTTTCTTCCTTTATTTCTCTTTAAATATTATACTTTAGTGTGCATTTTCCCCCATTGTAACAATGCGTGTTCAGTATAGAAAATGGGAAAATTAAAAAAAGAAAGATGATAGTGGCCACAGTGGGCTTTTGAAAGAGGAGTCCTCCGAGGGAAATTCTGTGTGCGTGAAGAGTGTCTCGGGTCATATGACAGCACGTTGTCCTCTCCCTTTCTCTCCACTGCACATTTTAGAAAGAACGGCTCCTGTCGAGTGGGTGGGAATCAGCATCAGCCATCGACATGATGGAATTGTACGGCAAATTACCTCGTGCCGAAGTGAGCAGGTATGGGATTGGCAAGAGTTTGCTCCGTGGCAGATAACTGTGAATTAAAGGCATCATTGTCTGTATCCTTTAATGTTAAAAACAAAAACAAAAAAAAATTCAACCCTGAACTAGACTTATTTTGAAACAAGTTAAGCTGCTGCTAATGTAGATTAAACATTGGTAGCTCCTTGAGAGTAACTCATTAGCTATTAGCCAAGATAAGGTTTATGCCCAAACAGATTATCTTAGTTGAAATAAGCGGTTACACCTCTTCAGTAGAAATCTTGCACAATCCCTGTGTTTTGGAGAAGCAGGAAAATGACGTTGCCCAAGGGCTTCTAAGGGGGGAAAAGTCTGCTTATGGATTTTTAAGTGGACTTTTCCTCTCATTATAAAAGAAATACATGCTCGTTCCAATAAAACAATTTTCGAGCAGTGTAAAGTGCATGAAGTATAGAGCAGTTGTGAGCTCTGTAGCTGCACCCTCCAGAGACAGCTAGGGTGTATTCTTTTTCTATGTGTATATAAAGATAAATATTTATCAATATATAGATTTATGTTTTTTGAATCAGTAGATTGATATTGCATGTATTGGTCTGTAAACCACCCTCCTTTCAAAAGCTTACCAATAGATTGTATTTATCTCTACATGTCAAGATGTTCAGGGTTACCATATCCTGTTTGGTGGTGCCTGTTATTTATGTGTGGATATATGTTAATAACAGTTTTTTAAATTGAGGTGTAATCAATAGACAACACGAGTTTCAGGTACACAACATAATGATTCGATGTTTGTATGTATTGTGAAATGATAACAAGTCCAGTTACATCGGTCACTGCACATACAGGATTTTTTTTTTTTAAGGAGAACCACTTTATTTTGAGTAGTAAACAAAACTCCATTTAGAACATAATAAACAAACCTTCCATCAGTTTCTTCACAGTCCAAAGAATAAAAGGTCTTCTAAAGAAGATCTTTAAAGGAGTTTTAGTAGCTGCATTTGTGGGCATTTTTGGTGCATATTTTTTGTTTAAAAAGGTGAACACAAGCCAAGATTTCAGGCAAATGATGAGCAAGAAGTTTCCAGTGATTCCATAGTGCGGGCCATCACATTTGAAGCAAGGTCCTGGAGCAACACCCCACCGTGTGCAGCAAATGGCAGGCAGGACATGGCAGCAATCTTCACTACTTTTCCACAATTTTTTTTTCTTGTGATGAGAACTTTTGAGATTTACTCTTAACAACTTTCAAATATGCAATACAGCATTATTGACTATAATAACCATGCTGTACATTACTTCCCCGTGACTTATGTATTTCACAGCTGGAAGTTTGTTCCTTTTGACCCCCTTCACATGTTTTGCCTGCCTGCCCTCCCACCGCCCACCTCCGGCACCTACCAATTGTTTTGTTTATTTGTTTGTTTTCTTTTAGATTCCACATGAAGAGAGATCCTACAGTATTTGTCTTTCTCTGACTTATTTCCTTTAGCATAATGCCCTCCGGGTCCATCCATGTTGTCACATGTGGCAAGATTTCATTCTTTTTTATGGCTGAATAATACTCCATTGTAAATGTCAGTATATATACCATATTTTCTTTATCCATCCATCAATGGACACTTAGGTTGTTTCCTTGATAATAATAATTTTAAAGTAATTAAAAAGTAATTTCTGTAGCTGGGCATTTAGTTATGTTGCAGACAGCAGCCTTTGTCCTAACAGAGGTGGGTAAAGAGGCGGGTCTGTCCGCCCACCCTTTGGTCTGTCCACCCCAGGCCGACCAGCCCTCCCAGCTCTGCAGATGCCTCATAGTTTGTGTCTACATTTGTCAAGGGCTTTTGCCAGATACTCTGTATAAAAAGAAACCGGAGGCAGGCCTGTTGATTTAACAGATGCCTACTGCGCGTTATGCCTGCCTTTGTGGAGTTCACCTTCTAGGGAACAGCTTCACAGTCTAGTGTGTCCTGATAGTTGAACTTGGTCATGATGGTGCTGGAGCCTTGATCGTGATGCTGGTTTCTTCTCATACTAGGAAGCCTGCCTTGAGGTCCTCCGCTAAGATTAGTTGGGAAGCCACCAGAGTACTCCTTGGATAGTCATTCTTACTTCAGTTGTGACTCTTTGGCCTGCACACCAGGGCGGGAGCTAAACACAAATACAGAAACATGCACAAGCGTGTACATCTATACACTTTCATGCACACGCACATGCGCACAAACACAGACACACACAGCCTGGACGAATGGCAATACCAGCGTGTTAACAGTGGCTGTAAATAGTGGAATATGGATCATCTTTTATTTTTCTTCTTTACTGTTTTTGGAAATGCCTGCGTTGTCCCCACCGCCCCAGTGTGTGCATATCTCAACAGAAAACATTTTAAAGAGCTGTTTTCATATGTTTCTCTGTGTGTGTATATATTTAAAAGTTTACATTTAAAATGATTTTTTGAAAAAAGTCATATAAGCACATGATGGGGAAAAAAAGTAACCAGAATAAAGTAGTACAGAGTGAAAACAAAACAAAACCCCCGGTTACTCACCCTCACTACCATCAGCTACCTTCTGTTTCAAGAGACAACCACCATTACCACTTTCTTCTGCAGTTTCCAAAATTAGTCCATGCATATATAACCATATATATCCCCCACTTTTTCTTTACATAGATAGTAATATACTATGTACATTACTTCCTAAACAACTTGCTTTTTAAATTCCATGATAAGTCTTAGAGGCTGTTCCATGTCAATTCATATAAACCTACCCTATATGGCCGCACAGTATCCTATCGTATGAATGTGTTTAATCTATTCAACCCATCTCTTCTACTTTAAAGTTTGTTTTTTGTTTTGTTTTTTTGCTGTTACTACATTGCAGCTGTGATGCTGCAGTGAGATTTCTTGAACACCTATAGGGTAAATTCTTAAAGCAGAATTGCAGAATGAAAGGACGTACGTTTTAAACATTGATAGAGATGGTCAAATTGCCCTCCAGAGAGGTTATACTGTTTTGTCATCCTACTAGTAACGCAGGAGGGCACCTCTTTCCCATGTCCTTGGTAAAATGTATATCAACCTTTTTAAAAAAACTTATTTATTTATTTATTTATTTTTAAGGCTGTATCAGCCTTTTTTATCTTTGTCAGCTGTTAGCTGAAAACATTTCATGTGTTTTAATTTACATTTCTTTTCACATAAATGAGGTTGAAAAGCTCTTGTTTCTCCTTGCCAGTGAACTGGTCTTTTACCTATCTTTTAAATAAGTTTTAAAAGTTGTTCTTATTGAAGTATAACAGCTCTTTATATAACAAGGAAATCTACCCCTTGTCATTTCTATTGCAAACATTTTTTTCTAGTTTGTCATTTGTCACTTTTGACTTTGCTTATGGGATTTTTTTTCTCCTTTTCAATAAAAATAAGTTAAAATGGGCCCACACCATGCATACTATTCTGTAGCCTGCTTCTTTTCACATAGTATATCCTGAACACCTTTCCATGACTATATAAGCATGGGTCATGACCTTCATTTTTGATTGGATACATTTGTACTGTTGTCTCTTCATTCTCTCCGCAGAATAGAGTCCCTTGAATTCCTGGATGAAATGGAGCTTCTTGAACAACTCATGCAGCATTACTGCCTTTGCTGGGCCACCAAAGGAGGAAGTGAACTGGGTAGGTGACTTCACTTGTATTGATTTAACCTAGAAAGGGGGAATTTTTTTGTCCCCAGAGAACGTAAGACTTGACGGGAATTTTCGACCCAGGAAGAAGTAGGGGACGTATACGTGGATCCGATCCATGAACACAGCCAGAGAATCAGCTGTTATATCCTCTGTGTTTTTATAGCACAAAACCCAGGAGAACTGTTTAAATAAACCACATGTATGAAAACAAACCAACAGCCCTTTAGAAGTCTGTGGAATTTTCTCAGCTGGATGGTAAGAGACCTTGAGTCTTGTAATCATCTTAATAAAAGGACCCAATGATTGTCTTTTTAATCAACTTGTAACCAGGTTTGCTAGATGTTAAACACACAGATCGTTATATCTCTCTAACACCCCTGCAGCTGTGGGTTGAATTTCTCTCTTCTCTTATATTTAAGATGAATTTTCCCTGGCCTGCAAGAGTAGGGCCATAGGGACAGAGCATGGAGGCTTGTCTCAGTGTTTCTTGTTGCCTTGATCTTGATCGAGTTCCTCCTTTACAGCTGCCCCTTGTTGCCTGGCCTTTAATGTCGTGGGTGCCCTTAAGCTTCCTATCGATGTGCCTGACACATGGCCTTAGGCAGGTAGTCTGTACAAAACAAAGAACTTGGCAGAGTCAAGGACTGTCTCCTGTGTGAAAATTCCAGGTTGTTAATCATACCCCTTGGGCTTATCTTTCCGCTAGTTTATAAATTTACCCAGCTGGGCAGTTCAGCCCACAAAATCCATTTAAATTATTTTTTATTTAAAAAATCATTTATTAGTGTGTTTTTGTACTGCTGTCCTCCTGCACTTTTAAAAACTGTAATTTTTAGTAGGGACTTTGGAAACTTCTAAAAAAGTATGGCAAAGAAAAAAGAAATCACCCATATGCCCGTCACTCAGAGATAACCTTTGGCAGCTTTTCCCTTCCATTCTTTTTCTAGCTGTTGTTTTGTTTTTAGCAGAGTTGAATTTATCTATTTATGTAACCTTGATTCCTGATCTTTGTAACTTAGTATTATAAGCATTTCCCCTTGCATTTTAATGGCTTTATAAATATTCTGTCATGAGGCTATGTCTGAATTTACTTAACTTTCTCACACTTTAAAAAATATAGGTGGTTTGTAATAGCATAGAGTTAATTCTAGTTTCTGTAAAGTAGCGGTGTATTGAGCATTTTTTTGTAAGGGGCTTCTTGTCCCCACTGTGCGCCTGGCTGCTTTGTTGTATCAGTACATTAAGTCCCTTACATACAGACCTTCAAGGTGCGAACTTTCAAAGATGCAAACTTGCGTTCCATCAACGTCATGCGTGAGTGAAATTGCAGCTTGCCCTCCATCTCCTATTGCTGACAATCCTTCAGCTCTACCATCTCCCACCTCCTCTCCCTCCGCCAGTCAGTTACTCTTCTTGCCTGTTCACTCGATGCCAGCCCCTGTATGCCAGCTGTTGTACTGTACTACTGTACTTTTCAAGGTACTGTACTGTAAGATTAAAAATGTTTTCTTTATTTTTTGTGTTTGTTTTTCAAGTACTATTTGTGTGAAAAGTATTATAGACCTATAGTACAGTACTATATAGCTGATTGTGTTAGTTGGGTACCTAGGCTAACTTCGTTGGACTTAACAAACAAATTGGACTTAATGAACGCACTCTCGGAACAGAACTCGTTTGTATGTAGGGGACTTACTGTACTTACATGTGTGTGGGGAAGAAAGAAAGAACTGTGTTTGCTTGAAGTTCAGCATTTAAAAGGCCAAGTTCCTAAAGAATAGGCTCTAGTACAAAACCTAGACAGATTCATACTAAACAACCCTGCAGCCAAGACTCTAGAAGATCAGGATGATTCTCCAATAATATAATTGCCTGCTAGGACAAAACTCAACACTCTTCAGAGGAAGATACGAGAATTCAGAGTCTCCTCAACTTACTATCTGCCATGTCAGTATACGATAAAAAAATTACTAGACGTGAAAAAATAAATTGCCTACACTAGTCTTCTTTATCACTGAATTTGACTCAAAGAGAAAAGGGTGAACAAAATTGCTAAGGCTAGTCACTAGCCCTTTGGCTTCTTTCTCACCAAAAACAGACCAATATTAATTTTTAAATGTTTAAGGTAAAAAGCAGAACACTCAAGAATGAACGCCTTAAACAAGTTGTCTGAATGAGAAGTATTATTCAGAAAAAAAAAAAGTTCAGCGTTTAAAGGATAGACTTTCAGGTTTACTGCAGAGAGCCCGTAAACTGTTAAAACGTTTCTCAATCCCTTTAAACCACCCGTAAACACAGTCTCATCCAACCTCCTGTTGCCTTGTGAAGTCTCATCTTACACAACCAGGAGGCCGGGGCTGCGGTGATCACACGTGTGGCTGGTGCACCAGAGCCGGTCACTGTGGGCCTGGGATCCGGAGGTCACATTCTCCCACCTCTGGCTGTTTTCTCTGCCCCAATCTGTGAGAGTCTCTTCACAGCTTCTGTGTGTTTCCTCCCAGGCTTGAAGGAAGTAACTTACTGATCTGTTCAAGACTCGTGCTGAGCCAGAGCTGAAGCCACTGACCTTTCCGGAGTTGAGTCTCCGAGTTTCCTGAGTGGTGGTTAGGCCTCGGCTACCAGTCTCCCCGCTCGCCAAGAGACCTCAGTTAACGAGGTGGTCGTTCGTACCAGTTCCTGTTCCTGTCGGCTTTTACCGTTTAAATAAATCTCAGTTGCCATTGTCGGTGTGTTGGTCCTCTGCTGTTTATCCTTTGCTCCCCTGGGTGGGCTGCAGTTCACCTCTGTGTCAGCTGGAACCAGAGGTCCTAACCCGACCTTGACCTTGGCTCACTCCCTGTGAGTCAGACTCAGCTCATGCCCTTGTGTCCGTTGTGGGATTTACTCCTGTGTGCTCTTGTTTGCAGCACCCGACATTGCACTTGGCACCTTGACCAGATGTTGGAGCTCGCCTCTGCTCCCATTTCTGCCCTTTCCTGCTTAAATCCGCCTTCACCTTGGTCATTGTGGCAGGATGAACGATGAGCCCCTGATCCCTCCAACTGTGAATATGTTACCTTATGTGGCAAAAGGGGCTTTGAAGCTGTGATTAAGGATCTTGAGATGGGAGATTACCCAAGAGCATCCAAGTGGGCCGGATGTCCTCACAAAAGTCCGTCCTTATAAGGGAAGGCAGGAGGGTCAGAGTCGGAGGAGAAGGAGGCATGTGACGCCAGAAGCAGAGACTGGAGTGATGCGCTTTGAATGTGGGGGAAGGGGTGGAAGTGGAGGAGTACAGGCGGCCACCGGATGCTGAAAAGGGCAAGAGAACATCTCAGAGCATCCAAAAGGAGCCAGCCTTGCTGACACTTCGACTTTAGCCCAGTGAAACTGGTTTCAGATTTCTGACCTCCAGAACAGTACGAGAATAAATTTGTGTTGTTGTAAGCCGCTAAGTTTGTGGTCACTTGTTACAGCAGCAGTAGGAAACTAATACAGTTATGATACAGATTAAAAGGGGCCCTGGAGACCTGGCCTCCAATTCAAAGACATAAGGCCTGCCCACACCTAATGAAATTTTTGGTTATGTGACTGGGGCTGTGGACCTGAGCCTGTGTGTGCAGAACGGCAGTGAGGCAGCCCGCCGGCCCTCTCCCGTCTGAGGGAGATCACGGCCCCTTACTAGAGACTTGCAGAGTCTCTAGATCAGCTTTCCCTACAGTGTGGCCTGTCCCCCGTTACACAGCAGCACGCCTGTTGACAGGGGTCCGGGCGGTGACACAGCGTGAAATGACAGTGAATCACCCGGTGAGAAAGTCAACTGCCTTTTCAGTAAGGTCTTAAGGACCTTTCAGATCTTAAGAAGTCCCAGGAGAAGATCTCAGGCTGGTGCTGGTGTGTCTTTAACACTAATGCCGTATTTACTAATCCATTGTTTTTGAAACCGTGTACTAGGCCATTTAATGGATGGTGACTCCATGTAGGGAATCAAGTCCCTTATTTTAAAAAGATACGGACTAGAACGGAAAATGTCATAGCACGTTGTCCGATACGTACTAGAACGGAGAATGCCATAGCACATCATCCATAGTAAGGGTGAGTACTTTTTTTGTAACTTGTTTCACTTTTATGTGTGTATACACTACCATGTTAGCACTGTTTCTAATGTTTTGGTTTGGGTTTTGTTTTTTAATTGAAGTGTAGTTGATTTACAGTGTTGTGTTAATTTCTGCTGTGCAGCAAAGTGATTCAGTTATACATGTGTATACATTCTTTTTTATATTCTTTTCCATTATGGTTTGTTACAGGATACTGAATGTAGTTTCCTGTGCTATCCAGTAGGATCTTCTTGTTTGTGCATTCTGTATATAATAGTTTGCATCTGCCAATCCCTACATCCCAATACTTCCCTCCCCCAACCCCCCTTCCCCCTTAGCATCGGTTTTGGTTTTGATCACAGGTGGAGGTCAGAGTGTTATAGCATTTCTCCAACTGAGGGAGCGACAGCATTTGGCTAGAATTTTAAAAACTTTGCTTGGCTTCAATTATATTTCTGTTTTTCCTTGCATTTAGTTTTATGGAGTACGTTCTGTTCAAGGCTAATGATACGCCATTACTATTGAAAATATACTATATTATAAATATAATATACTACTATTATAAAATATCCCTTAAAGCACCTGTCTATTTCATTTTAAAAGCGAGCCCATTTAAAGACCGTTACTAAGAAGATAATGGTAGAGCTACTGTACCGACATGCAGAAATCAGGGAGGTGATATATTTGGAAATACTGAAGTTGAGAAGCACCACATGACGGAATGGTTATCTTATGACGGAATGGTTATCTTATAACATTATAGAAACCTTAGGATCTTGAGATGGGAGATTACCCATTACCACATTATAGAAACCTTACAGTTTCTCACGGGATTGTAGGGGGTGTCAGGGGCAGAGGATCTCACCAAGGGTTAGCTTTCATGCCCTCCCTCTCCCATACCTCCCACGACTGAGACATGCATTCCAAAGCGTGCTTTTGGCTTTTCGAATTGGGACTTGGAACTCATTTCCCCCAGGAGTTACTGCCTCTCACTGCCTCTCCTGTTCTCCCACGCACTCATCTAAAACCTCTGGTAATCCTTTCTACACACATGGCTGAACTGAACCTGCCCTTGGGAAGGACATCAGTGACGTTGAAACCATCACACCCAGTGACCCCTTCTCCGTCCTTGGCTGTCTCAACTTCTCAGTAGCATCTGACATGGGCAACCGTCTCTATCCTTGCAACGTCCTCACTGCCAATAAATGATGGAACTGGATTCGAAACCAGGCAGGTTGGCTCTGGGACTTGCGCTTTTGACTACTACACTATATATATCCCTTCTCCCCTTGCCCTAGACAGCATATAAAAATTCCCCACCATCACCATTCCTTGAGGGTGTGGTTGCCCTGATGCCTCATTTCATCATTTCTGATAAATTTTCACAATTTATTACATTGGCTTATTTCCTATTTGGGGACTGTCCCGGGTGCCATTGATGAAAAGTGATCCTTTTCTCCAAAAATCTTAGTGAGGCTTTTGAATATTTAGTAGAAGAAATGGCATTGTTAAAAAAAAAAAAAAACCTATGTTTTTCCTCTAAGAGTTTTATAGTGTCTGGCCTTACATTTAGGTCTTTAATCCATTTTGAGTTTATTTTTGTGTATGGTGTTAGGGAGTGTTCTAATTTCAGACTTTTACATGTACCTGTCCAGTTCTCCCAGCACCACTTATTGAAGAGGCTGTCTTTTCTCCACTGTATATTCTTGCCTCCTTATCAAAGATAAGGTGACCATATGTGCATGGGTTTATCTCTGGGCTTTCTATCCTGTTCCATTGATCTATATTTCTGTTTTTGTGCCAGTACCATACTGTCTTGATTACTGTAGCTTTGTAGTATAGAAAAATGGAAAACTACACAGCAACCAGAAGAAATTAAGTTCGGACATGCAACAAGATAGATGAATCAAAAATAAGTACACTGAGTGAAAGAAGCCAGATAAAAAAGAACACATGCTGTTTGATTCCATTTCTATTTCTTAAATTTTTAATTTTTTGCACAATTTTTAAAGGTTATCCTCCATTTACAGTTATTGCAAAATATTTCCTATATTCCCCGTGTTGTACTATACATCCTTGTAGCCTATCTCACATCTGATAGTTTGTACTTCCCACTCCCCAACCCTATATTGCTCCTCTCCCCTCTCCCCACTGGTAACCACTAGTTTGTTCTCTATATATTTGATTCTATTTCTATAAAATTCTAGAAAATTCCAACTAATTTATAGTGGCAGAAAACAGATTAGTGATTGCCTGAGAACAGGAACAGGGTCATGAGGAAAATTGGGGGATGATACACATGTTCACTGTCTTGATTGTGGAGCTGGTTTCATGGGTGTATACGCATGTCAAAGCATCAATGGTATTCTTGACCGGTAATTTATTGTCTACAAGTTGTACCTCAACAGAGCTGTTTTAGAAATAATTTTTTAAAACGCAAATGAGTCTCTCAAAAGATAGTTGTAGTTTCTTTTTTTAGCTACTTTACCTCTTATAGAGATATTTTTTCTGTAAAAGCATAAGCTCTGGAGTTAGCAAACCAATTCTGACCCTAATTACCTCTGACCTTTAGTGAGTCACTAGATCTTTGAACTTCAGTTTCCTCATCTGAGAAATGGGGACAACACCCGCCTCACAGGACTGTCATGAGGAGCCAGCAGGGTGGTGTTTGTTAAATGCTCAGTACAAGCCCTGGGATTGGGCTTGCTGACTGTTAACTTGTATTGTTTTTGTTTGTTTGTTTATTTATTTATTTATTTTTGGCTGTGTTGGGTCTTCGTTTCTGTGCGAGGGCTTTCTCTAGTTGTGGCAAGCGGGGGCCACTCTTCATTGCGGTGCGCGGGCCTCTCACTATCGTGGCCTCTCTTGTTGCGGAGCACAGGCTCCAGACGCGCAGGCTCAGCAATTGTGGCTCACGGGCCTAGTTGCTCCGCAGCATGTGGGATCTTCCCAGACCAGGGCTCGAATCTGTGTCCCCTGCATTGGCAGGCAGATTCTCAACCACTGCGCCACCAGGGAAGCCCAACTTGTATTGTTATTGATGACAATTCAACTATTGGAGTAAAAAACAGCAGAGTGAAAGCTTCTGATTTTTAAAGGCAGTTTCTAAATTAGCACACTTTTATATTTTATGGGGATAAAATGTTACAGGCGACAACGTAGAGATTGAATTCAGTGTTCTCTTCTTAGGTACCATTGGTTCACCTACAGATTTCCTCTTGGTTATATCCAGAAGGTAACTTCCTAAAATAGATTGGGTTTATTTTTAACTTTTTATTGAAGTACAATGTACACACAGAAAAGTACACAAATCGTTATTGGCTAGATGAATTTTCACAAAGTGAACTCACCCTGTGGCCAGCATCCAGATCAAGAAATAGAAAGTGATAGATTCCCGAAGTCTCCATGTGCCCTGTCCGAGTCACTACCTCCCAAAGCTAACAGCACAGTCAGCTTTGCTTATTCTCGAACTTTCTGTTCCACTGTATGCACTCTTTTGCATCTGGCTTCTTTCACTTTGTTTGTGAGATTCATCCAATTGCTAGCCAGTCCGCGTGATTCACATTTTCATGATACTTCCTCTCTTACACCCTTTAAAAACATTATCATATCTTTGTTGAGACTTGAAGGATGAGAAAGTTTTTGTCAGAATTAGGGAGCAGTTTGGGTAAAAGAAACAGACTGTCCAAAGGCTTGATGCTGAGTAGAACAATGGGATGTTCAGGATACTGAAAATAGACATTCGTTCTGGGGTAGATGTTTTCATAATTATGACCATTCAGATAGTTCTCAGCTTTTTCTACCAATAAACGATAATGAAATCAATGTCCCTGTACATATACTCTTACCAATTGGAGTTTTTATTTCTATAGGATCAATTTTTCAAACATAAGGCTTGCTGGGTCTAGGGGTAGGTGAATTTACAGATTTAATAAATATTGCAAGATTGTGTTACAAAATATTGTAGTAATGGACACTGCCCCCAAAAATGCATGGGTTTGCCTATTTTCTCCCTCTTTGTCAGTACTGGATGTTAATCACGTTTTAAAATTTTCTGTTCTGTTGCTTTCCTTTGAATTTTTTTCTGGCTATTATCTTTTCATGTTTGCTGACCTTTTAGATTTCCTCTTCTGTAGAGCTATTTAATTTTAATAAGTATTAGTATCCAAATAGTAGAGAAAATGATGGAACCAAAAAAAAAAGTCAACAACATGAGAACATTCTGATTATCATATGAAATATGCTCATAGTGACAAGCTCTTCAGTAAATAGACATTATTGCTACCATTTTAACTGTTGTTCCAAACATGCAGATGGCGAGCAAATGAACCCTTACTGATGAGACTTAGTGGACTGCTCCTTCAGTCCCATGACTTTCTGGCTGTAATAAGTTCTGACGTAGCCAGCATGTCTGATGTCTGGTTATCAGTGACTCCAAAGACGTCAGCATTTGAACTGGACACTGCAGGGGAGAAAATAGAGTGCTGGTGGCTTCTACAAGGAAGGAAGGAAGGTGCTCAGGTTCAAGCTAAACCTGCGATCTGAGCAGTGAGAAAGGTGAAAACGAGACTTATTTCCAACAACAAACTTGCCCTGAGCTCCAAGTGAGTGATCATACGTTGAAAACAATGGCAGAGCTATTTAGATAGAAATAAAGCCACAGTTTCAGAAGACAGTGAGGGGTTCTGAGACAGGCTGGGACCTGGGATCCTTTGCTGCAGTGCTTGAACCTGGACAAATGTCTCCTGGAGCAACAAAATACAAAGAAACTATACGGGACTAAAAATAACTGTGAGTATGTGCAGTTGGGGCAAATTATGAACAGCAAGATACAAAAAGACCAAAATCCAGCTGCCACTTCTGAGGTGCTGGGAGCAAAAGCAGGGTCCTGCGCATGATCCTGCACACAGCACCACCAAGGGGGTGGGCAGAGCACCTGAGCTACCCCTCTGGCCCGGCCCACCAGTGCGCCCTTACATTCACCCTATTTATGGAAGCAGCTCGCCCCACCGCCCTCCCCGACTCCCGCCTCAGGGAGCGAGCAGGGGAACCTGTTACTTGTTTGCACTCCCTCCTGCTGCAGCACGAGTCCCAATAAAGCCTTGCCCGAATTCCTTGTCTGGCCTCTTATCAATTTCTATTGATTAAAGAGTCCAAGAACCCGGGTCAGTAACAGTTCTGCTTTAAGCTTCTGTGACTGTCCACAGCGCACAAATCTCAGGATCAGCCTGAATTATCAAGCATCTGCATTACTGCAAATAGTGACTTGTTTTAAGAAGAAATTATTAGACCGAAAGTCCAGAATCTTTGGTATATTGGGAAGGAGCTTATCAGCCATAAATGTTCTCTGCTGCAAAGGATAGAAAATTCAACCCCCAGTGCCTGAAAGAGAAGGACATGTATTATTTATTTCAGAGGCTCTCAAACTTTCTTGGTTCATGGTGTTCCTTGGACAAAAGGAATACCTAATAGTTGTATTTATTAGTTAGGTCCAAAAAACCACTTAGTATTTATGGCCTAACTACTTAGTGGCCATTTAAGAAAATACACGTACATTGAAAGGAAAAATATCTTATTTCTGTTTTATTTCATTTTTAAATAACTATAATTAACTCAATTTAATTGCATTCTTAATAACTTTCATTTTTAAATACTACAGTTGCTTACCATGGGATATGTATGCCTTTGGGGCACTGCACAGGTTCTCAGGCCTTGGAGTCAGATTGGACACTGCCACTCTCACTTCTTTTTCCACACTGATTTTCATGCAGCACTTGTTTTTCTTAATTATTATTATTAATATGGCAACACCCATAAAACCAGGTTTGCAAAGATATGATGTAATTGAAAGGAATGTAGGGCCATCTAATAGAAAACTGAACTACCTTGAGCTAGTAATTCACACCTTGTCTGACAGATATTGAGCATCAATTTATTTCCCTTGAAAATTAAAATATCCCACAGCTACTTTATGAATTCACTCTCTCTGGGGTGCTTTCTGGGAAGTGCATGTTTATTTAACAAGAAGTCTGGAGTAGCTGGTCTTGGGGTTGTCTGGTGCCTGGGTAGTGTCATCAAGGATCCACACTTCTGGCCAGTTGCACCTCATGATCTCAAGGTGGCTGCCATGGCACCAACATCACATTTTTTCCACAACAGTGCATCAAAGAACAAGCTTGATGAAGCAAAGATAGACGCATTGAGGCCCCAAAGTAGGACAGGGCAACAGCAATGGGAATGGTCCAGCTAAACATGACAAATGTCTGGTCAGCAAATGTCACAGCCATGGCATTACTGCCAAGGACATCTGAAATGCTCAGAACTGTGTAATAGGTCTCATTGGTCAGGATGTAGATGAGTGTCACAATTGGCATAGAAATCCCAATGGCCAGGGGCAAATTTCTTTCTGGGTTTTTTATTTCTTCTGTTACAAAATTAAGGGTGTCCCAACTTGAGTACGAGAAAGGGCAGAGTACTCTGAAAGTGCTCAGAACGTCCCTGGCACAATTTAACAAGGCCCGTGACGATGGCAATGAGTGCCAGGACCATGGAGTAAGTGAACATGTCTTGCACACGTGTGCAGCCATCAATATGAGAAAGGAGGATAGAGTGGTTTGCCAGGATAAAATGCAACCTGCTTTTATACTCCGTTTGGACCTGGTGGTGGATGGCAGACAGGTGCCGACAGATGCAGAGATGTCTTAAAATGTTTCTATGCAAACAAAGATAAAAATTAGAGGCTTCGGTCATGTCAACCAGACCTGGGATTGGAAGGCTGAAAAGTTTTCCAGTCAAACAATTTCTTAGGAAGACATCATTTCCCTAGTGTACTAGTTATCCTGGTGGTTTGGGAGACCAGTGCATTGCATATGGAGACATCAGGCCACACAAAAATCTCACGTTGTGGAAATACATTGTTTTGCTTGAATGACATTCAGATTTTCTCAGGAGAACCACTGGTTTTGGAGCTACTGAGTCCAATCCTGGCTCTCGTTGGGGAGGGGCATGCAGCAAGGACTGACAGCTAGTTGGCCCAGGAGTCAGGGAGGACAAATATCTGGATCTGAGATTTGAGTGAGCAGTAGAAGTTGGCCAAGAGAGCAAAAGAGAACTCCAAGCAGAGGGGATGGCGTGGGCAGGGAGGGGGTGAGGGTGCAGGGCTCGCCTGACAAATCCTTTATGGTGGTTCATGTGGCAGGAGTTGAGTCCAGGGCAGGCCTGTGTGGCTGCTATGGGAGTGGGGTTTGGCACTGACTGCCACAGAAGGTGCTAGAAAGTTTGAAGTCAGGGAAGGATGGGATTAGATTGACAGGCTGGGGAACAACAGCAACCACCATGTGGTGTGGCAGAAATTTCTGGGCGTTCACAAAATGCCTCTCTTTTTCCTTCTGGGCACACCGCTAGACTGTGTTTCCCAGACTCTTCTGTGGCCAGGTGAAGCCATGTGATTGAGTTCTAGTCAATCAAATATGGACGGAAGTGGTATTTGCCATTTCTACGCCTACCCCACAAACCACCCCCTGCACAGTCCTCCACATTCTCTTCCCCCACTGGCTGGCTGGTGTAGACGATCTGAGGACCTAGATGGTGGATCTCCAAGATGGAAGTAGTCTGGCTCCCTGAGTCACCATGTGATGAAGGGCCTGCTATGGACTATTCTGTGAACAAGGAATCAATTTTTACTATGTTAAGCCATTGAAATGTTGGGGTTATTTGTTACACGCCTACTCTAACTAATGAGAACCATAATAAGAGCTACTAGTTATTGGACACCTGCTCTGAATTGGGCACTGTACTAAGGGCATTGTCTCACTTAATCTATACACCAATTCTATGGGGATGGGTACCACCATTAGCCCACTTTTACAGGCAAGGAAACTGAGGCTGAGAGAGAAGCTAGGGGGCACAGGTGGAGAAGCTTGATCCCCAAACCTGGACCCAAGTGCCAAACTGTGCCCTGCTGGTTGCCAGTTTTAAAGGAATGGATTGAAATTGGGTGAGGCATCTGACATAGGGAACAGACTTGTGGTTGCCAAGGGGGTGGGTGGGGAAGGGATGGACTGGGAATTTGGGTTAATGGATGCAAAATATTTTATATAGAATGGATAAACAACTAGGTCCTACTGTTTAGCACAGGGAACTATATTCAATATCCTGTGATAAACCATAATGGAAAAGAATATGAAAAAGAATGTATATCTATGTATAACTGAATCACTTTGCTTTACAGCAGAAATTAACACAACATTGTAAATCAACTATACTTCAATTAAAGAAAAGAAAAGAAATTGGTTGAAGCAAGAAGACCAGATGAGGAGTTGTAGTAATACCAGCTGGGAGTTCCTACCTGTGAAGTGGGAAAATAATAGACTATTGTGAATATTAATTATTGAAGGAATGCATGTATGGTGTCCAGTGCAGGGTCTGCCATTGGCAGGTGTATAATGAATATTTAATTTTTTTTTCAAGAGCCTAAGTAAGAACCAATGAAGGCTTGGGTGAAAACAGTAGAGAAATATTCCAGGAGCAGCACTTGGCAGGACTTGGGCCAAGAATGAGGGAGATGGGGGAGTTGAGGGTTGGACAACGATCTTATGTTGCAGGGACATGGGAGGAAGGGAGTAAGAAACATCTTGTACGATGTGCTGTGGGTGCAGAGGAGGGAGAGAGCAGGTCTCAAGATAACCAGCAAGAGAGCAGCCCCCAAACCTTCTGAGATGTGCAAATGTTCAATAGAGGCGCTGCGTTCCCGGGCCTCGAGCTGAAAAGAGCTCTCAGCAAACTGTCAAACCCTTGTCCAGATGCATCTACTTCTGTCCTGAAGCAGATGCTTTTCATCTACACGATCTTGAGCAGGTGCTTCAACTTCTTTGTGCCTCGTTTTTATCATCTGAAAATGGGGATAAGAAGTCATAGGACTTACAGGGTTGTTGTGAACCTGTGCAGAGTGCTTACCACAGCGTTAGATACGTAATGGGTTATCAATAAATGGCGGAAATTTTCACTAAAATTCTCTTATCCCTGACATTACTTCTCTATCTCTACATGCAATGCTCAGATAATAGTTACATGAACATCGAACAGCATCTTTGTCTTGTTCACTGCTACATTTCCTGCCAGCTCTTAGGACAGTGGCTGGTTCACAGTAGGTATGTAAATATTTGTTGAATGTATGAGTAAGGAAACCCATCTCTCTTTCCTTCCCTTCCTCCCTTCTTTCCTTTCTTTCCATCCATCCACCCATCTGCCCATCCTTCCATCCATCTCTTCTTCCATCATCCATCCATTCATCCATCCATCCATCCATCCATCACCTTAGAAAGGCTTAACCCACAAGTTTTTTTTTTCAATTGTGAGTGTAGTGGCTTTACCCACAGGTTATTTTTTTTTAATTCAAAATATGTGTAACACAAAATTTACCATTTTAACCATTTAAGTGTGTAGTTCAGTGATATTAAGTACATTCATATTGTTGTGCAACACCTCCAGAACTTTTTCGTCTTCCCCAACTGAAACTGGGTACCCATCACACAATAACTCCTCATTCTCCTCTCCTCCCAGATCAAGGCAACCACCATGCTACTTTCTGTCTCTATGTGTGTGACTACTCTAGGTACCTCATATAAGTGGAATTACACAGTATTTGTCCTTTTCTGACTTAGCCCACAATCACAAAAGCTGTGTGATCCTGGGAAACTTAACCTTCCCGAATTTCCACTTCCTCATCTGTAAAGTGGCTGTAATAATAGTACCTACCTCATGGGGTTGTTGTGAAGTTTAAATGAGATAATACATATAAGGTACTTAGACTAGCACCTGGCATGTAGAAAGTGCTCAGTAAATATTAGTTCACATAAATACATATTCTAAATCAGCAGGTACTGGTATTGTGCTTATGTGTCTGACTCTGTCATAAACACTTTATGATCTTAACTTATTTAAGCCACACAACCCGATGTCATTGGTACCACCACTATCATCCATGCTGCACGGGAGAAAAAATAAGGTGCAGAGAGGGTAAGCAACTGCTCAAGGTTACTCAGCTGGTTCACGGAGGAGCTGGGATTGAAATCCAGGCAGCCTGTTTCCAAAGTCCACGGGCTTTACCATTGCCTCTGCAATCTCCAGAGATGGTCATCCGTCTACACCCTCAGTCCTGGATCAGCCTATCAGCGTGAGTCTGTGGAGATGTCGGGGCCTCAGATACAAGGAGGTGTCCTTAGAAGTCCATGGAAAAATCACTGAAGATGAGTTTACCATTACTTCCCATGTGTGGTCCTGATCTGGCGGGGCCCTCCTCGTGTTCACTCACACACGTGGGTCTCCTCTGGGCCCTGGTGGTGACCAAGGGAGCTGGGGATCAGGGCCCTCCATCTCCTGCTGGGGAAGACCTGGAGCCCTCCCCAGGTGACGCAGCAAAGCCAATGCCTTTTGCCTTTGTTGGCAGAAAGCTCAGCAATCCTTGACCACCCCCTGCCCTACCCAGTTAAGGTTAAAAACAGTGTTTCCTCTCTTGGGCCTCAGGGCCACCTCCCACTGGGCTTTATTGCTTTCTTGACACCCTCGGGAGCCTCTGTAGCCCTTTAAAAGGGGCAGAGCCTGTAGTGGGCTGGCAGCCCCGGTCCTGGAGATAAGAGTGTCCTGTCCGGGAGAGCAGGTGCGGGTTTTCCAGCCAGCACAGGCCAGAGCCCCGTCCTGAGTCACCTCTGCCCTGATGTCTGCAGAGGTAAGTCCGCTGCCGGCCTCTTCCTCTGCAGCCTGGCCATCCAAGCGGTTGCTGAGAATTAATTCAAGATTGGGGCACTGGGGGGCTTCTTTCTGGGCTCTCCTCCCATCCGTGTCCCCCTCCGTTTCCTCCGCTTCAGGCAGCTGCATCCATGTGTGACCTGGAGTTTGGTGGCGTCAAGGTGAAGGAGCCCAGCGAGGGGGGCAGGTGGCGTGGGTGCTGGTACGAGTGGTTTGTGCAGCCCTGCCTGGTTGAACTGCTGGGCTCTGCCCTGTTCATCTTCATCGGCTGCCTGTCGGTCATCGAGAACGGGACGGACGCTGGGCTGCTGCAGCCGGCACTGGCCCACGGGCTGGCCCTGGGCTTGGTCATCGCCACGCTGGGGAATATCAGGTGGGAACAGCTCTTAGCACTCCGCCTGGTGCAGGGAGCAGAGCTGTGGGCAGGGACCCCTGGGCACATGCCCAGGATCCCAAGAGCAGTGTTGGGTAAAATGTGGGTTGGGGGAGGGGTCAGGCTGCTTGGGTTTGAATCCTAGCTCTTCAGCCTATGAGCTCTGTAGCTTTGACTCACTCCACAAACCCAAACTTCCCACCTATGAAATGAGAACAGTGGGAGTATTTTCTAAATCTTATTTCTCAAGCCAACACATGAAGGAGAAAGACCGGGTAACTCGTCCAGGGTCCCATGGCAGAGCCAGGAGGCAAACCCAAGCTGTCTGTCCTAAACCCAGCATCTCCTGAGGGAGGCACGAGAATGAAACGATGTGAAGAGCTTAGTCCATAGTAAGTGCTCAATCACTGTTGGTTGCTGTGTTATTGTTACCTTTAGGACGGGGTTTTGCTCCAGCCTAGGGTAGGCAGAGTTATGCAGAAGAACCCGCCCGGGGGGGGGCGCAGGGAGGGCTGAAGGGTTCCTCTTGCATAGCCCTCCCCTGGACAGCTCCCAGGAGAACCAGCCACAGTGACACATGTCTTGGATGGAGTGTCTGGCAGGGGCGTCTAGACCCTGGTTGGTCTCTATTTAATCTCACACAGAAAACTGATCTGAGTAAGGAAATTGAAATACTGTTTCCTAGAAAAACAGAATGGAAAGAGAACTTTAACATTTCTCTTTAAATATCTAAGGGAAGCTGCAGGTGGGATGAAAAACACAGAGTCTTCTGTTCGAAGGGTCCGGGGTTGAAGGCAACCTTTGTCACGCTTAGCTGGGTGACCAGGGCAAGTAGCTGAAGCTCTCTATGTTCGGTGGAATAAAAGGGGATGATAATAATAGCTGGTATTTATTGAGTACTAACTATATGCTAGTACTCTATATGAACCTGTATTAATTATCTTTGCAACAACCTTTATGAGGTAGGGATCACTGAGGCACAGAGAGGTTATATAAGTTGCCCACGGCCATACAGCTCTTTGGTGGCAGAGCTAGGGTTTGAACCCAGGCCAGCTGGCAGGAGAGAACATCGCTTTGCACTGCAGGAGACTGCCTATCTGAAATGCCAGCCTTTTATTCAACCATCTGTTTTTTGTCAACAACTATTTATTCGGTACCTACCGTGTGCCCGGCACTGACTCTGAGGTTATTGGAGCGCCCGACACAGCACCTAGCACCAGAGTAGGTGTTCAATAAGTATTTGTTGAGCAAACAATGGATGAGTAAACTAAGAAGGTGTCTTGATCGTTTTACTGTTAATGAGTGTGAAGTGTCCCAGCCCTCTCCTGGTCGAGCCACACTCTGAGTGACAGTTTCTCTCCCCGTTTGGGCTGGGTGACCTGGTGGCGAGGCTGATGGCCGAGAGGGTTCTAAGTCTCCCTCCTGCAGGAGGCCGCCCCACCCCCTCCGTCACCTCTCTGCTTTGGCAGAGCCCAGGCTAAGCTTGGTCATGGACCTGAATTGAAGCCAAGTAAGCCTAGCTGCCCCTCTCCCCACCGGTCAAGTCTGAGATCAGCTGGTGCTCCCTGATCCTGCAGGAAGCTCACCCAAGGGCCTGTGCACAGAGCTGCACCAGACAAGTTGGGGCAGCTGGTCCTGAAATGTCAGCATGTTGGACAAAGTCCCTGTGTCGAGAGCCAGGGTCCTCTGTCCAGTCTCAGCTCAATGCCCTGTGTCCATTGGGTGGGCAGGCCCATTGGTGGGCTCTAAACATCTGGGTTGACATGGGGGTGGCCTTGGGGTCACTGTCCCTCTTATTGGGTGTGTCCATCCCAGGCACCAGGGGGATTGGTGAGCCAACCTCTCAGGATAGTTCCTTCATCTAAGTGGGACTGGATAGGATGCCAATGGGGGTAGCAGGGCACTGGGGGGGGGGGCCTCTAGACTCTGGGGCTTGGACTGGTTGAGCATCTTGGTGAAAAGGAAGGCTCTTGACCCATGACCTCTGGAAGGACCAGCCAACTTGAACCAGCCCTTTGACCTAGGTTCGACTTTGTCTAATCCCCTTCACATCCCAAACTCCAGATCCCAATCCCCAACTTAATCATGAACCTCTGACCTCGATCCTGATTCCCAATGCCATTTCCAGAAACCTCTAATCTCAGTTTTACAGGCAACACTAGTCACACTTTCAGACCAAAAATAGGAATTTTACTGGTTGAGTTCCACCAATAAAAAATTTTATTGGTTGAGTTCAACCAATCAGGAGCTGTTGTTCAGGGCCTGGTTACTTCTAAGGGGAGGCCAGGATACCTGTCTTGGGCTGTGAGTTTGAAGCCTGGGGTCTCATTCTGACCTGTGGGCACGGCTCTGAAGGGCTGGACGCAGCTCTTAGGGGGTCTGGAAGGAGCTGAGGGACAGCTTTCCACCATATTCTTGTCTGGGCCACCCTGGGGTCCGGGTGTAGGACAGGAATGGTGCTGCCCTCCCCTCCCAGGCTCTCCCCCACTACTCGGCACCTCAGGGAGAGTGGGCGTAATTTGGTGCCTGTTTTCTACCTGGGCTGCCCTTGACGGACTCCGGCCCCGCAAGGGCATCTGGGGAGGTGGTGGGGCTGCTGGGGCCCAGTGCCTGGGCCTTGGCCTCACGACTCCTTCTGCTTTTGCGGGTGACAGTGGTGGACACTTCAACCCTGTGGTGTCCCTGGCAGCCGTGCTGGTCGGAGGCCTCCACCTGACGATGCTCCTCCCCTACTGGATCTCCCAGCTGTGTGGGGGGCTGATCGGGGCCGCCTTGGCCAAGGTGGGTGGTCCCCCGGGGGCTGGGCTGGGGGCTTTTGCTCTGACGGGGCTGCTGGGGTGGGTGAGGGGCAGGGAGTGGGGACTGTCCAATTCTTTTTTAAAAAATTGATTGATTGATTGATTGGCTGCGTTGTGTCTTCATTGTTGTGCTTGGTGTTTCTCTAGTTGTGGGGTGAGCAGGGGCTACTCTTTGTTGCGGTGCGCGGGCTTCTTGTTGCGGTGGCTTCTCTTGTTGAGGAGCACGGGCTCTAGATGCGTGGGCTTCAGTAGTTGTGGCACACGGGCTCAGTAGTTGTGGCTCATGGGCTCTAGAGCGCAGGCTCAGTAGTTGTGGTGCACGGGCTTAGTTACTCCGCGGCATGTGGGATCTTCCCGGACCAGGGCTCGAACCCGTGTCCCCTGCATTGGCAGGCGGATTCTTAACCACTGCGCCACCACAGAAGTCCTGTCCAGTTCTATTCCTGTTGCCTCCAGTGGGATTGGGTGGACCCTTTCTACCTCGGAGGGGACACTCAAAGGGCCTTTGGTTTCCTCCAAACCCACCCTGTTCTGTTCGTGTCTGGACACAGCCCTCCCTAGACAGACCAGGAAGCAGAATTCAGGACTCAAGGTTTCTGTTCCTGAGTCTATTTCTGGATTTAGACCATTCTGTTTTTTTCATTCATTCATTCATTCACTTCATTCATGCTACAAACATCTCACTAAGCACCGTCTGAGGGTACGGGATATACAGGGTTATTCTCCTTGAGAAACTCCTGAACTAACTTCTCTGTGTGTTCTCCAGTTTGCCTGCCTTTAAACTGAGTTACTCTACCTTTGATGGGAGTTAATGCTCAAATTACTGGAATCCTCCCATTCCGGTAGGAAGGCTAGCTCTTCCTCTCAGCCACAGAATTTCTATAGCTCTACACGTAACTCTATGCAAGGACTTCCTTCCTCCCTGTTTGCCTGCCTGACTTCCTGTTTCCTTCTTTCCTTCTCTCTCTTTCCTTCCTGCTGTTCTGAAGTCTCAACCAGGGGCCCTTCAAGTTGGAAGCCTTGCTTGGCTTGTGTTGGGGGTGGGATTGGAGGGAGTGGGGAGGTGGGAAGGGGTGAAGGGGGCACCCTGTTAGCTTGCCTGGGGTTTGGTCTGTGGCTCTAAGCGCTGCCCATTGCAGACTTTGGTCTCGAATCCCATTTTGCTGTCGTCCCTGCCCTGGTCTTCCTGTGCCCCCATTTGAGACCCTGCTCCCCTGTCTGTTTAGAACGGGGCCCGGACCTTGCTGCTCTGATTCCCAATGGAAAGCAGTGCTGGGACTCTCCCTCAGGCCTGGTCACTTGCAAACTTGTCCAACATGATGGAGACCAGTGTGGGGCAGCAGTGGTCATTCACTGGGTGCCCTCCCCCCTCCCCGAGCACTTGGTAGAATCCTCTCATTTAATCTCCAACTTGACTAGAAGCCTGCCTCAGTCCTTAAAGAGCACTGCCCACCTGGGCCCGGGGCTATTACCATGACCACGCCTACTTTACAGAGGCGGAAGCAGAGGCACAGAGAAGGCAATAATTTGCCCAAGTTCAAATGAGCTGGGGAGCAGCTGAGCCTGGATTTGAGTCCCGGGTCCAGAAGCTTGTCTGCACTGCAGTCTTCCCTCCCCAGGTGTCGTGATGACCCCAAGGCCGATTTCCTGGGAAGCCAGTGGGGCTTAAGCTTCAGGGCTCTTCTCATCTCTTCGAAGGGGCCTTTTAGGGGGGCTGGTTATGTGTTTACCTGGGTATATGTGTTTGCAAAGTTTGTAAAAATAAGGTATTTTAGTATTCTTTCTCAAAGAGGGTCATATAAGTTACATCCCCTTCAGGCCTGCAATACCTGGAGCCACCGCTGGGTTATCCCCATTTACAGAAGAGCAAAATGAGGCTTAGGGAAGTCCAACAGCTCAGGCAAAGCCGCACAGTGGGAACTGGTGGAGCTGGGATGTGGGTCCACATATGTCTGGCTGCACATTGGACAGGACCCTTCCCTGGCTCGAAAGGATGGGGCCCCTCCCGTCAGCTCCCAGCTGTCTCTCCACCCCCACCATGAGGCTGAGCGCTGCTCTCTGCAGGCGGTGAGTTCCGAGGAGAGGTTCTGGAACGCGTCTGGGGCAGCCTTCGTGACAGTCCAGGAGCCCAGGCAGGTGACGGGGGCCGTGGTGGCAGAGATCATCCTGACGACACTGCTGGCACTGGCTGTATGCATGGGCGCCATAAACGAGAAGACGCAGGGTCCTCTGGCCCCTTTCTCCATCGGCTTCTCTGTCACCGTGGACATCCTAGCAGGGTGAGTGCCCCTTGGCTGTGGGACCACAGTGCTCAGCCCTGGGCCGAGGCTCGCCCCTGGAGGAGGGCAGGTCTGCTGAGCTTACCTGAGGGTTGCCAAAAGAAGCCACACAGGTAATGTAAACGGGGGAAGTGGGCTGGCAGGAGGCAGACAACAGGGAATGGTGGGGACTGTGGCATCTAAGGAGGCCACCACCATGCACCTCTGATAAGTTATCGCTGTGTGGGAATATGCGCTTGGGGTGACCCTTCTAATTTCATTCCAGGGAAGTCAGAAGACTGGATTTTTATGTGAATTTTCTACTTTTTGTAGTATCAGTAAACCATTTCTGTGGGCTGTGTTTATCCTGCCAGCAGGCAGCCAGGTTTTAGCCTCAGACTTACAAAGAGCTTCCACACCCATTGTCTCGTTTATCTAGAGCCTCTCAGTAGGCTTGGGAAGGGATTAAGGAGACAAAGGATTATTTCTTCCCTTTTATATATGAGAAAACTGGGGCTCAGAGAGGACACAAGTGACTTATTTAAGGTCATTGGGAAGTGGCAAATTAAATGAGAGATCTGGAACAAGGGCCCCCGCTAAATATAGGGGATGAGGGAGCTCCTTCCTACAGGACAACTCCTTCCTTTCCTCTTGGACACAGGACCAAGTGTAGCCTTTCTCTGCTCTGCCTCCAGCCCTAAGTCATCCTTTGGGAGGTGGAGTTTGGGGAGGCTGGGGAAATGTATGTGCAGAGCTGTGGCAGTGCTTTGATGCCTCCTAGTGGCTTTTGGTTCACTTATAAGCCTACTGACTCATCCAGTTGGCTTTGGCTCCTGGACACAGGTGGGGTCTGTGAGGGGTGAGGCCTGAGTGAAGACCCCAGCTTGAGCGAATGGGGCAAGGGTACAGACACCGGGACTAGAGAGGTGCTCTTGGGGAACAGTCCCTCTTTGGGAGATGCTGGGTCCCTAGCTTGTGGTGCAACAAAGGCCTCAACCAGGTCAGCTAGATTAGAGTTAACACTTGCACATGAATTATATGAGAAACGTGGGCTCTATATGCGTTTCCTCATTCACTCCTGACAACAACCTATGAGATATGTACTTTCATCTCAGCTGAAACACAGAGAGGTTAAACAAAGGTCACAGCTAGAAATAGCTGGGCTGGGATTTGAATCTAGGTCTGCTTGACCCCAAAGTTCATATAGCTGAAAACTGCTTACTTTGCCTTATCAACTCTGGAGAAGGAGTAGATCCATCTTCCTTCCTGCCATCACTGAACAGGCACTACTTGCTGCCCATTCTTCTAGAAGGGTGTGTGGGGAGTGGCAGACTGGAGGGAGGACTCCGGGGAGGGGTCAAGCCTTTCACTTTGGAACCTCCCAGACCGCCATGATATGGTAGCTTAGAGGGGGTTTCTGGGTAGCGTGTGACTTAAGCCTACGTGGGGAAATGAACGTGGGTGAGTCGGGGCTCCTTGGCTGAGATTCTGCCGACCACTGTGGCTGGGTGTTTGCAGGGGAGCTGTGTCTGGAGCCTGCATGAATCCTGCCCGCGCCTTTGGACCGGCTGTGGTGGCCAACCACTGGGACTTCCACTGGATCTACTGGCTGGGCCCGCTGCTGGCCAGCCTGCTTGTCGGAGTGCTCATCAGGTAGGAGTGTGACACAGGGTCGTGGCCCATCTGGTGGGCGTGGTGACAGTTGCTAGAACATCCAGGTCTAGAGGGCTAGGGTCTCGCTTGGGTTTGGAGAAGAGAAGAGGAAGCCTTCTTCAGAGGCAAAGATTATGGCTCTGGGACCTTTGGTGACAAGTGACAGAAATCCATCCTAACACAGCTTTCATCATAAAGGGGAACTCATTGGCTCACATAATTGAAAAGTTTACAAGTGGCCCTGGCTTTGGTGGGATCTCGGACCGTGTCTTCAGGGCTTGGTCTTTTTTTTTTTAAATTAATTAATTTATTTATTTATATTTATTTTTGACTGTGTTGGGTCTTCGTTTCTGTGCGAGGGCTTTCTCCAGTTGCAGCGAGCGGGGTCCACTCTTCATTGCGGTGCGCGGGCCTCTCACCGTTGCGGCCTCTCTTGTTGCGGAGCACAGGCTCCAGACGCGCAGGCTCAGTAGTTGTGGCTCACGGGCTTAGTCGCTCCGCGGCATGTGGGATCTTCCCAGACCAGGGCACGAACCCGTGTCCCCTGCATTGGCAGGCAGATTCTTAACCACTGCGCCACCAGGAAAGCCCAGGGCTTGGTCTTTTTAGGCTCTGCTGTCCTCTGGGTAGATGTCATGCTTAGATAGCCTCTCCAGTAGAGGCAAAGATGCCCACCAGGCACTCCAGACTTACATCCTAGCAGCTTAATAGCTGGAAACAGAGGAAACAGAACAACAGCTCTTACAAAGGTCCTGGCTCTGCTGTTCTCTGAGTTGGACTGGTCCAGCTTTGGCCATGTCTACCTCTGAATCGATCTCTGTAGCCGTGGGGCCAGGCACTCTTATTGGCTATGTCTGGAGCATGAATCTGATCCTGGAGTTGGGGTGAGGTCAGCCTCATCTGAACAAGTGTATGGACTGAAAGTAGGGGAGGAGTAGCTCCCTACAGGGGTGTTGTACAACTCAAGGGACCCTATCCACATAGAACAAACACCATGTTAGTGGTGTCCACAAGAGCATGCATGTCATGAGATGCCAATCACATAAGACACAACGTGAGCAGTGCTCCCTGGAGCTGGGCAATGGGTAATAAGGTTGATAGTGTTATCAGAAGGATAATATCTGCTCGACTGCTTCTCCTCCAGCTCTCTTCTTGTGAACCTCAAGGATCCAGAGTGTCCTTCCTTTCTGCTGCAGGTTGTGCAGAGATACAAGTAGGTACAGTGCCCGCTGTCTGGACGAGGACAGGCACTGGGCTGAGCTGATCTAGGCTGCTTGCATTGCTGCCTGTCTGCAGTCCTGGCTTGGCCTGTGGATTAGTGAAAAGCATCACAAATAATTCTCTGATGCTTTCAGAATGGTAGAGATGGGGATCTTCAGGAAAAGGGTTAGAGACCCAACAGGAAAGAGTTTCTCCCTCTCCCCAAGGAGATCTGGCTATTGAGGCTGGAGAGGCTCAGGAAGGCATCTCTCTGGAGAATTCTGGGCCTGGAGACATTTGATGGAGGGTTGGGTCTCTCCCGGAGACGCACAGACCTCACTGGGCCACCTTTTTTGTAGATTCTTCATTGGAGATGGGAAAACCCGCCTAATACTAAAGGGGCGGTGAAGCTGAGATGGTGGAATTCCTGCCGCCCTAGGGGCCCTCAGTGGACCTGTCCTGGACTGCAGACCAGACAGCTCTGCATTTCCTGCCGGGGCAGAGCTCTGAGAAGTGACTGATACGCTTCCCCTGACTTGGGTCTGGCTTTTCAGATGTGCTCGTTCCTTCGAATTCCTTTGTGTTCATCAGAGACCTCAGCCTGGGGAATGTGTTGCCAGCAATGCCCAGAGACAGATAGAAACAAGCACAACAGAAGAGCTTTTCTTGACAGGGAAGGTCCCAGGAGAGAAGAATGGGTGGGAGAGGTGGCCGTTTGTGTGTCTCCGCTCACTTCCCTCATCCCCTTTCTCCTTCTCGTGTTCCCCGATTCCTCTGTTAGAGAAGGGCCTTCTTTGGTCTGTTTCCTTGCGGCCTGTGCTGTCAATCTAGCTTTGCAATAAATAGTCCAGTGTTTCCTTCCGTGTGCCCACTGGCTGGCCTTTCCTTTCAGAAATGGACACCACTGGGGGGGAAGCAAAAGTCTGGGCTGAGCTTTAGCTGTCCAGAGTCTAATTAGCTTGAGCCCAGCTTAGAGGCCAGGGCCAAGGCAGGTACTTAGAGTGCAGACCAACCCAAAGCCCGTCTCCCACTCAAGCAGAGCCAAGGGAGCTCTGTCTGGAGCTGAGTCCATTCTGGAGTCCAGTTTGGACTCTGGTCAGAATCAGTTCCAGATCACAGACCTCAAGACCCTGCTGAAAAGCCCAATGCAGACTCCTGGGCATGGTTTAGTGCCCAAAGCTATCCAGGACATGGACTGACCCACTCATGGCACTCCAGCTGGGGATGCGGGTGGGTATGGGGGTGGACCAGAGCTGCAAGGATTTCCCAGGGAAATATATAACGTGGCATCATACAGGTCTGGAGAGATAGAGGCATTTAGATGGAAGACATGAGTACAGTGAATAACTAAGGATACAAAAGAATAAAAAGACACGTTCCGAAGTTCACACCTTAAAAGTAGAGTGTGTATCTTCTCTACAAGAATCTATGGGTAATTTATGGAAGGTGATCATTCTAACACCGCAAAGGGGTGCTAGGGAAAAATTCTCAGCAACGAACAAAAACTTCACCCACTTCTGCCAGACAAGCAAAATACTCACCTGAGTAAAAAGGAAGAAAATGCTCACTGGAGGATATTACCAATACAATGAGAGATTGCCTGTTGAGAAAATGGACACTACCAAATATCCAAGACATTTTGGAGAAAAAGAGAATAATAAATTTCAATAACAACAAACCTAAGGAGAAGAGCTACTCAGACAACCTGTGTTCAGTGATGTGAAGGTAATTGTAAAAATAGCTACTGACACTAATTGAGCACTTTCCACATGCCAGGATCTGCTTTGTGTTCGAAACGTGGTAATTTATTTCATTTTCACAACTGTACAGGTACATATTATTGTTATTATTATTTTTCATGTTACATATGAAGAAAGTGAGGCACAGAGAAGTCAAATTACTTACTCAAGGTCACTCAGGAAGTGGCAGAGCTGAGATTCAAATCCCAGTGGTCTGGCTCCAGAGTCTGGGCTCTTATACTGTTCATGTAATCTTAAGACATATAGCTGCACTTAAAGACAAATAGCGAACATTAACTCATGGGGTTAAGAACAAACAGAATTGTTAACAGGGGAACTATGCAATAATAGGAAGAGCCGTTAGGGTTAGTCAGGAAAGGATGAGTCTTTGCTGGAAGAACATCTAGTAAAAACTTGTAATTTATCCAGTAGATCAAATGAATAGGCTGAGATAGGAAAGGATGGTAAATGATGTGCTCAAAGAACCCAAGTGAAGAGAGGAAAGGCAAAGAACTCAATGAAGGCAAATTCAAGACCCAACGTATGCACTGATGGACCTGCTTCAGTTAAGAACTAGGACTTTGGAGTCGGCTGAACCTGGGTTCAGATCCCAGGTTCACCACACTTACTAGCTGTGTGACCCTGCCTGGGCAATTTATTTATTTATTTTTTTGCATACAATGACTCCTCCCATTTTATTTATTTATTTATTTGTTTATTTATTTATGGCTGTGTTGGGTCTTCGTTTCTGTGCGAGGGCTTTCTCTAGTTGTGGCAAGCGGGGGCCACTCTTCATCGCGGTGCGTGGGCCTCTCACTATCGCGGCCTCTCTTGTTGCGGAGCACAAGCTCCAGACGCGCAGGCTCAGTAATTGTGGCTCACGGGCCCAGTTGCTCCGTGGCATGTGGTATCTTCCCAGACCAGGGCTCGAACCCGTGTCCCCTGCACTGGCAGGCAGATTCTCAACCACTGCGCCACCAGGGAAGCCCTGGGCAATTTATTTAAGCTCTCTGAGCTTCAGTTTCCTCAGCAACAGGCATATTGTGTGGGTCCAATGAGTTAATGCAATGGGAAGGACTTAACATGGCACCTAGCATACAGTAAATGTTCAGTAAAAGTTTGAAATCAGAAGCAACACATTAGAAAACTCACAAAGAGTGAAAAACATTAAAAGTTACTACATCCTTTGGTGAAATAAATAATGAAATCAACCTTTGGTAAATCTAGTAAATAACAAAATAGTTACATATATATATATACATGTATGTATACACACCCATACACACACATGCATACACATGTACAGCTAACATTTATTGAGTGTTTATTATGTGCTCGGCACTGTGCAGAATGCTTTCCGTGCATATTTCATTTAGTCCTCACACAACAATCCCATGAGGTAGTGTAGTGGGTTGAATAGTGTCCCCCCTTAAATTCATGTCCACTTGGAACCTCAGAATGTGACCTTATTTGGAAACAAGGGCTTTGCAGACCCAAGTAAGGTAAGGGTCAAGATGAGACCATACTGGATTAGAGTGGGCCCTAAATCCAATGAAAGTGTCCTTATAAGAGACAGAAAAGGACACAGAGAAGGTGGCCATATGGAAGGATCGAGGCAGAGTTATGGTATCACATGATAGTACCAGGAGTCACCAAGAGCTAGAAGAAGCAAGGAAGGGTTCTCCCCACAGCCTTTGGAGGGAGCGTGGACTGCTGACGCCCTGATTTCAGACTTTTGGCCCCCAGAATGGTGAGAGAATAAATACCTGTTTTTTTACATCACCGAGGTTGTGGTCATTTCTAGGGGCAGCCTCAGGAAATGAATACAGGTAACCACTCTTACTCTTACCATTTTCCAAAGGAGCAAATGGAGATCCCAAGAGATGACATTACCCAGAGTCACATAGTTAGTACATTGGTGGAGCCAAAATTTAAGATAAGGTACGTTTGGCTGCAGGGTTCATGATCTTTGTCATCACAGGTTACTATTGCTGAATAAGGGACAGTATGTCGCCTGACTACTTGCCCCTTAGTCCCCCATGAGGAGGGGGACAGAAGGACGTGTATGATGACTCTTCTCACCCCTAACTTGCAGTTGGATTTCAAGTCCTGCTCTTCATGTCAATTTCTAGACCACAAGCTCTCAAGAGGAAGATCGACGTTAATTCCTCTTTGTGATTCCACATTATTTGGCTCACTGCTGTATAAAAGGGACTGAGTACTTGTTGACTGAAAGAATGGCATAGGCTGATCCTAATGACTCTCAAATTCATTCTGACCCTACAGAGTAGCATCCAAAATTGACCCAGATCACCTAAGTTTACCTCCACCCCACCTCCTGTCTTCTCAGGAACAATGAGGTCACAGAATTTTAGGACGTTAGAGCTGGAAACTCTATGACAGTAGTAAAATGCAATTGCTACGAGTTTGGATTCTGAGAAAGATCCAAGTTTAAATCTCAGAACATTGGCTTTTTTGCTGTATAAGTTTGAAGAAGTTATTTAACTTCTCTCAGCCTCAGTTTCCTTAAAATGGGAAACCTGCCTCAGAATGTTTGTGAGGATAAGTGTTTGTAAAGCATTAGCACAATGCCTCATACCTAGTAAGTGGACAATGTAATAGCTCTTATATTTATTATTGTCTAATCAAATTTTTTTTTCCCCGCACTGTGTGGCACACAAGATCTTGGTTCAAACCCATGCCCCCTGCAGTGGAAGCGCAGAGTGTTAACCACTGGACCGCCAGGGAAGTCCCTCTAATCAAAGGTTTTGAAATGTGCAGGTATCAGAATCATGGCAAGGGGGTGGAGCTCTGGCAAGAAGATTCTAAACGGACTTTGCACGCATGTGTTTTCTCAGTCAACTATCTTCATATAAGGATCTTTGGGCCTCTTGAGGTGAAAATGTTGGGAAGCACTCATGCTGTCCAATCCCAAAACCCAGAGAGGCGAGCTAAATAATTTGACTATAATCACACAGTGATCTAGTGGCAGAGCTCAATTAGAATCCAGGATTTTGGACACACTCTCTAGTGTTTTTTTCTACTGCAGCAGGCATGTGCTGCTTTAGACCCTTGGAGCACAAGTACTGATTCATTTCCTTTTGCGAGAATTGGCTTGAGTCCTCACATTCTGTGTTGTTGAGAAGCCTAGTATTATGTTCTCGCATCTTCCCTCACCAGACTGTCCAAGAACTCTGAGAGTTTAAGCAATCCAAAGGGGAAGTATGCCAATCTTCTACCTTCATGTCCTTTTAATTTTATTTTTTAAATATTTATTTATTTATTTATTTGGCTGTGCCAGGTCTTAGTTGCGGCATGGGGATCTAGTTCCCTGACCAGGGATCGAACCCAGGCCCCCTGCATTGGGAGCATGGAATCTTAACCACTGGACCACCAGGGAAATCGCTTTATTTTACTTTTAATATTAAAAAAATTGGGCTTCCCTGGTGGCGCAGTGGTTGAGAATCTGCCTGCTAATGCAGGGGACACGGGTTCGAGCCCTGGTCTGGGAAGATCCCACATGCCACGGAGCAGCTGGGCCCGTGAGCCACAACTACTGAGCCTGCGCGTCTGGAGCCTGTGCCCCGCAACGGGAGGGGCCGCGATAGTGAAAGGCCCGCGCACCGCGATGAAGAGCGGTCCCTGCACCGCGATGAAGAGTGGCCCCCACTTGCCGTAACTAGAGGAAGCCCTCGCACGAACCGAAGACCCAACACAGCCAAAAATAAAGAAATAAATAAATAAAGTAGCTATAAAAAAAAAAAAAAAAAAAAAAAAATATTAAAAAAATTTTTTATTGAAGTATAGTTGATTTACAATGTTGTGTTAGTTTCAGGTGTACAGGAAAGTGGTTCAGTTTTATATATATATACTTTTTCAGATTCTTTTCCGTTTTAGGTTATTAAAAGATATTGAATACAATTCTCTGAGCTATACAGTAGGTCCTTGTTGTTTATCTATTTTATCTATAATAGTGTACATCTGTTAATCCCAACCTCCTAATTTATCCCTCCCCTCACCCTTTCCCCTTTGGTAACCATAAATTTGTTTTCTGTGTCTGTGAGTCTATTTCTTGTTTTGTAAATAAGTTCATTTGTATCATTTTTTTAAGATTCCACATATAAGTGATATATTTGTCTTTGTCTAACTTACTTCACTTAGTATGATAATCTCTAGGTCCATCCATGTGCTGCAAACGGCATTATTTCATTCATTTTTAATGGCTGAGTAATATTCCATTGTATAAATGTACCACATCTCCTTTATCCATTCATCTGCCCTTGGTCTTCCTGCTCTAACTTTTTACTTTGTGCCCGCTGCAGCTGCCATTTTATAGCTGAGTCAGTCACACTTGTCTCGGCCAGGGTGGTTTCTAGAAAGAGGGGTTGTTTACTGACAATTCCACAACTTCCACACCAAGCACACCTGTGTGCTCCACGGGCTCCATGCTCATGTATCCAAGCAACTCTTAAGGCCGGGCCTTTCGGGTCTTGCCCCCCATCCCCTCTATCCCCACACTGCCATTTTCCTCCAGAGCCCTACCACCTCAAAGTGGGTTCAGGCATCCGCCTGTCTTGGGACCCAAAACCATTGCTTCCCCTCCATGGTGAGTCCCTGGACCCACCATGGAGTCTGGAGGTTGTGACTAGCTTTGTTCCTTTTGGTGTTTGAAACACAAAGCATTCATTCTCCTCCCTTAAAATCTAATTGCCTTAACTGGTTTATAGGAATTGAAAATTTGTAGCCTTCGAGATTTTTTTCCCCTTAGAGATTTAAAGTCTCTCATCTAACTCCCAGACGTGGGTCAGTTCACAGACTTAAATCTCTATAAAGGAATGGAAGATCAGGTAATCTTGTGGAAGGATTCTGATGTAACAACGCACATGAATATTCTGAGCCTTTTTTTTTCTTTTTAATATTTATTTATTTAGTTTTTGGCTGCATTCAGTCTTAGTTGTGGCACACAAGATCTTTCATTGCGGTGCATGAGCTTCTCTCTAGTTGTGGCACGTGGGCTCAGTAGCCCTGTGGCATGTGGGATCTTGGTTCCCTGACCAGGGATCGAACCGGCATCCCCTGCATTGCAAGACGGATTCTTAACCACTGGACCACCAGGGAAGTCCCTATTCTGAGCCTTTGTCTTTGTTTCCTCTAAAAAGGTTGTGGCCATTTACTCAAGGAAAATATGGAAGATGTAGAGGGACTCTCAGATACTGACCCTGAGCAGTTGTAATTCTTGAGAACCTTGGGCGCTATTGCAGTTGGCTGCTTATAAAGTCCAGGTGAGAGATACACTTTGTCTGGAATCTACCTCAGGTCTAGGTGAACTGGCTCTAAATCCATCCTATGGTTCTTCTTACAGTTTCTAAGAGTATAGTTGGAAATACATCCTCGGCAAGTGACAAAATCTCTACACTGACTCTATGACCCATGGAGGTGGAGTTGTTATGGGAAGAAGGGCTAGGTGGAAGCCACTGGGACTCTTTAAATCAAATAGTAAACCAAAGGCACCACCGTACCTGGGGAAATCATGTCAAGACTTGTTCCAGCAGCAGAGGCTGTGGCTGAGTGCCCCTCCAAGAACACATGCAGTGCGTGCCTCCAAGACTAACTCCACTCTAGAATTAGAGCCAAACATTTTCTGGGACAATGGCAGTGACAACTATCAGAGGACTGCAGCACAGGAAGAGCTGTGGACTCCCAAGAGATCCCTGCTAGCTGCGGGGAGAACAGTGGGCTGGAAAGAAACTGAAATTCTCTTGAGCTATGAGGATCAGCTTTTATTATCCCTTGGATAAGTTCTCTTTTTCCTTAATAGAAGACAGCCTTCAAATTATGGCAAAAACCAATGGGAGTCATTTATTTTAGACATTTATTTCACATACACGTTTTCAAGAAGACATCTAAGTGAACATTAATACAAAACAATGAGTAGACATACATTTATCCTTGAATGCATTCAGAGGTAAAGGCTTATCACTACACAAGTCACTCAGACGCTCCTTGCATTGGGGGCTTCCCCAGCTCCCTCAGAGTTGAATTGTGTCTGTCACTGGGCACCAGAGCTCACAAAATAGGCTTTCTCCACTGCAGCTACCTGCCACTGCCTATCGAGGTGACTCAGGGGCTGCCTGCGGTTGAACATGAGCGATTTGTCCTTTCTCCTCACCGAGCAAGCTCCCAGACTGCTCACAGCATCCTCTTGTTAAAGTATGGGGTGGACTCAGTGCGGCCCAAAATGCTGCCTGTGGTGGTGAGCCAGGGCAGTGGCCTGGTCTTATTATCTCTTCCTCTCTACATGATGCCCCATAGCCTCACAAAACATCAGAGCCGGAGCGGTCTTGGCAATCTTGCTCAACTTCTCTTCAGATAAGGATATCAGGCCCAGAGAGACGCTGATTTGTCCAGCAACACTCAAAGTGGTAGTGACAAGAATGAAACTTGTCTTTTGGCTTCTGGTCTAAGGCTCATTCTATGTGCAGGCTGCCCTGAACTGTTTAAGCATATTGTGAAGTTTTCCTCTAAAAAACTAAGGTTTCCTTCCAGATGAATAAACTAGGTTGTATGTGTATAATAAAAATGCCTGTAAGAATCACGGCATTTGTGGAAGTAACAAAATAAGCCTACAAAGGGATACAACCAGGTTCCAAAGTGCCTTGGGTAAGAGGTCAGAGAATAAAATGCCTACTTGTTTGCACCACTTTAAAAAAATAGGATTTGGGGTAATTTTTAAAGAAAAAATACAGTATTAGATAAATATAGGTTTAAGTAGTTGGTTGAGGTGAGTTTTAAGTTCTGTTTTTGTAAGTTTCTTTGTTCCAGCAGCCAGAAGAAAGAAAAGCAGTAAGTTGTAAAAAAAAAAAAAAAAAAAAAAAATCAGTGTTTGTAAGGTAGATTTTTTTTTTTTTTTTGCTTTAGGATCAGAGCTTTCTCTGGTACTGAGACCTAGGAAGAAACCTTCTCCTACGGATCTTCATAAAGGCAATTTATGTGAAATGAGACACAGTAATCAGAGTATGACTGTTCATTTTGACTTTCATGCTCCACCTTAAAAAAGATAAAACACAAACTGCCTTGGTCTAAGATGGTGGGTAGAACTTTCTATTTCGTCAGAAGCAAAGTCCAGTAAGCTAATTTAATACAAGTTCAAATAGTCCACTTACAACTGGGAAAAGGTAAGGGAACCCAAATTTCACCTTAGCTTGATCCCAGACATATGACAGACAGAATCAGTTTATTCCACTGGAGAAGGAATGGTTCTTGAGCCTTTCCTGCCACTGGGGAAACTGAAGCGACAGAGGTAGAAAATATGATTTTAGGCAATTAGAAAAACTCTTTTTGCAAGTGAAGGTGATTTTTTCATTAAGAAACTAATTATGTTCCGTAATTGACATGAACATAATTGACATTACCTTTTGCTGTAATACTTCTTCCATCATATTGCAAGTTCCTTGAGCACAGACACCATGCCTTTTTTCATTTCATATCCCTCACTGTGCCTAGAACATAGCCTTACACATAACAGTGCTTAATAAATATTTATGAGTAAATCATCTACTTTCCTGAATCATGCTTCGATATAATGATCAATCCTGCGTACCTATTACTAAGTGGTGATTTCTATTAATGTGCATCGTCTTTAGAGTTAGAATTCCAGAACATCGACACGATACAAGCACACGCCCACTGGCACCACACACACCTCACTGTGCTAGGCACACTACCAACATGAAACTGCACTTACCATTAGAAGTCTATAATTCAGACAGCACAGAGGAAATCAACCTACAGAGATGTGAACAACCCTAACATTCCTAACGAATGTACGAAACATTTATCAATGTTTACCTGAGTCACCTGCCTTCCAACAGGCCACACCCGATTCTGGCACCGTAAGTTGGATTTCTTTCTACACTGCCTACCCTCCTTGGTACTTTGTTGAACAAGTTTCAAAAGATTCAAACATACTCAGATGTCTTCAAATAAGAGAGCATCTGACAAAGGAGAGATAAGATCAAAAAAATGATCTACAGCCCTGACTCTGGTTGGTTATCTTTCCACTAAACTTTATGACTTCTCCCTCCCCAAAGCAAAGCCCCCCGAGGTTACCTTCATCTTAAGGGTATAAATGCCACTGGCCTCATCCTGGAGTTAACAGCTTTGGATGACCAAATCCCTGGTTTGCAACGTCCATAAGTGAACTATCTCCCCATCTGAACCCTTCCTTCAATATTTATCGGGCCAGTGCTGGGGGTTGTCAAAGACATCTTTCAGACCAACTGGTAAATGTGGAAAGCGAAAAGTGTTCCAGACTGGAAGTTTCAGTAAATATTTCCACCTTCACTCAGTGAGGTATAGAGCTGCATAAATTACTCAGGGTTCTACAGAGAGGTTTATGACCACGTGAACAGGGACTAGGAGCCTCAGAAAAGAGAATGGTAAACTTAACAAGCAGCTCTGGAGTGCTGGTCTGGACCAAGATGGCGATCTGATCTAAAGCAGGTCTAAGGAGTCCAACTGATCTTATAAATATTGAATGTTTCAGGTCTCTACCTCGCTTCTTTCCCTATCTCCTTAGAGTTTCAGAAAACTATCTAAGATTATACAATATTATACTGAAGTGTGGGGTTGGGAGGCATAAAATATGCCAACATATCAGTCATATTCTAGATAAAAACCAGAGAAGTCACACATTCAGAACTAGAATGTGTCTGAAATTCTACTTTAATGAGACATACCATGAGCATGCACGCTATTCAATCTGAGGAGGGCATGATAGCTCAGAAGAGTCAGACAAGGGCACCCAGAACAATTAAGAGGTAAGTGTAGGACTTAGGAGAAACGGTAACAGGGACTGGATTACTTATAGGCTGGAGAAACAGCAGCCAAGAGGCTTTCAGTCTTCAGGTACAGAAAAGGTTAGTCTACAAAGGACGATGGGTGATCAGTTGCTTCTCATCTCTATGGAGGGCAAGGCATTATTTCAGTGACAATACAGGGATTCTACCTTAGCTATTTAGATCAACTTCTTGACACAAAAAAAGGTACACTGCAACTGACTTCTGGCGGAAACTATAAAATCTTCACTCTCCTTTTGTGAATATCTTCAAAACCAAGATGGATCTGATGTAGTTCTCATCAGGCTCCTGAAAGTTCTACCCAAACAGGAAACTCTGTGATCAAGTTGCATCCGGGATCGCATGTGGTAGAGAATGAAAAAAACTTTGAGCATTTTTTTATCTCCTTGATAACAACTCTCCCATACACTGAAGGATCTTGGATGTTGCTGGGTTTAGCGATCCCATAGCAGTGGCCTTGACATACTGAAGAGAATTCCATTCTGCACTCAGACACTGTATCTTCTTCACTTTATTAAAAGAAAAGTTGAGACACATAGAAGGAGAGGAACAGACTGATCAAGTTAGAGGCAGAGGTGAGGACAGGATCCAAGTCTTTATATTCTCAGCCTTATCTTGGGAATTACACTTTATAGCTAAGAAAAGAAAGATTGCTTCCAAGAGTGAGATTAGGGTAAAATGGCTAAGGGGACATTTAGGAAGAGAAGAGATCGTCATCAAACAGTTTGCCTGAATTCATCAGTCTTTCCCTTGTGTGGGTTCTCTGGGGCATAGAGCGCTGGAGGGTATGGCAGAAGCTTTTCTCTCACATGAACCTCCCGATGTTTAGTAAGAACAGAACTCTTACTGAAACGTTTGCCACACTGGACGCACCCGTAGGGCTTCTCTCCAGTGTGTACTCGCCGATGTTCTCGAAATCTCGTACAGTTATTGAAACTCTTCTCACAATCCACACATTTGTAGGGATTCTCACCAGTGTGGACTCTCCTGTGGGCACTGAAATGAGAACTGTTGGTAAAGCTTTTCCCACACTCTCCACACTGGTAGGGCTTCTCTCCAGTGTGGGTTCTCTGATGTATAATGAGACTCGAGCTCTGACTGAAGCATTTCCCACACTCTCCACATCTGTAGGGCTTCTCTCCTGTGTGGATTCTCTGGTGGGCACCGAAGTTTGAGGAGTCGTTAAAGCTTTTCCCGCAGTCAAGACATTTAAAAGGTTTTTCTCCTGTGTGGATTCTTTGGTGTCTGATTAGACTCCTGCTTCTACCAAAGCACTTCCCACAGACACTACACTTATAAGGATTTTCCTTCTGGTGGGTCATCCGGCACATGAGGCGAGCACTCCTTCCAAAGCTTTCTCCATATTTGAGAAGTCGGTAGGGCCTTTTCCCCATGAAAGGCCTCTGATGCATGACAGCTTTCCCTAAATCTCTAGGCTGAGGCATCAGTTTTCCCTGTCTGACTCCTTGAAGGTTTTCCCATTGTCTTCCTGAGATGCATTCCCTTTTACAATATTTACCTGGATCAGCATTCTGAGAAACAACCCTTTTAGACTTTTCTATTAATGCCCTATGCTGCTCCATGTCCTTATATATTACCTGTGTTGCATCCTCCTTGATACTACTTCCAATTTCAAAATCTGAAAAAAAAGACAATAAAAATTTCAGACCAGTCATGTATCAACATAAACAACATGGCCTACAGGCCTTGTCTGTTAGGATCCCTGTGTGCTTCACTGGCCTCAGGTGTGGGGGACTCTTTCCTGATTCACTGGGCCTTATTTTCTTTCAGTTCCACGAATAGCCAATAATACCCAGCACAAAGTAGGCCTTTGGAAATGTTTTCAGAATTGAATTATAATCCAATCCAAGCCATTATCCCCAATCTGTATCCTGATTAACATGGGAGCAACTTAGTTTATCTCCCTGAAATTCCAGTACAATTCATCCTGCTTTCAAAATTTCTCATCTATATCAAAGTACACTACACTTCATTAGTGTTTAGATTCTAATGATCAAGTCCAAATTCCTCAGTGGACTTCTAAGCTCATCAACCTCTAGTCATATTCTATCCAAGAGTATTTCTTTCTTCTCAAATGTTGCTGTCACTTTGTTTTTCTGGCAGTCTCACACACAGACCACACTAACTCAAATCTTAATTCTCACTGCTCGACAAACCAGAATTATCTTCTCCTCACTCTTTCATCTACATCCCACAGTACATCTTGGATCCCAGCTTTCCCGAGAAGTTTTCTGAACAGAGAGCATGATGTGGTGAAGACACAGGCTTTGGAATCAGACAGCTCTGGTATGATTCCATCCTGGTCACTTATTAACTGTGTGGTTTTTGTATTAACTTTTTATTATGGAAAATTTAAACACAGAAAAGTAGAGAACAGTACATAAACTGAACTTCCATGAACCACTTACCCAATGATCTACTCCTGGCTAATCTTGTTTCACCTCTATTCCCACACACTCTCTGCTCCCGCTACCCGGATTATTTTGAAGTAAATTCAGACATCGTATTATTTGATCCATAAATAGTTCACAAACTGTGTAACTTAGGCCCAATCCAGGTTTGCTTGATTCTCAAACCCTTCTTCTTATGCATTTTGTTGTACTGTCTTGTTTCTACTTGCTAATTTCAATGTTACTTTCCTTCCACATATTGAGCTGAAACTGCCAACATCCCTCAGTCCCAAGTGGGGTGGCTGTGCCCTGGGTTGGAAGAGGAGGACAGCCATCAATGAATCCACTGACTTAGGTCAAAAGCCCTAACAATGTCATATTCTGAAGCACTCTGATTGAGTCAAACATTGTTCCGGGATTTGGAGGAAGTTACAGCCTAGTAGTTGCCTCAGACAGAGCCTGATAATTTGATGACAGGTCTGGAGCTCACCTTAAAAAACAAGATTCACAAGAGAAGGACTTTGTTTCCAAAGTTATCAACTTTAACAGTTCCAGTTACAGAGTTAATAATTTCAGCTTTCATTCCCATACAAATACAAATTCCTGTATTCCTGTAGTATAAATACTACCAGAGAGCATATGTGTGAACTTCCTTTTCTAATGTTTGTTTTGAATAAGCATAGAGTACAGGAAGGAAAATAATAACAGGTAAGGTTAGAAAGACAAGCTCAGATTAAGGATGGTTGTGGAACCTTAATACAAGTCTAATGGAGAAAACTGGTTTGGAGACTTTTACAATAGTTTAGGCAAGAGACAGAGAAACGCTAAACTAGGGTAATGGTTATGGTAACTAAAGAGGGGGGCAGATGGAAGTTCTACAACAGCTGAAAAAACATATCATCTGCCTGGATGTAAGCAATGAGACAGAAGGCATCAAAAAAATCTCTATCTTTTAAGTCTGGATGACCTGTGGGAGGACACAGGGAAGAGCCATAGTGTGGGAAGGAAGATGCTGATTTTAATTTTGAAAATTTTAAGCCTGGGCTGCTGGTGAGGTGCCTGTGAGGGCATCCAGCGGTCAGCGGGAAACCCGCTGGTGGAGCTCAGTACCAGAATAAAGTCTTTTTGTCTCTGCCTATCCTTTTTCTCATGCACATCACACATAACTGAGACATTTCTGTTTTGAGCTTACTGACACACCTCCCTGATCTGAGTTTTTCTCAAGTATAATTCCAAGTTCTTCTTCCCCACAATATTTCTAGGAGATATTAAACATTATCTGCCCCATACACACAAAAACCGAGGCTGAGATCCCAAAAACCAAATCACGAGAGTCCAAGTTCCTCCCTTGAACAGAAGCACCATAAGAACAGGGCCTCTGTTTTATTCTTCGATACCTCCCCCTTCTCCTCAAATGGCACAGGACACACGAATATCTGCTTAATGAACAGACATTCATGAGCCATGTGCCAGCTCTTCTGATCTGTCAGTAAATCCCACTTCCTCCTTCTTTAGACCATAGCCCCTCATGATCCTTACCACTCGGGCTTTGCAGTAAACCTGGAGGTCCCTGGAATTCTGGCTCCTGTACAATTTCCTCCTCGCTCAGTCTCTCACTGCTGGAATCTTCAACTATTGCCTCCTGTGAGTCCTCCTCAGGTTCCCAGCCCGTAGGTTCCTGGGGGTCAATCTCAATGTCCTCTCTTTCTTGACTTGAGGGTGACGGGGCTTCCTCTGGGGTGCTGGTGGGAGAGGCAGATGCCCGAGAGTTAATCAGGGCATCCATCTCCTTGTAGAATGCACAGGACTCTAGCACGTGACCATTTTTCACTTTGCGGTAACTCTTCTGAAGGCTTTTGAACTTGGTCCGGCACTGTTCCGGTGTCCGGAGGAAGCCGCACTCTCGCAGCTGTTCAGCCACGGCCCCGTACAACTTGCTCTTCCGATGACAGGCTTGCAGTGCTTCATAAAACCGAGTCTCACGGAGGATGTCAAGGAAAGTCTTGGTTTCCTCGTAGCCCCAGTGCACACCTGCCATTCAAGGATAAAGTTCAAAGATACAAGGTGTCTGAAGCCTCTATACATTACAAAATATAAGAAGTACAAGAAAACAAATCTCATTGCCTGGAACTATTATATGCCTGGGAATAACCTTTGCAAGAAATGAGAAGGTCTATATAAAATAACTATAATATTATATTGAAAGACATAAAAGAACTAGAAAGAATGGAGAGACACTATGTTTCTGGATAGGAATATTCAAGTTGTACAGATATCAATTGTCAAATGAATCTATAAAGTCAAAATCCCAATAGGATTTTAAAATTAAAATTGATGAACTGATCTCAAAGTTTACTTGGTAGAATAAAAATGCAGCGCCCCAAATCTGCCATTGCTATGGTTATTAAGGATTTAGCTGTCTGTCTTTTAAAAATTGTTAGGAATAATGGGCTAGGACACCCAGCAGGAACTTTTCCCCCAAATTCCCTATCATTTCTTTAGCCCGTCTTCTTCGAACAGCAGAACTATGTCCAGAGTAGTTTTTGATGTTACTGAGTCCTCTACTTTGAGAGATGAAACCATCCGTAAGACAGGCAGATGTCCTGCTTTTATAGCAGAATTAAGCTTTTCAGAATATGTCTGAAGACAGTTTGTTAAACATGCTTTTTGGGTGTTTTATAATCTGTAGCAGGAAAGTCTTTTCTGTCCTCTACCTTACTGGGTGGTCTCTTTCAGTCATATCATTGGATTCCATATTTGAAACCTTCCTACCCTCATGTCTATGGATTTCCAGAATGATGAATACCTGTATAATGCATTTTCCCATCTTTTTCCTGAGATCTGTTTGTTTTGAATAGGTACAGTCATGAGTACAGTCTCAGATCTCCCAGCCTGGTTTATTTTTCCATTCTACCTAAGAAATTATCATCTTTTCATAAAGTGGAGTACAGAAACATTACTAATAACTGTGACACCAGGCAATGTTTTATTGCATTTTAGCATCTGCAGAATGCCTTCATCTACATTATCTCATTTAACACTAACAACTACCCTCATATTCTTAGCCATATTTTAGACAGAAAATTGAAGCTCAAAGTCGTTATATGATATGTCAGCCGTCACATAGCTACTAACTGGTGGTTTAGTTCTGCATGTCCCAGGCCCCAAATTTCAACACCATCTTTCTTTTGCATAGTATCTTTTTTTATCCTTTTAATTTCAATATCTCTGTGTTACGTTTAAGATGTATCTCTTGTGGTTCTGGGTTTTTGAGCATGAGCCACCCGTTCTCCTTGCTTTGGCACTGCAATAAGCCTTTCTCTGCTCCAAAAAAAAAAAAAAAAAGATGTATCTCTTGTAAGCAGTATAGTTTTAAAAACTATATCTGATAATCTTAGACTTTTAAATTTGTAATTAATGATATATTTGGATTTACATCTATCATCTTACTGATTTTTTTCCATTTAATGCATCTACTTTGTGATTCTTCTTCCCCTTTCTTGTCTTCTCTTTGAATTTTTTTTTTTTAATTCTTTTTTTTGTTGTTGTTAGTTACACATTCCTTTATGGACTATCCTTGAGAGTATAATAATGTATCCTTGACTGTTACAATCTAATACAATTGACTGCATTATAACAATTCTCAGATAATGTTAGATCCTTAGAACCTTGGACTCCATTTGTCTTCCTTCCACAGACCCCAAATACTCAAAATTCATGCTGTGCTCTAACCCAAAAAAGAACCCTTCATGGCTGTTACTCAGACTGCACTGGGGGTAACAAAACACCTGGGAGTACTTTCAGTTACATGGCCAATTACAGTGATGAGTGGCAAGGTGTGCGTGACAGAATTCCCTGGGTTTGGTCACTTCTGGTCTACTCCTTTTTCCACAAGACCACATCATCCATTTTCAAACCAGAAAAAAAAAAAGCACCATTCTTACCACTCAGATTTTGAAATAATACAGGAGCACCACGAAGCTCAGACTTCTGGATAAACTCAACACCCATTTCATCACCATCAGATTCTTCTGCAGCTTCTTCCTCCTCCACTAAAGTGATCTGTTCTTTAGCACTGATACCAATTCTCTTTAGTCTGGGGAGAGACAGAATCTCCTTCGGCTTATCCATGGATGAAGTATGAGCTGCAGGGTTCAACAAAGCATCCATGTCCTCAAAGAAGGCACAGGGTTCTAGCACATGGCCATTTCTCACTTTTCGATAACTCTTCTGTAGACTTTTGAACTTGGTCCGACACTGCTCTGGTGTTCGGAGGAAGCCACATTCTCGCAACCATTCAGCTACAGCACCATATACTTGGCTGTTTCGGGGACAGGCCTGAAGTGTTTCATAAAAGCGAGACTCTTTGAGAATTGCAAGAAAAGTCTTAGTTTCCTCGTAACTCCAATGCACGCCTGCTATTTTTTCATCTTCCAACCCCCACTGCTGCTGCTCTCTCCGTGTTTTCCCTGCATTCCTTGCAGGGGTCTGAATAGCATGAACTGACTTTTCCTTGATATAGTTGCTGCGTAGGACATTCCTCTTATTAGGGGATTGCAGACCTATTGTCCATGGCTCCTTTCTTTGCTCCAACTGTGCCATCTTGTTAGCTGTAGACACTGTGTTTCCTAGAGTAAGAGAAACATATTTCATGCTAGAGAGATCATCACTGCATGCCCCCATCTCCTGCTGTAGTATGCTCTCCTGGAACACTTGTTCACACCTATCCTTTAAAGGTCTTGTTCAGTTCCTTCTCTAAAGTCTTCCTCAACCACGATCATGCACACTAGTTTCTTACACGAGTTATTTGGCACAATCATCTACTTAGACTACCGTTTCCCTTCTCATATATGTACCACTTCCTTCCCCAGCTAGTTCTTAAAGGAAAACTTTTAAGGGTAAGAAACACATATTTCATTACCTTCAATTCCCTCTCAGTGTCTAACATTGTGTTAGGTTCAGAGCGTGCTCCTATGAGCCAGTATTCGTTACTTATAAAGTGTGCTTACACCTGCTCCCCACATCCCCTCACTCCCCCACTGAACACACACATACACACACTGGGGCTATGGGAGATGAGAAGTCAAGAACTTTTGGAGACATTCTGGTGAAGTTAATGGGAAAGAGACGTAAGAATAGGAAAGTAACTTGAATTTTTTACTTTACAATACGGTGGAGATCAACATGTCTTAAATTGGAATCCTAGCTCCACCACTTACTTTACTTTCTGACCAGGGGAAGTTTCTTAATCTCTCTGAGCCTCAGTTTCCTAGGAAATAATATAATCTATTCAACAAGGTGCTGGGAATATTAAATAAAGGATCATCTGTAAAGTGTCCAATGCCTAATAAGTATGTAATAACATTTAGTTTCCTTCTATAGAAAACACACATAGGAGCTTCACGGAATTCCCCTAGGGAGGCAGCATCAAATCAAATCCTTGCTGAAAGAACCCTGGGGATGGAGATTTGCTCTTCACTTTCACATGAGAGAAGTAAGTGTAGGGACAGTGAAAGTTCAAACATCTACAAGGAACAGGCAGGCAAAGTAAAGGAGTGAGGTGGCTGGAGTGAGAGCCCTGGCATTTTAGCATGAGCTCCTCCACTCAGCTGTGGTCAATGGCTGCTATGAGAGAAGGTGGGCCCGTTGTGCCTGACGTTTGATTTTTTTAAGAGATACTGGAAATCCAGATTTATAAACTAATTTTAAATTAAAACTCTGTGCAAGGCCCAAATATGTTTGTAGGCTAGACTCATAAGCCTTTAGTTTATAATCTATGATAAAAGACCGAGCCAGGTGTCTCTGGGCCTGGGCCTTTCCATATGTAATTATTATACATGGAGGCACTGGGCTAAATCTGAATGTCCATAGTATGGTCTCTAACCCACTCATGGCAGATTTTACTAAAACCTCTAATTCATCATTTTACTAGGTCTGGATGCTGTGTGATCCAAGGCGACACTAGGAAACAGCTATTGTGTAGGCAACTTGCCATGTGGCCATCTTTCACTGGCTCCTGTAACAACACTAACAGCAATGACTACCAAGATAACCACATGGGTCTTTGAAGGATGAATGATCAGTGATGAAGTGCAGAGACCCTAAGTAAAAGTTAAAATCAAGGGTCCTGGGACTTCCCTGGCGGTCCAGTGGTTAAGACTCTGCATTTCCACCGCAGGGGGCGCAAGTTTGATCCCTGTTCGGGGAACTAAGATCCCACATGCTGCATGGTGTGACCAAAAAATTAAAAAATAATAATAATAATAAAAATAAAATAAAATCAAGGGTCCTGCTGTTTTGGGAAGAGTGCTTTGTTGCTGGTGTGTCATCAGTGTCATCTTAAGTTGATCATTTTTTTAAACTGCTTTAATTACTTTCTGATTATAAACAATTGTCAGTTTATCTTTATTCATTCAGTTTGACACGGCCTATTTTGTAATCTCTGTACTTCAGGGTCTGTATGTATTGTTGCCCAACAGAACTTTCTTTGATGATGATGTTCTGTAACTGTGCTGTCCAATACAGCTATTGAATACCTTAAATGTAGCTACTGCCACTGAGGAACTGAATTTTAAACTTTATTTAATTTTAATTAATTTTATAAATTTAAATTTAAATAGCCACGTGAAGCTAGTGGCTACTCTATTAGACAACAAAGGTTTATAGTATCTATAGTGTGTATTGGTGCACATTTTAGGCCTATAATTTTATTCATAAGTAATCTCTGACTTGTAGCTTACATATGAATGAACCATATTTAGCCCTATTGTTAAAGCAGATGATATAGCTCTTCAAAAGTTTGCTTGTAAAATTACACTTCAGTGGTTATGTGTGCCTGTAAAAATTTGTGCTATTTAAAAAATTCACAACACGCTATCAAGGTTGTTGTACTGAAATTACTTTTTTTCTTCTGTTTATACGATTTCCATCCACTCACTGAATATTTGCTGGGCACCACCCATATGTCAGGCTCTGTGCACACTGTTGGGGTTACTATGGTTTAAACAAAAACAAATCCTAAAAAGACCTTATGACTTTACAGAATTTTTAGTCTAGTGGATGTAGATAAGTTTATATTTCAATAATATGACAATCATATATAAATCTCTCCAATGTTTTAATCACTAAATTATAAGAATATATAAAAATCTATAATATAAATTGGAAGAAAGGAATGAGTGAGGTATGAGAACATGGTATGCTAGAGCACAGAAATGACTAGACAACCCATGGAGGTCCTTAAAGTGATAACATTTATAACTATTTTATCATCGGTAGAAGTGAATATTTTAGAAATCCCCAAATCTTTTATTTGAAAAGGGATAGAATCCTTACCCAGGGAGACCATGTTCCCAATACTCTCCTTTCTAATATCCCGGTAGAGGTCTCTGTGAGCAGGAATCTGACGCACACTCTTTTTGTAGGAAAAAGCTCTTGCCATGTGGACATCTTTCACTGGTCCCTGTAACACACTAACAGTAATGACTACCAAGATAACCACATGGGTTTTTGAAGGATGAATGATCATGGATGAAGCACAGAAAGTCCCTAAATAAAAATTAAAATCAAAGAACCAAGTGTATATTATGTGCCAAATGAAGCAGAAGGTACTATAAAGAATCATAAGAGAGATGATCCAGCAAGGAGTCCCATTACTCAGATGGCTGGGTGCAGTCTCTTCTGGAAAAGGAGCAAGGGGGAAAAAGTCTCTTGGAGGGAGTATAAAAGTTTGAGGAAATCATTGTGACTGAATATCCTAGGAAGTTAGGCTAGAGAGAACAATTACAATTTACCTGGGACCCAGCAGGAACTCGTGTGGCTGTTACTTCCTGATCTATGGTGTTCCATTCGTCAGCAGGAGGAGGAACCCAGGGAGAAGGCCGAGCTGTAAGAAGAGAAAGAAACAATTAGTGTTGTAGGCGCTGCCATTTTATTCATGCTGCTTCTCCTTTTATGAAATGAGCATGTATAAAAACCCGACAAATATAAATTGGTTATTTTCTCAATGAGTTCAGAACAATGCCCCAAACCACGGGACCCTAAAGCAGGGCTCACAAACACAAATGCTTTTAGGGAGTAAGCAGGTAAAGGACATCATGAAAGGGGAGAGGTAAGGACTGTGGGGAACTGGAGAGCACATGTCCCACTGAAAGGGTACACCCAGTGTTCAGCTCCAGCTGATGCTTCATTGTGAGACTATTGCCCTGGCACAGAGCTTCTAACTTTTTTTTTTTTAATTTTTAATTTTATTTATTTTATCTTTGGCTGCATTGGGTCTTCGTTGCTGTGAGTGGGCTTTCGCCAGGTGCAGCGAGAGGGGGCTACTCTTCTTTGCAGTGCGTGGGCTTCTTCACTGTGGTGGCTTCTCTTGTGGAGCACGGGCTCTAGGCATGCAGACTTCAGTAGTTGTGGTGCACGGGCTCAGTAGTTGTGGCTCTCAGGCTCTAGAACACCGGCTCAGTAGTTGTGGCACACAGGCTTAGTTGCTCCGCGGCATGTGGGATCCTCCCGGGCCAGGGCTGGAACCCGTGTCCCCTGCACTGGCAGGCAGATTCTTAACCACTGTGCCACCAGGGAAGCCCCAGAGCTTCTAACTTTTTCAAGAGAAGCCAGAAAGCAGGACTTTTATGTACAATCTCAAGTCTTAAATCTTGAGAACTAAAAACAAACAAACAAAACCCCCAAACCAAAAACTCCTTGTAGGTGAAACAAAACAATCCGATTTGGCGCGTGAGTTCCCAGTTCGCCATCTCTGGCACAAATTAATCCCCTATGAGTGAATACTGTCCTAAAAAATGTTAGCGTATACAGATACATAGTACTGAACACTACAGGCAAATATACCCCCAGAAAGGTGGAAGGAAGATATATAAGCTTATATAGTATAAGGCAGTCTGTGGTCTAACTTCTACTCTAGAATTCACTATCTATGAAAACTTTAAGAATAAATATTACTGTGACCAAGAACTCAAAAGCTTGATCTACTACTTTCTATGGAATCAAACTGAATCACTTCCTTGGAAATACATTATTCCCTTAGGCACACATGGCTGAAATCCTATCTCTTCTTTTAGAAGGAATTCACCTTTCTGAGATATCTATCCCTCAAATTTTCTGTCCTCCATACCCCCAGTAAGGACCTCAACAGAACAAACCATCTTACTTTAGGAACTCCTTATCACCTGAGATGGCAAAATCCAGAAACACCATGAATTTATCAGGTAAAGTAACTGACAGCATCTAATCCATGTGAACAAGGGAACTTTGATGCTGATGAACAAACACTGAAAAATCCAGAAACCATTAATATTTGCAATGCATTCTATCATAATATGAATTTCAGGAGGGATAAGGAGGTGGGGTCCAAAGTGGTGAATCTTGCCTCTTGATGAGGGGTTCTGTAAGTCAGACAGATTTGAAGTTTAAAAATAATCATGCCATTATGGGAGTAAGGAAACTAACATTTATTGAGCACTATTATGCACTGACCCTTTTACAATGCCTCCTTTAATCTACGCTAACAACCTTAGTATTTTCCTTTTACAGATGACAGAATGGAAAGTTTGAGAAGTTTAGTAACTTGACCAAGACCACACAGATAAAGAATGGCAGAGCTAGGTTTTGAACGCATACTGTCTACCTCTAAAGCCTAATCTCTTAATCTCTATACATTAATACACAGAGATTAATTAATTAATATTACTTGCCCGAGATAACACAGGGAGGGGGCAGAGAAAGGATATAAACCCATGTCTTTTTACTATAGGTTCAGTGATCTTTCCACTCCTCTCTTTAAGCCTGACATCATGCTGCAGAGGATGGAGAGATCACTGTGGACTGGGAAGGACAGGGTCTTCATTTCCTTGTATTTGACTTGATTCATTAACGTCTAGGGCAGATATGAACACCAGTTGTCTCTTCTCTATGAAGTCTTATTGTTTATCCCTCTCATATACCACTTCTGTGATGCCTTACTGTCAGTCACTTTTTGAAAAAAAATCTCATTTCTTCTTCCAAACAGTTTTTCCAAGTTGCTTATAGTCAGCCAAGAACACACACACTTATACATGCAGCAGGACTAAAAACCACAAGCTGATGGTAGAGTGGAGATTCTTAAATGACCCTATGAGACCTTAAGGCCAGTCTGGGCAATCTATGTTTTCTCAGATTCCATCTTTAAGATCCCTTTTACTTATGTCACACATATTCCCAATTCTTGAAGCCAATGAAGTCTTTCTCCCCAATATTCAATTTACTCTCAAATATGTATTGAGGGGACCCTACACTGAACAAGTCACAGTGTTAGGGCTACAAAACAAATCTGCCATGGTCTCTGCACTGGGCATGCTCTGAGTTCTTACCATTCTTGGGTAAGGGCCGAAGCTCTCTCTTTTGGTTCAGCTGCTCCTGGTGTCCTGAGTGGAGGCTTTCAGCTCCCTCCAGAGACATCACCCTGGGCTGGGTCTCCACCTGCTCTGGCTGAAAGTCTGCCACCTCCCATGCTGCTCCAAGTGAGGCTTGCTTCTCTGAGTGCATAGGACTGCTAACCTGGGAAATAAAGTCAGTGCCATAATGGAAAAAGGGAGTTAAAGAGGGCTAGATCAGGGCCAAATTCCCCCAAGAAAGATATCAAAGAAGGACAGAAGATGTGAGAAGGAATGAAAATTTCACTCCATTCCCAATGGGACCTCTGAGGGCATCAGGTTAATAGTATTGTCCAGAAGTCTGGGCATAAGGGAATAGGAGAGTGCTCTTTATTAGTATACAGAGGGGGAAAATCTGTTAGGAGTGAAATACAGAGCCTCCCTGTTATCAGACTAGACATTATTTGAGTCCTCATATCTATTAGGTTCACAGAGAAGTGAAAGTTCTCAGAACACTAATTAATTCACTAGTGAACTGAAAACTTAGAAAATTAATCTCGACATCTAGTGTCTATTTCTGACCAACATAGCAACTTGCTAATAGTCAGATCTTTACACAAATCCTGTGCAAGGTGAAAGTGCAAATCTTGCAGGATTTCATGAGGTTACTGAAAGGGCTGATGAAAAACAATTAGAAGAGCATGCAAAGCCACTGACAAATAAGGATCAGCAATTAAAATGGAGAAGAGTGACAAGGATGAAGACACTGAGGGCACTTCAGAAGGCACGGATTGGAATATTAAAGGATGACAAGAGGCCCTGGAGTAACTGATGAAGTCCTTTCTTTCCTTTTCTTTTTGGGTGGGGGGCAGGGCAGAATAGCCCTCTTTAGGATCAAGCTACAAAAGTAAAATCCTGTGAAGCATAATGTACTGTTCTCTCATATAATTTTTTGGGGAAACGTTACGCAAAGATTTAAAACAAATACTTAGATGCATAATGTTTAGTGTCATTTGCAAGATAATAGTTCAACCAAAGCTTTTTTTCTATTTAATATGAAATTCTGATCCCTTTTAAGTAGATTCCCTTTAAAGGTCTTTCATTATTACCATTTATCCTTCCATAATTTGCATTTCCTGCAATGCATCCCTCGCCCATCTTCCTTTCCACCCCCTTCTTGCTAAATACAAAAATTTGGAAAATCCTCTCTCACCTGCTGTCTTAGTCTTCCAGTCTCTTTCTCCAAATGTATTACCAGGGCCACCGCCTCCTCTCCACTTTCCGGACACTGCTTCTGTGCCCACGCCTGAATCTTCTCGGGTAAAATGGTGAGAAACTGCTCAATCACCAGCAGCTCCAGGATCTGTTCCTTGGAACGCATTTCTGGCTTCAGCCACCGGCAGCAAAGTTCCCAGAGTTTACTGAAAGCTTCATGGGGTCCGGTCACATCCTCATAACAGAATTGCCTGAAGCACTTGCGAAAAGTCTCGGACTCAGAGCTGTCCGATCCTTCCAGAATGGGCTGCGATGCCCACTCGGGCTCCTTTTCCACCTTCATTATTAGGCATCCCTCAACCTCCAGGGGCGCGTCGATCTGAGGGTCCAGGGATGCAGCCATGCTCTAACCCGGGGGTCAACCTCACGTCTAGCTCAAAGGAGACTCGAAGAAACCAAACCTTCGAGAGCTCCCTGCTAATGGTTTTGGAAGTGTGGGAAGGCAGGGAAGTGAAAACGGCAGTGTCAGCAGGAACAGGGTACCCCAGGCTGATTAATCAAATCTATCCTAGGCCCTTGAAAAGGTGAACATGTACCCTAAGGTCCAAGAACTCAGCCTCTTCTCCCAACAAGATGTGTCCCCGCGTTGTGGTTTTCCAGGGTGCATCTTTTAGTGCAATGTCGGAAAGAGCAACGCTAGAGGACTGGGAAAAAATCAAGGGGACCGCGGACAGGAGGGCGGGGGCGGACAGCCGGGCCGGGAGGGGGTGTGTCAGACACCCAGGGAAGGGCCCGGGGGAGGGGAGGCCCCCGAGTGGGTGGGGCCGGATGCGCAGGCCCCGCCCGGCCCCGGGTTCGAGGCTCGGGCACTGCAGTGCGCCCAGGCCGCTGCGGGTGGCTGGGGCGGGGGCCGACGTTATCCGAGGCCAGCGCCCGGCTCTTCTGGCCCAAGGTGGCCCGGGCCGTCCTCAGGAAACCTCCACACGCTGAGGAAAGCCGCGAAGCGGTCCTGTCCCTAAGGGGAGAGAAGCCGCGGGGACCAAACAACGCTTCGTAGGGTGGCAGCTGCAGGATCCTCGCTCGCGGCCTCGTCCGCTCTGTTCCCGGACTGCGCGGGGGGCGCTGGGAGCAGCGGCCACGCATGCGCCACTCGCGCCCGCGCGCCGCGGGGTTCAGCGGAGGCTTCCTTGTCGGCGAGGGTCTGGGGGGAGGGGGCGGCGCGGTGGACTCTCGCGAGAGCGCGCAGCGCAGCGACGCGCTGCTGAGACACTTTAGGAGTGAGAAGCGGTGCGACGACTCTTCCCCGGGGCGGATGGACACACCGCAGGCACTTTGCAAGAGACAGTGGAACAGTGTGAGAAAGGGGAGGGGGCGTTCTCCGTCAGCCGGGGAATCTGGGAGGCGGGGAGAGTCTGAGGTTGAGGAGCGCTACTGAGGAGGCGGCGCGAAGTCCTTTCTGACGCGGGGTGTGAGGACTCGTTTGCCTGGCGGAGGGTTCCGTCACGCTCTGCGAACGGTCGTGTGTTGGCAGGCCTGCTGTAGGCGGCGTCCCTCGGCGGGACAGCGGCCCTCGTGGAGGGACACGGTGCCGCCCCGGTCCTCCTTTGGGGGAGCATATGTGAATGTTCGCAGCTGTGAATGTCCCCATCAGTTGCCTGCGGAGCAGCGGGGGCTGCGCTTCGCCTCGGGGGCTGCGCTTCTCCTCGGGGGCTCTTACTGCCCCGGGCACCGGGGAAGTCGGTGTAGCTAAAACTGTTGGGAGAGGATGTCATCTCTGGCTCAGAGTTCCTCCGACCAGGCCCCAGCTTCCTCCTGGTGGTGGCAGGAGGAGCTGTCCAGTCTCTCAACTTCTGTGAAACCCCAGAACTGTGCCCGCCCATCCCTCCGTCCCTCCCTCCATCCCTTTACTGATTAGGTGCCAGGCACTTTTAGGCATTTGGCTTATATCAATGGGCAAAGCAAAAATCCCTGTTCTGGGGTTGGCGGGTAGATAGACTATTAAAAAATAAAACTTAGTAACTTTATTTCTTAGAGAAAATCTTAGTTAAAACTTGACATGCAAATTCTAGCAGCCAAGAGGCATTAGGTGAGAATCTATTGGGCAGCTAGTACATGCCAGAGGTTGTCTTTACACAGCTGTCTACAAGCTTACTTTCCTTTATTTCATTTCTTTGATCTCTTTAAAATAATATTTATTGAGCACCTTTTTTTTTTTTTTTTTGCCAGACATGGTGATAGGTGGTGATAAAAACAAAAAACACAGCATCCTTTGCCACTTTTGAGCTTTCAGTCTGGTGGGAGAGGCACGTGTTAATCAAATAATCTACAAACTAATGTACAGTTGTAACTGCGGCAGGTACTGCCGACGAGTACATGATGCCTAGAATCTGTGTATATTGGAGGGAGTTGACTTAGGAGGTCTGGGAAAGCTTCTTTGAAGAGGTAAAGCTAGGGGTGAGATCCAAAGGAGGAGGAAGAGCTGACTAGGCAAAGTCTAATCCTCACAGAAATCCTATAAAACAGGTAAGATTACGTCCGTTTTAGAGTTAAGGACATCGACAGCTCGGTGAGGTGATGTATCCGCCCAAGGTTACTTTAGACTAAGTGGCATCCCACGATTCTGAGTCGGCTAAGAACAGGGTTTTTTATATGCTCCTTGAGCCATTTGGTGTTTTTAGGAGAGGCAAGTGTCACAAGCACCTCAGGGACATTAGGGAGCAGGGGTCACAAACTCGAAAGGCTGCAGGGCTCAGGCAGATAACATAATTGAGTGAAGTAAGAGTATAAGACAGTAGGGAGGACTTCCCTGGTGGCGCAGGGGTTAAGAATCTGCCTGCCAATTCAGGGGACACGGGTTCGAGCCCTGGTCCGGGAAGATCCCACGTGCCACGGAGCAACTAAGCCCGTGCGCCACAGCTACTGAGCCTGCGCTCTAGAGGCAATGAGAAGCCCGCGCACCGCAACGAAGAGTAGCCCCCCACTCGCCACAACTAGAGAAAGCCCTCGCGCAGCAGCGAAGACCCAATGCAGACAAAAATAAATTAAAAAAATTATTTTAAAAAACAGTAGGGAATGGGGAATAGTGGGGATTGCAGTGAGCTGGAGGCCATCTTTTCTGTGTAAAGGAAAAAGCCAGGTGAAATTATCACACTTTTAAATAATTGGCAAATACATTTATCTAGACTGTTAGCTCAATGAAGCAGGACTTTATTTATTTATTTAACTGTTGTGTGCCAGGTGCTTAGAGCAATGCCTTGCACATAGTAGGCACTCAACGTCATCTGCTGTCCATAAGCTCTGAGTAATTCTTGCCATGTGTGCACAGTTCCACAGATTTTGAAGCACATCTACATTCACTTTCTTGTTTTATCCACCAGTGTCTGTGTTGGCTCCTTATTTGCTTCTGGTGTGGGTACTGCATGAAAAAAAAAACCCCAACCCCCTCCCCCAATCCAGGAAATATTTAGGTATGTCTTCCTTTTGTGCCTGTCCACCCTCTTCATGTTTTAGCTCCTCTCCCTATGTACTTGGCATCATATCTCGACTCCCTCTACTTATCTAGCCCATTTTATGTTTAAAGAATGCTTTGTTGTTGTTTTAGTTCTGACCCCAAACTTTAGGTGTTGACCTTGGGCCCATCATCACAACCAGGGACCCCTTCTCTACACTCAGCCTCAGCCCCTGCAACTGCAAGCTGCCCCCAGCTGCTTCTTGCCAGGGGAGGTGCATGAAAGATTTCATTTTTAGAAACTACTCTCCTGAGACATCTTGCTCCAGAAGAAAGTGAACATCCCTAGACATCTGAACTCCCTAGTCCATCATATGATCTTGAGCGAGACAGAAATCTCAAGCCTGCAGGGGCCAGTTATAGCTTAGTCTTCTTAAAGCTCCTCTTGGAGTAGAGGGTATTAGAGCTTGCTCTGCATTATCTCTTAGGTGCAGGATTATACATTCTTCAGGAATCATTGTTATTTTTATTTTTTTGTGGCCTCTCTGTTACATGCACACACACGTATATGTATAATGGAAAATTTCAAACATATAAAAGAGTAGAGAGAATTAACTCTTGTGTTCTCATGCTCCAGCTTTAACAATTAGCAATTCATGGCCAAACTTGACTTCCCTTTATCTCTGTCTACTCCCCTGATCCTGGATTATTTTAAAACAATTCCCAGACATCATATTATTTCATTTGTAGCTGTCAGAATGTACTGCTAAAAGACAGGGACTCCCATCTTAAACATAACTTCAATATAATCGCAAACGCTTCCCCATAGCATCAGCAATTCCTTAGTGTCATCTTTTAAGAACAGCTTATTTGTTTGAAAGGTGGTTTGCAAAGGAAAAAAGGGTCATAGACGCTGGACAGGTAAAAAGAACAAATGTCCTTCATATTTTCTAGTTAGGTATTGATGTTTACTTCAGCTTGGAAATGTTGGCACCTTGGGAACAGAAGAGCAAACTGTTGAAAAATTGTTGAAATCGATATGGGTCAATAAATGAAGCAGATCATGCTACTCAGAGACATCTTGGAGGAGTGGTTGTTTTCTTAAGACCCCATCCTCTGAGTTGACCCCAACCTCGATGTCACGCTCTTCCCATGATCCCCAGGGGAACATTCACACCAGTCTCTCCTTGGTAGTACATCTGCTATCACAGCTGTTATTTTACAAGTAGCCTTAGAGTGACCTTTTGCACCATTTCCCTCTGTCCATGGTGCTGATCCACCAGCCTTTGGCCAGCAACCAGAAGAGCTATAACTTGCTTTTGGCCAATGGGATTTAATGTAGGGTTACCATAAAAGTGGACATTAAATATACATTAAACAGTTCCAAGAAGTGCTGTCAATGCTTATGCTCAGTTAAAAAAAAAATCCAAGCTGAAAGTGAAAAGTGAAAAGGTTGAGTATGTGTGTATTAGTGTGTCTATTTCAGACATAGTATAAATATTTTCAAATGTGATTTCTTAACCACATTATAACTAATTGAAATAAATTTCCATTTCATAAATTAAAAATTGCCTCTCCCACTGGTTCACTAATGGTGGTCAGATAGTTGACAGAATAACAACCATTAATATGTTCCAGTTCTTTTCACCCCATTGAGCAATACAATAATGAAAAATTCTCTTAAAAAAATTATTTTTTAATATGCATATATAATAGTCAACATTTTTTTTTCTGTATCTCTCTCTAAGGTGCCATGCTAGGCACTAGTGGGATAGACAGAGACATAAGACATAACCCTTTTACTCAAAGTGTTGACAGTAAAATGGGGAAAATTAGTCATAGAATTATCGTGTATTAGAATAAATGTGGTGGTGGAGGGATGCATGAAGGCCTGTGACAGTACAGAGTATAACCTCTTTGGCTACCAGACAAAGCTTCATAGAGGGAAGCTGAGTGATGTTTAGCAGGAGGGGGGTAGAAAGGCATTCCAAAGAGAGGCAAGGTCATGAGCATGACTGGTATTTTCACGTAATGGTATGAAGTTGAGTGTGCCGTGAACTTAGCACGGGGCAAGGAAGTGGTGGAAGGTGAAGTTGTGCACACAGGCTGGAGAGAATTTGGACTTTATGATGAAGGCAATAGAAAGTGTGCCCATTTCTGTAGGAAGGTGAGGGCATCTCTGTATCTTTGGGAGAGTTCTCTCCCTTACAGACTCCTGGGCTAGATCCACTGTGGAAAGAGGATGCTGAGAGAGTACTCAGCATACAGCAACTTGAGTAAGATGATTTCTAGGGTCTATTAATTTTTCTATTCATCCACCCATCCATTAAGCACATATAGAAGCTAATTATGTTTCAGGTAAAGTGTTGAATACTGGACACAGTGGTGAAAGACATACATGAGTCTTGCCCTTAAGGAGCTTACATTCTAGATGGAGATTGGAGAAGGAGAAAAATAACATACAAGGAAACATAAGTAAACAAGATAATATCAGGTTGTTATAAATACTAAGAAGAAAATAAATAGGATGATGGGACAGACTGTAACTAGGCAGAGGTTACTTAGAAAGGCTGATCAATGAAAGGTTTCTCTGAGGTTTGATTTTTGAGCTGGAGTGTGAAGGGTGAGATGGAACCATAGATGTGCAGCTTGTCTAAGAGCATTTCTGGAAGGGGAAATGGCAAGAGAATGAAGACCTTGCCATTGAAGGCGGGAAAGTGTGGAGTGTTCTAAAAACTGAAAGGAGACCAGTGTGGCTGGAGCGTAGTGAGCAAGGGGAGGGACAGGACCAGAGTGAAATGCAGTGCCAGGCAGGGGCCAGACCATGTCGCGAGAGCCTTGCAGGCCATGGTAATTGATTCTAGAAGTGAACATTTAAGGATTTTAAACGAGTGAGTGACAAGATCTGATGTACACTTTAACAAAATCACCCTGGATGATGTTGAGAGTGAATTGGAGCGAGGCAAGAACGAAGGAAGTGTGGCCAGATATGGGTCTCTGGATTTAGTTCTGGCAAAAGGTGATGGTGACTTGGACTTGGGAGAGACAACAAAGGTGGAGAGAAGTGGATGTGTTCCATATGTTTTGAATGTAGACCTGTCAGGACTTGGAATAGCTTGGTTATGGAGCATAAGAGAAAGAGAGGAACTGAGGATGGCTCCTAGATTTTTTATTTCAGGGTATTTGGGTTGATGGCACTACAGTTTTTGATGTGGGGAGAACTGGTAGCGACCTGTTTTTTGGAGTGGAGTGGTGGTGGGAAAGTGATTAATTCTGATTTGGATGCGATAATTTTGAGATCTCTATTAGATATGTGTCAAGTAGACAGGTGGGTATACCTCAAGGGGGAGGCCATGGGTGGAGATATAAACCTGGAGGTCATTATCATATATTAAAAGCCATCAGACTTGATGAGAACATATAGGAAAAGAGTATAGGTACAGAAGGGAAGAGAAGGTAGGCCCATGCCCTAGAGCATGCCATCATTTAGCAGACCGTGGAGGAGGAGAATTTTCATGGCTTGAATTATGTCCCCCCAAAATTCATATGTTGAAGTCATAACCCCCAGTACCTCAGAATGTGACCTTATTTGGAAATGGGGTCATTGAAGATGTAATTAGTTAGGTTAAGATGACATCATACTGGACTAGGGTGGGCCCCTAGTCCATTATGACTGGTGTCTTCATAAAAAGGGGAACTTTGAAAACAGACACACGCACTGCGAGAAGTCCACATGAAGATTGGAGTTATGCTACCACAGCCAAAGAACTGCCGGAAGCTAGGAGAGAGACCTGGAACAGAGCCTTCAGAAGGAATGTGGCTCTGCTGACACCTTGTTGTGCCACTCAGTTTGTGGTATTTTGTTACAGCAGCTAGTTAACTAATAGAAGAATCTAGCATAGAAGACTAAGTAGAAGTCACCAGAGAAGTAGAAGGAAAACCACTTGAGTGTGATGTCATGGCAGCCAAGGAAAATAGGTGTTGCAGGAAGGGAGTGGCCGTTTTTATTAAAGGCTGATGAGAGATTAAATAAGAGGAGGATAGTTAACTAGATTGGACTAGATTTTGCAATATTTTTGGGGGTTCTTGTCCCCCCTCCATGTTTGAGATTGACATTTGATATTCACCTATTGATGATGACTTTGATTTATCAGCCTATCTGCAGTGTTAGAAGGGACTTGGTGTGCTGCCAGGTAGAGTGAGCTGGTAGTTTTTCTTCTGGTTTGAATGTTTCTTGTCTCTCCTGGGAGTTGCAAGATACTTTTGGCAATGTCCTGTGTCTTCCTCCTTTGTGTTCAGAGTCACTGCTTTATTCTGTAGGAAAAGGTTGTTGCTACCTACTCCCCAGTGGCATAAGAATCTCAGTGAATGTGTTAACCACTCAACTGCTCTGAACTCAGGTCTCCGATTACTCCATTCACCATTCGCTACCCACTGCTTCCTGTTTTGAATGTGGACCATCCCTGAAACCACTCCCATCTTCACAGCTAATCCCTTTCTGCCCATTTTTTAGCTCTTTTCCTTCTGTTCAGAATTTATGGTCCTTTGCTGTACTTTTTCTTGATTTTTATTAATGTTATGTATTTATTATTTACCAATATCTTTTCTTGGGTCGTTTCTAGGAATTTAGACTGAGAGCAGAGGTAGGCACATGCATATGTTCTGACATCTTGAATCAATCCTCTGATATATTATTTTTCTGTGGATCAGTGTTGATTCCATCATCATGCCATGTTTGTGCTCAGGGAGCACAGATACCTCCTGATCACCAGGGTCTAATCAGAACTCACTGGCAAGATTCCTTGGACATTTCTTCTGAGCTATGCTATTTGAGTCAACAACACCAGTGGTAATGCCCAATAAATATAGCCTTTTATTGATTTAACAAATAATTTGTTAATTATGTACTATGTACATATCACAGTTGGTGATACAGAGGAATATAATATAGGGTCTCTATTCTTAATGAATTCATGATCTACCTGGGAAAAAGAGGCATCCACATGAAGGATGTTAAATGACAGTGCAAGAATTAAGCAACATGAAGTCTTTTTTGACAAGAGCTATTTCAGTTACAAGTGAAGAAATCTAGGTTTATAACATATTAAGTTAAAAAAATGTTAACTGATGTGTTTTAGTGCCCAGAACAGCAGGCCTTCAATAAGTATTTGTTGAGTGAAGGGAATTTGTTTTCTCATATAACTGAAATGTCCAAGGAAAGTTTAAGTTCAGGCATAGCTGTATCCACAGATCCAGATCATGCCCTCAGGCATCTGATTCTTCCCTTTATTCAGCTCTCCTTTCTTCTGAATTGGCTTTATTTTCATGAAGGTTCTCGTCACCATATGGGTAGCTGCTGGTCTTTTGAAAGAGAGTACCCCCTCCTTTTTTTTTTCAATAGTTCCAGCAAAAACTTTGGGGCTGACCTTCATGGGGTTGGTTGATTTGGGTCACATGCCAATTCCTGAACCAATCATTGTGACTGGGGGGGTGGAGTACCTGATTGGTCAGGCTTGGGCCACGTGTCCATTCCTGGAGCTGAGCTCTCTGAGCCACTTCTAGTTCATAAACTGGTCCCTGTACAAGGAGACTGAAAAGAGGCAGTCACTCCAGATTCGTAGATGGCAGAGATAACAAGCAAGGGAACTTATATATGAGGCATATCTTGGGTGGCCACAAGATGAGTAGATCTCTGAAGTCACCCCCCAGAATCTTAAAAGTCTATATAGAGGCTTTAACAGGGTTCAGTCAAGAATACTGTCAAGATGGTCTCAATAACACATTACTGGGCTTCCCTGGTGGCGTAGTGGTTAAGAATCTGCCTGCCAATGCAAGGGACATGGGTTCGAGCCCTGGCCCGGGAAGATCCCACATGCCACGGAGCAACTAAGCCCATGTGCCGCAACTACTGAGCCTGTGCTCTAGAGCCCGCAAGCCACAACTGCTGAGCCCACGTGCCACAACTACTGAAGCCCGCGTGCCACAACTACTGAAGCTTGCACACCTAGAGCCCATGCTCCACAACAAGAGAAGCCACGACAATGAGAAGCCCGTGCACTGCAATGAAGAGTAGCCCCCACTCGCCGCAACTAGAGAAAACCCACGCACGGCAACAAAGACCCAACACAGCCAAAAAAAATTTTTTTTAATAAATAAATTTATTTAAAAAACCCCAACACATTACTCTCTCAAGGTTGTGTCCTTGAAATGGCTCCCACTGTGGGCAGAATGTACATTCCAAGGATCCAAGGACAGGGGAGTGGGTGAGGGGCCTGTGCTTACCTGGCACCAGCTTGTGGGTCAACTGGCGGTCACGTTCTCTTGGTGACCTTCTCCAACACTCCACCCGGCCCCCATTTCCACAGTGGGCCCTGAGTGGTCAGCAAGGGGTGTCACTAGCATGGAGGTGGCTCGTGGGGCGGCTGTCTGGCTGCACTGGAGGCAGACGCCACAGCAGCCATAGAGGCACGTGCAGGAGAAAACAGATGAGGAAAATGATTCCCCAAATAAGTAATAACTTTTTTCCACTGAGAGTCCCATGACCTGAACCATTGATTTGTTAACCTCCCTAGGCTGGGGGTCTGATCACTCAGGGCAATCACGTGTGTCCTCACGTGGTTTAATAAAGATGATACATTAGCCGACTCATCAGGTATGAACACACAACCTCCTGTTTGGATAACAGCACAGGTGCCTCCTTGCGAGGCAGCAATAATGTCCAAGGCCATCCTCTTTTGTAGGATGGCTTTTCTCACTAGACACATTTCAGTGTTCAGTAAGGACAGGCTTTGCCGGCTGTCATTGAAAGCTTGCTGGGTGAACTTAGTAAGGGCTTCGATGTGTGCTATGATGTCCTTCAGGCCAATGGAGGGGACAAAGTGGAGGCCAAATGATCATACCAGTGTAAAACAGAACGTGACCATCTGGCCTTGAGGAGAGAGAGGTTGGCAGTTTTTGTTACTGTGGTTGGATTCTCCCCTGGGCTCAGGAAAACCCAGGGTGCAGCAGCCCAACCACAGGTAGAAGCCACGGCCAAAGATCTGAGCCACACAACCATTGGGTCCCCTTTGGGGCCACCCAATAAGTATCTGGGTGGTGTGATCACACAGTTCCAGTGATATCCATCCCCTGTTCCTGGTGCAATTGGGTTAGTTCTTTTTAGAGTGATTTTTCTGTTACCAACATAGAGTTGCCCAGGTGCTTAAATGTCCACAACCTGAGGTGACCCACATGAACCCATCCCAAATCTGCTTGCAGCCACCCATGGCTCTGATGGTGGTATTTTTAGGACCCTTCCTGTCACCAGTTTGATGGGCTGCTTGTGTAGTTTGAGTGACTGGAAAAGAGTACCCACACCCAGTGTTATTGATCGTGGGTGCCACAGGCCAGGGTTCTGGATCAGTATTGGTGACATCAGATGAATTAAGAGTACTCGTCCTGGCTTGCCCTTTCTTAATGTCCTGCTTTAGGGCCTCCCAGTCCCCTCCCTGGAGTGATGGTACCCACCATGCTCGTCCTGATGAGTTGAGAGGGGCAGCTGCCCACATACCTCATAGGTGGACTGATTCCTTTGCTGGGCATACAAGTGGGCCCACTGTAGAAAGGTATCTCCATCAGGTGCCCATCCCGTGACCGGACACCACAGGAGCAGCAGAAGTCTAAGGTCAAAAAGACAGACACGTAGTAAGAACTTGTATGGGGAGGTCTTCCCCTTCTATATGAACTACACCTGTTGCCTGACCCTTGGATGTTAATGTGGCTGCAGCTTTAGGAACTTGACCTGGTCGTGCTTCTGGGGAGGCAGACTGTCAGGCGTGAGGAGATGGACTGGGGGTGGGATATGCCAGACCAGGACCCCACCTTCTCCCCTGTTTCAGTGGTACGTGTTCCATTCCAGGTAGAGTGTGTTTCAGCAGGTTGGGCTTGCAGCAACACAACAGGATCCTGGTGGAGACTGAGTAGTTCCCCCTCACCCAGGGATGTGAAGTAATTTACCATCCCAGCAGGACGTCCCATTGCAGATTCCAGTAGATAACACCTTCCCCAGGTGTGATGGGGCTTGGTGTTCTCAGCAGCACAGCATGTTGATCCTCAGTGGGAGTCAGGGCAATGTCTGTCTCCTGCCACTGCCTACCTTTAGGGTACTGAGTGTCTTGGCAGGGGTCCCCAGTCTGGCAAATGGGGTGACAGGCCCTACTGGTTGATCATTCAAATGTATTAAAGGCTGGGACAGTACTTTAGTCCACCTGGCCAAGGTGGTTTTACCTGTGAGTGATTGAATCTGCTGCTTTAGTATTTCAGTCTTTCTTTTTACCACTGCTGCTGCCTGTGGCTTATAGGGGAGATGGAACCTCCATTCGATGTCATGTTCTTTTCCCAGTCTTGCGTGTCATGACCTTTGAAGTGTAACCATTGATCACTGTTTATCTGACGAAGGTATCTGCACAGGGTAGTCAGTTTCTCTAATCCCCTAGTGGTGGCTTCCTGGTTTGCATGGTGACAGAGGGAAGTTTGGGTTAGGCCAGACCCAGCATCCACACAAACCAAGGCATACTGAGAGCCCTCACTCAGGGGGAGGGGGCCAGTATAATCAATTTTCCAGTCCCTCACCAGTTGGGAACTCCAGTGGATGACCCTAGACTTTGGCAGTTGTCTTGGGTATTATTTAGAACACACAGGTCATGCTTTTACTGTGTCAACCAAGTCACTGTATTTCAAGGGCATTCAGGCATCCTTGGCAGTGTACCACCACACTCAGGCACTACAGTAGCCACTTTTTGTGTACACCCAATCTGCTGTATCTACTGAAGGATCAGCTGCTAGGGCTTGTACCTGGGTTACAGCATCAGTTTGCTGGTTGCCTGGGGTGTCAACACCTCTGAGCTGGAATGTGGAAGACATTGAGGACTGAGTCAGGCTCTTGCAGGCAAACCCAAATGTCTTTCTATGTATCCTGACCCCACAAGGTTTTATTCATGATCATCCGCCCCTCAGCTTCCCATTTTCTAAGCCGTAGGGTCAATCCCTTTAGAACAGCCCAACTGAAAGTGCAAAGGGTTAACGGCCAGGGCTCAAGGGTGATCAACAGACTGCTGAGTTCAGCCCTCTGGCAGCTGCAGTTCATTCCTGTTTCCCTCCAGTGTCGGGCTGAATAGCGACTGCAGTCCATGTGGATGGGTTGCCCCAGCTAGACCCATCTGTATACCAGGCATCAACGGGAATTTCCCCCACTCCCCTCTCTACAGGCCACAGGCCCCTCCCCAGGATTCGGGGCAGGAGCATTTGGAGGATCTCCACACTCTACAGGGCCTAGTAGCACATGAGGGAACTTACATACAAGGCTTGTCTTGGCGGCCACAAGATGAGTAGATCTCTGCACCCGCCAGAATCCTAAAAATGTCTATATAGAGACCTTAACTGGATTCAGTCATGTATTCAGTCTAGATGGTCTCAACAACACATTACTATCTCAAGGCCGCATCCTCGAAACGGCTCCCACTGTGGGACTGTGGGCAGAATGTACATTTCGAGGGAAGGAGAGGGGGGTGAGGAGCCTCTGATTGCCCTGGTCCAGCTCAAGGGTCAACTGGTGATCACATCCTTTTGATGACCTCCTTCAACAGCCATATGGACCAAGAGTTTGGAAGGGCTTCTTTCCCCAGAGAAAAATCGGGTGGGTATTGCTCCCAGAAGAAGGGATAAAGGATGCTGTACAGGTAAAACTAGTGATGTTTGCTCTCTTACAAGGCTCTAGCATAATAGGTGTCATAAGACAGTGTATAATTCCACCTGATTGTATCAGGTAATGAGAGCTATCAGTTCAGAGGATTTGGAAGTGGTCAAAGTAAACTTTCTGGAGGGGATTGAAATTTAGTTTAGCTTGAGGAATGAGCAGGAATTGACTTGATACAGAAAAGAGGTTCTAGAGGTAAGTGGGAATAGAGTACAGGCAATGGACCAGAGTGATCTGAGTGGATAAATTTCTTAAAAGAGGGAGGTTGGAAATACCAGAATGGAAAGATGACCTTGACAAGATACCTTGAGCTACAACAGCTGCAAACAAGCCTTCAGGCAAAATTTGCTTGAGCTAGCATATTGAATAATCTCTACCCTCATCTTGATGCCTGGATAATAACCCTTCTGGGTTCTGTAGCCTTTGCCTCTGGAGTTCTGGTAACACCTGTTAACTGCACTGTGATGCTGCTTCCTAGGTGTTAGCAAAGTCTGATGTCCATTTATGCCCTCCTGTGACCAAGTCACCTCACTTCTTGTAGTTGACTGTGCCAAGTCTTTTCAGCCTAAGGGCAAGAAAAGTTTGCTACCGACCTTCTCCCGTTTTCAGACTAAACCAACAGATGAGCTTGCTCCAGCACCGCCAAACAGAAGAAAAATCCCTCCTACTCAGAACATCAAGTGCACGAAAGCAAGTAGCAGTTTGTAAGGAAATCAGAGCTCCATGGGTGCAAGCCACATCCCTATGGGTACCCCCACTTTGCCTCTGTGAATCCATAGAGAGACCCATCACTTGTCCTGGGGTATCACCCAATCAACCATGTACATGTAGACAAGGAGGTTACTTCCCTGAAGGAAGGGAGTCCAGGTTGCTGCTTGTAGAAGGAAGGGAGTCCAGGTTGCTGCTTGTAGAAGGGAGTCCGGGTTGCTGCTTGTAGAATAGCTAAATATATTGTTTTATTATGAGCCAGGTTCAGTTTTAATTTGTTACTATATAGATGTTAACTAATTTCTTTCTCATGCCAACACTGGGAGGCAGACGCTATTATTATCCTCATTTACCAACAGGGAAACTGAGGCACAGAGAACTTAAGTAACATTCCCAAGGTGTTCTAGCTATGGAGTGGAGGATCCTGGGTTCAAACCCAGGTGGTGTGACTCAGAGGCTGTGCTCTTTACCATCACTTTATGCTATACCTGTTACTTTAACCCACAGTGACCAGAAAGGCGAATAAACTCAGCTCATTATAGAAAGGACTTTAATGTTCATCACAGCTGGTCAGGAAGGGCGTCAGAGTCCAGAGGCTGCTACCAACATTTCCTTTCTGTTTTATGTGCATTACTTTTCAGTCAGGCTAAGTTTGCCTTTCATAGACACCAGGAAGTCCCCTTTATCTTGGCATCTGTCCCTCCATCCTTTTCTAACAAGAGCTCTGGACTTCTTGTGCACCTGCTCTTTTTATCTGTCCTGATAAGACCCATTTGCCCTTAATTCTCACATTTTTTTAGAGCAGGATACTTAAAGACCATGAAATCTTATGGCTGGTATTGATCAACTCTCACAGGATAACTTTGATACATTATCACACTCTAAAGACCCTCTTCACATCAGGGGAGGGAGGAGGAGGGACAATGGAAATGAAGGGACAGAGGACCCCATCTTGCCCCACTTGTGGGGATAGGGCAGGATAAAGGGGCTAAGTGATTAGGTAGAAAATGTGTTCTATACCTTCAAGACCAGGACTGCTGGCTGGAATACTATGAGAATTTCTTGTAGGAAATGCAGTAAGCTTTCAGAGAGGCTTGGAAACAGAAAATGGCAAATGATTACATTGGCCAAATGTGTCTGGGTTTGAGTCTGCAAACTACCCACTTTCCACTGTTGGCCTAGGACTGAAGTCAACGCATCCCATGTGAGCATGTGCAGGAAGGGCTTACCAGCTCCTCTGAGTTGAGCAAACTTCTCTCTCTCTCATCACTCACCACATCTGCTCATACAGAAAGTTGAGTATCAGTCCTGGGATTCAGATCCTGATGATGGAATCCCAATTTTCCCTCTTATGAACAATGTCAAGTGGGGCTGGCTGCCATTCAAACTTCTCATTTGGTTTTGGGGTCAGAAGTCTTCATATATGAGGCTGGTTATGTGCATATCTGTGGGGCTTGAGTAGGTCTAAGTGAGTAGACAGTTCCCTATCCAACTATGTGATCTGAGAATGGGCTAGTGGGTCATTTCCCAGGTGGGGTGCAATCTACACCAGTTCTCTGTGGTTGCCGAGAGGATAAGACATACGCGTGGGGCTGTTGGTTAGTCTACTAGCTTGCCATAAGTAAAGTCTACCTGAGAATGAGGTCCAGAAAGAGGAAAGCAGAGCCCAAAAGTGGAGCGGGTGTCATAGAGTTCTAAAGTCATCATTTGAGCTCATAGACCTGAACAGAGGCCCTAGTCTTTTTAATATTTTGAGCCAATAAATTTCTTGTTTTGCTGAAGCCACTTTGAATTAAATTTCTGTCACTTACAACCAATGCAATTCTGACTAATATATGCAATAAGCATTTTACATGTTACCTCAGGTGACTTAGAAATTATCATCTCCATTTTACAGATGAGGAAATGGAGGTTTGAAGGCCCAGGTAATTTGCATGAAGGTTACAGATAGTCACTGAGAGAGCTAGGGTTTGGCACAAGGTTGATCTAGATTCTAAAGAGAATATACTTTCCCCCAAACCTTTGAAAATGTTTTCAGGTTTGTTTTCTCCCAGAAACATAAGCACCTATGATTCAAAGACTCCTTTAGAGAGGCTACCTTCCTTATGCTCAGTTCCAGAATTTAGTCAGTGAATTGTCAGCTGACTCGAGTTGTTGTTTACACAGTCTGTGAACTTGCAGTTTATGGTATTTTGTAATTTTGTTTTCCCTGCCGTTTTGCTTATGCAGCTTTGTGAGCAAACATTGCCTGTGATTTAAATCCACCACAGTAATGAAACACACACACACACACACACACACACACACACACGCATACACACACGCTCCCTCAGAACAGTCCACAGCTCTCTGATTAATCACATGTGTAAAGTACAGTGTTTACAGGAAATCGGCAGGTGGCAATTAGCATCTTGGAAATTATCTGGGAAACACAACTGGAGCTGCCACTTCAGGATGGAAACATAGCAATAACCAGCAAAGTGACAAACCCCCTAGGAGCTGGGCATGAGTCGGGCTGGGAGCAGGGGCTGCTAGGCACACAGCAGCTGGTGGGGCAGCCCGGTGTGGATCACAGGTTGTGTGCCAGCCTCTTCCTTTTCTTCCTGACACTTCACAAGCAGTCTTTGGGTAGAGACATAAAATAGTTGCCTGATAGGCAGACTGTCTTAGAAGAACCTTTAAAAAATACTCAAAAAATATTTTAAAAAAAACCCTCAGACCTCAGTCTAGGTGCAGACAGACACTGGTGCTACTGTGCTAGTTGTCAAAATATTGAACTATTTCCATACCAGTTAGTAAACAGCGACTGTCTTGAGCTCACTAAGTGGCATCCCACTGCTGTTTTCCCTGGGGAATGCTTCACCTCTTCAGGATCCAGTGATCAAAATGTGAAAGCCTGAGTCCTGCTCCAGTGCTAAGTCCAGGGTCCATTCTGATTGGTCAGTGCCTGTGCTATCTGCTTGTTAACTATTTGAAGTACCACCCCTCAGGAGTTTTAGGGACCTCTGCAGAAGACAGATACAGAGGATGGGTTGCTGGAAAAAGGGAGAAGAGGAACTAGTGCATGGTCCATTTCATGCTTGAGATGCTCTTCCTCAATAGGTGAAAAAAGATTCGGTATGTATATCTTCGCCTGCATCTATGCCATCTCTGTCTCTATCTCTGTCTCTATCTCTATCTCTATCCCTATCTCTATCTCTATCATCTCTATCTCTCTATCTCTATCTATATCTCTATCTATCTCTATTTCTCTATCATCTTTTGCATATGAAGTGGCAGTGTAGCCCTGAATCCCAGCCTCTGCCTTTTCCATTTGCAAGCAATGTGACCTCCCAATAAGAATCAGTGTCAATCACTGGTTCTCAACCCTGACTGCACGTTAGAATCACCTTCGGGAGCTTTAACTACAAAATACAGATGCTTGGACCCCCTCACCCACAGACGTTCTAATTCTGTAGATCTGAGATGAGGTCCAGTCATCAGAATTTCTTTTTTAGAACCACTCCTCAGATGATTTTAAGGTGCCATTGCACCACTAACAAACTTTCTCAGCTTTAACTTCCTCATGTAACAAAAAATGAGTACCAGTGCCCATTTTGTGAGGTTAAATGAGATAATGTATGTAAGGCTTTTTATCGCAGAGTGTGGGACATAACCTTGTGTTAGTTTCATTAATAATTAATATTCAGTACTTTTATAAGCAGCTTTTATTATATTATTTTAATTACATAGGTAACAAGTAAATTCATCCTACTTATAAACAATTCAAATAACATAGAAAGAGTAAAAAGTGATGAAAGGTATCCTCACTCCCTGTGTGCAGAGGTGGACGCTGTTACATTCCCATGTGTATCCTTCCAGAAATTTATCTTTGCCTTTATTTATGAAATGTGCATCTTAAAGACATAAGTCTTTAATAATGTAAATAGAACCATTTACATTGTTCAGTGACTTCTTTCTTTTTACTTAGCAATAGGTCTGTATGCTTTGGAGATCACTCCATGTCAGTAAATAGACGTCTACCCTGTGATTTTAGCAATTGCACCTCTCATATGAGTAATGGATGCACCATAACTTACTTAACCTTTCCCCATGCTAATGGGCATTTTAGAGAGTGTCCAGATTTTCACTCCAGACAAATCTACAGTGAACTATTTTGTCTATGCACCTGTGTGCACAGGGGTGAGTTTTCTTTAGATTATCCCTGCAATTGATATCGCTGGGTCAAAGATGATTGCCTAAAATGATGTTAAATTCTGCCGAATTGCTCTCTCAAAAGCTGTGCCAGTTACATTCTTAATGAAGAATGAGAGTTGATTTCCTATCCCTTTCATATCCCACATTTTTTAAGGGAGTTTTCTTTTTTTTTTTTTTTGGAATGTACAGTCCATAGCTGGGTAGCAGGACAAAGAAACAAAGAGTCTCTGTCTTTTGCATTTCCCTGATGAATAATGACTTGGAGCACCTTTTCCCGTGCTTATTGGTACATGAAGTTTCTGTTCAAGTGTTTTGCCCTTTAAAAAATGGGGCTTTGAGCCTTTTGCAGTTCAGTCTGTGGTTCATTTCAAATTCATGTTTGTGTATGGAGTGAGACAGAGGTGGAAGTTCTTTTATTTTATTTTTTTAATTGTGCCAGCATCATTTGTTAACAATTCTTCTCTTTCTTCACTGCATTGACTTGGCACCTTTGTTGAAAATAAATGGATTGAGTAGGTGTGAGTCTTCCTGGACTCTGTCTGTACCATTGATCTATTTGCCTGTCCTTACTTTGAGTCTTTGTCTTTTAATTGGAGATTATTGATGTACTTTGTTGACTCCCTTCTGTGCATCCTAATTTCTTTAATTAGGCCCAGTCTTTCTTGGCCACAGCAAGGGATAAGAAAAGCAAACAAGGCAGATGACTGTCCGACTGCTAGTAAGCTGGTTCACAAAGCCATCAGGAGAATGAGCCTGCTTTTACTCGTGTGGGTTTTTCCTTCCACTGATCAATGATCAGCAGATAAAAGAATTAGGCAACATGGATGTACCAGCATTTTCCACCTAAGTTATGAGCATGTCAGTGAAAGACAGAGTACGGCTGCAGTAGCCAAGAATTTCCCGAGCTCCCAGCTTCATCCCAGTTCCTTGAGTTTACATCCCAAGCCCATCTCTCCCTCTTATCCTTTGCTAACTGCTCGTAAACCTCCCAAACTACACCCCAGACCTTCTGCCAAAGTGGAACTGTCTAGACCACATGCTGTTCTACCTATAATTACTGTTCCTTCTGTGTTTCTTGGCATGTGAGTTTTCTAATTATAATATCATTATCAAGAAAAGGAGACCCTCTGTATTAGTTTGCCAGGGCTGCCATAACAAACTACCACACATTGGGTGGCTTGAACAAAAGAAATTTATTTTCTCACAGTTCTGGAGGCCAGAAGTCTTGAGATCAAGGTGTCAGCAGGATTGGTTTCTTCTGAGACCTCTCTCCTTGACTGTAGATGCCTGTTTTCTCCCTCTGTCTTCACATGGTCTTCCCTCTGTGTGTGTCTGTGTCTTATAATCCCACTTCTTAGAAGGATACCAGTCATATTGGATTAGGGCCCACCATTATGACATCATTTTAACTTAATCACCTCTTAAAGGACCCTATCTCCAAGTATAGTCACATTCTGAGGTACTAGGGGTAGGACTTGAATGTATGAATTTGGGGGGAGGGGTACACACAATTCAGCCCATAACACTCTCTGAGTGGTCAGACATGGCCTTGGCCCCCATTCACTCACAGCTGGACCCCCCGGCTGAACCTGGCTGCACTCAGCTGTGGTTTTCGCTCACCTCACTCCTGGGGACCTAAGAATATGCAACCCTCTGTTCTCTTTTCTTCTTCTCAAGTTTTTTCCCCCTAAGGTCCTCCCTGCATTCACAGTTTGAATTTTATTGCTGTTAACAAGACATACATAATATATCCAAACCCTTTGCCAATTTATTTCTTAAATTAATATGTTCTCTCCTTTAATACAATAGATTTACCATCGGACCCATTTGCCTTTTGAGATTTTTGTATCTTTTTTCCCCCGTCATATTTTATGTTTTCTGTTTATAATACTTCCTTGTTCTTTGTGCCCCCGGCCGCCCATTCCCCTGCATATTATTGCATTGACTGACTTTCTTTGGTTCATTTTTTTCCATATTGGGTTTCAGAAGTTATAGATCTTATTCTATTCTTCAGTGGTTGCCCTAATATTTTAACACATTAAAAAATCATTACTAAATTAGAGCACAAATATGAAAAAAAAAGCTAAGCAGTACAGAAAGGCATAACATGAAAAGCAAGACTTTTCTAGACTTCCCACCCCTGATTCCACTCCTCAGCATAATCTACTTTTTAACCACTTCCCTTTTGAATTATTATACTTACATAACAAATTTTTTTTATACTTTTACTTTTCAAATTTATCATATACAGACAGTATTTATTGAAGCTCTATTTTGAAAGTTAAGGAATAGTCTTAACCTTGCATATATACAATGGAATACTACTCAGTCATTAAAAAGAATGAAATAATGCCATTTGCAGCTACATGAATGGACCTGGAGATGATAGTAATTAAGTGAAGTAAGTCAGACAGAGAAAGACAAATATCATATGCTATCACTTATAGGTGGAATCTAAAAAAAAATGATACAAATGAACTTATTTACAAAACAGAAACAGACTCACAGACCTAGAAAACAAACTTACAGTTACCAGAGGGGAAAGGTGGCGGGGGGGGAGGGATAAACTGGGAGATTGGGATTGACATGTACACACACTACTATATTTAAAAAAGATAACCAACAAGGACCTGCTGTGTAGCACAGGGAACTCTGCTCAGTATTCTGTAATAACCTAAATGAGAAAAGAATTTGAAAAAGGATAGATATATGTATATGTATAACTGAAGCACTTTGGTGTATACCTGAAACTAACACAACATCGTACATCAACTGTAGTCCAATATAAAATAAAAATTAAAAAAAATAAAAAAGTAAAATAGCTCCAGATTAAAAAAAAAGGAAGTGCCATAGTATCTTTGTGAAGCTGATGATAATACTGTCAAGCCTATGGAACATTTCTTTAGACAAAGGAATAAAGAGAATAAATCTTTGCAAAAACAAACAGAACAAAAAAGGAATAGTCTTAATAAAAGTCCCACCTCCAAATTTAACTAGCTACTTTATTATTTGTAGTTCTCCCAATTATTCCTATAAAGTAAATATGATCTATGAACTTTAATTTATAGTTCCATTAACTTTATTTTATTTTATTTTTTTTTTTAATTTTATTTATTTATTTATTTATTTATTTATTTTTGGCTGTGCTGGGTCTTCGGTTCGTGCGAGGGCTTTCTCTGGTTACGGCAAGTGGGGGCCACTCTTCATCGCGGTGCGCGGGCCTTTCACTATCGCGGCCCCTCCCGTTGCGGGGCACAGGCTCCAGACGCGCAGGCTCAGTAGTTGTGGCTCACGGGCCCAGCTGCTCCGTGGCATGTGGGATCTTCCCAGACCAGGGCTCGAACCCGTGTCCCCTGCATTAGCAGGCAGATTCTCAACCACTGCGCCACCAGGGAAGCCCTGAACTTGGGGTTTCTTGCTGATTTGTTGAAAAGATCTGTTTTTGTATCTGTGGTATCCTTTTTAGTGTATATTTTGGACTCTACTTTTCTCTCCTCTTTCTCTCTTTTTTAAATGAAGAAAGACCAACCCATAGTCTTCTAATGTTTCAGAAACTGAACTCCTCAAAATGTTTGTTTTTAAAAAAGTAACAATTCTGAAACTGTTTTATGTGTATCCCAATAAGGAAATATATTGTGAAAAATGAGAGAGAAGCTTCTCACTGCCAGAAAAAGTGGAAAATGTGAGAAAAGGAAAGGCTTGAATAAACCCAATGGTGTAGGATTGGAACTGAACATATCAGTGTGAATTCAAGGTTTTAAATATAGGTAGAAAAATACAGAAATAGATTTATGTATGTATGTCTATCTATCTATCTATGTCTGAGATGGCCTAGAAGCAATGACACCCCAATTATAATGAGCCTACCTAGTACCAATATCTTGGTGTCTAAATCCCATTCTCCAGTAAAAAGAGTCAGGACATCTTGGAGAAATGTCTGATTCCAAGGCAAGGGCAGGAAAAGTACAATATGTACTTGGACTATCTTATACCAGCAAGCAAGGGAAGGACTCAAATGATAGGGACATGTGAAAAGGACTCAGGAGCCAGTTTTAAGGGTCTCCCACTGACCAAATCTGGGACAGTTTGAACAACAAAATAAATAATGGTAGTAATGGATGATGATCTATGGAATAAAATAAGAATCCATGAGTCCATATAGACTTAAGTAACTATATGGATAAATAAATAAATGGGGAGGAGAGAAACCTTTTGCTTATAGTAGAATTGCAACTAGTAAATATGGAAGCAATGAGGGAACTAGAAAATCACCACTTGGCAGTAACCACAGCAATAATTTTTTCAAGTAAGAGTCATCAGTGGATGTTAAAACTGGTAAGTAAATGCATGATAAGAAACAGGATATTTACATAATCTTGGAGTATCTCCCAAAAGAAAATTTATTGTTTACAAATGGAAAAATAGTAACTTTACAGTGGAGAAACCTGGCTGACATCACCTTAGCCCAATGACCGTATATGTTTTTCTTTCTGCACTATAATGTAAGTTCCCGAGTACAGGGATTTATTTCTGTTTTATTCACTCCTGTACCTTGAACACCTAGACTAGTGTTGGGCACATAGTAGGTGCTCAACAAATAGTTTTTGACTGAATGTCATATTCATGTTTATGCCTGTACTTATAAGCTCAACTTCATTAACTGTATTTTTTGTAAGCTCTATATCCTTATATTTTATCTACCTCATCTGTCATGGACTGAGAGAATTGAATGAACATTTACTGCCATTGTGTTTTTGTCTAATTCTCCTTATAGTTTCGTTATTTTTGCTGTAAGCACTTTGAGGGCATGTTATTTGGTATATAAACATTTATGATAGTTAGATCTTCACGTGGGTTGTACCTTTGTCATCATTAACGTAAACCTCTTTTCTTTGCTTATTTAATACTTTCTTCTTTAAATCACATCTCACAGTTAGAATATAGTTCATGCTTTCTTTTTTCATCTGTATTTTATTTTTTAGTGCTCTAATTCATTGCCTATTCATTTATTTCATCCAGTCAGTTTTCCTAAGATTCTGCCCTCTTTTACTTTGTTATCCACAGCAGTCAAGAGAGACGTGACTATTTTGAGACAGTTTCTGTTAGTTCTAACAGAATGATTTCCTCTTTACTTCTCCATCTGTCAAATTATCATTTCACCTTGAAATGTGAAATGTTCTTCAATTTCCCAGGTAGAGCTAGCTACTCCCACCAATGTGTACATACAATACTTTGTATTTCTAGAATAGCCTTTAACATATTTATCAGATTATATTTTAATGATTGCTTTGATAAAGAGGTTTCATTCTCTGAGATTTGAACTTCCTGAGGCCAGGGATGTTATGGCAGTTGGTATATTGGCTTCTCTTTATGCATCACTTCGGTTTTCACCTTGAGGTACAGTTAATGCAGCACTTGGTATTTCTTCACATCACCTGAAAAAGAAGTCATACTTCCCTAAGCATTAGCAGGCAGTGCAGATCCTACTGAAGATTTTGTAGGGAAGCAATGGAGAGTTTTACATGACGCTCCATATAGCACACGACTTCAAAAAAACCTTTCTGCAAAGTGTCTCCTAGTCTGTTTCTCCTTGGCTGAAGCTTCCAGAGTGCAAGGCTTCAGCCACACCCCCTCTCCCTCAGTGTTCCTGAAAATTGTCCTCTTTCCCTATCTCAAATTGGACAAGTTAGAGCTCTCTCAGCTTTTATATCCAAACGTGCAAGCCACTACCATTTATCAAGACTGCCTTCCTGCTGGCTAGAGACCGGTGGAGAAGGATTGAGGTAGTTTGCTCTTAGCAGACAAAGAAGTCCCTCACTTTCACCTTCTTCAGAGTGGCAGTCACATGATTTTCTTTTGAGGGGGTTCCCATCTGTCCCTTTGGTGGCTTGTCACAGTGTATGGTGTTTCCAAGTGAGGTGTCACATTCCCTGGTTCATGGACCCTCAGCAAACCCTCCCGAGGCATAATAAACCTCAAAGAGACTGAAACTGCAAGATTAAGGGATTTGCCTTAAACCATCTCCATGTCAGAGGGAAAGGCAGGACTAGCACACAGGTCTTTGAGGTTCAACTTCAGTGCTGTTTCTCCTCTTTTTAGTGGGCACACATTTCTCAGGCTACAACACTCCAGTGTGCAAACACATCACCTTTGATTTTTAAAAAATTTTTATTGAAATATAGTTGATTTACAGTGTTGTGTTAGTTTCAGGTGTACAGCAAAGTGATTCAGTTATATACATATGTGTGTGTATGTGTGTGTGTGTGTGTGTGTGTGTGTGTATATATATATATATATATATATATATATATATATACTTTTTTAGATTTTTTTCCATTATAGGTTATTACAAGATATTGAGTATAGTTCCCTGTGCTATACAGTAGATCCTTGTTGTTTATCTATTTTATATATAGTAGTGTGTATATTATCCCTCCCCCCCTTTCCTCTTTTGTAACCATAAGTTTGTTTTCTATGTCTGTGAGTCTATTTCTGTTTTGTAAATCAGTTCATTTGTATTGTTCTTTTAGATTCCACGTATAAGTGATATCATATGATATTTGTCTTTCTCTGTCTGACTTACTTCACTTAGTATGATAATCTCTAGTTGCATCCATGTTGCTGCAAATGGCATGATTTCATTCCTTTTAATGGCTGAGTAATGTTCCATTGTATATATATACCATGTCTTCTTTATCCATTCATCTGTCAATGGACACTTAGGTAGCTTCCACGTCCTGGCTATTGTAAATAGTGTTGCTATGAACATTGAGGTGCATGTATCTTTTCGAATTCTAGTTTTCTCCAGGTATATGCTCAGGGGTGGGGTTGCTGGATCATATGTTGGCTCTATTTTTAGTTTTTTAAAGAACCTCCATACTGTTCTCCATAGTAGCTGTGCCAGTTTACATTCCCACCAGCAGTGTAGAAGGGTTCCCTTTTCTCCACACCCTCTCCAGCATTTATTATTTGTAGACTTTTTGATGATGGCCATTCTGACCGGTGTGAGGTGATACCTCATTGTAGTTATGATGTGCATTTCTCTAATAATTAGCAATGTTGAGCATCTTTTCATGTGCCTGTTATTACCTTTGATTTTTATACCCCAGTTTAATTTCTATTTTGAGTCCCACTGTGCTGAAGGTGGGAATATAATCTTAGTCAATTTGAGCTAACCTCATTAAATTCAAGCTTTTCTTGGTCAGTTCAGATTAGTCTCTATCAATTTCTTGTTTTCTCTCTCCCCTCTTCTGTCTGTGTTCAGGGCGGGCTCACCTAGTTCCACAGCATTGGTAATCCAGACTCACTCTAGTCTGTCCCCTCTGGCATCCACCAGGATGGCCCTGCTTATCAGTTCCCAGGTTTAATTTGTATCAGCCTTGGCTGAACTGTGTGGGCTCGTTGGGTCCAGCAGCCTTCCCTCAGCTACCCTTGGAGCCTTCCTAGGTGGCGTAGAGGCAGGGGAGAGTGGGAAACTTCAGATGGTCTCCTGAACCCATTGGGGGTTGAAAGTCTCTGGCCTTCTTGGTCCAGGTTGACCAGCTGCCATTTCATTCTACTGCTGCTGCATGAGGCTGGTGCTGGTGGTGATGGGACTGGGGGTGTGGCCACCGTTGGACATGCCTCCCTCCTGGACTTCACCCATGAAGCAGGGACATAGGTCTCTTCTACTTACTTTTGGTTTCCCAACTTGATCTGGGAGTTCTGTCTTCCATCTCCCTTCCCCTCAAAACTTAGCCAGGGCCGGTGTGGCAAGAGCAGATCCCTTCCTCCAGACAAGGATTAGCAACTAACTCTTGCTTTCTCTCAGATTGTACACACTCCTCTCTCAGTCCAGATGAGCTTTATCTCCTCGGAGGGCAGGAAAACATGATCCCTCACCCTCCAACTTTGTGGTCTGTGACCTAAACTTGATGCTTGGTGACTTTAGGGCCTTGGTGACTGATACACCAAGCCTAGGTTTTGGAGAAACAGAAACCCTTTCTCTCAAATGATTTCCTCTGCTGTGAGTTTCAAAAGCCTATTTTTAAGACTGAAAAAGTGAGCATCCATGCTCTTCTTTCTCTTTGCATCTCTGCAACTCTGCCCTGAGGGCGTGGGTCTAGGAAACTTTTGCTACACCCTAGATGGGGAAGATGGATAGGGAAGCAGGAGATGCTGAGGAAAGAAGCACAGATTAAAATTAGAAAAAACGCTAACCAAAAGGGACAGAGTGACGTGGTCCACAGCAAATGATCCTGGCCTTCCCCCCCACCTCTCCACCCTCCTACCAAAAGCTGCAAAACCTTCATATCAGAAACCAGAGAATCACTATGGGCCAGTGATGGAGACTCGGAGCAAGGCAGGAAGGGACCATGAGAAGGAGTCCTGGTTGGAGTGATGACAAGTCATGGCTTATTATCCTGAATTTTCTGCTTCACATTTGAGACTTTGAACAAGTCATCTCCCCTTTGTTGCCCTTCAGCTGTGCTGGAGTGAGCGAGGGAGATCTTGACTCTTACCCTGGTTTACCATGCACTGGCTAATGAGACTGAGCACAAGTTTCGCAGCCTCCTAAAGCCTCAGTCCTCTCACCTGCAAAATAGCCTACCAAGGCCCCCATGGCTTGCCCTACAGGGGTTTGTGGAGGATCAAATGAGCAAGTGGGCAAATAACTGAGTCCTTTCAAACGTAATATATGATGGAAGATGAACGTGTGAAGCTTTGGGAGATGCCTTCTCCTTGTATCCTGTCCTTCAAGGGCTTCCTGAGATGTCAAGCTTGCTGGCAAGGAAGACGAGGTATTCTGATAACTGCTTATCTGCTTTCTCCTGGGACAGTGACTGCTTCTTCAGGGGATACTTGTAGGTGTTCATCACCAAAAGTGAACAGCAGAGGGCAGCCTGTGCTCAATAATGATGCTATTCTGCTGGCTCCAGAAAGCTCTAAGGATGCAGTGGCCAGGGATTAGGATAAAATGCACGTAGAGTCCACTAATATTGGAATCTGGGAGAACAGCTCAGGATTGTTATTTGGTTTTGCTCTATATATTTCCTTAAAATTATTGTTTTGAAAGGAACACACACATTTGGTTAAAAAAGATTAGAATGGTACAAGAGTTTACAAAAAACTCCTTATAGTGGCCCTACACAGCCTGGCCCCCCTTTCATCTCTCTGCCTTCAAATCCTACACTCTCCCTTGGCTCTAGCCCACCCTTGGAAGCCCATCTTTGCCTTTGCTGTTTCCTCTTCCAGGAGGACTCTTCCCCTAGATTTCAGTGAGGCTCATTTGCTCACTTTTTTCAGATCTTTACTCACTTCACCTCCTTCTCATGGAGGTCTTGTCTGGCTTTCCCATACAATATGACATCCCCTCTCAACACTCCCTATCTTCATTTAGATGGTGCCTGGAACATAGTGTTATACATTATTATTATTTTTCTCCAGAGCACTTGTCACTATTGTTCAATGTATTGTACATAGTAATTAAAAAATTTTTCTGCCTCTTACCCCTTACGAAAGCTTTATGAGGCAGGGACATTTTTCATCTTTTTTCCCCCATTGTTATATCATCAGTGCCTAGAACAATCCTAGCATGTAATAGTAGGGGCTTAATAGATATTTGTTGAGTGAAGCTACATGGTAGCTCTACTTCTGAAAGACACTGCCCCTCATGAGAATATGATGAAATGAATTGGCATCTTTTATGAGCCATCCTGGGACTGTGGGATTTGGTAGTTTGGCCTGGGCTTAGCTGGAAAGCTTTTCTGCTGTAGGCTAGGCATGGCTGATCTTGGCTGGGTTTGCTCATGCATCTGTCCACTCTGTCTACTCAGGTCCACTGAGGCACCTTAATTTCCTCCACGTGGCCTCTCATCCTATAGCAGGCTTGCTTGGGATCATTTGCATAGCAATCTCAGGCTTCCAAGTACAGCAAAGAGAGGCAATTCCCAATGTACAAGTGCTATTAAAACCTCTGCCTGTGTCACATTTGCTATCACCCCTTTGACCTAAACAGTCACATGACTAATTCATATTCATGGGGGGAGGAACTGCAAGGTTACATTGAAAAGGGGAAATGCACACAGGGTTGAGAAGAATTTTGGGCCATTTTGCAATCCTCCACAATAAATATGATTCAGTTGCCCCATAAAATATAATAAAATCCCACCCATAGCATGTTAAGGTGCCTATTTCTCCACCTCTGTTCTGGACTGTGTATTACCAGAGTAAAAAAAATTTTCTTCACTAATCAGATAGGTGAAAAGTAGTGTCTTATTTGCTCAGAGAATTTAAGAGACATCCCTGGTAAGAGGCAGAGCCTGACCACAAAATGCAACCTCTTACCTGGCTTGCAGTGTCTGCTCACTGTGGGCAGGGTGACAAGCCCTGTCCTTGACTCTAGGCATGGCCCTGTGACTTGCTTTGGCCAATGTGTATTAGTGGATGTGATGCAAGCTGAGGCTTAACATAGGCTCAGTGCTTGCTGTCTCTTATACCTTTCCATTTACCACGAGAGCATGCCCAGGCTAGTGTGCTGGAGAATGAGAGACACTTGAAGCAAAGCAGAACCCAGGCACCTGGCAGAGGCCAGTCCAGATCAGCTGACAGCCAGCTGACACCTAAACATGTGAGCAAGCAACCAAGATCAGCAGAGCCACCTGGCTGACCCTCAGCTGACCCCAGGTGTATGTAATAATTGTCCCCATCTCACTGGTCTCCCCAGAAAACCTATGAGTTTAGAGCAGAGAACTATGGGGCCCATAACCCGAGGTTACAGAGGAGCCCACTTAGATCCCAGGCCCTGGGGAGCCCCTGTAGCTGTGCCTGGACCTGTGGGTTTGGGCCCTCTGCTGGGGTGTCCTCTACAAAACAAGTTCTGCTTTCGCAGTCTCTTGTAGTTTCCCCAGCTCTGGAGAGCTCTGATGGCGCAGAGGCTGTTTGGCTGGGTTGGAAAAAATCTTCATAATTGTCAACAAGCTGGCCAGAGCTAGACCCTGACATCTGATGGAAAGGGTCATGAGTGGCAGCGAAGGAGGCCGGCTACTGCTCAGAGCCTGCCTGAAATGATGGATGGGAGGCCTGGCAGGCTGGGGAGGATGGAGATGTTTATGTTTCCAAAAGCAGGGCCTTTTCTCCCAGGGCATGGGGCTAGTGAAAACAGGGTCAGAACAAATCACTTTACATTTTTTCTCTCTTTTATTTTTTTCTTCTGATGAGAAATAACTCTTACTCTCAGGGTATGATAGACTAAGGAAACTGTATCAGAGCTACGTGTTTCTTTGAAAAATTTTTTCCCTTGAATTTTAATCTTATGGGACACTGACCTTTCTGATAATCTGCAGAAGCTATGGACCCATTCCCCAGGAATAATACTCAGAGATACAAAATTTTACTTATAATGTCAGAGGATTTACCATTTCTCTGAAACCACTCATGGAACTTAGATTAGGGGATTCTAGGAGAGAGAGAGGGAATTGGAAGTGAAAAAAGGAAGACAGAGGTAAAGATGGTGTCAGAAAGAAATGGGGAGACTTTGGAAATAGATTTGTTGAAGAGTTTTTTGTTGTTGTTTTTTTTTTTTGGTTTGTTGAAGAGTTTTAACCAAAGATTGCTCTGGTCCCAAATATATTTCCTCTTCACTCTGCACTAATCCTAGAACCTATACTTCTAAAAGTCGTTCTTTCAGTCAATTATACTGTACTTTATGTATCATTCTGCTAATATGCCATTTTCAGTCAAGTCTGTATATTTGAGATCCATTCATTATGACATACATTGATTTAGTTTATTCATTTTAACTGCTAGACAGTATTCTATAGAATGAATACACCGTCTTTTATTTATCCATTCCCTGATAAATAGACGTTTAAGTAGTTTACTTTTTCTCATGTTACCAATAGGAAATATCCTTGAACATGTCTCCTTGTACAGAAATGAGGGAAGTTTCTCTATGGACTATACCTGGAAGTAGAATTGTGGGGTTATGGGCTTTTCAGTTTTCCAGATACCATCGCCTTGTTTTTTGGATTCAATGCACTAATTTACAGCTCCCACCAGCAATGTCTGAGGGTTGTACCCCCATATCCTTTCCAGTGCTTGTTATTTTCTGATTTCTACATTTTTAAAATGAATCTGATGCGTGTAAAATAATAATATATATTTTAAAATTTGTATTTTATTTGCATCTTTTTACTTGTTTTTGGCATTTGTGTGCCTCTTCTGCAAATTACCTATTCATATTTTTTGCCCATTTTCCCCTTACTGTATTGACTATGAAGTCTTTCTGGGTCTTGTCATGGGTTTCTTTTAGTTTGGCCATAGCTCTAACTCCTCAAAGTTTGGTAAAAAAAAAAAAAAAAAAAAGACTATCATGGTAGAAGAGAAAGTCTGAACTTGGATTTAGGGTATGCAATTTGCATCCTGGCTCTGATGCTAACTGGCTGTGTGAATTTGGGCAGGTTTTTAACCTCTCTAAGTCTCTGCCTCCTTTCTTGTAGAATGGGGATAACCATCTCTTACTTCACAAAGCCCAAGGTGAGGCTTAAATACCTCATATCTATGAGTGATCAGTAGTTGAGCTGAAGAACCCAGATGAAGTTGTCTCTATGCCCAGAAACCTTCAAATGTAGCTGTGAACCTGCCTATGACACAGCCTCTATGAAGGAATTCAGATATCACTGTGGGACATGGTCCTCCCATAGGACAGTCCTGCTGTCCTTCAGGTAGTCCTAGGAACTGACTCATGGCTCTGGAGGCCCATAGACTGCTCTTGGGACAGATCGCATTTTCTCTGCCATTTCCAGAGAAGTCTCATGAGACCATTATTAACCTGCACATCAGAACAATGGTTCCGGAATGCTGAACCCATCTCTATACCTTCCCCTAGTGCCCACTCAGGAAACCAAATCATTTGAAATTAACAACAACAACAAATCAATAGCTAACTTTTTGAATGCTAACTGAATAAATATATGTAAAGCATTTAGAACTTTGCCTAGCAAATAGAAAGCACTATGTGTTAGCTTCACTAATAATAATAATAATTATTATTATTATTACTATGATGATGATGATGTACTAAGCATTGAGCTAAGGATAATGAGCATTAATTTATTTAATCTTCATAATTGTAGGATTTTTGCTTACTTCTCACAAATGTAAGAAGTGCTAGGGGTGGACCTCCCTCCCCAGCATTTCTCCAAGGGTCAGGTTTGTTGCAAATATACTTCCTCTGTGGCACAGGTGGGACTGTTTTACCAGGAGGAGAATAATTTTTCCCCTTAGATGATGCTAATACCTCATTTAGTATTTGTTCATAAGTTAACAATTTATAAAGTGCTTTTGCATGTATTTCTCATTGAATTCTCATAACATCCCTGTGTAGCAGTATATTATCTCCTTTTTGAAACAAACCCCACTCAGCTTCCATGAGCCACATATCCTGGGTGACTTCGTATGTCACTGGCCACTTCTCAGTCTTCTTTTGCCGGTTCCCTCTGCTTCCCCCAATCTCTAAACATAAGTGTTCCTTAGAAGGTCTGATGCTTGGGTTCCACCTCCACGGCTTCTGATTTAATTGATTTAGTGGTAGGGTGTGGGCAGCAACACATGTAAGAAGTCCTTTAGGTGATTTATTGAGCAGCCACAGTCAAGAACCACCCATCTATATGCTGAAGAGGTCCCCTTACAACCTCTATCCTAGGCCTCTCTTTTGTCTCCAGAGAGTCTACTTGGCACGTTCACTTGGTTGTCCCTTAGGAATTTCAGTCTTATTATGTCCAGCACTGAAACCTTGATTTCTCAACTCCACTCCTCTGCTTACTCATTTCTCCCATGATCATCATCATCTTAGCAAACAGCATCATTGTTCTTACAGATGCTCAAGCCAAAGACCTGGGAGTTGTCTTTGATCCCCTCCCTTTTCCTTGTCCTCTTTTTTGCAATCCAATAGTAGATGCTGCTGACTCTACCCCCCAAAATTCCTCCATATCTCCCTGTTTTCTTGCCACTGACTTAGCTGAAGTCACCACCATTATCTCTTTCCTGGATTATTTACTGCAATGATCTCCCACCCACTTCTCTTGCTTTCATCCTTACTCCTCTCCAAAGCATTTTCTACAGAGTGGCCAGAGTGATCATTCAATCTGAAATGAAATCAGATCATTTCATTTCCCTTCAATTGTTTTCCAAAGATAAAATGCCTCATTATGCCTTTTCAAGGTGCCGTGGGATTTGGCTCCTGCTTCTCTCTCCAAACTCCCTTCCATCCATTCTCCCATCTTGCTCATTTTGCTCCAGCTGCACTGGAGTTTTTCTAGTTATTGGAACAATTTCCAACTCATTCCCCTACATCAGAGCTCTTGCTACTTCTTTACTTTGATCATTCTTGCTTCAGTCTTTTTTTTTTTTTTTTTTTTGGAGGCTGACTTTTTTTTTTAAATTAATTAATTAATTAATTTATGGCTCTGTTGGGTCTTTGTTTCTGTGCGAGGGCTTTCTCTAGTTGCGGCGAGTGGGGGCCACTCTTCATCGCGGTGCGCGGGCCTCTCACTATCGCGGGCTCTCTTGTTGCGGAGCACAGGCTCCAGACGCGCAGGCTCAGTAATTGTGGCTCACGGGCCCAGTTGCTCCGCGGCATGTGGGATCTTCCCAGACCAGGGCTCGAACCCGTGTCCCCTGCATTGGCAGGCAGATTCTCAACCACTGCGCCACCAGGGAAGCCCCCTTGCTTCAGTCTTTATGGAGTCCTTACTCTTCATGTCTCAGCACGTCAAATATCACCTTGCCAAAGAGGCATTTTCTGACTACTCTTATCTAAAATCACTCTCCCATATTCTCTTTTTTTAAAATTAATTAATTAATTAATTAATTTTTGGCTGTGTTGGGTCTTCGTTGCTGCGTGCGGGCTTTCTCTAGTTGCGGCAAGCGGGGGCTACTCTTCGTTGTGGTGTGTGGGCTTCTTATTGCAGTGGCTTCACTTTTGCAGAGCACAGGCTCTAGGCGTGCGGGCTTCAGTAGTTGTGGCACGTGGGCTCAGTAGTTGTGACTTGCGGGCGCTAGAGCACAGGCTCAGTAATTGTGGCACACAGGCTCCACAGCATGTGGGATCTTCCCGGACCAGGGCTCAAACCCTTGTCCCCTGCATTGGCAGGCAGATTCTTAACCACTGTGCCACCAGGGAAGCCTCCACATATTCTTTATTATAGAACCATTGCTCCTTTATTTTATTTATTATTTTGTTCCTTGATGCTTTTTTGTTTTCTCCTTCAGCTGATTAGATTATAAACTCCATGAGGGCAGGGGCCATGGTTGTGTTGCCAAATTTAGCAAAACAGACAACACAAAAGACGAAACAGGAATTATGTTATATTTGGAGAGAATTGACATCTTTACTATGTTGAGTCTTCTAAATCATGAACATGGTACATCTCTCTGTTCATTTAGATCTTTGATCTCATAACTTTTGGCATATAATTCTTGTATGTATTTTGTTAAACTTATACCTATTTCATTTTTTTGAGCAGCTGTAATAGTATTGTATTTCTGATTTTGGTTTACACATGTTTATTGCTAGTATATAGAAATACAATTGATTTTTGTATGTTTATCTTCTATCCTGTCACCTTGCTGAGCTCATTTATTCTAGTTGTGTTTTGTAGATTCCTTGGAATTTTCTATGTAGAATATCATGTCATCTGCAAATATGGACCACTTTATTTCTTCCTTTTTTGATCAGTTTGCTTTTTCTTTTCTTCCCTTTTCTTTTTTTTCTTTTCTTACCTTATTGCACTGGCTAGAACTTTCAGCACTATGTTAAACAGCAGTGACAAGAATGGATGTTGTTGCCTTGCTCAGAACTATCTCACCTTTTTAAACACAGATTTGCATGATGCCATGGAGAGACAGAGTGTGAGTGTTAAAGTTAATTTAACCCATAGTCAAACAAATCCCACACACTATGTAATCTTAGAAAATGGCTTTGTCTTTCCCCAAGCTTCCTCATCTCCAAAGTTGAGATAATAATATCTATGCCTTGGCTTTGTTAGAGAGCAGGCAAAGTGCAGAGGCTATGAGCTGAGTTTCCTGGGCTCAGATTCCAGCATCACCACTCTCAACTGTGTGACCTCAGGCAAGGTTTTCATCCTCTGTGCCTCAATTTCCTCTTCTGTTAAATGGGCAAAATAAGATTAACCACTTCATCAAGTTGTTGCAGAGACTGAATGAGTTGATAAATGTAAAGTGCTTAGCATCTGGCAGTAAGCACTAGAGAAGTATTTGTTTTTGTGAGGTTTAAGTGAAATAATGTGTGTGTAATACTTAGCACAGTGCAGGTGCTCAGTAAAACTTTTCCTGACACTAAGTCCCATGCTAACTAAAAATAGTTAGATAGCACAAAGAGCTTGTGATGAGAAGCAACAATCTCTCTTCTACCCTCCTTTCCTGTTCTCTGGAGACAACCATTTTTAACTCTTTGAGCTGTCTTCCAAATGATAAGCTCCTTTACCTATTTCTTGATGTATCAACTTCAGGTATTATCTATTTACCTCCTGAAATAATGGTTGAGGATTTAGCTCTCTTATACTCCCTATCTCCCATCCTTCTAATATAGTGATATCACTGTTTATATAGTTGAACCTTGAACAAGGAGGGGGTTAGGGGTGCCGACCCGTGCACAGTCAAGAATCCTTGTATCACTTTACAGTTGGCCTTGTGTATCCCTGGTTCTGCATCCGTGAATTCAATCAACCGTGGGTCGTGTAGTACTGTAGTACATATTTATTGAAAAAAATCGGTGTATAAGTGGACCCAGGCAGTTCAGACTGTGTTGTTCAAGGGTAAACTGTAATCATATCAATATTGGTGAACAATAACAGATATCGTTCACCAAAGAGCCAAAAGGTATAAAATGATTATATTTCTTTTCTTGAAAAATTTCCTAGTGCCCTTCCTTTTTGTTTGTTTTTATTTGTACTACTTGCTTTTCTCACATACATTTTTTTTTTAAGTGCTTCAGTCCTATCAATTACTCTATCAAATTTACTTATTTTTCCTGGAGACTTCCAAGTTATATTGTTTTCTGTTACACAGCTGTCATGACAGTAACAAAAAAATTTGTCTTTTTCCCTTTCACTTCCAGCCTAATACCATCCCCATTACCCCACTGGCAATCACTGCTTGCCTATGTTTCTCTTTCTTCCTTTTCTTTTCTGTCCATGCTTTTGGTCAGCTTACCTCTTTTTCCCAGCCATGTTCTTTCTCGGTCCATTCCTTTGGCCTCTCAATAGTCCACTCATAGTATTATTATTATTACTCTGTCAGTCAGCTTTTGGCTCATTATAAATTAGCATTTTGAAGTGTTCTCACTTACATAGGGCACCCTAAATAAAACTTGATCCACAGCTAAAAGGGCAGTTGTTGTAATGCTTATGTGATTGAGGCAAAGCCCTTGCAGGCAATAGCAAGCTAAGGGCAGCTGATTATAATGGAAGGCTTAAGTAAGGCAGAAATGCTTCAGGCATGACGAGAACACAGACTGAAAGAATTGATGATCTGTTTCAGCAGAAAAATATCCATCAAAAGAGGAAGCTTTCCTAAAGGAGGGCCCAGCCAAGGTGTGGGCCTTAGAAAAGCTGGATGCATATTTTAGGAGACAGCAACGTGCTTTGTTGACAGGTCATAAGTCAAGAGACAAGTTTAATAAAGAATTCATGGAAAAACACTATTTTAACACCAGGCTATAAAGTTGGCCCCAGTAGAGTAGGACTTAGGAAGGTTTTCGGACATATTACTCGTTGATATCAGATGTTGAACTTAAAAGGCTACATCTTAAGATTTATGGAGCAGTGTCCAAGCATCATGACCTTGGACCTACTCCAGAGTCCCATGTATTATCTAAATGAATCCATTCAGACAACCATGTACTAACTTGGCTTTCGTTGTGCATTCTCTCCTTGTTAATTCCTGTTGTCTTTGAGCTTGAATTTCCTCTGGGGACTGACTCTCACACTCTCCCCACCTGGCTGTAGCACTACTGTTAAAACAACTGGATTGTGGACCCTGGAGCCCATGTTATTTCACGCCATGTCTTCAGGCTCCCTATTTGCCTTTTCTTGGTATCCTGATCATTAGTTAGGACTCTACCTCTCTCATCTTAGACCCATCCTGTGACCTGTGCAGCCTGCTTTACTAAACCAGTTACTGACACTGGTCCATTGGCTGGTGCCTGAGCTGAGTCCACCCCAGTCCTTCTTTGCTCCAACCCATCCCCTCTTCCCTTGCCACTTAAAATAGGGGATCTGGCAGGTCCTATGATTCAATCTCCCTACAAGTAGTATAATAATTTCTCTTTTTTTAGAAGTATGGCCTAAGGGTGGGCCACACCCATTATGAAACTCTAGAGTGAGGGGAAGTGGGGGGACACCCTATGTAGAAGCGCACCTACAAGCTTCAGAAGTGTTCTTTGTTTCCATACTCACCTCAATCTCAAGAATTGCTGAACTTAATTTCCTTTTTTTCTTCTCAATCTTTCTGCCAAATAACAGCAGAGATCAAAGTGACACTGGACGCTGGGGAAGGCTGGGTATTAAAATCAACTTGTTGGGTGTTGTAGCAGAAGAAGGGTGGTGGAACAGAGAGGTTTGAGCTAAATGCATTCATCGGAGGGAGTTATATCCTCAGTCAATATCCATCCTCTCCACACTTTATGTGAAATCTTTTTTTGACTCCTTGAGCTCACTAAGGTCATCAACACCTTTGGATCAGCCCTCAAAGAGGCCTTCTGGGGAAGAGAAACCCGTAAGGAAGGTTTTCTCCAGCCTTGTTCCCCTGAGACATCTGGTGTTCTTGCTGCCTGGCATCTAATCCTCCTTCTGGTAATAGAATCCATAGTTTCCTTGGGGAATCACTTATTTCTCCTACTTCAAGCCTGATTGCATTTTAGGTTGCATGTGACCCAGGTGTGGCTAATAGGGGTTCTATTCCCTCTGGGTATAGTGGTAGCTTAGGGATGGCACATGACCCAAGCTCGTCCAATCACTTGTGTTCACTCTTTTTGTTGGACCGATTGGAAAAGAGGCATCCTCTTTCTGTTAAGGTGTTGGGAAAATAAAAACAAACCTGAAACTGATGGCAGCCATCTTGCTTCTATGAAGGGTCAACTTGATTGTTAAGCAGCCAACATATAAGAAACCAGAGTCAAGAGATGGTAGAAAACCAAACTGACCAGAAAGCATCATTTGGGTCACTGGATCCAGTAGCGCCTGAAGCTGTAGTAGTTACCTCTTGACTTTACAGATATGTGAGCCAATAGCACTCCCTCCTTTTCCTTCCTCCCTCCGTCCTTCCCTCTCTCTCTCTCTCTCTTTCTTTTACTCTTAAGTTTCTTTAAATTGCAACCCAAAGAATCCCAGCTAGTATAGCTACTTATTTTATCCAAATCCTGCACTCCGAATTCCACGGACTCTATGTATAACATATTTACCAAGTTTTATAATGTATTCTCAGATATTTGTGTCCCCAAAGTTCAGTTATCATGTCTTGGGATCTTACCTCTCTTTTCTCTATACTCTTGCCTTTAAGGATTTCTTCCATCTCAGAGCTTCAGCTACTATACTGTGTAGATGATCTACGTTCCTCAGCATCAACAACCCACTTGGGAGTCAGAAACATACTTTACTCACATTTTATGAAACAGTTGTCCTTTAGATGGAAGAATTCACAAGGTACAACTGGAATTTTGCAAAATGTGGGCTGCTTTGGAGATTTCTCGTTTTATAATATCAGCAGTCCTCAGCTTGTGAATGGGCTACACATTTTACCAGGGAAACAGCATTATGCAGGAGGTGGTTAGGTTCCTAGGCTAGCCCACAAGACCAAATTGACCCCTAATGTAGGTGAACAATAGTGCTATACCTAATTATTCTCCAGGGTCAGTTACCATAGGGGATTATATTGGAATAACACATTCCAAATTCCACCTGGAGAGAGAGTAAAATCTGTTTCCCATCTGATTCCTATCAATGGGAATACTCCCTACCATCTCTCACCCCCAACTGCAGGATGCCACAGTAAGGCTTCCATTAAAATTCCAGAACCTACAATTTCAGCTGGGTCCCCTGCAACTACCATTTATGCAATAAGATTCCTTGATCTAACTCAGATCTTCACTGAACATCATCAAATCTCTATATTTAGTTATGGGCATCTTCATTGGCACATAAAATTCAATATATGCAAAATCGAACTCACTCCTTCTTCAAACTGCCACTCATATTCTGTAATAGAAACCCAGGAGTCATTTAAGACATCACATCCCCTCTTAGGTATTTGGTATTGTCACCCGGTCACCATGTCCTACAGATTCTCCCTTTAGATGTCTGGCACTCTGTCCCTTCTCCTCCAGCCCTGTGGTCATTCACAGTCTCCATTAAGGCCTTCTTGACTTCTCATCAGGATCACAGCCTTAGTCTCTGAAAAGTGGTCTTGCTGACTGCCCTGCACTCCCTCCCCAAGTCTCAACTCCACACTTCAGCTAGAGAGATTGTTCTACAACGTGACTCTGATCAGACCACACCCTGTTGTCACCCTTCATGGCTCCTCACAGGATTTAGGCTTAGGTTCTGTCTCCTTGTCTTAGCATACAGGCCTCCATGTGCTCTGGCTCTTGATAACTTCTCTTTTGTTTTAGCCATTTTGTGACCGACCACATTCATTCATTCAATAAACATTTACCAAGCACCAGGCACTGTCCTTTCTTGGCACTGGTAATATAGCAGTGAACAGAAACAAAAGCCCAGACCTCGTGGAGTTTCATTCTAACTGGGGAGACAGATGGAGCCTATCAGAAGGCAGTAAGTTCAGTGGAGAGACATAAAGCAAGAAAGGAGGAGAGAGTGAGAGGAAGGTGGTACAATTTAAAAAAGGGTGTTCATGGAATAGCTCATCAAAGGGGTGATTGTTGAATCCAGACTTGAAGGCGCTGAGAGAGCAAGCCAAGTGGATATCTGGGGGAGGAGATTGTAAGTGCAAGGGCCCCGGGGTGATTTCAAGGGTCTGTGAGAAAGCTAGTAGGTTGGAGGAGAGCAGGGGAGAGAGGGAGAGAGTGAGCTGAGGCACATCACCAAGAGTCTTGTAGACCGTTCATTGTGACTACTTTGGCTTTTATCAAAACTGAGTGAGATAGAAAACCATCGATTGTTCCGATCCTAAGAACAATGTGCTCTGACTTTATGTTTAAAAGTGAGCTACTTGTTCCCTAGAATGTGTCATAACTACTCCTGCATCCTGGCCTTAATTTATATCTACTAGAAGGGACGCTGGGATTTTTCACATAAGAACAATTAGAACTTGGGGAGGCTGGAAGCAGAATCTGTCAAGCCATTGGGAACACAGGAAGCTGTTTCTTGTTCTCAGGTCTCATATTTCCGCCTCTTATTTTTTGGTCAGCATACGTGCTTTGTACTTCTTTACTAAACTGGCTCTGTCTGCTTTTACAGCCCTTAATTGACCCCAAACTCCCAAGTTACAGGTCCAGCATTCAAATATCCTCCCACACTCCCTAGAATCTATTCCTTGCATCCTAAGTCCAAATTCTCCACAGAGAGAGAGAGAGAGAATTTGTCTCAGCCTGAGCCTGTGTCCACGCTGACCCAGTCAGCTATGCTGGGAAGCAGGGCCACGTAGGAAGGTCACTGTGGCTAAGGTCCAGAAGGGCAAAGGCAGTTCATAGAGAAGGGGGTGGGTCAGGGGCTCACAGACGTCCCCTTAGGTCTCTACTGCAAACCTTAGCCAGTCAATTACACTGAAAAAAAAAAAAACTCTAAATAAATAAGATAAGTCATAATTAACTGACTTTAAACACTTAAAAATATCAAAAAAAATACTGCATGTTTTCACTTATATGTAAAATCTAAAGAATAATACAAACGAACAAATAGAAACAGACTCACAGGTACAGAGAACAGATGCGTGGTTGCAGGAAGGAAGGGGGTGCGAGGAGGGGCAAATGGGGGAGTAAGAGGTACAAACTATTAGGTATAACACAGGTCAGTTACAAAGACGTAATGTACAGCACAGGGAATATAGCCGATAGATAATCTATAAAAATGTCAAGTTACTATATTGTGCACCTGAAACGAAGAGAATATTGTAAGTCAACTATACTTCAATTAAAAAAAAAATACCGAAGGGTTAGAGCAAAATTTTAAGAAAAATGAATGCCTAAATGTGATTTAGCATTTTTCATGAACAGTTCAACTGTTCATGATCCAATTTAATTTAATTCTAATTGTACTACTAGGACTCAGGAGAAGGATAAGTTTCAAAACCTGAATTCATACCCAAATGGGACTCAACTTCTGCGGTTTGAGCCTTAGAGCATCTCTAAAGTCAGTAGTCCTTACAGGAGACTGTCCTCGAATTTCACAAGAAGCCTCTAGTGACCTGCTTTCATTTATTGGTGAGAAGAGATTATCTTGCTTCCTAATTTCCTAATCAGTATTACTGTCTACAGCATCCTGCTCATTTTGCCTCCTCTGAGCCTTCTTCCCAGGAGGGAGAATGTCTGATTCCCTACTAATCAAGTTTTCCTTTTGAGCAGCTTGGTCTAAGTTGGAAAAGGATGAGAGACACCTTCTTATAAGCTTTCTTCTTCTCTAACTCTACTGCATTTGTTCAACACCAAGTATTTATTGAGCACCTATAGGTGAAGGCATCACAACTTAATCAGGCTCTGCTGCAGCTGTTTTATTATCTTGTTGCTCTGATAATAGATATACTTAAAGGAAACATTCACATTTTCCGGGTTTCTAAAGCATACACTAAAAATATTTAGCAGGTTATACAACGATTTCTCCAAATAAAGATCTGGAAAGTTCAAAATTAGGTGAGGAATCTATGCAGGTCCCTTGGCTTCTTTTTGTTTTCATTTAAAAAAAATTTTATCGAAGTATAGTTGATTTACAATGTTGTGTTAATTTCTTCTGTACAGCAAAGTGACTCAGTTAAACATACATGTATATATATATTCTTTTTCATGTTCTTTTCCATTATGGTTTGTCACAGGATACTGAATATAGTTCCTTGTGCTATACAGTAGGACCTTGTTGTTTATCCATCCTATGTATAATAGTTTGCCTCTGCTAATCCCAAACTCCCATTCCTTCCCTCCCCTCCCCACCCCCCTTGGCAACCACAAGTCTGTTCTCTATGTCCGTGAGTCTGTTTCTGTTTCATAGATAGGTTCATTTGTGTCATATTTTAGATTCCACATATAAGTGATATCATAAGGTATTTGTCTTTCTCTTTTTGACTACTTCGCTTAGTATGATAATCTCTAGGTCCATCCTTGGCTTTTTTTTTTAAAGCATATACCAAAACTTGTTCAGTCTACCTTTTTTTCAACACTTCTGACTGACTACATGGTTATACATCAGGTAAAGAGGCAGAAAGTATGTTATAGCTCTCACAGCTAATTTGTAATCCAACCTTGGCTTAAGTTAACTGTATGCCAACTATCACTTCCTGTCCAGATGTTAAAAATCAGTAACACATTCCTTGATCTAGCCAGCCGAGATGGTTTTGGTGGAGGGACCTGGTGCGGAGAGACTGCTGAGGTCTGAAATGTGTCAGCTTCCTATCTGTATATTTGATCCTGGAGCAGTCAGAGAGTCTTCACCTGTTGGGGGAGTCCAATCCATGTTTGTTCATGAGTTTCATTCAGCTGAGAAACTCCCATCATGAACTTTCCCACTCTCCTTGCTGAAAGGGGAAGGAGGTTGCAAAAACTGGCTTTGCCAAATTCCCTGGAAATGTCTGTTTACTGGGCTGCATGAAGTGATGTCTGTGATTGAATAATGATGCTTGAGTTCTTGACTGCAGTCTGTAGAGGATGCCTCTCTCATTTGCCAGCTGAAAAGCTGTAATTACTAAAATTGCTTATAATGCCTTTCCTTTAGGAGTTCATGTTAGGAGCCCCTTCAGGAAAATTCATTCATATATTCATGCATGCATTCATTCGTTCGTTCATTCCTTTCTTTCCCCTCATGGCCATTTGGGTGAGCCTGTTCTGCCCACGCACCATGAACCTGCCTGCCAAAGAAAGACGACTCACAAATTTTGATGTTTAAGATCAACTGATCTCCTCAGATAGACTCAGTGGTGTTCTGGGAAAGTTTGGACAATCAACTTGCTAAAAAAATAAAACTCTGATTTTCAGGGTCTGCCGATTTCCCTGGTATAAATACTGTAGTGTCTGATTACAAGCACAATGTGATGTCACTGAAGGTGGATCAGGGGAGAAGTGTGTACAATGGCCCTCAAGAGTGATAAGAGTCATGTGAGCCAGCTGCAAATGTTCGACACCCAAATCTCTACCCCCCTTTTTGTTTTGCTGATTTCTTTACCTCTTTCTTCTCTCTTTCTTGTCCCTGGTTTGAACTCTTAAACTGTTCTGCAGCTCCAACCTCATTTCTTACCTCTGGTCCTTTGGATTTGTTGTATGTGATGTTCTCTTTCCAGCTCTTGGGCCTTTACTCTCCCCTTCCCGACTGCTGATTTGACATGTGACATTTAAACGATTTGGTCAAGGTCACACAGCTGATAAGTGGCAAAGCTGAGACCTGAACCCCGGTCTGTTTTAATCCAAAGCCTATGCCTTTAACCAGAGTGCTAACATTTGGGGAAGGTTACAGATGCCCCAAGTAAGGGAAGAAAATGGGAACCCAGAAGGGGATCCAGGAGAGCTTTGCTAAAGAAATGGTATTTCAGGCTGTTGAAATGGAGGTAGGGATTTTTAAGGGAAATGAAAAGCTTGCATTGAGGCACAGAGGAAAGCAATTGTAGGGTGGGCTGTGAGTTTGAAGAGTATAATTTAAGGTGTGGTGAGCAGGTTAACTTGATCAAAATTATTTGGTGGGGCTTGTTTAAAATACTGATTGCTGGACCCCCTCCAGACTTCCTGACTGTGACTCTCTGGGGCTTGGGGCCTCTGGATCTTTTTTTTTTTCCCCCTCTATTTCTTTTATTTATTTATTTATTTGTTTGTTTATTTATTTATTTATTTTGGCTACGTTGGGTCTTCGTTGCTGCACGCGGGCTTTCTTTAGTTGCGGTGTGTGGGGGCTACTCTTCGTTGCGGTGCACGGGCTTCTCATTGCGGTGGCTTCTCATGTGGAGCACGGGCTCTTGGTGCATGGGCTTCAGTAGTTGCAGCATGTGGGCTCAGTAGTTGTGGCATGCAGTCTCTAGAGCGCAGGCTCAGTAGTTGTGGCGCATGGGCTCAGTTGCTCCGTGGCATGTGGGATCTTCCCAGACCAGGGCTCGAACCCGTGTCCCCTGCATTGGCAGGGGGACTCCCAACCACTGCGCCACCAAGGAAGCCCTCGGATCTATTTTTAACAAGCTCTCTTGGAGTTTCTGATGTACTCTATAGTTTGAAAACCAAATGGAGTCCTTAGGTGGAACCAGCAGGACTGTAGGGATAATCATTCAACAGGTTTATTTTTGTTTTCCATTGTCTGTTCAAACCCATTCTGGAGCCATGAGAGAGATCCCAGGGAAGCTCCAGGATTTTCCTGGTCACTAGTTAGTCACTCAATTCACCTCAAGCCATGGAAAAGTCTTATTTTAGCAAACGTGTCCCATGTTATATTTCAAATTCCATTGAAAGATTTTTTTTTTAATTTTAATTTGTAATCTTAATTTTAATTTTATTAAAATTTAAATTTTTAATTTTAAGATTTTATTTAAATATTTTTGAAAGTAAAGTGACAGCTTCTGTCTTCCTGCTCCTAGCGTGTGCTCAACAAGGTGCCTCTAAATTTTCCAGAGCTATGTTGGAAGGATGGAGAGAGTGTCAGGGTAGAAAAATTCTTATTTTTACTTTAGCACTGTGTTCTAGAGAAAAAACTACTTTGATTTTCCAGGTCCCCAAATTGGTCTTCATGTGTTTATCCTGCTACTCAGCTTTTATGCTGGGTTTTTAATTTAGCATCCATGATTTAAATTTCAAGAATTCTGCTTGTTTTTATTGTTGGCAGTCTAATTTTGATTTAAGAATGTGATATGTACTCAACTGTCTCTTAGTGTATTAACTATACTTATTTTAGAGTTCTCTTCTGATTCTTGTATTAACTCTGCTTCATTTGGGGTTAGTTCCTCTGCTTATTCAGCCTCATACCCCTCTTTCATGGTGTTTGCTTGAACTATTTAGTTGTCTAGATTGATTAGTGTGGTTCCTTTAGCACAACTGAAAATCACTGTGGCTCGGACAGTGAATGTGGATTGTGATTAAAGGCCATATGGTGTGGGGTGAGTTTTTCTTTAAGGAATTCAGAAAGTGCTTACATTCTGGACATGTGGACTCCTTGTCTATTGGGCCAATTTGAAGAGAGTTGGGGACACTTATTTGCTTCTCTCTCAAGCCCCAATCCTCCCTCATGAAATTCTCCTGTGGCAGATCCCCTACTGTATTAAGAAGATTTTTCTTTCACCAGGAACATCAGTAATGCATGGATGATTTAATATTAGGTTATATAAATGACCATATTAACAGATAAAAGAAGAAAAATTATTTAATTTAGATAAATGCAAAAATGGATATTCAATATATTTCAAAATCCAATGCTGATTTTTAAACATTTGGTTACATAACAAAAAGGGGACATGTGCTTAACATGACAAAATATGTAAAATTGACACACATTTACACCTATTGTAAAAAAAAAAACAGTGTTCACTTAATAGTGAAATGTTAAAAAATGTCCACTAAAGTGAGGAATAAAATGAGGCAAGTAATGCATATTCTGATATAAAATTTAGACATTACAGAAAAATGTAATGAAAATTGAAAGCCTCTCCCTCCATAATTCCACACTCTTGAAATAACCAGTATGAGTAGTTTGATGCCTTATTTCTTCAATTTCACTTTCCTAAGCACGTACTATGATTTATTATGGGTTTTTTGATGAATCACAAAATGGGATCAAAGACTAGCTAATACATTTAGATAGGCTTGTAAAGTAGCACAGCAGTTTTAACTGAGGACACAGAGTGGTTATTTATGGATGTTTCAATGATTTATTGATGTGTAACATACTACTCCAAGACTCAGTGGCCAAAGACCACAACCATTTCATTTGCTCATGATTCTGCCAATTGGGGTAGCTCCTCCCCTTCTCTCTCTCTCTCTCTCTCTCTCTATGTGGCCTTTCAATGTGATCTCTCCAGTGGGGGAACCAGACTTCTTACAAGGTAGGTGTGGGCTCCCGAAAGCACAGAAGTAGAATCTTCTAGGCTTCCTTAAAGCTTAGACACAGTGTCACTTCCACCATAGTCTATTGATGAAAAAAAGCAGGTCACAGGCGCTGCCCAGAATCAATGGCAATGGACTACACAAGGGTGTGAATGCTGGGAGGTGTGGTTTATTGGGACCACAATTCAACAGACTACAACTACATGACATGATTTTAGTTATAGACAATCCAAAAGAATCAACTGGAAAGTGATTAGAACCAATAAAAGAGTTCAGTAAGATTATTGACAGCAGGACAGATAAAGCCAATTATATACCTATAACAATGTTACAAAGTTTAATGGAATCAAAAATAGTATTTACAATACCACTAATAATTTATTTCATGAATATTTATTTAGCTACTACCGCATAACAAGTATTATGTTAAGCCCTGTCTATACAGAGGGACATAGAATAAACACAGATTTAACCATCATGAGACTTCTAGTCTAGAGAAGTACATACATTAAGCAGAGACTCTGAGATAGGAAGGAACTTAGTGCATTAGTGAGTTGTTGCTGTGATGAATGCTGTGTAACAAACAATCCCCAAATCTTAGTGGATTAAAACAAATTGTTCTGCTCAAGAGTGTTCAGGTTGCTTAGGGCAAAACAATTTTAGTGTAAGGGGTGGGCTCAGGTCTGCTGCACTTGTCTCTCAATCTGGGACCAGCAGCTAATCATAGTGTACTTTTCTCCTGCCAAGTGGCAGGAGGACAAGCCAAACCATGTCAGCACATTTAAAGCCTCTGTTTGCATCATTTACTTACATTCCATTGGCCAAAGTGAATCACATGGCAAGTCCAATATCAATGAGACAAAGATATATAATTCTATTACATGGATGAAGTGAAGAATTAGAAGCAAGATTGTAATCAACCACAGTCAATACTTTGAAGAACTGGAATTAGTCCACTGAATAAGAAACACAGTGGTGGGATATCTGGCTGAAGAGCTAGTTAGGGGCCAGATCATTTAGGGCCTTGTTGCCCTTGCTAAAGATGTTGAATTGCATGTAAGTGCAATGCAAAGCCATTGGAGATTTTTAAGCATGAGAGTGATATGATCAGTTTACCTTAAAAAAATGCTACCATGTAAAGAAGGGATTGGAAGAAGAAAGGAGAGGACATAAAGAGAGCAGTTGTGAAGCTATTGAAACAAGATGGTGGCTTGGCTTGGACAAGGAGAGTGATAGTGTAAAGAGAAGTGAGTGGGTTTGAAATATATTTTAGAAATAGAATAGTTAGACTTGGTTGTGAGTTGGGTGTGAGGTTGAGGGGGGACTCAGGTAAGACTCAGATGCCTGACAGTTGCACCAGGTGAATGCACATGCCCAAATTGCACTGGAGAGGACCTGGTGAAGGAATAGATTTCAGGAGGTAGATTAAAAGTTTAGTTTTGGATATACTGGATTCTATATACTTGTGAGACGATACTCATAAAATATCTACAGATAAACTTAACAAGCAATGTGAAGGATCCATATGAATAAATAAAACTATAAACCTCTATTGAGGGCCATAAAAGAAGATTTGAATCAATGGAGTGTCAAACCTTGCACTTAGATAGGAAGACTCAAAATTGTAAAGATGTCAATTTTCACTAAAGAAATCTATAAATTCAATGCAACTTCAATCAAAATTTCAATAGTGTTTTTTCTTGGAAGATGAAGCAATTCCCAGGAACATTCTCTAAAAGAAGTGTAATGAGAAATAACCTGTTCCATCGTGTATTAAAATACATTATAGGGACTTCCCTGGTGGCACAGTGGTTAAGAATCCACCTGCCAATGCAGGGAACACGGGTTCAAGCCCTGGTCTGGGAAGATCCCACATGCCGCAGAGCGACTCAGCCCGTGTGCCACAACTACTGAGCTTGCTCTCTAGAGCCTGCATGCCACACCTACTGAAGCCTATGCTCTTAGAGCCCATGCTTCACAACAAGAGAAGCTACCGCAATGAGAAGCCCATGCACCACAACAAAGAGTAGCCCCTGCTCACCGCAACTGGAGAAAGCCCGTGTGCAGCAACAAAGACCCAACGCAGTCAAAAATAAAAATAAATAAATAAATTTATTTAAAAAGTACATTATAAAGCAACAAAAGTTATAACAGCAGAATATAGACAGAAATAGACTAACAGCTCCATGGCATTGAATAAAGTATAGAAATATAGATCCAAGAACAGATGAGATTTTAGTATATTACAAGGATAGAATATCCAAGTGGTGGAGAAAAGTCATATTATTTAGTGAAAGGTTTAAAGACAACTGGATAGCTATTTAGAGAAAAAAAATAAAGCAGCATTTAGAAAGCTCTACTTCTCTTTTTATCTGCTATATACTATTCCATAGTTTCAGTATAGCATAGTTTAGTAAGTTATATTCGTATTGGTGTACTTTTAGGTTTTTTTTCTCTTTTTTTGTTATAAACAATAGCATGAAAAGAAAATTTTTATATTTCCTCTTTGGACAAATGTGTGAATCCTTCTCTAGGATAGATTCCAAGATGTGAAACTGCTGGGTCAGAAAGTATGTACTGTTTTTGTTTTTGTTTTAAAGTACTGCTAAATTTCCCTTTGAAATCTCAAACTACACTCTAGCAGCAGTGGGCAAGAAAACAAAACTAAAATAAACCCAAATAAAACAGATGGATCAAATTAATAAAAATAAAAGCAGAAACAAATGAAACAGGAAAAAAAAACAAAACAGTTGAGATGATCCATAAAACCCAAAGCTAGGTTTTTTTAAAGGCTGATGAAAACACACAAACTTTCTGCAAGTATGATCAAGGCAAAGAAAGAGGACACGCATGGTGTTGGGAAAGATGAAGGAGTTATAGGATGGATACAGAAGAGATTTTTCAAATTAAGAGACTACTTTGTATAGCAGCTTTGCCGAAGTCAGAAGGTGAGGCAAAAACTGCATATAACGAAAATTGCCATTGACATTCCTTTGTAAGTTGTGCTCATGTTGGAGACAGATATGCTTTTGTAAAAATCTAATGTTTTTCTTCAGTTTTGAATCCCATCACTACTTCTTCCATTAGTGGCCAACTTATATGAAAAATACCTTTAAACTGTAGAATCACGCTGGGATTGGGGAGGTGCTCAAATGTAGAAACAGACTGGCTGCATGAACAGCATATTCACATCTTGCTCAGGTGAGGCATAGCCTCTATAATCGGAATAACCGGAGGAATTGTCCACATAATTTAAACTGTCAGGCTCCCTCTTTTCTTTTAAAAAATTAAAAAAATTTGAATGGAGCATGTATAGTTGAATTCACATATACTAAATGTATGGATGATCTGATTCAGCTATATAACTTTATATCAGTCCACTTGAAAACCTAGATGAATGGACTAAAAATCTCAGAGAAAAATATAAATTCTCAAAAATTGGCCCGAGAAAACCAACAGAAACACCCACAAAAATAGAAATGGTAGTTAGAGGTCCACCTACCAACCTGCTCTCCTTCCCTGTCACCCTGGACACAAGTCCTTTGTAGTTATATAGGCAAGTTCTACTGAGTGTTAGGGAAGAGCTCACTGCCATCTTATATTTCAGAACATAGGAAAAATATGGGACCCACCAATCTTATTTTATAAGGCTAGATTTTTTCCTGATATCAAGACAAGAAAATACAATTACAGGCTAATATCACTTACGAATGTAGAGGCAAAAACTGTAAAAAAAAAAAAAAAAACTAGGTAATTGAATCTAGTGGTGTATTAAAAAAGTACATCTTGATCAAGTAAGATTTATCTGAGAAATTCAAGTTTGGGGATCAATGTAACCATCAATGTAACTTACTGTATTTACTGATTAAAGGAGAAAATCATTCATTGGATACTGGGAAGACATTTGCTAAATGCAACTGTTTTTTTCATGATCAGAAAACACTAGCAATAGAGGTAAGGAGCATCTATACTCTTTAATGTTATACTGAATGGTGAATCTTTAGAAACATTGTCATTAAGTAAGAAGCAACACATGGATGCCTGCTTTAGCTACTTATAATTACAATTCTAGTGAGAACCTGGCCAATGCAATATGAAAAGGATAAATATTAGACAGGAATATAGAATTTACAGAATGGTATTAATGGAAACATGAAAACACTGTTCTCTCCACTTTCCTTGCTGTTAGTAACACTTAAAAAAGCACATAAGGAAATACTAGATTTGCTCTTCTATAACTCAGTTATATATATGGACTCTCTCTATAAAGGCACATATACATTACATGAACTAATGCAGTTTGCTTAACCAGGTCCTCACTGATGAACTTTGCGTTTCTTCCATTTCTTTTCTACTGTGCACACTTCGCCTTTGAGGGATACATTTCCAGATCTTGAATTGCTAGATAAAAAACAGCCTAGATGTCCTTCAGCAGGTGAATGGTTAAGCAAACTATGGTTTGCTTTGCATTCCAAACCACGGAACACACCTCAGCAGTAAAAAAGAATAGACTATTGGTACACACTACATCTTGGATGAAACTAGGGAATTATGTTGCATGAAAAGAGCCAATCCTAAAAGGTTAAAATACGGTATCATTCCCTTTACAGACAGATTAGTGATTAGCATGGGTTAGGGATAGGATGGGGGTAGGGTGGTAGAGGGTGGGAGGGAGGTGAGGGTGGTTATAAAAAGGCAAAGGGACAAAAAAGCTGGCAAATACTACAAATATCATCAAACCTAAAAAAATTAAATATTATTTTTATTTGTAAAAAAGGCAAAGAGAATAATCCTTGTGGTGATGGAACTGCTCAGTCTCTTGACTGTGGTGGTGGGTATATGAACCCAAACGTGATAAAATTTTATAGGAGTAAATACACACACACGCAGACATGCAAACACACACACACAAATGAGTACAAGTAAAATGGGAAATCTGAATAAGTTGAATGGATTGTGTCATTGTCAACATCTCAGTTGTGATATTGTACCATAGTTTTATAAAATGTTATCATTAGGGAAAACGAATAAAGATTTCATGGGATTTCTGTGTATTATTTCTTACAATTAATATTTACAATATTATCACAAATATTATTCCTTACAACTACTCAAAATATAAAAAAAATTTAAAAGTCACTTCAAGTTAAAAGGGTATATATAATTTTAAATTTTTTTATTTCTGTAAAGTTGCCCTCCTAAGATGTTACTTCAGTGTGTACTCCTAATGATGATAAAGCATAAGAGTTTATCTTCCTCCAATTTAAAACAACAAAGAGATACTACTTTTGTCCTATCAAATCGGAAAGAATTAAAGTCATACGTATCCCACTGTTGGCCAGGGTATGGGGAAGAGGCACTCTCAAATGTTTTGGGTGCTGCAAGTTGGGTTCCCCAAGAAGTGGACTCTGAGACAAAGAGTTGTGGGTAAGAGGTTTATCAGGGCGTCCTATTGGGATCAACAATTATAGAAGGGAAGGGAGGAAGCATTGGGCAGAGGGAGAAGTTGAGCTAAGATGCAGTCTCAACAGAGACCTTAGCTGACCCTATAGATAGTTTTGAAGCTTGGATGAACTTTCAGAGTTGTCTTCAGCTGGGGGTTCAGGGGTGAAGCTTTTTGCCCTCCTGTAGACCGGTTACTGGATGTACCAATTGTGCCATCACTGGGGTGGCTTATGATAGATATTGACTGTTGTCAACTGGCTGAGCATTTTGTCTTCCAAGTTTTATAGTGCTTTGTCCCTGATGGATGCTCTTTAGTGGACAGGAATATATTCACCCTTCATGCCCACTTCCACCATGTCCATCCCCTTGTCCCTGATATATCAATCACTCTCCATCCAGGCCAAGTCATTCTCCACTGCCCAGGGATCTAGGTATATTTTAATCTCAGATCCCTTTTCTTTCCTCACAAAACAGATAACCAGCTATACTGGTTTGTATTTTTTGCTGTGCTGACATTTAAAAAAAAATTTTTTTTTTTTTTTTGGCCACATGGTATGCAGGATATTAATTCCCTGACCAGGATTTGAACCTGTGCTCTCTGCAGTGGAAGCTTGGAGTCCTAACCACTGGACCACCAGAGAAGTCCCTAAAAATTTTTATAAGGTCAGTTTATTTATCTCTATTTAATTTTTTCTTCTGTGGCTTCTGGATTTTATGCCACAATTGGGAAGACTTCCCATTCCAAATTTATTTTAAAATTCATCTTTTTAAAAGTAATTTTTCAGCTTCAGTTTTTTTTGTCCTTTTGATATTTGTTATGATGTAAACAATTAGTTAAGGATGTAGCACTATTCATTCAAAAGGCTAGCCAGCAGGCTCAATACTATTTATTTAATATTTTACAATTTTACCATCCAGTTGAAATGTTGGCAGGGAGGATAGACCTGTAAGTCACAAAATTAATTGGACCAATGTTCCAAAAAAGATAATAGAGAATAAGAGGGAGAGAATCATTACATAAACAATACAAGAAAATTTCCTAGAGCTGAAGACAGATGCACACAGTGCTGAGAAGTGTTACAAACAAACAAACAAACAAACAAACTGACTATGATACATTAGGTAAATTCTAGTTCCCCAAGGATAAGGAGAACATTCTTGAAACTTCCAGAGGGAAGAAACAGACTTCCAAGAAAGAAAAGAGAATTAGATTGGTATCAGACTTCTCAGTAGCAACACTGGTTCCTAGGGAAAGATAGAGTTCAAAATTCTGAGAGAAAATTATGTTGCACCTAAAATTCTCCATTCAGTAAAACAACCAGTCAAGTATGGGAAAAATAAAGACATTTTCATTTATACAAGTATTTAGAAATTTTATCATTCGGAGCCCTTCTCTGTATAACAAAAACCATGAAATGTGGCAAGGATAAACTCAAGTATTAGTATTCAGATTAAATGTGAATGAGTTAAACTTCTCTATAAAAAGGTAGAAACTATAGCTACCATTTAGTGAGTATTAACCATGTTTTAGGCATTGTTCTAGGCACTTTAAATAGATAATTTTATTAAATGCTAATGATAAATTCTGCAAGGTGGCTTCTATTTTTACTCTCCTGTTACAGATGAGAAAACTGAAGCCTAAGAGAGACTTTGCCATTTGCTTAAAGTGTAGAATCCAGGCTTAAACCTAAGCTCTTTGATGCTTAAGGCTGTGCTCTTATCATTCTATTAAACTGCCACTCAGCTTTGTTAAAATAACATTATTCACATGTTATTTATAAGAGATAAACCAGGGCAAAAATATATATATATATAAAATCTGAAAATAAAGGGTTGGAGAGAGTTATACTAGGCAAATAATAACAAAACTGAGAGGAGACAGGGACCATAATATTAATATCTGTGTCATATGATGTAAATAAAGCAACTTTGGGAACAGTGCATGTGGTATAATTCTGTTTATGTTAATAAAAATTTGTGTGTGTGTGTATGCGTGTGTATGCTGTGGAATTAGGGAATTAGTGGCGGCATGTAGTGGGTATGCACATAGATTGTTTAAGTTATTGTATAGTGCTATTTTATTTGTGTAATTAAAAATGATTTAAAAAAAAAATAAGGAACAAACACCATTCCTGATGTTTAGGAGTTTATTGGTTTAGCTGGGGAATAGGCAGGTGCCCAACTGTCTGTAATGCAAACCAAGAGAGAAACTAGGGAGGGAGGCTACATACTATGTTGGATGAATACAAAACTAAACCTTAAAAGTGGTGATAAAATAAGGTGTCATCAAGCACTTTCTCCCATCCTGCTTTGATGATTCTCCCTTTCCATTGAGGGTTGAGGAGGGCGGAGATCAGGAGGCAATATACAAGAATGACAGTGTCAGCCACGTGTCTCCTTTTCAAAGCAATGGAATGTTTTCGATCAGAAAGAAAAATGAAAAGAAAAACCAACAAAAACAACTCAACTTTTCTTATTTCATTTGAACTTGGTTGTCCATCACTTTACAGTTGCTATGACAACAGCAGCTCTCCTCCTTCTTCTTTTGGATCTATTTCCAAACTGAGAACAATGAATGTAAAAGATCAGAAAGTGGGAAAAGCAAGTAGGCATTGAAGGCATTATAATTATTTACCCTGGAGAAGAGAATGCTAAGAGATGGCAAATATATTATTCTGGGCTATTAAAATTTACTAGACATAAGTAGTTCTCTGCTGGGGCCCAAGATAAAGTCAGATTTATTTTAACTGGAGGGAAATAGCTTCAGGGAAAAAGTCCCTGATAGAAAGTTCTGTGGGACTCCTTTTCTTCTTTCAAAGTAGATTGATGGCGAGGCACTGGAGTTTTGTATCCTGCAGTGGTTGTCATCATCCCCTGAAAAATTCTTGGAACACCATACCACAATAACAACAAACAACAAACACAGTACTTACTCTGTGAGTTTTTATATTTAAGTATAAAACACCACTAAGAGTTTTATGTTTATAAAATACCATTCAGAGTTTTATATTTATTATCTCACTTAATACCTGCAACAGTCCTATGAGGAAGAGACCATTATTATTCCCATTTTATGGACCAGAAAACTGAGGATTGGAGAGCTTAGCAACTTGCCTGAGGTCACACAGGTGATGAATGGCAGAGCTGGGATTTGAACTCAGGAAATCTGTATTCTTAACGAGTGATAGTTTCTTGTGGTAGATAACATCTCTCTTATCCAACTGTGTTGGGCTCTTGGAAGGAATCCTGTATAAAACCCTTACAGACATGAGTTCTAATCTTATTTATCCATTCATTGAGCCATTTGTTAATAACTATTTATTGAATACATACTATATGCAATCTCTAGCTAGGCACTGGTGATTCAGAGGAAAGCAGGATGGACCAAGGTGTCTTATGGCTTATAGTCTAGGAAATGACCACAGACAAAACAAATAAATGAATATGATAATTTCAGGTACTAGTAAGTGCTATGAAGGAAATAAACTGGGCAATGAGAAGGGGAATATGAGGTGGAGGGTGAAGGGTAGGCTGCTTTAGGTTGCTTTATGTTAGGGAAGACCTTTCTAAGGAGGTAATGATTTGAACTGAGACCTGGGTGATGGCAAGGAGCCATGTGCAGATCTGGGAGAAGAACCTTCTAGGCAGAGGAGCAGCAAATGTAAATTTGGTAACAAGCGTGAAAGTGGGGCAGTGAGGTTAGAGCATAGTGAACCAGGGCAGGGAGCTGGCTTTAGATGAGTTTGGAGAGTTTGGATTGACAGGCAGGGTCACCATTTAGGGTTGTGGATATGCTACTGGCATCCAGTGGGTGGAGGCCATAGGTGCTGCTAAACCTCTTACAATGTGCAGGACGGCCCCCACCAAAAGTATTATCCATCCCTAAATGTCCGAAGCCCCAAGGTTGAGAAGCCCTGATCTCTGTATAAAAACCCTGATCTCTGTATACAACGTTATAGCCTTATAGGCCAAGGAAGAGATTGGATTTCATTGTAAGTGAAGGAGAATCCATCAGAGGACTTGAAGCAGTGGAATGTCTTTATGTTATTCATATTTCAGAAGATAACTATGGCTGCTGATAGAAACTACTTTGTAGCAGATCAAGGGTAGAAACAGAAAGAGCAATGAGGTTTTTTTTTAAATTAATTAATTAATTTTATTTTTAGCTGTGTTAGGTCTTCATTTCCGTGCGAGGGCTTTCTCTAGTTGCGGCAAGCGGGGGCCACTCTTCATCGCGGTGCGCGGGCCTCTCACTATCTCGGCCTCTCTTGTTGGGAGCACAGGCTCCAGATGCGCAGGCTCAGTAGTTGTGGCTCATGGGCCTAGTTGCTCCGCGGCATGTGGGATCTTCCCAGACCAGGGCTCGAACCCATGTCCCCTGCATTGGCAGGCAGATTCTCAACCACTGCGCCACCAGGGAAGCCCGAGCAATGAGTTTTAAAAAAATTATTTTGTAGTAGTAGTAGTAAGTATTCCAGGTGAATGGAGATGGGGGCTTGATTTAGGGGAACAGCAGTGGAGATGGAGAGAAATGGAAGGATTTGGGAGGCAGAGGTGATCAGGTTGCTGATGGATTGAATGTGGGGCTTCCATGAAAGAAAGGAACCAAGGACGACCCCCAGGTTGTGGCCTGAGCAATGAGGCAGGTGGACACTGTAGCTGTATATTGACATGGGGAGGAGGGAGTCTGGGGACAATGAGAAGAAACCAAGAGTTCTCGACATGCTAGACTTGACAAACCTATTAGCTGTACAAGGGGAGGTGTCATCTAGGCTGTTGGAAATGCAGTCACATAAAAGACTTACCCTCACTGTGCTCTTTTAGAAAATGAGCAATGGCCTTAAAATTCTTTGATCCTTGAGCAATACAGCCTGGAGATAAGGGACTAGATCTGATGGACTGCAGCTGTATCACCTAATTCTCCATCTCACCGAATTTTCCTCTCAGAGCACCACTATGAAACAGACAAGAGATGAGAAAATTAGTCCTGTTTTGCAGAAATCGAATTATGCTGCACAAGAACTGACATTCCTAAGGGGCCAGAGTGAATCCGTTGTTGGATAATCACCTGGGAGCATCCCAAGAACTAGGTCTGGGATCTCCCCAGCAGCTGAAGGAGACTAACAGAAATAAAATCACACCATGCCATGAAAGGGGCTGTTTGAACCTCCAAGGAGAGGACCTTGGAAGATTATAACTCGTGATTCTCACCAGTTTCTTTCCCAGTGGCCCAGAGGCTCTGCTCTGTGTCTCCTCCCAAATTAAAGAATGCTGGTCTTGCATTCCTGACAAACTTGTGAAAGAGCTGAAGTAGGTAAAATACCTTATTTTAAAATTGTAGCAGTTTTCTTGGTATCTATCCACAGGCTGGGAAGGACTTATTTTTTTGAGGTTATTTGGAGCCAAATGAACTGAAACATTTTTTGGGGGGGTGCGGAATGAGATGATGTGAGAGGAAAAGAAGACTGAGAGTAAAGTTCCTTTTATTTTATTTGATGGTGGAGGTGGGCAGCCTTGGTAGCAGGGCACACACCCCGTCCTCCTCTTGCGTGGGTGACTTTCCTGGCTGAAATAGGGTAACGCCCAGGGGAAATAATCTGACTCTGTTTCTGGTAATTAAATGGAGAATGTCAAGTCTCCCAGAGGACGATTTCTTATTGGGGAGGCAGCAATCTTTGTTTGCAGCTACTTACTGGTGGAAAAGTAAAATGAGCCCTGTTTTGATGAAGTGTCCTGGAACTAGTGAAACATTTCGTGAAGGGCATTGTCTCCAAGACTTGCTGAATCCATTCTATTGAACCAAAAAGGCAAGTCAAAAAAGAATCTTGGCAGTTAGTTTATAAGAGAGAGAGCATGAGAGAGAGAGAGAGAGAAAGAATGAGCGAGAGAGAGAGAGAGAGAATGAGCGAGAGAAACAGAATGAGAGAGAGAGAGAGACTAACATGGACAAATAATTTTTCAAAAGCTTACATGCCAAGCTTGGTGATATGGATGCAATGGTGAAACAACAGGTCTTGGGCAAGTATTTTAGATTTTTGAGCCATAGAGTTTCTGTTACAAATATTCAATTCTGCCATCGTAGTGGAGACTTAAAGAAAAACACACAACATGAGAGTTGTGAAATTAAGTTTTATTCAGGGTCTTACTGAGGACTATAGCCTGGGAGACAGCTCTGAGGAACTGCTCTGAAGACGGAGAGGAGAGGCTCGTTTATACATGATTTTTTTTTTTTTTTTTTGGCTAGGAAATACATGCAGTCAGGCATACATCTTGGTAAAAGATTAGTGCTAATCAGAAAGAACAAATATCTCAATTCGATGATTTTAGTACTTTATATGGGCAGATGCAAGAATCTGGGGGTCATTGAAATTCTTCTTGAGATACACATCTAACTATCTAAGGGCCTGTTTATCCAAAGCACAGAGTACCTCATCCTGAATTCCTCTCAGGGTGCACTGTTGGTGGGTGACTGCAGTGGGTTGTGACTTAATCCTTGTAGAACTGGGTGGTGGGCAATGCTCTTTTGTTCTTTTTTTTTTTTTTTAACATCTTTATTGGAGTATAATTGCTTTACAGTGGTGTGTTAGTTTCTGCTTTATAACAAAGTGAATCAGTTATACATATACATATGTTCCCATATCTCGTCCCTCTTGCATCTCCCTCCCTCCCACCCTCCCTATCCCACCCCTCTAGGTGGTCACAAAGCACCGAGCTGACCTCCCTGTGCTATGCGGCTGCTTCCCATTAGCTATCTGTTTTACGTTTGATAGTGTATATATGTCCATGCCACTCTCTCACTTTGTCCCAGCTTACCCTTCCCCCTCCCCATATCCTCAAGTCCATTCTCTAGTAGGTCTGTGTCTTTATTCCCATCTTGCCCCTAGGTTCTTCATGACCTTTTTTTTAGATTCCATATATATGTGTTAGCATATGGTATTTGTTTTTCTCTTTCTGACTTACTTCACTCTGTATGACAGACTCTAGGTCCATCCACCTCACTACAAATAACTCAATTTCATTTCTTTTTATGGCTGAGTAATATTCCATTGTATACAGCCCCATCTTCTTTATCCATTCATCTGTTGATGGACACTTAGGTTGCTTCCATGTCCTGGCTATTGTAAATAGAGCTGCATGAACATTTTGGTACATGACTCTTTTTGAATTATGGTTTTCTCAGGGTATATGCCCAGTAGTGGGATTGCTGGGTCTTATGGTAGTTCTATTTGTAGTTTTTTAAGGAACTTCCATACTGTTCTCCATAGTGGCTGTATCAATTTACATTCCCACCAACAGGGCAAGAGGGTTCCCTTTCCACCACACCCTCTCCAGCATTTATTGTTTGTAGATTTTTTTGATGATGGCCATTCTGACCAGTGTGAGGTCATACCTCGTTGTAGTTTTGATTTGCATTTCTCTAATGATTAATGATGTTGAGCATTCTTTCATGTGTTTGTTGGCAATCTGTATATCTTCTTTGGAGAAATGTCTATTTAGGTCTTCTGCCCATTTTTGGATTGGGTTGTTTGTTTTTTTTAAATTGAGCTGCATGAGCAGCTTGTAAGTTTTGGAGATTAATCCTCTGTCAGTTGCTTCATTTGCAAATATCTTCTCCCATTCTGAGGGTTGTCTTTTCATCTTGTTTATGGTTTCCTTTGCTGTGCAAAAGCTTTTAAGTTTCATTAGGTCCCATTTGTTTATTTTTGTTTTTATTTCCATTTCTCTAGGAGGTGGGTCAAAAAGGATCTTGCTGTAACTTATGTCATAGAGTGTTCTGCCTATGTTTTCCTCTAAGAGTTTGGTAGTGTCTGGCCTTACATTTAGGTCTTTAATCCCTTTTGAGTTTATTTTTGTGTATGGTGTTAGGGAGTGTTCTATTTCATTCTTTTACATGTAGCTGTCCAGTTTTCTCAGCACCACTTATTGAAGAGGCTGTCTTTTCTCCACTGTATATTCTTGCCTCCTTTATCAAAGATAAGGTGACCATATGTGCGTGGGTTTATCTCTGGGCTTTCTATCCTGTTCCACTGATCTATATTTCTGTTTTTGTGCCAGTACCGTATTGTCTTGATGACTGTAGCTTTGTACTATAGTCTAAAGTCAGGGAGCCTGATTCCTCCAGCTCCGTTTTTCTTTTTCAAGATTGCTTTGGCTATTCGGGGTCTTTTGTGTTTCCATACAAATTGTGAAATTTTTTGTTCTAGTTCTGTGAAAAATGCCAGTAGTAGTTTGATAGGGATTGCCTTGAATCTGTAGATTGCTTTGGGTAGTAGAGTCATTTTCACAATGTTGATTCTTCCAATCTAAGAACATGGTATATCTCTCCATCTATTTGTATCATCTTTAATTTCTTTCATCAGTGTCTTATAATTTACTGCATACAGGTCTTTTGTCTCCTTAGGTAGGTTTATTCCTAGATATTTTATTCTTTTTGTTGCAATGGTAGATGGTAGTGTTTTCTTAATTTCACTTTCAGATTTTTCATCATTAGTGTATAGGAATGCAAGGGATTTCTCTGCATTAACTTCGTTTCCTGCTGCTTTACCAAATTCATTGATTAGCTCTAGTAGTTTTCTGGTAGCATCTTTAGGATTCTCTATGTATAATATCATGTCATCTGCAGTGACAGCTTTACTTCTTCTTACCTGATTTGGATTCCTTTTATTTCTTTTTCTTCTCTGATTGCTGTGGCTAAAACTTCCAAACTATGTTGAATAAGAGTGGTGAGAGTGGGCAACCTTGTCTTGTTCCTGATCTTAGTGGAAATGGTTTCAGTTTTTCACCGTTGAGGACGATGCTGGCTGTGGGTTTGTCATATATGGCCTTTATTATGTTGAGGAAAGTTCCTTCTGTGCCTACTTTCTGGAGGGTTTTTATCATAAATGGGTGTTGAATTTTGTCAAAAGCTTTCTCTGCATCTATTGAGATAATCATATGGTTTTTCTCCTTCAATTTGTTAATACGGTATATCACATTGATTGATTTGCATGTATTGAAGAATCCTTGCATTCCTGGGATAAACCCCACTTGATCGTGGTGTATGATCCTTTTAATGTGCTGTTGGATTCTGTTTGCTAGTATTTTGTTGAGGATTTTTGCATCTGTGTTCATCAGTGATATTGGCCTGTAGTTTTCTTTCTTTGTGACATCTTTGTCTGGTTTTGGTATCAGGGTGATGGTGGCCTCGTAGAATGAGTTTGGGAGTGTTCCTCCCTCTGCAATATTTTGGAAGAGTTTGAGAAGGATAGGTGTTAGCTCTTCTCTAAGTGTTTGATAGAATTCGTCTGTGAAGCCATCTGGTCCTGGGCTTTTGTTTGTTGGAAGATTTTTAATCACAGTTTCAATTTCAGTGCTTGTGATTGGTCTGTTCATATTTTCTATTTCTTCCTGGTTCAGTCTTGGCAGTTTGTGCATTTCTAAGAATTTGTCCATTTCTTCCAGGTTGTCCATTTTATTGGCATATAGTTGCTTGTAGTAATCTCTCATGATCCTTTGTATTTCGTCAGTGTCAGTTGTTACTTCTCCTTTTTCATTTCTAATTCTGTTGATTTGAGTCTTTTCCCTCTTTTTCTTGATGAGTCTGGCTAATGGTTTATCAATTTTATTTATCTTCTCAAAGAACAAGCTTTTAGTTTTATTGATCTTTGCAATTGTTTCTTTCATTTCTTTTTCATTTATTTCCGATCTGATCTTTATATTTCTTTCCTTCTGCTAACTTTGGGGGTTTTTTTTGTCCTTCTTTCTCTATTTGCTTTAGGTGTAAGGTTATGTTGTTTATTTGAGATGTTTCTTGTTTCTTAAGGTAGGATTGTATTGCTATAAACTTCCCTCTTAGAACTGCTTTTGCTGCATCCCATAGGTTTTGGGTCTTCGTGTTTTCATTGTGACTTGTTTCTAGGTATTTTTTGATTTTTTCAGTGACCTCTTGGTTATTAAGTAGTATATTGTTTAGCCTCCATGTGTTTGTATTTTTTACAGATTTTTTCCTGTAATTGATATCTAGTCTCATAGCGTTGTGGTCGGAAAAGATACTTGATATGATTTCAATTTTCTTAAATTTACCAAGGCTTGATTTGTGACCCAAGATATGATCTATCCTGGAGAATGTTCCATGAGCACTTGAGAAGAATGTGTATTCTGTTGTTTTTAGATGGAACGTCCTATAAATATCAATTAAGTCCATCTTGTTTAATGTATCATTTAAAGCTTGTGTTTCCTTATTTATTTTCATTTTGGATGATCTGTCCATTGGTGAAAGTGGGGTGTTAAAGTGCCCTACTATGATTGTGTTACTGTCGATTTCCCCTTTTATGGCTGTTAGTATTTGCCTTATGTATTGCGGTGCTCCTATGTTGGGTGCATAAATATTTACAATTGTTATATCTTCTTCTTGGATTGATCCCTTGATCATTATGTAGTGTCCTTCTTTGTCTCTTGTAATAGACTTTGTTTTATACAATTTTTTTTTAGACTGTTGCTTTTTTTTTTTTAATTTTTATTTATTTATTTATTTATTTATGGCTGTGTTGGGTCTTTGTTTCTGTGCGAGGGCTTTCTCCAGTTGTGGCAAGCGGGGGCCACTCTTCATCGCGGTGCGTGGGCCTCTCACTATTGCGGCCTCTCTTGTTGCGGAGCACAGGCTCCAGACACGCAGGCTCAATAATTGTGGCTCACGGGCCTAGTTGCGGCATGTGGAATCTTCCCAGACCAGGGCTCGAACCCGTGTCCCCTTCATTGGCAGGCAGATTCTCAACCACTGCGCCACCAGGGAAGCCCCCATAATCTTTGTTTTAAAGTCTATTTTGTCTGATATGAGAATTCCTACTCCAGCTTTCTTTTGATTTCCATTTGCATGGAATATCTTTTTCCATCCCCTCACTTTCAGTCTGTATGTGTCCCTAGGTCTGAAGTGGGTGTCTTGTAGACAGCATATATATGGGTCTTGTTTTCGTATCCATTCAGCCAGTCTATGTCTTTTGATTGGAGCATTTAATCCATTTACATTTAAGGTAATTATCGATATGTATGTTCCTATTACCATTTACTTAATTGTTTTGGGTTTGTTATTGTAGGTCTTTTCCTTCTCTTGTGTTTCCTGCCTAGAGAAGTTCCTTTAGCATTTGTTGTAAAGCTGGTTTGGTGGTGCTGAATTCTCGTAGCTTTTGCTTGTCTGTAAAGGTTTTAATTTCTCCGTCAAATCTGAATGAGATCCTTGCTGGGTAGAGTAATCTTGGTTGTAGGTTTTTCTCCTTCATCACTTTAAATATGTCCGGCCACTCCCTTCTGGCTTACAGAGTTTCTGCTGAACGATCAGCTGTTAACCTTATGGGGATTCCCTTGTGTGTTATTTGTTGTTTTTCCCTTGCTGCTTTTAATATGTTTTCTTTATATTTAATTTTTGATAGTTTGATTAATATGTGTCTTGGCGTGTTTCTCCTTGGATTTATCCTGCATGGGACTCTCTGTGCTTCCTGGACTTGATTAACTATTTCCTTTCCCATATTAGGGAAGTTTTCAACTATAATCTCTTCAAATATTTTCTCAGTCCCTTTCTTTTTCTCTTCTTCTTCTGGGACCCCTATAATTTGAATGTTGGTGCGTTTAATGTTGTCCCAGATGTCTCTGATACTGTCCTCAATTCTTTTCATTCTTTTTTCTGTATTCTGCTCTGCCGTAGTTATTTCCACTATTTTATCTTCCAGGTCACTTATCCATTCTTCTGCCTCAGTTATTCTGCTATTGATCCCTTCTAGAGAATTTTTAATTTCATTTATTGTGTTGTTCATCACTGTTTGTTTGCTCTTTAGTTCTTCTAGGTGCTCGTTAAATGTTTCTTGTATTTTCTCCATTCTATTTCCAAGGTTTTGGATCATATTTACTATCATAATTCTGAATTGTTTTTCAGGTAGACTGCCTATTTCCTCTTCATTTGTTAGGTCTGGTGGGTTTTTGCCTTGCTCCTTCATCTGCTGTGTGTTTTTCTGTCTTCTCATTTTGCTTATCTTACAGTGTTTGGGGTCTCCTTTTCGCAGGCTGCATGTTCGTAGTTCCTGTTGTTTTTGGTGTCTGTCCCCAGTGGCTAAGGTTGGTTCAGTGGGTTGTGTAGGCTTCCTGGTGGAGGGGACTAGTGCCTGTGTTCTGGTGGATGAGGCTGGATCTTGTCTTTCTGGTGGGCAGGTCCACGTCTGGTGGTGTGTTTTGGGGTGTCTGTGGCCTTATTATGATTTTAGGCAGCCTCTCTGCTAATGGGTGTGGTTGTGTTCCTGTCTTGCTAGTTGTTTGGCATAGGGTGTCCAGCACTGTAGCTTGCTGGTCGTTGAGTGGAGCTGGGTCTTGGCATTGAGATGAAGATCTCTGGGAGATTTTTGCCGTTTGATATTACATGGAGCTGGGAAGTCTCTTGTGGCCCAGTATCCTGAACTTGGCTCTTCCACCTCAGAGGCACAGCCCTGACACCTGGCTGGAGCACCAAGAGCCTGTCATCCACACGGCTCAGAATAAAAGGGAGAAAGAAAGAAAGAAAGAGAGAGAGAGAGAGAGGGAGGGAGGGAGGGAGGGAGGGAGGGAGAGAGAGAGAGAAAGGAAGGAAGGAAGGAAGGAAGGAAGAAAGGAGAAAATAAAATAAATGTATTAAAATAAAAAATAAAAAATAATTTTAAAAAAAAATTTAAGTAATAAAAAACAAAGAAAGAAGGAAAGAAAGAAAGAAGAGAGCGACCAAACCAAAAAACAAATCCACCAATGATAACAAGTGCTATAAACTATACTAAAAAAAAAAGACACAAAAAAATAACAGAACCCTAGGACAAATGGTAAAAACAAAGCTATACAGACAAAATCACACAAGAAGCATATACATACACACTCACAAAAAGAGAAAAAGGAGAAAAAATATATATATCGTTGCTCCCAAAGTCCACCTCCTTGATTTGGGATGATTCCTTGTCTATTCAGGTATTCCACAGATGCAGGGTACATCAAGTTGATTGTGGAGATTTAATCCGCTGCTCCTGAGGCTGCTGGGAGAAATTTCCCTTTCTCTTCTTTGTTCGCACAGCTGCTGGGGTTCAGCTTTGGATTTGGACCCGCCTCTGCGTGTAGTCACCTGAGGGCGTCTGTTCCCGCCCAGACAGGACGGGGTTAAGGGAGCAGCTGCTTCGGGGGCTTTGGCTCACTCAGGCCAGGGGGAGGGAGGGGTACGGATGCGGGGTGAGCCTGTGGCAGCAGAGGCCGGCGTGACGTTGCACCAGCCTGAGGCACGCCGTGCGTTCTCCCGGGGAAGTTGTCCCTGGATCATGGGACCCTGGCAGTGGCAGGCTGCACAGGCTCCCGGGAGGGGGAGGTGTGGATAGTGACCTGTGCTCGCACCCAGGCTTCTTGGTGGTGGCAGCAGCAGCCTTAGCGTCTCATGCCTGTCTCTGGGGTCCACGCTGGTAGCCGCGGCTCGCACCCGTCTCTGGAGCTCCTTTAAGCGGCGCTCTGAATCCCCTTTCCTCGCGCACCAGGAAACAAAGAGGCAAGAAAACGTCTCTTGCCTCTTAGACAGTTCCAGACTTTTTCCCGGACTCCCTCCCGGCTAGCTGTGGCGCACTAGCCCCTTCAGGCTGTGTTCACGCCGCCAACCCCAGTCCTCTCCCTGGGATCCGACCGAAGCCCGAGCCTCAGCTCCCAGCCCCCGCCCACCCCGGCGGGTGAGCAGACAAGCCTCTCAGGCTGGTGAGTGCTGGTCGGCACCGATCCTCTGTGTGGGAATCTCTCCGCTTTGCCCTCCGCACCCCTGTGGCTGCGCTGTCCTCCGTGGCTCCGAAGCTTCTCCCCTCCACCACCTGCAGTCTCTGCCCGTGAAGGGGCTTCCTAGTGTTTGGAAACTTTTCCTCCTTCACAGCTCCCTCCCAGAGGGGCAGGTCCCATCTGTATTCTTTTGTCTCTGTTTTTTCTTTTTCCTTTTGCCCTACCCAGGTACGTGGGGAGTTTCTTGCCTTTTGGGAGGTCTGAGGTCTTCTGCCAGCGTTCAGTAGGTGTTCTGTAGGAGTTGTTCCACATGTAGATGTATTTCTGTTGTATTTGTGGGGAGGAAGGTGATCTCCACGTCTTACTCTTCTGGCATCTTGAAGCTCCTCCATTTCTTGTTTTTTTGCTCTTTCGTTCTTATTTGTTCACAGTAGTATGGAAGCAGCCACAGACATATGGAGTGGAAGGAGTGTGGCTGTATCCCTATAAAACTTTATTTTTTTAAATTAATTTTTATTGGACTATAGTTGATTTACAATGTTGTGTTAGTTTCTGCTGTACAGCAAATTGAATCAGTTATACATATACATATATCCACTCTTTTTAAAATTCTTTTTCCATGTAGGTCATTGCAAAGTATTGAGAAGAGTTAGTTCCCTGTGCTATACAGTAGGTCCTTATTAGTTATCTATTTTATATATAGTAGTGTGTATATGTCAATCCCAATCTGCCAATTTATCCCTTCCCCCCACCCATAAAACTTTCTTTTCATAAATAGATGGCAGACTGGATTTGGCCCATGAGCCATAATTTGCCAACCCGTGGTTTAGAGCATGATTCTTATATCTCACTGTGTACAAGGGTCATGTGGGAGCTTTGCAATAATGCGGATGGACCCATCTCCAGAAATCCTGAGTGTGGTCTGGGGTGGGGCTCAGGCATCACTACTTTTTAAAAACTCTTCAGATAATATACTCTACAGCTAGGGATTAGACTCTGTGGCTTTAGAGCTGTGCTCTTCACTTGGTTACACAATAGAGTCACCTGTGTGTATTAAGAGTACTTATGTCTGGCACCATCCTTGGAGATACTGACTTGATTGGTCTGGATATGGTTTAAGGATGAGAACGTGTTTAAGCTTCCCAAGTGATTCTATTGTCAAGCCAGAGCTGAGAGCCACTAGTCCAGAGGGTAGGACAAACAGGCAGTTTCAATACAGTGTAATAATTGTCTGACAGGAGTGATTTCAACAAGTGAGTATTCACTCTTTGAATAAACACTTATATAGTGCTTGCTGTGTGCTAGCTAGGTTTCTAAGTGTTTATAGATATTAACTCATTTAATTTTCATGACATTTTCTAAGGTAAGTACTACTAATAGTACTACTAATAGCTCTCATTCTATAGTTGAGAAAACTGAGGCACAGAGAACTTAATTGGGAACAAAGGGGGTGAAAGTGTTTTAGGAAAAACTTCTAGGAAAAGGTGATGTCTGAGGTGAGACCTGAAGGATAGGTGTAAGATAGCCAGGTAAGTGCAGGGTAGAGGTGGGGAGCAGAGTGAGGAGTGCATCCCAGCTATAGCCTGGGCCCTGGCCTGAAGATGAGAACAGCATGGCTGTAACAGCAAGTAAGTTAGGTGACTGGCAGGAAAAGTGTGTTCTGTTTTTGGAGTCCTCAACAAGAGTTTTTTTTTTTTTTTAAATGCAAGATGTATTAATTCTAGAGATCTGCTGTACAAATAGTGCCTATAGTCAGCAATACTGTATTGTGCACTTAAAACTTTAAGACGGAAATCTTATGTTCAGCGTTCTTAACACACACACACCCAAAGCAAAACAAACAAACAAAAGGACACAAGGAAAACTTGTAAGGGATCAATATGTCTGTTACCTTGATTGTGGTGATGGTCTCATGGGTATGTATGCATATGTCTCAAACCGTCAAGTTGTATATATTCAATATGTGCAGTTTTTTTGTATACCAATTGTACTTCAATAAAGCCGTTTTTTAAAAAGTTTTTTTTTTCATTGAAGTGTTGGGGATGAAATTGTCTTTAATGTATGAATGCAAGGGGTTGAAATGGGAGTTGAGAGTGAAGATAATTCCTGATAGAACCTTGACGAAACCAGGAAATTCATGGTGGTAACAAGAAGAAGAGATGGGATTAAGGGCAGAGTTTATTTTATGTTTTTATTATTAAACTATGTAGTTTATTTATTTAAACTGAAGTATAGTTGATTTACAATGTTGTGTTAGTTTCAGGTCTACAGCAAAGTGATTCAGATAGATATAGAGATATATATATCTATAAACAAAATATATATTCTTTTCAGATTCTTTTCCGTTATAGGTTATTAGAAGATATTGAGTATAGTTCCCTGTGCTATACAGTGGGTACTTGTTTTTTTTATTTTATATATAGTAGTGTATATCTGTAAATCCCAAATTCCTAATTTATCCCTCCCCGCCTTTCCCCTTTGGTAACCATAAGTCTGTTTTCTATGTCTGAGAGTCTGTTTCTCTTTTGTAAATAAGTTCATTTGTGTTATATTTTAGATTCCACATGTAAGTGATATCATACTATATTTGTCTGTCTCTGTTTGACTTACTTCACTTAGTATAGTAATCTCTAGGTCCACCCATGTTGCTACAAATGGCATGATTTCATTTTTTGCTGTTGTGATTTTGTGGTTGTAAGGAACAGAGTTTGCTCAGGAGGGTTTATCAGTTAGCACTGCATGCAAAAATCCAAGAATATGTGCTTAGTCTAACACGGATCTTATATTTCTGAAGTACGGAGAATCTAGAGGTAGGCAGTTCAGGGATGATATAGGTACTTTATGAAATGATGAAGAATATAAGCTCTTTCTAGGGATCTGATTCACCACACTCCATGTGCAGCTTTTGCCCTCAGTGCCATGTGATGTTTACTCAAGCATCATGTCTGATCTCCAGGCAGGAAAAAAGGGCAAAAGATACATGTCAGTTAGGATTTCCCATTTTTTTGTTTTTTGGTTTTTTTTTAAATAAAATCTTTTTTCCTTGAGGCCCCAGCAGTCATCTACCACTTATATCTCATTCACCAGACCAGGACACATGGCCATTCTATCTGCAAGAGGGTTTGGGGAGAGGAGTATATTCATTTGGGCATATCGTCCCCCAAACAAAATCAGGGTTGTGTTATTTAGGGCAAAATGAAGGACATGTGGCCAGGCAAATAACAATGTCACCACGGAAGAATACACGAAAAATCTCGGGTATCTCAAGTGTCCGAGGAACCAAAGGAGAGCCAGGTCTTACAGAATTTGGAACTGAGGATCAGGGTTCTCCCTTTCTAATGGATGGCAGGGGCTTGCCATCTTCTCCCTGTACTTCCAACCTGTTTTCCTTTCTCTGCTGACCAGCTTCTTCTGTTTATATTTTGTTTTTAGTTGATAATAACTTTTGCTTACCCATGGATCATACCAGTTGCCCAACTTATGAATGTTCAGCTGCTTCAGTTTCTCAGTTCCAAATTCAGGAAGATATCAGATTGGATACTTTTTTGAGTCAGGCTTACAAACTGTTGGTTATTGGCTAGCCAATGGATGAGCCATCCTGGCTGGACAGTGGATGGACTCATGTGATTTGCTTCTTGGCCATACCCTTACAGCAGGAACTGAGGAGTAGTTTTCCTTTGAGGGGACTCTGGGAAGAGAGATGGTGTAGAATTTCTACTTTCTCTGGGAAGTAGAAGGTGAGGTCTCAACCCAAGGGTATGCAGAGTAGAGGTGGGTAGGAAAGTTTAGGAGACTATCTGAAACAACTACAGAAAAAGGAAACTTAGAAGATATTCAGAGCAGCATTAAGGGTCCAGTTGAGTGTTCAGACCAACATTTTGCAAAGATTCCATTCCTTGTGGTTCTGTGATTTCTTCCAGTGAAGTTCACAGCCTAGTGAAGATGCATGGGAGGCAAATGTTGGATTGATCCAGGGTTAGAATTTTCCCAGGTAGGTGAAAAAATCAGGCATTGATACAGAGGATTAAAAGAAAGAAAGAGAGAGAGAGAGAGAAAGGTAGGGGGAGAAAGAAAGAAAGAGAAAGGTGGGGGGAGAAAGAAAGAAAGAAAGGGAGAAAGAAAGCAAGGAAGGAAAAAAGAAAGGAGAGCTGGGATGATTATCAGGTGTTACCAAAGAGAAATCTTAGAATTTAGTATTTCAGAAGCATGGCATTTCTTGTTGGATGGCTACGTGGTCTAGGGTGTGGTCATGGGAAAGGATGGACAAAGAGAAGTAGAGGAGAAGGCCATGGATCTGAGAAAGTAAAGGATTTGAAAGGCAGAGGTAGTGGATGTGTTGCTCAAATGGATACTGAAGTCAGTTGGGATAGTGACAGGATTTGGAATGGAGAGGAAAATGGTACACCAGGATATGGAGTATTTAGTGAGAGAAGAGGGTGGCTAGGAATGAGTGGGTAACTATGATGTGAAAGCAGGGACAGTCAAATCTGGGCATCATTTTTGATTCGTCTCTCTTCTTCACTATCCAACTCAACAAATTACCAGGTCTTGTAAATTCCATTTCATAAAAATTTAATCTAATTCATATCTACTTTGTATTTACACTGCCTTCACCCTAGTCCAAGCCACCATTTTCTCCCACCTTTACCACTAAAATAACCAACCAACATCCACTTTTGACCCTCTTCAAGTCATTCTTTGCACTGTAGCTGAGTGATTTTTTAAAAAAATTATGAGTCTTAATCGCAGCTAAAGACCTTTCAATGGCTTTCCATTGCTCTTGGGGTAAAATCTATGTAGGAAATTGTATTTGTGTTCAAAATAGTTGATGTCCCTCCCTAGCAAAGGATTCTACTTCCCTGCCTCTCTGATGTTAGGCTTGGTCATGTGACTTGAAGGGACTCCTCACCCCCAACCCATGCAAGAGAATTATATATTCCCACCTTACTGAACACAAAAGTAGCCATGTGACTTGCTTTGCTAATGGAATGGTGGTCAATGTGATGTGTGTTACTTCTAAGCTGAAGGTTTAAGAGCTATATATATTGCTGTCTCTTCCCTTTTTTATAAGGCTGGCATTGGCCCAGATAAAGGCTGATCCATCAGGCATGAAGGCAACATGAAGACAAGACCCACAATGGACATATAACATGAGTTGGAAATAGATTGCTGTTATAAGCCATTGATATTTATTACTACAGCAAAACTTAATATAGTCTGTAAGGCTCTGAATGATTTAATGATTTGGTTCTCCAGCCTATCTCTCAAACATTTCCCTCTTTACCTGACTAACTGCTAGTTTTCTTCCAGATCCCAGCTTAAATATCTCTTCCCCCAGAAAAGTCTTTTATAACTCCCCATTTGTGCCATCCCCCCCAACAAAGGACTAATTTAGATCTCCTATTATTCTACCTCATAACATCTTGTCTGTTTCCTTCATATCACTCAAACGCAGTCTGTAATACTTTTTAAGCATGATTATCTGCTTACCACAGGAGAATGTAAGTTCAGAGAGGACAGAAATTATGTCCTTGTGCCTGGTATACAATAAGAACTCAATATTATTTGATCAGATGGGCAAATCTGAGTCCAGATCACAGGTGAGCACAGAAGCCAGAGATAGTCTGAGGTTTCAAATGTGAAGAGATGGGTGGAAATAAAGAAAAGTATCCAGTGCAAACAGGAACAGGTTGTGGGGAGAGAAGGATGGTGCATGGAGAAACGACCAAAGGCAGAAGGTCACAGGGGAGGGTGTAACTGAGCAGGACCCTAGGAGGCCTTCCCAGAATAGACCCCCACCCATGTCCCCCACCTGCCTTTTGTCTGTAGAAAAACTTTAGTCAAAGAATAAATTTAATCAGAGAAGTGAGGAAATACAGAAAGAAAAAAAAGAGTCAAACAAGACAAATTAAGAATACTTTAGCCATAAACAAAGTCAAGGACTTTTAGTTCCTCCTCAAGGACTATAGATAATATTCAGAGCCATGTCCTTTGAGCTGTTTTGCAGATACTGAAACCCCAAACCAGGTGGAAGAAGTTAATTGTACGCTGCCCACACCAGTTGGTGTGGACCCCAGACCAGTTGGAACCAGAAGGTTGATAATGCTGACTCCCGATTACCTCACCACCAACCAATCAGAAAAATGTCCATGAGCTGACCACGCCCTGCTCCTTGAGCACTATAAGACTCCTCACTACCCGCTCCAGGGCGGGACACACAGTTTTGAGGGCACTAGCCTGCTCTGGCCCCCTTTGCCTGGCAAAGCAATGAAGCTATTCTTTTCTACTTCACCCAAAACTCTGTCTCCATGCTTCTATTCAGCACCAGTAAACAGAGGTCGCGTTTCGGCAACAAGGGAGCCTCTTATAAGATGCCAGTTGCCATTTCTACAGGAAGGGAGGTAGCTATTTAGTGCAAAGGATAGGCTTGTGCAGTAAGCTACTATCCTGTTTCTCCTCTTCCCTCTCTCATTTTGTGATTTCTTATTTCATCAACTTGTTGAACATCTTATAGATGCTGGGTATTACTAGGGATGCAGTTACTAAATAACTTAATTTTTAGTTTCACGGGCTTACCCAACTGAAGAAGATAGACATGAACCCAATAATTTTAAGGGTGATAGATGAATCCTTCAGAAGAAATTCAGAGGCCGTGGGAAATTCCATAGAGGAACAAAACTGTATTTACCTTTCCTGTCTCTGCTTCTTCTACTCTTTTCTGTTTGCAGTGCTCTTTGCTTGCCCAAATTTTACCCATTCTTCAAGGCCTCAACCCAGGAGGTACTTTATTTAAAAGGACCATAATCCTGTGGTCAGGGAATTTCTCTACTAACCTACCAATGGTCATGAGATGCTGTGGTCCACGGTCACTCAAGATAATGGTATTTCTGTCTAGATACTCTTCACCCTTATGTGAAGAATTACAGATGTTTTCACTGGGATGCTGTCAGTACACACTGGGGTGGAGAGAGTTAAGAGGGTATGGGTGGGGTGCTAACAGCACCGGCTACACTTCCATATTGCCTCGTATTAAATCCCATAACCAGCCCTTTCTTCTCTCCTCCCTACCCGCCACTGTGTTGTGATGGAACTATATGCCTTTAGTATATTCTACCTTAGCTTGTGTGTTCATGTTTTTCTTTTACTTTACTGTAAGCTCCTGGAGGCAGGAACCATGTCTGATTCATCTTTTTATCCTCCCCATGGCTTAACAGAAGTCCTGTCACCGAGAATCTATTTACTCAATAAATGTTTACAGAATTGAAATTGTGAGGGATACCACTGCTCCCCAGGCACTAAATCAGGGCCATTCTTTTTTAACACCATCAAAAGATACTGTCATAACATTGTCATTGATTCAGAGAATCCACTTCCAGAATTTTATCTATTAAATTTTTTAAAAACTTAATCAAAGGAATAGACATACATGGTAATGAGTCATATAATACAGAAGCACTTACTGATAAAAAGAAAAAGTTTCACCCCACCTGCAGTCTTCTCTCCAGCGGCAACTTCTTTCTAACTATTTCTGTTTGTTGCCACCAGAACTCTAAATAATACATTTACATCTCTATTTTTTGGTTTATCTACTGCAGGCAGTTTTTATTTCTTCTTTTCTATGAAAGATGAGGATTTAGTTCAGGTCACAAACACGCTCCCTTCTGTCTTTCTCTTCCCAATAGTTGGTCCATTTGTTTTTAGTTCCTTAAAAATTACCTTTGTAACTTTCTATAATATAGTTTAAATGCTATTCTCTATCCTCCCATTTCTTATTTCATCAATGTTATTTTCCTTCATTCTTTGTAAGATGAGGACATTAGTGTTTCCTTTCCTTTTTCCTTCTGGCTCAACTTACCCTTCTATCTCCCCTCCCCTGACTGCTACCCTGTTATTTTCATATTACCAGCATGGTTAACAGCTACATTCTGTCCTTCACAGTCAAGTTCTTTGCCAATAGGTTGACACTAAAAGCTAAACACAAACCAGCATTCTCATTATTACAATGATGTAATTATCATTCATGCCTGGACCAAGGATTGAGCTAGGACTACATTTTTTCCCCTGCCAGTCTAAAGTCACAGCCCTTGGGTCATTCAAATAAGAATGACAAAAGCATCAAGGTTAAAAAGTTTTTATATTGTTACATCAGTTGTTTAAAATCATGCTACATTTAATTACTTTGATATTTATACCATGACTTTCTTATAATTTTTAAAGCCTGGAGTTTCTAATTGTCCCTTTACTTGTTGCCAAAAACATGATGTTCCTTTATCGAGTCTTCAACTTTTCCATTCTTTCAATTAAATCATTACCGAGTGTATTTCTTTGGTACACCCCTTCTTCCAACACCTTTTGGAAGGAATAGGATGTAGGAGGACTGGGGATACTCTGCCTGCCATGTTGAACCATAAGCTCCTCTACATTTTTGAAGTTTATTTAAAAAATATTATATTATTAAGTGTGATTGTGACCAAGAATGATTCCAGGTTCTGAATGATTCCCATGTCAGGCCAGGTAAGCACTCTCTCATGTTGGACTTTCTCATATTTTCAATTTTGGTATTCTTTGCACCTTCATTTTCTTATCACTAAAACGGGGGTAAGAAATTTAAATGAGGTCACTGGAAAAATGACTAGAAAGTATAATTCTTCACTTTTTTGTGGGGAAAAATCTATATACAAATTATATACAAGAGCTATATATAAGGTTATTAAGCTTATAGGAAAATAAAAATAAATTGGTAGAACACTCCCTGGGAATAGCATAGGAACATTGTAAAGTACACATCATTTTTATTATTTCCGCTATTTTGGTAGTGGCCATTAATTCATGGTCCTCTGTGATGTTCCTTGAATTGGTCTTTTTTTTCTAACTATTTAAAACAATTTTTTATTGGAATATAGTTGATTTACAATGTTGTGTTTGTTTCAGGTGTACAGCAACATGAATCAGTTATACATATACATACATCCACTCTCTTTTTTATTTTAAGATTCTTTTCCCATATAAGCCATTACAGAGTATTGGGTAGAGTTCCCTGTGCTATGCAGCAGGTTCTTACTAGTTATCTATTTTATATATAGTAGTGTGTATATGTCAATCCCAATCTCCCAATTTATCCCCCCTCCCCTTATCCCTCGTATTGGTCCTTGATATCAGCTTCAGGACCAAGACTTCCTGGTGACTGAGGATGGAGGCTGGAACCTCAGGTAAGCTTAGAAGCCATGCTGAACCATACACCTGACCTTTGGAGGGTACGGATATTCTCTCCTACTTCTCAGTCTAGTGAAACTTCCCTGTGCAAAGCTTCACGTATGGAGAAGAAGAGCTCCTGGACTGTTACAGGCTTTCTTCATCTCAAAGGGAGCAGAGATCTCATTAAATCTATAGGATCTTGTCCTCTCCTTTGAAGCCAAGCAGGCTGCTTTGAGTTACTCAAAAATTAAAATGATTTGGAGGTTACTGCCCACTATCCCTTCCAGTTTCAGCTTAAAGGTCACTTTCTTAGGGAGCGCCCTCCTCACTCCATGCACTAGGTTAACTCCCCCTGCCACACACTCTCTGAGCTGGTCAGGACCTTTTCCCTTGCGAGGAGCAGGTACTCAAATCAAACTTGTTTAAGCAGAAAGGGAATTTCTTGAGTCATGTAATTACGAAGACCATGTAGCACTCATGGATAGAACCATGGTGGATACAGGAACTGAAGATCTGTCATGCAGTTTGTCTGCCTTTCATCTCTCCTTACCATTGCTGCTACTGCTGCCTCTTCCCCTTCCTCCTCCTCCTTCCCCCTCCTCCTCTTTTTCTTTTTTCTTTCCTTCCTTCCTCCCTCTTTCCCTCCTTTCTCCCTTTCTTCCTTTTTAAAAAAACATGTTTTTAGCACTTTGTACCGCTGAAGTTCTAGTTCTAGTTTACAGTAACCTTACAGCCCACAGTCATGGAGGCAGCAAGTACATCTTTCTCCCAGATCCATGTGTCAAACTTCAGAGAAGATGCAAATTGATCTTTCTCATGTCAAGTGCCCATCCCTGTACCACTCTTTGTAGCCAGGGGAATGGGGTACTGTCAATCCATACTTGGATAGCCTGTCTAGTCTAGCTCATACGTTCACTCCAAATCACACAGAAGAATGTTTTGTTGTCTGGAAAGAGGGGTTCTGTTGTCCGAAGAGGGAAGTAAGGGTGCTGAACATACAAAACAACAGTAACCATTTTCATCAGACCCAGTACTCACTAGCTTTGGGCCCCCTTACTTGCATGGGCATTTTTTAAATTTGCAAAAGTAAACTACTGTAAGTGCAATCCATTAAGACTCATGTCTCTCTCCACTGTGACTTGCTTTCTCCATTGCATTTCCTTCACATTGAGTAGCACTGAAGAAACTGCAGGCAGTTTTCTGTAACTAAGTAGAAGTTAAGTCAGGGATGCATTTTAGTTTATGGTTAATGAGATATATTTATGTAGCTTGCAGTTGCTTATGCACATGGTTAAATTGTTGCTAGCAATCCCAGATAAAAATGACTTTCAGGTATACTTCTGCTGCCTACTGTGCCAACTCATGGGGTGATGTGGCATGACAATGCAGAGCCAAGACTGAATCCATATTTGAAATGTGCCCTTCAGTACCTGGCACCAGAATTATATGGGCAATGGATGAGAAACCAAGTTTGAAATGTGCACAACCAAAAGCTCTTATATAGAAGAGTCTTCCAAATCTTATAGCTCACATATGCAAGCAACTGAATAGAGGTCTTCCAACTTAGGACAAAAAATTTTCAAATTTTACTTAACATAGCAGTAAAAAATGGTGAAGCTTAAAGAAACAATTAATTAAAAAATTAATTTTAATCAACCATCCTAGAAGAAATACTAAATTATCCTTCTAGTCTCTCCAAAGAAAATTATGTTACAAAATTGTCTTCATACAAAGAAGCAATTGAAAAGTTTGAGGTCAAATACCTGGGGAAATAAATATAAATATTATAATATTTTTTCCTGGGTTTTGTGGTTTGCGGTATATGTCAATATTTTTTTCTAACTTGTAATTTGTTGTGATTTCTTTACTCATTCTTAATACATATTTACTTTACGCTTTGGAGACAGTAATGCAATATAACATTTATTGACTGCTTGTTTCCCTGCCAGACACTGATTTTTGCTTTTGTTTAGAATTTATTTTTTTAAATTAATTTTTATTGGAGTATAGTTGCTTTACAATGTTGTGTTAGTTTCTACTGTACAGCAAAGCGAATCAGCTATACGTACACATATATCTCCATTTTTTTGATTTCCTTCCCATTTAGGTCACCACAGAGCACTGAGTAGAGTTTCCTGAGCTATACAATAGCTTCTCATTAGTTATCTATTTTATACATAACGTCAATAGTGTATATATGTCAATCCCAATCTCCCTAGAATTTATTTTTTAATTTACATATATAATTTTGGTGTATAGTTCTGTGAGTTTGACAAATATATAGATATTTACTTTTGCATCTAATTTTGTACTTGTAATTTTGTATTTTTTTTAGAGGACACTCCCTCCTCCCCAAATTATATAGGCTTCCAGCCCCACAAAAGTTGAGCTTGCTTTGCTCAACTTCCTCATTTATTATCTAGCTTTCTTGTTAGACTCTAAGCTTGGTCATTGTCTATTTTCCTCATTCCACTTAAGCCAGCATCTACTACAGTGCCTGGCATATAGAAGGTGTTCAATGTGTACGTAAGGGAAATTGTGGGAATACAGTTCTTAGCAAACTCCTCAATCCTGGGACATATGCAATGCCTGTTGTGAGGAGTTTGGCATCGCTTGGGCCACTGTGACGTGTTCCTAGGAATACCTACCAATGTTTCTGTGGTCCCCTAGGTTGCTGTGCTTTATTATTCTCTTCTGCTATTTTTCTACTGGTAGGGTTCAATATCCACCTATCAGGCCTTATTTTCTCCAGCCTTAGTTTGCAAGATTGGAATTTTACCTTGGTCCTTCTTCCTGAATTTCTGCTCAGGCCATTTAGGTCCCAGTTTTCTCTCTAAGTCTGGAGGCCTGATTCTGAATTCTAGCCCCATGGAAGGGTTTCATAATCTTGGCCCAATCTCCTTGGTGTTCGTTGCACTCCTGTCTTTATTTCTAAAATGTGTTCTCTGTGGAGGTCCAGACTTAGGGAACTCGTTTGGACTTCTTATCATTTCTTGGATCCATGATTAATTAATTCCTTCAACAAATTTTTATTGTATACTATGGGCCAGGTAGTGTGCTTAGGTGGACAAAACAAAAATTATCCTTGACTCCACAGATCTTTCAATCTAGACTGGGCTGGGTGAGGAGAGAGAGACAGAGAGAGGAAACAAGTATCTAAACTGACAGATGAAACTATTACAAGTTATGATAAGTGCTGTAAAGACAATAACCATGGCACTGAGATAAAGAATAATTGAGCAAAAAAGGGGGGTGTGTGTGGCCAAAGATAGTGACTCTGAGTAGGAGACCAGACCTGAGACCCAAGGGATGAGAAGATGTTAGCCACGTGACCAGTGGAGAAAGTACATTCTGGACAGAGGGAGCAAACTGCAGGAAGATATCTAGGTAGGGAAGGGCTTTGTGGGCCTGAGGAACTGATTAAGGCCAGTCTGGGGAGAGGATGGTGTTGGAGGGAAGATGAGGTTGCAGATAGGGGCCAAATGGTACAGGGCATTTAGACCTTGATAAAGACTTTGGATTTTCTTTTCTGGTTTCATGGTAAAACCTTTAAGGGTTTAAGCAGGGAAGAGACCTGATAGGATTTATGTTTTGAGAAGATCCTCCTGCTTAGTGGAGAATAGGTGCTAGGGCAGGGCTGCCCCTAGCATCACCCCAGTGGGTACCCTTTATGTAGACTGCACTGTGAATGGTACCCCCTGGGGTTGGACCCTGGCAGCAGCCCCTCTAAAAAGGCAGGAGTGGAAGGGGAAGACCATTTCAGGCAGTGGTTCTCCACTCGGGCTGCATGTTACACTCCCCTGGGGCAGGGGTAGTTTCTAAAGAACACTGATGCCCAGCTGCATCTCCACTCTCAGGCTATTTAAAATCAGAACCTTTGGGAGTGGGGCCCAGGAGTCAGTGTGCAGCCAGTGTTGAGAACCGCTGCTTTGGAAGGCTGTCACAGCAGCCGAGGCAGGAGATGATGACCATCTGGACCAGAACTGTGGCAATAAAGAGTGGAATTTGAGATATATTTTTGAACAGAATAGACAGACTCGGCTGAATGTGGAGAGGGGGTGAATGGGAAGAAACGAGGATTACTCCCAGGTTTCTGGCTTGGGCAATTATTAGCAATACAGTAAGTCCCCTACATACGAACGAGGTCCGTTCTGAGAGCGCGTTCATAAGTCCAGTTTGTTCGTAAGTCCAACAAAGTTAGCCTAGGTACCCAACTAACACTATCGGCTATATAGTATTGTACTGTAATAGGTTTATAATGCTTCTCACACAAATAATACATAAAAAACAGACACAAAAAATAAAAACATTTTTAATCTTACAGTACAGTACCTTGAAAAGTACAGTAGTACAGTACAACAGCTGGCATACAGGTGCTGGCATCGAGTGAGCAGGCAAGAAGAGTTACTGACTGGAGGAGGGAGAGGAGGTGGAAGATGGTAGAGCTGAAGGATCATCAGCAATAGGAGATGGAGGGCAAGCTGCAATTTCACTCACGCATGATGCTGATGGAACGCACGTTCACATCTTTGAAATTTCGCAAATTGAAGGTTCATATGTAGGGGACTTACTGTAGTTCTCAAACTCTAGCATGCTTCCGAAACACCCAGAAGACTTGTTAGAACACAGATTGCTGTACCCCACCTACAGAGTTTCTGATTCTGGGTGGGGTTTGAGAATTTGCATTTTGAATAAGTTCCCAGATGATATTGTCAATCCAGGGACTATTTTTACCCCAAGAGGAGAGCTTTTAAAATGCCCAATCAGGCCACATACCAGTGAATTAAATCAGAATCCCTGGGTGTGGGATCCAGACACTAGTACTTTGGAATCACTTGAGAGCTTGTTTAATACGCTTAAGTCCGGCCAATCCCCAGATTTTGAGTTAATTGGTCTGGGGTAGGGCTTGGAAACCGATATTTTAAAAGCTCCCTCAGAATTCTTCTAATCTCATGTCACAGCTTTGAAAGCCAGAGCACCAGGTGGGTGGTGATGTCATGTGCTGATATAGGTACAGGTGTTCTCTCCAACTCTCCACCATGGTTTCAGAAGTCACCCACCTCAGAGGAGCTTGCTGTCACTGCCCTAGACATATGAGGTTCTTAAAACATCTGGACCAAAAGACAGAGCTCCCTCCTTTTCCTTTCTTGCTGTAAACACATGATGTACAATCCCCAGGGAACCAGTTGTTAACTCAGTCCCCAGAGAATACAATAGAATGTGTTACTAGGAATAGCTGTGCCCCATTGTATCCTCTGTGCCTAGCACAGTGCCTGAGCCACAAAAGCATTAAATATATATTTATTGACCAAATATTATAAAAATGAAAACTTTCTGAAAAATGAAAAACGCTCAGGAGCTTTGGAACTTTAAATATTAGCACTCACCAACGAGTTCCATAAATGCCTATGCTGGTTGTGAAACTGAGATTTTGATGTGGGTCCCACCACAACATGCTCAGGTGAAGTCAACTTCGACTCAACAGCTTCCAGGCCACGAGGAAACAGACAAGCTTGCAGAACCCTTGAGGAGTTTCAGGGGGGTTGTCTTGTCAGGGAGAACACATCCTCATGGTATCTCTAATGTAAGAGGCCAGGTGCCACATGCTCTGATATGTTCTCCATCAAGGCATTCATATGACACCCCTAATGAATTCACAACCACCATCCAGGTTATGCAAGAAATGTCACTCCTCTTTATTTGATTAAATTCCACGCTGAACCAGCAACCTGCTTAGCTGGTGGGAAACTCTATGTTCTCTTTATTGAGCGTCACTTTACTCTTCTGACTTGCCCTGTGGGCGTGGGGTTTTAGGTGCAGTAAAGTATTTGGGGAGGTTCTTTCTAGTCTTATTCGAGACTCTTTACCTGTAATAATAAGCCCATACGGCACCTTGAAATTGGGACGTTCCGCCTCCATTCTGTGCCTGGGCATGAAAAACTTCACTGGGGCTGAAAGTCTGTGTGTGTCCAAGGCCCAGCCTGGCTGAGTGTACCACACACAGTCCTACCAAGTCTTTCAGGCTCTGTGGGGCTGTGGATTAATAATCCCACTACTAAGGATCCCATCTCTTTCTTTTTGTGGTGGAATCTCTCTCCTCTCAGCTTTTCCTCTTACTCACCATCCTTGGGCACGCACCATTCTCCTATCCTCCTCCAGGATGCCCACCATCATCTTCCTGGTGATCTTAGGTTTTCACAAAGGCCAGAGAGAGAGGTTGTCTTTCAGGAACTTTGACTTTCTGCTCTGAAAACACTTTGAAGAAAGACAAAACAAAGGCCTGGCTACCTTCTTAGACTAAGAGAGGGAGAAGTTCAGATTCCAAAGCACAAATGCACTCTTGTTCTTGTAATTCTTCAACACATTAACGTCTCAATAAATTATCTTGCCACAATGGTAATTTGGAATAGTCTGTATCTCTGGGCATCAAACCATTCTAGATGTCAATGTGATGTAATTTCCCAGGGTTTCTGTGGCTGTGGGTGTGGGGATAGCCTCTGAATCCCCTTGACTCTGTCAGTATCGAGATCTCTGCTGACTTGGAAAACTTCTTGCAAACAGAACAGTCACAAATCTTCACAGGTAAACATCTGCACAGCTCTGTGGATTGTTCTGGAAGCTTTCTCTTAACATTAAATTGGCATTTCATCAGAACATCACTTACTAGTCAGAAGTGTTCCTATTCAAAGGCAATACAATCTAATTCTCTCTGCAAAATAGGCCAGATTACACTAATGAATCTCTTTAGAGGGAAGATTTATCCGAATTTGAGTGTCATTAGTAAATGTGGCCCGAATAAACATTTCCTGGGTGCCAAGGGCCGAGGACTCAAGGAGAGAAATATCCTCAAGGAACTCAGCTTAAGGGGGAAATAGCCACACAATTTTTAAAATATGAGGTGATAAAATATGAATAAAAGGCTCTGGTGCATAGTGGAAGAGCCAATAGAAAATTCATAGAAGAAATGACCTTTGATCTGGGTTGTGAAGGACACATGAATATTTTTCAGGTGGGGATGAGAGAGAGGGCATTCCAGGAAGGAGAGCAGCCAGAGCAAGGGGACCAGGGCAGAGCTCTGCACACTCCGTGTGGCAGGGTGTCCGAACGTTTGTGTGCGCCAGGGCGAGCATTGGGAAACGAGGAGCAGGGGATGTCGTAGGTGGTTTTCAGGAGGAGAGCAGGGAGTATAAGAAGTTTCTCTAAATCTGTTGCCGAAAGTGGGGTCTGGCTGCTCACCACTCTAAAGCCAGCACTTGAGAGGCGAGGTTGGTGGAAAGGCAAGTTTGCTGTCTTATGGAGGCCAGCAGCTGGGGGTGGGGTGTGGTGGGAAGGCTGAACTCCTGTCCAAAGGCCGAATCCCCACTGACAATCCGTGGGCAAGAGCTTTTAAAGGGGAGTTTCAGGGGTGTAGAGGTGGAGGGAAGAGGCTCCAGGCAGAAACAGCACAGGCAGCTCTGACAGTCGTCTTGAAATTGGTCCTGCGGTGGTCTGACCAGCATCATCTTGATTGTTTCAAGTACAGTTAACCTTCAGTCCTAGGGTCAGTTTGTTCCCATTTCCTTGAGGCCAGTTCTCGGAATTGTGGCAGCTTATGTCATGGCTACAGACTGATCATCATGTAGTTAACTTCTTCCACCTGGTAGGGGTTTCAGTATCTATAAGACAGCTCACGGGATATGGCTCAGAATATTACCTATAGCCCTTGAGAAGGAACTAAAGGTCCTTGACTTTGTTAATGACTGAACTATCATTATTATGTCCTGTTTGACTGCTTTCCTTTGCTTCTGTATTTTCTCACTTATCTTATTAAAATTATTCTTTGGCTAAAGTTTTTCTACAGACAAAAGGCAAGTGGAGGACATGGCAGGGAAGGACCACAGGGTCCTGCTCTGTTTCAGATTGAACCTAGTTTTATGACTGACATGTAAATCTTTCGTGTAGTTTCTCAAAAAATACTATCAGTAAGACAATGACTGCTATGACTGCTACTGTTACTACTGGTATAGAGTTAGTGTTTGTTGCTCTCTTACTAGGTCTGGAGTTGACTGTATTTTAGGGATTGTCTTACTTGATCCTACCGTCTCGATGAGTAGTTCTCCTATAATCCTCGTTTTGTAAATGTTGCTCTCCATATTCTCACATGTTACTTTCTGTTCTGGCTAATATTCCAGATGCCTAAGAAGCTCATGTGTTTCTGTGTGACTGGCTTATGCCTTCAGTCATATAGGTTTTGTTCTTGTTTTTAATTTTTTTTTTAGAAGATCAAAAGCCCTGTTTTGAGGCAAAATGAAGTCGCCTGGCATGGTGTCCCCTTACATCTGTTGCTGTACCACTGGATGTTTTGACCTCACCATTTTGACCCCTTTGTTTTGACTTTGGGAACACTTGTTCCTGCTCTTTTGACCCTGAGAACATTTTGAATCCAAGACTTGTAATTAGAATCATATCAACTCAGATGGACTTTCCATTCAGAAAGTGTTTTCCAAAGTAAATTCCATTGAGCCAATTTAATCCCTTGATCAATTTTCTCCATAGCAGTTAAACCATTTCCAAAAATGTTAACTCGTACTAAAATTATTTTCATTTGGATCAATTCTTTTCCATTTAAAATTTGAAACAAAATTTGATGTATTGATTAGGTATTATCCAAGCAAATTTTATTGATTCTGGCTTCTACTTTGTGTAATAGTCCTTATTTCTATTAAGTCTATTTTTTTTCCTGGGTCAAAATATACAAATCTAATTTTTTTAAAAAACAAAATTTGATTCTTCTGTCAATTTGTAGTCAGTAACAAGTTGTGTTTTGTGGTTTTCGCTGTTATCAGTTTTATTTAGCATTGATTATTTATACCAGTAATTTAAAAATCCACCCATCACAAACTGAATTAAAATAATGATGCTTTCTATTTCTTATTCACAGGAAATTGTGAAAATTGTTCTATGCACATGTGTATGAAAGAAAAAAAGATTAAAGAGAGAGAGAGAGAGGAGGGAAAGGAACAGAGTAGGAGGAGGAGGAACAGAGTAGGAGGAGGAGGAAAGAGACAGAGATAGAAATAGAGATGTAGAGAGAAAGACACAGATGGAAGTGAGACCTAGCAAATGAGAGAGAGAGGAAAAGAGAGGTTGAGAGGGAGATTGGTTGAGAGAGAGGAATGCTGTTTGCCAAGCTTTCAAAACTTTGTCAGAATTTAAATGTCCACGGGGGTCAAAATGTCAGGATATGAGAGCAGTGTTTGCTATTGATCAGTGATGGAGAGTAAGGTCATCCTGAGCAGAGGAGCTGAGGTCCTCATTAGCCTTAGGGAGGATCATGGAGGAAAGGTCTGAAGCCAGCAAGAGTATCCAGAGAGCAGCATGCAAGGCACTGCTTGACAGTATGGCTCTCCAGATTCACTACAAAAATACAGACTACTAGGCAATGCCAACCTGATATCCAAAATCACTTGAAATAACCTGCAGCTGAGAGTCGTGGACTCCTGTTGTCTTTAGCATTTTCAAGATGAGAGGCCATTGGTGTGGCTTTGCATTGTATCTTACAAATCCAGTAGAAAAGAGGGCTGGTGCCTTCCAGAACCTCATTTTCAATGACTATCCATTTCCAATTGGATGAAGTTCAACTTCTGTTAACGCAGAATACTAGATCCTTCGCAATCTGGTAGGTGTCCACCTCGCAAGCATCCATGCCAGTGGACACTTCACTTAGGCTGCTCCGAATGTTTACTGTTCACAGAGCACTGTGATGCCTCCTTGCTCTCTCCATGTTAGTTTTGCCTGGAATTCCGTTTCCTGCTCTTCTGCCTGGAAAACTCATACATATCCTTCTGAGTCCTTCTTGAAGGGCTCAGAATTAGGTAGAGGGTGGAAGAGACGTGGTGGTGGGGGTACTGTTTTGAATGTGAAGCACAGGGGAGTGACTGGGGCACACTGTGTGCTGGGGGCAGACAGAGAGGGGCTTGGAGGTAATCCAGGACTAGGAGGGGAACTAAGAGAAACAGGCAATTAGGAAGGATTGGGGACATAGTAAGGTCTGAAGGAGATTGGGGAGATGCAGACTTAGACTTGGAGGACGTTACAGAGAATGCGAGGGGAGGGAGGATGTGAAGAATTGGGTGTGACTAGAGGTAGCTGGAAGGCAGTAGAGGTCAGGGCTGGGGAGAGTCTGTTGTACACACCTCTGTCCTCTATAGCACCCCATGAAGACCCTAATACAGCACTGAACACATTGGGTGCTGGATGCTGTGTCACTTGCCTTCCGTAATCTGTGAGCTCCTCTCTCAGCGCTGGGCCATGGTTGGGAGAAGTGTGCAATGACTGAGCCTCCATCCCCATGGGAGAAACTCTCTGTAAAGAAGGAATGAGCTGGGAGGCAGTACCCCCACCCCCCGCCCAGTCTTTAGGAGGTACCTGCTCATCTTTCCGCAAGACAATCTCTACCACATCACTAAGCTATGCTGTTAAAGCACCAGAAGACCACTAGTTCTGATTCAAATTCCCCCCAGCATTCTTCTCCATGGCACCTGTTCATCTCCCTCACTGGGTAGAACCCAGGTTGTGAAACTGGAGGTCTTTACCTGAATTTTCTCTTGAACTTAAGGTCTCATTAGGTTCTTTGCCTGGGCTCTGTCCTGGGCTGAAGGTGAAGTTCATTTGCTAAAAGTTAGGAGCTAGGTTGAAAGAGAAGTGTAAAGTGAATTCACCTAATAGGGACATTTGGAGGAAAAAGTGTCTGTGATTCTCTTATGAACTGCTGCATGTGACTTGTGTGACCTTGTGTAAGCCATTTGATCTGTCTGAGCCTGAGTTTCTACATCTTCAAAATGGGGATCAAATAGCTATCTTGTAGAGCTGTCGTAATAAGTAAATGTGTTATGGTACATTTAATGTTTATTTTTTCTATTTAGATTCTAATACTGTTTCAATTGATTTTTCTGTCTGGTTTAAGGTTGGAATTTAACTTAATTTTTTCCTGAATGAACAGAAAATTGTACAAAACACCTTTTATTGAATAACCCCCTCTTGCCTTCATCAATGAGAAATTCCATTTTTACCATACACTGAATTCTGATCTGTCCATTTCTGGGCACTCAAATTGTGTTCTATTAATCCATTGGCCTACTCCTGGGCTAGTGTCTTACTGTTTTAGTATGGCAGTTTCACAATCTGTTGTGATGTGTGATCCTCTATCATTGTTCTCCTATTATGAGATTTTCTTGGGCTGTTCTTAGGCGTATGTTTTTCCCCCCTAGATGAAGGTTCTTATCGAGTTACTAAATTTTTTATTTGGAAAATACAGTTTTTAAAAAAATGATCTCGCTGCTTTTTAAATGTAACACCATTTTTACTTGAAAGAACAATGACAGATAAATGATGGTTATTCAGATATGGGTATTTCCTGAGAATGAATGAAGTGAGTCTATAACTTTAAGGAAGGCAACTGACAGTATTGCAGATGCTCAAGTTCATCCTCCAGGAGAAAATTAGAGTTTCAGAAAACGTGTATGTGCCACCCACCATGAGCTCAACAGCTTCCCAATTCTTAAAGACATTTCTGATGAAATGGGTGCTATTAACTGATGCAATTTAAAAAATGTTGCATAATGAAATGCATCACCTTTTGGAAGTTCTGCATAGCTCAGTGAACCAATAATTTCCAAATGACCAATGCATGATGTTGCAAAATCTTGCAAGTAAAAGACCCATCAAACTATATGATTTACCAATGTATTTTAATGTAGCAGAATATGAAAAGTTCGTTGATAGGATTTCCTAGTCTGTATTGCAAATAACCCTTAAGAAAATAAGCGCATGTCAAGTTTGGGGATTGTTTCAAAGAAGAATATCCGTAATTATCTGAAAACATTGTTACAATACTATTCTCTTTTCAGTTACACATCTGTGTGAGGCCGGATTTTCCTTATTGCTTCAACCAAAACAACATATCACAGAAGACTGAATGCAAAAGCAGGTAAGAGAATCCAGCTCTTTTCTATTGTCATATGTTAAAAAGATTTGCAAAAAGTATGCAAAACAACACCACTCTTCTTGCTAAATGTTTTGTTTTGGAACAAACTATTCTATATATTTATTTGTTTTATTATTTTATTTTTCATAAAGATATTTTATTATATTACCATGTAATGAATTAGTTATTTTTAAGTGAACAAATAGATTAAAATTTTAAAAAATTCTACTTTAATTTCTAATGTAGTAAAATTTGCTACTTGTAATACACACAAACAGATTTCTCTGAGACTGTAAAGGCATCCTGAGATCAAAGTTTGAGAACTACTGGTCTAGGCTATGCTGCTGTCCACCAGGCCATGAGCTGCAGATGGCATCGGTAAAAATATGGAAACAGCCTGGGTCCCTGAGAAGATCCCTACAACTCACATTGGATTGTTATGTAAATGAGAAATAAACCTTCACTGTGTTAAGCCCCTTAGGTTTGGTAGTATAGCCTAGCCTAACCTGCCTAACGCACACACTCAGATCTGCACTTTAGGGAGATGATTTCAGAGGTGGTGTGAAGGATTGGTTTGGGATGGGGATGAGGATTCAGGATGAAACTGAAAACAGGGAAATGAATTGTGAAGTCATTTCAGTGGTCCAGTCCAAGGTCTGAACTGAGGCTATGGTAGAAGGCTACAGAGAGGGAGGAACAGCTATAAGATGCATCAAAGACAGAATGAGCTGTATTTGGTTAGCAGTTGTGGGGAGGTAGGAGGAGAAGGCAGAGAAGTCTTAAGAGGTTGAATTTTGGTCCCTGGGGAAATAGTGAAATTATTTATAAGATCAGTAACTCAGTATGCCTAGAAGAAATTTATGTGTTTTGAAGGGAAAGGAAATGATGATTTCCATTTTGAACACTTGAGTTTGTGTTGCCTGTGGGCCATGCAGAGATAAGAATAACAAATACTTAGGTGGTTCTTACTATGTGCTATGCATTATTTTAGGCACCAAACATACTAATTCATTTAACATACACCACAATCTTAAGGAGGTACTCATATTCTCCCCACTTTATAGTCATGGGAGACTGAGGCATGGGAGTGAAGTGATTCATCCAAGTGAAGTGATCACCCAGCTAGTAAGTGACAGACTGGTGATTGACACCCAAGCACTTGGGTCTTAGACATTACTGTGTTATTTAGACATTATGTCATTCTGTCTCTTTATGTTATTCTATCATTACGTTATTCTATCTCTTGATGCTCAGTAGCTAGTTAATAATCTGAGTCCTGGGTTCAAAGAGAGTTCTGGGTTGTTCCAAACATTAGATTGTGTATTTGTAAATTCCATCAGAAAGTCACTTATGTCAGCAAGGGTAATACTTTCCACTCTTTCCGTCTGTCTGGCCACATCAGGAGCAGCAGGATTGAGTTAACTCTGCTAAACAGTCCTAGCCTGATGGCCCATCTGAAGGTATGGCAACTCCTGTTAGATTGCCCCACTTCACAGAAGGAGAAGCCAGCCTGTCACAAGCCGGCTCAGAGGACCATGCCTTTAAAACAAACAGGGGAATGTCTGTGAAAGAATGGGGGTAGCCACCAGGGTTTTCCAAGAACTGCAAAGATTCATCTTTGCTGAGTTGTCTTCGAGACTCCGGATGAATGAGTGCCCTGCACTGCACACCTCCAGGGGGCATCATTCACATCTTAGTCTGTTTGAATGGTGAGCTCTGGAGTTGCTTCGTGTACCGACATACCTCACTCTTGCCATTAGCATCAGTTTCCCATTTTCCTGTGGACCGATTTTTGAGTAACTGTGTTAATATTTGGCATCCGTTCTTGTGTTAACCTGACAATGATTAGATCCTCAAGTCTGCTCTTACCTTATCAAACAAGATTTGGAATCTAATTTATGCTTATTATATCAAATCACAGTGTTTTGGCTTTTCCACTCCTATTCGATGTTTCCCGCTCATAATGTAGGTGCCTCAGTGTCTGAGTGAGGAAAGAAAACAAAGCTCTCAGTACAGCCCAGGAAACTCTACCTAATACTCTGTGATATTCTGTGATAATATTCTTTTCTCTGTATGAGAAAAGAATCTGAAAAAGAATGAATATGTGTGTATATATATAACTGAATCACTTTACTGTACACCTGAAACTAACACAACATTGTAAATCAACTATAGTCCAATAAAATTAAGAAAAGAGATATCTAGGAAAATAATAAGTTATCCAAAAAAAAAAAAAAGCTCTCAGATTTTCACATTCTCTGTGGGGCAGTGTGAGGCTTGTGCAGGGGGCAGGGAGGGAAGGGTCCTGATGGACATCTGCCCTCTCCATTTAGGAGACCTTATAGGGGAAGTAAAAAGAACATCCCCAGGACTTTAGTCATCTCAAGTCCCCTGCAACCCCATCCTAAGGAGCCTCTGTTAGAGCTAGGATAAAATCCACAAGAGATTTGTTTCAAGATGTACCGACAGTTTCCTCGATTTATAGCCTAAGTCAACTGAGGACCGTCGGCTCTTTCAAGGTAAGTGTACAATGGGCAGATGTGAAGTGCCAGGATGCCTCATTGAAACGAAAGCTTTATTTCTTTGATTCAGATCCATATGTGTAGCATGCTTCCTATGTTCTAGTCGCTTTCATACAATTTTTTGAAGTCATTATTTGTATGCCAGATGTCAGCTGCCTGGGTGTTGCTACAGCCTTCAGCACACTGGGTTTACCCCGTCCTCTGAAATGTACATAAAATTGGTGCTGGCCTTGTAAACGTTGGAGTTCCCTGGGGAGAGGAACGGCAGCCTCTCTTTATAGAGGTGTGGGCAGGATGAAGGAGCCAGCAAGAGCTGGTGAAACACACAGGAATAGCAACAGTGGGGAGCCATTACCACTGTGGGGGAGGGATGAAGGGAGAAGCAGTGTTACTGGAACCTGAAAGCCCTACATGTGGGATGGGGCCAGCCAGCCAGGAGTGGTGGTGGTAGGTGGGCTGAACCAGAGCCTAGCAGGGGGCCAGGTGTAAATACCACCCCCTGCTCTGTCTCCTCTCACTCTCTGAGCTCTTGCTGTCACCTCCCACTGGCTGCTTCTATCCAACAGGTAAGGGATACCTGGGGATTCAATCTGCAGAAGTCATTACTGCCTAAACACAGAGTAGAGCAGTGAAGAGTGTAGAATGGGACTGGCACCACTTTCAACCCCGTATATGGTAGAAAACCCATTTTTTTCTAGAAGTTCTTAGGGGGACTTACGCTAGAAGCAGGAAAGGAGACCCAGAAGAAACTAGGTTACACGGTCGTAAACAACCAACCTCTACATCTTACCGTGGCTTGCCGTTGTACCGTTGCCATGCAGGGCTCAGCTCCATGTGGTCTCTCGGGCCCAAGCTAATGGTGCTCTGCCTTCTGGTGGGTTCTAAAGGGAACAGGAAGTCTTCTCAGTGCTGAGGGTGAAAGAGAATTGTGCATGTGCTTTTCACTGCTTCATTGTGAAAATGACAAACATCCCCTCCACTCACATTTTATTGGTCGTCTCTTATTTTCTAACATCCGTTCCCTACCCTACTTGAAATCCCTTCCTCTCTCCTTTGAATTTCTCCCTTCTTCCCATTAGCTTACTTGATGCTAAATTCCTGTTCATTTCTTATTAAAAAATTTAGTTATCCCTTTTTTACTTACCCCAGATGAACCTGGTTTTGTTTAGAATGTCTCATTTTATAAGCCAAACTACCTACTGAAATATGTTCTTATGAAAAGATAGATCAGTTCCCTTCTCAGAGGAATTTGGAGGTCACCTTTTAAGGAGACTCATTTTTGTTCCTTCACATATAATTTCTCCATTAAAAAATGACAACTGAGAGTCAGAGAAGGGGAGTGAATTACTTATGGTCATACAGGATTTGACTGATTTCCTAACTCTGCGTCCATAGCTCTTTTCTTTATCCTGTACCATCTCCCTCTCTGTATTTTCTTCTTGGAAAAACCACCCTTAGCTTAATACCACCTGCCTGGTTTTTCTTTAATCTTGTGCAGTTGAGCTCTGCATATAAAGAAGCCAACACCTTGGTGAGAATCGTTAATTTTCAGAAGCTTTTATTTCAGTGACTCCAAAGATAATTGCTAAAAATAGGTGCACTCCCTGCAAGACACAGTTAAAATCAACTCATTTTGTGGTCAGGGTTCCCAAAGCAGTGAAGATGTGCAGAGAATGCAAGTGTTTCAGCAGCCGTGACAAATCTCCCCCACGGATGGGTGTGCAATAAATAATGATCTCTCAGAGGCAGCCTTTGGTGCTCGGAGTTGGGGTGGGTGGGTAGAGATGCCTGGAGATGTCCAGATAGGCTTAGGTTTTTCCAAAAGGGAACATGCATCATTTCCCATGAATGCAGGAGTGCAGTGGGAGAGAGGTTACTGGGGACCTCACACCTGGGATTATGGGTATTTCAAAACTCCACGAATATCTTCTCTGTGTGTGAAACCTTCAATTAATGTTGGTAATACTCTTTAGCATCTGAAGCAGACCTCCCTACTGGTATAAGTTCAAGGTCTAAAAGAAATTAGCAGCCAGTCCTATTTTCTCTACTCCCCACTTTGGCCCAGTGAGGAAGGTAGTTCTGTTAACTCTTCTGCTTTTTAATAAGTGTGGGGAGGAAGCTTATGCACTTGGGCAAGACTTGGCTTACCTCCTTGCTCGGTGTACCAGTGGGCATGCTTCCATCCTTCCTTCTCTCTGTCCGTGGTTTTCCTCCTTCCATCTCTCCCCGCCTCTCTTTCTCCTTCTCTATGTCTCTCCCTGCTTCTCTCTATCTCTCCTCCTTCCTCTTTTGGACCTGCCTTCTCCCAGGTACAACAAGGGTTGGCATGTCTTTCTCTTTCTTTTATTTTTTTCGTTTAATAACATTGGAATTTTATTATTAAACATATTTAAACATTTGACATTTCAGAGGAGTGATATTTAGTCTTCACTGTAGCTGCTGGATTGTTCTAGCAGTCACTAAAACACATGTTTCTCAGTTTTTCAAGTGAGAAACGTAGAGAAGCAAAGTATCTTGAGGGTAATATCTCATTTTTTTCTAACACTTTCTTTTCTTCATATTCTTTTTCAAAATTTATTTACTTATTTTTATTGAATGTCTTTCTCCTTTTGAAGATCAGGCAGCCTCGCCTGTGTTTGTTCCCACTTCTCAGCCTGTAACTAGGTGGGTAAATCTGGATTATACTGGCCTCAAAGCGCAGATTTGTAAGGAGAGCCATGTAATGCTCTCCAGCTCAGCTAAGTTAAGAACTCATTCCTCTCTTGATCCTCTTCTGGGTCTTTGCATCTTTTCCTGAAATTGGTTAGGATCCATATAGGGAGGAAAGGGCATGACTGATGTCCCTGAATTTTCAACATATAGAGAGTTGGCTGGGAAGTCTTAAAAATTCCACACAAGGGGGAAAAAAATAAGAAAGCATAAAAAGAAATGAAAAAAGTTTCCACACAGGGGGAAAAAAAAAAGAATGCATAAAAAGAAATGAAAAGAATTTCCACACAAGGACTAGCACCTGAGGAAAAAGAGCAATGTGGTAACAGATGATGTTGATGGGGCCCCAAAGGCCAAGGTCAGCTCTTGGAGGCAGAAGGTTTTAGCAACTGGAAGACTTTAGTATGGATGCACATCAGGGGTCTTTAACCTGAGTTCCAGCACCTTATTTTGTAGACACAGGTGGTTTTGACAGATTTGGGTCATATATTTGTAGTTTCAGCAGAACTTCAGTTGGGGCCCTCAGACTCGGGGCCTGGGGTTAGGGAGAGAAGAGGCTCATCCTACGGGGTCAAGAAGACTTTTCTAGGTACTGAAACAAGCAAAGATTCTTGTCTTGGTTGGAGATACTTGTATTTTTCTTGAGCCAAGTTTTTCTCAGCTACCTTAGGAATAGCTGTGTTGGAAAAGGCAAGGTCTTATTAAGAGCTAGAGGAACTTTCCTCAACATGGGCTTCTCCTTAATCAAAGCCACAAGACAAGAGGGCCAGTGTAAAGACTGGGTGGATGTATTTTGTGCATCTGCTCCATGCGCTTGGCTCACCTCTAATTTCAGTGTTGGTGCTGGAGGACCATTCCCGTGGATGCTGGCAATATTCTGCTAGTATCTTATCTCCTCCTTCACACCTCAGTGTATTTTTCTGAAGCCACATGACAGCCTGGAAGAGCAGGGAAGTTAACAAACCCTGAGGTAACCCTCAAAGGATAGGGGATAGGAGAGAGTGAACAAAGACCCCTGCCACCTGTCCTTCATAGGGACAATCCTGAGGTGCAGTACTGTTCCTCAAAGGGTCACCAGTGGGGTTGAGTCCCAGCTGCCCACAGCATTAACCAGCTCAGAACTGCGCCATTGTGACGGTTACCCTTTCCCTGCCTCATTCTCACCACCCCCTTACTGTTGCTTCCAGGGGTTACATTCCAAATCAGTACTCAAGTCCTCAGCTATTACTGCTTTCAAGGGGACCAAATTAAGACACTAGATGATCCCTTGTGTGTCAAATGCTTGGAGGACTAAACTTTGGCTAGTGGAATTCTAGTTGATTTCTTTCTCCCTTTATCTTGTTTCTCATCCAGCGTTAAGGGACTATGAGTGTCGAGTTCAGAGAAAGTAAGAAAATAGGTGGTAGAAAGGGGTTTTTAATGCTACCTTTTCAGTAGCTTGGGGAATTAAAAAGTAGGAAAGGCAAGATTTGGGGCAAAAGCATATGACAGAGATCATCACTTTTATTTGAATTAGTGCTAGCAGAAGCAGTACTGGGACTTTGCCAACCATGGGAATTATTAAATTTTTAGATCTTTCCCAGTGGTATGAGGTTAAAAAATAATGGTGTCATATTTATTGTTTTAATTCATATTTCTTTAATTATAGTTAGAGTATTTTTCCTTATATTTATTCATCATTGTTTTTTTTTTCTGTAAGTTGAATATTCCACAAATTATTTAACAAATCACTTAGATGATATTTAGGTCAAGCCCTCTTTCTAACTGTTTTAAGAAATGCTACAATATACGTATGGAAAAACACCCAGTCTTCCTCATTACTAAAGTATAGCACATTGAAAGAACAATGTCATTTTTTCTATACATTTTTGTTGCAAATATTGAAATGTTTGGTAACACCGATGTATACAGTTTTGCAGGGGAATTGGCACTGAGATTGACTGTGCAAATTGGTACACTGTTTTGAAGGCACTTGGACAATTTCTATCAAAATTTAAGATAAGCCTATTCATTGTTGCAGTGTTTCAAGAAAATTTGTCCTGCAAATATGCTTACATGAAGTCCTAACTATTATGCTTTATTGAGTGTGGGGTGTGTGTGTGTGTGTATGTGTGTGTGTGTGTGTGTGTGTGTGTGTGTTAGTCTATGAATGAAGAATACACTAGCCAAGATGGAGAATTGATAAAGACTTCTGGCTCCTTCCTGAATTTATCCTGGAGATGTTGCAGAAGTAAGAGAGAGATTTATGGATCCTAGAAAGGAACTAAAACTATGGGATCATTTGGAGAGCATGAAAATGATAGAGTGTCGGTATGAAAAGGTACAGAGAGGTCCAGGTGCCACAGATGGCAGGTAGGCAGGATGAGAATGTCAGAGTTGGCCCCCTCTTTGCTATTGCAGGCAGGGAAACAGTGCTTCAGCCCAGTGCTAACCTGAGGCAGATGGAATAATAACAAGACAGGGCTGGAGTTCTGTGGGGGTGGTAAGCTGATGGCAAGGATGGCTGGTGAGCTTCCTGACCTCTAGATAATCCCAACAGAGGGTGGCAGCCCATGGAGAGCAGTGTTGTCTGCAGCCTAGAATCTGGTCCATTCCCAGAAGAGGAGAAGGAAAGGGCCAATAAAGGAAGTGACTGTGAACGAATTGTTACATCAGGCTTTCTGACCTGAAAGATCCCTCCCACAACCCAATTTACCAGGAGAAGTACAGAATAGGATCAAGGATTTTGCCACCAACCCCATCTACTCCCTCCCTTTATTCATCACAGCCAATGTATCTGATAGTTCCAAAAGAATAGGAGTTCATAGGAAAATGTAGCAAGACACCAAATTCCATAATCTAGGCCATAAGAAGCAGAAATAATGAATTAGAATTTTTAAAAATAAGGGAAACCAATATCCTGAAAGGAATAAGCAAAGATCTTAGGAACATAAACCGGGAATAAGAAGTTTTGAAGAACAATTTGGAGATCTGGGGCATGAAAAATATATTGTAAAAAATGGAAAATATGTTGTCAATGGGTAAATTAGTCAGCAGAATGAATACAGCTAGAGAACAAATTAGTGAACTGAAGGATTCAGCCAATGAACTGTCCCAGAAAGCATTTGGGAGGGATACATCTTTGGAAAACAAGAGGAAAGTTAAGAATTAGAATTCTAGTAGGAATCTCAGAAGGAGAAGAAGAATAAATGGAGAGGAGGCAGTAATTTGCCAGAATTAAAGTGGGAGATGGTATTTAGGCAAACAGTTAGGACCTTCTGGGCCTCAAGCTCCTGGGATGTCACCAAGAGACTAATCCAGAGTGGCACTGCAGCACAGTGGAGTTCCTGAGTGTATTCAAACATGGTGATTTGTTATTATTTATTTACAAGAAACAGATTGACTTTTGACCTTTCTATTCCTGTAGCGCTGGTTCTGAGCTATTGTAATAGTTCTCAGCACAGAGGAAGAATGCAAAATGTGTAGCAATTTCCAACTCGATGCTTCCTGGTCAGATTTTTTTTTAAAATTATTTATTTATTTATTTATTTTTGGCTGTGTTGGGTCTTCGTTGCTGCACGCAGGCTTTCTCTAGTTGGGGCAAGTGGGGGCTTCTCCTTGCGGTGGCTTCTCTTGTTGCGGAGCACAGGCTCTAGGCACATGGGCTTCAGTAGTTGCAGCACACGGGCTCAGGAGTTGTGGCTTGCGGGCTCTAGAGTGCAGGCTCAGTAGCTGTGGTGCACGGGCTTCGTTGCTCCACGGTATGTGGGATCTTCCCAGACCAAGGCTCAAACCTGTGTCCCCTGCTTTGGCAGGCAGATTCTTAACCATGGCGCCACCAGGGAAGCCCCCTGGTCAGATTTTGATGGATAAAGGGATGCAGATGAGATGCAAGACCCTTGTTCAGCACTATTCCCCTTGATCATCCTGTTCAGACACCAAGCATCTGGGCAGCAGCTGTAGATTTTAACTCTTTTGTTCCCTCTGCAATTTCCTTCTGAAGTTCTTTTCCTCTTTCCTTACCTGCTTTCTTTGCTCTTCTCAATTTTGCCACATTCTTTTTTTTTCTATTACTTCTCATTTTTTTTCTATGTTATTCTCTTTTATCATTGCCACTTTCTCCTCTTCTTCACTATTTCCAAAGTTATTCATTGATTCATCCATCAGTTTATCTATTCAACAACTATTTTGAACACCTACCAAGTCCCAGGCACCATTGAAGGCAGTGGGGGCACAGTGAACAAGACAGAACAAAGGTACTTAAACCCACTCTAGCGGGGAGGACAGATAATAAGCAAGTCAACAAACAAAAATAAAAACACAAATACAGATACGAATAAATGCAATGAAGAAAATAGTCTGTGCCAGAGAGTGATGTGGGGTGGGACAGGGATGTTTTAGATGGGGAGAGAGATGTCAGGGTAAGTCTTCCTGAGGAGGTTACAGTTGAATTGAGATCTGAATGATAAGGAGGAGTCAGCTCTGGGAGATCTGGTGGAAAAACATTCCAGGTAGAAGGAAAAGCATGTACAAATGCCCTGAGGTTGGAATGGTACATTCTTCTACCCTCTCTTCTTTCTTTCTCATTTTTCATCTCTAGTAAATTTCAGAGTAAATATCTACACATTTTTTTTTTATAATTTTATGCAGGAATTAAGGAAATTTTTTTTTAATTTATTTATTTATTTTTGGTTGTGTTGGGTCTTCGTTTCTGTGCGAGGGCTTTCGCTAGTTGTGGCAAGTGGGGGCCACTCTTCATCGCGGTGCGCGGGCCTTTCACTGTCGCAGCCTCTCTTGTTGCGGAGCACAGGCTCCAGACGCGCAGGCTCAGTAATTGTGGCTCACGGGCGTAGTTGCTCCGCGGCATGTGGGATCTTCCCAGACCAGGGCTCGAACCCGTGTCCCCCGCATTGGCAGGCGGATTCTCAACCACTGCGCCACCAGGGAAGCCCTACACATTTTTTAGGTAGGAACCATGTTCTTACAATCTTGATTCCCTGTGGCCTGGTTTCTGCTCCAGCCACTTGCTTGAAACAGTTTTCTTCCTTGCTTGAAGTTGTTCTTTGATGGCCACCAGTGTCATCCGAGGTATGGCAGTGGTCTAAGAATAAAGAAAAAGAAACAGAGAGAATATTAGCCCTTGGATTCCTTTGTCCAGCAGTTGGACATCTATATCTCAGTCTCATTGTCTTTGAGGGTAGGTCTTTATTAGGGTAGGGAGTGTAGGAGAAACCTTTATGAGATATGAAAGCCCACATAGACCTCTGTAAACTGGATCAGGTGCCCGTCCTGTGTGTTTCTCTAGCCCTTATCCTAGCTGTTCCCTCTTTCTGTTATCTGTGCGTGGTTCCATACAGAGCTCCTTTCCTTTGATCTTCACAAGGCTGCCTGTTTCTTGTCATTCAGGCTGATGCATTGAATTATTGGCCCTCTATTTTTCTTTCTTTCTTTCTTTCTTTTTATTTATTATTTTTGGCTGCATCGGGTCTTCATTGCTGCATGCGGGCTTTCTCTAGTTGCAGCGAGTGGGGGCTACTCTTCGTTGCAGTGCACAGGCTTCTCATTGCGGTGGCTTCTCTTGTTGTGGAGCATGGGCTCTAGGTGCACAGGCTTCAGTAGTTGTGGCACAGGGGCCTCAGTAATTGTGGCTCTCGGGCTCTAGAGCACAGGCTCAGTAGTTGTGGTGCACGGGCTTAGTTGCTCTGCGGCATGTGAGGTCTTCCTGGACGAGGGATCAAACCCATGTCCCCTGCCTTGGCAGGCGAATTCTTAACCACTTCACCACCAGGGAAGTCCTGCCCTCTATTTTTCATCTCCCTTGTAATAGTATTCATCCATTTGTCATGGCCTCACGGTGGGTGGGGTGCACTTTCCTGTCTCTTGACCTTGTTACTCTGACCATTGGGATGTTAGTGGACATGATACAGGCACAGGGTTGGAAGGTACTTGTGTATTTGGACCAGCCTTCTTGCATTCTTGTCATTACTACAGGATAAAAATGCCCTAAGAGTCCAGCTCATCCCAGAAAAAAGGAGAGACAAGTTTAGCACACTTAAATCCAACTCAGCTTAGATCAGCCAAAGCCCACTCCCCATAGATGTGTGAGCAAGAAGTTAATATAAATATAACGTAAATATAACTCAATAAATAATCATTGAATAAATGCATATTGCAGGTGCCATAGTTGTTTGTTTATAGGTCTGTATGCAGCTCTTTGGGGCAAGGGGCACTACAATTTCTGCACACTAAGGGCCATACATGATCCAGGTAAGTAGTGGGCACTCTGAATACTTTCTGGAATAGGTCTGAGGCTTCTTCAGGAGTCTCATTAGCAGCCTCAGCTTCTATGTGTTGAATAATCAGTCAGGAGCCAAGACAGATTCCTGCTGAATTCCTAAGGATTTCAGAGTTTGCTCCCTTGGGTCCTGATTTTATGGCCTTTTTCGTATTGTCATGAATTCTTAAGTGTATTCTGTGCTTCGAATGGCCATCAGTGAGGGCTATCAGGCTGAAAAATCACCAGCCTACTAAGTACCCAGGACATGCTGCAGAATGATCTAAGGGTCTGCATGGTGACAAGAAGCAATTTTATACCTACTCATCACAGAGGATGAGATGGACAGATACATTCCCACTTATTGTCCATGACAACAGTAATGCTACCTGATTTACAGGTCTCCAGGGCCTTCTCGTTGTGCATTAAAGTGTCTGAGTAGGACTTTCCTTTGTCTGAGTATCTTGGCTCTGGCCTTGAGGATTTTGAAGAGGAATTGATTCACATTGACTTTGTTTGGGCAGACAAAGCTTTGGGTGATGATTCTAAAGTGGGATTCTGTATAGAGAAAGCTAAGATCTACCTGCTTGAGCTGGGAATCTTTTGTTTTTCTGTCCAACATGTTTTCTTTTTTCTTTTGGTGATAGCACCCTGCTTTTTTGGGGGAAAACTACTCTCCCTGTACTGTAAACCATATTGTAGGACTGTCAAATGAGGTATTTGTCTTAATTTGGGTTTCTGCCAAAACAGACCCTGGGTGAAGGATTCAAGTGCAGGTAGTTTATTTGGAAGGTGATGTTATTTTATTTTGTTTTAAAATTTATTTTATTTTTGTCTGCATTGGGTCTTTGTTGCTGTGCGCGGGCTTTCTCTAGTTGCAGCGAGCGGGGGCTGCTCTTCGTTGCGGTCCACGGGCTTCTCATTGCGGTGGCTTCTCTTGTGGTGGAGCACGGGCTCTAGGCGTGTGGGCTTCAGTAGTTGTGGCACATGGGCGCAGTAGTTGTGGCTCATAGGCTCTAGAGCACAGGCTCAGTAGTTGTAGTGCACAGGCTTAGTTGCTCTGTGGCATGTGGGATCTTCCCGGACCAGGGATCAAACCCATGTCCCTTGCATTGGCAGACGGATTCTTAACCACTGCGCCACCGGGTAAGTCCCTGGAAGGTGATTTTAGAAGCACTTTTTAAGAAAGAGGGGAAAATGAGAATAGGAAAGGGACCAAAACCAGTACAGGATATGCTAATGAGTGGATTACCACTTTGGGTGATGAGGACCAGTCCTGCTTGAGACCTGCCTCAGAGCCATCCCCCTGGAGGCTAGGGATGGGGTGGGGGGGTGGAATCTTCCAACTTCTATCTCTGTTGTTTGAGAGTAGAAGAGAGATTCAGGATCTTGAGATGAGATGCTGTTACTGGGCTGGCAACTGTCTACCAAAATTACAGGCAAACTCAGGTGAGCAAGACGATGTGGGCTCTCAGCAGCAGCTTCTTAGTACCACTTCCTCCTCTGGCCACAGGTGGGCACAAGCCCCAGGCTGGTCCAATCAGATGCCCTCTTTCTGGAATATTGAGAAGAGTAACAGGGGATGGGAAATGTCTGGACTCTATTCGTCTTCATGGTGGGGTCCAGAAGAGATTAGTCACTAGTTCTTGATACCTTGACGTGCAGAGTGGTTCCAATTCACATTTTCTCTGGTTATTCAGTTTTTCCTTCAATTCTCTGAGCTTCTCCATAAATCCTTCTGCTAAATTCCCTTTTTATTAAATTAGCTAGAGCTGATTTCTGCAGCTTGCTTACAAAACACCCTGACAGATGCTGGGTCTGCCCCACAGGGAGCTGTCAGAAGGCGTGGTCTTTCACATGGCTTGAAATGCAATGGCACACTTTAGACGCTCAGCAGGACCGCAGGCCACAGAATAATCTTTGCTCGAGTTTACTGAAGACCTCAACACCCAGTTCTCATTCTCAGCTCATACGTCAGCTAGCCCATTTTCCCCAGTTCCCTCAATTTATCATCCTTAGCTAATCACGAGTCTCTGGTATTGCTTTTGGATAGACATATGGTATAGTATGGCATGGTGTGGTATGGTGTGGTATATGGTATGATGTCATATAGAATACTGTACATAGCATGGCACATTGGCTAGAGTATGGATGCTGGAACTAGACTCCCTGTGTTCAGATCCCAGCTCTTCCATTTACTGACGATATGATCTTGAGCAAGTTAACTAACCTCTCTGTGACTCAGTTTCTTTAACTGTTAAGTGTGAATAATAATAGTACCTAGGTTATAGGGTTGTCACAAAGATTAAGTGAGTTGACAAAGTACCGGGCACATGACAAGCACTATGTAAATATTAGGTACTATTATGCCTAAAAGCTGTATGCCTATTTGGTCTACTGGTCCCTGTGCTTTTTGGATTCACAACTCTGCTTCCTTATCCTTGTGAAAATTGTAGTTGGCAAGATTGGCTGCCCTCTCTTGGGCTTGGCTTAATGTTTGCATTAGAGGGCAGGGAAAAGTACATTTTATAATCACCTACTATATGCCAGGCATCATAACAGATGTCCCTTTGAAGATCATAACATCTCTGAGAGACAGATACTATTATTGCCATTTTATAGGTGAGAGAGCTAGAGCTCAGAAAGATTAAGTAATCTGACCTGGCTCACTCAGGCTAGTAAGAGGCATTCTCCCAGGTCTGTCTGATTCTGAACTTTGTGCTGTTTCCACTGTGTACATGGTTTCCCCCAAACTCCAAAGCAAATAACTGCCCTTTCTCTCCCCACTGGCCTTGCACAGTTCCTATACTCACTGTTACCTTCCAAAGCTGTGGTTTTGACATCAGAGATGCTGGGTGCATCCCTGAGCAGCAGCGGGCTCTTATTCCCACCACGTTTGCTTTGTCACTTATTTCTAAAGATTTTTTTTTTCTCAGTCTGTGTAGAAGATCAAGGACAACACTCCCTAAGGACAGTTTGGCCTCTGACTTGGAGATGATAAAGCAGGGGGTAAGCTTGGAGGTTAAGCCCCTGGCCTCTGTGTGGGACCACTGGGGTCCAAATCACTGCTTTGCACCTTCCTTTATGGGCATCTTTGGGCAGGTGACGTCATCCCTCCAAGCCCCAGTCCCCTCATCTGTAAGAGAGGAATGGAAATGATAATAGTTAACTCTTAAGGTGTTTGTACATGTTAAGGAGTATAAATATTGGGAGAAAAATGTTTAAAACGTTAAAAAAAAACTTGGGTAGAGGATGACTTTCCAATCAAACAAGACTGTAAACCCAGAACCCACAAAGAAAAAGATAGACCCATTGACTACATTAAAAACAAAACCAAACATATGGCAAAAGAACAAAACAAAATCAAAGGCCAAACTATAGGCTGGGGAATTTTTTTTTTTATAACACATGTGACAGAAAACGTATTAATATTCCTAATATGCAAAGACCTCCCATAAACTGTAATGTTGGCAAACAGAGTAGTGGTTGCCAGGGATTAGGGGTGGGAGGAGGATGTGACTACTAAGGAGTATGAGGGAACTTTTCGAGGTGATGGAAATGTTATATATCCTTACTGTGGCAGTGGTTATATGAATGCATAGATGTGCTAAAATTCACAGAACTGTATACTCCCAAAAAGGTCAATTTTACTGTGTAGTATTTTATAAAAAAAACAAGTTTAACAACAACAACAAAAATAAGTTATATCTAGGTCTACTGACCTGGAGGGGTCTTTGTGATATATTTAGGGAGAATAGAGTTGTAAAGCAAGGTGTATAATATGATTCTGTTTTTGGAACTTGAATACCTCAGTGACCTTTTCTACATGTGATTATATGTTTGTGTATGTTTTTATGAGTGTGAGTAGAGGTGGAAAAATGTACAACAGGCTGTTGATGTTGGTTATCTCAGAAAGGCAGGAATAGAAAGGGAGCTTTAAGAGACACTCATTTATACATCTTTTGCATTATTTCACTGGTTATATTGAGTAAATACTACACTTTAAATTAAAACAAGAAAATCGAACAAAAGTAATAAAGGAAGATTGAAGAAATAGAAGAAAACCAGAAAGAAGTTTAGCGGGAAAGAAGAGAAAGATCGAACAGGGAACTGGCTGGAAGAAAAATGACTTTGAGACTCAGTGGTCAGGAAGCCTGTGTGGGACCAAAACCAAATTCCCAAATCAGAAATACATGAGGGTTGCTGGAACAGAATTCTTGGCGTGGGCCAGGGACAAGCAGTCTTTCAAGGGTTAAGACTCAGGCTCATTTCTAGGACCCAAGCCAGCTTCTTCAGCTGCTCTTTGTTTCTTTCATGTGTCCATTTTTTCATTCCTGCATCCATCCAAACAGCCATCCATCCATCCATCATCCACCCACCATCTGCTAAATGCCCACTGTGTTTTCAATCTTAGAAATTTCTTATGCTCCATTTCTTCTCCAAATCATAATAAAATCCAAAGTAACATCCAATTTTTTTGTGTGTGCTTGTCTTTAAAGACTACAGTAAATGTAGGCACTAGGACCTTTTCTCAGCTTTTATTTCTGAGACTCAGTCTCATGGACCTTTCCTGTTGCAATGTGTGTCACAACAACTCTACCGAGAGGAAACTGGTGTCCATTCAGGCTTCCAGTTCTATGAAATGGGCATCTAGGAATCTCAGGCTTCGGTGATAGGCTTTGCAGTGAGTAGCTCCCCTGCCTTAGGAGCACACAGGGTATCTTCTCACAATTCCCTGATGTGATTGATTACAGAGATGTCCCTGACTCAATGATAAGAACAGTGTTCTGGAGGCAAACTGCCTGGATTCAAATCCCAGCTCTTTCACTCACTGACTATGTGCCCTTAGGCAAGTTTAATAACATCTCTAGGGTCCCCAGTTTTCTCATCTATAAACCAAACATGAGGGTAAATGTGTTAATAGATGGAAAGTGCTTGAAACAGTGTCTATTCACAGTATACTTCTCACCAGTATTATTATTGTTGTTAATAATTATGTGACATTGGATTACATTAATTACATGAGAAAGTCTACTGCATTGTTTTAAATAACAGAAGACACTGAACAATTTGTATAACATAATCATATTTATGTTACAGCTGTGTGTGTGTGTGTGTGTGTGTGTAGGTATATATGTTCACTTTTGTATGTAATATACATATGCACGTTTGAAAAAGCATGGAAAAAAGCCTGGAAGACCATACTTCAAACTGTTACTGGTGGTAATATCTTGGAGGAGTGGCTTTGGAAAAGAATTAAAAGAGAACTTTTACTTATTAGTTTATATTCTTCTGCTTATTATTCAATTGGCCATTGCCATATTAGTTTTTGTAATTTAAAAATAAAAATAAACCAGAAGAATCAAGAGACTTTAAAATGGAGATAAGACCAGAGAATCTCTTTCCATCTTCTATTACAGAAAACTTAACTATTTTTCTGTCATTGGTTGTATGAGATTCACAAAGGCAGCCATAAAAAGTATATATTTTTCTCTAATATTAAGCAATTCCTGGGATTGTTGATCCTAATGTGAAGGTGAGATTTGTCTGATATAGATCCATGAGGTCAGTCTAATAAATCACTCTGCTGGTCGCCGCGTTAGAAATTCAAAGTCTGGAGATGCAACTCTCATTGTGTCTATGGCTCCCCAGACACCACTAGTCCTGATCCCCATTGCCTACAACCTTGATGGGCTGGGCTGGCAGAATTTGAAGCTGGACATTCCTCTTCACATGTCTCCCTCTTCGGCTTTGGAGCTGCTCCTTCTTAGTTTACCTAAGGTACCCAGAGATAACTTACTGCAATTGAGAACACAGAGGTTTGCTTTGGTCTTGCTGGAAAAGCTACAGAACATATAGTGTACTAAGCAAAATGACATAGAAGGCTGGGGCAGCTACAGTGGTGGGCAAATTCTCAAGCAAGACCTCAAAGTGACAAACTGCTTTATCCATTCCCCTAAAACGGATTCCGTTAGAGACAGGTTCACATTGTCTAGACACACTAAGACTAATACACAAACCAAATTTGTACTAACTATTGCAATGAGGCAGGCAAACCGTTGCAATGGTAAGAATTTTCAGGTAAAATCCTTAGGATGCCCTTCCAGGCACTAAAGTAGTTGAAAAATGGAAAAAGATATTAAATGTATAATTGGTGGAAATTCCATCTGAGAACAATATGACTTTAGAATAAGACAGTCTCAGGTCAAATCAGAGCTCCAGCATTAGCTATAAGACCACAGTCATGTCAATAAAACTCTCTGAAGTTCAGCTTTGTCATCTGGATAATGGAGATAATAGTACTGCTTTAGGTTGGATCCTTGGAAGAAAACTCTGAGATGGAAAGTTGCAAGCAGAGGTTTACTGGGGAGATACACTTTTAAGAAAGTGGGCAGAGGGGTAAGCTGACCTGCAATATGGTAGCAACTGAGGCCTCTGGAACTCGGATGAGAACTTGAGCTGAGACAGCCTTCAGAGTCCCAAATTGAGAGAGAGGTGCTGAGCCTTTGAACCCTTGATCCAAACAATCATCGGCCAAATGTCATCCCCTGGAATGGTGTATAACATTGGGTGATGTAGTTCCCTATAACTTAGGGCAGTTTCTAGTAAGAGGTACAGCTGTGAGCCTCCAGTAGCCTATATTCCCAGCTGGGCTGCACTGGCTTTGAAGAGATCTTGGTTGTGCTCCCCAGGATCTACTATGAATACACACTCTTGGTCTGTGGGCAATTATAAAAGTACTTAGCAAAGTGCCAACCACAGCAGAGGGTATCTATGAATATTGGTTCCTTTTCTTTCCTTCCATCTTGAGAAATATTTCTCAGTCACTTTGAAAGAGTGTGATGTTTTTCCCAATCCATCCTGTACTGGACCTCCCCCGGCACCAAAATCCCGGCACCCACCAGAAACATCTCTCTGTCTTGGGCAGTACAAAACAAGCACTAACAAAGCCTTAATCTCCAATTTACTTCATCTGTCACCACAGGGCCTATAACCCCTTGACAAGTAAGTAATAGGGGAGGGTTTGCTCTTATATCAGTTATGTACTGCTATTTTTTTAATCATTTTTTTCTGGTTGGAGATTTTGGAGACCCCCTTCTTTTCCTGGGCAATATATTTTATGAAGTATTGCCCAGATAGTTGAGGCTGGGTAAAGAGAGAAACTTTTAGCAAAAGACTAAGGTCATTCATTAGACATTAATTTTTTTGTTGGCTTCAGTAGCAGTTGACTTTGAACTCAAACTTTCAGGCAGATGTCCTTCTCAGAAATCCTGTATACTCAATGGAATATTACTCAGCCATAAAGAAGAATGAAATAATGCCATTTGCAGCAACACGGATGGACCTAGAGATTGTCATACTGAGTGAAGTAAGTCAGACAGAGAAAGACAGATATCATATGTATCACTTATATGTGGAATCCAAAAAAGTGGTACAAATGAACTTATTGACTAAACAGAAATAGAGTCACAGATGTAAAAACCAAACTGTTGGTTACCAGGGGGGAAAGGGGGACAGAGATAAATTGGGAGATTGGGATGGACATATACACACTACTATGTATAAAATAGATAACTAATAAGGACCTACTATATAGAACAGGGAACTCTTCTCATTACTCTGTAATGACCTATATGGGAAAAGAATCTAAAAAGGAGTGGATAATTCACTTTGCCGTACACCTGAAACTAATACAACATTGTAAATCAACTATACTCCAATACAAATTTAAAAAAAAGAGAAATCCCATATACTTACTGTCCAGACCAGACATGCTCTGGAGAATCTTCCATTCTGGTTTCTTGTTTTATCTTCTCTCTCTTCTTATAGTACTAGGCAGCATCCAGAACAGGGCAGGGGCAGGACTGGAAGAAGGGCATCCATAGTTATTTCAATTTTTGGTAGGTGGGATCACCTAGGAGAGTGACAAAAGACTTTGGGGTTATCCATTGTGAAAAATCAGTGCCCAGGTCTCTGGGTGAGTGAGCAAAGTAGCTGAAGCAGAATCATCAGAAGAATCAAAGTTTTTAATTGGAGAATCCATGTAATGATTATGATTCTGTTGGTTGAAAAGTAATTAAAACCAACTCAAGATAACTTAAGGAAGAAAATCTGTCTTTAAAAATACAGTGGTGTTTAATAAAACCCAAGTGCAGCTGGTCTCAGAAATGAGCTATAGTCAGGAAACCCGGCGGACTTATCTCTCATTTACTCACTTCTGTTTCTCTCTGCATATATACTTCTGTGGGGGTTTTGAAGATATGCCCTCCAATTCTTTCACAATTCTTTCCTCAAAAGGTGGGCCCTAATCCCCCTCCCCTTGTGTGTGGGCTGGATTTAGTGGCTTGCTTTGAATGAACAGAATGTGGCAGAATGATGGTTTGTAACTGCTGAGGCTAGGACCAAAAAGGTATTGTGGCTTCCTTGCTGCTCTCTCTCCTGGATCACTTGTTCTGAGGAGTCATGTCATTTCATGTCATGTCAATAGCCCTGTGGAGAGGTCCATGTGGTGAGGAACTGAGGCCTCCCACCAACATGCATGTGAGTGAGTCATCTTGGAAGTGGATTCTTCAGCCCCAATCAAACCTTCAGATGCTGCAGGTCCAGTCGACATCCTGACTGTAACCTCAGGAGACACTCTGAGCCAGAACCATACAGCTAAGCCCCTTCTGAATTCTTGATTCCTAGAAACTAAGTTTTGGGTTAATATTTTACACAACAACAGACAACACATATAGGATTGGAAATAATCACTGTCAATAGGTCTCCTCCATTTAGAGAGCAGTCATCAGAGATGGGAGTCTTAATCCTATTTCCAATTTCCAAGAGGAACTATTCTGATTGACACAGTTGGGTCAAGTACTCAGATGTGAACCAATAAATTGTGGTTAAGGTGGTGAGCAGCATCATATTAGATTTACGTAGGGACTTCTAATGTAACGATGTAAATGTTGCGGTATTTTGGTAAGGAATACCTAGGACACCCCAAAGCAAATTCCACAGTGGTACAGAACTTTATTCCTTGGTCACAAGAGTGTCTCCTGAGGAAGTTGAAGCTTACCTTGGTTATAATACAGTGGTTTGAACTTAGGTGTCAATGCCATATGTGAAACACAAGTGTGTGATTGGCTTCAGCTTTATGTTTGCAAAGATTGGTGAGTTACTTGTGCTTTGGCAGCCTATACCCTGCATGACTGACTACACTTTAGGTGTTTGTGTAGCCATAGCCCTGCCTTCCTGGCCACTTTAAAGTTGCTGGCCATTCTCCAAAATTTCTTCTGATAATGGCAGTAAATCCTTATCAGAAATCTTCCATACCTCTTATAATATATGGAAACAACTTAAATTTACCTGACTTTTCTAGAAATAAAACTGCTAGAATTCCCTCCCTCCCCTCCACTAGGTCTATGGAAGGAAGTAAACACATATGTCTTGATGTTTTCTGATTCGTAAGTCACGTTAAGCCACTTAAAACAAATGATGTTACAAGTAAAGTCAATGAGGTCATAGAGAGTGAGAACTATTATAATGCTGATATTACATTGCAACTTCTGGGTGAATAATCTTTTCACATAATAAACATTACAACAAAAAAAATTCCCAAGGTAGGCCTATGTATAGTCTCAGGATTGGGGGTTACGTTTGGAAGAAGACAACAACCTTTGAAATCATGATGTCTTAGGGAACTTCTAATAAACTAGCCAGTATGCAATTCATGATCATAAGGTGTAGAACATGTATAAATGTGCTAAGAATGGGCTTTCACCCCCATCCATTTTAATATTTATATTTTTAGAATCTTCATGGTAAAGATTGTCTAAGTATTTTCCAGATTTAACCCTTTCCTAATAGGATTTAATGAGACAGCTCAGTGCTTTGTCTGCTCAACTGTGTGCCAGCAGTCTTCCATTCTTTCCAAATGTCCTCATTTAATTGTCAATTACAGCTTGGAGACTCTGTTGTCAGTTTAGGACAGTTGGTCCATCACTGTGATTTTAAATCCAGATTTGTGGGTCTAATACTTATTGGCTAGTTTTCCCTTACAATGATAGTAACTTAATTGTCAGTCCTAGTTTATGGTGTACTGGGAGTTTTCAAAATTTACTGAGAAGTTTGATTAGGGCTGCTAATATTAATCCCAAGCTCCTTGGTATGAACGTTTTTGGACTCTTTTGACCCATATTACCACATATTTCCAGAATATTTCATACTTCCAGAATCAATGTGTCAATTTACACTCCCATTGGTAGTTTATGGGAGGATTTACACCTTCCCATGCTGAGTACCTGCTGGTTTTATAGACCTTGGCCAATTCCTCAGTTAGTAGTTAGACTCTAAAGGTGAAAGATGACTACATGTCCCTAAAATGTCTTTTATTATCAGTGCTATTGAATATTCATATTTATTTATATTTTTCTTATACAAATTGCCTATTCATGATCTTTGCTTTTTTTAAATTATGGAATTAGAATGTTTTCTTGATTTTTAAAAGCTCTTTATATAGTAAGAATAGTAATTCTATGTATTTTGTGGTGATTTGAGCCTTTAAGGATTCATTTTTAAAATCTCTGAAATAGTTTATATAATGTGAGCAAATAAAAAGTAAAAAGTATTCCTTCTCTTCTTCATTGTGGTTAATCAGTCTGCTCTAACTGATTTTATACAGAGACTAGTTAGACATTTTAATCCAATGTAGTGTTGTAGAATAAGCTTGCAGTTTGGGGTAAAAAAAATTCCAGGGTTTAATTTCCAGCTCCATTACTTTCTGTTTTAAGACATTTAACTCTCTCAGCTTTGGTTTTCTTAGATAAAAATTGAGGATAATGTTAATGGCTGTGATGCTGGATTATTTTAAGGCTCAAAGTACATAGAGCACATGAAGATACTTTATAAACTATGGTGCTGACATGTGTAACTTGCTCTGAATCGAATCCTGATGGTCAGTCCTTCTGAGATTGCTTCCAGCTGCCAGAATTCATGATACATTTGACTTGGATGAGGATTGAAAAAGTAGACAAATGATTTTGAAGTGACTAGAAATTTCAGCAGCTTTTCTGTGAGCAGTGATGGACAAGATAGTTCTCATTTTTATAAAAATAATATTCTTAAACTAAATGACCAAAGAAAAAGATAGACTGAGGATTTAACCAGTATTGTGGACTTGCTCCAGCAGAGGAACAGCAGACAGAAATATGACTTTTGCTTTTCTCAGACAAACCTAACCTGTCAGTAATGAAGCCTATGCTTTATTATCACTAACATCCCAAGAAAGTCACCTCTGATGGGGTTTATTTTCTCTCCTGGTTCATCCTTACACATCACTTTGGAGGAAAGCTGATTCCTGATCAATGAAACATAAAATCACAATCCTCCATATTTAGTCCTGACTCAGCATCACTAGTGGGAGTGAGCACTAAATTATATGTCCAAAAGTTAAAAACACAAGATGTATCCTTTTAAGTGAGATTTTAGCTCATCATTTAATCTTCTGAGTCTTACCTTCCTGATAACTTTACAGGTATGCTGTGCTAATTGCATAAGATAATGTGTACAAAAGCTCTTTGTAAGCTGTAATCGTGTCATACATATAACAACAATAAACATAACTTTAAACAAAATGAATATTGTTATCTGGATAGGCAATAGCTGAACTTGGTTGCCATGTTGAACACAGCACATTAACTGAGAGCAGTTAAAGAAATGTACTGTGTAAATTAAACCTCTCCACCAGTTTTGTTCCTGTAATTTAGGTATATTTCCACTAGGTGATGATAGTGAGCTATGTTCATTTGATCTGAGTAATAGGGCAATCCTGACGGAGAAGCTAGCATTATAATTCACTGTGAATCCTTACTCGGTGTCCAGGCCTCCCAGGACTAACTCAGATTTCCATCAAACAATCAATATAGTTACCAAAGGCTCCCAATAGCCTTCATCGGCTCCCTTCCCAGGTGTTTGGTTTTTCTTTTTTCATCTTCTTCTCAGGTCTTCACAGCTTTGAGCACAGTAGTGAGATTTCCCTCTCTAACTGCCTGAAACTTCCTTGCTCAGTCAGCAGATCCTTGACACTTTCACTATCTGTCTTTCCTTCTCTAATCTCTTTTCAGAGACCTTAAGATCAAAGCTTCCAGGAGAAAGAAAAATACAGGAGCCCCTGCTTATGCAGAACACAGCATTTCTTCCTCCCTACAATGTCAAAAGCTTATTTCCTCTCTTTTACACATTGGAAGAGAATTTTCCCCTTGCTTTACTTGCCTCAGTCTTTTTCCCCTACTTCAGTCACCTTTTCCAATGAATTTAGTGTTCACAGAAGAGATTGTTGATACATTGTATATTTCTATGATAGTTTTCCTTAGCAGCCAACTTGCCTTCACATATTAGGAGTCTCCCAGAAAGATTTATTTAGAAATACAATTGTTAAAGGAATACAGTCCCTTTGGAGACATTTATAGCAGAATTAAACATACACTTTATATAATTTCTGTATCAGTTAGGATTAGGTTTGGCTGCATGTATTAGGAAACTAAAATTAAAACTGATTTAAAAAGAGAAGTTAATTTCTCTCCCATGTAAAAGAAGTCTGGAGGCCAACACCCAAGTCTGGAGAGGCATCTTCATTATTGATCCAGCTCCTTTTATCTTTCTGGTACATATAAGCCATTCCAGTGTGTGGCTTTTATTATCAAGGGCACCTCATGGTCAAAGATGCCTGCTGGAGCTCTAATCATCACTAGCCAGGAAGAAGGAGAAAAAGGAAGACAAATGGGTGGATGGCCCATCTGAGGTAGCTTCCTTTAAGCAGCCTTCCTGGAAATCCAACCCACACTTCCATTTACATTTCACTGACTAGAATCCAATCATATGGTCACATCTAGCCTCAAGGGAGGTGGGGCAAAGTAGTCTTTTAAGAATGCATTGCTGGGACTTCCCTGGTGGTCCAGTGGTAAAGAATCCACCTTACAATGCAGGGCACGCACGTTCGATCCCTGGTCAGGGAACTAAGATCCCACATGCCGCGGGGGAACTAAGCCCACGGCCACAACTACTGAGCTCACGCGCCTCAACGAGAGAGCCCACGTGCCACAAACTACAGAGCCCACGTACTCTGGAACCCACGTGCCACAATTACAGAGTTCATGTGCCCTGGAGCCTGCACGCCACAACTAGAGAGAGAGAAAACCCAGCACGCCACAACTAGAGAGGAGCCCATGTGCCGCAATGAAAGAGCCCATACGCCTCAAAGAAGACCCCGCGTGCTGCAACTAAGACCCGATGCAGCTAAAAAAAAAAAAAAGAATGCATTGCCACTCCAAATAAAATAGAGTTCTGTGAAATAATGCCATTTGTAGGAACATGGTTGCAACTAGAGATTATCATACTGGTGGGCTGTACCCCGCAGGCCTACAAGGCCTGTGCTGCCCAGCTTCAAGACTGAAGAAAGAGCCTGGAGTCAGCAACAGAGACATCAATGGTTTAATGGATGGGGTGTCTTATGCGTATGATGCAAGGTCCTGGAGGGACATCCCACTGCAGGCACCGCAGGCAGGATATGGTGACAGACTTCACTCCTGGGGGGGGGTGTGGGGAGATTGCCAGTTATAGGAGTCGTTAATGTCAGGTGGGCTCATTAGTTACCAGGGAAACCAGCAGAGGGGGACACCCCTTACTTCCCCTTTGATAAGAACGATCTCTAGCTGCATAAGATATAGGTGAAGCAGGCACTGGTTGGGCACAGGATGTACAGAGAGCAAGAGAGCAACCATGTTGAGTGGCCTGATCATACACATACTAAGTGAAGTAAGTCAGAAAGAGAAAGACATACACCATATGATATAACTTCTATATGGAATCTAAAATATGGCACAAATGAACCTATCTACAAAACAAACAGACTCACAGACATAGAGAACAGACTTGTGCTCACAAAGGGGGAGGAAAGGTGGGGGAGGGATGGATTAGGAGTTTGGGATTAGAAGAAGCAGACTATTACATATAGAATGGATAAACAACAAGGTCCTACTGTATAGCACAGGGAACTATATTCAGTATCCTGGGATAAATCATAATGGAAAAGAATATGAAAAAGAATGTATATATGTATATAACTGAGTCACTTTGCTGTACAGCAGAAATTAACACAACATTGTAAATCAACTATACTTCAATAAAAAATTAATTAACTTAAAAAAATCAAGTTCTATTGCTAAAGGAGGGAAAAATGGATACTTTTTGGCAACTAGCAATCTCTGCCACAGTTTTATACCACATCCCTTGGCTTGGCTGTTTTTAAGTTAAATCAGCATTCTTGTCATCTTGCCTAGCTGGTTCTATTTTGCACTTCTCTTCCAACATCCCTCCCTTAATTCCTTCCCAGATGAAGGAGGGATAGTTTTAGAAGGAAGCTGTTTATTATGAGCATGTCAGTGATAGAAAAATATATATGACAGAAAGGCAAGAAGGTCAGTAATAGACCTAGGGCTTCAGGGGTCTTGACAAGTGTTGGAATAAACTGTGGGATATTTGCTACCAGTAGAGATGGTTTTAGGTAATAATTGAAAATCATAATGTAAGAAAGATTATATTCCTTTTTCAAATATCTTTTTAAACTTAATTAAAAATTTTTTAGCAATGCAATACACATGCATAATTTAAAAAGTCATGTATTTTAACAAAGAACTGCAGTTACTGCTCAGTTTTACCTCACCTTTGAGACTAGTTTATGAGAGGCAATTACTTTAAACTCTCAGGTCTTCTAATTTGTACTTTCATATTTGTAAATTATACACTTAAGCTGCCATTTCTTGATTTTTAAAGAATCTTAATTAAAAAAAATAATCTTTGGCTTTCCACTGTGGAACATGAGAAGTTAGCTTTCTTGCACTACTCCAATCCCTGCCTTATTGCCTTCCTCTTCCCCTTCCCTCACTCTCTCAATAGGGTTATATCAAAATTTTATGTTAAATAGTTTTTACATTATTATGATTATGAAAACACTGTTCTCTGATGGACCATAAGGTGGTTCTATGATTATAGTTCCTTACTTTTTATTTTTCCAGGAGTTAATAATTGCCTCTTTTTTGATTTATTTGCTTAGTTTTTCTTTCCAAATTATTCAATAAATTCTCAAAACTCACTTAGTGTCATCAACTGTGTTAGATAAGCTTCCAGACCCTTGTGTGTTTGTGACCCCTGGAACTTTCCATCCTCCTACTCCAGTTTTGATTGTCACTCCTTAGGCCATCTGTACAGATGTTATCCTGAATCTTCACCACCATTCTGGAAACTTCCTTGATGTCTTCTGTTGCATCAGCTTTTTCCTGGGTTTTATGTCTTCTTTTTCCTTGGTGTATTTTCTTTAGTAGCTTCTGAGAATATGTGAAATGAAGGTAAATTTTTTTGAGATCCTGAATATTTAAAACTGACTTTACTTTCACAATAAATGTCTAGTTTAGCTAGAAATTGTAGGTTAGAAATTATTTCTCCTCAGGCTTTAAAAGTATTTCTCTAGGGTGTTCTGGGTTCCAGATGTCATTGTAATTTTCATATCTTAATATACAGCCCATTTTTCCTCCCTGGAAGGATCTTCTCTTTATCTGTTATTCTGAAATGCCATCAAAATATGCTTTGATGTGAGTCTTCATTCCTTGTGCTGGGCACCAGAAGGGTATTTTAATCTGGAAATTCAAGTCCTTTAGTTTTGGAGAAATTGATGATTTCTTTAATAAGATACTGACTTTTGTTTCCTTTTTTGGAGGAAATGTTGTCTGGTGAAATATGTATTTTTTTAGGTCACCCATGCCAACAACATAGAAATATATGCTTTGTACTTCTTAAGCTTCCAAGAAAGGATCAGAAGGTCTCTGAAATAAATTATGGAGCAAGCATTGGGCAATGCACATTTGAAACCTTGGGTTAGGCAGGGGATTTTAAAAGTTGACAAACCCACAGTTCTCAATGAGGACATCCAACCGTCTATCTCTCTAACTTGGATCAGCTTGCACTCTCTGGAGATCCATATTAATAGACAATGATCAATTAGAGCTAGTCCAACAGATTAGCTGTAGTGATATTGTGATATAATAAGAAATATCTATTTGGTTTTTGTCCCCAGTTCCTGGTACAGAGCTCCTAAAACCCTCCAAGTGATAGGGGATAATAGGAGCATGTTTTATTATAAATATTTGGTCTTTCTGACTCAAGAGCTTCTAAGACCCTTGGAGTCTCCAGAGTGATAAGAGTGTCCTTTTGTATGCTAATAAGATGACTAGTGGCTGGGGTTCCTAAATAGCTTCAGGATTGGGGGCTGGTGGCCAGAAAGAGCAAAGCATGCTTAGTAAACCTCCAGGGAGAGGAGGGGGCTGGAGATTGAGTTAATGACCAATGGCCAATGATCTAATCAATCATGCCTATGTAGTGAAACCCCCATTAAAAACTTCTAAACTATGGGGTTCAGAGAGCTTCAGCGTTAGTTAGAATGCGCCTAAGTGCTGGGAAGGTGGTGCACCTCAACTTCATGGGACAGAAGATCCTGCTCTCAGGACCCTTCCAGACCTTGCTCTATATACTCTCTTCATTTGGCTCTACATCAGTATCCTTTGTAATAAACTAGTAAATGTAAGAAAAGTGCTTTCCTGAGTTCTGGGAGCTGTTTTAGAAAATTATTGAACCTGAAGATGGGGTTGGGGGAACTCCCTGAATTTATACCCAGTTCATCAAAAGTCCTGGTGCAACTAGCATCTGAAGTGGGGGCAGTCTTTGGGGCTGAGCCCTTAACTTGTGGGCCCTTAACTGATGCTAATTCCAGGTGGTTAGTGTCACAGTTGAATTAAATTCTAGGACACCCAGCTGGTGTCTCGAGAGTTGGAAAATTGGTTGTTGGTGTGGGGAAAAAAACCCACACTGTTAGTTGCAGAAATATTCTGTGGGTAGAAACAGATCATAGAAGCTATCTATGGGTCAGACCCTATTAGAAGTGTGATAGCATTCCGATTTCTGCAGTCACTACTGTTGTACCTCTAAGGCCCTCAAAATTGGTTTCCCCAGGCATACATATTCAATCCTTGGGAACTGACCAGATGTCTAGGTACAGGGGGAATAGGTGGGGCTCAGGCTGTGTGGGTGACAGTTTCCACCTTGCAACAACCTGGAGCATGATGGATCATTATTTGGAGCAAATGAAAGCATAATTCCTCCTTTCTCACACTCCTATAAAGGAAAGCTTCTTAGGTGGGGAAAGTTGAAGATAAGCCAATGTTATAAAAATCAAGTCCTAACCCCCTTCCAACTTTGTAACTTTTAGTCAGAAATCATGAATTGTGCTCCTTTGACCTAATCAAGTCTGCAAATGTGTTTTGTTTGACTTATATAACATTCAAAACATTAGTTGGCAACATTTAAAAATTGAAGCATTTCACACAGAAATTTGGAGGCCTAGCTTTTATTAAAAAAAAAAAAAATGAACAGATCAGGTAGCAGTGGGTCAACATTCCCACACAGTGGCTGCCCCTCTTTGAATGAGGCATGTATTCTCCAGCTGGCCTGCTTCACTCTTTTAGATTACTGCCAGGACTCTAAGGGCATTTGAGTTTGTGTTCTCGTGTCTTTTGTTTCAATCCATCACAACATGTCCACAACTAATGACTGAAGTTGAGTCTTGGCTCTCGCAAAGACTTTGTAGCTGTGTCCTGGCTTTTCTGCATAATTTCTGACTCTTCCATATCCTTGATTTCATTTCTGGCTTATGGTTTTGCTGTCATTCTGTGGATGGGACATTCACAGCTACTATCTCTAGATTTGACTCTCAGTTTTCTCTAAAGTTACTGGGCTCAGTAAATACCCAAGGCCTTCCCACTCCAGGCCACCTTCAGTAGGTAAAATATTTCTACTAGAGTAGATCCTTTGGACTAAAGCCCTAGTATTGGTCGGCTAGGTTGATGTCTATGTTGGGTCTGCTGTGGTCCGCCACAAGGAAAAATTCAGATAAGGAATCTATCAAGGGAGGTCCCATGTAAATATAGAACCCTACATTTGTTGGATGTCCCAGGGGAGGGTCCTGAGCTGGGAATCCAAGTGGTTCTCGATATAGTGAATAAGCCCACCTGGAAAGCTCATCTCAGATGGGGTCATGCTATGTGGTTTTGATAAGGGTTGGTGAGAGGGGCCCAGGGAAGACAGCAAATATGGCAAACAATGAGTTGGGTAACAAATTGGGCTCTAGCTTGGGCTAGGAAAGAAAAGTCTTTGTGGATGATAAGGTTGAAGGTTAGAGTCTGTGTGCAGGAAGGCCAGCTCTCCAGAATCTCTGAGAGAAGTTAGTTGCTATCATTATGTGACAGCTTGACACAGATTGACAGGGGGTAATAAGATCACAGATCCTTTTCTGTTTTAAAGTGTCAGATTTTCATAGAAAATTGTCATATTTATGCCAGAAACAGATTGGCAGGGATTTTTGACATCATCTGACCTAATCCCCTAATTTTTTAATAGTGTATTTTATAGTATATATACAGTGTAATTTGTGAGACTGATTCATGTAAATTCTATAAAAGTTGAAAAACCCCTACCCAGTGATAACTGTAATACCATTTCTATATTCCATCCTTCCAGTATATTTTCTATGCAAATATGTATGTATACATATTTACTTATTTTACAAAAGAGGAATCACATTGTATTTAGGCTTGTATTTTATTCTTATTCTCATGATGTGTGAGCATTTCCCCCTGTTATTAAATATTCTTTAAAGTATAAGTTTTAATGGTTGCATATTTCATCATCTGGATCTAAAATAATATATTTGATCATGCCCTTATAAAAATAACGCTGGGGGCTTCCCTGGTGGCGCAGTGGTTGAGAATCTGCCTGCCAATGCAGGGGACACGGGTTCGAGCCCTGGTCTGGGAAGATCCCACATGCCGCGGAGCAACTGGGCCCGTGAGCCACAATTACTGAGCCTGCGCGTCTGGAGCCTGTGCACCACAACAAGAGAGGCCGCAATAGTGAGAGGCCCGCGCACCGCGATGAAGAGTGGCCCCCGCTTGCCACAACTAGAGAAAGCCCTCGCACAAGAAACGAAGATCCAACACAGCCATAAATAAATAAATAAATAAAAGTTAAAAAAAAAAAAGCATGAATGTTTAAAAAAATAAAATAAAATAACGCTGGAAGGAGACTCTATTATAAAGCTCTGCTCTCTGACTATTTCTTCAGATTAAATGCCTAGATGAGGAATTAATTAACTCTTATGAGTGCTAAGATTTTTTTTCAGTTCATTTGCTTGGATTTTCTAGGTAGATATATGAAAATAATGAGAAATGTTGCTACTTCCTTTTCAACATTATATACTTCATTTATTTATGTTTCTTGTCTTATTGCATTGGCCAGACATTTCAGAGTAATGTTAAATAATTAAGGTCATAGTGGACATACTGCCTTGTTTCAATTTTTTTTTTTTTTTTTTTAAATTTTATTTATTTATGGCTGTGTTGGGTCTTCGTTTCTGTGCAAGGGCTTTCTCTAGTTGTGGCAAGCGGGGGCCACTCTTCATCGCGGTGCGCGGGCCTCTCACTATCGCGGCCTCTCTGGTTGTGGAGCACAGGCTCCAGACGCGCAGGCTCAGTAATTGTGGCTCACGGGCCCAGCTGCTCCGCGGCATGTGGGATCTTCCCAGACCAGGGCTCGAACCCGTGTCCCCTGCATTGGCAGGCAGACTCTCAACCACTGCGCCACCAGGGAAGCCCCCTTGTTTCAATTTTTAATGGAAAAGCCTCTAGTGTTACACTGCCATATTTCATATGCTTGTATTTTATTTAGGAATTTTGCATTTATATACACAGATAAAATTGGCCTCCGGTTTTCTTATTCTATGCTTTCTTTGTCATGTTTTGTGATAGGGTTATGCTAGCTTTGTAAAATATAATAAGTTTCTCTTCTGCAGAGACATTTCCTGTGTCAGGAAGAGATAGCAATTTCCAACAGGCAAACATGCTGGATGTTTGACAGGCCAGTCAGGTGGTTTTCTTTCAAAGATGCAAACAGAAGATATATAATTGAATTCCCACACTCAGCTCAAACTGGTTATCCTTTCAGCAAGCTGGCATGTAAAATGATGTGCAATTGCTTCAATTACAAAAATTGAAGCATTTAGACAATTCTCCCTCTCTGTTTGAGATGCAGGCTCTGCTTCTGAGTTTGAAGCTGTCAGGTGTCCAATTTAGCCAATTTCAGACTCAAAGAGTTTGCTTTGGGCCAGTGCTGGCCCCACTGCTGCAACAGTGCTGATATGTCAACTGTCATCCCCAAGGAGACCTTGATCCCCATTATACACTTTTTCCACTGGCCGCTTTGCTAGGAGACTTGTCAGTATGTTTATGGGAAAGATGCTCAACAGTCAAAACTCACCTTTTTGAAGGATCCTCAGAACTGACCCCAACACCTACCTTCTGGTAGCTCTCCTAATTCAGATCTGGCAGGGCTGAGCTCTACTCATTTGCCCAACGCAAATATTGAGACAGTAGCAGAGATGAGAATATGAACAGTTTAACTCATTAATTTGCTAAGCACTGTTAATGCTCTCTCCTAAATATCTCAGGAATCCATCCATTTTTTTTTCATGGTCACTGCCACTTAGAGGCCACCACCAGCTCTCACCTGGATTGTGGCAAATAACGCTAACTGGTCTTACTATTTCTAGTCTTTCCCCTACTCTAGTCTAGCCATCCTCAGGCCAGCCACAGTGATATTTCTAAACTATCAGTAAGTCAATCAGTAACCTGATTTGGTGACCTCAGTCTTAGAAATCTCTGAATGACTCCCCAGGGCATTTCAAATAAAGTTAGAAATCCTTGGCATAATTTATACAGCAAATCTGCAGTATTCTCCCCCTCCCTTTTCTCTCTCGCTTGACTTTCTGCATTCCTCTCTGTAATCTGGCTTTCCAGGGATTCTTTCCACATCTTCTACACACCACACTTCTCTGTTACACATGCTTTCCTTTTCCTGAAAACTACTACTTGGTTAACATCTACTTATCATTCACATCGCAACTCAGATATCATTTTCCATGGATGTTTTCCTGACCCCTCTAGGTTGGGAATGGTGACTCATTTTTTCCCTCATAGCACTTGTACCATGGCATGTATAATAGCATATTTCTTGGCATACAGCAGGTGCTTAATAATCTAAAATGAATAAATTGTATTCTTGCTTCTTGGAGAGGTCTCTTCAATCACCCATAAGAAATTCAATTTTCTGACTGGAAAAGGTGACCCTAAGTGAGAAGAAAATTGAACTCAACTTTCACTTTCAAACCTGAGGGATAACTCAATAGACGTTGAATAAATAGATGAATGAAGAGGTTGTGTACATTGTATTCAATGCTGGCTTGCATCTCCAGTCCTTTACTAACTACTTATGAGATTTGAGCAAGTGTTATTATTCTCCACTATCTCGATGTCATCATCTGAAAAAGAGGGCAGTAATCCCAGCTGTCACATAGGTTTACTAAAATAATGTATTTAAACACAATGTGTAAGTGACTTCATCAAGATGGCAATATAGGTCAATTCTTTTTTTTTTCTTTTTTTTAAAAATTAATTAATTAATTAATTTTTTTATGGCTGTGTTGGGTCTTCGTTTCTGTGCGCGGGCTTTCTCTAGTTGCGGCAAGTGCGGGCCACTCTTCATCGCAGTGCGCGGGCCTCTCATTATCGTGGCCTCTCTTGTTGCGGAGCACAAGCTCCAGACGCGCAGGCTCAGTAGTTGTGGCTCACGGGCCTAGTTGCTCCGCGGCATGTGGGATCTTCCCAGACCAGTGCTCGAACCCGTGTCCCCTGCATTGGCAGGCAGATTCTCAACCACTGAACCACCAGGGAAGCCCCTATAGGTCAATTCTTGACTTTAGTCCCTTTCACAAGAAGAACCATAGACAAGATACCACTGTGAAAATCCTAGAAGCGGGGGTGTGTCTGAAGGACTCCTAGATCATAGAGATACAGAAGGAGCTGAAAGTAAGAGGAGTGGCTACACTGTGACCACACTGCTCCTCTCCCAGTCCAGCACAATGCCACACCAAAAGTGTCCCTCTGGGCCTATGAATTCTCCACTGGGAAAAAGAGAGTCCACAGTGGACATCCAGCTCCCTCAGCATTGTGGGGCACTTCCCAGGTGGCCCATTTGGGTCTTGCCTCATGGGGATCACAGGGAAATCTGCAGGGTTTAACTACCAGGGATCAGACAGAAACAGAGAAGGGAGACAAGACTTATAGAAACCAGTGTTCAGAACTTGGTGGACCATATTCGTGCTTGCAGCAAAGCCTGAGCAGAGATCCCGAACAGTAGCTCTGCTCATCTGCAGAACCAAGCTGGTGACCATTTCTGGCCAGTGAGCTCATTTGGCAGTTCTATCTGATTTGAGTCCCCAGCCAATGAGCTATACTGGCTGTGGAGCCCTCCTATGGCTCCGCCCTGACAAGGAAGCAAATTTGAAGCCTTGCCCAACTGCTCAGTCTAGCTTCCAGTCCCACCCAACCAGGAAGCCTAGCCAGATAACCCAGGCAGCCATAGAGCCCACCCTACAGCCATGCTTGGGCAGAAATCCATGACAGAAGCCCTGCCCAACTGTTAAGTATAGTCTCTAGTCCTGTATAACCAGGCACCCTGAAGAGTGATCCTGGGCAAACTTGGATCCCAGCCTACAGTACTACGCAGTTGCACAGCTCAATCTACAGCCCTGCCCCACAGTGAAGCTCAGCCTATAATCCTGCCTGATTGCTGAACACAGACTGCAGCCTTGCCCACACAGGGAGCCCAGCCAGTGACCTGATCAAATCCCAGTGAGGAAGCCTGAACAGCAACATTGCTGACCACAGAGCAGAGTCTCTAGTCCTGGCCAAATGCAATATACAGCTAGAGGACCCTCCTAACCACAGATCGCAGCCAGTCACTTTGTACAACAGTGGAGCACAGCCAGCTGCCTACCTACCTGGTCATGAAGCCCAGGTTACGGTCCTGCCTAACTTTGAGGCGTGGTTTGTTGCCCTGCCTGATTACAGAACACAGCCTGTGGTCTTGTCTGACTGCAAAACTCTGCCTGCAGCCCTGCCTGAACACAGTGTCCAGCCAGTGACACCATCCTGTTTGATAGTACAGCCTGAGCCCCCATCCAACTGTTGCAGGAAGGGGGACCCCTTCCAGTGCCCAAGAGTGAGCTCTTGTCTAACACTCAGAAATGAATAGTCTGAGGAGACACACATGCTGACAAGGCAAGAGACTTTATTGGGAAGGGGCGCCTGAGTGGAGAGCAGCAGGGTAAGGGAACCCAGGAGAACTGCTCTGCCATGTGGCTCGCAGTCTCAGGTTTTATGGTAATGCGGTTAGTTTCCAGGTTGTTTCTGGCCAATTATTCTGACTTAGGGTCCTTCCTGGTGGTGCGTGCATCTCTCAGACAAGATGGATTCCAGTGAGAAGGATTATGGGAGGTTGGTAGGACATATGGACTGGCGTCTCCTCTCTCCTTTTTACCTTTTCCAAATTCTTCCAGTTGGTGGTAGCTTGTTAGTCCTGTGTTCCTTATGAGGACCTCCTGTTGTAAGATAGTTCATGCAAGTGGTTACTATTGGGCCTGGCCAGGGCGGGCAGTTTTGGTCAGTTTTGGTCCCCTAACACAACCAGGAGTGACTGTGGACCCCAGCCTGCAGACTTGCCCAATTACAACTTTACAAACCAAGGAACTAGAAAAAGAAGAATACACTAAACCAAAAGCTAACAGAAAGAAGGAACTAATAAAGATGAGAACAAAAATAAATAAACTAGAAAACAGGAGAACAGTAGAAGAGATTAACAAAACTATGAGTTGGTTCTTTGAAAAGATGAACAAAATTGACAAACCTTGCCTGGACTAACAAAAAAGAGAGACAGACAGACAGAAAGACAGAGACAAAGAGGACCCAATAAATAAAATTACAAGTGAAAGAAGAGACATTATAACTGATATCACAGAAATACAAAGGGTCATAAGAGTCTGCTATGAACAATTATAGACCAACAAATTGGACATCCTAGAAGAAATGGATAAATTCTTAGAAACATACAACCTACCAAGACTGAATCAGGAAGAAGTGGAAAACCTGAACAGACCAGTAATGTGTAAGGAGATTGAATCAGTAATCAAAAACCTTTCAACAAAGAAAAGCCCAGGAACCAGTGGTTTCATTGATGAATTCTACCAAACATTAAAAGAATGGACACAACTCCTTCTCAAACTCTTCCAAAGAATTGAAGAGGAGGGAACACTTCTAAACTCATTTTATGAGGCCAGTGTTACCCTGACACCAAAGCCAGATAAGGATACTACAAGAAAAGAAATCTATAGGCCAATATCCCTGATGAATATAGATGCAAAAATTTTCAACAAAATACTATCAAACCAAATTCAACAGCACATTAAAATGATCATACACCATGATCAAGTGGGATTTATCCCTGGGATGAAAGGATGGCTCAACATATGCAAATCAATACACGTGATATATCACATTAATAGAATGAAGCATAAAATTTGTATAATCATCTCAAGAGATGCAGAAAAAGCATTTGACAAAATTCAACAGTGATTCATGATAAAAAACATGTAGCTAATTGGGTATAGAAAGAATATACCTCAATATAATAAAGGCCATATATGACAAGCCCAGAGCTAATATCATACTCAATGGTGAAAGGTTGAAAACTTTTCCTCTAAAGTCCTGAACAAAATAAGGATGCCCATTCTCACTACTCTTATTTAATATAGTGCTGGAAGTCCCAGATAGAGCAATTAGGCAAGAAAAAGAAATAAAAGAAATCCGCATAGGAAAGGAAGAAGTAAAATTGTTGTTATTTTCTGATAATATGATCTTATGTACAGAAAATCCTAAAGACTCCACCAAAAAACTCTTAGAACTAATAAACAAGTTAATTAAAGTTGCAGGATAAAATATCAATATACAGAAATCAGTTGCGTTTTTATACACTAACAATGAATTATCTGAAATAGAAGTAAAGAAAGCAATCCCATTTACAATAACATCAAAAACAATAAAATAATTATGAATAGGTTTAACCAAGGAAGCGAAAGATCTGTACACTGAAAACAATAAGACATCGATGGAAGAAATTAAAGAAGACACAAATAGATGGAAAGATATCCCATGCTCATGGATTGGAAGAATTAACATTGTCAAAATACTTGTACTACCTGAAGCCATCTATAGATTCAATGCAATTCCTATCAAGATTTCAATGGCATATTTTATAGAAATAGAAAAAAATTCCTAACTTTTGTATGAAACCACAAAAGACTCTGAATAGCCAAAGCAATCCTGAGAGAGAAGAACAAAGCTGGAGGAATCTCACGGTCTGATTTCAAACTATATTACAAAGCTATAGTAATCAAAACAGTATGGTACTTGCATGTAGACAGACACATGGACCAATGGAACAGAATGAAGAACACAGAAATAAACTCATGCATATATGGTCAAATAATATTTGACAAGGGGGCCAAAATACTCAATGGTGAGAAAGTAGTCTCTTCCATAAATAGTGTTGGGAAAACTGGATATTCACATGCAAAAGAATGAAATTGGACCTGTATCTTACACCACTCATAAAAATTAACCCAAAATAGATTAAAGACTTAAATGTAAGACCTGAAACCATAAAACTCCCAGAAGATAACAGAGAGGAAAACACCCTTGACATTAGTCTTGGCAATGATTTTATGGATATGACAACAAAAGCACAAGCAATAAAGGCAAAAATAAACAAGTGCGACTACATCAAACTAAAAAGGTCTGCACAGCAAAAGAAACAATCAACCAAATGAAAAGACGATCTATGGAATGGGAGAAAACATTCTCAAACCATCTATCTGATAAGGGGTTAATATCCAAAGTATATAAAAACTCATGCAACTTAATACCGAAACCACATATTATCTAACTGAAAACCCAATCAAAAAATGGGCAGAAGATCTAAATAGACATTTCTCCAAAGAAGACATACAGATGGCCAAAAAAGCACATGAAAAGATGCTCAACATCACTAATTATTAGAGAAATGCAAATCAAAACTACAGAGAGGTATCACCTCACAACAGTCAGAAAGGCCATCATCAAAAATCTACAAACAATAAATGCTGGAGAGGGTGTGGCGAAAAGGGAACCCTCCTACACTGTTGGTGGGAATATAAATTGGTATAGCCACTATGGGGAACAGTACAGAGGTTCCTTAAAAGACCAAAAATGAGCTACCCTATGATCCAGCAATCCCACTCCTGAGCATATATCCAGAGAAAACCATAATTCAAAAAAATACATGCACCCCAATGTTCATTGCAGCACTATTTACAATAACCAGGACATGGAAGAAACCTAAATGTCCATCGACAGAGGAATGGATAAAGAGGATGTGGTACATATATACAATGGAATGTTACTCAACCATAACAAAGAATGAAATAATGCCATTTGCAGCAACATGGATGGATCTAGAGATTGTCATGCTGGGTGAAGTAACTCAGACAGAGAAAGACAAATATCATATGATATTGCTTATATGTGGAATCTAAAAAAAGGGTACAAATGAACTTACCTACAAAACAGAAATAGAGTTACAGATGTACAGAAAACAAACTTATGGTTACCAGGGACAAATTGGGAGATTGGGATTGACATAGACACATTACTATATATAAAATAGATAACTAATAAGGACCTACTGTATAGCACAGGGAACTCTACTCAATACTCTGTAATGGCCTATATGGGAAAAGAATCTAAAAAAGAATGGGGGGCTTCCCTGGTGGCGCAGTGGTTAAGAATCTGCCTGCCAATGCAGGGGACATGGGTTCAAGCCCTGGTCTGGGAAGATCCCACATGCTGCGGAGCAACTAAGCCCGTGAGCCACAACTACTGAGCCTGCGCGTCTGGAGCCTGTGCTCCGCACCGGGGAGGCCGCGGCAGTGAGAGGCCCGCGCACCGTGATGAAGAGTGGCCCCCGCTCGCCACAGCTGGAGAAAGCCCTCGCACAGAAACGAAGACCCAACACAGCCAAAAATAAATAAATAAATTTTTTTTTTTTAATAAGTGGGTATATGCATAATGGATTCACTTTGCTGTGCACCTGAGCCCATGCACCTAGAGCCCGTGCTCCACAACAAGAGAAGCCACCACAATGAGAAGCCCGCGCACAGCAACGAAGAGTAGCCCCCACTCGCTGCAACTAGAGAAAGCCTGCGTGCAGCAAGGAAGACCCAATGCAGCCAAAAATAAATTTTTAAAAAACCAACAAACAAAAACAAACACAATGGGATATCACCTCCCATTTTGTAGAATGGCTATTATCAAAAAGAAAAGATATAAGTGCTGGGAAGAATGTGGAGAAAAGGGAACTCTTGTGCACTCTTGGTGGGAATGTAAATTGGTGCAGCCACTATGGAAAACAGTATAGAGGTTCCCCAAAAATTAAAAATAGAACTGCCATGTTATTCAGCAAACCCACTTCTGAGTATATATCCAAAGGAAGTGAATCCCATCTCAAAGAGATATCTGCATCTCCATGTTCATTGCAGCATTATTCACAATAGTCAAGACATGGAAACTATCTAAGTGTTCATCAACAGACGAATGGATAAAGAAAATGTGGTATATATACACAATAGAATTTTACCTAACCATAAAAAAGAAGGAAATCCTGCCAGTTGCAAGTACATGGATGAACCTTGAGGGCATTATGCTAAGTGAAACAAGTCAGAGAGGGAAACACAAAACTACATAATCTCATTTATATGTGGAATCTAAAAACCTGAACTCATAGGAACAGAGCAGATTGGTGGTTGCCAGGGGCAAGGGAGTGTGGGGAAAATGAATGAAGTTGGTCAAAGTGTACACACATCTCTTAAACCCCTGACCCTTGATTTCCCAGCTGTCAAAAAGAGATGTTTACCTTATAAAGCTGTTGTGAGGATTATAAATAGTTTACAACTTAATGGACTGCACACGTTAACTGTCTGCTTCAACATGTATCATTTTCATAAAGCCCAATAGAAAGAACGGTTGTCTTAATGCCGATAACTTTGGTTCCCTCCTTGTTTTTCACCCTCTTTTCTGTTTTGGAGAGAGTCAGAGACTCTATAACGTAGTGTAAGAGCATAGACTTGAACTACGATAGACCAGTTTCAAGTACTGGTTCTGCCATTTACTGGTCTGGGGAAATTATTCAACCTCTTCCATCCTTGCTTTCTTTAGCCCTAAGATGGGGCCAGCAATGGGTCCTATGTCCTAGGTTGTGAGGAATAGATGAAGGTAATACATATAAGTTCTTTATCAGTTCGTGGTACATCAGAGAGGCTTAATAAATGACAGCAAAAGCAATACCTACATAAGAAATAATCATAGCACATTATACATTATACACATTATAAAGCATTTTAATAGGAACTAAACCAATTTTATTCTCCAATTGCTCTTGACACTGATATTATTAATTTCCATTTTATGAATGAGGAAACCATTGCTCAGAGAATTTTAGTCATTTTTCCAGAGTTACCCCATCAGGGCTCATTCATGCATAGAAATTCTGGCTTTGAGAGCAGTGCTTCATCTATATCAGCACAGTTCTAGAGAATCAAGGAGAATTTAGAGGCTCCCAGGGAAGATGGGAGGAGTAAGTGAGGTTAACCTGCAGTCTCCAAGAAACAGCTAAGAGGTCAGAGCTACCGAAAAAGTTCAGTGCCGAGAGAAAGCTGGGGAATATTAGTTTCTTGAGAATGCTGAGAAAATTATTGAACCGGTGAAGCTGAGAGTACAATAGTCCGATTAAATGACCTTTTCTCTCCTCTCACGTTTGTGTGCTATGACTCAGACACAGTTGAATGGTCCATGGGTAGTCATATAGCATTTTGCAGATACATACCTGGCCATCAACCCTGCTCCATGAACCCCCATAACTGGGCAAGGTCAGACTAGATATGGAGGAATTTCAAGGATTGCTAAATGACCATGTGTACATTACTCAAAGCCACAAAGTCTAGCTTCATATACGGATTTCCCAAGTCATTCTAAGGAGGTATCCACTTCCTGAAATCTCCTCAGTGTCTTTAAATACTCTTTGATATCAGCAATCAACAAAGCTGAGATCTTTTTATATATGACAGCTCAGAGACATTATGTTACTTTCTCAAGTTCCCACCACTACTATGTGGCAGTGCCAGCATTTGACTTCTGCCTGCAAATTCACTCTCTCCATAGATGGAGAGGCAGGGTTTGACTCTCTAAATCCACTAGTCATGGCACTGAAACCTTTCAGTGACAGCTCCTTAAGAGGTGGCAGGTACCAGCTTTGGAGTCTGGTTTGAATCCTGACTATCCACTTATTGGCTGGGACTTTGGGCAAATGAATGAACCCTCCAAAGCTTCATTCGAGAAATAGTACCAATTTTATAAGGTTATTTGAAGTATTAAATGAGAAAATGCACCTCATCTGATCTTGATCACTTAGAATCCCATTATCTCAGCCATCAAATTAGCAGTCAGGATTCAGACCAGGAAACCCAAGCTGTCTGACTTCAGAGCCCTCAATCATCATGAGCATGAAGTATGAGCAGGGTTGGGAAGATTTACATAGAGATGGGCTGGAGAGAGAGGTAACAGTGCACACGACTTCTTAATACATCAATGGTGAATATTTACTGAGCTTTTGCTAAATGCCAAGAACTCTCCCAAATACATGTAGCAACTTATTTCACCTTCACAATAATCCTATAAGGGGAGAACTATTGTTAACCCTGTTCTAGAGGTGAGGGACTGAAGTGTGGGGCTGTTAAATGTCTTGCTCAGTGTCACACAATAGTAAGTGGAGTCAAGCAGTGTAGTCAAGGAGTCTACTAACTTCACCATCATACTAGACTCCATCTCTAATACTCATTAGAGCAGAGTTTGTTGACCTCTGCTGTAGTGACATCTTGGGTCAGATAATTCTTCCCTGTGGCGGCCGTCCTGTGCATTGTAGGGTGTTAAGCAGCATCCCTGGCCTCCAGCCACTAGATGGCAGTAGCACTAACCTCCGGCCAGTTGTGGTAACCAAATGTCTCCAGACATTGCCAAATAGTGCCTGTGTGTGCGTGTGTGTGTGTGCGTGTGTGGTAGTGGTGGCAAAATTAATTTGAAGCTTGGCTCAACCATTTGCCTGCTGTGTGACCTTGGACAAGTTACTCTTTGAGTCTCAATTACTTCATATATAAAAGGAAGACATACTTTATTTTATTTTTTATGAACTGATAAAGAACTTTTAGTCTCTTCTAGGTTTGAGAAATCATTCAGAAAGTAGAATTTGGTTGCCAAATACTATGATTTCTGAAATGGTGTATAAGAACAATGAAGTAAAGTATTTGAAACTGTAGCGGTTCTCAAGATTAAAGATGAAGTGAACGTCAAGATACCTTCTGAATGTTACCCTCCTTTTCCTTCTTCCCTGCTCTTGATCATTCTGGTTAATCTGCCAAGAGTTCTTTCTCCATGTCTCCATATTGAAATCTCACCCATCTCTAATGTGCAGCTGAAAATTAACAATGATTCCTTACTATCATCTAAACTTGATTGTGCCAAAATGTCTTTTTTTGACATTTTAATTTTTTAATAGATTTTATTTTTTTGAGCAGTTTTATGTTCACAGCAAAATTGAACAGAATGCACACAGAGTTCCCATAGCCCCCACCTCAACACATGCACAGCCTCCCCTGCCACCAACATCCCCCTCAAGAGTGGGACATTTGTTACCACTGATGAGCCCATCACGATCACGCAAAGTCCGTGGTTTACATTAGGGTTCACTCTCGGTGTTGCACATTCTAAGGGTTTTGGCAATGTATAAGGACATGCATTCACAATTACGGTATCTCATAGAGTAGTTTCCCTGCCCTAAAAATCCTCTCGGCTCCTACTATTCATCATGCCCTCTCCTTTAACCCCTGGCGACCACTGATCTTTTCACTGTCTCCATAGTTTTGCATTTTCCAGAATGTAATATGGTTGGGAATCACATAGTATGTAGCCTTTTCAGACTGGCTTCTTTCACGTAGTAATATGCACTTAAGTTTCAGGAAGAGGTATTTTAGTCAAGATGATCAGGAAGATAAAATAAAATAATGCCTGTAAAATTTCTGAACACAGTAAGCACTCAACAAATGGTAGCTGGAATTATTATGCCATGCTGCCTGGATGTATTAACACCTCACTTTGTATCATGATTGACACTTGGTGAATTGTGCTTACATACGTCATTTCAGTAAATCTATGGGACAAGCAGGGTTTATGATTCCCTTTTCAGACCATGACATTGAGAACCACCCATCAGAGAAATGAAGCTCACCAACTAGATAAATCACTCCTCCTTTCTTGGGAAGGAGTGGGGATGTTAGGGAAGGAAACTATTCCTCTAAATCTGTTTCCTTTTGTAGCACGGAATGGAAATCCTCTCTCCTTTATGGAAACGTGAGCAACATTTCTCACCACCCCAGCCCCAAGAACAACAGCAATGATAGACAACATTCATTGAGCCTTTACTATGTCCCAGAAACTATGCCTAATTTTTTTTTCTTGCATTGTGTTATTTATTCCTTACATATATCCTGTAATTATCCTGGTAGTAGATTGATTTCAGAGGTCGCCCCAATGGGTTTAGGTCTCATGACATTTGTATATTTGCCCCGTATTCATGCCCTTGGGTAGCACACTTTCACACTGACTCTGGGTTTGGTCATGTGACTGTTTTCATCAATGATCACTAACAGACTGGGTGCAAGCAGAGATCCGAGAAGTGGTTGTGCCTCAGGACTTGTCTTTTTGCTCCTCTTGGAAACCTGAGCTGCCATATGAACAAGCCCAGGCCAGGCTGCTGGATGATGAGACATTTATAGCCCTGTGGCCCCTGCTTGTCCTACCTGACAGCCAGCCAATTTCAAACAGCTGGCAGCTGACCCCAGATGCATGAGTAAGCTCCTCTAAGACTAGAGTTGCCCAGATGAGTTTAACCCCAATTACCAACCTATAACCATGAGTTAAGATATGGTTGTTGTTGTTTTTTAAGCCATTCTGCTTTTTTATTAAGGACGCAAAAAAGGCTAACTGAAACAATTCCCTTTTATAAATGAGGACACATAGGTTCAAAGAGACTTAGTAAGTTTCTGTGCTCACACAGCCCATAAGTGCTAGCGTTGGGAAATGATCACTTCACCCCAGAGTCCATGCAGCTCCAGCCTGGGTTGGGGAGACATATTTAATGGGGAAAGGACAGGAAGTAAACCAGGCACGGAGGTCATAGTAGCTGGGCCAGGTTCAGCTGGAGTTGAGGTTCAGCTGGTGGGGGAGTGCTCAGCTCCAACCTGTTCATCTCCCACTCTTTCCCTTAATTATTGGGAAAAGCCCTTGAACGAGAGAGGCTTGCGGTGTTGCTTTCACAGGTAGCAGGGGACACGTCTGAGGTCATTATTCCTCAGGAAGAAAGAGTTTGCAGACCTGCCACAGGAAACAAGGAAGGATACCCCGGTAGTACTTTACTGCTGAAACTTTGTCCTCTGACACCATTTCTTAATGTTCACATTCCCCAACATGTTAGCTATCCTAAACTTCTCATGTCCCAAACAATAGAACTTTTTTCACTTTCATTTTTGGGGTACTCTAGGAGATGGTAAGTCTACCCCAGTCCTGCTTTTTCCCCTGTGTTCTCCCACCTTCAAAGAAGAGTGGATGTCATGGTAGTCATTAGTATCCATATGTTTGATCAGGTGGGCATGGTCATTCTGAAACTGCACTCCTCTCATTTTCTTCTGTATTTGCATATTCTTGATGGCTAGATCCAAGATTTAGGTTAGAACTTAATGGTGAGGTGGAGGCATCTCACTTTGGCATCGTTTCAGGATCCCATCCCCAGAAGATAGGCGCATTTTCTGTACTTAGTACTGAGCCTCAATTTTAACTCAGTCTACTGCACTGCAGTGTAATTCTTCATATGCCTGTTTCTCTTCCAGACTATTAAGTTCCCCGAGGCTTAAAAATGGTATCTTTTTGGCTTTTGTATCCCTATTATCTAACCCAGAATCTAGACAGTATAACATAAATAGAGAAGGAATATTTCTTGAATGAAGAAGTCTGTGTTCAAACCAGCCCCTTGCCTTCCTATTTGCACTGCCTTGAGACGGTAACCTTTCTGAGACTTAATTTTCTCAACTAGAAAATGAAGATAACCATGCCTATCTGACAGGGTTATTGTGAGAATGAAATGAAATAAAATATATAAAAGTCCCTAGGGCTTTTGTAAACATTGAAAGAACATTATATTCCTTCTTTTCATGATAACCCACCTGTGAATGGGGGGCTGGGGGAGAGGACTGGGCAGCATGGAAGGTACCAGATCATTGAGCGATTCTTCTGCAGTTTTACCACAGATCTGCCTCATTTATATGAATCCATCCCTCCGGTAAAGGACTCTAGGGCCTGGTTTTCTCTTTTAGTTGTGTCAAGCACTAGCCTTCCCCAGGTGGTATCTCTGCGATTAATGGCTACAGAATTACCAGGGCTGGAGCAGGCTGGTTTTTCTTGGATTCTTTTTTGAGTTTGTAATCTTAGCTGTCATCCTCTTGGTTCGGAAGATTATTAAGCATTCCACAAGGAAAGTATTCTCTTTAAAATGGCTCTGAAGCAGCCATGATTCAGGAAAGCCACTTACCCTGCATTGCACTCCTGCCCCTTGCCTGATATCGCACCAAGAGTCACCCGTGACCTTGGCAAAGAGAAGGCAGCTTGCCTTGTTCCAAGCTCAATTATCAGGAGATAACCTCTGCAAGCTGGTTAAATAGGATTTCTCTTTCCTATTTGTTTCCCCTTTCTTTCTTTTCGTTCTTTTTTTTTTTTTTAAGCTCAGCAGAAAAAGGCTTTGCTGGATACAGCAAGGACAAATATGTACCGTGATAGAGGAGAGTTTTCAGTTTTGTTGGGGAGAGAGACTGCCTATCAACCCGTAGATGTACACACTCTACCTCTTCAGAGAGAACTTCAAAAGCCTCACTCCAGAGATTTTCTCAGAGGCTGCGTGGCCTGTTGGCTAGTGTATAATGTAACATTTGGTTTTATCCTTATAAATATTTTAACTCTTCTTTCACTCTGGATCCCTTGTTTCAAAGCCAAACTTCTTTCACTTTGTTACTAAGATTGCATCTTCTCCCTGGCATCCAAGCAATTTTCCTTATTCTGCGCAAGGCTTGCATTAAGGTTAGTAAAGTAAGTCTTCCTCTCTCTGCCTTTCACAAGCTCTTTCAACTGGACAGCTCACTGTTTGTGCTTTTAGGAAATTCTTCAATCTTAGTTTATGTTGTTGTTCCCCTCCTCCCTGCAATGCTCAGGTCTCAAGCCCCTTTTTTTTTAAATTTGAGAGTAATGTTTTCTTTTTCTTTTCTTCCTGTTCTGTTTGCATTTTCTTAGAAATGTTAATTCAACAAACATTGATGTGTTCTCTGTATCAATCCCTGTGCTAAGAGATGGTGGGTTTGTGGCAGGCTCTTTCCAGGAAGAATTCATAATCATGCGGATACAATGTCCTAAAGATTGTCCCTATCTGTCTATCTACCTATCTATCTATCTATTTATCTATATCTGTAGATATATATGTATCTAGATCTCTGTCTATACAGACCTATCATCTACCTAAATAGAAATAGAAATACAGATACATATATATTTACAGATATATAGACAGATAAGATATAGATATAGTTAAACTGTGCAAGGAAGCATAGAGAAATATTTAATAGAAACTTACTCAAAGCTTTGAGTGCAAGGATCATGAAAGACTTTTCTTTAGAGCTTTGTATTGATGTATGAATAGGCGATAGCTGTTATTCAACTGTATCTGTAGGGAAAAGACACTAAGCAGAGTATATAACATATAAAAAGCTGTAGAAACTTGTAAGAATGTAGCCTGTAATGTTGGAGAAGGATGAGAATGCTGTGTGGCCGAAGACTAGGACTTTTCAGAGGAGATGACGGCAAACGAGGCTGGAAAAAGAACCAGGCCTCACGTTAGTTCTTTCCCCATTGGAATAAAGAATTGAGCTTGGACTTTCCCTGCATACGGTGTGGGACTACAGGAGATTTTTAAGCAAATGAGCAACTTGTTCATATTAGGAAATTATTGTAAGTGGCAGTGAAGAATAGACTAGTTCAATAAGAAATTGAGGCAGGATATTCCTTAATCTTTCAATTTGCCAAATCCTGACTAAAATTTCTGATAAGTTCTTGAGAATAGGTCAATACAGAATCAATCAAATCATGTCCTAGAAATCAAAAATCAAATGCAGACAAAACTTCACACCAAAGGTCAACAACACACACATACCACATGAGAACGGAAACAAGCACATGGTTTGAATACCACGATTATAAGCTTTTGTTCAGGAAAGGCTTGTGTTGACATTTTGATTTGGTAGCTCCTGGCATTGTTGTACTGCTGTGATTTACATTTCACTTAGTCTGATTTACATTACGATTACATCATAGTAATGCTTAATTGGAGAAAAAGCTTTTAATTCTTTGTTTTCCAAAGTCTTGTTTTGAAGTCCACTAAATGTTGTTCGGGGTTGTATCCTGTCAGCCAGTATTTAGGATGTTATGGTGAAGTCTTCAGTTCTCCCAGGAGGAGATGGTTAGGCCCTCCTCTGTGTACCCATCCCATTTTAGGCATGTGTAAGTTACAAAATTTACCATCACCTATTGTGATTATATCTTAGAGAAGCAGTGTGGTGTAGTGATAAGGGGCATAGGTCTAGAACCAGAAAGGCTGGCTTTGATTCCTGGCTGTCATTTGTTAGCTGTGCAAACTTGGGAAAGTTACTTAACCTTTCCCAAGTTGGTAACTTGTCTGAGACTTTTCAGACAAGTCTCAGCTTCCTTGTCTGAAAAATGAGAATAACATTATATAACTTATAGGATTGTTATGAGGAGAACAGGAGGTAATATGTGTAAAGTACTTAGAACAGCAGTGAGTGTGGAGTAAGCACTCATAAAAGTTGTCATTATTCATTATGGATAGACCTTGAAGGCATTATGCTAAGTGAAATAAGTCAGATAGAGAAAGACAAATACCATATGACCTCACTTATATGTGGAGTCTTAAAAAAAAAACTCCACAAACCTGAACTCATATATAGAGCAAACAGATCGGTGGTTGCCAGAGACAGGGGGTCAAGGGTGGAAAAAAATGGGTGAAGGTGGTCAAAATGTACAAACTTCGAGTAATAAAATAAATAAGTAGTAAGGATGTAATGTACGACATGAGGAATTTAGCTAACACTGCTGTACAAGATATGGGAAAGTTGTTACAAGAACATTAATAGTTCTTGGCAATGGTGATTTTTAAATGTATTGTTCACCTGATAAACAAATATGAGGGTGTAAAAAAGAAAAAAAAAGAGTACTAAGAGTTCTCAACACAAGCAGAAAAAAATGTTTTTTCCTTTTTCCTTTCCTTCCTTCTTTTCTTTTTATTGTATCTCTATGAGAAGGTAGATGTTAGCTGAACTTATTGTGGTAATCATTTTGCAATATAGGTAAATCAAACTATTGTGCTGTATCCCTTAAACTTATAGTGATGTATGTCAATTATTTTTCAATAAAATTGGGGAAAAAAAGAAAGTTGTCATTATCTCTCTAATTCTCCTACTCTTCCAGTATTTCTTAATCTTTACTGTGTCATGGTATCATGGAAAATGATCTGATTTGTACAGTACTCGGGGATAAATGGATGAGGCTGCTTGTTTTTGAGATGACCCAGCTGAAAGGCTTATCCCACCTTAAGACCTTCCTAGCTGCCCTGATGGCTAAGGGGATTAAACTTCAGGACACCTGTAACCCTTTGTAGGAAATTCTGACCTGGTAGATGTGAATCACGGATGGAGATGATAATTCTTCTTTCTATCCTACGTGCCCTGCACAATTTTTGTCACAGTGCAGGTACTTAATAAGTGTTTGTTCCAACAAATGGATGAATGTGTGGAAGGTAGGAAGACCCTTCCTCTCTTTGCCCACCTAAGGTAATGTGTTCTCGTGAAAAAACAGCGTTCACTACCTATATGTTTGTGATTTTCAGTCCAAATAATACATCTGACATTCCAAAATTACGGTAAATTCTGTAAAATCACTTTAGGGGAAGGGACAAGAAAAGCCACTTGAAAGATGAACTGTCATAGAACTCTTGGGGAGGTTGGCCAAGCTTCAACTTGAACCATCAGGAAATGCTTGGTCATTCAGAGGCTCAGAATAAGTCCTGCTGGGCAAAGATGTTTATTCCTTAATAAGTGGCCTATTAGTGGCAAATACTTTAAAATAAAGAGAGAAAATCATTCTGTTCAGTGGCAGCAGGAAGCCAAGAGCAGATCAAGAAGTTCTTAGAATGAAAGTATTCATGTGATCCATGTGCCTGCAGATAAGAATGGGTCCCAGATTCTAGTCTGGATAAGAAACAAAATTCCATTCACTGTTCCTTGTGAGAACTGCAGTTCAAGATAGCTCTTATAATTGAAATGGCCAACGAAATATTTAAAAAATAGGAGAAAATCACTATCAGTGACAGGAATTAAGGAAAAGTACTAGTCACATGCCCAGATAAGGACCTTCCACAAGATAGAGCAATGGCTCTCCAAATTTGTACCATTCCCATTTAACAAATTTAAAGCAACTCACTTTTTTTCAGTATTTAAAAATTTTTATTTATTTTAATCTTATAGAAAAGTTGTAAGAATAGTTTAAAAATGCCTATACTCTTTATTCAGATTCATCTCTATCTTTGAAAGAAAAAGATCACTTATTTTGAACTGTAAATGATTAAGTTTTGTGTCCAAAGGGTATTTGTATTTTGCACAGAACTCTTTGCCTTCAGGTTCTGCAGTTGGTGGTAAAGAGCGAAAACACAGGTCTTAAGGCCTCCCTTTGTCTGTGAAATTGCAAAAGAGGCTGGGTGGGGAGAACTCAGGTGAGCAAGCTGCTGAGAGAAACAGAAAACTTGGCACAGACTTTTTCTTTGTGAGTAGAGAAGTCTGGTTGGAAAGGGGGACAAACTGATCCTTCTAAATTCCCAGGGAGTGGAGTTTCCATGAAGCATCACAATTCACTGGCCAGAAGTATCTGCTCCAGCTGCTGGGCTACAGTTGTCAATCTAAACATGCTTCTGAAAATGAGGCCAGAACCCATGTTAATGAAGCTTGATCACCTCCAAATTATTGTTGGATTAATTAGCAGCTTTGCCAGTAGCCCACATGTGCAGGGTCAGTAACAATTTATGGTAAGTAACATTTAAGTAATTTCAGTCAATTTAACCAGCATTTACTGCACCCAAGCACAGAGCTCTGGGCAGGCCCAGTGCAAGAAGAGGGACTGAAGTGGACATCAAATCTGAGGGGTTTTAGTTCTACCTCTGTCATCATGTTCTGGGCAGGGAGAAGGGAGCGAGTCAAGGCTTGCCATAGAAAGGGCTTGGGGAAGCAAATCTTCACAATGGTTGTCTTACCAAGTCCAAGGGAAGCAAAATGAATTTCAGACCAACACTAGTCATAATTGATACCCACATGTCTGTCAGTATCCTTTTGGTTGCAACTGACAGGAACCCAACACTAATTAGCTTAAACATCAGCTACAAAGGCAAAAACAACAAACAAAAAAAGGAAAATATAATGATGTATTTTTTTAAATTAATTAATTTATTTATTTATGGCTGTGTTGGGTCTTCGTTCCTCTGCGAGGGCTTTCTCTAGTTGCGGCAAGCGGGGACCACTCTTCATCGTGGTGCGCGGGCCTCTCACTGTCGCGGCCTCTCCCATTGCGGGGTACAGGCTCCAGACGCGCAGGCTCAGTATTCGTGGCTCACGGGCCTAGCCGCTCTGCGGCATGTGGGATCTTCCCAGACCAGGGCTCAAACCCATGTCCCCTGCACTGGCAGGCAGACTCTCAACCACTGCACCACCAGGGAAGCCCATAATGATGTATTTAACAGTAACATTCAAAGTGTTCTCTCACTCACATCAGGAATGGCTGGATCCACGTACTCAAATGATGGCCTTTGGCTCTGTTTTCTCCATAAATGGTTTATTCTCAAGCATTTTTCTCATCTTAGTTTGGGTTCCCCTACCACCAAAAGCTGACTCTGGTGCAGGTAATTCATTTGGGAGATGTGGTGACCATGAAAATGCACCACTCAGATCTTATGCTGCAGGAAGCATAATTGACTGATGACCCCGCTGCCCACCATCATGGATCCACCATCATATTCATGTGAAAGCCATGCTTCCCATGGGCTGCTCCCATTGAGGGACTGAGCACAGTGAGGTCACCAAGGCAGGCCCATTCCTGGTAGATGTGGGTCTCCTCTGACAGGTTGCTTTGACTTGAGAAACCCCCTTTGGCCTGGCTGACCTTGTCTTGGAGTTGTGCTGTGGCCATGCCACTTCCTGTCTGATTACCCTTCCTTCCTTCTCTCCTTCACAGTAGAGACCCACCTTCTCCAGCTCCTCCCCTTTTGGCTTCACAAATGTTTCTCCCAATAAAGCTTGCGCATTGCTAATCTCATCTTGGCCCCTGCTTCTCCAAGGCCGGAACTAACACAGGAGGTGATCTCAGGAAGCACAAATGAGGAAATGGGGAAGGTGAAACAGGGACAGGAGAAAAGGTAATAAAAGGGGCACAAGTGAGCAGGTGACCACTGTGGGCAAGTCCTGCTGGGATTTTCTTAGAGACCATGTGGGGTATGCTCAGGATCGTCCCACCAGAGGCGGGGACATGAGGGCATTTATCTTCTGTTTTCCGTTCCTCACTGGCAGAAGGTTGTATCAGCTCTTTCACACTTGGAGTTTGCAGAGACAGGTCCTGGGGTGCCAGCAAAAGCCTTCAGGCAGAGAAGAAGAAAGATGCAGATTCTTGAGGTTGAAAACAGCCTATCACGCCATGGGTAAACTCCAGTGGGCCAAGGGAATATGGTGCAGGGCATCAACAGCATCTGCTATACTCATGGTGAAGAAAAAAGTTGGGGTCACTAATGGCTTGCAGTATCTCCAAGGATAGCAATTCCAGAGACCATTTCTTCTCAAGAATTTCAACTGAAGCCTTGGAAGTGCCTCTGATTGGCCAAACTCATGTCACATGACCATTCCTGGGCCAATGGAGTATTCTGTCACACTGAGATGTATGATCCGGCCACTGCTCCGACTCACGTCTACTGAGAATGGGGCAGGGATGACTCCCTGAGACGATGGGCAGATGAAAATCCTGTGACCACCACCAGATACGGTCTTGAGGCTGAGAAGATGGAGGAAGATTCTAGATGGCAGCACTTTTCAGCATCCAGTCGGGGTGCATGCAAGCTGGTGTCTAGAGACCTCAGTACTACATGGGTTCTTGGGAGCTAAGTTCCCTCCAAAGCACACTGGCTACAATTACCAGATGTCACTTACTGGCGGGGAAGCAGCCCGTTGCCACCTCCATGCTGAGCTTTCATTAGCTGAACCTTTATTATTTGGGTCCTCATTGGCTCAGGGCATGGGGAGCTGGAGCCTGCAAATGGCATCTTCTCATTTTAAGACTCTGCTCATTCATTGCCAGCCTAGAGAAGGGCTGGCAATATTGGGGATGCTGTTCTCCAACTGCTTTCCACTCTTTTCTTCAGCCATAGGCACAGGCCATGTTTGTGTTTGGTTTGGGAAGTGGCCTCTGCCCCAGTTCCCTGCAGTGGGGAAACAGGAGACGTGTACAATTAGCAATTAACGGCTTTATCTCTACTCACATGTAAGAGACATAATTAGTTGGCTCCATCTGTTACTGATACCTGCTGGAATCAGCCACTCACACCTCAGCCAGATATTACAGTGAGTGGGAGGGTCTGCAAAGGAAACATTTCAAAAATAACTAACATTTTGTTGTTTCAGACATCCTGCCCCCATGGAGTCAGTCTCCAACTTTGCTCCCCTCAGGTGTATGCAATTTGCTGTCAGTTGGCAAGGAAATGGGCAAGCTAACGAATATGGAAGCTGATGGTGTGCATGATTTTCCCGGGAACTGAGAACTTCAGTTTAAAGAGACAAGAATTAGTGTCATGTGGCAGTAGTGGGGTGCTGTCCCAACTGGGGCTATGGTGTAATACAGGAGCTGGGCTCAAATACTTAGATAGGAAATATTATCAGAGGGAAAATCCAAATTTGGAAGGACAAGCTGGAGCCTCCATGGCTGCTAGAGAAAGTGACTGGCCCAAGGTCGCTCAGCTAGGAAGGAGGTGAGCTGGGATTTGCATCTAACTCCAAAGCCCATTTTCTGAATCATGATGCATCACTGTTGTTGGATAAAGTTTTGTGGATATCAGGGTCTCATGGGAATTAAGAAAGTCCAGGACCACTTTTATTTTTTGAGGCCAAGACAGTTATGCAAAAAATGAGGCATTTAAAAAGAAATATTTCCACCTACATAATTAATGCTTTTAATGTAAAAAGGTACAATGCAATATCATTGGGTTATTCACAAGATAATTACAAGGTTCATAAAATATTAATTCATAGTACACTGTAAGAGCAGAGCTAGAGTGAGGGATATGTGTTAAGAGTCTCAACAGGAAAATGACATACTCAGAATAAGATTATTCAAGGAGAGCTTATTTACAAAGGGATTATTAATAGATGTGTGGATGTAGGGGAACCACCAAAGACAGTGCTGACATCTGGGCTGGTTTCAGTTGACTTTCCACCTCTAGCATCCTAGGAACGTGTGGAAGGAGGCAGAGCTGTGGAGAGCAAATGTCTGTGGCTGCAGTGCTGACTTGTCCGTGCAACAGCTGGCCCAAGGTGACCTCAAAGGGCAGGACCCAGGTGATAAATGACGTGACCTCACTGTCCATCCTCTCTCTGACTTCTTCCAGGACTCCTCATTGGCAGAACTCACTTCTAAAGCTGGGATGAGGGTGAGGCAAGTGAGGCATCAAGGGATCAACATTTAAGGATGCCCCACTCTCAGGGTTGTGCCAGTGCAGGGTTGAGCCTGGAGCACTTGCTCAGCCCTGAGAGCGAGGGTTTCCTTAAATTTTGCACCCTCAGCTCCTCACTCCCCTCACCCTAGTCCCAGCCTTGGGCAGGGGTAATTGTAATGAGGTCTATACAGCTTAGCCTTTTGTAGTCAAGATGAGATGGAAAAGGGAAAAGAAGATCTAGAGGAGCACATGGAAGGAATTCAGCACAAGTTTAAAATTCTAAGATAAACATTTTTTCATTCCATCATATTCACTGTAAAAAATTAATAAACAGAAACCTCAATTAAATAAAGTCGGGAGACAGAATGGAGAGCTCTCACACCCTGTGACAATAGCAGAGCCCAATAGGAAGAAGAAAGACTCCTCTTCTTTCCTGGCAAGGACTCAGCCAATGAAATGCCATGGACTCTTTGTTTACTATAGCCCTCCCAACTTCCTTTTCCCATCTATAAGAGTTCTCCTTCCCTCGCTGTGTGGGGACTTGCATGTGGCTCACCAGAGTTGCAGATCCTGAATTGCAATTCTCTGTTGATCCCGAATAAACCCATCTTTGCTGGAGAAATATCTGGCATTCTATTTGTTTTAGGTCAACATCGCCTATTTCTGTGTCTGTATCTATTAACCTTATTTGGAGAGAAAGTCAAAAGTCTAAATATGAGACATTCATGACACTTCATTTTCATCCTGTGATAAGCCTTGATGGACCTCAATTACTTGTGGTTATTGGGAACTAAGCTGTTTCCCTTTAGAGTCACAGGCCCTAGAGATAAAAGTGAGTGTCCATGGAGCACCCCTGTCTGGCTTGTATTGCCTGCATGAAAGCATATTGGCCTTTTCCCATTCTTCTGTGGCTCTCAGAGCATATTCATCCTCATCTTTCAACCCAGCTCACTCACTGACTCTCCCACTGGCTTTAGCTCCTGCTACTTCAGCCATACCTTCAGATATCCCCTGGGGCAAGAACCTTAATTCTCCTGCTGAACCTCTTTCTGTCCACTGTTTTTTGCCTGATCCACCCACCCCAGGCCATCTGCGTAATGAATTCTGGTGGCCTTTCTCCTACCACAGCCTGGATGGCCCACCTGCTGCAGGTCTACCACCTGACTCGCAGTTGGGTCCTGGCAGTAACTGGGCCTCTCTTCGATTCATGCTTCCGTTCATACTGTGCTACTTAATTATTGTAGTCCTGTAATATATTTTAATTATCTCGTAGAACTAGTTGTTGATCTTATGTTAGATTTCTTTTTAAAATATTCTCCAAGATTAACTTTTAACATTTTTATGACATTCTGCACTAAGAGAGAAAACTCTTTGGGATGTTACTTGGATGTTACTTGGGTTTGGAAGGCAATATGCCAGATTTCTTAAGGGTTTTAGTGTCAGACTCAATCCATCCCTCTTACTAACTGGCTGTTTAACTTTAGTCAGTTACTTAACATCTCTAAGCATCAGTTCTTTCTCTTGAAAAACAAGAATAATGAAAGTACCTGTAGTTGTAAGATCTGTAAGGATAATCATTACATTGTCTCTATGCATTAATTTGTTGGAAATTTATATTTTTACAGTATTTTAGCTTTCTTATCCAGGGATATGATCCATAGCTACACTTAGTAAGGCTTATTTATGCGTAACTAGGAATAGGGTTTTATATGTAGCACTTTTGGGGGGGGGATAAAATTTATTCATATGTTTGTTTTTATTTGGTTGAAGTTCTTTTTGAATCGAATTTTTTCCCTTGTATTTTTCTAGTGGTGTGTGGTAATATGATTTATTTTTATATATTTGCTTTGCATCTGTCCTTTATGTTCATTTAAAAATTAATTAAATACATTTTGTTTATTAAAAAATAATTAACATGTAGATGGCAAATAAGCATATGAAAAGATGCTCCACTTCATAAGTCACCAGGGAAATGCAAATTCAAAAAACAATGAAATACCATTACACACTTATTAAAATAGCCAAAATCCAGAATACTGACAACACTAAATTTTGGCGAGGATGTGGAGCAATAGGAACTCTCATTCACTGCTGGTGGGAAAACAAAATGGTACAGCACTTTGGCGGTTTCTTACAAAACTAAACATACTCTTACCATGTGACCCAGCAACTGCACTCCTTGGTACTTACCCAAAGAAGCGGAAAATGTATGTCCACACAAAAACCTGCATACGGATGTTTATAGAAGGTTTATTCATAATTGCCAAGCTTTGAAAGCAACCAAGATGTACTTTAGTGGGTGAATGGATAAATAAACTATAGTACATTCAGACAATGAAACCGTATTCAATGATAAAATCAAATGAGCTATCAGGCCATGAAAAGATATAGAAAAACCTTAAATACATATTACTAAATGAAAGAAGTCAATCTGAAAAGGCTATGTACTATATGATTCCATCTACATCACATTCTGGAAAGGGCAAAATTATGAAGACAGTAAAAAAAAAATCAGTGGTTGCCAGGGGTTGCGAGCAAAGAGAGGATGAACAGATAGAGAATAAAGGATTTGGGGGCAGTGAAAATACTCTCTTTGATACTATAATGATAGATACCTGTCATTATATATGTCCAAACCCACAGAATGTACAACACTAAGAATGAACCCTAATGTAAATGATGGGCTTTGAGTAATTATTATGTATTAATTTATGTTTGTCAATTGTGAGAAATGTACTACACTTGTGGGGGGATGTTGATAATGGGAAAGGCTATGCGTGTGTGTGAGTAGAGGGCTTAAGGATTTTGCTATAAACCTAAAACTGCTTTTTAAAAAAAAGTCTTCAAAAAAAATGGAACCTAAAACAAATTTTAAAAAATTAATTGTAATGCTCTTTAGCCTTTATAGGAATGCAAATAATTTATAAATAATTATATTTTTGTTAATTCCTTTCTAATGTTTATGTCAATATATGTTTCATGTCTTATTGAATTGGGCCAAACCTTAGTCTTAGGCATATAAACAGCTCCAGGTCTTGACCTATCTTCCTGTCTTCTAAACACTTAAGACTTTTACAGAAGATCAATGAGGACTAAATTTAACTTAGGGGTTTTGAATTTCCTTTCAAAATAACTATACTTTGTTTCCAGTTAAAAAGAATAACTCTTTGTCTTTTCTATGATTCACCATCCACTGGTTTAAATGAGTCCATGGTGTAGGTTAGTGTCTTCCAAATGGTGGCTCTTGTGTTCTGGGGTGAGCACGTTTGAACTTCATTAAAGGCAATAATGGTATCTGTTTTAATTTTCTATTTTTAAAAATTATTAAATAAAACAATCCTTTAAATATTTTCCCTTTAAAAATAGAAGAGTTACATTATGTATAAAATAGACAACTGATGGGAACATACTGTATAGCACAGGAAACTCTACCTAATGCACTGTGGTAACTTAAATGGAGGGAAGTTCAAAAGGGAGAGGATATGTGTATGTGTATGGCTGAGTCATTTTGTTGTGCAGTGGAGGCTAACACAACATTGTAAAGCAACCAATCTCCAATAAAAATTAATTTAAAAAAATAGAAGAGTTACAAGAGCCTCCAAATTCATACTGAGGGAACATGAATGGAGCATGGTGGAGCAGTAGGGTAGGCTCCTGACTTGACAACTCAGCTGAATACTGCTAACTGACATAGTGGCTTTGACTATTATAGAGTCTGGAGCTGTTTTTATGCTTAGTCATCACCATGCCCTTTCAGGTTCATCGGTTGTCAACACTGGCTCTAGGGTTCAAGATGAATTTCAGTCACTCAGCATAGGTAAGGGGATGGGTTTTGTCAAAGGAAGGAAACAGCAAGAGAAGAGAAGTCAGGGACCACCATCCTCTCATCAACCTGTGGAGAGGTGTGTGGGGCTAGAGAGTTCTAGTTGTGCCATGTGAGTTTATGTTCTAGCAGAGAGATCTGTTCCTTTACTGCTTTCCATTTTGACATGTCAGTGGGGGAATTAACAGACTATGAGGTGCTGCCAGAGTTTGTCTGGCAATGCCAGCTCTCAGCACTTGGAGTCATTGGGGCCCATGTGAAGTTGTAGTACTTTCTTCCAGGGTTGGGAAGACACCATTAGTCCCATGGTGCTACCTCTCCCACCAGGAGAAGGGGGGAACCTGTTCCATCCCAGTTATCTCTTCGACCAAGCAATCCAGGGTGAGCTTCGGGGTCACTTTGAGACGGTTTGACTCTTTGCACCCTAGCAATAGATTATGTAGCATACACCATTATTTGACAACAGAGAGTATACAGCAGGGTGATATTGAAATGCAGCAAGTTAACCAGGAACAAAGATATGATAATAAATCAGCAAATTTACTTCAGACTGACCTTCACCAGATTTGCAAGTTATATTCAGCTGATATGGTGCACCAAAATATCCTTCAAAACTGAAGTTATAAACAGAAAATATAGTGACAATTATATACAATTTGGCTTTTCGTTTATTGAGAATAATGACTCTCCACACCTGCAATGTGTTATTTGGAGAGAAGTGCTTGCAAACATCAGCCAGAAACCTTTTCTTGTAGCTTATCATTTAGAACAACAATTATATGTTTTTAAAAAGTCAGCATAAAATTTAGAATTCCAAACATCAGTTCATAAAAGGAGTTTCTGTCTTTTGTTGATGCCTTGCAACATAGTAAAATTCTGTCCTGAAACCGACTCATTTATTTCCTTTCGTAAATAATTTAAAGTAAATCCACCAGCTTTATATCACATGTTAAATGGGGACAAGTCAAAACTTGTCTTAATATTATGAAGATTGTAGCATGAGCTTTATAGCATACTGTTTAATAATATAGTCTTGTAATGGAATATTTTTTTAAAAAAGAACTCATTTATAAATGCTGAAATAATTAAAAATCCCTAAGTGTTTACAGTAGTATATTTATTTATGAGAGGAGTCCATGTGTCAAAAAGAGGTTGGAAAAGCTGGTATAATGGGAACCGCTCCCCCGTTTGTTAGTTCTTTGTATTTGGGCAAGTTATTAACCTTTCTGAAACTCAGTTTTCCTCATCTTTAAAATAAGAAAGTGACACCTACTCCACAGGGTTGTTTTAATGATTACATAAAATATGTGAAGTGCTTGGTACAGAGTAGGTCCTCATTAAATGGTAGTTATTATTATTGATTCATTCATTTAATATATTTATTGACAACCAACAATGTATCAGGCATAGGGTTACATACCTGAGTTAAAAGAATGGACAGGTTGAAATCTCAACCCTCTAGTATTAGATTAAACATTACAACAGTGTGTGAAATATGATAATTGAGCATAGCTTTCTGCCTAATTGATTAGGAAAGTGAGACAGTCCTAATATACCTATATTAATGCTAGTGACTAATACTTATATGGAATGCTTCCTACACACTTGGAACTGTGTTGAATGCTTTGCTTACATTGTCATTTCATGCTTACGACAAACCTACAAAGAATTTACTATTATTATCATAATACCCATTGTACAGATGAAGAAACTGAAACCTGGAGAAATTAAGTGATGAATAAGTGGTAGAGCTGGGTGCTGACCCCTGGGAGTTTGGCTTCAGAGCCCACACATTTAAGCACTACACATTGGCCTGGGAGTATCTTAAAGGCTAAGAAAATTGATACACAGGGTGTGCATTATGGACCTGACTGAGAACAAGGCTATAAAGGGTGGAGTGGGGTTGATCTGGTTGAAATAACTGATTAAGCAGTTGACTGTGGCAGGAAGGTCAGGACAGGATGGAAGGAGTTTGAGAAGGGGAAGTGACACTGATGATGATGTAATAGTGTTTTAGGGGAAAGACAAAGAGAAATTACACAGAAGGAGTGCAAGTAGGAGGGGCAGAGAAGAAGAGGCTGCTATCTGGAGAGTGACAGCAGGATAAGCAATACAATGTAAGTAATAACAAGCAGCATGTGGAACTTTTCCAGAAACAGTGACCTAGGGTATCAGAAACATAGTGGTACTCTCATACTGATGTTGGAAATTTGATATAGAGTTGGCAGGTGCAAGTAAAATTAGAAATGTTTTATCTGGGAGGATGTTCTGGCATTAAAAAGTAATTCAGTGCATTCCTCCTAAGGTGAGTACTGTAGAAAACATTGGTTTCTGCAGAAGATGGTAAGTCAGATCTATCTGAAGAGATGAGCTCATTTGGATAGATGAGGTGCCGTATTCCTCGGAGAGCAGGACCCTAGAATCTCACTTCTGATCACCTGAAAAAGTAAGGCACTGTGTTAGAGGACTGGCCTACAGAGAAAACGGCATCATCAACTAGACAAATAAGGGTGCCCTTTGAACGGAGAATCATTTATTTTCAGGTGTACAGCAAAGTGATTGAGATATATAAATATATATATACATACACATGTATACATGTACATATACATATATATGTTTCTTTTCAGGTTCTTTTCCCTTACAGGTTATTACAAAATATTGAGTGTAGTTCCCTGTGTTATACAGTAGGTCCTTGTTGGTTATCTATTTCATATATAATAGTGTGTATATATTAACCTCAACCTCCTAATTATCCATCCCCTTTTTGCCTTTGGGAACCATAAATTTGTTTTCTATGTCTGTGGGTCTATTTCTGTTTTGTAGATAACTTCATTTGTATCTTTCTTTTTAAATTTCACATATAAGCAATATCATATGACATTTGTCTTTGTCTAGTTTACTTCACTTAGTATGATAATCTCTAGGTCCATCCATGTTGCTGCAAATGACAAAATTTCATCCTTTTTTATGGCTGACTAGTATTCCACTGTACATATATACCACATCTTCTTTATCCACTCATCTCTCGATGGACATTCAGGTTGCTCCATGTCTTGGCTATTGTGAATAGTGCTGCTATGAACATTGGGGTGCATGTATCTTTTTGAATTATAGTTTTCTCTGGATATATGTACAGGAGTGGGATTGCAGGATCATATGGTAGATCATATGCAGATCTATTTTTAGTTTTTTAAAGCACCTCCATACTGTTCTCCATAGTGGCTGTACCAATTTATATTCCCACTAACAGTATGGGAGAGTTCCTTTTTCCCCACACCCTAAAGGAGACTCATGTGTGTGTGTGTTTATTGCAGTATAATTGCTTTACAATGTTGTCTTACTTTCTGCTGTACAACGAAGTGAATCAGCTATATGTATACATATATCACCTCCCTCTTGGACCTCCTTCCCCACCCCATCCCACCCATCTAGGTCATTACAGAGCACTGAGCTGAGCTCCCTGTGCTATACCACAGGTTCCCACTAGCTATCTATTTTACACATGGTAGTGTATTTATGTCAAACCTAATCTCCCAATTCATCCCACCCTCCCCTTCCCCCTCTATGTCCACACATCCGTTCTCTACGTCTACGTCTCTATTCCTGCCCTGGAACTAGGTTCACCTGTACCATTTTTCTAGATTCTACATACACGCGTTAATATACGATATTTGTTTTTCTCTTTCTGGCTTACTTCACTCTGTATGACAAACTCTAGGTTCATCCACATCTCTACAAATGAGCCAGTTTTGTTCTTTTTTTATGGCTGAGTAATATTCCATTGTATATATGTAGCACGTCTTCTTTATCCATTCATCTGTCAGTGGACACTTAGGTTGCTTCCATGTCCTGGCTATTGTAAATAGTGCTGCAATGAACATTGGGGTACATTTGTCTTTTTGAATTACGTTTTTCTCAGGGTATATGCCCAGTAGTGGAATTGCTAGGTCATATGGTAGTTCTATTTTTAGTTTTTTAAGGAACCTCCATACTGTTCTCCATAGTGGCTGTATCAATTTACGTTCCTGCCAACAGTGCAAGAGGATTCCCTTTTCTCCACACCATCTCCAGCATTTATTGTTTGTCTAATAGAAGGAGACTCATTTAAAAACTCAAAGGCTGAGAGGCATGAGCATGGCAGACGTGTGCTACATGAGATGGGATGAACAAGGCTGGACTTGGAGGGTCATGTTATTCATGTGATTACAGGCAACTGAGTCAGGATCCATGATGTCTTTTCACTCAATGTTGGGGTCCTTGGCAGACTCCCCAAGTTTATGTTTCTATAGTCATTGAGAGGAACCCATATTCGTGAGGAAACTTTCCTTTGAAAGCTACAGAAGCACCAGCTCAAACTGGTTTAAGTCCAAAAAAGGGGTTTCTGGATTCACCAGCAAAGTCCTTTGGGTCTACTAGTTTTTCAGGCATGGCTGGATCCAAGGGTTTAGACAACACTCTCAGATATTTTCCTGTCCTTCTCTCCCTCCCTTCCTTCTTCTCCTTTCCTTTTTTTCTGGATCCTTCCAACTTTAGTCTCTTTCCAATTGGCTATAAAATTGACATGTGTAGCTTCAGAATTGCATAGTCCTTAGTACCTAAGATCATGGAAGGAAGGAAAGAGTATCCCTTTTCCAGCATCCATGTGGGCTCTGATGGGTCACAAGCCCTCCTTTAGAGTAATCACTGTTTGGTGAGATAAAATACACAGATTGGAGAGCCTGAGTCGAGGGAGGCAGGGCCCCAGTTTTCACAAGCCCATTAGTTGGGGAGAGGTCATCCTCGAGAGCAGTGTAGCAAGAGGCTTGCCAGTGTTGCGCTGCAGTCTGCCCTTGTTTCCTCTAAGCTGGCGTGACCTAAAGTGCAGGCTATTGACCACCAGCATCAACATCACCTGGGAACCTGAAAATTTCTGGGCTCCAACCCAGACTCACTGAATCAGGAATCCTATTTTAATAGCCTTCCAAGTGATTTTATGTGTGCTCAAGTTTGAGAACCATTCTTCCATTTGGCGAGTCCCTTACACATTCTCCAGATCAACTTTCTTCCTTCAATTGTTTTGTGAAAGGTGGTCAGAGCCCTGGGAAGGTATCACTCATACATCCTTGGGAGAGAACTTTGTCCCTGATGATCAAGTCAGCAAAGCCCCAGAAGTCCCTCACGCAGAACACATCATCCATCCAAGAGCATCCTTTACTAAATATTTTATCCTTTCATCTTGGTGGCTGAGAAAGAGCAGAGTTTTTTAGTATTCTTGTCTGGTAACAGATATCACTTAGAAATCCATTTTATAATCATTTAAACTTGTTTGCTTCGGGTCTATTTACATAATTCTATGAGACGCATGGAAAGAGAAGCAGCGTGTTATTTTTCTGCAGCCAAATACATGGAAAAACCACTTTCTAAGCTAATTACCACTTCAGTGCCCCCCACACAGTTAGAGGGCACCGTGAAGAAGTGTGCCTTCTAGGCCCAGGGCCACTGAAGTGTGGAAAGAATGTACTTTCTCCCTGGGAAAGGGAAACAACACACTTTTTATGCAGCCTCTTTACTCACAGGTGTAATTTGCATGAAGTTTAAGGAGGTGTGGCTTCCAGTGCATGGGGGTGGGGGGGGAATCTCATCTTGGAACAAACAAGGCACTTTCAGACCTTTGAGGTGGAGTGCCCTGGGAGAGGGAGGGACACCTGCCCTCCTGCCAGCAGCACCGGAAATGCAAGTCACTCTTGCTGAGAATTAAATCAGAGTTGTATCTCCCAGTGGATGCCAATGAGGACTTTTTAATGGGAAAGACCCCCTGCTTCCTCAGACACCAGTTGTGGTGGAGAAGTTTGTGTCTAAGTCACATGAAGGCTTGTGCACAAGGAAGGGGCCCTGAGTTTTCTCAAGGAGAGGTGAGCAGAGGATTATCCTGAGTGACTCTGTCCTCCATCCTCTCAGACTGTGTTTTCTGTATTCATTTAGGCTTTAGAGCTCCCCCTGCCCCCTGCCTTTTCTGTGTTCCCATAATGCAGATTTTGATATTTCTCTGGTGGTTTCCAGTTGCTGATACCCTGCATAAAACCCAAGTTCTGGTACCCTGTTCATATCCCATAGCATCTTGAATGATGCATATATATCTGGTATGCTTACTATGCCCCTACTATGTGCTAGAGAATGGTTGGGTACCAGTGATCCAAGGATGTATGAGACCCTATGCCCTCACTTTACCCTCAGAGAACTCCAAGAATAGGTTTATTTCAATGGTGTGATCTTGGAAATAATGACTTGGAGGGGTTCTGCATTGCTATGCAGCTAAAGCAGGGTTTGTAACCTGGGGCCCATGGACCCTCAAGGGATCTATGGATAGAATTCAGGTATACATAGGGATGGGGAAAATGACATTCTTATGTTCTTGTGACCTTTCTTGGTGACCTTGTTTATCTCTATGGCTTGCATTCCATTTCCAAACAATGAGTCACAATTCCACCTACAGATCAGCTAGGTGGCCTCCTCAGGGCTTGCTTACATTAACTATGGGGCTAATTGTCAGGATGCTGGGCTTTTATCACAATGCCATCCCACCTCACCACCCTCTTCTCACCACAAGTGCTGCCATCCTAGCCTCTTACTATCCTCTTCCTCCTATCTTCTAATCCAATCAATAATTCCAGTTGCTTCTTGTTGGCTTATTTTTGCTCATACTCTGAGGTCAGCTTTGCCCATGAAATGTTGAATAAAATTTTATCTCACAAGACCATTGGCTCAATATCAACTCACTCTTGTTCCCAGGGCTGTTCTACTTGTTATTTAGATCCATGCCTACTAAAATTTTGGGCACAGGCCTCAACTGACCCTTCTGGACCTGCCCCCAGCTTGCGTGCCTGACTTACAGAATCTGTCTCTCCAACTTTATGCTGTCCCCACAAAGCAACTTTTCCTTTGGATCTATGTAGATAGAGGCAGTTGGTTCAAATCCTGGCTCTGCCTCTTCCTAGTTGTGTAGCATTGGGCTAGTCACTTAACTTCTCAGAGTTTCACTTTCCTAATCTATACTCACAGTACCTACCTCATGGGTTATGTAGATTAAACGAGAGAATGCCTATTCAGTCTGTACAATGTATTAGTTATAATCATTATTTCTGTTTTTCTTTATAATTGTGAATGAAAAAATTACCTGCCATATCAGTAAGCAAAGAATGTTGCAGCCATCAAGCCATCACATTACAACTGCCCCAGTGATGAGCCCTGAGGGAACTCAGGATAGAAACAAGATGTCCACCATCGAGCCCTCAGCCACTGCAGCCAACCCCCAGTGGTGCACCCTGAGGAGACTCAGGATGGGAAGGCACAGGATACTGGCTCCAGATAGCTGAGGTGCATATCAAAGGAATAATATCAGTGAGCCCAGACTCTTGCATCTTCCCATAGAAAAGCACTAAATTCCTTAATGAGATATCTGGTTTCCTTTAATTAGCAGTAGTCTTTTGATGTTCCAACTACCTAGTCTTTGTTGCAAAAATTCCTATATATCCTGGCTCCTCCCTGACCTCTTTGGAAGCGGTTTCTCAGAGCTGTCTGAGGTGCCCAGGCTTAAGTCTTCAGTTTTGTCTGCTGAATAAAACATAATTCTCAACTTTAAGGTTGTGCATTTTTTTAAGTCAGCATAATCATTATTATAGTTTTGTGTGTTATATTGTCAATGACCTGAGAAGATTGGGCAAAAATATTAGAATATTAGTAACTCTAAGTTCTGCTTTAGTGGCATCCCACAAATTCTTACCTCTTTTGCTTCATGTCTCTTAGGTTCACTGTTCTTCACTGCTTGGTGGTCAGTGTCTTACAAACTGTTGCTTCATATAATATGTCCATTTTTTGGTTGTTTTAGGTAGGAGGATAAATCTGGTCCCTGGCATTCCATTTTAGCCAGAAGTGGAGGTCTAGGCATTTTTTAAATTTTTTTTTTTTGCACTTGGATTTTTTTTTAAGTCTCAAAAGGTCTTTTCATTTCAGTTCTCATAGATGTACTTCCTTCTTTTTCAGTGGCTACTTAGTTTACAAAACAATAATACTACAGCATATCGCTACTATTGGTTGAGCTCTAACTGTGCACCAGATACTGTGCAGAGCACTTTACCTGTGAGGACCTATTTGTAGAGTAGGACAAGAATCCAGCTTGGACTTGGGGTTGTGGCTGTCAGATATCAGGGGATGGCAGGTGATACTAGGAAACAGGAGCAATTAGGAGACGGACAGCTAGGACAACAGCCAACTCATATTTGAAATCCCCATGACTATGTTAAGTATTCCCCTAGTGGTGGACACTTCAATTATTCTAATTGTTTTGCTATTACAAACCAAGCTAGAGGCAACATTTTATATGCACATCTTTGTTCATATGTCATAAAATATCTCTAAGATTGTTCCCAGAAATGGAATTTCTGGGTCAAAGAATATGTATAATTCAAATTTTGATAGGTACTGCCAAATTGCCCTATAATTATATTGTGCCAGTTTGCCCTCTGGATAACAGTATATGAGGATTTGTTTCTGTAACCTTTACCAACACTGGTTATTACTAATCTTTTAAATTTTTTCAATTTGACGGGCAAAGACTGATACCTAGACATTTTAATTTGCATTTCACTGATAAAATATTCACCTATTTTTGACCGAATGTATTCTTTTCTTCTCTTAACTCCTTTGCCCATTTTTCACATGGATCGTTCGTCTCTTCTTAGTGATTTGTTCGAACCTTCATATTCCAGCTCCCTATCTCTTCTGATTTCTCTGTTACAATTATTTTTATTGCAGTTGTTTTCTAAGGCTCTCACTTGTCTTTTTTAAAAATTTTGTTTATATTCTCCTTTGACTTTAAGAAGTTTTTAATTTTTATTTAGTCAAAACAGTGAATCTTTCCTTATGGGCTTTGGGCTTTATGTGTTGCCTAGAAAGTCATTCTGGATTCCAAGATTACATTTTCATCTAGTATCTGAATAGCCTTATTTTTCATGCTGTACTTTTATTTATCTGGGACCTATATTTATATGTAGTGTGTGTGTGTGTGTGTGTGTGTGTGTGTGTGTGTGTGTGTGTGTGATGAGACTAACTTTTTTCTAAAGAGCATATGTCATTGTCCCAATACCGGGAATTGAGTATGAAGTGTCATCTTTAACCCAAACTGAATTCCTATATATACATGGATCTGTTTGAGACACAGTTGAATTTTACTGATTTGTTTTCACTAATATCAAGTTGTCTTAATTATTAGAGCTGTATGTATATTTTGATATTTGGTTGGTTATTCCCACATCAGTTGCCACTCATCACTCAAGTATAGTGAACGGCATGTGTGAAAGTATAAAATCATGAAAGAACATACTTGATCAAGGTACCATTAAACATTGCATTATTGCTAGAGTATAAACTGTGAAGAAGAAAGGAAGTGAGTTTAGAGAAATAGGTAGAATCTTGATGCAAGGAGTTTGGAGAGTCACTGAAAGATCAATCTTAGGGCCAATATGGTTAATTTGTCTTGTAAACAGTTACTTGGGCAACAATGAGAGATTAGGCTTCAGGTCCTAGATCTTGAGATTTAAATGTAAGGATGGGGAGAAAGGGGTTCGGAAAGGCCTGGAGAAGGCACAGATCAAAGCAAGCACAATATTATTGGCTATGTTTTGTCATTCTGTACAACACAGTGGTTTCCTCCAAATAATAAATAGCTATAACTACAACAATAGAATTAAAAGGCATCATTCATTAAGCACTAACTATACACCAGCTATGTACTTTATACTCACAATCTCAATCTTTACAATATTACTTTTGAGGTAAGAATTTTATTATTCATCCCCATTTCATACATGATGACAACTGAGGTTCAAAAAAGTTAGTACAACTAAATTGTGGGGTTGGAACCTAGATTTGTCTAATTTTGTCCTTAACTCCTTCACTATCTCACCTCTCCATCAATAAGCAGCCTTATACCTGGGCATTTCCCAAACATACATAATAAAGATTTCACCATCTGTCCACTGTGAAAAAAATTTATTTTTGAAAATAAATTCAAAATTCACCTGCCTGAAGGAAGAGGTATACTTAAAGTTTTTATGTTAGGCTCATTCTGTATTTCTGAAGACTCTAGCCCACTTGAGAAATTGGAATTTGATATCTCATTGAAAAGTATCTTTTCTATCCTGCCTCTTTTAAGGCTTGCACATATATCTGGGTTCCTGACTGACTCACTCTTTCCTGACGGAAACTAGCTTACTTACATAATCTTTACTTAAAGTAAACCAACCAACCTAATTTCTAAGACTACAATGGTACATTTCCTGAGCTATCTTCCGTGAACTCTCCTAACCTCTCTGCTTCTCCATCCATCCTACTAGCATGGAAATCTACTATTAGGAAAGTATTTGCTATTAGGAACTTAATTTACAGGGTCTGTTTTCCTCCATGAGTCAGAGAAATGCCTGGTAGAAGAGATTAAAATAAGATTTGCCAATAAATTAAGGAGATCTCAGAGTATTAGCCAAAGTGGAAGGGAATTTTCTAAGACTGTTTGTGAGGTATAAAGTCAGAGGAATAAAGCCCATCCCATCCCATATGCCCTCTTCCAGCCTCAGCACCCGCCCCACAGGGGTGGAATCTGGGAACCAGTTTTGAAACATGTACTCCTGCCCTGTGACCATACTGAACCAGGGGTGGACTCCTGGTCTTAAATGGAGCAGTGATGTTCAATGGGCCAGTGATATTCTTCCTCCCAGGAACTTGGAATTGGATTTAGACACATGATTTATTTTTTGCTGGTCATTTTGAAACAAGAATATGCAAATTTGGGAGCTGCGGAGCAGCCTCATTTGGCCATTTGCTCTCCAAGTCAGCCAAAGCTAGTCTGCGAGTGGGAATAAAGTGGACACGTGGAAGCAGAGATGAAAGGCCATCTGGCCTCAGAAAGGGTGTTAGGAAGGGAGAAGAGGAGGAAGGTAGGGAACGAGGGGTATGAGGGGAGGATGAGGATGAGGGAAAGAGAGAGGGGGAGAGAGAGAGAGAGAGAGAGAGAGAGAGAGAGACTGTAGAGTTTCTGACCACTTTCCAGCTCCCATTTTCAGTCCCTTGTTGGGAGGTTTGGCTGTACTCTCCAGCCTTCAGTTCCAAGTCATGCTCCTGCATTATTTTCATTTCCCTTTTCTTGGTTCGAGATAACAAAAAGAACCTTGATTAAGACACACTTGCCTTTGGCTCATCTTCAATTGTGGAATAACAAATAGACAGAAATCAGCGAGCATGCTGGGGCAACCGTTAGATATACGTGGGTGGAGGCTACACACAGGAGCTTACCCTGCAAATGCTGAAGTCATTGCGTGAAAATGCAGATCAGCTTTGTAAAATGAATGTGTTGGGATGTTTCCTGATCCTCAGCAGAAAGGTGCAGCATCTGCGGATTCATCAGAATTGCAGATGGATGGTCCAGTGGGAAAGAGGAGCTGGGACTGGCACTAGATGCATCCATTTTTTGGGGTGGGGTTTAATCCAGAAGATCAGCCAAATGGGCAAAGCATGAGGTCAAAGTGGCTCAGTCGTCTGGTATTACAGTTCAGGAGAATGCTGACTGCGAGTGTCTGAGCTAAGGGAGCAGAATATTCTAACAGGTGGATCTAAAGTGATGCTTAAAATCCTACACATCTGTTAGCAGAAGAGATTCAACCATGGTTACCTGAATTATTGTTTCCAGAGGGATGTTTTATGATGTTTCATAGAAAATGCCTTCTGTTGTCCAAAGAGAAGACTTGCTTTTAGACCAAACCCTAAATGGGAAGTACTTCTTTTTCTTTCTCCAAAAGGAGTCTTACATGACCCCACCAAAGTTCACAGAATACTGTTCATAGCGAAAGAATTCATCTAGTAAAGTGATTAATCTCAGAGCTCTTTTATGAGAATTAAATAAGCACATATAAACACTCAATACATTTTGGCCACTACTACTAATACTACTACTACTGGTACTACTACTATTGTTACTAATACTAGTACTACTATTACTAATGTTATTATATGTGCCTGGATCATAGCTGGTACCCGATGCCTATTCTTTACTTTGTACATCGAAAGAAACTCCTGATTTTTTTCTTGTCCACCTTAATCCAACCTTGCAGCTGACCACACAGAGATACTGTCTTTTGTTTTTAACCAATTGGGAATGATGTTTGTGGTGTGCCCTGCAAAATGCCCCCTTTTGTTGTGTGCCTCCTGCAGGGGACACCTGGAGAGGACCCCTGCCACAGAATCATAGAATCTTAGTTGGAGAGGGGTTTCAGAGGTTGGTTCCATTCCAAGAACTAGCACCTCCTTTAAACTTCTTTCACACGTATTCATCTCATTTACCACTGACCACTCCCCAGAATAGAGAACTTTCTCCCACCCAGGGCTGGTCATCCTAGTGTTGGTTGGCTTTGTTTATTTCCATTGACCTGAAATACATTTCACTGGGGTTTGAATTTTCAGGCTCTGGGACCACACAGAGTAAATGTAATCTCTTCCTCACATCAAAAGCCAGTTCACGAATGTTCTATGCCTCTACCTTCTGCCGCTAGCCCGCTCTGTTCTTTCAGCCAGTCTACTATCTCATGTGATTTTTAGACTCTAACATTCTGCTCACTCTTCCCTGGGCTTGCTGCAATGTAACCAAAGTGTCTTTCAAAAGATATGTCATTTAAAATCAGACAGCTACTTCCTGAGCTTCTCAGATAGTGCAGAACAAGTGTGATTCTATCTGGATCCTGCATTATTTCTATGGATGCAATCTAAGTTTGAATTAGCTTTTTTTTTTCCCCCTTTGAAGTCACGTAACACGCTGGCTCATAGAAAACCCTGAAGTACTTTTCACATAAAATACTACATTTTTTCTCATTCCTGTGCAGAAAATCTTTTGAACACATGCTCATTAACCTATTTATTTCTATTATAAATGAGTTTCTTTGTGTGTCACCCAAGAGCCTATTACAAGTTTTACTGAACAGATCCAATGACTCTCTGTTGCTTATAGGATGATATAATACTATAATGCCCTTGAATAATGTAAACTTTCTCTTGTGACTTGAATTCTGGCATCATGACATAAAGCTCCCCCTCTTCTTATACTTTAGCCATTTTAAACTATAAGAAGGTCACCAAACATATAATTTGTCACATCTCTGTGGCATTGCATATGCCATTCCTTCTGCTTAGAGTATCTTTACTCCCCGTGCATGCCTGGTGAACACTGTTGGAGAGAAAAAAGTTTCCCTTCTTCCCTTCTAGGTTCTTTGGCTGGTCTGATAATTAAATTGACATAAGACAGATGAACTGGAGAAAAACAAATTTAATTTTATATATACAGGAGCCCCACAAAGACATGAAAGGCTCTGGAGCAATCAGGTAATTGAGGCTTATATACCACCTTGAGCTAAGGAGAAGGGGATAGTGGTCTAGGGTCTCAAAGGCAAGGAAGACAAAACACAGGAAGATGAAAAGAGTTGATGTTTGGTAAACAAATGTTTGCCAGGCTACGCAGATAAGTCTTTTTGATATAAAAATTGTCTTTGGTATCAGCTCTCTCCTGGTACAGGCCCTCTATTTAAGGTTTTTTAGGCAGTTAAGGGGGAGGTAAGAAAGCTCTTCCTGAGTCTATTTGGTCTTGATTGTCTTCAGCTTGAAATAATCCATGTGTCAAAGCGGCCTGTCCTGAACTCCATCAATACATACTCATCTGTAAAAACCCAATTCAAATGTCACCTCCTCCATAAAGCCTTCCATGATTTCACCATCTACTCCTCCCAGGAAGGCATATAGTATAGCGGCTTTCCCTTGCCATACACTTAGAATCACAGTCCAATACCTGTGTTGAAGAAAGCAATTTTCCTACATTTTCATATTTCCAGAAATGATTTATTACTATCAAGTGCTTTACTCTGTGCCAGTCATAGAACTGAGGACTTGACATGCACTACCACTTTTTGACTTCACACTGTGGCGTATCCCTGTAGTGGATGCCATTGGTGAGCCACAGTACTCCTGTGCCCACAAGGCTTCTTACTGAAAACATCTCTGACTCTCTGCTTGAGGGCTTTCTCTGGTCTCAGGAAGATGCTCGGCCAGTGTTGTTTAAGGTAGGCTTGAAGTGCCAAAGAGTTAACACCCTGGAGCAGCTCTCAATCAGTAATGCACAGCAGTTGGTGGAGACATGCCCAAGCTCCTTGCCTCTCGGGTGGGACAACTCTGCTGAGTGTTCTGCTCCATCTGCCAGAGGTCCCCAGAGGCACTGAGCACCAGTTGCCCACAGTGGTAACTTGCTCACTAATGGACCTCCTGTTTGCTTCTTCCCATCCCTGTCTCATTGCACCACTGCCTTACAGTGCTTGCCGCTGTCACCTCTCAAATGAACTACTTGCACTCAAATACGACTCTCAGGGTCTACTTTGGAGGAAACCCAAAGTAAAGCAATTCCATTTGGTGCATGAGGAAACTGAGGCTCACACGGGTTAAATAACTTAAGTCACCTTTCCAGTGAGTGGCAGAGTCAGAATTAAAGTTCAGCTATGTTGAGAGCCCAATCATTATCTTTCCTGAGACCTTGGAGGAGAAGGGATCTGGCGAAGTTGGATCTCAGAACCATCTCTGAGGGAAGGCATTCACAGGCTTGCATCCTGACAAGACTAGCCCTTTCTGCCTTGATCCAGCACTTGAAAATGAGCCAGTGAACAAGCCTCCGAAGGACAGTAAAGTGACACTGAATAATTGAATTCTGAACAAGCCAGACTAATGCAAATATCTGACAAATTGATTTAATTGCATTCACATACAATAAAGCTGAGCTCTAAAAGGTCAGCTAGAATATGGGAGAGGACCCCTGGGAGCTTCCAGGGAGAGGCTGAGTTTAATACACATTCATCACATTTTATCATCTAATTAGTCCACACAATGCCCAACTGATAGATGGAGACCAAAACCAGTGTATTGATTGATTATTTGCTTGACATCCATCATATCACCTTAAGACTGTCCCTGATACGGGCAGGCAGAAGTTATTTAGTGGCTCAGCAAAAATGGTTGTGCACTGGAAAAATTGTTTTTATATAAGGGATTTGAGGCTCCAAAAACATTTTACTCAGGCACTGAGGCTGCCTCAGAGGCTTACTATTCAATACTTTGTTACGAAGGCAGCCACTGGAAACCAACGTTCTCTTGCACCTTCCCTTCTGCAGAATGAATATTTATAAATTGTGTAGTACAGAAAATCTTTTAGGCTGTGAAATATTTAATTCAGGTAGTTAACTAGTATCAGCCTTGTGTGGAAATACCTGGGCAGAGAAAATATTCTGGAGAAGTTAATGGGAAGCCAACTGGACTCTGCAATTTTTATTCCATTGAAAATGAAAGCAAGGATTTCAATCAAACAATTTGTATGGTGGGTTTGGGCTCAGGTAAAATGTTGGCTCTATTTTGCTCCTTGCAAGGATGCTGAAACTTAGATGGATCCAGGATTTGAGATGTGGGATTGTGCCTGAGATGTGGGATTGTGCCTAAGATGTGGTCAAAATGATGCTTTAAAAAAAAAAAACAAAACCGTTTTTTATTGGAGTATCATTGATTTACAATGTTGTGTTAGTTTCTGCTCTACAGCAAAGTGAATTATATATATATATGTATATATATACACATATATAAACATATGTAATAATTTATATTACATATATAATTTATATATACATATATTTATATAGAGACATATATCCACTCTTTTTTAGATTCTTTTCCCATGTAGGTCATTACAGAGTATTGAGAAGGTTCCCTGTGCTATACAGTAGTTCCTTAGTTATCTATTTTATATATAGTAGTGTGTATATGTCAATCCCAATCTCCCAATTTATCCCTCCCCCCCTTTCCCCCTTGGTAACCGTGTTTGTTTTCTACATCTGTGACTCTATTTCTTTTGTAAACAAGTTCATTTGTACCATTTTTTTAGATTCTGGATATAAGGTATATCCTATGATATTTGTCTTTCTCTGTATGACCCAGCCATAAAAAAGGAATGAAATAATGCCATTTGCAGCAACATGGATGGACCTAGAGATTGTCATACTGAGTGAAGTAAAGTGATGCTTTAATTGTTTTCTTTCTTGTGCCTTTTGGGAAGACAGTTCATTGTTATCTCTCTCAGCCTTAGTTACCTCATCAATATAATTGAGGTGATTCAGTGAGGTGAATTTGAAATGAGGTTATGTATGCAAAAGCCCCTTTGAGCTAAACTTCTGTATAAATGGGAATTATTGTTGCTCTAGGGGTACCCTAAAGCTCTGGTGCTAATGTCTTACTATGTAAGAAGTTTCCCTTAAGCTGACACTGTATTCTATATTTATCTTTCTGTTTACTATCAAACTTCTTTAAGAGTTTTCTGTATTTACTAACCCTACCTTGAAACCTTCCATTCACACCTCAGTCCCCTGATATGAGGTTTCCACGTCCACCACTGCCACTGCTCTCACCAGAGTTATCAATGACTTTCATGTGGCTAAATCCAAAGTCAACCTTTAAGACCTTATCTTATATGAACTCTCAACCTGATTGGAAACACTCTTGGCCTTGGCAATAGTGCTTTCTTTATTTTCCACTTACTTCTCTAGTATCTACTTCTTATTTTCTTTTGTAGGATCCTCTTTCACTTTTTACTCCAAGGAGTAAGATTCCAAGGAGTTCTGTCTTAGCTCACTTCTCTTCTACAAAACTTTGCCGGGCTTCCATCCAATTTTATCACTTAAATTATCGTCAGTAAGCTGATGACTCTCAAGCCCTACATCTTTCCTGCCCACTTCTTATCTCTTAACCCATGACGTTTCGCAGACCTCATCATCTCTCTTTTGCATGAATTCGTTAGCTTTCTCCATGGTTTTCCTGTTTCCAGTCTTGAGCAACCTCCTGCTCCCCACATCCTTCCTGCTTCCTCATTTTGTACAATGTTTCTTGCTCAAGCCAAAGTGATCGTTCTAAAATATGTCTTCATTCTCCAAACCTTTTATGAATTGGAAGTATTTTTACCTGCACTCTTCTCTGAAACTGACTGAAAACAAAAACTAAAGAAAAGCAATAAATAAAGTTCTGTATTCAATAAAACTAGCAAAGATTTGCAGCTCCAAATCACAACATATGAAGAATATCCACAAAATATAGTTAAGTTGGGCCAAATCAAGAGTGTATCGCTAGAGAAGATGTACCTCTACAAATTTCAGTTGGCATGCAGACTTCTCCAAAGAAAAGTGTCAGACATTGTTTTCTGCAAAGACAGGGAGTATGGGTGGGTTATGGAATCATCCATGAGGCCATTCAAATACCACACAGTGGTGGGGGGTGATTTAGGAACTATGAAGGTGTATGATAATAACAAGAGCAGAGGAGAGATAGAAGGAGACAGAAGAAAAATAAACATTAAATCATAAGATAGAAACTTGGAAGATACAGCACATCACTACAAGCTAAACAGGACAATCTCCCCGAACACACATATGCAGAGATACCACCTAAAGGAGGAAAAAAATGTTGATAGACGGGAAAGGAGGCTGAAGTACACAATTCTGAGTGGCCAGCTGTCCTAGCTCACTCTCCCAGCCTGTCCTCCAAACCATCCTTTATCTCACAGTTTCTCTAGAAAAAGTGACTTTCATTAAAAGATAAAAAAAATTTAGAAAATAAAATAAAAGGCAAATGTGAAATAAAGCTTAGAAAAATTGTGCAGCAGTTCAGGGGAAATTTATACTAACACCTCTACGAAGTCAAAGAAATGAAAGAAAATCAAGTAACAGATACAATGGCTCAAAGAAGACATATTAAGACAAGAGAAGAAGAAAAGTAACTTAGAAGAACTTAAAGAAAAAAATGGAGGAGAAAAATAAAACCATAAAGTAAATAAAAGTCATGGTAGAAACATCAACAAAAAGAGTTAGAATTCCTGAAAATATAGTTAGGAACGTAGGTTTGAGAAGGTATATAAAATTGAATAAAAAGAACAAAGAGTTAAAAAGTGTTGGAGGGCAAAGATGTTGCAATATATGTGTAATTGGCAGCTCTGACTAAAGGGAACATAACATATGGAACAAAAAACCAACAGTATTGTAGAAAAAAACCTTTTCTGAATAAAGGAGAATCTGCATTTGAAAATTAGAAGGACACAACATGAATAGGGAAGCACTGATACCAAATGACCAACATACATTCTGGTGAAATTATTAGACAGGAAAGATGAAGAAAAAAATCCTTTAAGCATAATAGGAAGAAAAAAAAACCCCTAGTAACTGAGAAGAGATGAGCTATTTCTATCACCCTTCCAGCATAAGATTGGACAGGCATATTTTAGAAGCATTCAAGTGGAAAGATGTAGAACTCAAGAAGAACATAGTTTCCATGTTTGGTGATAAAATCCAGGTCCTAACAAAGCTGATTAAAAGGGAAAATGTATAAGGAATATGAACAAATGATGTAAAATAAAAGAACAATAACTAAAAAAAGAGAGTATTATAAACCCATAAACTTTCATAAGAGTTTCAGAAAGCCTTTGTTTTGTTCACCCAATATGCAAAAATGCTTGCATTTTATGAAACATGAGTTGCTCATTATTTCTAGAACTCATCAGTGGACAGAGCTAGGACATATGTATTTTTAAAGATAAAATATATCATGAGTTTATATCCGATTTACAATCAGGCCTACGGGGATTTTGTCTGACCTCATCAATTTCATGTGTGTATCTCCTTTCAACCAAGCCCAAAATCTTCAGTTCTCAGTGACACTGATGTTAATACTTACTTATCTAATTTACTGTTATCTTGAAATAGCAATACCAACATTATCACCCAATAATGCTATAACTGAAAACTATTTAAGATTTTTTTTTTTTTTGCCAATCTTTTTGTCCTTAGGATCTATTCCATTGGGGATATAGAGTCACATTACTGTGTTTTATTTATTTAATTATTTTAACATCATTATTGGAGTATAATTTCTTTACAATGTTGTGTTAGTTTCTGCTGTATAACAAAGTGAGTCAGCTATACATATACATATATCCCCATATCCCATTCCTCTTTCATCTCCCTCCCACTCTCCTTATCCCACCCCTCTAGGCAGTCACAAAGCACCGAGCTGATCTCCCTGTACTATGTGGCTTCTTCCCACTAGCTATCTATTTCACATTTGGTAGCGTCTATATGTCTATGCCACTCTCTCACTTCGTCCCAGCTTACCCTTGCCCCTCTCTGTGTCCTCAAGTCCATTCTCAATGTCTGTGTCTCTATTCCTGTCCTGCTCATAGGTTCTTCAGAACCTTTTTTTTTTTTTTTAGATTCCATATATATGTGTTAGCATACAGTATTTGTTTTTCTCTTTCTGACTTACTTTACTCTGTATGACAGTCTCCAGGTCCAGCCACCTCACTACAAATAACTCAATTTCATTTCTTTTCATGGCTGAGTAATATTCCATTGTATATATGTGCCACATCTTCTTTATCCATTCATCTGTCGACAGACACGTAGGTTGCTTCCATGTCTTGGCTATTGTAAATAGAGCTGCAATGAACATTTCGGTACATGACTCTTTTTGAATTATGGTTTTCTCAGGGTAGATGGCCAGTAGTGGGATTGCTGGGTCATATGGTAGTTCTATTTTTAGTTTTTTAAGGAACCTCCATACTGTTCTCCATAGTGGCTTTATCAATTTACATTCCCACCAACAGTGCAAGAGGGTTCCCTTTTCTTCACACCCTCTCCAGCATTTATGGTTTGTAGATTTTTTTGACAATGGCCATTCTGACCACTGTGAGGTGATACCTCATTGTAGTTTTGATTTGCATTTCTCTAATGATTAGTGATGTTGAGCATCCTCTCATGTGTTTGTTGGCAATCTGTGTGTCTTCTTTGGAGAAATGTCTATTTAGGTCTTCTGCCCATTTTTGGATTGGGTTGTTTGTTTTTTTGATATTGAGCTGCATAAGCTGTTTGTATATTTTGGAGATTAATCCTCTGTCAGCTACTTTGTTTAGAAATATTTTCTCCCATTCAGAGGGCTGTCTTTTTGTCTTGTTTATAGTTTCCTTTGCTGTGAAAAAGCTTTTAAGTTTCATTAGGTCCCATTTGCTTATTTTTGTTTTTATTTCCATTTCTGTAAGAGGTGGGTCAAAAAGGATCTTGCTGTGATTTATGTCATAGAGTGTTCTGCCTATGTTTTCCTCTAAGAGTTTGGTAGTGTCTGGCCTTACATTTAGGTCTTTAATCCATTTTGAGTTTATTTTTGTGTATGGTGTCAGGGAGTGTTCTAATTTCATTCTTTTACATGTAGCTGTCCAATTTTCCCAGCACCACTTATTGAAGAGGCTGTCTTTTCTCCATTGTATATTCTTGTCTCCTTTATCAAAGATAAGGTGACCCTATGTGCATGGGTTTCTCTCTGGCTTTCTATCCTGTTCCGTTGATCTATATTTCTGTTTTTGTGCTGGTACCATACTGTCTTGATTACTGTAGCTTTGCAGTATAGCCTGAAGTCAGGGATCCTGATTCCTCCAGCTCCATTTTTCTTTCTCAAGATTGCTTTGGCCATTCGGAGTGTTTTGTGTTTCCATACAAATTGTGAAATTTTTTGTTCTAGTTCTGTGATAACTGCCACTGGTAGTTTGATAGTGATTGCATTGAATCTGTAGATTGCTTTGGGTAGTAGAGTCATTTTCAGAATGTTGATTCTTCCAATCCAAGAACATGGTATATCTCTCCATCTGTTTGTATCATCTTTAATTTCTTTTATCAGTGTCTTAAATTTTTCTGCATACAGGTCTTTTGTCTCCTTAGGTAGGTTTATTCCTAGGTATTTTATTCTTTTTGTTGCAATGGTAAATGGGAGTGTTTCCTTAATTTCTCTTTCAGATTTTTCATCATTAGTGTTTAGGAATGCAAGGAATTTCTGTGCATTAATTTTGTATCCTGCTACTTTACCAAATTCATTGATTAGCTCTAGCAGCTTTCTGGTACCATTTTTAGGATTCTCTATGTATAGTATCATGTCACCTGCAAACAGTGACAACTTTACTTCTTCCTTTCTGATTTGGATTCCTTTTATTTCTTTTTCTTCTCTGATTGCTGTGGCTAACACTTCCAAAACTATGTTGAATAATAGTGGTGAGAGTGGGTAACCTTGTCTTGTTCCTGATCTTAGTGGAAATGGTTTCATTTTTTCACCATTGAGAATGATGTTGGCTGTGGGTTTGTCATATATGGCCTTTATTATGTTGAGATAAGTTCCCTCTATGCCTACTTTCCAGAGAGTATTTATCCTAAATGGGTGTTGAATTTTGTTGAAAGCTTTTTCTGCATCTATTGAGATGATCATATGGTTTTTCTCGTTCTGTTTGTTAATATGGTTTATCACATTGATTGATTTGCATGTATTGAAGAATCCTTGCATTCCTGGGATAAACCCCACTTGATCATGGTGTATGATCCTTTTCATGTGCTGCTGGATTCTGTTTGCTAGTATTTTGTTGAGGATTTTTTCATCTATGTTCATCAGTGATATTGGCCTGTAGTTTTCTCTTTTTGTGACATCTTTGTCTGGTTTTGGTCTCAGGGTGATGGTGGCCTCGTAGGATGAATTTGGGAGTGTCCCTCCCTCTGCTATATTTTGGAAGAGTTTGAGAAGGATAGGTGTTAGCTCTTCTCTGGATGTTTGATAGAGTTCGCCTGTGAAGCCTTCCGGTCCTGGGCTTTTGTTTGTTGGAAGATGTTTAATCACAGTCTCAATTTCAGTGCTTGTGATTGGTCTGTTTATATTTTCTAATAATTTGTCCACTTCTTCCAAGCTGTCCATGTTATCGGCATATAGTTGCTTGTAGAAATCTTTCATTATCCTTTGGATTTCTGCAGTGTCAGTTATTACTTCTCCTTTTTCATTTCTAATTCTGATATGAGTCTTCTCCCTTTTTTTCTTGATGAGTCTGGCTAACGGTTTATCAATTTTGTTTATCTTTTCAAAGAACCAGCTTTTAGTTTTATTGAGCTTTGCTATCATTTCCTTAATTTCTTTTTCATTTATTTCTGATCTGATCTTTATGATTTCTTTCTTTCTGCTAACTTTGGGGTTTTTTTGTTCTTCTTTCTCTAGTTGCTTTAGGTGTAAGGTTATGTTGTTTATTTGAGATTTTTCTTGTTTCTAAAGGTAGGATTGTATTGCTATAAACTTCCCTCTTAGAACTGCTTTTGCTGCATCCCATAGGTTTTGGGTCTTCGTGTTTTCATTGTCATTTGTTTCTAGGTAATTTTTTGATTTCCTCTTTGATTTCTTCGGTGATCTCTTGGTTATTTAGTAGTTTCTTGTTTAGCCTCTATGTGTTTGTTGGTTTTAGATTTTTTTCCTGTAATTCATATCTAATTTCATAACGTTGTGGTCGGAAAAGATACTTGATACGATTTCAATTTTCTTAAATTTACCAAGGCTTGATTTGTGACCCAAGAGATGATCTATCCTGGAGAATGTTCCATGAGCATTTGAGATGAAAGTGTATTCTGTTGTTTTTGGATGGAATGTCCTATAAATATCAATTAAGTCCATCTTGTTTAATGTGTCACTTAAACCTTATTTTTCCTTATTTATTTTTATTTTGGATGATCTGTCCATTGGTGAAAGTGGGGTGTTAAAGTCCCCTACTATGATTGTGTTACTGTCGATTTCCCCTCTTATAGCTGTTAGTATTTGCCTTATGTATTGAGGTGCTCCTATGTTGGGTGCATAAATATTCACAATTGTTATATCTTCTTCTTGGATTGATCCCTTGATCATTATGTAGTGTCCTACTTTATCTCTTGCAGTAGTCTTTGTTTTAAAGTCTATTTTGTCTGATATGAGAATTGCTACTCCATCTTTCTTTTGATTTCCATTTGCATGGAATATCTTTTCTGTCCCCTCACTTTCAGTCTCTATGTGTCCCTAGGTCTGAAGTGGGTTTCTTGTAGGCAGCATATATACAGGTCTTGTTTTTATATCCATTCAGCCAGTCTATGTCTTTTGATTGGAGCATTTAATCCATTTACATTTAAGATAATTATCGATATGTATGTTCCTATAACCATTTTCTTAATTGTTTTGGGTTTATTATTGTAGGTCTTTTCCTTCTCTTGTGTTTCCTGCCTAGAGAAGTTCCTTTAGCATTTGTTGTAAAGCTTGTTTGCTGGGGCTGAATTCTCTTAGCTTTTGCTTGTCTGTAAAGGTTTTGATTTCTCCATCAAATCTGAATGAGATCCTTGCTGGGTAGAGTAATCTTGGTTGTAGGTTTCTCCCTTTCATCACTTTAAATATGTCCTGCCACTCCCTTCTGGCTTGTAGAGTTTCTGCTGAAAGATCAGCTGTTAACCTTATGGGGATTCCCTTGTATTTTATTTGTTGCTTTTCCCTTGCTGCTTTTAATATTTTTTCTTTGTATTTAAGTTTTGATAGTTTGATTAACATGTGTCTTGGTGTGTTTCTCCTTGGATTTATCCTGTATGGGACTCTCTGTGCTTCCTGGACTTGACTGACTATTTCCTTTCCCATATTAGAGAAGTTTTCAACTATAATCTCTTTAGATATTTTTCTCAATCCCTTTCTTTTTCTCTTCTTCTTCTGAGACCCTTATAATTCGAATGTTGGTGTGTTTAATGTTGTCCCAGAGGTCTCTGAGACTGTACTTAATTCTTTTCATTCCTTTTTCTTTATTCTGCTCTATGGTAGTTATTTCCACTATTTTATCTTCCAGGTCACTTATGCGTTCTTCTGCCTCAGTTATTCTGCTATTGATTCCTTCTAGAGAATTTTTAATTTCATTTATTGTGTTGTTCATCACTGTTTGTTTGCTCTTTAGTTCTTCTAAATCCTTGTGAAATGTTTCTTGTATTTTCTCCATTCTGTTTCCAAGATTTTGGATCATCTTTACTATCATTTCTCTGAATTCTTTTTCAGGGAGATTGCCTTGTTCCTCTTCATTTGTTTGGTCTGGTGGGTTTTTACCTTGCTCCTTCATCTGCTGTGTATTTCTCTGTCTTCTCATTTTGCTTAACTTACTGCATTTGGGGTCTCCTTTTCGTAGGCTGCAGGTTCATAGTCCACATTGTTTTTGGTGTCTGTCCCCAGTGGGTAAGGTTGGTTCAGTGGCTTGTGTAGGCTTCCTGGTGGAGGGGACTGGTGCCTGTGTTCTGGTGTATGAGGCTGGATCTTGTCTTTCTGGTGGGCAGGACCACGTCAGGTGTTTTTTTTGTGGGGTGTCTGTGAGCTTATTATGATTTTAGGCAGGCTCTCTGCTAATGGGTGGGGCTGTGTTCCTGTCTTGCTAGCTGTTAGGCTTGGGGTGTCCAGCACTGTAGCTTGCTGGTCGTTGAGTGGATCTGGGTCTTAGCATTGAGACGGAGGTCTCTGGGAGAGCTCTCTCTGATTGATATTATGTAGGGCCAGGAGGTCTCTGGTGGTCCAATATCCTGAACTCGGCTCTCCCACCTCCAAGGCTCAGGGCTGACACCCGGCCGGAGCACCAAGACCCTGTCAGCCACACAGCTCAGAAGAAACGGGAGAAAAAAACAAAGAAGGAAAAAAATAAAATAAAGTTATTAAAATAAAGTATAATTATTAAAAATTAAAAAATTTAAAAGTAATTAAAAAAAAGAAAAAAGAACAACCCCCCCCCAAAAAAAACGGACAGACAGAACCCTAGGACCAATGGTAAAAGCAAAGCTATACAGACAGAATCACACAAAGAAGCATACACATACACATGCACGAAAAGAGAAAAAGGAAATATGTATATGTATGTGTGTGTGTGTGTGTGTGTATATATATATATATATATATATATATATATATACGTAAAAAAAAAAACAAGGAGGAAGAGAGCAACCAAATCAATAAACAAATCTATCAGTGATAATAAACTCTAAATACTAAACTAACATAAATATAAAACCAGAAACAAATTAGATGCAGAAAGCAAACCCCAAGTCTACAGTTGCTCCCAAAGTCCACCACCTCAATTTTGGGATGATTCGTTGTCTATTCAGGAATTCCAGAGATGCAGGTACATCAAGTTGATTGCGGAGATTTAATCTGCTGCTCCTGAGGCTGCTGGGAGAGATTTCCCTTTCTCTTCTTTGTTCTCACAGCTCCCGGGGTTCAGCTTTGGATCTGGCCCCGCCTCTGCGTGTAGGTCACCTGAGGGTGTCTGTTCCCGCCCAGACAGGACGGGGTTAAAGGAGCAGCTGATTTGGGGACTCTGGCTCACTCAGGCTTGTGGGGAGGGGGGGGGTACGGAATACAGGGCGAGCCTGCGGTGGCAGAGGCCGGTGTGACATTGCACCAGCCTGAGGCGCGCCGTGCGTTCTCCCAGGCAGGTTGTCCATGGATCACAGGACCCTGGCAGTGGCGGGCTGCACAGGTTCACAGGAGGGGCGGTGTGGATAGTGACCCGTGCTCGCATACAGGCTTCTTGGTGGCAGCAGCAGCAGCCGCCTTAGCGTTTCACGCCCATCTCTGGTGTCTGTGCTGATAGCCGCAGCTTGCGCCCGTCTCTGGAGCTCCTTTAGGCAGTGCTCTGAATCCCCTCTCCTCCTGCACCCCGTAACAATGGTCTCTTGCCTCTTAGGCAGTTCCAGACGTTTCCCGGACTCCCTCCCGGCTAGCCGTGGCGCACTAGCCCCTTCAGGCTGTGTTCACGCAGCCAACCCCAGTCCTCTACCTGGGATCTGACCTCCGAAGCCCGAGCCTCAGCTCCCAGCCCCTGCCCGCCCAGGCGGGGGAGCAGACAAGCCTCTCGGGCTGGTGAGTGCTGGTCGTCACCGCTCCTCTGTGCGGGAATCTCTCCGTTTTGCCCTCCGCACCCCTGTGGCTGCGCTCTCCTCCGTGGCTCCGAAGCTTCCCCCCGCCACCCCCGTCTCAGCCAGTGAAGGGGCTTCTTAGTGTGTGGAAACATTTCCTCCTTCACAGCTCCTTCCCAGAGGTGCAGGTCCTGTCCCTATTCTTTTGTCTCTGTGTTTTCCTTTTTCTTTTGCACTACCCAGGTATGTGGGGAGTTTCTTGCCTTTTGGGAAGTCTGAGGTGTTCTGCCAGCGTTCAGTAGGTGTTCTGTAGGAGTTGTTCCACATGTAGATGTATTTCTGATGTATCTGTGGGGAGGAAGGTGATCTCCACGTCTTACTCCTCTGCCATCTTGGAGGTCTCTTTGTGGCATGTGTTTTAAAATGTATGTTTGGTTTATTATTATTCAGATACGGTGAGGCCAACTGCTTAGGAGACAATTGTCATTGAAAAGATAGTTTGCTATGCATGGAGTGAGGGCGCACTCCATGCCATGCCACTGGGCAGGGAGCACATGGGGAAGCACTCGGGTTGTTCAGGAGGCAGAGGAAGTGGGAAGAAAATATGGGCAAGAACCTTATCGTGGTATCTGCAGGCAAAGGCAAGGCAAGGCAGGGTAAGCAGGTATAGGATTGGCCATTATGAATACTTTCAGTGGGCTCTGGGGCATGTGAGTTGTCCCTAGTTGTCTAGTATCTGGTCCTGGGGTAATTAGTGCAGGGGAATAGTGGTTCAGACTGTAAGAGCCTTATAAAGGAGATGGTTTGGAGGTATGAGCTCTGGATTGGTTGGTTTGTATATGAAAGGCTATTGGGCAAATCCTTTACTATCTTTGGGAATTGACTAGCCCAGGGAGGGGCAGTGTCTCCAGGGTCAGCAAGGCCCAAGATGTCAAAGCATCAGAAATACAGGGAAAAAAACAAACAAACACATGATCAATACAGCATATGGGCTGTAGTTTGCCCTAGTCCCTACTAGGCCAAGTTCACTCATTTGTTACAAACATTTGAGTTTGGGACCCCTAGTTTGGTGTCAATTTCCCTTGGGTACAGTGGTGAAGAACATTTTTCTGCCTAGGAAATAGCTACCTGTTTTTTTAGTTACACACTGTGAATAGCAGAGAACATAGAAGTGCAAGGTAGCTGTCTGGTGTGGGAAGTAACGCTGCAGAACATGAAACAGCAACACACCAGCTGCAGTGCTCACCACTCAGGGCTGATGGATTTGCACTGACGGAGGAGTCACAGTATCTCTATAACCTCTGACTGGCAAGGGATCCAGTGCCAATGAGGCAGAATTTTCTGGCTGGATTATCAGTAGGGTTCAAATTCCTCTGGGCAATAATTGCCCTTGCTCAATGCCATCCAAGACGCTACTCGGTATTTCTGTTTTTAAATTTCTGGATTGGGACCAGCACTTAGGATCATCTCTCCCATCAATATTGGTGCCTTTGGGGATTGGGAAAGAAGTCAGCATTTTAGGACTTTGTTCACCAGGAGGACAATTTGCCAAAGAGTCACCCCATCTCACAAGCCTCACTGCCCTTTGCAGTGATTGTCTTAGATCTTGAATAACATAACCAAAATGCTCTTTTCCTCCTTGATTCTTATTCAGTGTAATGTAGTGATGAGTCAATATTTTTTTTTCTATTATGCATACAGGGTCTGGCATCAGAAGGACCTGGGTTCAAATCCCAGCTATTACCACTTCACATTGTGTGATATGGCAAAGCATTTAACTTCTTTTAGTCTGTTCATCTATAAAATTGGGATAATAATATCTATATAGGGCTTTGTGAGGGGTTTAGTTGCAACTCAACTGAAACACTTATTATAGAACCATGCCTGGCACAAAATAAATGCTCATATATAATGGCTATCATTTTATTATTATTCATCAAATATGCTATACCAGGCATGGTGCTAGTGCAACAAAGATGAGAGGGCATGGCCTCTGTCCTAAGAAAATGCAATCCAGTGTGGAAAATGCTGTAACATGGAAAGGTACAGAGTTTGCCTAAAGGAGCTGTTCTTGGGGGAGGGGGTGGAGTGTAATAGGGAAGACATCAAAGAGCAGGGTCAGGAGTAGGATAGGGTGAATGAGGTCCCTAGGCACGGAATTTAAGGAGGCACTGACGTGACCTTGAGTGCCTCTAAATTTTGTATCCTGGCTCCATGTCTTGCCTCACCTGAGTCCTTGCCTTACTAAAGAGCAGGTGCTTTTAGAAGTAGACCTTAAAGTATAAGCAGGTGATGCCAGATGAATACCCTAAGCAAAGAGGAAGGTATCTATAAAAGCATAAAGCAAGGAAATGGGATAGCATATTCATGTCATTCACCATGAAGGAAACATAATGTGGCCACCAGGAAGAGTGAGAAATTAGCCTACTAAGGTAGGTAAGGGTCAGAAAATGAAGGCCATTTCTAGGCATGCAAAGGAACTTGGCATTTATCCTTGGCAATGAGGAACCTCTGTAAATAACTTAGTAATACACTTAAGAAGAAACGTGCAGGACCTAAACAAGCACAAATATAAGCATTTTTGAGAGACATCAAAGAAGTCTTGAATGAATGGAGAAACCTAGAGATGTCTTTGTATTTCTGAGATCATTGAGACTCACTGTAAACTTTCTAAACTATATGATCATCCAACTATTCTTATGGTCAGACTCAATAGCATCTAAGGACTTTCCATTTAGCCTGACCCAGTCAAATCTTGGATGACATCAATCAATAAATAGTGAACCCTTCCATTTCACCACTGTGATTTCTGAACTTGGCTGCAACAGCAATGATGTCGGTGGAGTTCCAGAGCAGTGAAGGAGCAAGGGCAAAACTGGGGACCTCCTTGGCCTCTCCTCCACTTGGCTGGTGATACATATGCTTAGGAATTTTATATGAGACCATATAGTGGGGAGAGAGTCTAGGACTGAGTGATATTGGTCATGTCATCACTTTAGCACTTGTAAACTTGGAGCTGTAATTAGTTTGCTTTAAGATAAAGAAATGGAACTCTTCTTGCTTTATGTGTAGAGAAAGAAGTTCTTACCTGCCACCCATGAAGAATCAAGAATCCTTTTTTTAGTCCTCATGGACCCTATAATTTATAATCACTTCTTCTAGTAAAGGCAACTGTGCCAGTCAACCATTTGCAGCAATATTTTGCATTACAAACTATCCGATCGTGTAGAAGCTTAGAACACCCAGCATTGATTTCACGCTTACTCGGCCACGGCTTGGCTGCTCTTTGGCTTTGCTGTTTTGGGCTCCATGCTTTGAGCATCAGCATTCAGGTTGGGTTCAGGGCCCCTCCGTGTGTCTCCTCATTCTTTTTGGATTAGCCACTTCCTAGGGCACGCTCTTCTTGGAGTAGGTCACATGAGTGAAAGAGGACAATGGAAACACATGGTGCCTCTTCAGGCTTGGAACTGTTATACACGTTTGTGAGGTTAAACCGATCAAATGGCCAACCCTCAAGGGAGTATGCTGGACAAGAATCCAATGACCACAGTTACGTAAGAGGACAATTGGGTTTGCTCACAACTCAAATGACAAAACTTCCTTAGCTGCATGTTCTTTGGTTAAGTCATTTCTAAGAATGGTATCAATCTACCTTACAGGCTTATTTGGGAACTCCAGTGGGTGCAGAAGTGCTCTGTAAAACCCAAAGCACCTGAAATGTCCTCTTCATAATTGTTCCAATGGTGATAATAAAATCAAACTTGCCTGTGAGTCTGCAGCCTGAGCTTCCTACTTAGACATTAATTTTCTGTGGGACGGCTCCAGGGACAGCCTAATGCTGGTACAGCCTGTGCAGGTCACACTGCTGATGCTGACTCTTGAGTTCTAGGATGGAAGAAAGAAGATGACAGGTGTGGGGTACACATTCTATAAAACGTACGCTGGGTCTCTTTCAGCATTTAATATTTGTCTAATTCTGGTTTTTAACCTGTCTTCCTTTGCAATGGAGAAACCCCAGAAATCTACATTTTTTCATAGAAAGCTCACTTGTTAGTCCAAAATGAGTAATGTAGGCCAAACATCCTTCTGTTGGTTCAGATCTTGCTGACAATTTTCCAACCCCACTACTGACCAGTGTACTCTAATGTCTATTCTGTGTCGCCTGCATGGTGGCTAGGAGAAAATTACCTGCAAATATTCAAGAACGAATCTGGGTTTGGAAATCAGGATGCCTGGCCTCCAGGGCTGGCACTGCCACTTTTCCTTCTGTTTCCTCATCTATGAAATGGAGATAATAATAACTGCCCTACTTTCTCACATGGTGGTTATGAGGACAAAATGAGAAAAGCATGTTGCAAAATAAGAAACGCAATTCAAATGCAAGACAGTTTTAGATTCTTCAATTCCTATCTAAATTAATAATAGCCCCTCACATTTGTACATTGCTTTTCATTTTTCAAAGAACTTCCACTAGCATTATCTCATTTTGTCTGGACCACAGTCCTTAATTTTTCAGGGGAGGAAACAGGATGAGAACTGTCCCATGGCCTGTATAGGGCCACCAGCTAGTAACACGGCCGGGAAAGCAGCCAGTTTCCCCAGTGCTAGTCCTATACTTTGTTCATTGGAATCCACTGCTTCAGCTTCTCTGTCAAAGCCCTTGGAAGCCTATCTGGAAAAGTGTTTATGAGGGCAGTGCTTCTGGTGGCCTGAGGACTGTCAGGGTGGGAAACAGCCTCCTGGGAATGTGACTTTACAGCTATCGAGAGTAACTCCAGAGCGTATCCAGTGCTGGGCAATACTGATGGGCCTTGAGGTTCAAGCCCCTGGGTCACTGGCAGGCTCTGGATTAATCTCATTTCACCAGCTTCTTCTTAGGATGGTGGAAAGATGGCCACCAGGTCAGACACCCAACAGGGATTTCTTGAATTCCCTGTAGCAATGGGGCAAAATCCTCCAGGACAAAGAACTATCTATTGATACTTACTTTAAATGGAAGTAAATTCAGAGATCTTTCTATCCCAAGCTGCTCATTCTATAGTTAGAACACAGAGGGTTACAGAGGAGTGAAATCTTGCTCACGGTTAGAGAATGGGTTTGGGGTTCTTGCAGATGTGGGGATACATTCTCCGCTTTGCCACTTACTGACTGAGGAGCTGGGATGGTAGAAGAGGACTAAATGAGATAAATGTATTTAGTAAACTGAGCACATAGTGGGCACTGCAACAATAGTAGGGTCTGAGTCAGTTGTGCTTGATTACAAACAACTGAACTCACTTTAGCTAGTGAAAAGGAATTTAAAAAATAGGACATCAGGTAGCTCCTTCACAGAATCTTCAAAAGGCTTGAGTCAAGGTTGGAGAGTACACAGCTGGGAGTGAAGTTCATCCACATCATGAGGCTGCCTCCTATTCTTCAAAGCATCCCTAGATATTCTCATCAGAGGATGACTTCCAGGCAGTATCTGTCCCTCGGATTGCTCTCATCCAATCTAAAATCCCACCGGGGCTTATATGATTGGCAGATCCCAGGTCACATCACTGTGCCACAGTTGCAAGGGAGTCTGGGAAGGTTAGTTCTGGAGGCTTCTAGCTTGAGGAGGAGATGCTCATAATGTGAAAAATGTCCTGACCATAGGAAGAGTTTTCAGAAGGTGATGGAGAATTTAAGAAAAAGATCACTGAAGTTTCCCTTGCTCCTCTCTGTCCCTGTCCCTTTTATGCGGACACTGACCGTAGCCAACTCACCCCTATAGTTCCAGACTCCCAAACCATTTCCTTATATAATGCTGTTCCCTCCAGCCTACCTCTGAACTGGCCCAGGTAAGCTCATTAAAGGCATCTATCAGTTTGTGCCTTTCCTGGCATCAGCTCCTCACTTTCACTGCTCTCACACCACCATTGCTAACCCAGCAGTATATTGCACACATTTTTCCATGTCATTAATTTTTCCTTTGCAACATGATTTTTAATAGCTACATAGTATTCCAGAATGTGGATCCATCAAAATGTAATTAACCAACTCCAAATTGTGCACTAAAGTTGTTGATATCACAAATGATTTAGCAATGAACACGCTTGTGCAAAAATCGCTTTGCATACGTCTGATTATTTCTTGAGGTCAGTTTTCTAGAAATAGAAATACTAAGGCAGATGATCTTTAAAAACTCTTGATGGGTACTGCCAACTTGGCTTCCAGAAATTTGGTATAAGCTTTTATATGCCCAACCACTGTGGCAACCTCATATTTGATTGTGCCCTTGCAAACACAGGCGGTTATCATTCTTTAATCTTTCCTCATGTTATAGGTGAAAAATGTTTCTCATTATTATTTTAGTGCAAACTTTTTTGATTATTAGTGATATTAAATATTTATTTTAATTGGTTTTTTTTTGGCTAGCAGAAGTTTGTAAATTTTATGTAGTCAAATTCATTAAAGCTTAAAGATGATCTCACCATTTCCCCTGCTGAAAGTTTCGTACAAGCACTGTCTTTATTATATTGGATGCCGTTTGGTGGGTAGTGTTGATCAGCACAAATCTGTTTCAACAGAGTAAGGAAATGTATTAGACTGAATAACAGGAAGATGAAAAGATATTTGATGAGAGATTTTTAAAATGGGTATATGTACTTGAGAATATTTTGTATATACTCTTTTGTTATTAGAAGTAAAATAGTTTGAATCAATAGAGTTAAATGGACAGAACTTGCTGGCAAAAAGAACATGCCACAGTCAGCAGGATATTTAGATTTGCAGAGATGATAAGGAGGAAGGCATGGTATACTTTTAACATTCTGGTGACCACAAAAGGTAAAGAACTGGGTTGGAATTTGAGACATGTTTGTGCACAGCATGATAACTTAAATCATGTGCGCAAGGTTTGAATATAAATTAAAGGATGCATAAAGCCCGTCTTCCTGGATCTGGCACGTGCTTTTTGTTTTTCCTGCTGGATCAAAGATGTAAAACCATCAATACTGGAAGAAAATAATATAATCTTTTTTTAGTTGGTAACTTTTATTAATTAATTAATTTCTGTTACACTGATTTATAACATTATATAAGTTGCATGTGTACATCATTGTATTTCTACTTCTGTATATGGTACAACATGCTCGCCACTAAAAATTTGTTTTCTGTACGTCACCATGCAGTTGATCCCCTTTACGCATTTCTCCCTCCCCCCAGCCCCTTCCCATCTGGTAACTGCTACTCTGTTCTATGTATCTACGTGTTTGGTTTGTTCAGTCATTTTGATTTTGTTTGTTTGTTTATTAGATTTTTTATATTTCATATATGAGTGAAATCATGCAGTATTTGTCTTTATCTGACTTATTTCACTTAGCATAATACCCTCAAGGTCCATCCATGTTGTCACAAATGGCAAGATTCCCTCTTTCTTATGGCTGAGTAGTATTTCATTGTGTATATATATACACATATATATACATATATATATACATATATATACACATATATATATACATATATATATATATATATGTATATATATATATGGAATCCTCTTTATCCATTCACATGTTGTTGAGGTTTTCCCATATCTTGGTGATTGTGAATAATGTCTTGATGAATGTGAGGGTGCAGATTTCTTTTTGGATGAGTAGTTTTGTATCCTTTGGATAAGTACTCAGAAGTAGGATAGCTGGGTCATATGGTAGTTTTATTCTTAATTTTTCGAGGAATCTCCATACTGTGTTCCATAGCAGCTGCACCAATTTACACTCCCACCAACAGTGTAGGAGGGTCCGCTTTTCTCCACATCCTTGTCAACACTTATTATTTCTTGTCTCTTTGATAATAGCCATTCTGATAGGTGTGAGGTGATATCTTGCTGTGGTTTTAATTTGCATGTTCCTATAATTAGTGATGTTGAACATCTTTTCATGGGCATGTTACCCACCTGTATGTCTTCTTTGGAAAGATATCTGTTCAGCTTCTCTGCCCATTTTTTAGTCAGGTTGTTTGTTTTTTTTGTTGTTGAGCTGTATGAGTTCTTTATATATTTTGGATATTAACCTTTAATCAGATATATCATTTGCAAATATCCTTTCTTATTCAGTAGGTTGTATTTTTGTTTTGTTGATGGTTTCCTTTGCTGTGAAGAAGTTTTTTAGTTTGATATAATCCCATTTGTTTATTTTTACTTTTATTTCCCTTGCCTGAGGATACATACATAGAAAGATATTGCTAAAACCAATGTCAAAGAGCATACAGCCTGTGCTTTCTTGTAGGAGCTTTATGGTTTCAGGTCTTACATTCAGGTGTTTAATCCATATTGTGTTAATTTTTGTGTATGGTGTGAGATAGTGGTCTAGCTACTTTTTTTTTTTTTACATGTGTCTGTCCAGGTTTCCCAACACCATTTATTGAAGAGGCTATTTTTTCTCCATGGTGTGTTCTTTGCTCCTTTGTAGTAAATTAATTGTCCATATATGTGTGGGTTTATTTCTGGGCTATCAGTTCTGTTCCATTGATCTATATATCTGTTTTTCTGCCAATACCATCATATTTTGATTACTATGGCTTTGTAGTATAGTTTGAAACCAGGGAGTGTGATACCCCCAACTTTGTTCTTTTTCCTCAGGATTGCTTTGGCTATTCAGGATCTTTTATGGTTCCATATACATTTTAGAATTTTTTGTTCTATTTCTGTGAAAAATGCCCTTGGGATTTTGATAGGGATTGCACTGAATCTGTAGATTGCTTTAGTTAATAAGAACATTCTGATAATGTTGATTCTTACAATCCATGAGCACAGAATATCTTTCCATTTATTTGTGTCTTCTTCAGTTTCTTTCAACAATGTCTTATAGCTTTCAGTGTACAGGTCTTTTATCTCCTTCGTTAAATTTATTCCTAGGTATTTTATTCTTTTTTTGTGATTGTAAATGGATTGTTTTCTTAATTTCTCTTTCTGCTAGCTCATAGTTAGTGTATAGAAATGCAACAGATTTTTGTATATTGATTTTGTACCCTGCAACTTTATTGTATTCACTTAGTATTTCTAATAGTTTTTTTTGATGCAGTCTTTGGAGTTTTCTACGTATGAAATCATATCATCTACAATTAGTGACAGTTTTACTTCTTCCTTTCCTATTTGGATGTCTTTTATTTCTTTTTCTTGTCTAATTGCTCTGGCTTGGACTTCCAATACTATGTGGAATAGGAGTGGTGAGAGTGGGCATATTTGTCTTGTTCCTGATCTTAGGGAGATAGCTTTCAATTTTTCACCACTGAGTGTGATGTTAGCTGTGGGTTTTCATATATGGCCTTTATTATGTTGAGGTACGTCCCTTCTATACCCATTTTATTGAGAGTTTTTATCATAAATGGGTGTTGAATTTTGTCAAATGCTTTTTCTGCATCTATTGAGATGATCATATTTTTTTCCTTTGTTAATGTGGTATATCACATTGATAGATTTCCAGATATTTAATCATCCTTGCATCCTTGGAGTAATTTGATCATGGTGTATGGTGTATCATTTTGATATACCATTGAATTCGGTTTGCTAATACTTTGTTGAGGATTTTTCATCTATGTTCATCAGAGATATTGGCCTGTAATTTTTTTTTTTTTTTGTACTTGTTGTCTTTGTCTGGTTTTGGCATCAGGGTGATGTTGGCCTTATAAAATGAATTAGGAAGTGTTCCCTTTTCTTCAAATTTTTGGAATAGTTTGCAAAAGATAAGTATTAAATCTTCTTTGAATGTTTGGTAGAATTCACCCATGAAGCCATCTGGTTCTGAAATTTTCTGGGGGGACACCTTTTGATTACTGTTTTAATCTCTGTACTAGTGATGGGTCTATTTAGATTTTCTGAAAATAATACTGTCTTGAAGAACTGAAGGGATTTCTAATCTTTACATGATCAATATCTAAAGAAAAGAACTTTTATAGATTTAACTTCATAATAACCAGAAATTTCTTTGTGAAAAAGCTGCATATGTAAAATTGAAAACTAAACATTAATGTGGGGAAAATATTTACAACATACATGAAAAATAGTAAAGTTACTAAATATATATGTAAACAGCAACCCAAAAACAATAAGAAAAACACAAAGACTTCAACAGAAATATGAGCATAAGATGTGAATAAACAATTATCTATGGACTTCCCTGGTGGTACAGTGGTTAAGAATCTGCCTGCCAATGCAGGGGACACGGGTTTAAGCCCTGGTCCGGGAAGATCCTACATGCCATGGAGCAACTAAGCTCGTGCACCACAACTACTGAGCCTGCGCTCTAGAGCCCATGAGCCACAACTACTGAGCCCACGTGCCACAACTACTGGAGCCTGCGTGCCTAGAGACCATGCTCTGCAAAACAGAAGCCACTGCAATGAGAAGCGCGCTCACCACAACGAAGAGTAGATCCTGCTCACCGCAACTAGAGGAAGCCCGCGCACAACAATGAAGACCCAATGCAGCCCTAAATAAATAAATAAATTAATTTTAAAAAACCATTATCTAAAAGAAACCAAGAGATAATAAACATATGAAAAACCACTTGGCTTTGCTGATATTAAAACAACTACAAATTTAAACAATGAAATAACATTTTATAGACATAATGTTAACTGTAAAATAGCATGATACAGAGTTTGCATAATTATAGGTTTGTTTAAAACAAAACACCCATAGTTATATATTGCCTGCCATGTTGATAGTGATTATCTTTGAGTTGTGGGATTATAGGTGATTTATCTCTCTCTCTCTTTTCTTATATTAATTAAAAATTTTTCTACAATAAACATTAATTGCTTTGGAAATAGGAAGACCAATTATGTATGTATTTACTTACTTTTTTAGTGATAATGCCCAGTGCTGACATGGTTGTATGGAAATGGGTATTCTTATGTCCTCACAATGGGAGTATAAATAAGTTCAGCATTTCTGGAAAGTGATTTGTCAGAAGACATGCTTCCAAAATCTCCATAGCTTTGAGTTGACAATTCTGCTTTATTAAACGTATATTAAAATATATGAAGGGCATGAGATATAGGAACAAGAATATTCATTACAATGCAGGTATTTGTGGTTAATAATTGTGACAACTTGTAAGTTTTTTTGTTTGTTTGTTTTTGGGGTTTTTTTGTTTTTTAACTTTGTAAGTTTAAGAAAGCAGAACTGGAGTATAATTATAGAGTAATTGGCACTGCTCTGAAGGATGTTATTTGAAGTGCCTCAAAAAAGTGAGTCATGCTTGAATAAATTTTAGAAACACCATGTTAAACAAAGTTAAATATTTTTCTTTAGCTGTAGGATTTTCAGAGACTTTAATAGCTAATGTGCATTATAACAATTCAAATAGGCAGTATTTTCCAAACATTTATTTTCCTCAATGTACCTATTAGAATCTTTTAGAATAATGTTCAGAGAACATCAGTTTTGGAAACATTGCCATGCAGAGTCCTTCCAATTGTATTGTAGGAGAGTATTTCATTACACGAAAGAGTATATACAATACATACAAAATGATAAAACAGTGTACAGAAAAGGACGCATAATGTGATCCCATTAATGGAAGACTCTGTGTGTATTGAAAAGAAACCGGACAAAAAATGCCCACAACAGCAAAGTATTAAAAGTGGTTATGTCTGGATAATGGAAAATGGGTAATTTTTTTTTCTCTTTGCTTATACACATTTAATATGATTCCACAATGAACATATATTACTGCTAAAATAAAGTAAGTGATAAAAGTTATAAAAATGATATAGGCTGGGAGAAGATGGCGGAAGAGTAAGACGCGGAGATCACCTTCCTTCCCACAGATACAGTAGAAATACATCTACACGTGGAACTGCTCCTACAGAACACCCACTGAACGCTGGCAGAAAACGTCCGACCTCCAAAAAGGCAAGAAACTCCCCCCGTACTTGGGTAGAGCAAAAGAAAAAAGAAATAACAGAGACAAAAGAATAGGGACGGCACCTGCACCAGTGGGAGGGAGCTGTGAAGGAGGAAAGGTTTCCACGCACTAGGAAGCCCCTTCGCGGGCGGAGACTGCGGGTGGCGGAGGGGGGAAGCTTTGGAGCCACGGAGGAGAGCGCAGCCACAGGGGTGCGGAGGGCAAAGCGGAGAGGTTCCCGCACAGAGGCTCGGCGCCGAGCAGCACTCACCAGCCCGAGAGGCTTGTCTGCTTAGCCGCCGGGGCGGGCGGGGCTGGGAGCTGAGGCTCGGGCTTCGGTCGGATCGCAGGGAGAGGACTGGGGCTGGCAGCGTGAACACAGCCTGAAGGGGTTAGCGCACCACAGCTAGCCGGGAGGGAGTCCGGGGGAAAAAGTCTGCAGCTGCCGAAGAGGCAAGAGACTTTTTCTTGCCTCTTTGTTTCGCGGCGGGCAAGGAGAGGGGATTCAGAGCGCCGTCTAAACGAACTCCAGAGAAGGGCGCAAGCCGCGGCTCTCAGCGCGGATCCCACAGCAACAGGGGCGCAGAGGGAAAAACGGAGAGACTCCCGCACAGAGGCTCGGCGCCGAGCAGCGCTCACCAGCCCGAGAGGCTTGTCTGCTTCCCCGCCGGGGCGGGCGGGGCTGGGAGCTGAGGCTCGGGCTTCGGTCGGATCGCAGGGAGAGGACTGGGGCTGGCAGCGTGAACACAGCCTGAAGGGGTTGGCGCACCACAGCTAGCCGGGAGGGAGACCGGGAAAAGGTCTGCAGCTGCCGAAGAGGCAAGAGACTTTTTCTTGCCTCTTAGTTTCGCTGCGCGCAAGGAGAGGGGATTCAGAGCGCCACCTAAACGAACTCCAGAGAAGGGCGCGAGCCGCGGCGATCAGCGCGGACCCCAGAGACGGGCGTGAGACGCTGGGGCTGCTGCTGCCGCCTCCAAAAAGCCTGTGTGTGAGCACAGGTCACTCTCCACACCGCCCCTCCCGGTAGCCTGTGCAGCCCGCCACTGCCAGGGTCCCAACATCCCCGGGAGAACGCACTGCGCGCCTCAGGCTGGTGCAACGTCACGCCGGCCTCTGACGCTGTAGGCTCGCCCCGCCTCCTCCGTACACCTCCCTCCCCGAGGCCTGGGTGAGCCAGAGCCCCCGAAGCAGCTGCTCCTTTAACCCCGTCCTGTCTGGGCGGGGAACAGACGCCCTCAGGCGACCTACACGCAGAGGCGGGTCCAAATCCAAAGCTGAACCCCAGGAGCTGTGCGAACAGGGAAGAGAAGGGGAAATCTCTCCCAGCAGCCTCAGAAGCAGCGGATTAAAGCTCCACAAACAACTTGATGTGCCTGCATCTGCTGAACACCTGAATAGACAACGAATCATCCCAAATTCAGGAGGGGGACTCTGGGAGCAGGAGATATTAATTTTTCCCCTTTTCCTTTTTTTTGTGAGTGTATATGTATATGCTTCTGGGTGAGATTTTGTCTGTATAGCTTTGCTTTACAATAGCTTTATTTTACTTCACTATATTATAGCCTCTTTCTTTCTTTCTTTCTATTTTTTCTCCCTTTTACTCTGAGCTGTGTGGACGAAAGGCTCTTGGTGCTCCAGCCAGGCATCAGGGCCGTGCCTCTGAGGTGGGAGAGCCAACTTCAGAACACTGGTCCACAAGAGACCTCCCAGCTCCACGTAATACCAAACGGCAAAAATCTCCCAGAGATCTCCATCTCAACATCAAGACCCAGCTTCACCCAACGACCAGCAAGCTACAGTGCTGGACACCCTATGCCAAACAACTAGCTAGACAGGAACACAACCCCATCCATTAGCAGAGAGGCTGCCTAAAATCATAATAAGGCCACAGACACCCCAAAATACACCAGCAGACGTGGACGTGCCCACCAGAAAGACAAGATCTAGCCTCATCCACCAGAACTCAGGCACTAATTCCCTCCACCAGGAAGCCTACACAACCCACTGAACCAACCTTAGCCACTGGGGACAGATACCAAAAACAACGGGAACTACGAACCTGCAGCCTGTGAAAAGGAGACCCCAAACACAGTAAGATAGGCAAAATGAGACGACAGAAAAACACACAGCAGATGAAGGAGCAGGCTCAAAACACACTGGACTTAACAAATGAAGAGGAAATAGGTAGTCTACCTGAAAAAGAATTCAGAATAATGATAGTAAGGATGATCCAAAATCTTGGAAATAGAATAGACAAAATGCAAGAAACATTTAACAAGGATGTAGAAGAACTAAAGAGGAACCAAGCAATGATGAAGAACACAATAAATGAAATTAAAAATACTCTAGATGGGATCAATAGTAGAATAACTGAGGCAGAAGAAAGGATAAGTGACCTGGAAGATAAAATGGTGGAAATAACTACTACAGAGCAGGATAAAGAAAAAAGAATGAAAAGAACTGAGGACAGTCTCAGGGACCTCTGGGACAACATTAAACGCGCCAACATTCGAATTATAGGGGTACCAGAAGAAGAAGAGAAAAAGAAAGGGACTGAGAAAATTTTTGAAGAGATTATAGTTGAAAACTTCCCTAATATGGGAAAGGAAATAGTTAATCAAGTCCTGGAAGCACAGAGAGTCCCATACAGGATAAACCCAAGGAGGAACACGCCAAGACACATATTAATCAAACTGTCAAAAATTAAATATAAGGAAAACATATTAAAGGCAGCAAGGGAAAAAAAACAAATAACACACAAGGGAATCCCCATAAGGTTAACATCTGATCTATCAGCAGAAACTCTGCAAGCCAGAAGGGAGTGGCAGGATATACTTAAAGTGATGAAGGAGAAAAACCTACAACCAAGATTACTCTACCCAGCAAGGATCTCATTCAGATTCGATGGAGAAATTAAAACCTTTACAGACAAGCAAAAGCTGAGAGAGTTCAGCACCACCAAACCAGCTTTACAACAAATGCTAAAGGAACTTCTCTAGGCAAGAAACACAAGAGAAGGAAAACACCTACAATAACAAACCCAATACATTTAAGAAAATGGGAATAGGAACATACATATCGATAATTACCTTGAATGTAAATGGATTAAATGCTCCCACCAAAAGACACAGGCTGGCTGAATGGATACAAAAACAAGACCCATATATATGCTGTCTACAAGAGACCCACTTCAGACCTAGAGACACATACAGATTGAAAGTGAGGGGATGGAAAAAGATATTCCATGCAAATGGAAATCTAAAGAAAGCTGGAGTAGCAATTCTCATATCAGACAAAATAGACTTTAAAATAAAGACTATTACAAGAGACAAAGAAGGACACTATATAATGATCAAGGGATCGATCCAAGAGGAAGGTATAACAATTGTAAATATTTATGCACCCAACATAGGAGCACCTCAATACATAAGGCAAATACTAACAGCCATAAAAGGGGAAATTGACAGCAACACAATCATAGTAGGGGACTTTAACACCCCACTTTCACCAATGGACAGATCATCCAAAATGAAAATAAATAAGGAAACACAAGCTTTAAATGATACATTAAACAAGATGGACTTAATTGATATTTATAGGACATTCCACCCAAAAACAACAGAATACACATTTTTCTCAAGTGCTCATGGAACATTCTCCAGGATAGATCATATCTTGGGTCACAAATCAAGCCTTGGTAAATTTAAGAAAATTGAAATCGTATCAAGTATCTTTTCCGACCACAACGCTATGAGACTAGATATCAATTACAGGAAAAGATCTGTAAAAAATACAAACACATGGAGGCTACACAATACATTACTTAAGAACGAAGTGATTACTGAAGAAATCAAAGGGGAAATCAAAAAATACCTAGAAACAAATGACAACGGAGACACGACGACCCAAAACCTATGGGACGCAGCAAAAGCAGTGCTAAGAGGGAAGTTTATAGCAAATCAAGCCTACCTCAAGAAACAGGAAACATCTCGAATAAACAACCTAACCTTGCACCTAAAGCAATTAGAGAAAGAAGAACAAAAAAACCCCAAAGCCAGCAGAAGGAAAGAAATTATAAAGATCAGGTCAGAAATAAATGAAAAAGAAATGAAGGAAACAATAGCAAAAATCAATGAAACTAAAAGCTGGTTCTTTGAAAAGATAAACAAAATTGATAAACCATTAGCCAGACTCATCAAGAAAAAAAAGGAGAAGACCCAGATCAATAGAATTAGAAATGAAAAAGGAGAAGTAACCACAGACACTGCAGAAATACAAAAGATCATGAGAGATTACTACAAGCAACTCTATGCCAATAAAATGGACAACCTGGAAGAAATGGACAGATTCTTAGAAATGCACAAACTGCCAAGACTGAACCAGGAAGAAATAGAAAATATGAACAGACCAATCACAAGCACTGAAATTGAAACTGTGATTAAAAACCTTCCAACAAACAAAAGCCCAGGACCAGATGGCTTCACAGGTGAATTCTATCAAACATTTAGAGAAGAGCTAACACCTATCCTTCTCAAACTCTTCCAAAATATTGCAGAGGGAGGAACACTCCCAAACTCATTCTACGAGGCCACCATCACCCTGATACCAAAACCAGACAAAGATGTCACAAAGAAAGAAAACTACAGGCCAATATCACTGATGAACATAGATGCAAAAATCCTCAACAAAATACTAGCAAACAGAATCCAACAGCACATTAAAAAGATCATACACCATGATCAAGTGGGGTTTATTCCAGGAATGCAAGGATTCTTCAATATACGCAAATCAATCAATGTGATACACCATATTAACAAATTGAAGGAGAAAAACCATATGATCATCTCAATAGATGCAGAGAAAGCTTTCGACAAAATTCAACACCCATTTATGATAAAAGCCCTGCAGAAAGTAGGCATAGAGGGAACTTTCCTCAACATAATAAAGGCCATATATGACAAACCCACAGCCAACATTGTCCTCAATGGTGAAAAACTGAAACCATTTCCACTAAGATCAGGAACAAGACAAGGTTGCCCACTCTCACCACTATTATTCAACATAGTTCTGGAAGTCCTAGCCACAGCAATCAGAGAAGACAAAGAAATAAAAGGAATCCAAATTGGAAAAGAAGAAGTAAAGCTGTCACTATTTGCAGATGACATGATACTATACATAGAGAATCCTAAAGATGCTACCAGAAAACTCCTAGAGCTAATCAATGAATTTGGTAAAGTAGCAGGATACAAAATTAATGCACAGAAATCTCTTGCATTTCTATACACTAATGACGAAAAATCTGAAAGTGAAATTAAGAAAACACTCCCATTTACCATTGCAACAAAAAGAATAAAATATCTAGGAATAAACCTACCTAAGGAGACAAAAGACCTGTATGCAGAAAATTATAAGACACTGATGAAAGAAATTAAAGATGATACAAATAGATGGAGAGATATACCATGTTCCTGGATTGGAAGAATCAACATTGTGAAAATGACTCTACTACCCAAAGCAATCTACAGATTCAATGCAATCCCTATCAAACTACCACTGGCATTTTTCACAGAACTAGAACAAAAAATTTCACAATTTGTATGGAAACACAAAAGACCCCGAATAGCCAAAGCCATCTTGAGAACGAAAAATGGAGCTGGGGGAATCAGGCTCCCTGACTTCAGACTATATTACAAAGCTTCAGTAATCAAGACAGTTTGGTACTGGCACAAAAACAGAAATATAGATCAATGGAACAGGATAGAAAGCCCAGAGATAAACCCACACACATATGGTCAACTTATCTTTGATAAAGGAGGCAAGCATATACAGTGGAGAAAAGACAGCCTCTTCAATAAGTGGTGCTGGGAAAATTGGACAGGAACATGTAAAAGTATGAAATTAGAACACTCCCTGACACCATGCTCAAAAATAAACTCAAAATGGATTAAAGACCTAAGTGTAAGGGCAGACACTATCAAACTCTTAGAGGAAAACATAGGCAGAACACTCTATGACATACATCACAGCAAGATTCTTTTTGACCCAGCTCCCAGAGAAATGGAAATAAGAACACAAATAAACAAATGGGACCTAATGAAACTTAAAAGCTTTTGCACAGCAAAGGAAACCATAAACAAGACGAAAAGACAACCCTCAGAATGGGAGAAAATATTTGCAAATGAAGCAACTGACAAAGGATTAATCTCCAAGATTTACAAGCAGCTCATGCAGCTCAATAACAAAAAAACGAACAACCCAATCCAAAAATGGGCAGAAGATCTAAATAGACATTTCTCCAAAGAAGATATACAGATGGCCTACAGACACATGAAAGAATGCTCAACATCATTAATCATTAGAGAAATGCAAATCAAAACTACAATGAGATATCATCTCACACCGGTCAGAATGGCCATCATCAAAAAATCTAGAAACAATAAATGCTGGAGAGGGTGTGGAGGAAAGGGAACACTCTTGCACTGTTGGTGGGAATGTAAATTGATACAGCCACTATGGAGAACAGTATGGAGGTTCCTTAAAAAACTACAAATAGAACTACCATATGACCCAGCAATCCCACTACTGGGCATATACCCTGAGAAAACCATAGGTCAAAAAGAGTCATGTACCAAAATGTTCATTGCAGCTCTATTTACAATAGCCAGGACATGGAAGCAACCTAAATGTCCATCGACAGATGAATGGATGAAGAAGATGTGGCACATATATACAATGGAATATTACTCAGCCATAAAAAGAAATGAAATGGAGGTATTTGTAATGAGGTGGATGGAGTTAGAGTCTGTCATACAGAGTGAAGTAAGTCAGAAAGAGAAAAACAAATACAGTATGCTAACACATATATACGGAATCTAAGGGAAAAAAAAAAAAAGGCCATGAAGAACCTAGTGGCAAGACGGGAATAAAGACACAGACCTACTAGAGAATGGACTTGAGGATATGGGGAGGGGGTGGGGTGAGATGTGACAGGGTAAGAGAGTGTCATGGACATATATACACTACCAAATGTAAAATAGATAACTAGTGGGAAGCAGCCGCACAGCACAGGGAGATCAGCTCGGTGCTTTGTGACCACCTAGAGGGGTGGGATGGGGAGGGTGGGAGGGAGGGAGATGCAAGAGGGAAGAGAAATGGGAACATATTGTATATGTATAACTGATTCACTTTGTTATAAAGCAGAAGCTAACACACTATTGTAAGGCAATTATACTTCAATAAAGATGTTTAAAAAAAATGATATAGAAGAATATGCAATATATTGTTCACAGTGTGTTCTGTGGGGAAAGGAGATTACAAAGCAGTTTGTTCATTATAATTTCTTTTTTAAAAATACTTCCATATATGGGTAGCTGTGCAGAGAAAGAGGAAATGTACCAAGATATTAACAGTTATAACTTTGAGGTTATAGCTGGGATTACAGATAATTTTATGTAAACACATACATAAAATTAGTCTTGTTAGTCTCCCACCCTTAAGAATGTAGCTTAAACCTCTCACTTCTGTAAAGGAGAGGGTCTCCAAAGTGGGGTGCAAATATCCCAGGGAGGGTGTGAGATGATGTATTTGATGGGAAACATAATAGAGCATATATTTGTTTTTCTCATCCTTTAAACGTCGATCTTTCTGCGTTTAGTAGTGTACGTAATATGTTGGCATAGTAGTACATGTATGAAGTATATAGATATGTGTATATATGTCACATACATTTCTATGGGGTTTCATGATAAAAAAAAATGTTAACTGTGTCTCTAAAGCACTGAAACACTGACAAGTGACACCACCGGCCACATTTTCAGTCTTCCAAAAGGTACTATCCTAATGACATGGGCACAGGTTCAGTGACTTAACTGCTTAATTCTTTCTGTGACCACGTAGTCTGAAGATCACAACTTTCCACTCTGTTCAGAATCCCTGGTCCCAACTGCCACTCTCAGGATACAGGAAAGGGCATTATATTGATATGATAGCCATTCATTCTAAACATCAAATATTTCTGGCTCTCCACCTTCTGGATGCATGACAACTGCTATTCTTAGCCCCACTGAGTGGAGCCACGTGACCAATTCTGGCCAGTGAGATATGAATTGTAGAATCATATGTCACTCTTAGTGCAAACATTTGATTACTATCGTGAGACCCTCCTTTCTATAACCACAGCCTGACATGTTTGATATTGTGGGAGCTCCATCATCCTGGGTCCTAGAGAGAAGACAAGATGACAGAGAGAAGAGCCCCCAGCTGACTGAGTGAGAAATAAGCCCTAAGTGTCCACTGATGGATGAATAGAAAAAGAAAATGTGGTATACTTATACAATGGAATATTACCCAGTCAGAGAAAAGAAGGAAATACTGCCATTTGCAACAACATGGATGAACCTGGAAGACATTATGTTCAGTGGAATAAACCAGACACAGAAGACAAATACTGTATGATCTCACTTATATGTGGAGTCTAAAAAAGTTGAACTCATAGAACCAGAGAGTAGAATGGTGGTTGCCAGGGGCTGGGGGAGGGGGGAAATAAGGAGATGTTGGTCAAATGGTACAAACTTTCAGTTATAAGACTCATAACTTCTGAGTGTATAATGTACAGCATGGTGACTATAGTTAACAATACTGTATTGTATACTTGAAATTTGCTAAGAGAGTAGATCTTAAGTGTTCTTAACAAACAGAAACAAGGTAATTATGTGAACTGATGGATGTGTTACTTAACTTGATTATAGTAATCATTTCACAATATATATGTATATTAAATCATCATGTTATACCCCTTAAATATATATACTTTTTATTTGTCAGTTATACCTCAATAAAGCTGGAAAAAGAGAAATAAGCCCTTAATTGTTTAAGCCCCTGAAGTTTGGGGAAATATCTGTTACTACAGCACAACATAATCTATGCTGGTTTTGAGATCAGAGTTCACTAGTTAACACCAAGAGTGTTCTAGAGGAGTTCAAACCCATCCAATATTAAAGTCCTACCCTTGGTTCTTATGACTGAATGGCAAATAATTATTTAGATTTTTATTTCTTTGTATGATCAAGGGCTACTTATTTGTGACCTTCTAAGGGTATTATTAAGCATTTAAGATTTTTTATATACAGAAACAAAAGTTACTAAGTTACTAGATTTTTCGGAGGACTTTAATTCAGTATTCCACAATGAAATCTAGCTTATGGAGTGTGTGGTGGACAGAATTTCCTACATTACTTAAGTTCTCTTTTCCCCTTTGGCCACCCCTGCAACATATTTGAATTTTCAGATGTTAAATGCATGACTGTTTCGGTTATGCTTCCTAATTATAGCATTTGATTCACTTCTTTCTCTTCTATACCTTGTTGATTGACTTTTCCCCTTTATGGAAAGCAAAGCTAATGTATCCATCCAACCATTGGTTACTGAAGAGGAGATTTCCTATTTTAACCAAATGGATGCTTGTTCACACCCAGAATAGCAGACATATCATACTCTGCATTCAGCCTCGACTGTCCCTTTTCTGACATCTGACTTCTGAAGAGCTGGGCCCCAGGCAAAAGAGGTTGGCTTCTGAGCTAGAGTCTCACTTTGCCTCTCCAGATCTCTCTCCAATCTTCACCCTGCCCTGTGCCCTGTGATCTGCATCACCCAGCCTCCTGGTTGTGTAAGGCCAATGGGAAGCACCAGCAAGAGATGGGAAGGTGGGATGAGAGAGTTATCTACCCCCCCCACCCTGCTCAGGCTACAGATGGTTAGAGGTTGGGCTCCTCTCTGGAGGTCTCTCCATGGCTCTCACTAGGTCTCCCTACATGCTCCCCCCCTTACTCTCTCACACTCAAGGTGCTAATGGCTTCTTGCTAATACTAGTCTTTTTTTTTTTTTTAAATAGCATAGAAGGGTTTATTGTGGGGGCCAAGTAAGGAGAATGGGTGGCTTGTGCTCCAAAGACCCAAACTCCACTAATACTAGTCTTAAGGTGCCACATCACCCTCATTAATTTCCCTTATCTCTGCCCACTATTTTCTACGTGGTTGCTTCTGTAAATTCTCCTCATTTACCCCTTCTGAGCATGTTATATTTCCTGCTGGGACCCCAACTCTTACAGACTTGTGGGAACTAGGGTATCACTGGGAAGTTGAAGCTACATGAATCTTCAATGAAACTGATATCCATGGGGAAAAATGCCTCCCTGTTCTTTTTTTAAAAAAATAATTATTTAGCAGTTTAAAACATAAAGGCATGCTAGGAACAATGCAATGAATTTCCATGAGTCTAAAGAAAAAGTATCAATACTGGTAAAATCTTGTTTTGTTTTGTTTTTTTAACTTCTCTGTAGTATATCCCCATGGTGTTTTCAAGCTGAGAATCTGGGTCAGGAACCTAGCTTTCTCACAGGAGGATAGATATCAACGTGAGATATACCGTCTGGGGTGTTTTGAAAAGTAAATGTGTTGAACTTGTGAGTGAGTGTGTGTGTGTGGCTGAGGGAGGAATATTTGAAGTAGGCTTTCAGGAATGATATACTGAGCCAGAAGAATTCTGTTTAAGCAATTGCTCTTTCCTGAGTCACTGGGTGTGTATTGAAAGTGCCAGCCTTGGGATGGGGCAGGCCTGCATCTAAATCTTGACTCTTTTATTCATTCCCTCTGTGATCTTGAAGGAGCCTTTGCAAGGGAATTCCCTGGATATAGAGACCCATTCCCTATGGTAAGACACGCCCAGGATGGCATGGTTTATATGGCATATCATGGTGTGTAAGGGAGCATTCATTGTACACAGGGTTTATTGTCAAGCAGGGGAGATGAGGTATGTAGGCTGATAAAAATAATGCAAGATTACATGCTGTGAAGGTGATGGGATCTTAAGAGCTAGACCATTAAGGTTGCTATCAAGGGACTAGAGGAAAGAATCTTAGAACCACATTTCTCAGCATGGTATCATAAAGATGAGGATATAGACCCCACTACAGTACAGGTTCTAGCTCAGCCTGACTCCTGACTCTCACTTCAACCTCTTCACTGCATTGTCTCTTAGGTGATTCCCGCTCAAAGTGACAGTTTTATTCTAGGTAAACTAGATATCAGCACAGTTTCATTATTTTCCGTTTTCAGAATTTTGAAGGAGACACGTTGTAGGACAAGGGAAACCAGATAGGCAGACAGGTTTGCAACTAGTATTGCCATGTCAAGGCATTTTTCATGCTCTGCTGATGCCGAAAGCTCAGCCTCTGTGCACTGGGACCAAATTGAATCTCAGAGACAGAGTTTGGGGTGAAGAAGAAAAGAACAGCTTTATTGCTTTGCCAGGCAAAGTGGAGACACAGCGGGCTCATGTCCTGAAAAACTGTATGTGCCAACCCAGGGGAACTTTGTGAGGACTTTTATAGCAATGGTTCAAGGGTGGGGTTGTTGATAGGATTAGGGTGTGTGAAGGGCCTGCACTCCTTTAATCTGGTCTCAGGTAATCTCTTGATGAGCTTCTCTGGTTTCTTTAATCTGGCCTCAGGTGGTCTTCTCTGGAATGAAGAGTGCTGACATCTTCCATTTGTTGGGGGGTTTAGTTCTGTAAAGAGCTCAAAGATATTGTTCTGTGTATCCCTTGAGGTGAACCAGGACACTGCCCCAAGGCTGCACTATTGTTTCTTGGCTGCTCCTCCCTCCTCTGATTAGCAACTGTTTGAACCTGCCATTTGGAACTCAGGGAAGGTCATGGAGGCTAAACAGAAAGGCTCCCGTGCCCAGGAGCCCCACGGGGTACCGCTCAGTTTCACTTCCACTCACTGAGCAGAGTAGACAAGAATAATGGGTTCTGGAAAGCTTCTGAAAGACTCTCCCTTTGACCTAACTCATGTCAAGCTATTTCTGATTCCTCTTTCTGATTGGACCTTGCCCTGGGGCTCTGTCCTGGGCCCATTTAGCCCAGTTTTAGCAAGAATCCTGCTGGGTCAATTTAGTGAAAAAATCCCCCACCCTTGATATCTTATCAAATGCCTCATCCCCCAATCTTCATATCTTATCTTATCATTTTTGCCTTTTCAGCAAAAATCCTATGAAGTCAGTTTAGCCAAAATTTCCCTAGCCCTGAAGTTTTTTTAAAATAATTTTTCATCCACTGACTCCCGCCCTGATCCTTGGCTATAAATCTACTTATCTTTGTTGTATTCAGAATCGAGCCCCATCTCTCTCCCCTCTACAAACCTTCATTGCAGTAGTCCCCTGAAAAAAGTCTGCCTTACAGTTTTTAATGTGTCATACATAATTTTTTCTTTAGTACTACTACCTGGGATTGAACTCCAGGTCTACTATTTACTCTCTGTGTATTATTCTTCTTATATACAAAATGAAAATAATAATGAGAATTACCTAATGTATCAGAATTCAAGAACGTTAGATTCTTTAAGTGTTGTGTAAGAATTAAATGAAGTGAGATATATAGATACAGATATCTATCTATCATCTATCTATCTATCTATCATTTATCTATCTGTATCTATATCCATATGATAGTGCCTGGGGACATGATAACCCCCAATTCTTTTTAGCTGTTACTATTTCCTCCTCTAGAATGTAAACCTCTGAAGGTAACTTTTAGTCTCTTTGTTTCACTGTTACCTCTCCAGTGCTCAGGAAAGTACAGGCACACAATAAACTTTTAATAAATATTTGTTGAATGAATAAATGAATGGATTTTCTTATTTCCCTTTCCCAGAGTTTGGAGGGTATGGTGAAATTCACCAACTTGCCCGAAGTGACAGAACAAAGCCTCATATCCTTTCCTCTACCTATCCTGCAATAGCCAATGAAGGACAGAGAGTACTTTAAGATGTATGCACTCATTCATTCATTCATTCAACAAATATCTAATGGTAGCAAGTGACAGTGATAAAAAGATGACTAAGACTCTGAGGAAGGGCATAGAAAGATCACATGCCATGTACAGATAATTTCAAGCATCATTCTAATGTTGCTGCTGCATTTAGGACACAGCATTTGTTGGCAAGAGGTGAAGTTGGAGAAGGAGACAAGGACGATATCATGGATGACTTTGCAGGATGTCTTAGGCTGGACTCCACAGAAGCAGTACCTGAGACCAGGATTTAGGTGGAAGTGATTCATTAAGAAGGAATGCTAGGAAAATCTGATAAGAGAATGGGAGGAGCAGGATAGAGAAGCAGAAGAAGCCACCTGTGGTAACCCGTATCTAAGATGGTCTCCAGTGATCCCCACTACCTGGTACCCTTTTTTTGCAGTCCCCTCCTACATTGTATCAAGACTGATTTGTGTGACCAATAGCTTCTAGCAGAAGTGATGGCATGACCCTTCTGAGATTAGGTTCTGTTTTGGGTGCTCTCTTGTTTACTTACCAGCTCCCTCCTTCTGTTGGATCATTAGCTTTGGGAGAAGATAACTGCCATGTCATGTAAGCAGCCCTACAGAGAGGCCCATCTGGCAAGGAGCTGAGGCCTCCTGCCAACAGCCATGTGAGTGATCTTGGAAGCACACTCTCCACCTTCATCGGACAACTGAGCACCAGCTGACTACCTGACTGCAGCCAGGTAAGCTGCCCCCAGATTCCTGACCCTCAGATACTGTATGAGATAATAAATATTTGTTGTTTTAAGCCATTAATTTGGGGGGGGGAGGATTTGTTATGCACAATAGATAAGTAGTATACCAAGCAGGAATGTGATATCAGGCAAAGTCCTAGCCTTAACTTGATCCTTCAGAGGAGCTCTGGAGTGTAAGTTACATCTCAAAATTTGTCTTTACTTGAGGCAAGAGAGCTGGGTTTCCCGACTCTTGTTTCAGTCAGTAGATAGGCTGCCCTAACACTTCTGACTCTCTGAACCAGTGGGCACAAAGGCTCCATTCATGCAGGGCAGTCTTCCAGAGAGATTCTACAGTGTGGCCCTTAGAAGCAAAGCATGTAGAAGCTGGTGTGAGGGATAGGTACTTAGAAAGAGCAGAAGGGATTCAAGGGGGATCTGGGCTGAGCCCTGACAGTGTTCACTAATGGGCCATACCTGTCCTTGGACTTTGCCCTGGTGGTGATAAGGAGCCATCATAGAATATCAAGCAAGAACATGATATAATTTATTTTCTGTTTTGGCTATGATCACACTGGCAGCTAAAGAGGAAGGTGGCATTATGAAGCTGTCGTATAATGATTTAGGGCAGAGATACCAAAGATGGGAAGAAAGTGATGGACGCAAGAAGCATTTGGAGGCAATGTCAGCAAGGATGGTGATGGAGAATTGGGGCAAAGAAGAAGGAGGAATTATGGATGCCTGGATGCCTTCCAGGCTGTGAAATTCAGTGAGAGAGAGAAAGAGAAAGAAAGAGAGAGAGAGAAAACAAAGTTAAATAGTAAAAAAAAGACTTTGAGCATTCAAGCCTTTAGCTCTTTTGGCTGCCCCTTTTTTAGCATTCATATTTATTAAACATCTACTTCAAGATGCTGTGAGAGTTATAGTAGTGATCTAGGCAGTTTTCCCTGTCCTGAATTCAAGGCAGGATCAGAGATGTAAACTAACAACCACAATACTACATGATAAGTACTATGGTTTTGGAAAGTAGTTTTTTTTTTAATTGGGGTATATTTATTTTAGAATGTTATGTTCGTTTCTACTGTACAGCAAAGTGAAGTAGAGTTCCCTGTGCTATACAGCAGGTTCTTATTAGTTATCTATGGAAAATAGTTTTCTAATCAACTGATTTTTTTAACAAAAGCCAAAGACAATTCAATAGAGAATGACTAGTCTTTTCAATAAACAGTGCTGGAACAATGAAATGTTCATGCACAAAATAAAGAATCAAACAAATCTGGGTTTTGTAGGTCATCATCATTATTTCCTTCCTGTGTAAATTTGTGCATATGAAGTTCCTAATGACACATGAACCAATTGATACAGATCAGGGAACCCTGGATTATATATTTCTAGATCTATTCTACATTGATCTGTAAATTTCTTTCTATCTTATCTAGGCTTTAAAGGTCTTTTTTTAAAAAAATTATTTTGTATTGGAGTATAGTTGATTAACAATGTTGTGTTAGTTTTAGGTGTTAGTTTCAGCAAAGTGATTCAGTTATATACATACATGTTTCTTTTTCAAATTCTTTTCCCATTTAGGTTATTACAGAATAATGAGCAGAGTTCCCTGTGCTATACATTAGGTCTCTGTTGGTTACCTGTTTTAAATATAGCACGGTGTATATGTCAATTCCAACCTCCCAATTTTTCCCTTCCCTCGACACTTCCCTGCTGATAACCATAAGTCCATTCTCTAAGTCTGTAAGTCTGTTTCTGTTTTGTAAATAAATTCATTTTTATCACTTTTTTTAGATTCCACATATAAGCAATATCATATGATATTTGTCTTTCTCTGTCTGACTTACTTCACTTAGTATGATCATCTCCAGGACCATCCATGTTGCTGCAAATGGCATAATTTCATTCTTTTTAATGGCTGAGTAATATTCCATTGCATATATGCAACACATCTTCTTTATCCATTCATCTGTCAATGAATATTTATGTTGCTTCTATGGCTGCAGTATTGTAAACAGCACTGCAATGAACACTGGGGTGCATGTATTCTTTTGAACAAAGGTTTTCTCCAGATATATGCCCAGGAGTGGGATTTCTGGATCATGTGGTAGCTCTGTATTTAGTTTTTTAAGGAACCTTCATACTGTTCTCCATAGTGACTGTACCAATTTACATTCCCACCAACAGTGTAGGAGGGTTCCCTTTTCTCCACACCCTCTCCAGCATTTGTTATTTGTAGACTTTTTAATGATGGCCATTCTGACTGATGTGAGGTGATATCTCATTGTAGTTTTGATTTGCATTTCTCTAATAATTAAAGATATTGAGCATCTTTTCATGTGCCTCTTAGCCATCTGTATGTTTTCTTTAGAGAAATGTCTATTTAAGTCTTCTGCCCATTTTTTGATTGGGTTTTTATATATATATATATATATATTGAACTGCTTGTAAATAAGATGTTTGTAAATTCTGGAGGTTAATCCCTTGTCAGTAGCATCGTTTGCAAATATTTTCTCCCATTCTGTGTGTTGTATTTTACTTTAGTTTATGGTTTCCTTTGCTGTGCAAAAGCTTTTGAGTTTAATTAGGTTCCATTTGTTTATTTTTGTTTTTATTTTCATTACTCTAGGAGATGGCTCAAAAAAGATATTGTGGAGATTTATGTCAGAGAGTGTTCTACCTATGTTTTCCTGTAAGAGTTTTACAGTATCCAGTCTTCCATTTAGGTCTTTAATCCATTTTTGTGTATGGTGTTAGAGAGCATGCTAATTTAACTTTTTTTTTTTTTTTTACATGTGGCTGTCCTGATTTCCCAGCACCACTTATTGAAGAGACTGTTTTTTCTCCATTGTATATTCTTGCCCCCTTTTTCATAGATTAGTTGACCATAGGTTTGTGAGTTTATTTCTGGGCTTTCTATCCTCTTCCATTGATCTATATTTCTGTTTTTGTGCCAGTAGTTTACTGTTTTGATGACTATAGCTTTGTAGTATTGTCTGAAGTCAAGGAGCCTGATTCCTCCAGCTCCGTTTTTCTTTCTTAAGATTGCTTTGGCTATTTGGGGTCTTTTGTGTCTCCATACAAATTAAAAAAATTTTTGTCCTAGTTCTGTGAAAAATGCCATTGGTAATTTGATAGGGATTTCATTGAATCTGTAGATTTCCTCGGGTAGTGTAGTCATTTTGACAATACTGATTCTTGCATTCCAAGACCGTGGTATATCTTTCCATCTGTTTGTGTTATCTTTGATTTCTTTCATCAGCATTTTACAGTTTTTGGAGTACAGGTTTTTGAACATAGACACAAAACTCCTCAACAAAATACTAGCAAACTGAATCTGACAATACATTAAAAGGATCATACACTATGATCAAGTGGAATTTATCCCAGGGATGCAAGGATTTTTCAATATCTGCAAATCAGAAAGTGTGATACACCACATCAACAAACTGAAGAATAAAAACCATATGATCATTGCAATAGATGCAGAAAAAGCTTTCAACAAAATTCAACACCCATTTATGATAAAAACCCTCCAGAAAGTAGGCATAGAGGGAACTTACCTCAACATAATAAAGGCCATATATGACAGACCCACAGCCAACATCGTTCTCAATGGTGAAAAACTGAAACCATTTCCACTAAGATCAGGAACAAGACAAGGTTGCCCACTCTCCCCACTCTTATTCAACATAGTTTTGGAAGTATTAGCCACAGCAATCAGAGAAAAAAAAGAAATAAAAGGAATCCAAATCGGAAGAGAAGTAAGACTGTCACTGTTTGCAGATGACATGATACTATACATAGAGAATCCTAAAGATGCTACCAGGAGAGTACTAGAGCTAATCAATGAATTTAGTAAAGTAGCAGGATACAAAATTAATGCACAGAAATCTCTTGCATCCTATACATTAACAAGGAAAGATCAGAAAGAGAAATTAAGGAAACACTCCCATTTACCATTGCAACAAACAGAATAAAATACCTAGGAATAAACCTACCTAAGGAGACAAAAGACCTGTATGCAGAAAACTATAGGACACTGATGAAAGAAATTAAAGATGATACAAACAGATGGAGAGATATACCATGTTCTTGGATTGGAAGAATCAACGTTCTGAAAATGACTCTACTACCCAAAGCAATCTACAGATTCAATGCAATCCCTATCAAACTACTAATGGCATTTTTCAGAGAACTAGAACAAAAAATTTCACAATTTGTATGGAAACACAAAAGACCCCGAATAGCCAAAGCAATCTTAAGAAAGAAAAATGGAGCTGGAGGAATCAGGATCCCTGACTTCAGGCTATACTGCAAAGCTACAGTAATCAAGACAGTATGGTACCGGCACAAAAACAGAAATATAGATCAATGGAACAGGATAGAAAGCCCAGAGATAAACCCATGCACATAGGGTCACCTTATCTTTGATAAAGGAGACAAGAATATACAATGGAGAAAAGACAGTCTCTTCAATAAGTGGTGCTGGGAAAACTGGACAGCTACATGTAAAAGAATGAAATTAGAACACCCCCCTCACACCATACACAAAAATAAACTTAAAATGGATTAAAGACCTAAATGTAAGGGCAGACACTGTAAAACTCTTAGAGGAAAACATAGGCAGAACACTCTATGACATAAGTCACAGCAAGATCCTTTTTGACCCACCTCCTAGAGAAATGGAAATAAAAACAAAAATAAACAAATGGGACCTAATGAAACTTAAAAGCTTTTGCACAGCAAAGGAAACCATAAAGAATACGAAAAGACAACCCTCAGAATGGGAGAAAATATTTGCAAATGAAGCAACAGACAAAGAATTAATCTCCACAATATACAAGCAGCTCATGCAGCTCAATACCAAAAAGTCAAACAACTCAATCCAAAAATGGGCAGAAGACCTAAATAGACATTTCGCCAGAGAAGATATACAGATTGCCAACAAACACATGAAGGGATGCTCAACATCACTAATCATTAGAGAAATGCAAATCAAAACTACAATGAGGTATCACCTCACAGTGGTCAGAATGGCCATCATCAAAAAATCTACAACAATAAATGCTGGAGAGGGTGTGAAGAAAAGAGAACCCTCTTGCACTGTTGGTGTAAATTGATACAGCCACTATGGAGAACAGTATGGAGGTTCCTTAAAAAACTACAAATAGAACTACCATACGACCCAGCAATCCCACTACTGGCCATCTACCCTGAGAAAACCATAATTCAAAAAGAGTCATGTACCACAATGTTCATTGCAGCTCTTTTTACAATAGCCAGGACATGGAAGCAACCTAAGTGTCCATCGACAGATGAATGGATAAAGAAGATGTGGCACATATATACAATGGAATATTACTCAGCCATAAAAAGAAACAAAATTGAGTTACTTGTAGTGAGGTGGATGGACCTAGAGAGTCCATCAGAGTGAAGTAAGTCAGAAAGGGAAAAACAAATACCGTATGCTAGCACATATATATGTAATCTAAAAAAAAAAAAATGGTTCTGAAGAACCTATGAGCAGGGCAGGATTAAAGACGCAGACATCGAGAATGGACTTGAGGACACTGGGAGGGGGAAGGGTAAGCTGGGATGAAGTGAGAGAGTGGCATGGACATATATACACTACCAAATGTAAAATAGATAGCTAGTGGGAAGCAGCCGCATAGCATAGAGAGATCAGCTCGGTGCCTTGTGTCCACCTAGAGGGGTGGGATAGGGATGGTGGGAGGGACATGCAAGAGGGAGGAGATATGGGGATATATGTATACATATAGCTGATTCGCTTTGTTATACAGCAGAAACTAACACACCATTGTAAACAATTATACTCCAATAAAGATGTTAAAAAAAATAAAAATAAAGGTGCCTCAAATGAACTCACACAGATTGAGTAATATATTCAAAGAATAATAAACTATTTCCAGCTTTTATTTCTGACCATAAAATATCAATGAGGAGGCTGAAATCAAGAATGCAACTTCTTGAGTTGCCCAATTAACACCCATAGAGCATCTGAAACCCCAGAGGAATCTGGCTTGGTTCCATCAAATGAGCCAGAGATCATAGTCTATGGCATAGAGTCTGTAGCCAAATTGAAGCAGCACCGCGGGAGTTTGGGAACAATCCCAGGAACTTGGCAGCCTGAACAAACTCAGTGACCTTCTTGAAACTGACAGCTCACTCTGGCTGCTCATCCCTTTCTTTTCAGGCCTCTATCTCTCTTTCACTTGCAAGCCTGAAAGGACAGCTTGAAAATGTATTGTCTGAATGTAAGACCCCCAGTATTGCATTCTTATTGGCCCCAACACAAGTGGAGAAAACTATACAAATAGTACTGTGGGTCAAAGGTAATAAGTAAACTCATAGGAGAGATTGGGACTGAAACATTCTTTTCATTTTTTCAAAATCTTTTCAAAGGGGTCAGGTTTGGTAAAATTGGGATTCCAATAAAGGGTACCAGAATAAGCCACCTCAAAATATGCCTCTTTGGCATATGGATTATTTTGAGCAAAAGGCCATTGAGAGCCAGCAGATATAAGAAAAGCTCTAAAAACAGATCACAAGTGTTCCTTTTGCAAAGGAAATTTACATTTATAAAGGAAATTTCCATTTGTAGAGCTGGCTCCATGGCTCCTATTCTCCTACCAGGAAGAGGAGGAGTCTTAACAACTTATCCCTGGAGAAGGCACCAACTTAAATCTGCATGACAAACCTTAGCAAACAAGCCTTGTTTACCGTGCTTTCCCTGCTCACCTTCTCATCTCTTTCCTCTTCCTCTCAGAAGCCCCAAACCCCTTTTCCTTGTTTAGCTTAAGACAGTATGTATACAAGCCCAAATTCCAACCACACTTTTGTGTTATTCATCACTGGGTGCTCCCAGCAATGAACATGCTAGTAAACCTCTTTGTTTTTCTCTTGTTGATCTGCCTTTTGCCAGTCTAATTTATAAGGTCCCAGCCAGAAAACCTAAGATGGTGAGGGAGAAACCATTTTTTTCCCTCCTCAACACCAGTCAAGGGTTAGAGCTGCAATTGTGTTCCCATAGTGTCCCAGGATTAAAATAGAAAGTTCTTCTTACAGATTATAGAATATTCCAAAACCAGAGGAGGTAGAGAAGCCAAAAGCCATCCTGTAGATTAATGTCCAAAATAGAAGGTGAGGCATTTGTTAGTAAGTTGCTATATTTAGCAAGGAGTTCAGAGGCAAAGAAATGAGAGTAAGTGCAAACAGTTGAGAATCACACTAGATTCTAAGTTCCTCTAGAGCAAGAAATGTATATTGTTTGTCGTTGTGTTCCGTCCCTGGTGGAGTGCCTGGAAAATACCCTCTTATTTAAGTGATACCTAACTTAATGATCAAATGGTTTTAAAAGGAAAGGGGTTAGGAGTTAAGAGAAACATTATCTCCTGTTCGTGACTTTTTTTTTTTTTAAGTTCTATTTTTTAAAAAATTAATTAATTAGTTCATTTTTTGGTTGTGTTGGGTCTTCGTTTCTGTGCGAGGGCTTTCTCCAGTTGCGGCAAGCGGGGGCCACTCTTCATCGCGGTGCGCGGGCCTCTCACTGTCGCGGCCTCTCTTGTTGCGGAGCACACGCTCCAGACGCGCAGACTCAGTAGCTGTGGCTCACGGGCCCAGTTGCTCCGCGGCATGTGGGATCTTCCCAGACCAGAGCTCGAACCCGTGTCCCTTGCATTGGCAGGCGGACCCTCAACCACTGCGCCACCAGGGAAGCCCCATCGTGACTTTTTAAATGAGCTGGCTGAAGCTTACTCAGTGGTTGCTGTTTTGACTGTGCTTCAAGGGCTCAGAGTGGAGCAAAAACATTCAATTTTTTATCTCTTACTGGTTTCCAGGTACTATGCAAGTCATGAGTGAAGCAAAAATAAAAAAAGACACCATGTTTTCCCCTGAGAAGCTCAAAGCTTCACAGAATAAATGACATTCTTACTCTCCATTTAATGATAAGCAGTTTTCCAGGTAAAGAGAAGGTGAAAGAATTCCAGGATAGGCTCTTATATCCTAGGACCCAGCCACAACCTTACTAAGGTAGTTGCATGGCGTTAGAGTATAAGGTACGTAAGAAAGAGTGGTGATAATGTTTGTAAAGTAGTTCAAATGGTGATTAATAGAAATTAACGGATCTTAAGTGATCTTAAGTTTTTGTAAGAATGACTCTGGGTACACACACGGAGAATGAAATGAAAAGGTCAACATTGCAGACAAACTGTGAAAACATTTTATTGTTCACATAAGAAAAGATGAGACCCAGAACTAATATCCAGAGATGGCAGAGGGCAGAAAATAAGACAAAATTTGATAGCAATTTAGGAATTGAAATCAAGGACATTTGGTGGCCATCTAGGTGTGGAAGAAATTGAAGATTACCATGAAATTTCTAACTTTGAAAAGTAGGTGGATGGTGATGCTATTAATCCAAGATCAGAATGCAAGAAGGTGAGTGCTTTCTTAAGATAATGAGTTCATTTTGATACGTTCCTTGTGAAATACCTGTAGACATCCAATGTATTTGTCCTGTGTGAGTCTGGAACTCAGTGGAGAGGGGCAGACATTGGCTTCCTTGGGACTCTGCCTTTTTCTAAGTATGTTACTTGAAGGAGAAAATTACTCGTGGACTCTGTTCAGCTGCACTTAAACTGAAATTTACTCTCCTCAGGAATATCATCTTAATTCCCCAACTTTATATCTTTTCTACAAATTGAGGTCTGACTTATAAACCCAAACTCCAAGTGCTCATTCCGTTGGTCAGGGACCATCTAGGGCCTATTATCTTCTTCACACCCTTCACCCAGAGGCAGCGCCTAACTATGTATACTACTTAACAGTCATCCACTGCTCAAATTTGTTATCTTGCCTTCCTCTCTTCTCAGTAACTCCTCAGCTGCCATATTTTGACCCCTTCCCCAGTCACTGAACTAAGACTTTCCAAGGTCACCAAAGAATTCCTAATTGCTAAATGTAATGGGATACTACTTATTCTTTTTTTCAGTTGACCTCTCTATAGCATTTGAAACTGACTACTACTTTATTGAAAATCTTTTCTTAGCTTTCTTAATTGACTCTTTCCTCCTCCCCAGCCCCCCACCCCCACCCCGGGTATTTCCTTTTAGTTCTCTTAGCCCAATCCCAATCCTCTGGAAATTGTGTCATTTGTATCATTATGAAATTATTTTTATGATTTTAAAATTGATACGTAATTATCGAAACATTAAAGCAATGCAGAATAGTACAAAGTTGATTGGATAAAATTACCCCAAGATAAAACTAAGGTTAATATTAGATGGCCATCCTTTCTCATCCCAATCTCTCTTTCTCTCTGAAGTAGATTCAAAATTGTGTCTAAACAATTCTCTCTTCCTTGATGTTTTGGAGTTATTTTCAATTTTGGAGGCAGCTCCTCCAACCATGATTACCAGAGGAACAGTTATTTTGTATTCAGTTAGAAAAACTCAACACTTGTCCACAGTTAGTTGGCCCAGTAGTGAGTTTCTTATAGGAAAATCTTTTCTGAAGCAAATTAAGATCAAATATACCTTGCTGAATGGTAGGTAATAGATTCTTTACTATATTATAAATATAATGTGAACATTAGAAAAGTGGTAGTAGTACTGATTGTGCTAGATTGGGGGATGTTAGGGAGAAGCCCAGGAAAGATGGACGGTTTTTATTTTACCTCCAAAACCCGCTTATTAGACTATAACCCAGGTTGGGTGAAGGAGGCAACACCACCTCAGTCTCACTCTTGGTTACCACAGGGAGAACAGTTTTATGAAATATGACATTGTTATCCAGTTAACAGTTGCTTAAACCAGTGTTTCCTGGATTGAGTCAATCAGAGTAGATCCGTGAGGACTTGGAGTTGAGACCAGACTATTCCAGTCTAGTTTGGCTGCTTGGTTGAATTAAAGAAATGCACATTTAGGGCTTCCCTGGTGGCGCAGTGGTTAAGAACCCGCCTGCCAATGCAGGGGACATGGGTTCGAGCCCTGGTCCGGGAAGATCCCACATGCCACGGAGCAACTAAGCCCATGAGCCACAACTACTGAGCCTGTGCTCTAGGGCCTGTGCTCCCCAACAAGAGAAGCCACGAAAATGAGAAGCCCGCTCACCGCAACGAAGAGTAGACCCCACTTGCCAAAACTAGAGAAAGCCCACGTGCAGCAATGAAGACCCAACGCAACCATAAATAAATAAATAAATAAATTTATTTAGGAAAAAAAAAAGAAATGCACATTTAGGATATGATATTGGTGACCCGTTTCTACCATATGAGGTGGAAACTGAAAGGGGAGGGTAGACTGTGACTTAAGAACAACACCTATATATAGATGCCAACTAAAAATTGTCACTTGCCATCTACCTCTACAAGGATTAAATCATGAGCTCCTGCAGCTGCTGACCTTCAACATCCCCCTGAAAGGAGTTCAGGGTGGAGATCAGGGATGAGGCACTCTATGCTCTGGGAAAAGCTGGCAGAACAGGTCTTCAGATAAATATTATCTGGAGAACATCTTATGAGCCCAATTCTTGCATCTCCTCATGTCTATATAAGCACTAAAATCATTAATGGTGACATCTGCTCCTCGTGACTAGTAGTAACCTTTACGAGACTAGCAGCAGTCTTCTGCAAAAATGTGTGCTACCTCTTCGGAGCAGTTTCTCAGAGATATCTGAAATACTGTCTCCTGGGCTACAGTCCTCATTTTGCTCCAAATAAAACTCAACTTACAACTCTCACTTTTTTTTCTTTTTTTTTTCAGTTGACACAGAGAAGGATAGTAGAGAGACTGAGAGAGAGAGTTATAACAATATGTGTTGCTGACTCTGGTTGCAATCTGTTCTTAGAGGCTGTGGGATTCCCTAACACCCTTATGGAATACTCTCCTATTTGAATAAACTGGTGTGATTGTAAACATATAATTTTATAATTTATGATCACACAATACAATGCTGTAGCTTTGTGTTTTATTAAACTATATAATTTAGCCAACTTTCCAGGTCAATAAATGTAAATCTACAAGGGCTGTATTTTACTTTGATAAACATACCACGATTTATTTAACAAGTTCTTTTTACTAATGGATATTAAGTTTTCCAATAGGTTCATTCCCTCAGTGAACATCCTTGAACATACTTTTAAAAAATACTTGCACAATTATCTTCTCCCCTTAAAGTCTTTAAGTTACATTGATGGTCAAAAGATATTTTCATTCAAAATTATTTACATATTGTCATACTTCCCTCCAAAAAAATTATATTAGTTTGCACTTTCTTTAAGAGTGATTGTGAGATGTTTTGTCTCCAAAATTATTACCACCACTAGATTTTGTAAATAATTTCAATGTTTGCAATCTGGTGGAAAAGTTCGTGTTACATTTTAAACTTTGAATTTGTTTGATCACCAGTGAAAATGAACATCACATATTTATCAGTGATTTGTATTTCTTATTTTCTGAGTTGCCTCTTCATGCCTTTTGGCCATTTTTGATTTGGGAGTTTATATTTTATCATTGATTTGTAAGCAATCTTTACATATTAGAACATGCACTCTCTATTATCTGAGTTGCAACATTTTTTTCCCACTTTATACTTTGTTTTCCTTTGATTTTTGATCTTGTATGTACATGTATCGGAAGAGTGCAGGCATTTTTAAAGCTTCTATAGTCAAATTTCTCAACTTTTAATTTTTTCCTGGATTTCCTGTTTATGAAATGAAAGGCAATAATTTTCATCCATATTTTACTTCGGGACTTTAATTTTTTATTTTTCAAATATTTGATCCACCCTAGTTTCTGACTGTTTGGATTTCCCACCCACAACCATTTGTTCCTGAAATTCTTTTATTCTATCTCTATAATATCTTTGGATGTATCCCCTGTTCCACCTCCAACTTCCTTACATTGGCCAAGAACTCATTATTTTTGGCCTACGTTTACTGTAACAGCCTCCTAACTAGTCTCCCTGCTTCCAACCTGAAAATTCTAAAATTCAATCCCAGATGTTGCCAGAGTGGTTTTTCAAAAAGCACTCCTGGGGGACTTACAGGAAAGATTTTGATTTGAGCACAGTCATTTAATTTTTTTCTGCAAGATTTCCATGGAAGATACTAGCTTAAGCAGTTTGAACTACTCTACAATTTTCAGAGTGCAGCTCTGGCCAATTTAAAAAAATTTTTCAGAATTAGATTAATATCCTACTGGGATCCCATGCTTCAGAAAGACAGGAAGTTTGGTGTTGACTTGTATTGAATCTTCTGACTTGAGACACAAAACACTACTGACCATCTAAGTAGCCCTCAGAGCAAGAGGGATTTCTATAATTTGATAATATTCCCTCTATGACAAAGACATTTACCAAATATTTGTGAACTCCTTCACATTTCCAAGCTTCCTTGCAGTTTGGTTTGAGCCATGTGATTGCTTTTTGTCAACAGGCTGTGAGCAGATGTGAGATGTAGCATGTCCAAGGAGAAGCTGCAAGAGCCAACATATGAAAAAAAAAAAAAAAAAGAGCCAACATATGGTTACTCCATTTTATTGTTTCCCTCTGCCATGAAATTGTTATGGTCCAGATAGAGGCACTTTATTCATCCTGTGACCTATAATGAAGAAGATGTGGGCCAGAATTGCATTCAACTCGCAGTGAACTTGAAATAGGAGTAAGGAACAAATCACTGAGATATTGGCATCTTTTCCTTCTAAAGCATAACTGAACCATAATTCCAAGAGACCAAGGCAGAAACTGCAGGTCCTCTTAAAGTTTAGGCTCTGAACTAGGCTCTGCCTAGGATCTCAGTTTCATCCTTGAGATGGTCTTCACCCAGAGGCCATTTCTTGTATTGATATCTTTCTGCTGCCTTGAGAGTCTGAGAATGAGAAATAGTTTTGTTTTTGAACCTGTGGATCCTGGCTCCCTTATATTCCCTCCAAATTGTTATTGAAATCGAAAACTAAAGAGTACATTTTTAAGCTCATTTCTTTCCATTTGCACTTTATTATATGTAGCTAAACAAAATCAACAGGCAGTTTCAACATTCTTCCTGGGAATCTCCTTAGCTGAATCCATAAATTTATTACATATAGTACAGTGTCACTTCTATATTCTGGTGATCAAAGAATTCACAGGCAAGCTCATATTCAAAAGAGGAGGAAATGGATGTGGGTGGGTGTCAAAGAATTTGTGGTTATCTTTCATCTGTCATAATCCTCTCTCTGGCTACAAATGCATTCCTCTCACATGAAAAACACACCCATTCTCTTCTAAGACTATCCAAGTCTCACCCCTTCATGGCATTGATTCAAATTCCAGGATATTATCATCTAAATCAGGTCCTTGTATAGATGAGGCTCTTTGGGTTTGGTCTCTTGAGTATGGTTCCTCTTGACCTGAAGAACTTTGAATTAAAAAACTAAGTTATTATCTCCTAAATACACCTAACATGCAATAGAAAGACACAACAGACACTAAAAAGGGGGAAATAGGGTGCACACAGCAGTTGTTAGTCTAAAGCAATTCTGAAATACAGCCAGGAACATGTTGTTGGTTCCTTGATTTGGGCCCCAGTTTTACTGCCCAGTAATGATTTTCCATGGCCCTTGGTTATACAGTCTAAGAACATTCCATTCCATAGGAAATCAATCAGGTATGCAGCTGAGTACCCTTCTCAGCCTTCTTCCTGTAGAAAGTTGGAGACCCATAATTTTATGCTATTTCCATCCCTTTTATAAGTTGCCAGTACTTCCACAAATTTAATTATCTTAAATATTATGTGAGTTTCCTATAAATAGTACTAGGCTTCACTCCATTAGACAAAAACAACACTCACAGATCTCTTCGTGACAGGCTCTCTCTGACTTCATGTTAGAGTCAGAGTGCTGTGAAACAACACCTTAAAGATGTTTAGAAGCCTTTTTGTCTAGTTGAGAGTCTGCAAGTCATGCCCATAAATCTTTCTTTAGTATTAACAAAAGATCTTGGTCTCATGCTTGAGATGATCTTTACCTTGAGGCCATTTCCTGTATTGAGATCTTTTTGCTGCCTTGAGAGACTGGGAATGAGAAATAGTTTTGTTGAACCTACAGGTTCTGACTCCCTTATTTTACCTCTAAATTATTACTGAAATTGAAAACTAAAGAGTTTATCGCTTTCCATTTATAGTTTTTTATATGTAGGTAAACAAAATCAACTGGCAGCTTCAACATTCTTCCTGGGAATCTGTTTTCCACATTACCTCAGGCAACAGTGTTGACAAACTTTTCACCATTAAGAAGGATATATATCCTCTTCACTCCAGTCTCTAATAACAAGTTCTTTACTTGACTTCAAGGAGTCAAGTTCACTAAGACTCCTTGAGGCTCTTTGAGATCTTGTCTACAACTCAGTCCAAAAGACAATGTCACATATCTTAGTGTTTGTTTTTTTTTTTATGACAACACCCCATTCTAAGTACCAATTTATGATCTGATCATTTATTGTTATATTACAAACCACTTCAAAACTTATAGGAATAAAACAAAAACAAATTTATTATGCTCATAATTATTTGAATTTGGGATTCAGTTAGGGTATAACAGGGACTTTTATTATTTGTCTCTGATGTATAATGCAGCAATAGATAATTTTTTTTTTTAATTTAAATTTATTTATTTATTTTTGGCTGTGTTGGGTCTTCGTTTCTGTGCAAGGGCTTTCTCTAGTTGCGGCAAGCGGGGACCACTCTTCATCGTGGTGCGCGGGCTTCTCACTATTGCGGCCTCTCTTGTTGCGGAGCACAGGCTCCAGACGTGCCGGCTCAGTAGTTGTGGCTCACGGGCCTAGTTGCTCCGTGGCATGTAGGATCCTCCCAGACCAGGGCTCGAACCCGTGTCCCCTGCATTGGCAGGCAGATTCTCAACCACAGTGCCACCAGGGAAGCCTGCAATAGATAATTAATGATGTTATTCTACCCTTTCTCATGATAGTACATAGAGCAAAAAACTTTTCTTTTTAGTTCATAATTTTAGGGATCAAGATGTAGAGCTCTTGTGCTTTGTGCCTAATGCTATGATTGAATGGGACTTTCAGGTAGACTCCTTTAAGGAGTGTGTGTATCTGTAGAAGGAAGAGAGGTGAATATACATGAAAAGAATGGTGGACTGTGGAACATAGCATTATATTCACAATATTTTCTATTTCTTCCTCTGGGAGAGGATTATACTTCTCCACACTATTGATACCTGATAGACCATATAACTTTCCTTGGCCATGAAATTTGAGCAGAAGTGAGGTGTGCCATTGTGAGCAGGAGTTTTATGGTCACCTTAGAATTCTTCCCTTCTATCTCTTCCCTCTGCCATGAGAGTGGTATGTCCTAGATAAGTGTTGCTTCCTCAGCCTTGGACCTGGAGTGAAAAATATGTGCAGCAGCTGATTCATGAAGGACATGTTGTGAGCCAGAACTCAACCTTTGTTGCTGGAAGCCATTGAGATTTCATGGCCACTTGTTACTGCAGCATTACCAAACCTAAGCTGACTCATATAATGACCCTCCAGATCTCTCTTTTTCTGTTGCAGCAATTATAGGGACTGCCTGTCTGGCATGAGTCCCTGTGTAACTATGGGCAGAAGAGCCCATGTGGACCTTCACCAGATTTGTGATAGAAACAATAGCTCAACATTTTTTTTCATTAGCCTCTGAGATCTGGGAATTATGCTTTAAAAAAAAAAGCCTGCAACATAAATAAGCCTATTCTGACTAATAAAGACTTCTCTGAGTATTAATCCTATCTTTGTTGAAAGATTCGATATTTGTTCATTGTGGATTTTTGCACTAATTTTGATTTTTTTAAAAATATTGCATTAAAATAATATTTGTCTTGATTACTGAGTTTTGGGGGACACCCTTAAATTTTGCACTGATGTAAGTGTCTCACTTTCATCCCCTTAACCATGGCCCTGCCCTGAGGGGATGCAGATGAATACAGTTTTGTTCTTGAAGGCCACATGACTTGACCTTATAGATCTTGTATCCAAATGCATTATCTTTTGCCTCAAGTTTAGCATTCATTTTGCTACAATGAAACAAACAAACAAACAATTCTAGATCCTTTTCTTCACAAAAAGAAATCATCTCCTTGTTAAATTTCATTTGGGTATTCTGGGATAAAATGTTGAGAAGTAATAAAAATCTGGAATTCCTTTCCTGTAACTCCAGAGCATGATTTTACTCCAGTTTAGTCTATAAATTGACATGGATTATGAGCTTGTATGGTATTTAGCTTTATGATAATTACCTATTTGAATAGCTGATAAGAGTTAATTTATCCTGAAGACAACTAGAAATAAAAGAATAATTGGGTTATAAAATTAAAGCAATAACATCTGTAGTTTCTACTACATTGAACATATTTGATGTAGAGAATATTTCAATTAGGCTGAAAAAAAACCTGTGAATGCTTTTTCATCTTTATATTCTTCCTCAAAAGATAAAAAGGCCTAGCACACTCAAAAAATAATCAAAACTAGGAAATTTTCTTAACCTCTGGATATTTCACATTTGTTTAGAGAAAAGTATATACTCTTGACCTCAGATACTCTTACATGACCTGTTATTGCTGAAGTGAAATAAGTGGTCAGCTTTCTGTGAGTTTAGTTTAGCAGTATGAATGAGCAATTTCTGCATGATTGATGGCTTTACTTAAATCGGACAGTCATGGATTCCAATCAATTCCATTGATAACTCTCTGTGACTTTGGGTAAGTTGCTTAACCTCTCTGAATCTCAGCTTTCCTACCTATATTCACTCATGATTTTTTTTAATTGAACTGTAGTTGATTTACAATATTGTGTTAGTTTCATGCAAAGTGATTCAGTTATATATATATATATATATATGTATATATATATATAACTGATTATTATATATTTGTATATTTTTCAGATTCTTTTCCATTATAGGTTATTACAAGATATTGAATATAGATCCCTGTACTATACAATATACCCTGTTGTTTATCTATTTTATATTTGGTGGTATATCTGTTAATCCCATACTCCTAATTTATCCCTTCCCACCATTTCCACTTTGGTAACCGTAAGTTTGTTTTCTATGTCTGTGAGTCTGTTTCTGTTTTGTAAATAAGTTCATTTGTACTGTTTTTTTAGATTCTACTTATCACATAAGTGATATCATATAATATTTGTCTTTCTCTGTCTGACTTACTTCACTCAGTGTGATAAACTCTACATGCATCCATGTTCCTACAAATGGCAATATTTCATTCTTTTTTATGGCTGAATAATATTGCATTATGTATATATATATATATATATATACACACACACACACACACACACACACACACACATATATATATACACACATACCACCATCCATTCATCTGTTGATGGACACTTAGGTTGCTTCCATGTCTTGGCTATTGTAAATAGTGCTGCTATAAACATTGGGGTACATGTATCTTTTCAAATTAGAGTTTTCATCTTTTCTGGATATATGTCCAGGAGTGGGATTGCTGGATCATATGGTAACACTCATGACTTATTGATTAAACCAGTGTGAACTGCTGGCCTTCTTTGTTTCAGACACTCTGCTGAGCACTGCGGGGAATGGAAAAGATGTAGTCCCTGATCTCAAATGACTTATGATGAAATATGGACACACTTCTCCACACAAGACAAAATTTGATGTTACATGCAAGTGGTATAAAAGAAAGCAGGCATAAAAAAGGAAGGTAGATATTGCTTCCATTTGGAAAGAGTAGCATACCAATGTGGGGAGAAGGAGTGGGAAGAAGTTTGCCCTGGGTATAGGCAACTATAGAAAATGCAAAAGCAATAATAAAACCAACATGAAATCAATCTGCTTTCTATTTTCACTGTATGGTGGCAATTCTAAATAACATCAGTGATAAAATACTTCTCTCTTTTGGAGCTGACCATTCCTACCCCATATTACAGCACCACCTGGAGGGTTGAAGAAAGGATTCAGAAAGCAGGTTGAAGCCTCGCCTTGAAGCATAGTTAAGGTTTATGGAAGAAATGTGGAAGATCTTTCAAGGCAGATAGGGTTTAAAGTTGGGTGGAGGCCAAATTTCAGAAAAACATGTCTTATACTTCGTAAGTCTTGCTCTACAATGAGTATAGTATTTTAAACCCAATCATTAATATTTAGAGGGAGTTCACTGTTAGCTCTTTAACAGATGCATATTTATTTTTAAGTGTAATTAACTGGCTAGAAGAAGAAATATATGTGAGCTGTAATGCCATATAGTGAAGTGTGGGAAGGAAATCCAAAAAAGAGGGGATATATATATATATATATATAGGCAAGTCAAAACCTTGCACTCAATACCATCAGCTTCTTTCTTTGTTTTCTTTTTTTTTTTTTTAATCCCCACCCCACCGCAGTTCTTTGTTTTCTTATTCCAAAATTGTTTTCATTAATCAAGATAAAATGGTTGACTCAATAATAAATAGGCTCCTAGTTCTAATGTGTTTGACTTAAGAGTTAACAAGACAGTTAGGAGGTGAATTTATATTCTGATATATCAAACTTGGAGCATTTGCACCAATGATGGATAACAGGTGTAGAGTAAAAAGATGGTGGAAGGCAGAAACCTGGTCATAGTTATTATGTATGTATGTGTGTGTGTTTCTTTAACTTACTAATTTAACTTCAGTGCACGTTATTCTTGTTCAGTTATTGCTTCAACTCTAGACCTGACATTTTGGTCTTCCTCTTGAAAAAGCTGCTAAAGTCAGTGGCCCAGCCATAGTGAAGACATGGTCCAAGAGGAATCAGTAACAAACATCTTTTCTACTGTCAGCTATCACCATCCCAGTGGAGCACACCTTCGGCATTTAGATAAGGGATGGTGGATGGGTGCAACTCCAACTTTGTTCTTTGACCACCCTTGGTTTCAAGAGCCTGGAAGTAATGAACACTTAATTTATCTGTTTGTGGGACTGGGTTAGGAAGCACTGAGTAATCCAGTTCACGCTCCCTTATTCCTTGAGCTAACTCAGGGACCATCTGAAACAGATGACAAGGAAGAGTGGCATGTCCTGAAGAGCATGAATGGTTTGGCATGGCTCATACACCGAATGCTCATGGTGCAGTTAAATGAGTCCAGAGAGTAAGCTGGGGAAGGATGCATGTAGGGGAAAGATCAGAGGAGGCATATTTGTTATTCTAAGGGGTTTTGTTTGAATCCAAAGGCAATAGGGGCCTTTGGAGCATAAAAATCAGTGGATGGTAGAGAATATTAGCAATGTCAACATGTTAAAATGTTAGGAAGACTTACCCAATGGTGAGATAGATTACAAAAAGAGTAGGCATGGTTGACATTTTTTTTTTAATGACAGGCTTTCATCTGATAAGGTTTCCCTGTGGTATTGCCTGAGATAGGTGGAGGGTTGAGTAATCTACTCAAGTCCCCTGGGAATACAAGGGAAGACTTTCTATTGCCAGATGGAATCTGGAGAAGGCCATCGCAGTGGTTGACATATCCATCCCCTTTTCTGTGAACATAATTAGGATGTGCTTAGATTCCAAAGATTGGATTAGACTACCTGTAAAGACAACTTTTAGCTTCATAAAAAAATACTTCCCTTAAATTTCTTCCATTCAACTACAGTGACTGAATTTATACTTTTCACGATGTAGAGCCCATTAGTTTCCCTAGACAAAAGCGAAGCATTCCCATTCCCCAACCATTTACAATATCAAACGCTCCTTAGTCCTTCGTGTCCTCTTTTGAAAGCTCCTGTGTATTCCTGAAAAGGTGCATTCGTGGCTGTATTGGTGTGTTTGCTACACTGTGTGTATTGCCATGGTTTTTGCTCCGGCACAAAATCAAATTGGACAGTTTTATGTGCTTTTGGATGAAGTAGCTCCAGTATCAGATTCATTACATTGTATTTACCTTCAGAGGAGCTGCCTTGTGGGCTAATTCCTGAGAGCATAGTGTACAGTACAGCCACTGCTGACTAGCATCTTGCCTAGTCACACAGAACTTTTCTAAAATGACCTATAAACACATGAACTATTTCTGCACATGATGTCTTCCCCATCTTTTCCTGCTCCCTAGAGTCTGTGCATGAAGGAGGATACTGTCTTATAATGCAGTAACTTTCCATGACACTTTATTATTCCAATAGCCATAAAATTACCAAATGCTGCGTCTTCTGTTTTTCTGCATGGTAGCTAGGGAAACAAATTCATGTGCACACCTTTCTTCAGAAAGCAAAACTGACTAAAGGTCAGAGGTTTACCCTTTTATTTTAGTTTGTTTTGGTTTCATTTGGGATTTATCCTGTTTTCACTCTCTTCCTTTGTGACCCACAGCATCAAAATATAAAGATGGTCAATAACTAGAACTGAAAAAATTCAGATGCATTAAATGATATGCAGAAAAGGGCTGATATCCTTTCAATGTCTCCACTGAAAGTTTTAACTTTATTCTCCCTGGAAGGAGGGTTTGGGGATTCACACATTCTATATTCCCATTTTTAACAACCCAAGCTATCATGTTGATACCAAACTAAATTACCAGGACTTAACCACTCTTAAAAGCCCATAGTGGGCTTCCCTGGTGGCGCAGTGGTTGAGAATCTGCCTGCCAATGCAGGGGACACGGGTTCGAGCCCTGGTCTGGGAGGATCCCACATGCCGCGGAGCAGCTGGGCCCGTGAGCCACAATTACTGAGCCTGCGCGTCTGGAGCCTGTGCTCCGCAGCAAGAGAGGCCGCGATAGTGAGAGGCCCACGCACCGCGATGAAGAGTGGACCCTGCTTGCCACACCTGGAGAAAGCCCTCGCACAGAAACTAAGACCCAACACAGCCATAAATAAACAAATACATAAATAAATAAATAAATAAATAAGAGAGCCAAACTTTAAAAAAAAAAAAAAGCCCATAGTGGATCCCCGTTGCTATAAGAACATCCTGGACTCAATCAGTCTTTTCAGTTTCAGCTCTTTCAGCCATGAGCCATTTGACCTCAACTCCTGATTGCTTATCCTTGTAACACCCCATGTGCTTTCAGGCCCATATACCTTTCTACCCTGTATTCCTTCTGCCTGAGATACTCTTCAACTTAGTCCTTTAGAGCAAGACTATAAACTCTGTAGGTCAGGGATCATGTACCTACAGGGTCAAGCCCACAGTTCTATGTATAATAGATGCTCAATAAATGTTTGTTTACTGACTGCCTCACCCAGTGCAAAAATTATCTCTTTCTTCCTGAATTACGTCTTTTGATAATTCTTTCTGTGAGTGTCCAGAAGGGTCTACAGGTAGTATATTATTTTAATCATTGTATATTTGAAAATGCCTTTATTTTTCCTTTACATTTAGCAAGGTAGGATATTATAGGTTATGGTTATTTCTCCTCAGCACTGTGAAGATTGCCTTCTGGCATTAATGGTTGTGGATGAGAGGTCTGCTGACAATGTAATTGTCATTCCTTTGTCGGTAATCTATTTCCTTTCTGGTAACTTAAAGACCATTTTTTCTTGATGTCCTTAAATTTCACTAGTATGCGTCTGGATGTGCATTCATTTTCATTTATTTTACCTGGATTGGGTGCGTCTTTCAGCAAATCCGGAAAATTCTCAGCCATTGTCTTTTTAAATATTTCTACTCTGCCACTCACTTTATCCTATACTTAAAATTTTTCTATTAGATGTATTTTGGAGACTATCAATTTATTCTCTCCGTTTCTTAATTATTGTTTAATGAAAAAATATTTCTATTTCTCTGCATTTTACTGCACTCTCAGTAGTATTTTCAGTTCACCAATTCTTGCTGATTATATCCAGTCTAGAGTTTATATAATCTACTGATTTAAAAATGTTAAATTTAAAAATATTTTTCATTTCCAGCATTTCTAGGAGACACTTTTTAATATATATTTTATAACCATTTGTGTCCCCTCATAACTTCTTGGTTTTTTAAAAGTAATGTTATTTGCTATTTCTTCCCTTTTTTCTTTCAAAGATATGGAACATTAATTAATTAATAATTAGATTTTCACTTTTCCCCCCCAAGTTTATTCACATATAATTGACTTATAATATTGTGTAAGTTTAAGGTATACAATGTGTTGATTTGATATACGTATACATTGCAAAATGATTACCACCATAGTCTTAGCTAACACCTCCATCTCATCATATAATTCCCATTTCTTTTTTTGTGGTGAGAATATTAAGATTTACTCTTTTAGCAATGTTCAAGTGTATAATACAGTATTATCGACTACAGTCAGTATGTTGTACATTAGATCCCCAGAACCCATCTGTCTTATAACTGGAATTTGTACCCTTTGATCAATGTCTCCCCATCTTTCCCCACAACCCCCATCCCCTCCCCAGCTCCTGGTAGCCACAGTTCTACACTTTGTTTCTAAAGCAAACTTCAACCTTTTTTTTTTTTTTGGCTGCGGGATCTTAGTTCTCCAACCAGGGATTGAACCCTGTCCCTCAGCAGTGAAAGCACAGAGTCCTAACCACTGGACTGCCAGGGAATTCCCAAGTTCGACTTTTTTAGATTCCACATATAAGTGATATCATACAGTGTTTGTCTTTCTTTGTCTGACTTATTTCATTTAGCGTAATGCTGTCAAGGTCCATCCAAGTTGTTTGCAAATAGCAGGATTTACTTCCTTCTCATGGCTGAATACTTTTTCATATATATATGATACATATCCCACATATTCTTTATCTATTCAATGAAACTGTTCCTCTCATCCACTATGGTGCATCCAAACTCATATTTTTTCCCCCAACAGTGTGCTGGAACCTCTCCTCTTGAAACCTGGACCTCCACAAAGGCTCTCTCATCTGTGGGTGATTATCTAAGACAGTGTTTTCTGGGGCTCATGGGCTGCAGTTGAGAGGGGCTGGAGCCAGTTCATGGGCCACAGCCAGGACCAAGGTCTGCTTACCTATTACTCCGCACATGGGTTGGTGAGGCTCCTCTCAGGTCCTGTGTGATACTGGATCCCATAGGTCCCTAAAGGTACTTTCGTCCATGGATGGATGCCGAATCTTTGGTGTTGGTTGGGGGGAAGGGGGACAACAATGAGGGGCTTCTTATGCCACCATGATGCTGATGTGACCCTCTGGAACATAATTATTTTAATGTTAACTTCAGATTATTCTATTATTTGCATTATTGTTATTTTCATTAATGATGACTCATTGTTGATTGTTCTTTGTGGATTCTATAGGATTTCTTGCCTTTTTTATTTTTCTTTTGTCCACACCGTGTGGCTTGCGGAACTTCCCTGATCAGGAATCAAACCCGTGTGCCCTGCATTGGAAGTGTGGATTCTTAAACACTGGACCACCAGGGGAGTCCAGGATTTCTCTCTTAACATTAGATCTCACTGAATATTTTATTATTTTGTATTATTGTCTCAACTTCAGTGAAAACCTTTTTTCCCCTCCTCTTTTTCTCTGTGCTCACTCCTCCCTACTTAACCAGTTTTGCAGCTGGCTCTTCATGGCCCCTGGTCCAGAACCCAGTTTTCTCTTACTGGATTAAGGTACTTGTTGATAATATTGCGCTAACATAGATGCAGCTACTGAGCCACTGGACTGCTTGTCCAAGTTTTGGATTGAGGCTATATCTACTCCCTCCTGCCTGCCTTGCTCTCTCATTGTAGTAAGTCTCAGCTTTTTCAGCTTTCTTTCGGAGATGGGAAAAGATAATCTATCTCCTGGGCTCAAGCAGTAATCTCGGTTCTTGTCCCCTTCCTGTCATGGGGAACGTTCAGTCTCCATTTTCTTGCGGGAGCCAAACCCCTGGCCGCCTTTTACTGCTCCAGGAACCCCTCTACCATCTTCCATTTCTGATGACACAGACTGGAGGGTAGGACTTTTATTGTGTGGTTAAAGGAGAGGTTGATTTTTACCTCTCACTCTCATAGGATACAAATAAGGAAGGCTGTTGCTCTAATTACTATAGAAAGTCATCTTATTGCTATACAGACCCATCTTGTGCCCACAAAGAATGTTCGTATTCGGGCAGTGTGTCAAACATACGAACATATCTTTTTAATCTTTGTTTTTTTGTATCTTATATGAATGTGCATCTTTGCTAATTACTTTTTATATTTTGTCATTTGTTGCCATGTATTTGGAATAGCAGTAGGGCTTCAAGACACCTACCTTATAATCCTCCCTTGACCAGAAGTCAAGCTATACATTTTTAACTCCACTCCCTGGTGTAGAAGCAGTGGTGAACTGCCCAGATTCCCCTCAGAACTAAAGCAGTCATTCCTCAGCTTCTGGGAGTGTTGGCTGCTGACGGCTCACAGCTGAGTCACTCTGCCAGAATTGTTTTCAGCTGAAGGGAGTTGCCTTGCCAAAAGTTATAGCCTTTCCTCAGGAGCAGTGAAATTCTAGTGACTGATCAAGTGAAGGCACACAGGCCTGGCTTCCTTCTTCAATTCAGGATCATGACAAAAGGCCATCCCCCCTTCAGAGCTCCCTGTAGGACAAGCTCAGGCCTTCTTGCAACTGCATTTCTTTCCTTTTTTTGAATTGGGGACAAACAATGCTTTTTATTTATTTATTTTTAACATCTTTATTGGAGTATAATTGCTTTACAATGGTGTGTTAGTTTCTGCTTTATAACAAAGTGAATCAGCTATACATATACATATATCCCCATATGTCTTCCCTCTTGCGTCTCCCTCCCACCTATTTCTGTTCAACTTCTTCCTTTTATCAGTTTTGCTTCACTCATTGCTTTCCAGGTGCTAATTCCAAGAGCACCTCTAGTAATCTCCATCTCAGTAGTCTGTGTCTTTGGGGAACTTTATTTAAGACTCTACTCTATGGGTGGAGAATATCTAGGTCTCCCTAAGGGCCTCATCCAGCTGCTTCCTCATAGTAGACATTTGGGAATGTGCGTGGAATAAATCCATGAATAAAAGCAAAGTTAGTCAAATTTGACCTGCTCAGTTTTCCCAAACTACATAATTTTTTCTGATTTTGCTAACAAAACTTGGACCTTCAAAGTCTGAGAAATTAATCTTGGGCCTAGGTAAGATAACATTCACTTACTCTGCAGGTTTCTATTTTAATTGAACTTTAATGTTGCCTGGATGAACCTAGCATGCTTGACACTTGTGTAATACATTGGAAGATGAATTACTTGCACACACAGTATTAATGTGGGAGGTGCAGGCAGATAGCAGTGTGATCAAGAACTGAGCATGGGCTGTAAATCGAAGTTAGGCAGTAGAAAGGAAAGGCAGTGTTGGAAAATAGTAATAATGGTCATTCTTTTTCAAACGTCACTGGGGTTGGGACAGCATCATGGCTTTACCCCTCATAAAGCTGACTCAAAATCTTTGCTGGGGACTCACCTCTTGGGACTGGCAATTAAAAGCCTCCAGGCAACTTTCATCTCAGAGGGCACATTAAGTGAAGCCTACTCTCTGTAGGGAGGGAGCATAGAGAGGGTGATTGATGGGGAGGCCCGCATCTGGAGAAACAGTGTAGTGTGGTGAGGTGATGAATTTCCTAAATGTGTTGTCAGGTGCTTGAGAGTTCTCCATGAGGATATTTAAATAGTACCTTGCCATGTTGGCATTAATAGTAATTAAAATATAAGCATGCCCTGGATCACCCAACAATGGTAGACCCTGTTGTTTACCTATTGTGTCCTATTTCCCAGTCATCTTTTCCAAAGCCTCATCTTTTCTTCAGGTATGCCCATGCCTCACTCAGCCCATGTTCTCAAGGTGGATTCTGGTTTCTTTATGCAAATCATGGCAGTCCTATTTCCCTTGCAATTATTTGTTTCAGAAGCACAGATTTAAGTAAGTAAACTAACATTCCCTGGTGACTTAAAAGTGTGGGGTAGGCTTGAGATTGCCAGGATGACTTTTTATATTGTGGTTGGGGGGAAGATTTTTCTCCCCTATCTCATTCACAGGATATAAAAATGGGAAACCAGTTTCCCTAGTTTTCTCTAGTGACCATGAAGGAAGCCATCTTATGTACATGCAGGAAATCATCTTGTGTAGATGCAGGAAGTCATCTCTGCACGTGCAGGAAATCATCTTGTATACATGCAGGAAGTCATCTGTGTACATGCAGGAAGTCATCTGTGCACATGCAGGAAGTCATCTTTTTTTTTACATTAATTTATTTGTTTTTATTTTTGGCCGTGTTGGGTCTTCGTTGCTGTGCGCAGGCTTTCTCTAGTTGCAGTGAGCGGGGGCTACTCTTCATTGTGGTGTGCGGGCTTCTCATTTTCGTGGCTTCTCTTGTTGGGGAGCACGGGCTCTAGGCACACGGGCTTCAGTAGTTGTGGCACACAGGCTCAGTAGCTGTGGCTCGCAGGCTCTAGAGCGCATGCTCAGTAGTTGTGGCGCACAGGCTTAGTTGCTCTGCGGCATGTGGGATCTTCCCGGGCCAGGGTTCGAACCTGTGTGCCCTGCATTGGCAGGCGGATTCTTAACCACTGCGCCACCAGGGAATCCCCAGGAAGTCATCTTGTACACATGCAGGAAATCATCTTGTGTATATGCGTGAAGTCATGTTGTATACATGTAGGAAGTCATCTGTGGACATGCAGGAAATCATCTTATGTACATGCAGGAAGTCATCTTGCATATATGCAGGAAGTCATCTTGTATATAGGCAGGAAGTCATCCTGTATACATGCAGGAAGTCATCTGTGCACATGCAGGAGGTCATCTGTATACATGCAAGAAATTGTGCAGATGCAGGAAGTCATCTGTGCACGTGCAGGAAATCATTTTGTATATATGCAGGAAGTCATCTGTGTACATGCAGGAATTCTTCTTGTATACATGCAGGAAATCATTTTATGTACGTGCAGAAAGTCATTTGTGTACATGCAGGAAGCCATCTTCTGTACATGCAGGAAGTCATCTTGTGTTCATGCAGGAAATCATCTTGTGTAGATGCAGGAAGTCATCTGTGCACATGTAGGAAATCATTTTGTATACATGCAGGAAATCATCTTGTATACATGCAGGAAGTTATGTACATGCAGGAAGCCATCTTGTGTACATGCAGGAAATCATCTTCTTTACATGCAGGAAGTTGTCTTATGTACACACAGGAAGCCATCTTGTATACATGCAGGAAATCATCTTGTGTATGTGCAGGAAGCCATTTTGTCACCGCATGGAAGCTAATGTGAGTCCGCATACAGAGGGAAGCAGTCAACAAAATCTCAAAAATAAACAGTCCTGATTTTACTCACTGTGGGTTCTGCCTCCCCCTGATTTAATGATATATGAAATAGTACATTTCCTTATTGTTTAAACAGATTGAGTTGAGGTTTCCCTATTACTTACAGGGAATACCGTCGTATTTGACACATATCCTTATGATCAAGTACTGTCTTTACATGTGGTTTATAATTTCACCAAGTAATCATTGGTGCCAATTAAAGGAAGCATTTACCTTTAAAGACCTAGGTAAGCATATCAGGCTGGCAATAGATTGGCATTTCTGATGCTAAAGTAACAATAATGACTTCTGATTGAAGTTGACTGTTTGACAACATGAGTTTGTTCCCTTTCTGTACCAGTATCTCAGTAAAATGATAGTATAGGAATGAAAATGATGTCTAAATATTCAATGATAAGAAGATAAAAAGAGAGCCATGAGAAGAAAGATTTTACCAAATTTCTGGAAGATGGATAAGATATGAAGAATTGAAAACTGGTGAAGCAGAATAAGGAAGCCACAGCCCAGAGTATGTACAGAAAGGAGATTCAAATGAAGAGGGAGGCAATATGCCCTTCCACGTATTTAAGGGTCTCAGCACTATGAAATATCATGTATAAAAGAGGGTAGGATTAAAATTGTGAGGTAGAAAACAAGGTGATTAATCAAAAGTTTATATATGAAACAGTCAAACCCGCTCCACTCTGGAGGGCATAATTCTTGGAAGGTAAGCTTCTACTCTAATACTTTTTTTAAAAGGAGTATTCTCTTCTAGAGAAACTGGAAGGCTCCAGAGAAATGTCTTTTACATTTTATCATTTAGGGGCTCACCAGGTTATGGTTTACTTACTTCCCCAAACTGTTCTCACTTAGAGCAAATTGGCAAAATGAGCAAGGTTCATCTATACCACAGGACCCTCATGAGGTTTAACTGACTTCTTGAGCATGAAGAGTCAAAGGTCTTCAAATGAGAGACCCTCCAACATGGAAGAGAGACATCAAAATGAACAGACACACAACAGGGAACAGGATCCATGCAAAGAACAGGAGGGAACTTCTCCAAACTCTGTGTGTCCTCAGGGAGATTTGAGAAAATATTCAAACAAGCATAGGACACAGTGAAAATGGAATAAACACATGCTAAGAAATTCTCTCCTAGATAGTAAATATGTATTTGTCAGAAGAGAAAATAATTCAATAGCAAAGTTGGAAAATTAGATCTGGGAAATATCTCAGAAGTAGAACACAAAAACAAAGTGGTGGAAAATATGAGAAAGAAACCCAGAGAGTCAATCCAGGAGCACTGAACATCTGACCAAGGGAAAAATGATAGGGGAAGGTAACAAAGAAGTAATGAGGACAGTTCTCCAGAACTGAAGGACTTAATGTTCAGATTGAAAATGTACACCTAGTGCCCAGTGAATTGAAATAAAAACAAAAAACCCACATAGAACATTACCACAAAATGTCATAACATCTATGATAAAAGGGAAACCCTAAAAGCAAAAAAAGAGGAAAAGAAATTCAAACTGAAAACAAGAAGTCAGCATCATACTACTCATCATCAGCTCCAAACATTAGGAGCTTTTGACTTTCAGAGGGAAAACTATTTTGATTTAAGATTCAATACATAGCCCACTTCAGACCTAGGGACACATAGAGACTGAAAGTGAGGGGATGGAAAAAGATATTCCATGCAAATGGAAATCAAAAGAAAGCTGGAGTAGCAATTCTCATACCAGACAAAATAGACTTTAAAACAAAGACTATTACAAGAGACAAAGAAGGACACTACATAACGATCAAGGGATCAATCCAAGAAGAAGATATAACAATTGTAAATATTTATGCACCCAACATAGGAGCACCTCAATACATAAGGCAAATACTAACAGCCATAAAAGGGGAAAACGACAGTAACACAATCATAGTAGGGGACTTTAACACCCCACTTTCACCAATGGACAGATCATCCAAAATGAAAATAAATAAGGAAACACAAGCTTTAAATGATACATTAAACAAGATGGACTTAATTGATATTTATAGGACATTCCATCCAAAAACAACAGAATACACTTTCTTCTCAAGTGCTCATAGAACATTCTCCAGGATAGATAATATCCTGGGTCACAAATCCAGCCTTGGTAAATTTAAGAAAATTGAAATCGTATCAAGTATATTTTCTGACCACAACGCTATGAGACTAGATATCAATTATAAGAAAAAAATCTGTAGAAAATACAAACAACACATGGAGGCTAAACAATACACTACTTAATAACCAAGAGATCATTGAAGAAATCAAAGAGGAAATAAAAAAATACCTAGAAACAAATGACAATGAAAACACGAAAACCCAAAACCTACGGGATGCAGCAAAAGCAGTTCTAAGAGGGAAGTTTATAGCAATACAATCCTACCTTAAGAAACAAGAAACATCTCAAATACACAACCTAACCTTACACCTAAAGCAATTAGAGAAAGAAGAACAAAAAAACCCCCAAAGTTAGCAGAAGGAAAGAAATCATAAAGATCAGATCAGAAATAAATGAAAAAGAAATGAAGGAAACGATAGCAAAGATCAATAAAAGTAAAAGCTGGTTCTTTGAGAAGGTAAACAAAATTGATAAACCATAAGCCAGACTCATCAAGAAAAAGAGGGAAAAGACTCAAATCAACAGAATTAGAAATGAAAAAGGGGACGTAACAACAGACACTGCAGAAATACAAAGGATCATGAGAGATTACTACAAGCAACTCTATGCCAATAAAATGGACAACCTGGAAGAAATGGACAAATTCTTAGAAATGCACAGCCTTCTGAGACTGAACCAGGAAGAAATAGAAAATATGAACAGACCAATCACAAGCACTGAAATTGAAACTGTGATTAAAAATCTTCCAACAAACAAAAGCCCAGGACCAGATGGCTTCACAGGCGAATTCTATCAAACATTTAGAGAAGAGCTAACACCTATCCTTCTCAAACTCTTCCAAAATATAGCAGAGGGAGGAACACTCCCAAACTCATTCTACGAGGCCACCATCACCCTGATACCAAAACCAGACAAAGATGTCACAAAGAAAGAAAACTACAGGCCAATATCACTGATGAACATAGATGCAAAAATCCTCAACAAAATCCTAGCAAACAGAATCCAACAGCACATTAAAAGGATCATACACCATGATCAAGTGGGGTTTATCCCAGGAATGCAAGGATTCTTCAATATACGCAAATCAATCAATGTGATACACCATAATAACAAATTGAAGGAGAAAACCCATATGATCATCTCAATAGATGCAGAAAAAGCTTTCAACAAAATTCAACACCCATTTATGATAAAAACCCTCCAGAAAGTAGGCATAGAGGGAACTTACCTCAACATAATAAAGGCCATATATGACAAACCCACAGCCAGCATCATCCTCAATGGTGAAAAACTGAAACCATTTCCACTAAGATCAGGAATAAGACAAGGTTGCCCACTCTCACCACTATTATTCAACATAGTTTTGGAAGTTTTAGCCACAGCCATCAGAGAAGAAAAAGAAATAAAAGGAATCCAAATTGGAAAAGAAGAAGTAAAGCTGTCACTGTTTGCAGATGACATGATACTATACATAGAGAATCCTAAAGATGCTACCAGAAAACTCCTAGAGCTAATCAATGAATTTGGTTAAGTAGCAGGATACAAAATTAGTGCACAGAAATCTCTTGCATTTCTATACACTAATGATGAAAAATCTGAAAGTGAAATTAAGAAAACACTCCTATTTACCATTGCAACAAAAAGAATAAAATACCTAGGAATAAACATACCTAAGGAGACAAAAGACCTGTATGCAGAAAATTACAAGACACTGATGAAAGAAATTAAAGATGATACAAATAGATGGAGAGATATACCATGTTCTTGGATTGGAAGAATCAACATTCTGAAAATGACTCTACTACCCAAAGCAATCTACAGATTCAGTGCAATCCCTATCAAACTACCACTGGCATTTTTCACAGAACTAGAACAAAAAATTTCACAATTTGTATGGAAACACAAAAGACCCCGAATAGCCAAAGCAATCTTGAGAAAGAAAAACGGAGCTGGGGGAATCAGGCTCCCTGACTTCAGACTATACTACAAAGCTACAGTAATCAAGACAGTATGGTACTGGCACAAAAACAGAAATATAGATCAATGGAACAGGATAGAGAGCCCAGAGATAAACCCATGCACATATGGTCACCTTATCTTTGATAAAGGAGGCAAGAATATACCATGGAGAAAAGACAGCCTCTTCAATAAGTGGTGCTGGGAAAACTGGACAGCTACGTGTAAAAGAATGAAATTAGAGCACTCCCTAACACCATACACAAAAATAAACTCAAAATGGATTATTAAAGACCTAAATGTAAGGCCAGACACTATAAAACTCTTAGAGGAAAATATAGGCAGATACTCTATGGCATAAATCACAGCAAGATCCTTTTTGACCCACCTCCTACGGAAATAGAAATAAAAACAAAAATAAACAAATGGGACCTAATGAAACTTAAAAGCTTTTGCACAGCAAAGGAAACCATAAACAAGACCAAAAGACAACCCTCAGAATGGGAGAAAATATTTGCAAATGAAGCAACTGACAAAGGATTAATCTCCAAAATTTACAAGCAGCTCATGCAGCTCAATATCAAAAAAAAAAACAACCCAAAAGTGGGCAGAGGACCTAAATAGACATTTCTCCAAAGAAGATACACAGATTGCCAACAAACACATGAAAGAATGCTCAACATCATTAATCATTAGAGAAATGCAAATCAAAGCTACAATGAGATATCATCTCACACCGGTCAGAATGGTCATCATCCAAAAATCTACAAACAATAAATGCTGGAGAGGGTGTGGAGAAAAGGGAACCCTCTTGCACTGTTAGTGGGAATGTAAATTGATGCAACCACTATAGAGAACAGTATGGAGGTTCCTTAAAAACTAAAAATAGAACTACCATACGACCAAGCAATCCCACTACTGGGCATCTACCCTGAGAAAACCACAATACAAAAAGAGTCATGTACCACAATGTTCGTTGCAGCTCTATTTACAATAGCCAGGACATGGGAACAACCTAAGTGTCCATCGACAGATGAATGAATAAAGAAGATGTGGCACATATATACAATGGAATATTACTCAGCCATAAAAAGAAACGAAATTGAGTTATTTGTAGTGAGGTGGATGGACCTAGAGTCTGTCATACAGAGTGAAGTAAGTCAGAAAGAGAAAAACAAATACTGTATGCTAACACATATATATGGAATCTTAAAAAAAAAAGATCATGAAGAACCTGGGGGCAAGACGGGAATAAAGACACAGACCTACTAGAGAAAGGACTTGAGGACATGGGGAGGGGGAAGGGTAAGCTGGGACAAAGTGAGAGAGTGGCATGGACATATACACACTACCAAATGTAAAATAGATAGCTAGTGGGAAGCAGTCGTGTAGCACAAGGAGATCAGCTCAGTGCTTTGTGACCACCTAGAGGGGTGGGATAGGGAGGGTGGGAGGGAGGGAGACGCAAGAGGGAAGAGATATGGGGATATATGTATATGTATAACTGATTCACTGTGTTATAAAGCAGAAACTAACACACCATTGTAAAGCAATTATACTCCAATAAAGTTGTTACAAAAAAAATTCAATACATAGCTAAGTATCAATAAATAGGGTGGTAGAATAAAGACATTATCAGACATTATCTCCAGGGAAATGGGAGAACTTGATAGGATACTAAATTTGTAGGAGAGGTTGAACAAAATTTACAATATGCCAAAAGTAATTAGTTCCAAAAAAATTGAACTCCAGGCAGAAAGTCATACGAGAAAGAACATTTAACTGTAGAGAGAAACAGTTGTGTGGTGAACCACGTTTAAACAGTCATAATAATGAAATCACTATTGATTTTCAATTTTCAGAATCAACCTACTGATAAAGCTCCGAGGACTAATTACCATTCTAGAACCAAATGTAAGTATTGTAAATGTGACATTATAAAAGTAACAATTCAGAAGAATTTTGGGAAGTAGAGATAGAAACAGAACTGATATTTTATCTATATTCTCACATGAGGAAGTAGGAAGTAAAAATACACTGTTTTGATGGAAGAAAAAAATAGTTTTTAAAAATGAATTTTAAAAATTAACAAGATCGCACATAATTTTGCATCTTCTGGTTCTTGTATTCACTTAGAAGTATTTTGGCAGGAATAAAAACAAAGATTCCTTTTTGCAATCGAAAGATACTTTGATGAAAGAAGACTTCAGCTTCTAATGTAATTATTAAATGAAAATTTTGATTTGTCATCATGAAAGCAATAATGTATGACTTTCATTGTCACAGGGTAATGCAAAAATAAGAGAGGTGAGCATAATAGATAAAGGATGCTTTTGTATCAAGCGAAGGCCTCATAACATCGTTGTGAGCTGTACAAAAATAAGTTTTGCAGTTAGTTCACACTAAAAATCGGAGGGACATTGCTAAAAGGAAAAGAAACTTGGCTATAGTAATTTATATCCCGTTCACTTAATGGGTGCTGATTTACCACAATATTAAACATGTTACCATCTCATTAAATTGATGTTAAAAAATTAACTTTATTAGTTTTGTGGTTTTGCTACACTGAATGTGCAATTTTTTTAATTGTGAAAAGCAAGGCATTTTAGCTTCATTTGGAGAGCTAAGAAGAGACCCATGTGGATGGCTGTGGGGTCTCATTTCCTTACTACTGTCTTCTCTGCTACTGTAGCAGTGAGTTGGTTCAGCAGCTTTGAATTTGCTCAGTGGCAGAGTAAGCTGAGACCAGAGCTGGGCTACTCTTTCCCCACAAGGTCAGTTCTTTAACCACAAGCTCCATTGTTATATAGTTGCCTAGATCCTTGCTACACATAATGGGATCTGTGGACCCACAGCATTGGCATCCCCTGAGGGATTTTAAGACGGGAAGAATCTTGGGCCTCACCCCAGACCTGCTGAATCAGAATCTGCATTTTTAACAAGATCCCCAGCTGATCCCCCTTGCACCTTAATGTCTGGAAGGCACGGACACTGCCCTTTCCCTGTTACCACGGTCACGTAGAGGAGCAGCATCCATCGCTGTGGAATCCTCACCCGTGGTGCTTCCAGCCTATCTCTGCCCAGTCTGAGCGTCATCGCTCCCTGAGGACAATCATAGATCAGGGGATCATGTGTGCTCTTGTTACTGAGTCCAAACCTGCTTGCTGCACGACAGGCCAATAAATCAGGAGACGAGTTGTTGGGGTGAGGAATAATGACTTTATCTGGAAAGCCAGGACACCGAGAAGATGGCAGACTAATGTCCTAGAGAACCCTCTTACCCCAGTCAGAATTCAGGCTTCTTTTACACTAAAAGGGGGAGGGGTTGTGGCTAGTTGTTGCAAACTTGTTGGTGTCGGAATCCTTTGTTCTTGCAGCTGTCCACATAGGTCAGGTCACAATGTTCCTGTAAACCTCCAATGAGTCAAACGTTATTCTCTGTTCAGCAACTTTTTATCTCTATATGAATGGAAAAGTGTTACACTCTTAAAGGTCAGAGGCTTGAGAATGGGCTACCCTGTATATTTCAGGATCTAGGCAACATTCTTAACTGGAAGCAAAGGCAATAGAATACAAAGGTTAAAGTAAAAGAAACAGATCTAATATGCAGTCAGATTTGTTCTTCCCTACTACACCCTGTCACCTCTACTTGTGTCTCTTAAACTCTCTACTGGTGAGTATGCCTGAGCCCCCATTTACGAACACTTTGTGGAGGTGTGTTGTTTTCATCCGCCCAGATTCCTCATCTGTAAGTCAGAACAGTAATAACAATTTTCTCATAGAGTTGTTGTGAGGCTTACATGGAATAATCCATTTAAAGCACTCCCTGCACAGAGTAACATCTCAGTAAATGTGGTTATAATTATTAGCTATTATCAAAGAATTCCAGGTGATAACATCAGCAGGAAATGGCTTATATGTTAATGGTCTCCAGCCTCAGCTGTCATCAGGTTCATTTCCCTCATCAATAGCTCATTACGTGATTGTCAAGTCACAGATGCTATAAGCCACACACCATCACACCGAATAATAGCAATTATTGCAGGTTTAATGTGTAAAGCATTGCAGAGCCGGTATCCCTTTAATCCTGAGAGGAGTTTGTCTGCTGGGGATGGTGGTGATGAGGGGCAAAGCCTGTGTCGATGGAGAACTCTCTCACCCTCACAGTCCAGTCTCATGAGCTTCCAAGCGATCCTGCCCTGGGTCCCAGTGTTTTACAGAGTCAGAACAGCTCTTTTCCTTTTGTTCTTCTTTTACTCATTTCTTTATGCACTGCCTTCTCCTTAGTCAGCCAGGCATGTGTCCACAGGTGCTGTGTTAGAGCACAAATCTCACATGCTGTGCTGGGAAAGACCTTTTCCCTATTACCACTTCCCACTCTCAGATTGGAGCATTGTAACTGAATGAAACCCTTTCCCCAAGACCCTCTTCTTAAGGTGATCCCTTTCCCAGGTGGATCCTCAGTCCCCCAGACAGGCTTCCAGAAGTCCCTCTCTACCACAGCTGCAAACACACCTCCTCGTCTTGCTTGAATCCCAGGAATGACTGGGGTTAATGTCCATATGGGGGTCCCTCTACACTTGACCGGTTCCACTGAGTTTGGAAAAGAGAACACCTGGGGAGATACGAACATGGTTTCTTAATTTTGAAAGACTACAATGTGAAAGTGAGATTTGATACATGCTCAGGAGGGCAGTCCCAAGATGAATGGAGAAGAAATAATAGAAAGAATGGAAACCACCACTATGACCCCCTTACTTCCTATGTGAAAGGGACAACATGCTGCCCAATGTCATCACATTTAATTCCTCAAACGAGTATTTGTTTAACAGATAAAACTGTGGCTTGCACAGGCTAAGTAACCAAGCTGGGATGAACTCGTATTTGTTTTACCCTAAAATCCACATGCTTTCCATTACATTATATGGCTTCATATGATGGAATCATCTGATGGGTGGTAGTAAATTCCTTGTCATGGAGAGCATTACAGCAGAGGCTGGAGGCTGGAAGGCTTGGACAACCATCCCCAGGCCTGGAATGAAGTCAAGAGCACCCGAGCCTCAGAGCCTGCGCTAATTCCTAGAGCAACACCATAAAGCAAGTGGTCTGGAAGAAGGTTATCAATTCCAGACAAGGTGAGAGAATAAAGAAGAACCAAAACATAAAGCTGAAAGTATCGAGAAGCACAACCAGCTGATATATTATGAGATGAATTGCAGAGATGAAGGAAGATCCAGAGCTGAAAACTGACAGCTCCTTGGCTAAAATCTGCCCATAAACATATCTCGTTTGGTTTTCAAGCATTAATTCCCTTTTATTCATTGCCAGCATCCCAAAATTGGTAGATTGACCCACAAATCCAGATTTCAAAACTTCTCTTGAAAAATGGGAAGATCTGGCAATCCTGGGCCCACATTTCTGCATGGCAACAGCCAGGCGGTGGCTGGTTCTATAAGCAGGGCACATGCTCTCTGATTCATAGGCTTCCACAGCCTTATATTGCCTTATGTCTTTCTATATCTATTTGTTTACATTATCTGCTTAGACTCTGAAAATAACCAAAACGATTTATGTTTTCTGCTGCCATGTGCAGTTCAGCTTAGAAAAAGATAGGCTGCGTTTGCGGCACACCTCAGAGACTCACATTCCCTTCAAGACTCACTTGAAACTACACTCTACAGAGAGTCTGAAAGACAAGCCATTAGGATATTTGCACTGATACAAAACCTTTACTAAAGCATGCTCCAAACAGTGAACTATGCCAGTCACTGAGGGATGGAGAAGTGGGTGAGTTAAAATATGGAAGAAACCAAGATAGGCAAGAACTAGGGCCTACATATTCCTAGCTACCACTGCCTAAAGACAGTAACAATATCCTAGTGAGAAGACATCAATGGTTATTATTAAAATTGTGCATTAGGGACTTCCCTGGTGGTCCAGTGGTTGGGACCGTGCACTTCCACTACAGGGGGCGTGGGTTTGATCCCTGGTCTGGGAACTGGGATCCTGCATTCTGCCTGGCTTGGCCAAAAAAAATTGTGCCTTAGATAGTCCTTTTTTTAAAAATTTTTTTTATTTTTGGCTGTGTTGGGTCTTCATTTCTGTGCAAGGGCTTTCTCTAGTTGTGGCAAGCGGGGGCCACTCTTCATCGTGGTGCACGGGCCTCTCACTATCATGGCCTCTCTTGTTGCGGAGCACAGGCTCCAGACGTGCAGGCTCAGTAGTTGTGGCTCATGGGCCTAGTTGCTCCGCGGCATGTGGGATCTTCCCAGACCAGGGCTCGAACCCGTATCCTCTGCATTAGCAGGCAGATTCTCAACCACTGCGCCACCAGGGAAGCCCTAGATAGTCTTGATTTCTATGGGGGATCATGAGAGAAGAGTTATGAGAGAGAGAGAGGGAGAGAGAGAGAAGGGTAGGGTCAAATTGCATGCAATGTTTTCTACAGCGTGGATTCAGTTATTTTCAACTAATTGTTTTGTTGTTTTTATCAAACTGATTTTTTTAAAAAAAAACACACCAAGTTTTGGTAAGATGAGATACCCAAGCCAGCTTAGTGACCAGATAGGCTGAGAAGCAGCTCCAACATTAGTGGAGGTTCTTGGTTTATAAGTAGTAAAAATTGACACCAGTAAATAAAAAGAAAAGAGGATTTTATTGGAAGTATGTTGAGTACTCATGGCATTGATGGCAAGGCTGGGAAAAGGGATATAGATATAAGTAAGCACCCAGGAGTCCCTGTGGATAGAAATGTAAGTAATTCTTGGGTCCGAGAATCAGAAATTCCTCCCACATCTCACAAGGGTGCCAAAGCTGAAATAGATGAGTCCAATCATTTTTAGTTATTGTGTCATTCTGTTTACGATCCTAATTCCATAGAAGGAGCTTGACAGTTAGCCCCGCTTAGGCCAAAGGTAAGCTCCATAAAGTCAGAATTGAGAAGACTATTATCAATCTATGTTTTCAGCACCAAGGACAGTACTTGAAACAAAGTAGATGCTCAGTGAGTATTTGTGAAATGAACCACTGAACAAATGACAGAATGTTTTCATGCTTTGACTAGGGTAAGATAAAGAAAGCATCTGGGAAAATAGTCCCTAAGCCCAAAGCCAGCGAGGAAGAGATAATTTTCCAAAGGGAAATCAGGGTGATATTATCAAGAGACAATTGAATGGGTGCTGAGCAGCCAATAGAGTGGGATATGTAGAGAGATACTTTTAATTTCCCAGCAAGGTTTATATATAACATGGAAAATTTCAAATCTCTCCCAGTGTTTCACATTTCAACATAGTAACAGAAAAATCAGGGTCAAATGCATCTAAATCCATCCTTGTTTTCCTGTACACACACAGTGGTAGCCAGATTTGGGGTGCTGTTGAATGGTAACCTGAAGTCCCATTTCCCCGCTGTTCTGGTTCTGAAAGGGAAGGCCATATGCTAGTGCCAGCCCTGCCCCGAGTGAGTTCCCAAAGATGCAGGCACATCTCCTCCAAGAACATGCCATATGTACTAGAGGCTGTTCCAAGGAGAAGCAAATTTGCACATCCCACTCAAAGGGGGAATGGAAAGGATGGGTGTGAGGAGCCCCCGGATTCTCTGCTCTTCCTCTGAGGTGCTTTAGGAAGGAGCACACAACTCATTTCAAAGGATCAAGGAAAGAACACCACCTGGGGAGTGGGAAATGGTCAAGAAGGCTCGGATAACAAAGCAGCTTTAGGGTTGATAATGAAACAATGTCGCTTTCTTAAGTTGAGCTGACGGATCATTGTTTTATGGCCCAACACACTCAGTTCACCAGCTGGTCATATATAATTTAGCTCTTAATTATAACTTGTCTTGTGAGGTCCTCAGAATGCTTAATATGTGAGCTTCATTCTGACAGCTGGAGCACAGGCTCAGAGAGTCCTTCAGAACATTCGTTTCAACAGAAGTGGGCTTGCTTTCCGGCCTCTGTTTCAGCTGTAATTTGGAGACCTTCGTGTATTTCTATTACTTAGGTTGGAAGCATGGATGCTGAGTACTGGGAGAACTTGTCTGGAGAAGAAGGGGAAAGAGAGCAGAGAGATGTGAGGGCTCATGGACCTAATCTGACTCAATGCCTTGTTTTTCACCTGGCCTAGGATTAACTTTTTAAAATATTATTTTCAAATTCTATAAAATTTGGAAGTTTTACATACAAATCTGTATTTCTAATTTGTCTTGGAAGCATGTAAATTCTTGTGATAGCAGGCTGGCTGACCCACAAGGGAGCGGAAGTGGAACTGAACTGAATAGTGGTGGCTCCGTTTGGACAGGACCTGAGCTCTCCGCTCGGCTTGGACATCACACAAAGTGTGTGTCTGTGTATGTGTGTGGTGGTGGGGCTACGTAGGTATATGAGTGTGAAACTCCAAATCTACATCTTTATTCCTAATTGGGTGTGTCCTAGGTCTTAAATTACTAAAAGTCTTTTCTCTGCCTCTTTGGATGTGACTAATGACTATTATGGGATATGCATGAGGGTTGGTTAATGACTTGGGAGCAGACTAGGAAGATGTAACATGGGGCCAGGTCTACATATGCCTTGGGGAGAGTTAACCACACTCTGAGTTCATCTTGGCACCTCTTATATTCTGCTTTCAAGTTTTTAAGCAGGAGTGTGGCTTGTAGATAAGACCTAAATCACTTCATTATATGATGCACCAGATCATGAAAGGCCTTGAATGCCATGCTAAGGGTTTATATATGGACGATGAATTTGAAAACACCAAAGCACCCCAAGTTCTTTCACCCCAGAGCGGTTTTACTGTGTGCAGTGCAGGGCCATGTCATGCCAGACACTCTGTTTGAAGTCAGCTGCTCCCCACTGTTGGCCAACAGAGCCATGTAGAATGACTCAGAACTCCAGGGACCCATCATCCACAGAAGGACCTTCATTTTTTTTTGTTTGTACTTTCATATCTTTTGGCCCATCATCTTCCGTTTTGTGAATTTATGTCACAGATATTGGCATATGTGCACGATGACATATGTGTGACCTATTTGCTGCAACCCTTTTGATAACTAGAGCCTGGAAGAAATCTAAGGGCCTATCAATAGGGAAGCTGAACTAATGGGGGCACATCCACACAGTTGAATACTGTGCAGCTATGAAAGGACTTAGATGTCTATGGCTCATACAGAATGATCTCTAAAGTATATTTTAAGTGAAAAGAGCAAGGTATCGATTAGTATTTTTACTGTGTTTCCATTCATTTCAAAAACATGCACTCACTTATTATATAAGGCAGCGTAGTTTTAGGAGGTAAACAACTGCTGGGGAGAGAGCATGGGGCACAAGTGTTGAGAGATAGATGTCCTTTTCATGGTATATCTTTCTGTATTGCTTGCTTATTTTTCCATGTTCATATATTGGGTTTTTCCCAATAATAAATATCAAGTTGTGTGGTTGTGGGCACTTAATTTTGAGCTTCATTTCTCCTAGAGACTGCTTCATTTCTTTTAGGAAAACATCTACACCACACAGTACAGTTTTCTAGAAGGAATCGCTGGTCCTGCTGGCTGGCAGGACAGAGCAGGTCATCCTGGGCTCCTGCTGAGAGCTGGGATTTTTTTTCTTGGAATTCTGGGTGAGAAGAGCTCTCAGGTACTACATGGTGCCTTGTGGAGCTGCTTGGTAAGTGGGCCAAGAAGATACAGAGCCAGATAATGATTCTGTGCTACTTTCCACATCTTGTCTTGCTGTGACAACTCCTGCCTGAGACTGTCTCCTTCCACATATCAAATGGACATGATACTATTTGTCCTTCCCACTCTGGGGACATTTCAGGAAATAAAATAGTGGAGATAAAACTCTATCTTGGAGGACTATGTCCTCTCTTGCGGGAGACAAGGGATGTCCTTTGTCCCCCCCAAAGGACAGAGGATGATGGATCTCTTGCCTCAACACTTAGGATATAAGCAGAGTAGGGTAGGGTGAGTGGGACTAAGTTTGAGACCATGAAGGACTGGCAAGGGGATTATAGAAGATAAATTCCTCTGCAGTCAAAAGGGGAAAAGGAATTCTGGGGAAAGGAAAGGTACACACGCATCTTAGAATTGGTTGCATTTTAGGAGAAATGAGTAGCTCAGAGTGACTGGGACACTGGCTGAAATGGGAGAAGCAACTAGGGGTGAGGCTGGAAAGTTCGGTAGGGAGTATAGAGTTTATTCTGGAAAAAACTGATTCCCAGGAGATTTTTAAAAGAATATTTATTTATTTATTTATTTTAATTTTGGCTGCATGAGATCTTAGTTGCGGCACGTGGGATCTTTCGTTTCAGTACGCGGGCTTCTCTCTACTTGTGGCACGCGGGCTCAGTAGTTGCAGTACGCGGGCTTAGTTGCCCTGCGGCATGTGGGATCTCAGTTTCCTGACCAGGGATCAAACCTGCATCCCCTGCATTGGAAGGCAAATTCTCAACCACTGGACCACCAGGGAAGTCCCCAGGAGTTTTTTTATATAAGAGAATAATGATATAATTTTATTTGACAAAGATAACTAGCATATATATAAGGTATAGTTACTAGAACAAATTCCTCCTGGCTAGAACCAGGAGAGAGACAATTATTGTAATGACACTTTCTAGCTCCAGATAATAAACCCTAAAGGAAGGCTGTGACAGTAGGGATAGAGGGGTGAGGGCTAATCTGAAAGGGATTTGTGGAGTAAAATCCAATAGCTTGGTGAGCGACTAAATGCAGAAGTAGGAGGAATGTCAACAGTGACTTTGTTTGGCTTGGAGAAAACAGTGGCTCGGTTCCAGGAGACAGAGCACACAGCTGGAAGAATAGTTTTTGACCTTGAAGTTTGAAATCTTTGTATTTCACCCACAATAAGTGTTGCCTGTGAGGGAATGCCCTCTGATTGCATGAATTTACTTGACCAAACATTTACTAAGTCCTCACGCTGGGACCTGGAACAGGGATTGTGTCAGGCGTGAACGTCAAGAAAGTCTTTGGAATTTAATATTTTAGATCTCTCTCCCTCTCTTCCAATAGAACCAGAAAAGATATTTCCTCCCTTCTAAAGAACCATGAAAGCATCCATAACAATTAAAAAGAAATAACATTATTCTTCTTGAAGATCAATTTCAAGCCCTGCCACTTCAGGGCAATGTCCCTTCTTCCTCAGTGGCAGTAACTTGGGGGTTACCCAGGAAAGACAGCAAGGAGATGACTAAATTATGAGCAAAATCAGTCAACAAAGACCGAGTAAGACTAGCAAGGATCATAGTTGCTGAGTGGGAAAATACTTTCACTTTGTTGCAAGCAGCTCAGACCCAAGGGAAATGGGTGAATCTTTGGAATTTCTGGGAGGGACAAAGTGAAACAATGGGGGATCAACACTCAACTGGCAGACTGGCTTCTCTTGCCGCTGAGGGTCCTGCTCAGTGACACCCTGACAAGGCATCTTGGCCCTATTGGGATATGGTTGTCACGCTGTCTTGGTGAGGGCAATTCCTCCTCTTGTCAGTTTCCTGGAATCTGCTGGAATTTCTTTTGCCTCAAGCAGGATTTAACGAGCTGGGGAGGTTTTTGCCCTGTTGCTTTTTCTGCAGCTCTTTTCTTGTTCTGGTGCCAGCGGGGCCCTCGTCCTTCTAGGATTCCAAGCTGTAGCTTCTGGGAAGGCTGACGTAATGGTTCTCAGCCTCAGAATAGAAGACCTACTTTCTGATACATCTCTCTGGTGTACGTTCACCTTGCTGACTCTTCTTTCCTCACTTATCAACCCTGGTAAAGACCTACTGACACTTGTCAGCATCTTCCCCGTGAAGATCCCTCCTTGGACCGCCTTTCCTCTCTGCCTATCACTCTATACTTGGGCTGCTCCATTAAATTGTGTGTTTTCAGCTAATGGATCTATATACGGAGACTCCAAAACACTCATTTCCAGGCTCAATTTCTTGCCTGAATTCTGGCCCAGCATTCATTCATTCATTCAGAAAGTGTTTATTGATCGTCTACACTACACAGGCTCTGCCTTAGGCACTGGGCATATAACAAGATGGACACGGTTGACCCTCATGGAATCTCTGTCAATCTTCTAGCTGTCTGTTAGACATTTAGTCTTGCATGTGCCTCATTCCTGTCCTAGACCAGATATAGATCTTTGTCCATCCAACCTATCCCTTTTCCTGGCAGATTTCTGTTAAGGGCATCAGTCTCCTAGTCGTCTGAGGTTGAACTTCATTTTCATTCTTCCCTCCTCTCTCTCTTAACCTCATATCGAATCTGTTGCCCAGCTTTATTGATTCTGCCTCATTTCCCTAATTTGATTCTTCCGCTCCTTGCCCACCTTTACCACCTTAGTTAAGTTTTCATCATTCCTCACCTGTAGAGCTTCTTGACTGCTTTCAAAGATTCTGATCTTTTCTCCCCTCCACTCAAAATTGTTGCAGACCTTCTTGTTATTTAATGACCATCCATGGCTCCCCATCATCTTGAAATAAAACCCTCAGCCATGGTCTCTCAGCTGCATGATTTGCTCCTGGCCTGCCTTTTGGAATGTATTTGCAAGTAGCCTTCAGCAGAGCTTCCCTGGAAGAAGGAAGAAAGGAGGAGAGTAGAGGAAGGAGGGAGACACGAGGAAGAGGATATTCAGGCACATTGGGAACAGCAGATTGAGTGTCTACAATGTGCATGGTTAAACTGTGCTAAACTGTGCTAAATGCTTTATTTTATTTTATTTTTTTCATCCTACTACCACCCCCCCCACCACCCGCTTTCCCCCCTTGGTGTCCATACATTTTTTTCTCTTCATCTGTGTCTCTATTTCTGCCTTGCAAACTGGTTCATCTGTACAATTTTTCTAGATTCCACATATATGTGTTAATATACGTTTTTCTCTTTCTGACTTACTTCACTCTGTATGACAGTCTCTAGGTCCATCCACGTCTCTACAAATGACCCAATATTGTTTCTTTTTATGGCTGAGTAATATTCCATTGTATATATGTACCACATCTTCTTTATCCATTTGTCTGCCGATGGGCATTTAGGTTGCTTTCATCACCTGGCTATTACAAATAGTGCTGCAATGAACATTGGGGTGCATGTGTCTTTTTGAATTATAGTTTTCTCTGGGTATATCCCAGTAGTGGGATTGCTGGGTCATATGGTAATTCCTTTTTTTTTTTTTTTCAGAAATATTTGTTTAATGAATGAGTAAGTTGACTCCTCTCCCAATAGATATTGATACACAGGGCCACTATTCCAGAGAAAGTTCCTGTGATTAATAGAAATACAACATGAATCATAATAACCATGATAATAGTGGCACTGGTGGTGATGGCAGCTACTACTATTTTTCTTGAGTGTAATAAGAGTGTCTGAGTGTCAGGAACTTGATATATATAAAATATCAGATCTCTTTAAAACCTTTAAAATTAAGTGTTATTATCCATACTTTACAGCTGAGACAAGTGAAGCCCAGATAGATTGCATAGCCTGCAGGTGTTGGAGCTGTTGACCCCAAACCTTGCTATGTATCGTATTTCTTCTTTTTTTTTTTTTAACATCTGTATTGGTGTATAATTGCTTTACAATGTTGTGTTAGTTTCTGCTGTATAACAAAGTGAATCAGCTATACATATACATATATCCCCATATCTCCTCCCTCTTACATCTCCCTCCCACTCTCCCTGTCCCACCCCTCTAGGTGGTCACAAAACACTGAGCTGATCTCCTTGTACTATGTGGCTGCTTCCCACTAGCTATCTGCTTTATGTTTGGTAGTGTATATATGTCCATGCCACTCTCTCACTTCATCCCAACTTACCCTTCCCCCTACCCATGTCCTGAAGTCCATTGTCTATGTCTGTATCTTTATTCCTGTCCTGACCCTAGGTTCGTCAGAACCTTCTTTTTTTTTTAGATTCCATATATGTGTGTTAGTGTACAGTATTTGTTTTTCTCTTTCTGACTTACTTCACTCTGTATGACAGACTCTAGGTCCATCCACCTCACTACAAATAGCTCAATTTCGTTTGTTTTTATGGCTGAGTAATATTCCATTGTGTATACGTGCCACATCTTCTTTATCCATTCATCTGTCGATGGACACTTAGGTTGTTTCCGTGCCCTGGCTATTGTAAATAGTACTGCAATGAACATTGTGGTACATGACTCTTTTTGAATTATGGTTTTCTCAGGGTAGATGCCCAGTAGTGGGATTGCTGGGTCATATGGTAGTTCTATTTTTAGCTTTTTAAGGAACCTCCATACTGTTCTTCATAGTGGCTGTATCAATTTACATTCCCACCAACAGTGCAAGAGGGTTCCCTTTTCTCAACACCCTCTCCAGAATTTATTGTTTGGAGATTTTCTGATGATGCCCATTCTAACCTGTGAGGTGATACCTCATTGTAGTTTTAATTTGCATTTCTCTAATGATTAGTGATGTTGAGTGGCTTTTCATGTGCTTCTTGGCCATCTGTATGTCTTCTTTGGAGAAATGTCTATTTAGGTTTTTTGCCCACTTTTGTATGGGGTTGTTTGTTTTTTTAATATTGAGCTGCATGGGCTGTTTATATATTTTGGAGATTAATCCTTTGTCTGTTGATTCGTTTGCAAATATTTTCTCCCATTCTGAGGGTTGTCTTTTCGTCTTGTTTATAATTTCCTTTGCTGTGCAAAAGCTTTTAAGTTTCATTAGGTACCATTCGTTTATTTTTGATTTTATTTCCATTACTCTAGGAGGTGGATCAAAAAAGATCTTGCTGTGATTTATGTCAGTGAGTGTTCTTCCTATGTTTTCCTCCAAGGATTTTATAGTGTCCAGTCTTACATTTAGGTCTTTAATCCATTTTGAGTTTATTTTTGTGTATGGTGTTAGGGAGTGTTCTAATTTCATTCTTTTACATGTAGCTGTCCAGTTTTCCCAGCACCACTTATTGAAGAGGCTGTCTTTTCTCCATTGTATATCATTGCCTCAGATTAGTTGACCATAGGTGCGTGGGTTTACCTCTGGGCTTTCTATCCTGTTCCATTGATCTATATTTCTGTTTTTGTGCCAGTACCATATTGTCTTAATTACTGTAGCTTTGTAGTATAGTCTGAAGTCAGAGAGTCTGATTCCTCCAGCTCTGTATCCTGCTACTTTACCAGATTTATTGATTAGCTCTAGTAGTGTTCTGGTGGCATCTTTAGGATTCTCTATGTATAGTATCATGTCATCCGCAAACAGTGACAGTTTTATTTCTTCTTTTCCAATTTGTATCCCTTTTACTTCTTTTTCTTCTCTGATTGCTGTGGCTAGCACTTCCAAAGCTATGTTGAATAATAGTGGCAAGCGTGGACATCCTTGTCTTGTTCCTGATTTTAGAGGAAGCTCTTTCAGGTTTTCACCATTGAGAATGATGTTTGCTCTGGGTTTGTTGTATATGGCCTTTATTATGTTGGGGTAGGTCCCCTCTATGCCCACTTTCTGGAGAGTTTTTATCATAAATGGGAGTTGAATTTTGTCACAACCTTTTTCTTCATCTACTGAGATGATCATATGGTTTTTATACTTCAGTTTGTTCACATGGTGTATCACATTGATTGATTTGCATATATTGAAGAATCCTTGCATCCCTGGGATAAATTCCACATAAATCATGGTATATGATCCTTTTAATGTGTTGTTGGATTCTGTTTGCTAGTATTTTGTTGAGGATTTTTGCATCTATATTCATCAGTGATATTGGTCTGTAATTTTCTTTTTTTGTGACATCTTTGTCTGGTTTTGGTATCAGGGTGATGTTGACCTCATAGAATGAGTTTGGGAGTGTTCCCTCCTCTGCAATTTTTTGGAAGAGTTTGAGAAGGATGGCTCTTCTCTAAATGTTTGATAGAATTCACCTGTGAAGCCACCTGGTCCTGGACTTTTCTTTGTTGGAAGATTTTTAGTCACAGTTTCAATTTCATTACTTGTGATTGGTCTGTTCATTTTTTCTATTTCTTCCTGGTTCAGTCTTGGAAGGTTATATGTTTCTAAGAATTTGTCCATTTCTTCCAGGTTGTCCATTTTATTGACATAGAGTTTCTTGTAGTAGTCTCTTATTATGCTTTGTATTTCTGCAGTGTCCGTTGTAAATTCTTTTTCATTCCTAATTTTATTGATTTGAGTCCTCTCTCTATTTTTCTTGATGAGTCTGGCTAAAGGTTTATCAATTTTGTTTATCTTCTCAAAGAACCAGCTTTTAGTTTTATTGATCTTTGCTATTGTTTTCTTGGTTTCTTTTTCATTTATTTCTGCTCTGATCTTTGTGTTTTCTTTCCTTCTACTAACTTTGGGTTTTGTTTGTTCTTCTTTCTCTAGTTCTTTTAGCTGTAAGTTTAGATTGTTTATTTGAGATTTTTCTTGTTTCTTGAGGTAGGATTGTATTGCTATAAACTTCCCTCTTAGAACTGCTTTTGCTGCATCCCATAGGTTTTGGATCATCATGTTTTCGTTGTCATTTGTCTCTAGGTATTTTCTGATTTCCTCCTTGATTTCTTCAGTGATCTCGCGATTATTTAGTAATGTATTGTTTCGCCTCCATGTGTTTGGTTTTTTTACGTTTTTTCCCTGTAATTGATTTCTAATCTCATAGCGTTTTGGTCAGAAAAGATGCTTGATATGATTTCAATTTTCTTAAATTTACCAAGGCTTGATTTGTGACCCAAGAATGTTCCATGTGCACTTGAGAAGAAAGTGTAATCTGCTGTTTTTGGATGGAATGTCCTATAAATATCAATTAAATCTATTTGGTCTATTATGTCATTTAAAGCTTTTGTTTCCTTATTAATTTCCTGTCTGAATGATCCATCCATTGGTGTAAGTGAGGTGTTAAAGTCCCCCACTATTATTGTGTTACTGTTGATTTCCTCTTTTATAGCTGTTAGCATTTGCCTTATGTATTGAGGTGCTCCTATGTTGGGTGCATATATATTTATAATTGTTAGATCGTTTTCTTGGATTGATCCCTTGATCATTATGTAGTGTCCTTCCTTGTCTCTTGTAACATTCTTTATTTTAAAGTCTATTTTATCTGATATCAGTATTGCTACTCTTGCTTTCTTTTGATTTCCATTTGAATGGAAATCAAAATCATTTTCCATCCCCTCACTTTCAGTCTCTTTGTGTCCCTAGGTCTGAAGTGGGTCTCTTGTAGACAGCATATATATGGGTCTTGTTTTTGTATCCATTCAGCAAGACTGTGTCTTTTGGTTGGTGCCTTTAATCCATTCACGTTTAAGGTAATTATTGATATTTATGTTACTATTACCATTTTCTTAATTTTTATGGGTTTGTTTTTGCAGGTCCTTTTCTTCTCTTATGTTTCCCACTTAGAGAAGTTCCTTTAGCATTTGTTGTACAGCTGGTTTGGTGCTGAATTCTCTTAGCTTTTTTTGTCTGTAAAGCTTTTTGATTTCTCTGTCAAATCTGAATGAAATCCTTGCCAGGTAGAGTGGTCTTGGTTGTAGGTACTTCCCTTTCATCACTTTAAATATATCGTGCCACTCCCTTCTGGCTTGTAGCGTTTCTGCTGAGAAATCAGCTATTAACCTTATAGGAGTTCCCTTGTATGTTATTTATCGTTTTTCCCTTGTTGCTTTCAATAATTTTTCTTTGTCTTTAATTTTTGTCAATGTGATTACTATGTGTCTCAGCCTCTTTCTCCTTGGGTCTATCCTGCCTGAGACTCTTTGTGCTTCCTGGACTTGGGTGGCTATTTCCTTTCCCATGTTAGGTAAATTTTTTACTATAATCTCTTCAGATATTTTCTTGGGACCTTTCTCTCTCTCTCCTCCTTCTGGGACCCCTATAATGCAAATGTTTTTGCGTTTAATGTTGTCCCAGAGGTTTCTTAGGCTGTCTTCATTTCTTTTCATTCATTTTTCTTTTTTTTTTAATTTTTAAATTTTTTTAATGATATTCTTGTCTGCTTACATTCTTTTTATGTATGTATGTATGTATGTATGTATGTATGGCTGTGTTGGGTCTTCGTTTCTGTGCGAGGGCTTTCTCTAGTTGTGGCAAGCGGGGGCCACTCTTCATCGCGGTGCGGGGGCCACTCTTCATTGTGGTGCGCGGGCCTCTCACTATCACGGCCTCTCGTTGCTGAGCACAGGCTCCAGACACGCAGGCTCAGTATTTGTGGCTCACGGGCCGAGTTGCTCCGCGGCATGTGGGATCTTCCCAGACCAGGGCTCGAACCCGCGTCCCCTGCATTGGCAGGCAGATTCTCAACCACTGCGCCACCAGGGAAGCCCTCATTTTTCTTTATTCTGTTCTGCAGCAGTGAATGCCACCATTCTGTCTTCCAGATCACTTATCTGTTCTTCTGCCTCAGTTATTCTGCTATTGATTCCTTCTAGTGTATTTTTCATTTCGGTTATTGTATTATTCTTCTCTGTTTGTTTGTTCTTTAATTCTTCTAGGTCTTTGTTAAACATTCCTTGCATCTTATTGATCTTTGCCTCCATTCTTTTTCCGAGGTGCTGTATCATCTTCACTATCATTATTCTGAATTCTGTTTTTGGAAGGTTGCCTATCTCCAATTCATTTAGTTGTTTTTCTGGGGTTTTATCTTGTTCCTTCATCTGGTACATAGTCCTCTGCCTTTTCATTTTGTCTATCTTTCTGTGAATGTGGTTTTCATTCCACAGGCTGCAGGACTGTAGTTCTTCTTGCTTCTGCTCTCTCTGTGCTACATGCTTTATATACAATAGTCCTCCACCACTGCATCTGTGGGGGATTCTTTCCAAGATCCCCAGTGCATGCCTGGAATGGCGGATAGTATTGAACCCTATACCCAAGGGTTTGTATCCTAAACACAAACACTGCAATACTGGGACAGTCCATCTGATAACAGAGTTGGCTATTAAGTGTCTAATGGGCAAGATATGCTGGACAAAGGGATGATTTATGTCCCAGGCAGGACAGAGCAGGACAGAGTGAGATTTCATCATGCTACTCAGAACAGCATGCAATTTAAAACTTATGAACTGTTCATTTCTTGAATTTTCCATTTAGTATTTTCTGACTGCAGTTGGCCACAGGTAACTGAAACCACAGAAAGTGAAACCGCAAATAAGGGGGGGATTACTGTATACAAGGCTATGTAATAATCCTCCCCAAGGGGCAGATTTTTATTCCTCTTTTTTTTTAATTGAAGTATAGTTGATTTACAATGTTGTGTTAATTTCTGCTGTACAACAAAGTGATTCAGTTATACATATTATAAGGGGCAGATATTTTTTAATATCCCATTTAACTATAAGGAAAGAGAAATTCTGAGAGTTTAGACAATTTAGCCAAGGTAAATGAGATAATAAATAATAATGGCCCACATCCATTGAGAATTTAAAAGGGTCAGGCACTGCCAAGTGTTTTACCAACATTATTTCCAAGAGGTAGGTGCCCTTAGGAGTCCCATTTTACAGATGATTAAACTGGGGCACGGAGAGGTGAGTGACATGCTGGGGCTGAGACTTTCCACCCTCTGTGTGGTGTAGCCAAAACAAACTTTCAACCTATGTCAAAAAATTTTTTAAAGCAATTTAAATAGATACTGAATTCTTCTATAGGAGCAGCAAAGGGAATTCTATTGCTGGATATAAAGAGAAGCCTCTTATAATCTTCTCTCTCCACCTTTCTTCTAAGAGTTCACACATCATAAGCATGGCTGGTACCTATAGTTTCTCCCCCAGCTCCCCCATTGCTACCCGCCCACCCCTTTCCTCCTTCCATCTCAGATCTCTTTTCTCGTGGAAATATCTCTGTTTCTTTTAAAATAAAAATCCATCAAGACTTTCTTGGCTTTATCCAATTCTCCCCTCTACACCAAATACCCCAAACCAATGGGCTGTATTCAACCACCCCAAGTGTTTTTGTCCGGCGAACACAATTTTTAAAATAATTTTAGGTAACACTGAAAAATCGGTGGCTTTCACACTGGCTTCCAAATTTCTGGCTTGCCTTTGCCTCATTTCTGAAAGATGTAGTAAGAGTGGTCCTGCATCCCTGGCCACCCAGTCACACACAGTTTCCAATTTGTCTCATCCCCCCTGTTCACCACCACTGTCTCCTCATCTCTGAATCTTGATTCCATCCATGCTTGTTTCCAGGTATCCTTAAAGATAAGAAAGTGAAAGGTAGAGAGACATGTTGACACACTGCATGTGTCAAGACCCCATATTTTCCTTTGGATGCAAACAGTAATCATCCATGTTTGAAGATTAAAAAGAAAAAAAAAGAAGATCAAGAGTCTTTGAAAAAAGAATACAACCCTGGCTTCTTTCTCATCTACATATTCCTGTCGGCACTTGAGTTTATGATCTCTAGATCAGATTGACAGAACAAAAAGACCCCTTCTCACTCACCCAAGACCAGATCAAATGAACAACCAAAACCCAGTTGATCAGACAAACACAGAAACCACTTTAGGAGGGGAGGTGGGAGGAGAGAATTTGTGGATTGCATGTTGATGTTTCCACCCATTCTAGTTGCAACTTTCAATCGCCCTTACCTTGTAACAAACAAACTCCTTCCCAACAAAAATCCCCAGCTGTTAAGTGTTCTAGATGTTATTTGAATTTAAGTAAGATGACTTCTTTGGCAGCTACCTGGCAGCCCACAGCTTTTACGACATGTTTTCTGATACAAACTGTTTCACAAAGAGCTTGTATCTTTTTACTACCAAGCATTACATTCTGAACAGAAAACTTAATAAGATTTTCAGCGGCAATTTTAAGAGGATCTATGGTACGACTTAACAGCAACAGTGATCTATTCTTTTTAGTGCAAGTGTAAAGACCTGAGAGAAATAGCATTTTCAGTTTGACTTTATGGCCCTCCCAAGTTGTGTTCAAGTTAAGTGAAAGTTAAAAATTGGTGCTGGGGAAAGAGCAAAGATTTTGGGCTCAAACTGATTTGAATTCCACTGTTATTCACTTATGAACTATTGCACTTTGGGCAAGTTGCTTAAACTAATTTGTGCCTCGGTTTTCTCATCTATTAAAGGGAAAAATTCCACTGTATAGGATTATTGCAGCAAAGCTTTGTGGTACAGGGCCTGATACATAGTAGTTGCCCTAAATGCTTTAAGTTGTATGTGACAGTAGCCCAACTCAAGCCAGCTTAAGGAAAAATGAGAATTTCTTGGCTTGCCTAACTGAAAAGTTCAAGAGTATATCGGCTTCAGGCATAGCTGGATCCAGGGGCTCCAGCAATGTCATCAGGACTCAGTCTTTCTCAACCTTTGGGCACTGTTTTCTTCTGTGTTTGACTTTGTTTTTCACTGAGCCAAGCAGACTAGCTGGTTATTTTTTGGAGCAAGCAGAACAGAGCTCTGAAGAAATATAGACCAAGACATGTAAAGCCTGGTTGACAGCCCTCTTTAGACAGGGCAAAGCTAGTTTGGGCAGCATGGTTTCCATGTGGGATGTCCTAGTGGGAGTGGCATTCAGGGCCAGCATAAGGACCCAAGACATTGCATCTTCATCAAAGCCACACAGAATAGGCAGATCCAAGACTATAATTTCTGTTTTGACAGATAAGGAAACTGAGGCTCTGTATTAGCTTCTTATTGATGCTATAACAAATTACCATAAACTTAGTGGCTTGAAACAACACAAAAGAAGTTCAAAATGAATCTTACTGGGATAAAATCAAAGTGCCAGCAGGGCTGCATTCCTTCTGAGGCTCTAGGAAAGAATCTGTTTCCTTGCCGTTTCTGGCTTGTAAGGGCCACTAGTATTTCTTGGCTCATGACCTGCTTTTCATCTTCAGAGCCAATAGCACAGCATCTTTAAATCTCTCTGACACTGACCCTGACCCTCCTGCCTCCCTCTTTCCTTTATAAGGACTTCTGTGATTATATTGGGCCCACCTAGATAATCCAGGAAAATCTTCCCATCTCAAAATCCTAAACGAATGACATTTGTGAAGTCCACTTTGCCACGTAGGGTAACATATTCACAGGTTTCAGAGATTGACATGGACATCTTTCAGGAGACCATTATTCAGCCGGTCACAGGCTGATAAAGGTAGAAGTTTCCTGGTCAGTCCTTAAGGTAACAGCTGAGTCATGACTAGAACTGAGGTTAATGGTTCTAAATTAAGACAGTGCAGGTGAGAATCCTGGCAGAGTAGCTGGATGGCCTCAGTTAGGCTTCTCTGAGCCTCTGTGTCCTCACCTGTAAAATGGTGATAATGTTATTAAGTGAGACACTATTTAAAAGTGTCTAGCACAGCATCTGATCAGGAGCAGAAAACTAGTGATGCTAGGCATTCCTGCTATTTTTAACAGCCCTGAACGAGCAGGTGCTTTTGAACGTTTGGCTCTGGGAAAACTAGGGAAGAGCCAGTGGCATGATGGGGTGCCAAGAGCATGGGATTTGAGTCTGCCGTATGACCGTAAAGAACTTGAAGTTCTCTGAGTTCCAGTTCCTTATTCATACATGAAGATAATAGGTCCTTCCCTCACAGAGTGAAGTGGAGAACATCTACCTGGCGCTTGGCATCCTCAGTCAAACACCTCCTGCTGTCACCGCCTTCCTTTTATCTTCCTTCTCAATTTATATCTTTCACTTTTTCTTTTCTCCCTCTCTTCCTTTCTGTCTTTCTTTCTCCTGTTTTCCCTTCCTCCCTCCATCCTGCTCTGATTTCCTTCTCTCCTTTCTTCCTCCCTACCTCCTTCCTTTCCTCTCTCTCTCCCTTCCGTTGCCCATTCTTGAGACGTCCATTTAAGAGCAGTTGATCAACTTCAGGGACTTCTGGTGTCCGCTCTTGGTCTCCCCTCTTATGGGTCATAGCAACCCATTCTTCCCACTCATCAGTTTCTCAGTTGTGCAATCTAAATGCTAATGATCCCTGCCTAACCTGCTCCCCCTCTACTGATACAACTAAACACACCCTAGAAAAACTGCCCAGAAGGAAACAGGATCTACTCCCCCCACCCCCACCCTTTGTGCAGGGTGTGGGCTGGAAACCGTGCCATCTTTGGAAACTTCTGACAGTCCAGGAAGGCGGGGGGAGTCCTTCATCTGGAGTCCCCCAGAGCTTCTTCCTCCCCAGCAGGACCCTGTTTATCAAGCTGCCCAATGCCCACCCAGATGCCCTCATTCCCTTTCATGCACTGGTGGTTTTCAGTCTGATATTGAAAGTGCAATATGCTTGCCAGTAATGATGTCTTATTGGAGTGTAAAGATTTTCCCATTTCACTGCTTTATCCTGAATTTAAAATGTTTTGAAATTCACTTACATCGGAGAGGACCAGCAGCCGAACGTTTGCTGTAAATAAACTGGGGGCTTCTAAGGGGTTATCTCTGAAATGGGAGATGGGATAGGTTACTGCTCTCCTGCGGGCTGGGCAGAATCAGTGGCAGAGTTTTTCCATCACAAGGACCCGGCAGCTTTTATGCTTCCAAGTGCTGGTCTGGGTGTGAGGGCGCTCTGGCCTTGTGTTTTGAATCTATTCAATTGAAGTTTGTCCAAGGTGTTGAGTTGGAAGATCACTGAGCTCTTGAACACCTGCTTGGAAAATCAGAAAATCTTAAAGCTAATGCAGAGACTGACAGTAATTCAAACAGCGGGTAGTGGCAGTGGTGGCTGTTATTACTGTTGCTGTTGCTATTATGATCAGTGAACATTCATTGAATGCTCTGTATTCTGCACCAGGCACTCTGTTAAGGGCACTGCATGAATTATCCTCATCTAGCCTCTTAACAACCTGTGAGATTGTTGGGATGCCACCCAATCTGGCTGGCCAGACAGATCTGATGCTTCTGGGAAATTTCTTACCATCTAGTATCAAGGCCATGGCCACAGGTGTCCATGGAAAATAAACCAGGGAAACTTCTCATGCAGGTTGCCTTAGTTGCTTCTATTTACTGATGTATTGCACTGGCCCACTGTGACCAGCGTGGCAAAGAGGGATGCCTGAGACTCTGGACCCAAAGGCAGTGTTGTGTCAGCCACAATGTATGACCTGGGGCCGCACATCTCTGGGCCTCAGGTCCCTCCTCTGCAAAATGTGAATAATAGTGGTACCACCTCATGGGGCTGTGTGAGGAGTCCATGCGTCATTGTATGTGGAGCACTTGAACAGCGCCTGATATGTGGTGAAGGCTGTATAAGTATTTCTTTATCAAAACCTTTAAATACTGCTTCACCTTTTCAGTACCGGTGATGCTCTGCATTGTTTCCCATGGGTTCGGGTCAGTGCTATGTCCTGGATGATAAGCAACAGAAAATGGGGCTCTAAAGCCATCTTTTTCTCTTTTCTTTCCTGTCCTTTCCCAAGGGCTGGATGTGAGAAGGTTGTGGTAGTTGGTTTGTCTTTCCAGGTGTTAGCACTGCAGTTCCCAGGTTCCGAGAATCCCCCCAGTTTCAGACAAACCAGGAGGAAGTAAGATATGCTGACTTGCGGGTTTTGTGAGGATAAGTGTGTGATTGGAGACTGTATTCATTTGCTAGTGTCGCCATAACAAAACACCAGAGACTAGGCAGCTTAAATAATAGAAATTTATTTCTCACAATTCTGGAGGCTGGAAGTCCAAGGTCAAGGTACCAGTGGGGTTGGTTTCTCCTGAAGCCTTTCTCCTTGTGTGAATGGAGGTGTAAGTCCCCTGTGGGGTCTTTAAGGATCACTCCAACACAGTCATGGAAATTATACTTGGCGAGGCATAGGAAATTAGAGGAATTATTACACTAACATGTTCTAGAAGGGGAGGCACGGCACACTGCACAGGGGGACACATGGGAGGGGAATCCAGGGAGCAGGTTCACCCAAGCAGGTAGGGAGCCGAGAGAGAGAGAGAGAGAGAGAGAGAGAGAGAGGGAGAGAGAGAGAGGACTGTAGGAAGTACCTTGATTGGAGATCAGAGTGGAGTTAGTTACAGAAGCAAAAGGCATGAAGGGGGTTCATTGGTGCATTTGAACGTCACTAGGTTACACTCAGAGGAGGGCAAGAGGGGGAACTTGTAGCAAGCACCAGCCTTATCACACTGGTATATATGTGGTCACCTGGGCAGGTGCTCACAGTCTGTTTGTGGGGATGCTGAGGCATCAGGAAAATTAAGTTTTTTAAATGTACAGTACACACCTTGGCTTGCAGATGGCTGTCTTCTCACCGTGTCCTTACATGAGCTTTTTCTCCGTGTGCAGGCATCCTGGGTGTCTCTTCCCCTTCTTATAAGGGCACCAGTCATATTAGATTAGGGCCCCACCTTTATGATCTCATTTAACCTTAATTACGTCTGTAAAGGTCCTATCTCCAAACAGTCACATTGAGGGTTAAGGCTTCAACATATGAAATTGGAGCGAACACAATAACAGCCTCTGTGCGTTTTAAAGCAAAGGCTTTTCAGAGCATCCTTTCCTGCATCAGGAACTCAAGGCAACTGAAAGTGCTCTCCGCACATTGTTTTTCTGTCATTTCCCTGTTGGGGGCCTCTGTGGCACATGCAGTGAGCTTTAATTGGAGGGCATATCTCAGTACCAAACTAGCACCAGGTGGAGTTTTGATAACAAGTTCAGATCCACTGACTCTAATGCTTCTAAAGCAGAAATAAGGCCTCTCTCAACCTCTGCCTGCTCCCAGCCCTACACAGCTGCCCACACTGGAGCAGCATCCCAGCTCCTCAGCTCCTGGAGGCCCTGTGCCATCCATGTGCCTCTCTGACCTTGACTGACCCGCTTGCTGGTGCTGCTCCTTTGCTCTGCCCGGTCACACTGGTTTCCTTGAAAATGTTAAACTTGCCTCTCTCAGGGGACGTTTGCATTTGCTGTTCCTTCTGCTAAGAACTCTGTTCCCCACATCATCCCCTGGTGGCCTCTTCATTCTTCAGGACTCCACCTCTTTTGCATTCTGTCCACCAAATTCCAGTGTTGGAGGGGGGTGGGGGGTGGTCCCGGTCCCTCCCATATATCCAACAAGCAATTCTATGCACATCAACTGGGTGTCCAACAATTCAACTGAATTCTGACACTATCAACCCAGGTACAGTCAGATTCCACAGGTTAAGGGCTCAGTCTTACCCTCTCCAACAACTTCAGCTGCCAGTCGAAAGCCCAGGTTGTTATCTGTACTTCTGACCAACTGGCTATAAATCAGAAGTTCCCACAACCCCCTTCTCGGGTTTGATTAATGTGTCAGAGTGGTTCACAGAAATCAGAGAAATATTTTACCTTTTAGATTACCAGGTGATTACAAAGAATTTAACTCAGGAACAGCCAGATGGAAGAGATGCACAGGACAAGGTATGGGAAAGGGTCATGGAGCTTCCAGGCCCTCTCTAAACACACCACTCTCCCCAAATATCCACATGTTCACCAACCCAGAACCTCTCTGAACCCAGTCCTTTTGGGTTTTTATGGAGGCTTCATTACATGGGCATGATTGATTAAGTCACTGGCCATTGATGATTGAACTCCATCTCCAGCCCCTTTCCCCTCCCTGGAGTTCAGGGGTAGGACTGCAAGTTCTAACTCTCTAATCTCAGGTTGGTTCCCCTGGCAACCAGTCCTCAACCTTAGGTGTGGTCCAGAGTCATCTCATTAACATAACAGTAGACACCTTTATCACTCTCAACACTAGGAAATTCCTAGGGTTTTAGGAGCTGTGAACCAGGAACCATGGACTAAGACCAAATATATATTTCTTATTATAAATCACAGTATCACACCACCCAAATGCCACCTCCTTTAAATGACCTTCCCTCTGTGTCTTAGCCATATTACTCACCACATTTAACTTCTTCTGTCACTTCTAGGTGGTGGGAAAGATTAGCTGGGTCCTTTTGTCAGTTATCTGTTTACTGGGATCCTCAGGTACTAGGCAGTGGAGATTCAACAATAAACAAGACAATTCCCATCTTCTCCAAAGAACTTAACATTTTGGAGTGGGGAGGCAGATAATAAACATATAAACGTCCAAATATAAATGTAAATATAAATATAAATGTCTCGTTCAGTGGGATGCTTTGAAAAAGCAACATGTAAAACTATTAGTCCTTCTGGAAAATTGCTGGACTAATCCATGTGGCCTAAAAATCCATTTCTAAGATCCCACTTGAGTACACAGAGAGAATGTTATTCTTGGATTAGTTTTCAAACAAGGATAGCTGGGGAGAACACTTCCTTTCTCACCAGAGGTCTCAAGCTACTTCCCTGTAGGAGTGGCTTTGGGCTGTCAGAACATTTCTTAGTCTATCAAGCACAGCGTTGTTGGGGGGGCGGGAGGGGGGCGGGAGGGGAGGATAGCCTGTTCAGTCTCTCTCCCCTTAGCTTTCCTGGATTCAAGGCAAGGAGCATACTTACAATAGCCATGAAAAGGAGGTCTGGTCTCAGCAACGGAGAAAGACAGTAAAAAGAAGGTATTTTGCAGAGAAATAGTGCAAATCCCAGAGCCCAGCAGTGGGGAAACAGGCTTATATCCGTAATGGCTTATATACAACACTGATGACGAACTCTGGAATCTGCATGCAACTTTCCATATGTGCATCTGACTCTGGCTCTGTGTTGGCATTCTTGTTTCTTTTGAACTTGTATAGTTATAAATTACAGTGATCTTAAGAAGGGTGAAGGCAGGAGAGGTTGCGTGTGTATAAGAAAGAAAGGTTCAGTTTGTTAACAGTGTACTCATGCCATATCTAACATTGAGGATAAAGAAAATGAAGAAAATTTTATAACAGCTGGCAGAGTACTCTTCTCCAAAGGACCCCTGGCTCTCAACTGAATATAAACTTGGTATGGAATCAGTGTCTGTGTCCCCTCCACATTCATATGCTAAAGTGATGGTATTTGGAGGTGGGGCCTTTAGGAGATAATTAGGTTCAGATGAGAGAAGGGCCCTTCTGATGGGATTAGCGCCCTTATAAAGAGACATCGGGAGAGCTCGGCTCTTTCTATTTCTTCATCCCACCCACCACTTGAGGGTGTAGTGAAAAGGCAGCCGTTTGCAAGACAGGAAGAGAACCCTCACCAGAACCCAACCATTGCTGGCACCCTGATCTCAGACTTCTGGCCTCCAGACCTGTGAGAAAATAAATTTCTGTTGTTTAAGCCACCTAGTCTATGGTATTTTGTTACGGCAGCCAAAACAGACTAAGTCAGAGCTCAAATCAGCAAATATTTACTGAGTGTCATCAGGCAATATGCCAAGCCCTGGGGACATAAAATAAAAAGGCCTTTGCCTTTGAGGAACTCGTAGTTTAGTAGTGGAGACTGAAAATTAGATTGCACTGCACAAAGAAAATTCTCTCAAGTGACCTCCACTTACTCCTTTTCAGGGATTCGCGACATTTTCCCATTTCTTCTGTAAAACACTGTTGGGGGCTGAACTGTGTCCTCCTCTGATACCTATGAATTTGGCCTGATTTGGAAGTAGGGTCTTTGTAGAGGTAATTAAGAAACTCAAAATGTGATCAGACTAGATTTAGGGTGGACTTTAAATCCAATGACTGGTGTCCTTATAAGAGAAAGGAGGGGGAGATTTGAGACACACACAGAGGGGAAAACCATGTGACAATGGAGGTAGAGATTGGCATCTATCGGGGAAGGAACCCAAGGATATCCAGAGCCACAGAAGGTCAGAGAGAGGCATGGTTCCAGAAGGAACCAACCCTGCCAACACCTTGATTTTGAACTTCTGGCCTTCAGAACAATGAGAGAGTAAATTTCCATTGTTTAAAGCCACCAACTTTGTAGAACTCTGTTACGGTTATCTCCTGGTTGTTGGAGGATTGAATGAGCTAAGATGTATAAAGGGACTAGAACAGCGCCAGACAAGTGGTGAGTGCTGCATAAGTGCTAGCCATCAGCACTCAGTGATTTCCTCATTCTACAGCTTTTTACTGAGCATCACTTTTGGGCCAGCACTGTGATTCTACCTCAATTTTGCATTGAAAGGTTTCAGTGGATTGCATGTTAGCGTCCCCCCCAAAATTCATATGTTGAAATCCTAACCTCTGTTAGGATTTCAGTACCATCAATGTGATGGTATTGGGGGAGGTGGAGCCTTTGCGAGGAAAGGAGGTCATGAGAGTGGAGCCCTCGTGAATGGGATCAGTGCCCTAATAAAAGGGACCGCAGAGAGTTCTTTTCCCCTCTTTCCACCACTTGAAGACACAACGAGAAGTCTGCAGCCCAGAAGAGGGTCTTCATCAGAACCCGACAAAGCTGGCACCCTGATCTCAGACATCCAGCCTCTAGAACTGTGAGAAATAAATTTCTTTTGTGTATAAGCCACCCAGTCAGTGGGGCTTTGTTACATCAGCCTGAACTAAGACAGAGGTTTGTTTTTGTTTGTTTGTTTGTTTGTTTTAACATCTTTATTGGAGTATAATTGCTTTACAATGGTATGTTAGTTTCTGCTTTATAACAAAGTGAATCAGCTATACGTATACATATATCCCCATATCTCCTCCCTCTTGCGTCTCCCTCCCACCTTCCCTATCCCACCCCTCTAGGTGGACACAAAGCTCCGAGCTGATCTCCCTGTGCTATGTGGCTGCTTCCCACTAGCTATCTATTTTACATTTGGTAGTGTATATAAGTCCATGCCACTCTCTCACTTCGTCCCAGCTTACCCTTCCCCCTCCCCGTGTCCTCACAAGTCTATTCTCTACATCTGTCCCATTTATTCCTGTCTTGCCCCTAGGTTCTTCAGAACCATTTTTTCTTTTTTTTTTTTAGATTCCATATATATGTGTTAGCATACGGTATTTTTCTTTTTCTGACTTACTTCACTCTGTGTGACAGACTCTAGGTCCATCCACCTCACTACAGATAACTCAATTTCGTTTCTTTTCATGGCTGAGTAATATTCCATTGTATATATGTGCCACATCTTCTTTATCCATTCATCTGTCGATGGACACTTAGGTTGCTTCCATTAAGACAGAGGTTTTATGTTATATGCCTTATTGGACGTTACCTTGTATGTGAACTACATTCCAAAGCCCCGCAAAGGGGCTTTTTGTCTGAAACAAATGTTTGACATTCATAATCACCCAAGATGTCAAAGGGAATAGAAATATTGCATGTTTATAAATGCATTTTTCCTCATATTATTGGAAAAAAGAGAAAATTCCTGAAAAGCAGAAAAGAAAATAATCATCCATAATTTGATGCATAGCCACTATTTACATTTTAATGTCTTTTCTTCGGGGCTTTTTTTATGCATAGTTTGTTTTTCACATAATTATATCTATTCTCTATATGCAATTTTTATCTTTTTTTTTCAACTATTATATCACAAGCATTTTCGATATTATACAGACTTTGTGAACATTGCATTTTATGACTCCATAATGTTTCATGCTAGGATTATGGCATGGCTTATTTAACCAAACATTTAAATTAAAAAAAATTTTATCTCACTATTAAATATGCTGTTGTGAAGATAATCTTGTTGCATAAACTCACCCCCTCCCAGTCCCCAGCCCACCACCAGTATTTCAAGTGACTTCATTAAGCTACATATTCCAAGTTATTGGATCAAAGGGTGTGACCATTTTAAGGCATTGGATACACACTTAAAATTGCTCTCTTAAAAAAGGCTGTGCTAGTTTACACTCTGATCTGCAATGTTAAGAACATACCCATTTTGCCACACTTGTGTTAATATACCTATTATCATTTTAAAAGACCAGCTAATTTGAAAAGCATGAAATGTGGTTGTTTTTATTTGCATGGCTTTGATTAGTAGTAATATTGAACATTTTTTCCATGTTTGATAAACCATAGCATTTCCTCTCTGGGGAAATATCTGTTTAGACCCTTTCTCTATTCATCCATCAGCATCTTTGTTTTTCTTAAAGATGTTTATTAATTCAAATATATAAATACATTTTCTTAAAGATGTTTATTAATTCAAATATATAAATACATGGTTCCTTTTTGTTATATTTGCTTCAGATGTGTTTCCCTGTTTATTGTTTTCCTTTTAAGTTTGATTTTTTTTTTTATGGACAGAAGATTTAAATTTTTTGTAACCATATCTGCCCATCTTTTCCTTTGTGATTTTTTTAATCTTTTCTAAATCTACTCACTCCTCTTTGCAGAAGCTTGATAAATATTCATTTCTCTTTTCTTATTGTTTATTTATGCTTTGATTAAAAAGTAACTCTTTGCTCTATCTAGAATTTGTTTTGGTGCATGACATTGAAGAGACTTTTCACATGGCTAATCATTTGTCCCAATATGATTTATTCAGTAATCTTATTTTATCCCTTCTTTATTATATAGTAAATTCTCACATATAGTGGAGTATAATCGAAGCCATATGTTATGTTTAGTTGAACCAATGTACCACATTGTTTAAATGACTATATTTTCAAAGTCTGTTTAAATATCTATTCATGCTGGTCCCCAGGTGGTTCAAGTTTAAGGAGAGACATCTGGAATGAACTGTCTTTACCCTTTCTCCTGCCTCACAGCAAGAAACCTGTTTGAAGACAAACAATGGTGATAGTGACATCACCATAAAACAAAGAATAATGCCAATCCCAGGAAACATGTCCACCTGAAAAGATCTTTGGTTCTTTTTTTTTTCATTTCAGCTTAATTGAAGTATATTTGTACAACATGGTGATATGATATACATGTACATTTTCAAAGGATTCCCCTGACCTAGTTAATAACACATCCATCACATCACATATTTATCTTTTTTGTGTGTGTGTGAGAATATTTAAGTTCTGTTCTCTTAGCAAATTTCATTTATACAATACAGTGTTATCAACTGTAGTCACCAGGTTATACATTAGATCCTCAGACCTTATTCATTTTATAACTAGAAGTTTGTACCTTTTTACCAGCTTCTCCCCATTTCCCCCATCCCCAGCTCTTGGCAACCACTTTTCTAATCTCCGTTGTTATGAGTTTGACTTTTTTTTTTTTTAAGATTCCACATATAAATGATACCATGCAGTATTTGTCTTTGTCTGGCTTATTTTACTTAGCATAATGCCGTCAAGTTCCACCCAAGTTATGAAAAATGGCAGCATTTCCTTCTTTCTCAGGGCTGAGCAATATTCCATTGTATAAATATACTACATCTTTATCCATTCATCCATTGACAGACACTTAGGTCATTTTCATATCTTGGCTATTGTGAATAATGCTGCAGTGAACATGTGAGTGCAGATATCTCTTTGGGATAGTGATTTCATCTCCTTTGGATGCATACCCAGAAGTGGGATGGCTGGTAGCTCTCTTTTTAATTTTTTGAGGAACCTCCATACTGTTTTCCATGGTGGCTGCACCATTTTACATGCCCACCAACAGTGCACAAGGGTTCCCTTTTCTCCACATTCTCACCGACATGTGGTACCTCTTGCCTTCTTGAGGACAGCCATCCTAACAAGTGGGAGGGGGTATCTCATAGTGGTTGATTTGCATTTCCCTGGAGATTGGTGATGTTGAGCATCCTTTCGTGTGCCTGTTGGCCATCTGTTTGTCCAATCACTGATCCTTGAAGATGATTTTGTGTCCAGCTCTCCTCTGTTGTCCACCCTGACGTCTACTCTTGTTACTCCAAGCTGGGACTGGGAGTTGAAAGAGGATGAGCTTCCTGGAGATGAGTTTTATTCTCACCCTCACCATGTGCAGCATTGTAGATCCTTTGGGTGACCAGAGGTCACTTCTTCACTAGTTTTTCTTCCATTTACCTCTGCCTGAATTTCCTTCTTCCCCTCCAGCCTGACAAGTGCCTTGTCATCATGGGTACCCACTGATTTGCTTTATTTCTCAGAGGATTTCATTTCTTCCTGATAGGAGGCAGATGCCCCCCACCCAAGGTCAAAACCTTATTCTTAAATCCTTGGAATACATCTTTGTCGACTTCCTTTCAGACCTGATGATTTTCAGATTTTGCTACTTCTAATTTTCCTCACGTATTCTCAGGTCCTTTGTTACACACAGCGGGGGATGAGAAGAGCTAAATTAGGGGGATGTAGAATTCATGGTAGGAAAGGGGGACCAAGGAGCTGTTCCATAAGAAAACCCTCCAGGCTATCTAAGTGGAACTCCACGTGTCCCAGAAGTTAAAGGCGCAATATTCAATACACATGCTGCCCAAAACACTCAGGCAGGAACCTCTAGCCAACAGGGCAAACAGATCACAAGATATTAATACTCCACCATGTCTGCAGGCCAGCTCAGACTTGTCATCCTCTCATCTTGCTATAGGAGCTGATAGTCTCTGTTTAGCATTTTGAAAATGAATTCAGATTCTAAAAGGGCATGTTTTCAAAATCCATCAGAACAAAGCCTGTGAAAGGTCTGAGCAGATCATACCACTATGGATCAGGTATCAGCAAAGGCGCCAGGTGTAGTAAAAATACCCAGGGCAGGATTTATTCATTCACTTGTTTACTCATTCATTCATTCATTCATTCAAGCAACAAATACTTACCAAATTCTTACTCTGTGGCAGGCATTCTTCTCATCCTCGAACTTGGGATCCAATGGTGAAATCAGCCTGGTCTAATGGAGAAAGCATTCTAGCCAAATCAAATGGAGGAGACAGGTAACACAATGCATTATTTCTCCTTCAGTCTTTTCTTTTTCAACCTTCTCCATTAACGCTTATAAATGAAATGTGGAAATCTATTCTGGCTGCGGTTTACCGGTAATCAGTAGAGATACTTTCCACACAGGCAACGCTGCTGGAAGCTACGTGGTGAATATGTATTGTGACTCTTATAAATATGTTTCTGCTTAGCACTGCCTCTTGAGAAGAAATGATTTCACAGCCACTGGGAATCTGCATCTGAGCTATTTTGCTAGTAAAACAACCAAAGGACAGATAACAGACAGTTTTTCCCACGTGGGATCAGAGAAACTGGAGATGTTTGAGGGGATGGCAGAGTCCTTTCTTGTAGATCCACCCAATATAGCAGGTTGTTTGAAAACAAAGAAAAAAATTTTTTTGCTTTCCCCTAAGGGGTTAAGAAAGGGAGGGTGGCGGGGAAATGAACATTCAAATAAGGAAGATTCAAGATTAGTTATAGATACTTTATGGGCTTAACTTAGAGTTGGGACATTCTTAATTATAAGCTAAAATCTCTTGACTTCTTTATTTGATTCTGCAAATCCATACTTAGCCATGGCTTATTATTGGCCTCGCACAGTGTTTGGCATAGAGTGGGCCCTAAATGAGTTTCTTTCTTTCTTTTCTTTTTTTTTTTTAACAAGGCACTGTGACAGATTCTGGAGATATAAGATACTGCCATTAGCCTTAAGGAGATCATAATTTAGGAGGGAAGACAGTTTTGTGAATAGCTAACTCTAATGCAATAATTACCAGTGTTTATTGAGCTCTTACTGTATTCCAGGCACCAGGCTCAACACTTAATGCCTGTTACCTCCTTTAAATCTTGTAACAATCCTATGAAATGGGCACTAATGTCTTCTTTGGTTAAGGATGAGGACACAGATGCTGAGAGAGGTTCACAATACTATGGAGGAACGGTGATTGGAACCCAGATCTTTGTGATTCAGATGTCTACATGCTTGAGTACCCAGCTGCCTGGCCTCTCTCGCTGTCTCTGTTGCCTTGCAGGTGTGGGTAATGTATCTAGAAGGCAGGACAGGGAAGGTGGCTGGTTCTCCTGGAGAAGGGTTTGGAAAATGTTCACCGGGAAAGTGCATTTCACTTGGCACCTTGAAGGTTTCTAGCGCGGGTGAGCTGGGTGATTCAGCATGCCGTTAACTGAGACACTGGACGCTGTACCACATCATTTTGCTGCTAGTCTGGTTTTGTCCCGGTGACCCCATCCGGGTAACTGCAAACTCATCCATCTTGATGGGCACCTCAGTGTCTGGATTGAGAGGAGAACTTGGCCCCCCTTCCAGCTCCTCTTCCTCGATCAGTGACTGAGGCTGTCTCCCTGACAGTGGGGCCTTCCTCCCCGTCTGGATGCCCTCTGGATCTCCATTTCTATTGTGACTTCATGCCGGGCAGTGCTGACTTTGGGCTGAGCCACCACTTCTGTTACTGACAGACCCGCACTGGAGAATCGACCCAGTCGGCTAGCTTTTCTCTCTTAGTCTGTAGCCACCCTTCACTCTGCAATCCCATCAGTGTGGATTCCAGTGCAGTGGTTCCATTAAGGCCCAGCTGACGGCCTTTTCACTCCCCTTCTCTCACGCAGCTCACCCCCCTCAGGCCGCAGGAAAAGGGCTGCAGCGTTGCTCTCGGAGCTGGGCAAGAAGGATCCCTGTGCTTTGGAGGCCCCACCCTGGTTCCTCTCTGTCTATGTCCCCCTCCCCACACCACCCACACACGTTACGAAAAATTGTCATGCCAAGGAACGTACATATCCAGAGGCAGTGCCCTCCTAGACCACAATCTGCTCATCAGAATCCTGCAACTCCCTGTTCAAGTGGCCCCGTGCCCACTTTCAGGACCTGTTCGGGGGTCGTCCTGTGTCTGTCTTCCAGATGGTGGGTTATGCTGGTACGTGCCTTCCTAGGCCTCAGGGCTGTTTGCGGCAGAGTGTGGACAGGCTTTGACATGCAGTCTAGGGTATACACAGGCTTGTACAAGAGGATGTGGTGTAGAACAGAGCTGAGAGTGGGCCAAGGGCTCAGAGGTGGCTTTCCCCATACATGGAATGGGTTTGAGAACTCTGCAAGAGAACTTGGCCTTCTAGGTTGTTGTGAAGGTATATTTATCAAGGAAGCAGGCTAGAAGATATTTTGTTTAGGTTTTCATTTTGTTAACTATTTAGCATATGGTATATGGGCCTTGTGTTTTTACTCTTGCCCTTGGCCCTTGCAAATGTTAGAGGTGGGCAGACCATTGTACTCTTATCTTTTATGAAGGAACCAAATCTGGACAATTTTTTTTCTTTCTCCCAGGGAAAGGTGCATCTTGGTGTATTTTTTGCCAACATGAAGATATTAGTTCTGGGCGCAATCACAAGATGCCAGATGGTACCCAGGTACCAACTGCTAACTATTGATGAATTATACCATTTAGAGACTAGAAAATCCTGACTGCTTTCTATGTGGCCCTATGGTAGCTCATGGGATGTGGAAAAGATTTACTGCCTTGTTTAAACAGAAAGGACCACATGTCAAGTGAGCAGGGAAATTCACCTCTCAAAGAGGACCCTTCCTACGTTTTATCACAAATCCCTATTATCATAAACCAGCCATTACGGTAAGCCAAGCACCTTCATACATAACTCACATGAATTACATTTTATGGAATATTATTGGGAACCAATCACTCGTCTTTCCTCATTCAACCTCTTGGAAATAACCCGCATAGAAGTCATACACTCTTATCACATTGCTTTTGCTAAGAGATCTTGTATTAGTTATACACTGTTGTGTAAGAAATTGCCCCCAGAACTTAACAGCTTAAAATAGCAGCACTTAGGAATCGGGGTGTGGCTTAGGTGGGTCCTCTGGCTGAGGGTCTCTCAATCAGCTACAATCAAGTTGTGGCCAGGGCTTCACCATAAGGCTCGGCTTGGGGGGAGGGAGTCCTCTTCCAAGCTCACTCACCTGGTTGTTGGTGGGACTCACTTCTTCATGGGCTGTGGGACTGAGCCTGCCCTCAGCTTCTGCCACATGAGTCTCTCCACAGAGCAGCCCACAGCAGGGCAACTTGCTTCAGCAGAGGAAGAAGAGAAAAGAGCTTGAGAAAAAAAGTGCGAGCAAAACAGAAGTCACAGTGTTTTGTAACCTAATCTTGGAAGTGACCATGGGTTACAACATTCTAAGATGTTCCCCTGGTGTACACATCCTGTATGACCCAGGAGTGTGAATATGATGGGCTGGCACTCCCATGATTCTATTACATCATATGGCCAAAAGGATTTTGCAAATGTAATTAAAGTCTCAGATCAGTTGACCTAAAGATAGGGAGATGATCTGGGTGGAACTGACCTAATCACATGAGGCCTTTCGAAGGGTAGCTACCACATGTGTATTTAATGAGTCTGCGTCTCAAGGTCAGAGATGAGGGAAGTCAGAGATTCAAAGCACAGAAAGGGTTAGACATGCTCTTGCTGACTTGAAGATGAAAAGGGCCATGTGGCAAGGAATGCAGGTGGCCCCAGTAGCTGAGAGCAGCCCACAGATGACAGCCAGCAAGGGAACAGGAACCTCAGTGCTTCAACTGCAAAAGCTGAATTCTGCAAACAGCAAGAATGGGCTTGGAAGTAGATTTTCCTCCAGAATCTGTAGACAAGGACTCAGCCTGGCCCACACACCTTGATTTCACATTCGTGACACTTACAGCAGAGAACCCAGGTAACCTATACCCAGATTCCTGGCCCACAGAAAGAGTGAGATAATAAATGCGTATTGTTTTCAGCTTCTCAGTGGTGATTTGTTATGCAGTGTTACAGACTGAATTGTGTCTCCTTCTACCCTCAAATTCACATGTTAAAGCCCTAACCTCCAGTGTGACTGTATTTGGAGATAAGAACAATAAGGAGGTAATTAAGGTTAAATGAAGTCATAAGGTGACTGATCCAATAGAAAGCTCGCTCACTCTTTCCATACACACTCACCAAGGAAAGACCATGTAAGGATGCAGTAAGAAGGCAGCTGTCTACAAGCCAGAAAGAGAGCTCTCACCAGAAACCGAATTGGCTAGAACCTTGATATGGTACTTCTAGGCTCCAGAACAGTGGAAAAATAAATGTCTGTTGTTTAAGCCCCCTCATCTGTGGTATTTTGTTATGCAGCCCAAGCTAATACATGCAGTGATAGAAAACCAATAGTAACTTTTCATCACTGTTGCTGTTTTGTTCATTAAAGGTAAAGTCACTAGATCCAGCCTACACTCAGGGGGAGGGGTTCACTAGGGTGTAACACCAGGTGATGGGGATCATTGCATGCCAGCTTAGAAGTCTACCCACCACAGATATATTTAACAAAAATACAACAACAAAACGAAAATATCATTTAGCACATATACCAAACATTAAGTAGGTGAACTGCACCCTGAGACTATTGGGGTAATTCCAGTCCTCAACACCATCTACTCCTTGTGCAGTTGTGGCAGTTTTCTATTTCCCAAGTGGGCATGGCAAACCTTGGGGCAACTGGCTTCTCTGTTCAGCTGGGTGGCAATGTGGCCCAGTGGTGCTTGGCACGTGGTAGGTTCAAGTCCCAATTCTGCTCCTTCCTAGGTATGTGGTCTTGAGCAAATTACTTATATATTTGGAAACTTTGTTTTCTGGCATGTAAAATGGGCATAAGAAGAATACTTGACCCACTACAATGTACATTAAAAGGAATAAATATGCTGATGCATGCAAATTTAGAGCACAGTGCCTGACATATAGTAAATGCTTAAAATTTTTATTTATGTTAACAAAATTTAATCTGAGTAAATTTTAAAGATCTTATTGGCTTTATTCAATGATTCATGAATTGGACAGCATCCAATCTAGCAGATGGAAAGGAGCTCCAAAGAGCTGCATAAGGAAAGAGATTTTATAGGCAGAAGGAACAAGGAAGTTGGATAAGGCAAAAAGCCAATTGGTTATTGCAAGGTTACTAGGGAATGGCAGGGGTTTATCGGACGATTACCTAATTAATTCTCATCAAGTTACTTCTGAGTGGTTGGTTTAAGATTCCACTTCTGGGGACTTCCCTGGCAGTCCAGTGGTTAAGACTCTGTGCTTCCATTACAGGGGGCACGGGTTCAATCCCTGGCTGGGAAACTAAGATCCCACAAGCCATGCGGCACAGCCAAAAAAACAAAAACAAAAACAGAAAAGATTCCACTTCTGGGAGAGCTGAAACATTTGTTGAATCTCGGTTTGGTGACATGGGACTTAGCACAAGTGACTCCATTTTGGGCCTGTTGTCTTGTCTTTAATGTCTATTATTAATATCATTATCAGGAAGGTCTCCTGGGCTACCTAAAATACCACAGACATGTGATGATGTCTGCTCTTCATTGGAGTAAACAGTTGATCTTATTCATATATTTTATTTCATTTAATCTTTACAGCCCACCCTATGAGATAGGTATTTATTATCCCCAACTTACAAATAACAAAATTATTAAACCCTAGGGAGGCTAAACAATATCATACAGCAATTTAGCAATGAAGTCAGGATTCCCTGACTCTGAATCCCATTGCTTCCCACTCCATTGAGCTGCCTTTACTGATATCCTGATGCATTTACTGACGCCTTTACTGGGTTTCATGGGGCTCCAGATTTCAGCATCACCAGGTTACATAAAAGAGCTCATTTTCTTTACATGGAGAGCACTTTTGGCCCAAGCAGAGGTTTTCCTTCATCCTGGATTCCCAGGTCACCAGGACAACTGAAATTATTTAAATTTTTTACCATTCCTCACGTTCACTTTTTACATTCTAACACCTCAAAAAGCCAGGCCTGTTGGGAGGATTCCACCCAGCTCTCTGGGAGAGCATGTGAGTGGTTGGAAGGGTGGGTTTGAAGCCAAATTCTCCAGATCTTCCCCAGCCTGGCTTGTGTTTCATCACCTACCGCCCTGGGGCTTTGTGTCTGAGGCTGAGTGTGGGGACGGGGGAGGGCTGGGTGTAAATTCTTCCACCCCCATCAGTGCTGCTGGGCCTCTGGGAGCACTGTAGAGATGCACTCCATTAAGGAATTAGCTTGGTGCTAATGCTTTCCACTGAGAAGCTATTCTGCTGGGGCCTCCCGAGGGGTAGCTGAAAGTGTTTCATTCCTATTCATTCTATTCTCTGCATTCCCCAATTTAATGAGGTCTTTACTTTTGCCTTTGAAGAGTGCTCTCACCCCTGTGGCGTCTAGCTGTTAGCTGGAATTTGAATATAGAAGGGAGCAGGGAAAGAAGGGAAGAGAGGGGCCACAAGGGTAACCCCACACGCACTGAGAAGGAGCTGGCTATCTCTGGCTCCCCATCTTTGGTCAGCCCTACTTCTGCCTTTCCTGAAATTCCAAATTTTGTGTCTCAAAGGCCTCCCACCTGGGAGGGAACTGGCTGAACCATCCCCAGTTACAGAGCAGACTTCCTCAGGGGCACAGAGTTTGTTAATAGTCTCCACCCCCAGACCAGTAGGGATCAGAATAAATTCATATTGTTAGAAAACAGAGTCAACACAATAGCTGGGCCTCTGGCTGCCTCCACCATCCCTTCTCCTTCCCAGGCTCTGTTGGTGGCAATCAGACAACCCTCACTGGACCGAGAGTTCCAGCAGGTCCTTGGATGCCCACAGAGTGTTGAAGGCAGAACTTCTGGAATATGGAGTTTCATTCAATGTTTATTCCATTCAAGAGACAGGGCTTCTAGCTTGATCGACCTCCCAGTGATACTGCTAAATGCTCTAGGCTCACCTTTAGCCTCAAGCTCAAAGCCAGCGTAACTCTCCAGAGCCCTGTTTACTCTTGCTACTTTCATCCACAATGGGCAGATCTCCCCATTCTACAACCACGACTTGTCAGACTCCTAAATATTCCCTGGGTGACTGAACTTCTTGTTACCATGGCCTAAGTGATCGCTTCCCCATCGTTTACAGATGCCTCCAAGAATTAGTGTTGAGAGAGTCAGATAGCCCTGGACTTTGTCTACATTGTTTAGTTCCCCTCTCTGTGCCAAGTTAGTTTTATCAGTGCCAGTCCCAATTTCCTACCATCATCCTACGACATCAAAAGAAATCTCAGAAGTTGATTTTATTCTTTGCTCTCTGTTTGTATATCTTTATTACAACCAGTACATTTCTTTCAACCTGGAATGGACTTACCAATAACAGAATGGAGCTGACATTAACTTCTGGAAGAACTCAATACAATAAGCCACTGCAGAAGACTGTCTTTACATAAGTTGCTGGTAATCAGTCACCAGGCATCAAATTCAGAGTCCCAGGCGATTTTTCAATGCCCACATGGTCTGAAAAGCAACACTTCTGGCATATAGGGCTCGGCCCAATTTTTATTTCATTCAAGAGATTGGGCCTCCAGCTTCATTGGCCATGCTCTAGTCCTCCCAGTGACCCTACTTAATGCCATAGACTCAGCTTTAGCCACGAGTTCAACCTCAGCCTGTCTAGAACACTTAGACATGCTTAGGTATTCAGAAACTGGGTCAACAGCAAGGAGAAGTAAACTAAGATATGGCATGATGGAAGATTGAGGCACCACCATGAAATCAGTCTGATCCCCGTCCAACTACAAGAGAGTGACAAACTCAGACTTGGACCACCCTATCAGTTAGTGTTCAAAGTCAGGCAGCTGTTGGCAGTGGTGTTACAGCAGAATGGTTCCTTCTTAATGTCATCTTACCTCATCTGAGGCTAAACATGGTTCTTTACTTTGGCTGCACATTGGAGTCACCAAGGGAGCTTTAGAAATATCAGATGCCTGGTCTCCATAAACAGAGATGATGACTTAATTGGCCTGGGCATTAGCAGTTTTGGAAAACTCCCCATGTAATTGTAATGCGCAAGTACCGACAATAATGAGAACTACTGACCAAAAAAGAATAGGACTCAGGTATTGATGGTGGCAACCAGACTGAAGGTGCTAGCTCTGACTTGGAAATGGAATATGAGGCAGAAGAAAAAAACAAACCTAATCATAGACTAGGCCAACCTAGATAAATTTGGTGATTTCTTCCAAATCCACCAGTTGCAGTCTAGCCAGGTCTTCCTCCCCAACCAACTGAAGGGCTGAGATTCCTAGTGGACCACCAGAAAACTCCCCAGTGCGTTTTGGTTAAAGGACTGGACTGAACTGAGTTTAGGAGTGAAGGGCCCCACTGACCACACCTGGATGAGTCAGGGACTGGCATTTTGGTAACATCACTCTTCCCATTAACATTACATCCTTAATATTATTCTCTGACATAAAATCCTTCCAGGAGTCTCCTTTAAATTGTTACAATAAGAGGAGGCTATGGACCTGAGATGCATAGAAGATAAAATGGGCCATTGAAGAGCCTTCTTTTTTGAGTGAAATGGACCAAATAACATTCTTTTTACACAGTTAACCAGGAAAGAAAACCATCTGAAAACAAACCTGGCGGATGATGGCGATGTGCAGAGAGGGGATTGAGCCTGGAATGTGGTGTAGGACGTAAGCAATGCTAATGGCCAATGATCCATTATCTTGTGGAGTTGAGCAACTATTGGGTTTGCTACCAACCGTATCCAAGTGAGAGCCTTTCAGGGACGCGCAATGGCTGTCAGTCCTCGGAATACAGCTGTGTGAGGCTGGTGGCTGTGTGAGCTGTCATTGGCTGGTTTCAACGAGCAGATGTTGCCTAACATAGCTCAGTCTCATTTCCATACAAGCAGCCCATCCCAGGCAACGTGTGAGCAAGGGCCTTTGCTTCCCCACAATCTGAAGTGCCTTGGTTCTAGGTGAGAATGGACAGAGGCTGCAGGGGTTGCTCCTAAAACCGATTTGGGGGGAGGGAATAGATAAACTCACCACTTAATCATACACTTTTCTCATGGCTAACGTGTTGTCCCTCACAGTCTGCTTTTTGCTGGGACAGTACAAAGACTCATGTTTATCTATATAGATACATGCTACAACATGGATGAACCTTGAAAACATTATGCTAAGTGAAAGAGGCCGCTCACAAAAGCTTCCATTGTTTGATTCCATTTATATGAAATGTTCAGAAGGGGCAAAGCGACTGAGCCAGAAGGTAGACTAATGTTTGCCTAGGGACAGCAGGAAGTGGGGAGAAGGGGAGTGACTATGGGTTTTTGGGGGAGAGAGAAAAATGTTCTAAAATTGATTGTGGTGATAATTGCACAGTTTTGTGAAGATACTAAAAACCACTGAATTGTATTCTGTACTTTAAATAGTGAGTTCTATGGTATATGAGTTACGGCTCAGTAAAGATTTTATTAAAAGAAGATGAAGAAGAAGGAGAATAAAGTAGCAGCATCTGCCCCCACCCCCCACCATAGAAGGATTAAGGATTTGGGGGAAGCATTCTGTGCGGAGAGAATAGGTAATGTAAGTGCCCTAGATTTTCTGTTTGATATTTTGTGGTAAAATAAAAAGAACATGGGTTTGGGGCCAGGCACATCATCGTCTGAATCCCATACCGACCATTTACCAAGAGTAGCTTCCTTTAAAAAATTTTTTTAAGCTTTCTTCTTTGAGAACTTACTATGTACTATTTTGTACACAGTACAAAATACTTAAAAGCTTAAAAATTTTTTTAAGCTTTCTTCTTTGAGAACTTACTGTGTATATTGCGCTCATAGATTTCCATGCACTGATGTAATTTCCTCTGAGGGAGGTGGTATTATCTTCTTCTTAAAGGAAGATGAGACCCGAAGTGCCTGTAACCACTACATGATACTGAAGGAATGACCTGGGATATGCACATCATCTCCTTGGCTCTTAAGTATCTCATTTATGAAGTGGAGGTAATATCTACCCAGCATGGCCCTGTAGATGGAAAACCCATGTGTACCTAGCAGTGTGCCTAGAATTACTTTAAAAGTTTTTTTTTCAGTTTTTATATTTAAAAAATTTATATGATTATTTTTTATGAATGTCTTATTTCCACATTTGATTGTGAGCATTTTTAAGAAGTGGCAATGATTCACATGCCTTCCTAATTTTAACCTTATGGTACAACAAAACTGGGTTTGGTATTTGTGGCAGGTTAAATAATGGCTTTCCCCTCAAAAGATATGTCCAAATCCTAACTTCCAGATCCTGATAATGTTACTTTATTTGGAAAAAAGTTCTTTGCAGATGTAATTAATATAAAGATCTTGAGATGAGATCATTCTGGATTACCCATATGGGACCTAAATAGAAAGACAAGTGTCTCTATTAAAGACACAGACACCAAGGAGAAAGCCATGTGAAAATAAAAGCAGAGCTTGCAGTTATATATTCACAATCCAAAGAATACCTGGAGCTGCTAGAAACTGGAAAGGGCAAGGAAAAATCAGAGTGGGACCCAACCGACACCTTGATTTCAGACTTCTGGCCTCCAGAACTGTGAGATAATACATTTCTGTTGTGTTAAGCCACGCAGTTTGTTACAGCATCCATAGGAAACTAATATGGTACTTATGAATAGTTAGATTATGAATAAATAAATATTAGATTATGAATAAGTAACTATTGATTGATTGAGGGTGTTAACAACAAAGGCCACCAAGAAACAAGGAATAAAGGGAGGATTGTAATTAGTAATTTTTGAGCACAAGACACTGTCTTGATACTTTCACAGCTATTAACTTCTCTCACGCTGGAGCCAATCAGGATGGTTAATTGTATGGATTTTGAAGTTAGAGCCAGGCGCAAGCCTTGCTCCCACCACCTATTTTATATATGATACCAGGCAGTCAGTGTCATTTATGTATATCTCAGTTCCTCCATCTGTAAAATGGGAAAAATTATTGCATCTAAGGTGGCTGTGTAGAGTAATGAGAAGTAAAAATATTTGATACAAGCTATTTCTCTGATGAAACAGACAGTAGGGTCTTGAAAGGCTAACACTCCTACACAGAGATGAGCTCTAGACAGACATTGCTCCCAGAATTTAGTTATAGATTTTCAGCAGTCTGATTATGATAGGCCTAGGCATGGTTTTCTTCATATATGTTTTGTTTGCTGACCTCCTTGATTCTGTAAATTTATGTGTTTCACCAAATTTGGGAAGTTTTCAGCCACTATTTCTTCAAATTATTTTTTCTACTCTTTGTTTCAGCAACTCTAAAAATCCATATATTAGATCTTTTGATTCCCATCCCCCAAAAGTCCCTGTACATTTTTTCCAGTATTTTTTCTGTCTTTTCTTCATTTTAGGTAATCTCTATTGATCTATCTTCAAGTTTACTTTTACTGACTCTTTTCTATGTCATCTCCATTCTGTTATTAACCCCATCCAATAAATTCTAATTTCAGATACCATATTTTAGTTCTAAACTTTCCAACTGATCCTTTTTCATATTTTCAATTTCTCTGAGTTATCCTATCTTTTCATTCATTATGAGCATATTTTCCTTTACCTGTGGAGCATATTTATACCGTTTTAAAGTCCTTGTCTGATAATTTTATTTTTTATTTTTAAAATTTATTTATTTTTATTTATTTATTATTTTTGGCTGTGTTGGGTCTTTGTTGCTGCGTGCGGGCTTTCTCTAGTTGCGGTGCGCAGGGGTTACTCTTTGTTGTGGCACACGGGCTTCTCATTGTGGTGGCTTCTCTTGTTGTGGAGCATGGGCTCTAGGCACGTGGGCTTCAGTAGTTGTGGCTCGTGGGCTCTAGAGCGCAGGCTCAGTAGTTGTGATGCACAGGCTTAGTTGCTCCACGGCATGTGGAATCTTCCCAGACCAGGGCTCAAACCTGTGTCCCCTGCCTTGGCAGGTGGATTCTTAACCACTGTGCCACCAGGGAAGCCCTGATAATTTTAATACTTGAGACATCTCAGTGGTGGCCTCCGTTGACTGTCTTTTTTTTTTTTTTTTTTTGAGAATGGGTCACATTTTCTTTATTGTGTATATGTTGACTAGTTTGGAGTTGTGTTCTGGACATTGTGAATGTTGCGAATTCAGTTATATTTCTCTAAAGAGTATTAATGTGTATAACCTGCATTAATTTGGTTAGGTGGGTGGCAACTCAAATCTCAGTTTTAATATTTTATATTTAGCTGGGCTATTTATAGCCCATGCATATGTGGTTCAGGCATCGGCCTGAGACTTGGGGCAGAATCTGTACACAGAATTTGGTGTTATTCTTCTCTGATTCTTTCCTTATTTTGAGATTGCCTCCTCAGTCTTCAGCAGCCATAGTTGCTCCAGGTTCCATCCCTTTGTTCCTTAGGCCAGAAAATTGGGTTTTCTATGGTTTTAGATTCCCTAAATTATGACTGGAGTCTGCCATCAGGTCAAAGCCCCTATCCCCAATGGGAAACTCACTTTATCATGATTGCATCTTCCAGGTTTTGACTCTCCTCCAAAATCTTTTGCCTTTGTTCACACTCTAGACCCTTAAGGTGGTTTTCTTAGGCGGTACTTTGTCCCAAGTTTATAGCTGTTTTCTGTAGGAGCGTCAGTCTATTGAAACTTACTCCTTCATCCTGGAGGTAGAATCTTGCATTTAGCTATAGGTGGAAAATATAAGAAGCACTTAGATAATGTCTGGCCCAAGGTAAAACTCAATAATAATCACTACTGATTATTCTCATCATAACACTGTGTAAGATTAGCATTATTATTCCCATTGTGCAGATTAAGAGTAAGGGCTCAGAGAGGTTAAGTAACTTACCAAGCATCTTATAGCTAGTAATTTGAGATTTATCAAAAGGAGTAAATTTCAGTTTGGAGTTTTGGCTAGATATTTCCATTCCTGTTCTCCCTTGAATCTTCAATGACCTTGAATATCTAAGATTCATTGATTTCCATCTGTAAATGGAGATTCATAACTGTGCTGCTGAACCCCTGATGCTACTTTTCATGAAGAGAAATGAGCTTGAAGAATATCAGGCTCAGGTTAACCTTATGAGCAGATATAATAAATAACCACAATGACTATTTAAATGGGGATGAGAAAAGGACCCAAAGCCTTTACTTGGCTACCACAAAGACACTCAGCTCCTCCTTTTATTAACTATGTGGCATTGATCAGTAATTTTTCCTTGAGCCTCAGTTTCTTTATCTGCGAATCGGGTATAATAATTCCTAATCCCCAAACTGAGAGAGAATTCAGTGAGAAAGCTGACTTCCCCATGCTGGACTTTGTCCTTCACAAATGGCAGGATAGATTTAAGTTAGCAGAATTGGAATAGTGACTCCATATGTAGTCCAAAGAGAGAGGAAACAGAAGTCAGTGGCACAGAGGAGACCAATAGTTTCTCTGGGTTTTCCCGTGGTATGGTTTTCCTTTTCAGATGGCTGGGAATGAGGCTTCTGCTTGCTGGGGAGGCCAGTCCTCGACAACAGTCTGTTCTCCTCACTGCCACACACGACCACTTTTCCCCTTGAGTGGCCTCTGGCTTTGGCAAACAATTAGGCAATGGACAAGACTGCACACGGTTTCTGGGGAAGTGGCTTCTTCTTATTACTTGATGCTTCATTTTTATTTTTAATTTTCTTATCTTTGCTCTTATCCCAGGGGAATCTTCACATATGCTGTATTACTAAATTCTTGCAATGGAACAATGGAATAAGTGATAAAAAGTAGATTTTGTAATTCCCCAGTCTCTCTTGGGATGGGCTTGAATAGTCCAATCCTTTGGACTTATATTTGGAAATATTGGTTCATCTAAAGTTTATCACATAGGTTTTATTACCCCCACTTAACAAATAAGGAAACTGAGAGGCAGAGATGGTATAACTTGTGCCAATCTCCACAGCTTCTTAGTGCAGAGCTGGTATTCAATGCTATTAAGGGCCATGGAAAAGTGAATGTAGCTGGAGGAACACCATTTCTTTAGACTCTGTCTCTGGCTTTTACTTATAACTTTATAGCTGCAGTCTAGATTAGAGACTTAATTTTATATTTTCTCAAAGATTTTGCTTTGGATTTTTTGGTATGGGAACTTGGAGGGTGAGAACCCAGTGTGTGCATCCATTTCAATTTGGAGATTGCATTTTACATGTCTGTGGGATGATACAAGAATAGACTTATACTAAACTGTTTATTTCAGGTCTGTTTACACTTCCCATTTTATTTCTGACACCTAGCTCTTTTTTCTACTGCATCACAGCTCCGTCCTTTCCAGCACAATTCTTTCCTGTCTTCTATATGCCCAGGAACCACATAAACAAATAAAGACATATAGCAGCACATGTAGACAGTGTCCTCTGAAAGTTGAGTGAAATCCCCCGAGATGAAAACCTCAGTTCTCCAAACAGGCTCACGTCTTCCCCCACATGGCTTTGCTACAGGATTTGTCTGGGAAGGTCTCTGAGCCCATGTCTGTTTGGTGACAGCTGTCCAAATGTAAGAGGTGTTATGCATTTGGAGAATTAAGTTATTTGGCTGAATTGATAGTGTGTGACCATGAGTGGCAGATGTCTGTTTTTGTGCTGGGCATTACACCCTCACTTCTTTTGGTTTCCAAAGCAGACATGTTGGAGAGAGATGAATTTGAGGCAAACATCATTTTCCTTTGTAGGAAAGAATAATATTATTCCCAACGTGTGAAGTCCTGCCAGGAGGGTATCTCCTAGAGTACAAAAGGAATCAATGCAAAAGGGCACAGTAAGAGCTAGTCAAACTCTCTTTCTTAAAATTACAGTAGAAAATGAATAGAAGGGACCTTGCCAGAACTCAACCATCATCTGCTGGTTTAGAAGGGGAATGGCTGGAGGCTGGAAGACATCTGAGAAACACTGGACTCTAAATCCCTTTTCACTACTGTTGAACTTTGCAGAGCTCAGAGGCCTCAGAGGGAGAGTGGAGATACAGCACTAGGAAAGGGAGCCAGCTGTTACCACGTGTGCATGGGATGAAGGCAGGCCAAACAGAAGATGTCAAATTCTAGGTGATTGCTAGGTTAAGAAGTTGTAGAGAATATCAGTATGATGGTTGGGTGATTGGACTGCATAGCTCTTAGTATGTCTTCCTAACCTGAGAATATTTGATTGTGTGAATTAAACCAAAGTTAATTCACTCTATGTTCAAGTTCTCTGTTGCTCTACAGAGTTTGATCGACTGCCCCAAGGGAATGAGATGGAATATACACCAGAAACATGCTTTCAGAGAGAGTGAAGAATTGATATAAGTTATAATTCAACAAATTACATATATTTGAACACCCACTGTATACTAAGTCATGAGATTCCAAAGATGAAGAATAGATCATCAAATTTTAGACGGGCTTAAAGTCAGGTGGCAAAGAAAAGACACTTAGTATATAGTGTCTTTATATACTTAGGGTATAGTGTGATTAAATGCTTTAATAGACCACTACTTATAGTGCTTGGAAACACAGATGAAGGATAATTAATCGGCCTCATGGAAAGCTAGAGAGAGGAGGTGATTTTTTTCTGGGCCTTGAGTATTAACTCATGATATTAACTCATCAGACATTATGAGAAAAGAGAAAATAATCTAATATGACTGAAACATGCAGTTAGGTAAGGGAATGGTCAGTCATCAAAGTGGAAAGATTGGATGAAGCCAAGTTTGTTTGCCATGCTGAAGAATTAGTACTTCATTCTGCAGGACTGGGGAGCCATTAAATTTACCTCTTAGAAACCCCATAATGGCAACATAATCAAAATGGATTGAAGACTTCTAAGTAACATGGTAGGGGGAGTACATCAGAGATCTCCACCCTCCAGTCCAAAAACATAGAAATGATCAATAAAATGCTTTGAAAATATAAAAATATATAATGTGCTACAAATAAGCAAAAATAAACAACAAAAATACCTCCTGCCTTTTTCAATTCAGAATTGAATTCAGAATTCAACCGCAGGCTGTTGGTTGTTTCTTCTTTCTGGTTCCTACTGAGCACCACCAAAGATTTCAAAAAACTCAAAAGCATTCAAATCTTATTAGATTAATAGATCCCCAAAACTTATTCATCTTGCATAACTGAAACTTTGTGCCCTTGACCAGCATCTCCCCATTTAATGTACAGCACTATGACTGCAGTTAACAATACTGTATTAGAACCTGTAGGGGAAAAGAATCTGAAAAAGAATATATATATGTATAACTGAATCACTGTGCTGTACACCTGAAACTAACATGACATTGTAAATCAACTATACTTCAATTAAAATAAGTTTTAAAAAATACTATATTTGATACTTGAAATTTGCTAAGGGAGTAGATCTTAAGTATTTTTGTTTTGTTTTGTTTTTGTTTTTTGGGGGGCTGAGCCATGCCGCTTACGGGGATCTTAGTTCCCCAACCAGGGATCGAACCTGTGCCCCCTGCAGTGGAAGTGCAAAGTCTCAACCACTGGACCACCAGGGGATTCCTGATCATAAGTGTTCTTACCACAAAAAAGAAAAAGAAAATGGTAACTATGTGAGGTGATGGATATGTTAATTAGCGTGATTGTGGTGGTTATTCACAATGTATATGTACATTAAAACATCAACTTGTACATCTCAAATATAAACAACTTTTATCTGTCAATTATACCTTAGTAAAACTGGAAAAGAAACTAATAGGAATAACTATTTTAACTGCTCTCTATTCCGTGCCGATCTAATGAAGATTAAAGGGTCCTTTCACGTTCTTTACTTTCAGATTCTTAGAGCAGAAATGTTATATGATTCTAAGACAGGGACTCCTAATCATTTTCTGTGCCATCGGCCCCTTTAGGAGTTTGGTGAAACCTGTAGACTCCTTCTCAAAATAATGTTTTTAAGTACATAAAATAAAATATGTAAGGGAAACTAATTATATTGAAATACAGTTATCAATTACAGAAAGAACCCCAAATCTGTAATATGGGAATATATGTGCTTTTAATTAACATATTAAATAAAAAAGATCCAGCAGTGGGTCTAATAACTCATTTTAAAGTGAGGAAGAGCATCAATAATATTTCTATATATCTGCAACAACGGTAAAATGGTACGAAAATATCTGTGATTTTTATTAATGACAGAGTCATGGATACAAGTAAGAGTCATATTCAGAATTCAAATTTACACCTTTAGTTTGAGAATCAAGCCCCACATAAGGCTTCTATGAAATCATTTCCAATGTTGACCCAGCAGATTTTGTGCACCTATTAGTGGTGGGGCATGTCCAATGACTATATGAATACCTGGCACAAGGAAGGTGCTCAATAAATATTTATCAATGAATGAATGAGTGAATGAATGAATGGAGCTGATCTACCTGAAGAACAAGCAAAGGAAAGTATTCTTCCCTCCTGCCCACACTTTCCCTCTCTGTCCTCTTCCTCATTCCTTCTCATCCCCACTTGTATATGCACACATCACTGCACTGATATTTATTGGGCAGCTACTGTATTAAAGTCACTGTGCTAGGATTTGTGGTTGACACTCAGATGAATGAACAAGTTATAAATCTGGCCCTAAGATAGACATAGTCTGGGAGGATGTGATGGGAACCCAGAAAAACCTCACTCATGTACAGCACATGACAATGTTTTATTGATTGCCTATTTTTTCCTTAAGCATTCCTATAAAACCTGGGAAACCATCAAGGCAAATCTCAAAGTTGGCAATAATGAAATAGCAGCCAGGTTGCAGTCTCTGAAAAAGAAACCTGTCACACACAGGGCCTTTTCGAACTATGCAATTTGCAAAGCTGAGTTTGGAAGAAGTAGGTCAGTTTGCAGAGTTAGCTGCCATAAGATTCTGCAAACAGCTGCCTTAGCTGGAACCTGTGTTAGCCAGGGAAAAATCACAGATGGGACATCTTTAAAATATGCCATAGAGTGGTGCTTGCTATTGAATTTTCTAAAGATTGTTTTATGAGATGTTTCCATACTGACTTTTTGAGAAATAGGTCACTTCTCCCACAAAATTTGATAACATCTGATTGGATGTGCAAACTTTCTTCTATATGCTACCTCTAAACTTTCAGTAACCCCGCTCTGCTGGTGGTTGATGAAGACAGCTACACAAGTGCAGATGTGGTGCTGGTTGGTTGTTAGGGAGACCTTTCCTCCTTCCACAGTGGTCAGCTGGCCTGTCAAGTGTATGTCCACAGCAGAACAGAAAATTCTGCCTATTTTCCATTTACCTGGTGAAGAAGTCCATAATCTAGAAGAGGGGTTGGTAAACTATGGCCCAAGGGCCACTGCCTGCTTTTGTCAACAAAGTTTTATTGGAATGTGGCCACACCCATTCATTTAAATTTTGTCTACAGCTGCTTTCATGCTACAACAAAAGACTTTGAGTGGTTGTGACAGATACTTTTTAAGGCCTGCAAACCTAAAATATTTACTATCGCTCTTATTATAGAAAAAGCTTGCCAACACTTGCTTTAAAAGGCCAACAGTTCAGATGTGTCCTCTTCCTCATGGGATGGCTGGGATTCCCAGGACATGTTTGGGAATGCTGGAAAGCAGTCTTATGGGCTGACTTAATTCAAACTTGCTTCTCCTTTTTCAATCTTAAGCCCTGTAAAGATGCTAGAGGGTATCAAAATCTGCCCCATCTAAAGAGGAAGTATTTTTATTTTGTATAGGTATAGGTAAAATAAGACAGGTACATAAATAACTATAACATAAAGATCAAAGTAGTAAGAGAGATACAGAGAAAAGCACTCTGGGAACGCAGTCTGGGAAAAACTACTTCAGACTTAGGGGAACAGAAAAATCTTTACAGGAAAAAAAAAAAAAAAGTATTTAATCCAGGCTTTGAAGCATGAATAGATCTGAACAAGAACCTTATGAAAAGGATCAGAATCACAGATCACATATGATCTGTGAGGATTTGGGGAAATCATCCAATCTCTTGGGTCTTCTACATTCATCTATCTATGCATCCAACAAATATTTATTAATTTTCTACTAGGTCACAGGCATGGAATTATGGAGATCCAAAAACAGTGGTCCAACTCTTCTCCCTCTTCTCTCAATTTCCAAGGTCTTGCCAAAAATGACTCAAGGAGTACACAAAGAGATGTATAAGGGAAATTAGAGAAGATGGCATATACATACTACAAACATCAAGAAATTTCTCCTAGAATTAGAGAAGCTAGGACTAGATTAAAGGCAGTGTGATGGTTAATTTTATGTGTCAACTTGACTGGACAATGGGATGCTTGGGATTGCTGGTAAAATATTATTTCTGGATGTGTCTGTGAGAGTCTCTAGAAGAGATTAGCATTTGAAACAGTAGACTGAGTAAAGAAGATCTGTTCTCACCAATGTGGGTGAGCATCATGCAATCTGCTGAGGTCCCACATAGAGCAAAAAGACAGAGGAAGGGTGAATTCTTTCTCTCTCTTCTTGAGCTGGGACATCCATCTTCTTCTGCCCTTGGCCATCCCAGCTGTTCTCAGGCTTTCAGACTTTGGGACTTACCCTAGCAGCTCCCCCTTTTCAGGACTTAGGGCTCTGACTCAATTACACCACCAGCTTTTCTGGTTCTCCAGCTTGCAGACAGTATATCATGGAGCTTCTCAGCCTTCATAATTATGTGAGCCAGTTCCCACAATAAATCTCTTTTATACCTATATGTATCCTATAGGTTCTGTTTCTCTAGGGAAGCTTGACTACTACAAGAAGGCAGCAAAGGTCACAATAAGACATGTGCAAAGTTAGAAGAACACTGCACTGCTTTTCAAATGTGAAGAGGAACTGTCTAGAGGGAAGGATAAATCATGGTATGTAGGGGAAAAACTACATATGAATTTCATTTATCAGTCAAGAAGCTGCTGCTTCCATGGTCAAAGGTGGTAACAGCCAACGGAAGCTGGAAAACAAGAAGACTTGTCCATGACATAGTATGATTTCCCCTGATCCAGTTGGCAGCATCACTAGGAAGGTCAGTAGAACCACTGTGTCTACTTGAAACAGAGGTTAAGATTCATAGACTATAAAATGAACATAACTGGTGCCCAGCTCAGTAGCTTTTCCACATACAAAGAAAAAGTAAGGCAGAGACCTTCTATGGCACCTGGATTCTTATCCAATCTGTACAGTCTGTTAGATCCTGTAACTGATAATGAAAAAAATCATGATGCTATTGAAGCATCCAGATGGACAGGAGAGAACTTAAGGAGATGGCTCACACTATCTTTCATAAATATGAGGCAAGGATCGAAATATCTTCCATCAAGCCTAAAAAGTAAGAAAAAGAAACAACTTGAGACCCACGGAAAGATATTTCAACATAAAAAAGGAAAGAAAATATAGGATTCAAAAGAAGATATCTTTAGAAAAAAATAGTAGTACATTTTAGGTAACACGTACTTTCCACTCTCTATGAAGTGAAAGTAGAAAGACAGGATGATATCACAGCAGTCTGTGATGAAATTGTAGCCTGGGATAAAGGGAAAATACAAGAAAACCAATAATGGCAGTGCAGAATTTTAAATGACATTAGAAAACTAAGTCGGTGGTACATGACTCATAAACTTGGGAAGCTCTAGAATGCAGAATACAAGAAAAGGCAATGAAAACAAAGAGAAGAATGTTACAACTTATGTCTAGAGGATAGAGGCTGGAGATTCATGATACAAAGAATTAGTTGTTGGGAGAAAGAGAGAGAATGAATGTTATATAATAATCAAAGACAAAACTGAATACAGCACTCCTGAACAGAAGGAAGAACCAAACCTACTGATGTACAGGTTCCAGCTAGTTGTGGGAAAATTTAACAGAAAGAAATGAACTCTGGGCTATCTTTCAGGATAAAGGAAATTCTATGAGCATAAATACTGTATGAAAATGATTACCTACAAAGGCAGATTATTAGGCTGGCAGGTTTTTTTTTATGTGTCCCTCATGTTGCCTTTCCCTTTCCTCATTCTTGAAAAAGAAGAAATCTTTCCAGGCTCAGGAGTTCATAAAAATACCACATTAAAAACTTTTTTTTCTCTGTTTACCCTTATGGTATCTAAATCCCCTCCATCCATTCATCCAACCACCCATGCATTCTTTATCCATCCATCCAACAAATATTTATTGAGCACCTACTCTGTGCCAAGCACTGTTCTAGACACTACATTTATATCAACAGACAAAAGAGACCAAGTTCCTACTCATGTGGGAATTATGTCCCAGTTGGCTGGAGGAAAATCATTCACAAATATGATATGCGTGATAAGTGCTATGGAAGGAAACCAAAGCAGCCTCAAGGAGGAGGGGCAAACAGCTCTTCCCTAATAAGTTGGCATTTGCGCAGAAACCCAACAAAATTGAGGAAACAACCCTGGCAGATATATCCTAGGGAAGAAGGAACCATAAGTACAAATGACTTGAGATAGAAATGGGCTTGTCTGGAGTGTCTGAAGAAGAGCAAGAGGCGTGTTTGGCTGAAGCAGAGTGAGAGAGAGGAGAGTGGTTAGATTAGGAACTCAGACACATAGGTGGGTAGGGGTTCGACCACTACGGCTTTGAGACAATGGTTAGGAGTTTGAATTCTATATCCAAGTGACATGAGAACCATCCGTAGCATTCTGAGCAGGAGTGACATGATCTGACTTACATTTTAAAGGAATCTCAGTGGCTTCCGTTTGCAAGATAGACTATGGGAGGCAACAAGGGAAGGAGCAGGGAGACCCTTGGGAAGCCATTGAAGAAGCCCAAGAGGGAGAGAAAGGTGGGTTGGAGCTGATGAGGTCTTCCCAAACCACCAACCAAAGGCAGGGTGTAGCGCTCCAGTCAAATCCTGTTTGTATTCAGCTCCTTTCCTCATGAACCTCTATCCTCTGAAGTGACATCTTCCTCCTAAACCCACGGTCAGCTTTCACACATCTCTGAACTGAAATTCTACCTGTAAAGCAGCAATTGCTGTCACGTGTGGCTACCAGACTGGTACCACGTGGTACAACACCTCCACAAGTTCAATCCACTTCCATTCTCCTATCAGGCTTGCCCCTCTGTCTGAACGTAGGAATGTGTTGGGCCGTCCTTGAAGTAGGGTTGACCAGTTCTCTGACGGTTACAGTCAACACAGCCCTGAGCCAGGGGAAGTACTGGACTGGTGAAAAGTTGTTTTACCTTTTTCTGGTGCTCTTGTTTTCATGAATCAACAGAAACAGAAACCCAAGCAGGTCTTAATTTTTATAAGTTTAGATCCATTTACCTTATAATTGAATTAAATTCTCCCCAGATTTAGGCATTGAAGGTTTTGTCCGTTTATTTATTTATTTTTGCTGTAAATATTCATCTTTAGTGTCTTTGTCATTTTTAGAGAGTAGAAAGGCAAGCCTATACCTGAAGCTGTTAATCATTGACCATGTTAAACCGGATATTACCCACATTGTACTTAACAGTACAAAGTAAGATAGTAGAGGCTATCCCACTGCAGTCAGGGTCAAGACAAGAATGGCAGCAATTATCACTATTATAAACATTTCCACAACAGAATAAGTTTTCAAAACAAGATTAGATAAACATGACTAATTAATTAGGGAACACAGTTTATACCATGTGGTCCACTAAAGTTATAGCAAAATCTCCATTTCTATATATGCACAGAGAAAAAAGCTGTTGTGTAGACAAGAGACACACACCTGCTTTGCTTTAGAGGTTAGCTGTGCTTTTATGTTGCATTATTTTATTTTGTTGTTGAATATCAATCAAAACTTCAAAGTCAAGGTCATGGATGATAGAGGAGGCCAAGAGATAGCTGAGTATGTAGATTGAAGAAAAAATAAGGCAATGTTTAGGTCCGTTTTTGTCAATTTTGATTTGGCATTTTTAGCTTATAATAACAAAAATACACTCAAAGTATTATTCTTCAAATCCCTGCAGGACAAAAAATGTTGTAAATCTAAAACTCTCTAGCTCCACGATTATCTTTTTTCCAATGGAGTCTACATTTAAAGTGCATCTTTGAAACTTTTACAATGTGTTTAAAACAAAATAATTCAGTTATAGAAAAACGTACTGTACATTGTTCTAGAGCTTCTTGCCAACATAATAAAACAAGAAAAGAGAAATTATCAGTATACATATTGGAAAAGCAGAGACAAAGTTATTACTTTTAAGTGATAGGAAAGTCTACCTTGAAAACCCATGAAAATCAACTTAAAAACTATTGGGATTAAAATGAAAGCTCAATAAGGTGGCCAAACACAAGAGAAATATTAAAAAATTAACAACTTTCAAATATGCCTGAAAAAAGAAACAGTGAGAAAATTGAATGGATCGTAAAGATGCCATTCACATAATGACCCAAAAATAAAATGTCTAGGAATAAACCTAAAATGTAAGAGTAGAATTCTTATGAAATAATATAAACTTGACTGGGGGACATAAAAGAAGACTGAAAAATAAACAAAGTCAAATAATGAAGAGACATATCAAGTTTTTGGATAGAAACATGGAATTTCATAAAGATTTCTATCTAATTTCCTAAAATTAATATGAAGTTTAGGGATAACCCAGTACAGATACCAAGATAGTTTTTAAAGGCAAAGAGGATGAAAAAATAATTTAATAGTTCATTTGTAAGAAGACATAGGATTATAGCCAAGAATATTTTCAAAAAGAAATACAATGTGATACACTCTAGTTATTAAAACATACGATGAAGTCATACTCTACTGAAACTGTGTCATTCATATAGAGACCAACAGATCTTTGGAACAGAAAAGAAAGCATAGAAATAGATTTAAGTACAAATATGTATTTATTACACAAGGATGTTAGCATTTTAAATAAGCAACAGGATGATAGATTATTCAATAAATGACTCTGAGGCAAATGGTTGACTATTTGGGAACAAAGTTTAAATTCCCATTTAATGTTGTGCACCAAAAAAAAATCCCAGATAGATTAATAAATTAAATGGAAAAAGTTAAAACATAGCACTATGTGAAAAAAATGCTAGTAAATATGTAATGTAAAATTTAGTTAGGGATGACCCTTCTGAGTATAGCACTATATCAATTTATTGTAACTCCATGCCAACTATTAGATATTTTGAATATCACCTCTAATGGAGACTCACATATATTTGAGGTCATTGGTGGCCTGATTAATCTAGTTTTCAGAAAATTATTTATGAGAGAGTGAAAGTGATTCCATTGTTAGAAAATAAGTCAGGTGTGATAAACTTGACCCAGTGTCTAGACATAGTGATTATAGTTAAGAATTTCTTGGGGATCCAGCATGATGGCTACCACCAGATTTTGTCCTTATGTAACCCTGTGCACTAATTACTAGGGACTAGATAGAGACACCTGTACATAAAAACTGGAAGAGTTGTTTCACCAAAACCTACAAAACAGCAGCCCCACTTTGGTACATTTTATATCAGAATGAAACACAAAACGGATGTGTGTGTGTGGGAAATTGATGGATATGTTTTCAGTCAGGCTAGGCTAGAGGATGCTACACTAATAAATGATCCCAAATCTCAGTGACCTATAACAACAAATGTTTATTTCTGGCTCTCATTATATGTTCATCATTGCTTAGCTGCAGTCCTGCAGCACTACATCTTCATCCAGAGTCAGGCTAATAGAGCAGCTTGGGTTGGGGTCCATGAGCATTCATGGCTAAGGGAAAAGAAACATGGTAAACCACACACTGTCTCTTAAAGCTTCCATTTGTAAGTGACATTTCTGCTTACGTTTCACTGGCCCAAGTAACTCGTATGACAAAGGCTGATGTCAATGGAATGAGGATACATAACCTTCCCACGAGGAGGGGCATCACAAAGAGGGCACAGGAACATTTGGTGAATCAGTAACACAAACTAACACACCCATTTTCCTAAAGACTGTCTTGCTGCTCTGGAACCTACAGGTGCCTAGGCACTTCTGGTCCATTTGGAAAAGTGCTGTATGGCATCAGCAAGACACAGAGTATTTCTGGAAGCCATCTGCTTGCTCGTCCCTTCCTAAGGTGAACGTTCACCCAGTGGAGCAGATGTTGGCTGCCAAGGTGGTGCCAGACCCCACTGTGATGGACAGCTCCTATGTTTTGTTTACTCTTCCAGGCAGGGTGATAAATTCTCCTTCAAGTCAGGTTTGGTGTTTCTCCCTCTCAGATGCACCAACCCTGCTAATGAATGATTCACTGAAGTGAGCGGCTGAGACATAGCATGCTGCACCCCGCTCTGCCTTTGTTATGCAAAGTCATGCCCTCACTATCTCCCGAACACAAAATCAAGTTCCCAGAGTATGGCGTGGATAGATGATGGAGTGTACAACAGCCTCAGGTAATTTGTTCACAGTAATTCAGGCCAGTATATTTTGTCAAGTCCTCTACTGAATACATTTGGTTTAACTTGCTGAGGGAGAATGGCGCTTGGAGGGAGCCTTTCGATGTTGATCACTGCAAATAAAGTCCTGAGAGTTCCCAAGCTGTCAGTCCAAGGGACCCGATGGAGCTAGTGCTCTGAGCCTTGTCGTTGGGTCCTGAGAAAGCTTCAACCATATATAGGAGGAAACCCAGGAGGTAACTCCAAGGGAACTCCATCCCTTGACTGCCACCATTGCCATGGCTTGACAGAAATTAAATCGAACAAAGAATGGAATTTTCTTTTCTTTTTCAAAATTCATATTAAAACCGAGACCAGTCGAAAAGAATTAAAGGAAGAGGATCTCAAACCATAGCACTTTTCACTGGACCTACTCTTGAAGCTACATTCCAAACCTGGGTATTAAAAATGGGGCAGGCATGGGGGCAAGACATCCTAGGATGTTAGTCGTAGGGGCAGAGAAATGCACCTGGCTGTGTGGCTGATACCCTGATGAGTAGCAGGGAAATCCAATGTTGTGACTCTCTAAAGGGTGTGAGGATGTTGTTTGGGAAAATGTTGGTACAACAGAAGATGAGAGGACTCAGCAGTGAGAGTACAGGTAGAAGTTACAGCTCAGAGTCAATTGGGAGGAAGAGTCATACCACACAACTGATTATTTTACAACCCTTAACCTGAGAGTTAAATCAGAGCCCGTGTCACCTGATATGCAGGCTAAGTCAGAACTCTCATCACAATCCTCACCTGGACTCCAGGCTTGGCTTTGGACAATCAGGGGCAACATTGAGAATAACCAGGGGGAAGACTGGGATTCTTTGAACACTGGCCGCCAAATCTGCACAACATTCATTGTGTCTTTGGGAGAAAATCGATCAGGGTTAGACTTGGTTTTGGTGATGTAAAACACACTGAAGTTAACTAACCTGTACTGGAAAGGAACCTGCATTTTTAGGACTTAGCCAGAGAGACAAGAAAAGAATGTCGATACAGGTGTGCTTGACAATGGTAATTCACTTCCCATTGGACGATCTTGATCAAGGATAACTTATCAGGAACAGAGACCCACTTGGGGCACCTTAAGTAAAGGGAATAGTAAGTGCAGTGGGTACAGATATCAGCCTAAAACTTGAAAATGCAGGAAGTATCTCTCTTTGTTTTCTAAAACAATTAATCTCTCTCTCCAAGTCCCCGATCCCCCAATGACATCAGAAAACTAACTCCTATTCTTCCTGTAATGCACCCTCTCCCAGGGTACAGTTTTGATGTTAGGCTGCATGAAGGCATCAGTGGAATGGATGTTCGGCTTTCAGTTTCTGGCCTTCATAGAGTGTTGCTGAGATGTCCATCATGTCTGCCTACATGGCCCTTGGGATTCAGGGGCTCTCTGCTATTTTGTTTTCATGCTCAGAGTGAGGTTGCCCCTGGTCCCACCCACCTATTCACACCATGGAGTCTGTGTCAGTCAGGGTTCTCCAGAGAAGCAGAACCGATTAGACATAGATATAGATATAGATATATAGATATACATCAATACATAGATATAGATGAGATTTATTATGAGAGATTGACTTATGCAATTATGGAGGTTGAGAAGTACACAATCTGCTGTCTGCAAGCCGGAGGCCCAGGGAAGTTGGTGCAGTTCCAGTACAAACCTGAAGTTCTGAGAACCAGTGGAGCAATGGTGTAAAGTCTTGGTCAGGGTCTGAAGGCCCAAGAACCAGGAGCGCTGATGTCTGAGGGCAGGGAAAGATGGAGCTCAAGCACAGAGCAAATTCACCCTTCCTTCACCTTTTTGTTCTACTCAGACCCTAAACGGATTGAATGATGCCCACCTGCATTGGTGAGGGCAGATCTTCTCTCACTCTACTTAATCAAATGCTAAGCTCTCCTGGAAACATCCTCACAGACACACCCAGAAATAATGTTTTACCTCTATCTCGGCATCCCTTAGCCCAGTCAAATTGACACACAAAATTAACCACCACAGAGAGATTTCCCCTTTGGAATCTAGCTGCTTTGTTGGTGGTGTGACTGAGAAGGAAGGAATAGGGTCCCTCTTTTGGGGCCCTAGACAATGCACTCTTATTTTTTCCCTCTCTCCCCACATCCCCAGCCTAGGGAAATGTCTTGGGTTAAATATCTGCTCTTCTTTGCAAAGCCTGAGAATACCTGGGACATTGATTTTGAAAAGAAAATCCAGGACAAGAAGACATATTTGGTAACTTTGATTTTTCCACTCAGATGCCTCCCTCCTTTGAGCCAATGAGCATAGATCCAACTTCTATGAATGAAGGGAAAGGCAAGAAGAAAATGGAAGAATATGTATAGACCAGGCACATAAGGAAATAGGATATTTCAGGGAACTCAAAGAACTTATGTACAGCTGAATCTCATAGTGAACTAGAAAGCATCAAAGAACTGAGGCAGCCAGCCATGCTTTGTTTCTCTGGTTGGGGTCACGTGGCTTCTCATCTCTGCTCTTCTTGGTGCGTCTGATTCACTCTCCTTTCTTAAAAAACTGATTTCTTATTCTTGCTTATACATGGTCACCAATGGCTGCCTGAACATGGCATCCCCAGTTCTGGGATTACATGACCTTGGCGTAGAGAAACCATGGTAAATTTACCTACAGCCCCTGGCTCCAGTTCCAAAAATCTGTGAGAAAGGATATTAATATTACCACTTGGGACAAGCCTGATTAGCTATAGTTTAAGGAAGTAGAAGCACATGGCACAAATAGGACTCTGGGACCAGGGCTTTTTGGTGAGCACAGTTCTTAGACAGGGAGGCATGGGTTGGACAGGCACTCGAAAGGACATCCACCACAATTCCTCACTGAATAAATGGCACTTGGATGCTATTACCACAGATATTGATTCTGTTATAATAGTAGGCTTCAAAGCCTATTCATGGGCAACGTGAGGAAGATCATGGTCTTCGACATTGAATGACCTCGCTGTGAATCTAGCCCCTCCAGCCAATAACTGAACAACTTTTCCTTTTTTTTTTTTTTAAATTTTAGAAATACTTATTGTTAAATAAAGTTACTTCTAGTGAATTAAACTTTACAAATAGAAGTAATACATTTATACAACTGACCGAAATTTTAATTTTATTTTTAACCATAGTGCCCTTAGTACTAACAATGAACAGCGTTTTCTTAACTGCAGCCTGAATTTCTTCGCATGAAAGTGGAAGTGGAAGTGAAAGTAAACAGCTCATGGGGATGTTATGAGAAGGAAACTTACTCAATCTAACAATATCTTGAAAGAACACAGAATTTAAAATCAGAGGACGCTAGCTGTGTGACTGTAAAGTATTCACTAAGTCTCTCTGGGCCTCATAGGCAAAATGGTGAAAACAATAGCAAAGTCATTGTATAGCACAGAGGCTAAAAGAAGAGACTTTTGTGTCGGAATGCCCTGAGTTGAAGTCTGCGTCTACATTCCAAAACTCTGTGCTCCGTCTTAATTAGGAGTTGTTAAACTGCCACATCTGAAATCTCACCTTTTCCAAGAAGCTTTCTTGGATCACTGCCCTAGTCCAGGCCTTCATCATTGTTTAATTGGATGGTTCCAAGAGGTTTCTAATTGATCTTTTTGCCTCCATGTACTCTGAGAGTCATTTGATCCCATGTATGACTTACAGATCTCAGAATACCCCTTACTTGTTTACAAGCCTCTAATGATTTCTTCCCAACTCAAGGATAAAATCAAAACATCATCACTTTCATGCAAATTCCTTCAAATTTGATCCTTCCATCTTCCTTTATCTCCCTTCCTTCCTTTATTCCCTCTCTCCCTTCTTCCTTCCCCCCCTACTCTTCTTACGAGTTGCAGAATATCTAGATACATTCTTTTCATAATTACCTACATGCATGTGTGTATATTTAAGGCAGATATATACAAAATGCAAAGTGAAAATTTCCCTTCTCATCCTTCTACCCCCACTCCCAAATTCCCACCCTCAGTGTAGCCCTGGATATCAGACTGATATGCAGCCTTCCAATTATTCTACATATGTATATATCTCAATCTGGTTTTGCATCTAAAGCTATACCCACGTCTGTGTCTATGTAATCTACATCTAAATCTGTATCTATATAATGAATGTTTGTGCATTATTTAAAAAATACAGTTTACCTTTGCCTTTGTGTGACTTTTTTCTTTTAACAGAATAGCGTCATACTATATACATTACTGCAGCTTACTTTTCCACTTAATGTGTTGAAGATATTTCTAGATAAACACATGTAAATCTACTTCTTTTATTTAATAGCTGCATAACATTCTATTACATAAATGTTCTATCATTTAAGTGTTCTGCTACTGCTGTTTACAGACGGTCCCTGATTTAACAATGGTTTGATTTACAATTTTTCAACCTTATGATGGTGCAAAAGCAATGCACATTCAATAGAAACTGTACTTTGAATTTTGCTTTCATTGCGGGCTAGTAGTGTGTGGTATGATGCTCTCTCCTGATGCTGGGCTGTGGCAGCTGCAGCTCCTAGGCAGCTACGTGATCACGAGGGTAAACAAGCGGTACACTTAGAGTCATTCTGTACCCAGACAACCATTCTGTTTTTCACTTTCAGTACAGTAGTCAATAAATTACCTGAGATATTCAACACTTTACAATAAAATAGGCATTGTGTTAGATGACTTTGCCCAACTGCAGCCTAATGTAAGTGTTCTGAGCATGTTTAAGGTAGGCTAGGCTAAGCTGTGATGTTTATTTGGTTAGGTCTATTAAATGCACTTTCGACTTATGGTTTTTTTCAACTTACTGTGGGCTTATCAGGAGGTAACCCCTCGTAAGTTGAGGAAGATCTGTATTTTGTTCATCTCCAATTATATGTACCCCTCTGTGCCCATGTATTTCCAGAGGATATCTACCCAGATTTCTTGGTAGAGAGTCAGATGCATTTCTTTTAAAAAATTAATATACTGTTGAATTGCTTTCTAGAAAAGATTTACCAGATTGATCTTCTACCAACAATGTATGGAAATGCTTGTCTATAGGCACTTAATATTGCTTAAACTTTACTATTCCATTGGGGAAAAAAATCCATGAAATTTCACTGTTGTTTTATTTTACATTTTCTTGGTTACTAGTAAGATTAAACATCTCTTTGTTTGCATTTTCTCCTTTTTGTGCATTGCCTGTTTATATTGTCTGCCCAATTTTCTATTGTGTTAGTATTTATATCTTATTGATTTTGGAGAACTCTTGATATATTTGGATATCAAGCCTTTGGTTCATTTTTTCCAGCATTATTGAGACATATAACATCATGTAGGTTTAAGGTATACAACGTATTGATTTGACACACTTATATACCACAAAATGATTACCACTATGACATTAGCTAACACTTCCATCACATATTTTCATATGTTTTCATGTAACTAATTCATGTAACTAATTTCCTTTCATTTCAGCTTGAAGAATTTCCTTCCAGCATTTCTTGCAAGGCAGGTCTAGTGGTGATGAATTCTCTCAGCTTTTGTTTGTCTGGGAAAGTCTTGATCTCTCCATTTCTGGAAGTGACTTTGCTGGGTATATTTAGCTTTCTAATTCATCTAGAATTTACTTTTCAAGTACGGGGAAAGGTGGGTATCTGCCTTTTTTCCTGTCAAAGAGCTAAATCTTATTTGTTGAATTGCTTCTCCACCACTTTGAAAATGCTGGTTTTACAGTATACTAAACCCACATACGTTCACGAGCCTTTTCTGGGCTCTCTATCCTACTCCATTGATCTATGTATTTGGCTAGTTCCGTACCAGACCCACATTGTGATAGGCTGTAGCTTTTGAGGAGGCTTTCCTGGAGCTTTAATGGAGCAGTAATGGAAAGGAGATACTAACGTATAACTGAGAGAATGACTTACGTCTGTCACCCATGCCCAGATCTCTCCTCAGGAACTCTGCCTCAGCCCCTTTCCTGCTTCCTGAGGGCAGGGGAAGCTTGTGCTCACCCCTGGAAGAGTTTCAGGTATTTTCATAGTTCTATGATTGGCCTAAATTTACTAATAATCACAGAAAGAAGACAGAAAATTTCCCTGGTCATCTCAGTCTAGAGCTGCCTCTCAAATCCTCATGTCCTATCCAAGGGCTCAGCCCTTCCCAGCTTGACTGATGACAGGAGGAATTGCTCACTTCTGGGCCGACTCCACCTTAAGTGTGCGACCATGGGGCCTTCTGGATGGTCCCTATAAGGATAACCACGCAATGGTCCAGCAACAGTGACTTCAGAGTGTCTGTCTGCTTTTCTATCATGTGTGATGTCACAGCCCAGGTAGTTTTAGGATGTGCCAAGCCAATCTCATTACTGCTCAATTTCTTTTTTTTTTAGCATTTATTAAATATTATTTTTATTTAAGTGCAGACTTGGAAATGAACAGTAAGCAGTACTTAGGCTTTTTCTTTTTTAAGTAGTATAAATACCTTACCTAAACCCTCTTTCTATGACAGCTGCCATACAGAATCTATGACAGAACTGAACTGCTCAATTTCTTATCAAGAGTTGAGAAAAATAAACATGGAGTTCAGTCGCACCCAGGACCATACAGCTGTCCATTTATCACTGGACTTCACAGCTTTTCATTTCTGCTTTTTTTTCCTTATTTTTTAAAAAAAATTTTAATTGAAGTATAGTTGATTTACAATGTTGTGTTAATTTCTGCTGTACAACAAAGTGATTCAGTTATACATATATATGCACTCTTTTTTTATAGTCTTTTCCATTATCGTTTATCACAGGATATTGAATATAACTCCCTGTGCTATACAGTAGGACTTTTTTGTTTATCCATCCTATATATAATAGTTTGCATCTGCTAATCCCAAACAGCTTTTTGTTTCTGAATCTGCCTCTAGCTCTGGACCGTGAGCTCCTTTAAGGCAGCGACAGCACCTTATGTGCCTTTAAATTTCCTTGTCCTGATTTCCAGGGCTGAGCACAGAGCCTGGCACAAAGTAAGTACACTATCACAATAACATTTGTCTAAGTGCACTGAATAATTGGCATTGTCACGCCTCCCCCCAACATCATCCTCTTTACATAAAGCTTTTTTAGCCCCAGTCACTCATCCCACAATTTCCACTTGCTCCTTTGCCTCCCCATGATGCCATTGTATAACTTCTCTGTCTCAATATTGGCTCAGCTGTCTGTGTGACCCTCATGTCTGTCTCCATTAACGTCTTTTACATTCAATCAGATATCTGCACCAGCGCAAGAGGCTCCTGGCAGCTTGATCAGTGAGCAATGGATCAGACAGCTGAATGGTTGATTTAATTGGCATAAAATAACTAACCCATCTGTTCCGTGGAGCTGATCTTTTAAGTGTTACTCTCTTGACTGCTCTGAAATGTCTTGGCCACTTGGAGAGACCATGTATGTCAGGTGGCAGGTCACAAAAAATGATTGCTTTAAGATGGAGAGCAACAGTTTAAGGGAAATTGAAGAATTTTATGGTGCTATCTTTTATCCTGCTCTGTCTTTCTTTATAGCACTTGTTAGTATCTGCTATATTACACATTCACTTGTCTGTCTCTCTCAGTAGAGGCTAAGCACCAAGAGGGCAGGGACTTTGTATTTTTTTTTAAATTTATTTATTTTATTTGTTTTATTTTTGGCTGTGTTGGGTCTTCGTTGTTGTGTGTGGGCTTTCTCTAGTTGCGGTGAGTGGGGGCTACTCTTTGTTGCAGTTTGCAGGCTTCTTATTGCGGTGGCTTCTCTTGTTGCAGAGCTCGGGCTCTAGACGCACAGGCTTCAGTAGTTGTGGCTTACAGGCTCTAGAGCACAGGCTCAGTAGTTGTGATGCATGGGATTAGTTGCTCCGTGGCATGTGGGATCTTCCCGGACCAGGGCTTGAACCCGTGTCCCCTGCGTTGGCAGGTGGATTCCTAACCACTGTGCCACCAGGGAAACCCAGGGACTTTGTCCTTTATGCTCCCTGCTGATGCCAGGGCTTAGAATACATGACCTACCTTGATTTGGTCACCAATGAGACATGCTTAGCTCCTTCTTGGGTTAATCCTGTGTGACTTGGTGTTACAAAGGTCCATCAGGAATGTCAGGTAGATGGAAAGAGGGTGCAGAGGCTAACTCAGGAAGGAGTCTCAAGCCTAATTTGGCAAGTTCAATGCCTGTAGCAAGCTTGATTTTTGTGTAGGGTGGTGTGGGATTCAAAGGGTCCAATCTAGAGGAGCAAGGAGGGGGTAGTACAATACTGGTGGGTTGTGGCAGCTTAATGAAGTGGACCTTGGGAATGTTCTTTCATCTTTCTGAACTTAGGTACGCTCATTTGTAAAATGGGGATAGTATTTACCATCTTGAATTTGTGATGATTAAATGAGATAATGTACATGAAATAATAGTCAGCACTTGTAGCACTTACTACATGCCAGGTAATATTTTAAGGGCTTATATATACTGACTCACAATAACCCTGTGGGTTAGGAACTGTTATTATCCCCAGCTTATCCAGATGGGGAAACTGAGGCACAGAGGGTTGCCCAAGTTCTCCTGGCTAGAAAGTGCTAGAGCTGTATCTATCTATACTGATATCTATCTATCTATCTAGAGAGCACACTGAGAATCCAGTTCAACTATTCTAGTAGACAAATACACACAGAGAGAGCACGCTAATATCCCGGACCTACTTCAACCATTGTAATACACGGATATACAGAGACAGCACGCTGACATGCATTTGCTCTAGAGCCTTCAGTCCCTTTTCCATGCAGTAGCCCAGGTGATCCTATAAGAACACAAAGCTGACTATGCCACGGTGAAGCCAAGAGCTCAGGGGAACCCAGCAGTGTCACTTAGTCCTGGCTGTATCTCTTGGGTAAGGGGATCAGAGGGTACATGGGCCCTCTAATCCTTTGGGGATCACATGCTAAGAAATCTGAATTCAGTTGCCAGCTAGGGGAACTGCTGGGAAATGACAGCTTCCATTACCTGGAAATGTTGAGAACTCCCCATCAGGTGAGAATTTGAGTTCAGGCAAAACTCCTTTTATCAGAGGTGGCTGGGGCATCATCATTGTCTGACAACCTGAAGAATTTGTCGAGCCTCACTCTTCAGGAAATCCTGTTTGGTTAAAGCCTTTAAATGGTATTTCATTACTCTTGGATGAAACTCCAAGTCCCCTGCATTGCACATTAGGCTTGGCAAGAGCTGGTTCCTTCTCCTCATTCGCTTTGTTCCAGCCGTACTAACCCCTTTCCATTTCTTGAAAGCATCATGCCCCTCCCTGTCCCTGGACCTTTGCACATTCTGTTCCCTTTGTCGGCATCTCACCACAGCTCTGGCTTAAATTAACTCCCATTCTCCCGTCAGATAGCAACTCAAATGTCACTTATTGTGGGAAACTTTTCCACACCTCTAAAAGAAAGTTTTTCTTTAAGAAAGGTTTTCTTGTTGGTACCCTATAGTTTTTCTTCACCACGCTGAAATATATTTATTTGCTTTGTTCCTCTGTTTGTTTATGATTCGCCTCTATCACTAGTATTGTAATCTCCATGAGAGTAGAAGCCAACTTATCGTGTGTTTTCTTTGCTATTGTATCTTTAGTGTTTAGCACAGTACCTAGAATACAAAAGGTACTCAACAAATATTTGCAAAATGTATGAATGAATCTTTAGAACATGCTTATTCAAGTTAAAACTACTCATCAATGAAATTGGGAAAACTCGATCCAACTTAACCCATTGCCTGGCCCATAGTAGGGGCTCAATAAATACTTGTTGACCAACTGACAAATGCAGAAGGAGGTAACGAGAGATACTCTCTAAACAGGCTTGTTGCCCTCAGCATCTCCTTTCCGGTCCATCAGCTCAGCCACAGGCATCCCGTAAACGTCTGCATCCACCTGCATCCTGTGGTCCTCTGGGATGCTTTCTAAATTCTGCATCCAGAACCCACTTGCTTTGTTTTGCTTCCTCTCTATCGTTGATTATCTGTTTTAGTTCCCATTTCGTCTTTTTGTATGCTTGTGACCTAACGATTCTACTGTTCTGTTCCTTTGCTCCATTCTCTGCCACTGGAAACAGGTCTATCCCCCTCTGGGATTCTTTCTGGGATTTCAGTTCTTTTCTCTGTGTTCTGAAGCCCTGGACTAGTCCCATTTTCTCCCATGCTCAACTGGTCTTTAGAGACAGTCCAGACCAGAGCATCTGCATAACACTCAGGAAAGAAAGTCATATGGTCATTATCCACTGTGATTAATATTGCTATTTTGGACACTTAACTGGTCATGAATTAACGTATAAAACCAGAAAACAGAGTGGCCTGCATTATAACTACATGATCAGGCAAAGCACCACAGCCGGGTTCTATCCCTGACCAAATGGGCCATTTGTGGATCGGTTAGTTTGGCCATTGGCCACTCCAGGCATTGGCTGGTTTTCCTCCTCCGAGTGGCCAAGTGTGATGGTAGCTTTATTTCTCAGCAAGGTCTTGGCTGTGGGAAGAATTGTGAAGTGCCTGGGAAAGCAGTGGTGTTGGCTTCTTGGGACGCGGGGTAGAGTCAGGGCTCCTACCCTGTATAGCCTCTCAGCGTTTCCTCCTAGGCACACGGCTGCTGTGCAGGAGCAATGGACTTCATCTACATGCAGCTCCCATTCCCAAGCTGTAGCCGAAATCAAAAAATATATTCCTGTTTCTCCAATTTGGACCAAATGCATAGAAGAATCTGATGTGAACTTCTAGGGTGGTGGTCTTCAACCTTGCCTGTGTATTAGAAGCAACTGAGTTCCAATATGACTGATATAACTGAATTCTAAAAATCCTGGTGCCCAGTTCCACTCTAAATCCATTTAAAAAGTCTGCAGGCATCCGTATTTTTAAATCTCAGGAATTTCAATGCACACCAAAGCAATACAACCACTGATCTAGTCAGTGCTTCTCAAACTTGAATATGCAGAATAATCATCTGTAGGATGTGTTTTAATAAAAACACAGACTCCCAAACCCCAACCCCAGAAACTGGATTCATTATTGCTAGGGATGGGCTGAGAATATGGATTTCTAACAAGCTCCCAGGTGAGGCCGTTGCTGCCTTTCCACAAACCGTACATTGAGGAGCTCTGTTCTTTGCTACTCAGTGTGTACTCCGTGGAGAAGCAGCCTTAGCGTCATCCAGGAGCTTGTTAGGAATTAAAAATCTCAAGCCCATCCCAGACCTGTTATATCAGAATCCATGTTTTTAAAAGGGCTTTAGGAAATGTGTATGCACACAGGATTGAAAAACATTACTACGTAGAGGGTGCAAACGTTCAGCATCCAGGCCAAATTTTGCTGGCAGATGGATATTTCCTGGCTTACACAGTATTTTTTGAAATTTAGAACTGATTGACAACACTGAAACGTTGGGATTTTTCTGACCTCTCTTGAAAGATTGGGAGATCGAGCAACACTGATGGTAACTGGAAACAGACTCTACGTGCTCCCCGCTGCCGTGGCACCACTTGCTTCACTAAGGATATCTGCATGGTCTCTGCAGGCATTTCTGTTTGCAGCTCCTCGTTCATGCCCTCACCTCTCCACTTCTTTCCTAGTTGGGAATTACTGCTCCCAAGCATTTCATCTTGAGCCAGCCCATCTTATGTCTTTGAACCTCCCTTGATTCATCTGTAAAATGGATTGATAACACTTACTCAGCGTTCTGATAAAGATTCAGTGGGACTAGAGATGGTGCTTTAAGCTCTATGCATCTGTTTTACACACACGTTGTTCCTATACCCAGAGTTCCAGTCTCAAAGTATGGTCCTTGGACCAGCAGCACTCACACTACCTGGGAACTTGCTAGAAATATATTTTTTCAGTCCCCACCTGCGACCTAAATGCTTAATGAATTACCAGGTGTTTCAGGGGAGGGTGGAACTTCCTGTGAATTTCACCAGGATCAAAAGTCCACCATGAAAAAAAAAAAAAAAAAAAGTCCATCATGAGCTCCAAAATTTATGAGAAGACAGTTCAATCAAGACTTGTGGGTGGGTGAAGTTCTACACGTCAGAGAGACCAAGGCAAAAGGTTAGCATGTGTAGGATGGAGCTTCCACATCTCCTTTCCTCTGGAATTTCTGACATCCCCACCTGTGGGCTCACCTGTGCTCCCATCCTAAGCCAATGAGCTGGGCTAAGACCTGGTATCTGGATAGCTTACCCTGAACCTGGGCATTCACAGGCTCATAAAACAGGCAGCTTCTACTTTCAACATATTGGCCCAATCCAGAAAAAGCATCCTTTGCCTTAGTTTCCCCTAGCAGGCACCTGAGAACTGAATGGACATCTCCCCAGCCAATGCCATTGCCATCTACCTGTACTGACTTTGGGTGCTGCCTGCTGCCTGGGCTCGCCTGATTTCACCATATTCACTGAACTGGCCTCCTCAGATCATGATGTCTCTTCAACCTAGCCTGGAACTTCTGCCTTATATTAGACGTTGTATATTTGGACAAGCTCTATAGTGAGGTCAGTTTCCTTGACCCCTGCCTCTCTCCCTGTCTACACTGGCTGAATTCCTGGAGCCCCAGGATGCCTATGACCACAGCCTGCCTGAGCAAATAGCAGAGACCTGGAATCATATGACTTTCAGGGGAGGAAACTGTGAAGTGACCATACACTATTCTTAAGAAAGATGGGGGGGCTTCCCTGGTGGCTCAGTGGTTGAGAATCTGCCTGCCAATGCAGGGGACACGGGTTCGAGCCCTGGTCTGGGAAGATCCCACATGCCGCGGAGCAACTGGGCCCGTGAGCCACAATTACTGAGCCTGCGTGTCTGGAGCCTGTGCTCCGCAACAAGAGAGGCCGCGATAATGAAAGGCCCGCGCACCGCGATGAAGAGTGGCCCCCACTTGCTGCAACTAGAGAAGGCCCTCACACAGAAACGAAGACCCAACACAGCCATAAAATAAAAAATAATAATGATTTAAAAACAAACAAACAAACAAACAATATCTTTAAAAAAAAAAAAAAAAGAAAGATCACACCAAAAACTTTTTTTTTTTTCCAAAAACTTCTTTGTCTTGATTGGGAGTAGAACATGCATGGAAAAAGTGGTGAAAGAAAAAGCTAGGAGGCAAGATATTTCTCCTCAAGGTGATGATAGATATGTATTGGGCTGGAATGCAGAGGAATTCCTTGGGAACTCTTGCTCTGACAGTTTTTAAAGAGTGAGTCAGCAAGTATGACTCAGCCATCCTGGATTCATTTGATTTAATACCGATGAAAACAGGATGATATAATTTTTCAGAATTCCTTCTAAGCAGAGGAACCAGTCAATAATAATAATATGATATTGATAATAATAATAGCAGCAGCATATTTTGAGTGATAGATATCATTCTAGGTAGTTTATATATACATTATCTCAGGAGTCAGCAAAGTTCTGCTCTAAAGGGCTAGACAGTATTTTAGGTTTTGTGGGCTACGTGGTCTCTGTCACAAGGACTCAAGTCTGTACTTGTAGCACAAAAGCAGCCATAGGCAATAAGTAAACAAATGGGCAGGGCTGTGTTCCAATAACACTTGATTTACAAAAACACTTTAGTGGGCCAGATTCTCAGCACAAGCTATAGTGTGCTGACTCCGACGTTATCTCATTGACCCCAATGATACTGGGGAGTAGTACTTTTACTCCTCCCCATTTTACAGGTAAAAAACGGAATCCCGGAGCGATGAAGTAACTTGTGTGAGATCCCAGAGCACTAAGTGGTGGATTCAGGACTGAAACTGTCAACTGAAAAACAATGCACAACCTAAAAGTTGAGAATTATGTTTTATTCTGTGGACTTTCTGAGGACTTCAAACCAAGGAGGCAGCCTAGCAGACAGCTCTGAGGGACTGCTCCAAGGAGGTCAGGGAGGAACCAGGGTATATAGGGGTTTTTGCAACAAAAAGACCAGGTAGTCGGACTTCCAAAAGACTACTGTTAATTAAAGAAAACCAGATATGTTAAGTTAATGAATTTAGTGCTTTTCTATGTAGGGGAAGATGCAAGAGTCTGGGCTCATTGAAATCATTCCTTTGATATGCAACTTAGCTGTCTAGGGCCAGCATCCTCTTCTTTCCCATCCTGAGTCCCCTCAGGGCTCAGTGTTGAGGGCAGCTGGAGTGGCTGATGGTCTGAGGGCCACAGCATCCTTTGTTTGCTGATGTTTGCAGGCAACATTTTTCATCCACACAACTCAGGATTTCCTACACTATAGTGTCTGGGTAAGCTTTTTCATTCCCAGGGGCGTTTCATCATTTGGCTCCCCACGTCGCATATTCAGTTCTTCAATTATTTAACAATTATTGGGCAGCTTCAACATACCTGTCATGGTACATCATCTTATTTAACTATCAGGACAACTGCATGAAGTAGCACTGTTTTCCCCATTTAGTGCCTGAGTTCCCAGAGGATAAGGTGGGATTCTCAAAGTCCACTCTTCGTGAGAAGCTGAGCTTGGAGTTAGACTCTGATTCTCAGTCTCTCTAAGTTCAGTGATCTTGCCTCCAGACCTGTTGGCTCCAGATTTTAAAAATCTTTCACAATTTTTGAATTATCAAAGCAGTACATGTCTATTGTACAAGAATTGGAACGATTATAAAGATAGTGACAAAGAATCACTCACAATTCTCAATGCCCAAATAATCTCTGCTACCAATCTGATGCTTTTTTCCCCCTCTTGATCCATACTCATTCTCCATCAATTTCATACTAAATGAAATATTTTGTATATTTTTTTACTAATCACATAAGATTAGGAGCCATTTCTTGAATTATTAAATTTTAATAAAATCATAATTTCAATTGCATATTTTTTCATAATAGGATATAACATAATTTTTAACAATTTAGATACTTTCTATTTTTTTTCTATCATAAATGCTTTGATTACATTCTTGTGCATAAATCTCTCTCTGAATCTCCAGCTATTTCCCCAGGATAAATTCCTAGAAGGGAAATGATTGCTCCAAAGGGTATTAATTATTTTTAAAGTTCTTTATATATAATTCCAGATTGGAATTTTAAGAAATTTGTGCTAATTTTCATTCCTTTTAGTAGGGTAGATATACCTAACCCTAAACCCTAAACAACAAATTTTTTAAAATTTGGTAATTTTGTGGATTAAAATGTTACAGTTTTACTTTGATTTTTATTAAGTAGTGGGGCTTTGAGGTTTTCTTATTGATTTGTCAGAGTTCTTTATATATTAAGGATATTACTAGTTCTTTTTCTGGCAAATATTACACCTAGGTTTTTATTTACCTTTGAAATGAAAATAAACTCATCTCTATTTACTTGTCGTCTTATTCATAGCAAAGGATACTTCAGATCATGAGCATTCAGCCCATCCAACAGCAAGAGTAGTAGCAAGAACAAATGCTTCCTCTGTGAGTAGAATTTGCCAGGTGGCTGGAAATCCCAAGCAAAGAGGCTTAGCCATGACTTCCAGATCTCTGGTGCAGACTGCAAACGTGCTGGGCTGTGCTTTCACACATGTAACTCCAGGGTAGAAATCAGCCCAAATAGGAGGCAGCCAGGGGATATAGAGAGGAGCTTTTGAGACTGATTGTAAGCAGTGAGCGAAGGGTTGCCTTTGTTCTACGTGCAGCCACAAGGCACTGAATTCCTCACCATCCTTTCAAATAAGTAGAAGGAGGTGAAAAACAATGTAATGAAAACTTTGTTAAGAAGACTATGAAGTTGAAGACAGATAGGAACTTCATTCTTATACTCTTTGGTAAATTTAGAGAAAAGAAAAATGATTTGAGGCCTGACATTTTCTCTCCTCAATCCTCAGCATATTTCATTTTGAGGAAAAATAATCCTTCATGTCAGGTAAATCCCTTCTTTGGAAACAATAACATTTCTTTCTATGTATTGGAATGGGCTATGGTAATGTTTCTCAATCTTGGTACTATTGACATTTGGGGCAAAATAATTATTTGTTTGGGGTGACTAAAGAATAAATTCATTAACTAATTAATGATTCAACACTTTGCATTTAAATATTTGAAAAATTGTGAAATGAGAAATTCACCTTTCCCACCCCACCCCCCATTGGTCCATAGGGCTGAATTAATTACAGGGAGAAAGATATTGGGATCAGTGTAAGAAATCTTTGTTATAATAAAAACAATGCAAAAATAGAATGGTCTAGCTCCAGAATTAATGAGTTCACTGGAGGTATTCAAGGAGAGACTAGGTTGTTCTTAGACAGGATCTTGTATAAGACATTCATACAAAAGAGGAGAGATTCAAAGTTTAAGAGTATCTCTCATCCCTGAAATTCTATAAATCTGTTTTTCTTGCTGTCTTTCCTTTTTAATATTTCCTATGAAGGTAGTAATTCCACTTGAGGAACTTACTTCTTTTAAAACAGAAGATAAACTTTTCTAAAGTGCTCAAAACTCATCACACATACTGCATAAACTGGCTTCTTTGGGGCTTCACAGAGAAAGCATGCTTTCAAGAAGTTGAATTAGGGATTTTCTGCAAAAACTAACTCATTTCCACTAGCCTAGAGCTGGATGATTTTTCATGGTCCCTCAGATACCATATGATTGAAAATGAGCAATGGAGTCAATTGAGGGGCATTGCAGAAGGCACAAGAAGTCTGTACAGGGATAGTGCACTCCTAGGCAGTTTCCATAATCAGTGCTACAGATTTCTGTTGAGATTCCAGACCTTCCCTGAACTGAGATCTAGTTTTCTGGAACCCTGAGTTTTCTGAAGGGTTGGATCCTTTTCTTCTTCCCACTACAAGTTATGAGTGAACAGAAGGCATCAGTTAGCAGGAGCTATGTTTCAGCAAAAGACATGGGTCAGCAGAAGAAATAAATGAGTAGGGACCAAGGGTCATTAGGAGTCAGAGTTCAGTAGGATCCATGGAACAGTAGGAGCAAGGGGTCAACAGAAGCCATGGGTCAGGAAGAACTGTGGATCTATAGAAACCAAGAGTTAGCATGAGCCATGAGTCAGCAGAGGCCACAGGTCAACAGGAGACAGAAGTAGCTTTTGTAGGAGATTTTGTTCATCAGGTCAGTAGGAACTTTTGTTCATCAGGAACCATGGGTCCGTAGGAACCATTGTCAGCAGGAACCATACATCAGCCAGAGAGAGAGTCAGCAGTAGGTGGTGGGAGCAGAGGCTAAAAGACACACACAAAGAGAGCAGCACCAGACTTGGAGGCAGCTGATGCCATAGGACAGGGGAAACCATGATTAAGCAAAGGATGCAGAGTAACAAGAAGCTGAGTAGAGAGCACTTAGCAATAATAGTATTGATTAAGTAGAGTATAAGTAATTCACCATCATAATAGGGTAGGAAACAATGTGTTTCTGAGCACGTGTCAAGATAACGTAGGGTCTACAAGAGCATTAAGTCCTGAAAGATCTAATCCTGAATGACATTCTAGTCTCTTTGAGAACTGGTAGTTTAGCAAATGAGATTCTTGTCTTTCCTAATTTCCCAGATATTCTTATTGTTTTAGGTTGAATGCCTAAAAAGGGGAATTCTTGAGATACAGTATACAAGGTTGCTTTTTAAGTTTCTTGATATATATTGCTAAGTTACTTTTCAAAAATGTTATATGAATTTGCTCTTCCCCATCTTCTAATTAAAATACTTATAAAAATGTGTTCTCAAAGGTACAGAGTTTTAAGGGGGACTGAAAGCTATAAGTATTACTATCTCTCAGGACGAATTTCCAGTACAAAAATTTCAGATAGATGTTTGCTGTGTAGAACAAGAGGGCAAAGGAGATTGATACCTGCTATTCTGTTTCTCTCTATCATGTTAAGTCAGAACTGTTTGGAGTCTCAGGGGAAAGAATCCAATTTAATTAAAAATGGCTTGATTCAGGGAATTCCCTGGTGGTCCAGTGGTTAGGACTTGGTGCTCTCACTGCCCAGGGTCCCAGGTTCCATCCCTGGTTGGGGAACTAAGATCCCACAAGCCACACGGCGTAGCCAAAAAAAGAAAAAAAGAAAGGCTTGATTCAATAAAATAATTTATAAGGGCATGTAACTTGAGAGTTTGGAGTGTAGTGTGGTGGATTTCAGGTATGAGTTGATCCAGGAGCTTGATGTGAATCAGGACAAACATGTCTACTCTTCATCTTCTGCCTCAGTTCTAGTGGTTGAAAGCTCTGATTGGCCAGGTCAGGCCCATGGCACATGCCCACTCTTGGAGCTAGATGTTATGGGAGTTACTGACTGATGTCCCCCTACTCCAAGTTATGACTTGGGAGAATTAATGGAGATGGTGTAGGCAAGTCAAAACAGATGTCAACAAGGCCCTTAATATAGGCATGGGGGCTTCAGGACACCCTTCATTTCGGTAGAAGCTGCTTTTGAAAATGTTCAGAATGGTTTGGACATTCCCATCAGTTATCTCCATTTCATACATTCTAGAATCTAGGCTATAATTTTCAATGTTACAGTGTTACAGGCTGGGGAAAGAAGGAATGTACTTTCCTGTTACATCCATAATGTAGAGTCAACAGAGATAAAAGTCTGAACCTGGAACAGCCATAGGAACAATTCCTTTTTTTTTTTTTTTTTTTTTTTTAATTAATTAATTTATTTATTTTTGGCTGTGCTGGGTCCTCGTTTCTGTGCGAGGGCTTTCTCCAGTTGCGGCAAGCGGGGGCCACTCTTCATCGCAGTGCGCGGGCCTCTCACTATCGCGGCCTCTCTTTTTTGCGGAGCACAGGCTCCAGACGCGCAGGCTCAGCAGTTGTGGCTCACGGGCCCAGTTGCTCCGCGGCATGTGGGATCCTCCCAGACCAGGGCTCGAACCCGCGTCCCCTGCATTGGCAGGCAGATTCTCAACCACTGCGCCACCAGGGAAGCCCCCAGGAACAATTCCTTTTAAGCATCATTTAATTTATTTTTTTTGGCCACACCGCATGGCTTGCAGGATCTTAGTTCCCCAACCAGGGATCGAACCCTGGGCCCACAACAGTGAAAGTGCCGAGTCCTAACCACTGGACTGCCAGGGAATTCCCTAAGCATCATTTTAAATAGCATAATAGTCTGTTACTTTTGGAGGATGTAAAAGCTGATGAAACCCCTTCTATAGAAGGAACTTACTGTTGAGAGCAGCCTGGGTCTTCTCTACTCCCCGCCCCTCCTCTATGGCATACTGGAGGAAGGGGCACCAGTTTGGGTTTAATTTGGGTCCTTCTAATACCTCATTATGTAAAAACAAGTGTCCCCAGATGTTCGGGAAATTTGGAGTCATCCCTCCACTTTACTTGTTCTTCTCCTGCATAAAGACATTTCCAGAATATCACATGCTCCTAAAAATGTACTTCCTTGCATGTGAAACCAGCTAACGGTTCCCCTGAGAAGTGTTTGAAGGCGTAATGAGCACCCAGGTTCCCGTTGTCAGAGCTCTGATAGAGAGGATTCTCTCCCCAAGCCAGAATTCCCTCCAAGAGCCTCCACCAGGCGACCCTGGGGAGAAGTTGGTGTTAACTCCAGGCTGCTATGGTTGGGAAACCACTTACCATAAAAACTCAGTCCTCTCTTTCCTCATGGCCCCAACTCTGGGGTGAAAAATTGAGTCTCCCACAGGCTGCTCATAATCTGCCTTCTTTCCCCTTCCAGAGAATCTGCCTCTAAGAAGATTAGAATCTATCCTCACGGGCCACACCATTTGGTGGGGGACACAGAGGCATAATTAAGCAATGATGACAGAGTTTGAAAAGTACCAATTATAAGAATAATCAAAAAGCTAGGGTACCTTAGAGGTAAGAAGAAGAAAATTTGCCCAGGAGATCTGGGAAACTTAGCAAAAGAGGAAAGCATTCAAATTCGGTCTTGAAAGAACAGGAGTTTGCTAAGTGGAGATAAGAGTGGATAATAAGAAGAAGAAGAAGAAGAAGAAAAAGAAGAAGCTAATATTTTTTTGAGCACTCACTGTGTGCCAATCACTGTTCTATGTGCTTTACATGTATTATTCATATGATATTTACATGTATTAACTCATTTAATCCTCATAACAACCATATGAAGTAGGTGTTAATATTCTCCCCATTTTGCAGATAAAGGAGACTGAGGCCCAAGAGGTTAAGTTATTTGCCTAAGGTCACACTGAAAATATGTGGTAGACCTGAGATTCCAACCTAGGTATTTTGACTCTAGAGCCTGTGTTTTTAACCTATTTGCCATACTACCTAAAAGAGCATAGCATCAATATCATCAAAGGCATGGAGGGATGGAGGTGGTTTAAAAATATGTCCAAATTCTTTGATATTTCTTCCTACAAGTGGTGGAGTCTAACTTCCCTCTCCTTGAGTATGTGCTAGACTTACTGACTTGCTTCTAATGAATACAAGAAAGCAGAAGTGACCATGTGTGGTTTTGAAGACTTGGTTATAAAAAGCGCTGGGGCTATGTCTTCACTCTCTCTCTCTCTCAGATCACTTGCTCTGGGGACAGCCAGCTGACATGTTGTAAGGACACTCAAGAAGCCCTATGGAAAGGTCCACATGGTGAGGATCCTAAGTATCTGGCCAGTAGCCAGGAAGGACCCGAGGCCTCCTGCCAACAGCCATGTGAGTGAGTTTAGATGGAGATTCTCCAATACCCATTAAGCCTTCAGAGACCATGCCCTTAGCAGACATCTTGACTGTAACCTTGTGAGAGACCCTGAATCAGAACCACTCAACCAAGCTGCTCCGAAGTCCTGACCCCATAGATACTGTGAGAAAATAAATGTATGCTGTTTTAAGCCACTAAGTATTGGGGGTAATTTGTTGCACAACAGCAGACAACCACTACTGACGTGAGAATGTTTTGTGTCTTCAGTGTACATGGGCAGTCAGTATTTTGGAGCTGAAGCGCAGAGTTTATAGAGAACTGGCCAGGAGTGAAGCTTTTAGGATAAATTATAAAGCATGACAGCCATTCCACAAGCTCAAGCTCACAGAGCCCACTTTCCAAAAGCAACTCTCCCCGTCCCCAATCCTGAGCCACCCCACACCTAGCCAGAAAATTCTTCCATTTTCAACTCCTTGTCCATGCCACTATATGGCCTTCATCACACTGTTCCTTGTCGTGCTACCAGCTGTGGATATTCCTTTCTTCCCAACTAGATGGAAAGCTTCTGGCATGCTCAACTCACATTTTATTCATTGTCCTCCTTGCATAAAACCCTTTGGTCACTGCCCTGTACATGTTTGGGGGATGAATGCTGCCCATTCTGAAACCTCGTGGCTGATGGATGGACTTCCGTTCAATTCCAGCCAACATGCTCTGCTGTCTTGTCTTTGGTTTGCAGTGTAATGTCCATGAGTGGGATAGATTGAGACCCAAGAGGCAAATTAGTTTAAAGTACCATTAAGGGGACTTCCCTGGTGGTCCAGTGGTAAAGAATCCGCCATTCCATCGCAGGGGACGTGGGTTTGATCCCTGGTCAAGGAGCTAGGATCCCACATGCCTCGGGGCAACTAAGCCTGTGTGCCACAACTACTGAGCCCGCACACCTCAACTAGAGAGCCTGCATGCTGCAAACTACAGAGCCCACGCACTCTGGAGCCTGTGCACACCTAGAGAGAGAAAAAAAAACCCCACAGGTCACAAATAGAGAGAAGCCTGCACGCTGCAACAAAGAGCCCGCGTGCCACAACTAAGACCTGACGCAGCCAAAATTAAAAATAAATAAAGTAAAATAAAATAAATATTTAAAATAAAATTTAAAAAATAAAGTACCAGTAAGTATTCTGGACATTTTTACCACAGTGATGTGAAATGATTCACACCTATATGGATTCGGGTGATGAGGAGTCAGGGCAATAAACCAGGGAGAGGGTACTCTTAACAGTAAGTAAGGCTGGCCACCAAGGGTGATGCACATCAATACAAACTATAGTCTCCATGTAACATTTGAATTAATTCCTCTTTTCTGCTTTATTTTCCACTATGTGCTCAGTTCCTGCACATAGAATATGTTTGATACATATTTGCTGAATGAAAGAATGCTGATATTGAGAATAATTAATATTCATGACACCTACGTTCTCCAGGCTATTCGTACAGATAAAGACTTTGGTCTCTTAAGGGGATGTTTATGGACAAAGAAGGACTCCAGCCAATCACAGGAGGCTAAGGGAAGGCATATTGTAGGTACATACCAGCAAAAGCGGGCAGATGATGGTGGTCAGAGCCCCAGGAAACTGGGGAGGGATTCAGGGAAATAAAACACAAATAAGAGGAGAACCCCAATGTATCAGTTATTATAGGAGACATCTGCTGTTTTTGTTGTTGTTTATTTGTTTTAAGCTATCCACTATTTTCTCCTTCTTCCTTTAGTAATAGTCCCCTGACTTCCACTGGACAACCATCATTTGCTGATTCTTGCTCCATGTGACTTGAATGGAGTTAACCTTCTACCCCAGAATTCTAGCCCAGATCTGACTAATAGAAACTCTGTATTCTCCTGGTAACAGTGATTGGTTCATGAATGGGCATGTGACCCAGCTGGAGCCAATGAGAATCAACGGGACTTTTGGGACTACTTCTGGAAGAGAACTTGTCCTCTTTTCTGCTACACTTGAGCCAGGGAGGAGTAGGCATCAGAAATGCTGGTCTCCATCTTGCCACCAGGTGATAGAACTGGACAATGAAGCCAACAGAGTGGCAGTCAGAGATTGAATGAAACAGATTCTAATGACACAATTTCAGATTCTTGAAGAGGCCATATCCCAATTACATCTTTGGGCTTTTAAGTTGCATATATGAAATTCTTTTTTATCTTAAGCCAGCTTGAGTTTAGTTTTCTGTCACTTGCAATTTTAAGATTCCTGACCAAAGGGACTGCCTTTGGATGCCATACCAGTAGCCAAGGGCCCACAGAGGGTACACAAAATATCACGCTTAAGGCATCAAGACTGAGTCAGTTTCCACTGATTGTTAACCTTATTTCTATTACTTAATAAGAAAGGGTTTTTTCCTTTATGTATTGACCTGTATAAGTCTAATATTTTTTTCCAAATGGCTAAGCAATTGTCTTCAAATTATTATCACCACAAATATGAAATGCCACCTTTATCATGTTCTAAACTTCCATGTAATTTTCTTTGATCTATTTCTAGACTCTAGTCTGTTCCATTGTTATCTGTGTATTCCTTTGTCATCAATTTGCTGTTTTATAATTTAGCTTTATAGTACATATTAATATCTATTGAATATTCATTACCCTTTTTCCCCCCAAAATTTTATTTGTTTCTGCCATGATATTCTTATAGATGAGAATCAAGGTCTAAAGAAGTTCCATTGGGATTAAGATTAGAAATAATTGGAGATAACAGAGTCTTTCCCTTCAGGTTTTTGGTGCATATTTTTCATTTATTCAAGTCTTTGCATATCTCTCAGTAAAATTTTATTATAAATTAATCTCAGTAAAAAACAAGCTATTCTTCTAAAGTTCAAGTCACTCAATTCTGACACCCTATCCCCTCCATATCCCGTTCATCTAATGACATGTTGGACCTTGCCTTGTTATCTATTTAATTTCTCCCCAGTTTTACCCCAGCTTTATTGAGATACAGTTGACATACAGCTTTGTATAAATTTAAGATATACAGAATAATAATTTGACTTACATGTATTGTGAAATGATTACCACAGTAAGTTAATGTCCATCATCTCTTATAGAAACAAGAAAAAAAAAAAAGAAAGAAAAGGTTTTTTTTTTCCTTGTGATGAGAACTCTTAAGATCTACTCTCTTAACAACTTTCAAACATACCATACGGCAGTCTTAACTATAGTCATGATGTTGCACATTACATCCCAAGTACTTATTTATCTTATAACTGGAAGTTTGTACCTTTTGACCACCTTCTACTTAATTCTTGTCACACATTCTTCCTTTCCATCCCAGCCCTTGCCAGCATCTAGGCTGATTTCAATGGCTTTGTAATGCATCTCAGTTCTATGATTTCTTCATCTCTAATAACCTTACCCTCCATCTCAGCCATCCACTCTGGCCAAAGCACCCTTCGCCTTGTCTTCACTCCCAAACTCTTCCATTCTAAATTCCTAATTCAAGCATGCAGACCTTCTATCCTTCCAATTTACTTCCTCAAACTTTTTTTATTACTACTCTTCCTGCACTTCTTAGGTACCTCTAGTTCAGTGTTTCCTGTATCCCTCAGAGCTCGTTCAAGAGAAAGCACCACAGAGTTAGTTGAGCAGAAAGAATTTAATATGAAAAAGTGCTAACGGGTATCGAAGAACTGAAAAGGCAAAACTCCCTAACTTTCAGGCGTAACTGCAGGAAGCAGCTAGCATCACTAGAAAGAAGAAACAGAGAGAAGATGCTGGAATTGCTAAAGCACAGAAGCTTGGAGGAGGGGTCCCCTGGTGCTAGGTCCCAGATCTCCGAGGAGGGGCACTGCTTGGCTGGGGCTGCTGTCTTTTTTTTTTTTTTTTCATAAATTTATTTATTTATTTTTTGGGCTGTGTTGGGTCTTAGTTTCTGTGCGAGGGCTTTCTCCAGTTGTGGCGAGCGGGGGCCATTCTTCATTGCGGTGCGCAGGCCTCTCACTGCTGCGGCCTCTCCCGTTGCGGAGCACAGGCTCCGGACGCGCAGGCTCAGTAGTTGTGGCTCACGGGCCTAGTTGCTCCGCGGCATGTGGGATCTTCCCAGACCAGGGCTCGAACCCGTGTCCCCTGCATTGGCAGGCAGATTCTTAACCACTGTGCCACCAGGGAAGCCCTGGGGCTGCTGTCTTTGAGAGGGTGTCATGAAGCTAGTTCTGAGAGTGTTGGAAAAGCTGCAAACTGGCTTCAGCTGCTGCTTCAGGAAGGAAGTGTCACTGCCAATGTGAAGAAGCATTGCTAGGGTGATGGTCGCAGGAACAACAGGCATACAGGGACAAGCAAGTCCCTCCTCCCACCTCCAGCCTTGCAATCACCCTCTAGTTTCTCTCTCTCTCTCTCTCTCTCTCTCAGCAGAGTCTAATAGGAAGCCAGCTGGCCATGCCCAAATGTCACTTTCAGAGTACCAATGCCAGCTCCAGGTGAGTTGAAAGCTGAGACAATAGCTTAATAATTGAAACAACTCTGTTACTTTCTTCCTATCCATCATCCCCCACCGTCTTCATTTTCTTGTCTGTCCAGCTTGAGATTAATTATCAGCCTTTCGGATACTCTCTGGCTGCTATCATAAACTCATTTTGTTCCAAACAAGCAGATTGGTAGCACTGATTACCAGCCCAATGCCGCCCGTACCTCTTACTACATGTCTCTAGGCAGCCTGTTTCTCCACACTCTGCAAAGATTGCTTTAAATCTTCTCCACTCTTCTCGAACTTCGACCTCCTTTCCCCTTTTGCTAGCTTCTGTTTCAACGATGGACACTACCTCTCAGCTCTGAGAACAAGCCAACGTCTGCCTCAACTTGCTGTCCTCTCTCCTCTCACACTGAGAAAGGTGATGTTTCTCTGGGTAAGGCCAGCCTGTTCTCTGGATCGCATCCTGTTCTTTTTTCTGGAATCTTTAATATTCACCTATCCCCACTGCATTTTGTATCTTCCCTCTGTTCCTCTCTATAGGTTCTTGTCTTTGGCTTTTTTTTTTTTAATTGGGGTATAGATGTTTTACGATGTTGTTTTAGTGTCTACTGTACAGCAAAGTGGAGTTCCCTGTACTATACAGCAGATTCTCATTAGTTATCTATTTTATACATATTTTTATGCATTTTAATTTCATTCACTAATTTTTTTTGAATTTTATTTTATTTTTTTATACAGCAGGTTCTTATTAGTTATCCATTTTATACATATTAGTGTATATATGTCAATCCCAATCACCCAATTCATCCCACCACCACCACCACCCCCACCGCTTTCCCCCCTTGGTGTCCATACGTTGGTTCTCTACATCTGTGTCTCTATTTCTGCCCTGCAAACCAGTTCATCTGTACCATGTTTCTAGGTTCCACATATATGCATTAATATACGATATTTGTTTTTCTCTTTCTGACTTACTTCACTCTGTAGGACAGTCTTTAGATCCATCCACGTCTCTACAAATGACCCAATTTCATTCCTTTTTATGGCTGAGTAATATTCCATTGTATATATGTACCACATCTTCTTTATCCATTCGTCTGTCAATGGGCATTTAGGTTGCTTCCATGACCTGGCTATTTTAAATAGTGCTGCAATGAACATTGGGGTGCATGTGTCTTTTTGAATTACGGTTTTCTCTGGGTATATGCTCAGTAGTGGGATTGCTGGGTCATATGGTAATTCTATTTTTAGTTTTTTTAAGGAACCTCCATACTGTTCTCCATAGTGGCTGTATCAGTTTACATTCCCACCAACAGTGCAAGAGGGTTCCCTTTCTCCACACCCTCTCCACCATTTGTTGTTTGTAGATTTTCTGATGATGCCCATTCTAACTGGTGTGAGGTGATACCTAATTGTGGTTCTGATTTGCATTTCTCTAATGATTAGTGATGTTGAGAAGCTTTTCATGTGCTTCTTGGCCGTCTGTATGTCTTCTTTGGAGAAATGTCTATTTAGGTCTTCTGCCCATTTTTGGATTGGGTGGTTTGTTTTTTTAATATTGAGCTGCATGAGCTGTTTATATATTTTGGAGATTAATCCTTTGTCCGTTGATTTGTTTACAAATATTTTCTCCTATTCTAAGGGTTGTTTTTTCGTCTTGTTTGCAGTTTCCTTTGCTTTGCAAAATCTTTTAAGTTTCATTAGGTCCCATTTGTTTATTTTTGTTTTTATTTCCATTACTCTAGGAGGTGGATCAAAAAAGATCTTGCTGGGCTTCCCTGGTGGCGCAGTGGTTGAGAGTCTGCCTGCCAATGCAGGGGACACGGGTTCGGGCCCTGGTCTGGGAAGATCCCACATGCCGCGGAGCGGCTGGGCCCGTGGGCCACAGTTGCTGAGCCTGCGCGTCTGGAGCCTGTGCTCCGCAACAAGAGAGGCCGCGATAGTGAGAGGCCCGTGCACCGCGATGAAGAGTGGCCCCTGCTTGCCGCAACTGGAGAAAGCCCTCGCACAGAAACGAAGACCCAACACAGCCATAAATAAATAAATAAATAAATAAAATATTAAAAAAAAAAAAAAAAAGATCTTGCTGTGATTTATGTCAAAGAGTGTTCTTCCTATGTTTTCCTCTAAGAGTTTTATAGTGTCCAGTCTTACATTTAGGTTTCTAATTCATTTTGAGTTTTTTTGTTTTTTTTTTAATTAATTTATTTATTTATTTATTTGTGGCTGTGTGGGTCTTCGTTTCTGTGCGAGGGCTTTCTCTAGTTGCAGCAAGTGGGGGCCACTCTTCATCGCGGTGCGTGGGCCTCTCACTGTCGTGGCCTCTCTTGTTGCACAGCACAGGCTCCAGACGCACAGGCTCCAGACGCACAGGCTCAGTAGTTGTGGCTCATGGGCTTTGTTGCTCCACGGCATGTGGGATCTTCCCAGACCAGGGCTCGAACCCGTGTCCCCTGCATTGGCAGGCAGACTCTCAACCACTGCGCCAGGGAAGCCCTTGAGTTTATTTTTGTGTATGGTGTTAGGGAGAGTTCTAATTTCATTCTTGTATATGTAACTGTCCACTTTTCCTGGCACCACTTATTGAAGAGACTGTCTTTTCTCCATTGTATATCCTTGCCTCCTTTGTCACAGATTAGTTGACCATAGGTGGGAGAGTTTATCTCTGGACTTTCTATCCTGTTCCACTGATCTATATTTCTATTTTTGTGCCAGTACCATATTGTCTTGATTACTGTAGCTTTGTAGTATAGTCTGAAGTCATGGAGTCTGATTCCATATTAACAAATTGAAGAATAAAAACCATATGATCATCTCAATAGATGTAGAAAAAGCTTCTGACAAAATTCAACACCCATTTATGATAAAAAACTCTCCAGAAAGTGGGCATAGAGGGAACCTACCTCAACATAATAAAGGCCATATACGACAAACCCACAGCAAACATCATTCTCAACGGTGAAAAACTGAAAGCATTTACTCTAGGATCAAGAACAAGATAAGGATGTCCACCCTCACCACTATTATTCAACATAGTTTTGGAAGTCCTAGCCATGGCAATCAGAGAAGAAAAAGAAATAAAAGGAATACAAATTGGAAAAGAAGAAGTAGAACTGTCAGTGTTTGCAGATGACATGATACTATACATAGAGAATCCGAAAGATGCCACCAGAAAACTACTAGAGCTAATCAATGAATTTGGTAAAGTTGCAGGATACAAAATTAATGCACAGAAATCTCTTGCATTTCTATACACTAATAATGAAAAATCTGAAAGAGAAATTAAGGAAACACTCCCATTTACCATTGCAACAAAAAGAATAAATGCCTAGGAATAAACCTACCTAGGGAGAGAAAAGACCTGTACGCAGAAAACTATAAGACACTGATGAAAGAAATTAAAGATGATACCAACAGATGGAGAGATATACCATGTTCTTGGATTGGAAGAATCAATATTGTGAAAATGACTATACTACCCAAAGCAATCTACAGATTCAATGCAATCCCTATCAAACTACCAATGGCATTTTTTACAGAACTAGAACAAAAAATCTTAAAATTTGTATAGAGACACAAAAGACTCCGAATAGCCAAAGCAGTCTTGAGGGAAAAAAACTGAGCTCATTCACTAATTTTTGAAAAAATTAAATTCAACAAAATAGTACAGCCACTTTAGAAAACAGCTTGTCAGTTTATGATAAACATACAATGATCATATGACTCAGCAATGCCACTCCCAGGGATTTCCCCAAGAAAAAGTAAAATTTATGTTCACACAAAAACCTGTGTGTGAATGTTTATTACAGGTTTCGTTATAACTGTCAAAACCTGGAAATGATGCAAATGCCCTTTAGGTAGTGAATGGTTAAAAAAACGGTGGTACATCCATACGATGGGCTACTACTCAGGAATAAAAAGGAATGAACTATTGGTACCCACAACCGCACAGATGAATCTGAAGTGTTTTTTGCCAAGAGAAAGAAGACATACTCAGAAAGGGACACACTATATGATTCCATTTGTACGACATTTTGGAAAATTATAAGGACAGTAAACAGATCAATGATTGACAACAAGAATCCCTTTGAAATTTAAATAGAGAAACCTCTTCTATTAAAAAAAGTACTCAAAAAAGCCTCTTTTGAATCTCACCCTCCCCTGCACACTATTGCTAATATTACTCTGACTTTCACAGTAAATTTTTCAAAACAGTTGTCTACACCCATTTTTCCCCCATTACTTCTTTCCACTGGCTCCTCAACCAACAGGAAAAGTTGCTTCACTTGTGTTTCTCAAACCGGAGAAATGTACAGATCCCCTTACAAACCTTCTCCAGAAGTTCTAGTGTCACTTAAGTTATTTTTATTCAAATATAAATTAAATATTTACAAATAGATGTCTCAGTTAAAAGTTCCTTATTCTTTTAGCTCTTACACAGTTGTAAAACAAAGGAAAAAATTGGAAAAAATTAAATACCAACAAACCCACCAGACCCATCCGTTTCACATCCACAGCCTTAATTTAACATGAGAGGTGATGGCTTTCTGCTGCTACAAGTTGCTGCTTTGAGGCCCAAGGCCAGCCCCCAGATTTGCACGAGTGTGAATACAGGTGTCTACTGCCATATGTGGGTGATGATTTAATTCTTTCACAAGCTTCTCTGGGTGCAAATTCTTCAGAAAAATTTATTCACACAGAATGGGGAGTTGGCAAAACTTTCTGTAAAGGGTCAGATGATAAATATTTTAGGCTTAGCAGGCCCCTGTTGCAACTACTCAATGCCGCCATTATGGCTTGAAAGCACTCACAGACAATACATAAATGAATGGGTGTGTATGTGTTCCAATAACCTTTATTGACAAAACAAGCAATGGGCCAGAATTGGCTTGTGGGCTATAGTTTGCCAACGTCTTTTCTAGATCATGGACTTCAACCAGGAAAGCAGAAGATTGGTAGGATTTCTATTCAGCTGTGGACGCATACTTGACAAGCCAGGAGACTATGTGAAAAGAAAAGGAGTCACCACTACAAGCAACCATAAAATTTACTTACAAAAGCAGGCAATAGGCTGGATTTGGTTCACAAACCAAAGCTTGTGAAACTTGGATATAGAAAAGTGTCAGATAACCATGACCTCTTTCCTTAACATCTGTTTCCATATCAGCTCACAGCAAGAATGATCATATTGCCACTTTCCTTGGCCCAGCATGTGGTTTCCACCCAGAGCCTCTCAACCTTAAGAGACTTCAGAGATGTCTGCATGTCATAACCACTTGTTTCCTGCTGGGACATCCAGAAGGGTGGGGTAATTATGGACTTTGCCCATTAGCCACCAGAGACTAATGCTTACTAACAGAGTCTGAGCACCATGATGTTATAATTCTGAAACTCTAAAATGCAGTAAGAAAGGAGACTTGGGAAAAATCTTTTTAATTTGGTACCTAACTTTCTATCCACACTGCGAGGCATTTGGGATCAGAGATTTGATTCTCTTTATGAAGCCCTTCTATATATAGAATCACATCCTACCTTTATCTTGCAGCCTGATACACCAGAGAATTAATTTTATTATTATCATTATGCTTTAATTTTAGACAAAGAATACATTTTGAAACAAAGAAGGACCAAGAAATACTATAATTTGGATAAGAAACAGTCTCCTTTAATAGCATGTTTCAAGGAAAGAAAAACTTTGCCAAATATTTCCCTTACCTGGTTACTCCACTCTTCCCAAGACAGTAAATTCAGGGAAAAAAAAAAAAAAAAAAAAAAAGAGGGATAAAATCTGATTATTGTGTGTGTGTTTAAACTTCTCATCCTGGTGAATAGATGGATGGCTATTTACCAGCCAGGTACAGAGGGCGAGTTCTCCAGTGGGGCTTCAGGCATGTTTTTCTGGGTAGTCTTGGAAGAACTGGATTCCATTGCTCATAACCATACTTACCCATGCCAGGCTCTAAGGTGGACACTGGTAAACTAGAATGGAAGACAAGAGGGAGCTTGCCTCCAAAGAGATGGCTCTGATATGAGTACCACCAAGAAGTGTTAGCTTTAATGAAGTGCTTACTGTTTTGCCAAGCACTTATGCTAAGCACTCTACAATTTCTCTGGTAATACTAATGACAACTCTACTTAGTAGATATTATTATCTTACTTTATGGATAAGAAAATTGAGACTCACAGAGGTTAAATAACTTGCCCAAGGACAGTCAGTGTTAAGCGGCAGAGTCAGGTTTTAATTTGATTTGCCCTAATCTCTGAGCTTCTCTACTGCCTTGTACCGAAGATAAACACCCAAACAGACAAGTTCAAGGCATTCTGTCAAGCTACAACACAGCAAGAGCTGCAGAGGAGGCTCTGGAAGCATGGAAATTGTAAGGGTGGTGGGCTAAGTTTAGAGTATTACAGATGAAATTGATAAGGTCATATGACTTATGGGTGGGACACAAGCAAAACCCAGCTTCTGAGCCTAGGGGGGGTACTTGGCTAAAAGTCCCATTTTAGATGACTCTTGACTATGTGGAGGAAAAAAACCAACAACAATCAACCAGGCTCTCCTCCTAAAGGTCCCCATGGCTGATTCCCTTACCTCTTTCAAATATGTTTTTAAACGTCGTATTCACAAGGAGAGCTACTCAACCATCTTATTTAAATTGCAACCTGCCCCTCCTCTCACAATCACTCTGATCTCTTTTATCCTGCCCTCCTTTTTCTTTTGTTATGGAACTGTTTTCACCTTCCATCAGATGGTACTGTATAACTTACTCATGCATTACGTATGTTGCTTGTTCTTATTGTTTATTACTTGAATCCTTTCTTTAGAATCTAAAATCACTGAGAGGAAGGATTTGTATCTGTTTTCATGAACATATCCCAGATTCCTAGAAGAATGCCTCATGTACAGTAGGTGCTCAATAACTATTTGTTAAATTAATGAATGAGTAAATGAATGCTTGAAAAACAAACTGTAGATATAAGTTTGGGCTGAATGATTTTGGGAGCCCATCCCAGACTTGGCATTCTGCTCCCATGTCCAAAAAAAAGCATCCTTCCATTGAGGATTCAGGCGTATTGGAAAGCAAGTTCTCACCTGTCCAGATAACGTGATTTAGATCTCACTGGGATTGTGCTTTTGAACCTGGATTAAATCTACGTGTTCAATAAACTCTCATCTTTGGTCTACTGTGCTCATCTTCATTCCAGTCCTGTACTCTCCTGACATGGGCAGTTAAAGAAAAGAATTTAGTGCATACAGCAAATATTCCCCATATCTCAATGGCAGGCAGAACAAACTCTGAGATTTGAGCTGGAAATATTTTTTTTTTAAATTCATGGGAGTGTCTTTGAGTTTGAATTAACATAATTATAAAATTTACAGGCATCCAGTGTGCTTTTTATAAGGCTTCTGTAACAGATGTGTCAAATGTCTAGTTCTGAAAGGACTTCATAATTCAGTTGCAATTTCCTCTGGGTTAAATAAGGGAGTCTGCGAGTTGGGAGTGGGGGGAGGAGCAAGAGTAATACGTTCCTTGACGTGCCATCCGAATGCAAGATGAATGCACTCTGTATTAAAGGCGTCCTCCTTTTCTTTCCTCATTATGTTGAGTCATACCCCCTTACTAGGGTGAGGAACACTCCCTTTCTGTAAAGGTTGAAACTGACTTCCAAATTCTTTCTCGAGCACATTTGGGTTTCCACCAGGCCTAGTTTCCTTTTCAACCCCAGGGATGGAAGAGATGGAGGGTACTAAAATTTATTTCTGTATAGCTCAATGGTGGTAAAATCAGGAGCTCTGATTTGACAGTTGATGTCAGTGAACAAATTTGGTGTCATTTTTTGGTGCTTTTATTCCTTTTTTATGCATATTCCTTTGGTTTCTAAAGCCAAAAATTGTCTGTTGATTGTTCCCTTGATTATTCCCTCTGCCCTATTTCCTTCCCTGGCTATCGTTTAGTCATCAAGTTCTATCAGCTTACCTCTAAATATTTCTTAAATCCATTCATTTCTCTCCATCCTCACTGTGGCTGCCTTGATTATGGCTACCATATTGTTCTTCTGCTAAGGTCCAAAATGTTGAATAAGGCCTGTAAATAAGGTGGCCAATTCATCTAGGTTAGCCTGGGACTGTCCCAGTTTTAAAGTGGAAATTCCCACAACCCAGCACCCACCCCCACCCCTCAGTCCTGGTCAAACTGGGACTGTCATCCTACCTATAAGTCTTTGTAACTCTCTGCTTCCTTTGTTTGCTGCAGCCCCCCAACCTTCTTCCAGTTACTTTAACTTGACCATGTTCTTTCCTACCTCAAGACCTTCACACAGGCTGCTTTTGCCCCTGGATTGCTTTTCCAATCACTTTTTGCCTGGTTAACTCATTCTCCTTCACCAGACATTGGCTTAAATGTCACAATTTCAAAAAGCCTTTCATGATCCAGCACCCAGCCCCACATTAATTTTTGATCTTGCTATAACCTCTCATTGGACTCTTTACTTTTCCTTCATACCACTTTCAATTGGTAGTTATATTTTCATCTGATAATTATATGTTTAAAGAAGCACTTCCTCATCCAAAATTCGGCTTCTCCAAGGCAGAAGACATATCTCTTTATACAGCTGTTTTGTCTCCAACACCTACTCCAAGACCTGGCAAGTATTAAGCACTCTGTAAATATATCTTCAGTAAATTAACTTTCTATGTAGTTTCTATTTCCCCTTGATTAAACTTGCAAGACCTTTGTCTATCCTCTCTCCCTCCACCCCTTCTTCCTATCCTTCCTGTCTCTGGCCCTCTCTTTTCCCTTGCTCTTTCTTTCTTTTGTAAAAACAACTCTTGGAATTAGTTAATTCTACTGTTTTTATGCCCTTCAAACCAATAATTTCTGCTTTTATCAATATCACTTCCTTCATCTCATTTTTCTTAGGTATACTCTATTTTATTTTTTGAGCTCTCAGGCCCACCTGCCCGCACTCTCTTCCTCCCTCTTGATTTAACTACACCGAGTCGGCAGTTTTCCTGAAGAGACTAAGCTGTTTAAACTTTGTCACTTTTGGTGCACATGTTGCTTTCTCTGTGTGATATGCCCTTAATTTACTGATCTGACAAATATTGAATGGATACCTCCCCATCTTGTCTACTCAACTACTAATTCTTTAAGACCTGGCTCAGCTGTACCTTGTCTATAATGCTTTTTTGCTTCCACCCACAGAGAGTTAATACATTTCTTTGTGTCATGAGCGTACCTTGAGTAGACATCCATTATAGCACTTATGCTGCATTATAATTTATACCCCACCTTCCTTACTGAACTCTGAGCTCCATAATGACAGTGGCTGACCTCTGTGTCTATTTTGGGGAAGGTTTAGATTCTGGAGGAAAGGGGCATACATAATTAGCATAGCTCTCTCTACAGTCTCAGCCCCCTAATAAAGACAGAGATCCACTAAAAAGTAAGTACAATAGGTCAATAGGAAAATGGTCTAGGAGACAAATAGATAGGGAAAAAACCATTGGGTCATAGGCCATGTACATTTTCAACTTTATTAGATAATGCCAAAGGAAATTTCTTTACTTGAGGTGAGAAAGAAAAAAGAGAGGCAAATACAAATATAAATTTGATGTAGATAGGAAAGATTTTGAGAAAACTCACATTGGATGGACTTTGTCCCCACAAAATATGATTTTGCAGGGTTTGGTGGTGGGAAAGGAATATGTCCTTTGATCAGAGTGGAATAGGTTTGAAGTCCTTTAAGAATATGTTATGGAGTCAACCAAGGAAGAATCAAGGATGTTAGAGCTATCAAAGGACCCAGTAGATAAAGAACAAATACCTCTCATGATTTTACTAAGTGTTGCCTGACCTTCTAGATATTGAAGGGAGTAGTGAGTGGCACAACTGAGGATGGGAAGGCAGGGATAATGGAAGTTCATGGAGGCAAGGGCAGTGGATGTTCATAAGAACCAGTGAAGTGGCTGACTCGGGGCTGAAACAAGTGAGATCAGAGAGCTGTGAGATTGGAGCTCCTGGGCTAGACAGACAGTAGGTTCCAGGGGAAAATAGAGGCAAAGACGTAGAAGGAGAAGCTGCTATGACCAGTGGAGTTGATTTCAGAATTCACACTAGGTGTAGGGTAGGTCAACATTGGGGTTACATCTTCTCGCCAGCCAATAGCATGCTTTTATTCCATTTGATGGAAATGAAATAAGCATTATGAGATATTAAAAGAATAAAACTGGTTAAAGCCTTTATCTATCAAACCCAAAGCCAGGTATTATTCAGGTATTATAACCTACACTATTCCTGTCTTCTGCTTATAGTCAGGACAGCCCTGGGCCCCAGAGTTACTATGGTTCATTTGTTGGTGGAACATACTTCAGAGTTATTGTTTTACCTTGTAGCTGAGCCTTTGCTCATGGGCAGCAGGGAGAGAGGGTCTCCTCCTCTTTGATTGGTGCTCTCCAAACACAAGATTTTTACCTTATTTGGAATTTGGAGGGATAAGATTCTCTATACATTTTTATAGGAATATAAAAGGCAAACAAGAATGATTTTTAAATACATGGGGCTTCAAGGTGCAGATTTGCAGACACGTTTTTCCCTTCCTTGTTGCATATCTCTATCCTCTCTGGGAGGAAACACATAGATCTTGGTGTGGTTTTCTTTAAAACAAGAGAAAAGAGTCAAAACAGTTAATCTCACATGCTTCAAGTGATAAGAAAAAAGTCAGCACAAGCTGGTGTAGGGGGACATGTAGGTAGTAGAGCCAAAGCAGAGAATTCTCCCAGTGGGTCCCCACAATCATGCTCTTAGAGGAGGAAGACCCAGAGTAATACAAAGATCCAAGGTGTGGCCAGGTCCATGAAGGACTCAAGTGGTATGTAAGTGATGGTCACATCCCAAGAGGAGGTCAAGGAATCACAGCCAAGACTATGGATGGTACTGGCCCTGAAGATAATATAGCAAAAGAAGAAGTAAGAAGGCTAAAGGTATAGGGGCCAAAGTTTGAAACTTCAGCAACTAAGACAATAATGGTGCCATCAAAAGAAAGGAAAGATGCAGAAGGAAAAGCAGACCTACACTGCGAAGGGATTGAGTGGAATGAGCCTGCTTGAGACTGTAAAGAGATGGCTTCTTGAACTGCAGGTGGGGAAGTTGGGGAAATCAGAGGGAGAATGGCCACTTTGACCATCTTCAAATTCTAATTCAACGGATGTCTAAGCTCTATCTTCTTCCATAAGACGGAATGCTAGTCCCTTTGTTTCCTGAACTATGCATTTGGAAAATCAGTTTCTAAGGCAGACACCATAGTGACTGACATGGATGGACTAAGACTTGACAGCTGCAAGACTTTTGGTCTGGGGTGTCCTCAAATCCCTACTTACCATTCCTTTCCTCCGCCTCTCCACTTCCATTAGGAACAGTAACAGTTGTAACGATTTTCAATCCCTTCGTGTGAGTTTCTACACACGTGCCAAGTAGATGCCGAGTGGTCAGTTGGTTCACTTACCATCTACAGCTTCAGCATCCAACTCCATGTGTGAGGTAAGTTCGTGCCCCGCCCCCGCCCCGCCCTGCCCCTCAAAAATTCACAATCGTTACATCTCAGAGTCACTTTCAAATAGTCTAAATTTTAAGTACTGGATGTGTAAGTGACAAGGGACCGGCGTTTAACGATATTTGCATATGAACTCATTTCTAAGCTACTCTGTGGGTCTCATGCCATTAGTCAATGTCTCTATAGGCTCTTTAACGGTGAATTCATTATGTTTTATTAGTTTGTGCTGTTACTGTTTCTCCCAAAGGGTTACACTGGGGAGAAGATACTTAATCATGGCTTTGAACTTTGAACTTTCTGGTAAATAAACTCAAAAAACCCCTGTCTTTAACCAAATTAGTTTCATTTCAGGGAAAGAACAGATCTGGGATTGACTTGTTGGTTCTTAAAGATTAACACAGAGTAGCATTTATATTGAATTTTAGATTAAATGATTTCACTAAAGCCTCTAAAATATAGCCCTTTTTATCAGGTCAGACAAACAGCTCTGCTTCTGCAATGTCAGCACAGCCTCCAGGGTGAATTGCTTGTGTGCAGTGTCTCTCTTTTTTTTTTTCCCCACCTCCACTTCCCAGATGAGAAGGTCTTAGGGGCCTCAGTCTGGGAAGGGGTTGGGGAGAGGGGGCTACTGTGTGGCCAGTTCTGGGGATGTTATTCACATATGAGTCTGCCCACGTGAATCTCCATCGTGGTTACAGGTGCAGGGATCAGAGAGAAAAGTTGTTCTCAGTCATGTAGATGGATAAACCTCTTAAATAAAGCATCCTAAGTGGCTGAAGTCAGGATTCCTAGAAGCAGGGCCTGAGATGGTGATCTTGGTGGAAGTGAATTATTAGGGGAGCGCTCTCTGTGGAGGGGGTGTGAAGGAAGCAGGATAAGACAGGAGAAGAAAACTAAGCAAAGCTGGGGTCTCAGCTGGAGACTAACTTCAGCTCGATACCCTGGAAGTCTTTGGTCCACCTTGAGGCCAGGCAGCCGGCCTTTTGTACCCTGGTCAATCATTGGCCACTGACTGACCGCTGGCCAGGAGTAAGTTCCCAGGCAAGGCTGCTCCCTTTTAGCAATGAATACTCGCATCAACTGAGGGATGCTCACCCCACCAGTGAGGGGGACCTGGGCAGGGCATCAGCAGCATCCTCTATATTGGGGGCGGGAAGGGAAGATTAGAAAAGCAAGAAAGGAGGGCCTCTCTGAGCAAACAGCTTACAAGCTGAGACCAGAAGTGTAAGTAAGAGACAGGATAAGTAAGAGACTTGGAGGAGGAGCAGGGAGTAGGGTGTCCCAGGCAAAGGAAGTAGCACATGCAATGGCCCTGAGGCAGAGAAGAAGATGTTGGCCTCCTTTTCTCTTTCTTCAAGATGGTTTGGCCTCCTGATTCTGGGTTTAAGAGAAGGAATGTAGCTCCCATAAGGCAACAACAGGACAGGCAAACATTTTTTTATTTTACTCTGGAGTTTTGCAAAGGACCCAACAGATTTGTGGAATAAAATATTATGAGTGTGTACTGGGCTCTGAAGATAGCTAATATCACCTTTCAAGTACTCTACTCTCTGTACAAAAGTATATTTATTTGCTTTAGGGAGATGAGTTAAGATTTCTGTGCCTGGAAACTTTACAAATGCCTACCAAGCAAACTCTTGGTTTGCAAGGGCAAAGGGTCTTCTGTTCTCAATGGGTTTATGTGGTCCATACTTCCAGGTACGACATCCTATGTGCCACCCCCTACTGACTTATGGCACCCCAAATTCAATGGAGATATATAGATCTATGATAGATAATAGATGGATGGATAGATAGACAGGTAGATAGATAGGAAGGAAGGAAACCAGGGAGTTAAAATACGTATTTTTGGCATATGAATTCTGACATATCAAAAGCAACACCTCCCTAGGAAATGAAACACCTGAAGGGTCCAGTGAAATTTAAGGGACAGGGAAGAATTAACCCTTGTGTTTCCTTAGTGTCCCAGCATGAGGTTTTTTTGGTGAGCTATCCTCAACTCAGCTGGAACTGAGGAAGGCAGGTGCCTGCAAGGATAACTGGTGGGGGAGAAGGGCCTCAATTTTGTTTGCAGGTAAAAGATGCCAAATAAATATTTATTGGGTAGTAAGCAAATATCCTATTGAGGCCTCACCTCTTACCAGCCACTCTGAAGACAAGCTGAAAGGGGAAGAAACAAAGAGAAAAATATAGGATAACAAAAGGAGATTAAGATGAGCTCAGAGCTACAAATTTTAAAATGAGATAAGAAGATTTCAATTTAAGATTGAATTAAGGACTGACATATACCAAGGTCCTTAAAAATGTAAAAACAAAACAGAAGAAAACAAAACACCAACAACCCTGTGTTTTAAAAAGAATTAATCCAAACAACAAGGACCTACATATAGCACAGGGACCTATATTCAATACCTTGCAATAACCTATAATGGAAAAGAATCTGAAAAATTATGTATATATATATATATATATATATAAATTATGTATATATAAAACTGAATCACTTTGCTGTACACCTGACACTAACAGAACATTGTAAATCAAGTGTACTTCTTTAAAAAAGAATTAATCCGTAATAATGTTAGAAAACTAGAAAGTCAGGCAGCTGGAGGACATTTTGACACAATCTGAGAAGATGGAAAGCAGGTGGATCTGACTGATGAAAACAGATCATAGGAAGTTGTAGCCCAAATGCTAGAGGGAAGAGGGATCCTTCCCATAGGAGTCTTTTAAAACTCCAAGCTCCTAGTCCACAAATATAAAGGACAGGAATGAGATATGGCACAAGCATTAAGGTAATTAATACATTAATTATAGTCCAAGTCCTCCCATGTGGTCTGTTTCCCTGACTTTATAACCTTTCACTCAGTCTCTCCTTTGCTCACTATATTACAGCCTTGTTGACCTTTTTTATGTCCCTTTAATATGTGTTCCCACCTCAGTGCCTTTGCACTTGTTGTTTCCTTTGTCTGGAACAAATATCTCTAGACCTTCACGTGGTTGGCTCTTCCTTATCATTCAGATCTTGGCCCACACTTCAGCTATCCAAAGAATTCTTTTCTGGCCACAATATCTAAATCAGATCCCAACCCTAGGCAGTCACTCTGTCACATCTCCCTATTTCCTTTCCTTCACACTGTGTATTACTCTCTGAAATTGTCTTCCTCATTTATTTCTTTGTTTATCACCAGCTGAGGGCAAAGGCCTTATCTACTTTTGTTTATCTTGTATTCACAGTACCTGGAACACTAATACAATTTGCTGCTTATATCAGTTAGCTTTTGCTGTGTAATAATCTACTCCAAAACTTCATGGCTTCAAATAACAACTCTTAACTACTGTTGCACCGTCATCCTGTTACTCAGCTGTTGAGTTTACCATTAAGAGTTCCTCACCTCATTAAAGGAGTTTTAATGAAAAACAAAAAGCAAACAAACAAAAAAACAAATAACAACTTTTTATTCAGTTCATGATTTGGATCAGCTAGGCAGTTCTTACCTGTGTGAGCTCAGCTAGTCTCTGCTGGACTCTTTCAAGCATCCATGGTCAGTTGTGGGTTGGCTGCTGGTTGGATAATCAAGAGAAGTCTTTTTTCGTATGCTTAGTGTCTAACAGGCCGTTGATCAGACCCATAAAGGCAAATGGGCCACATGCCTCTTCTTATATCCTCTTGGGCTTCTTCCCAGCACTGTTGCTTTTGATATCTCAGAATTCATATGTAAAAGAATGTATTTTTGGGCTTCCCTGGTGGCGCAGTGGTTGAGAATCTGCCTGCTAATGCAGGAAACACGGGTTCGGGCCCTGGTCTGGGAGGATCCCACATGCCGCGGAGCAGCTAGGCCCGTGAGCCACAACTACTGAGCCTGCGCGTCTGGAGCCTGTGCTCCGCAACAAGAGAGGCCACAATAGTGGGAGGCCCGCGCACCGCGATGAAGAGTGGCCCCCACTTGCCACAACTGGAGAAAGCCATAGCACAAAAAAAAAAAAAACGAAGACCCAACATAGCAATCAATCAGTCAATAAAGAAATCTTAAAAAAAAAAAAAAAAAAAAAAAGAATGTATTTTTAACTTTCTGGTCTTTCATCTATCTTCCCTACAAGAGCAGCAAGAGAGAACAAGCCCCAGTGTTCAAGAGATTTTCAACTCTCTTTCAGGTCACTTTTTTACAGTCCCATTGAACAAAGCAAGTCACATGGCCAAGCCCAGATTCAAGGGGGTGGAGAAATCGACCCCAACTCGTGCTAGGGGCTTCCAAAGTCATATTGTAAAGGTGCATGGGGACGGGGATGGACAGAATTTCTAGCCATTTTTGTACTCTTGTCATTCAATAAATATATGTTGAATATATTTGGTTTAAAGAACTAAAGCTGGGAAGTCTGGGCTAGTTGGACCTCGTCACTCTTCCCTGACTTCCCCCCAAATATATACAGCAGATAACTTTTTGCTCCCACTTAAAAATCCAAGCTGTGCACTCTAAAGAAAGTGTCTCACCCACAAGAAGATGCCTCTTTTTCGAGGGTAAGACCATGAATGGGAAGCAAAACAGAGTTCTAGAAAACTCTAAAACGCACAGTTGGTACCTAATGAAAAAAGAAAGGCAAGGCAGCCTTTCTCAAGAAGGAATACATCAAAATAAACCACTGCTAAAGTCAAGTCCTCCTTTTTTTTACTTGCTATCCACAGCCTACTGACCCTTTATCCAGAACTCTTAAATGTGGTTTTCCAGTAATCATACCCCACCTACTGGTACAGAATCATCCAGGGAGAAGTTTTTTTGGGAACAGATCTATACAAATCCAAATGAAACTCTCATTACTTAATAGACTAATGAGATATTTCTTCATAAACATGAACGAACAACCAAGGATCAACAAACATGAGAGAAAAAGAAATCACATGCATGAGAAACATTAAAATTCACAAATAAAATAATTGTGTTTTTAGGAAACACAGATCATTCAGGAAACAAAACAATTTTTAAAACATTAACAAAGGACTCCAGTGAGATTGGAAAGATGTCACATACATAAGTCAGAAAAGACTGCTACTGCAAAAAAGGAGCAATCAGAACAAAAATGAGTACCTGGTAATTAAAAATATGTTTGGCACTAAAAAAAAAAAAAAAATCATTGGACAGACTGAATAAGAGGATGGTATGTTTAACGACCATGTCGATGATCTGATGATAAAGTCAGTAGAATCCTGCAGACCTGAGCCAAAGGCAAAAGAATGGAATATATGAAAGAAATATAAAGCAGCATGGATGTTTGCTATTTCTTTTATTGGGGTTCTGGAGACAGAGAACAGAGACAATAAAAGGGAGGAAAAATTCAATGTTCTATCAGAAGATAATTTCCCTGAGAAAAGCCTAGGGAGGTCTCTCAGGCCTCTTTTATAAAAGCACTAACCCCACCCATGAGGGCTCTGCCCTCATGACCAAATCACCCCCCAAAGGCCCCACTTCCAAATATCATCACATTGGGTGTGAGGATTTAACATATAAATTTTAGGGGGACACAACATTCAGACCACAGCAATGGGGCCACAGAGAATGATATAACTTATCTTGCTTTGAGCATCTGGGTATACTGCAAAGGAGAGATGTCATTTCCGTTCCACTTCAAAGGATAAATGGGAATTTTCCACTGAGCCAAGAGAGGCAAGGCATTTCAGGCAGAGGGAACCATATATGAACAGAAATAGAAAGGTCTGAAATTACCTGGCATGTTTGGGAAAAAAGATTAATAATCTAGTATGGTGAGAGTTTGAGATATATGGAAGGAAGTGAATAAATATGAAGTTGAAGAGATAGTTTGGTGCCATATTGTAAAGAGCTCACATGTTATTCTGAGAGGCTTTTATGCCCTACACTACATACAGTTGGAAACCCTTGAAGGATTTTATACAGCAGAGTGACATAATCATAGACCACTTCATTCTGAGTTATGAGGATAGAAATACAATGACCTCTGATTAGCCATTCCCTACAGATACAAAACTCAAGAGAAGATGAAGAATTTCAATAGCACTGGGAATTAGGAGTATTATACAATGACCTGCTAGAAAACAGGAAGAATACCCATGAGTTAAATCTTTAAAGCCCATAGGTATAATGGTGGAATGATTAGTGGAAAAATATTTCAAGAAATCTCACAGGCTTGGACTTTCTTCCATCAGAGTGAAGGAATTCAAATCTCCCTCATATGGGAACTGTGGACTAGAGTATTCAGAGCCTTTTAACACCCTTACAAAGCATCAGTTGTGATATAAAATCTGCATTTGCAGAGAAATGAGCTGTGGAGTGGCCATGGTAAAGGTTGTAGATTTTTAGTCATAAATGCAGAAATAGCCTATTCAGGAATAAATTCTAAATACCACAGAGGGATAATGAGGGAGTGGTACTAAGATATCCCTCTTTAAAGCACCAGAATATTAAAGAATAATTGGCTTTTTAAACTAGAAAGTTTAATGATAGTTGGCTATGTGAATCTAGAAAGCTGGCTAAAGGCTGCACATCAAATAGCTCTCCAACATCAGAGCAAAAAGGAGGAATAGATCACGTTACAACCTGATGGGCACTCAGGGGAACTAAGGAGGAAATTTACATATGTAGCAAATAGGAAAAGGCTATAAATTTCTTGTTCCTTGATGAATAAGCAGAAGTAGAAATAAGAACAATGAACATCTCAGCCATTTATTTCAGACTTATTTTTTTCAAGGTTATATAGCATGAGGACAGAAATATTAAGCTCAAGCATCAGAGGAAGGGTCTTTGAAATGGTACTGTTAGAGGAAGCAGAAGCATACTTTGGAAAGTGTCTGTTGTGCCTGTGTTCTTGATAAAATTTCAGGAAATTCTTTGCTCTATGAACCCAGAAACAAAAAATTATATGGTAAATTGAGAGATTGAGATGAAAAGGGAGATTGGAGTATAATAAATAGAAATAGATAAAGCAGAAATATTTTGAAAAGGATGTATTTCTCTTGAGATTAAATGCAGCTTACAAACAATAAAAAATAGAATTTATACTCCTGGGAATGAAATCAATAATGTTGAAGCCATTCTTGACAAATTCTCTCAGAAAGAAGGGCATAAAGAAAAAGAGATAAAGTAATGAGTGAGAAGATTCCAGAGATGGAAGAGATTCCCACTGTAAGAATGACTGCCATATCTGATGGAGAGAACAGAGAAAATGGGAAAAATAATATTTAAAGATATGTCAGAAAAACTTCCCTGAAGTCAAGAAGGGCCCCACTCATCAAAAAGGCACATCCTATACTAGGCAAAAGTAATAACACATATTGAGAAAGTTTTTGAATTTAAAGGATAAATAAAATTTTCTAGGTACCTAGGAAGAAAGAGAAAAAAAGGCCATATTTGCATTAAACTGCTCATCTGCGATTCTGGAATACAATGAAGTAATGTGTGTAGATAGAGATGAGGGGCAACATTTTGTGAGATAAGCATTCTATAGCCAGACAATCTCTCAGTCCTGAGTGAAAACAGAAAGAAAAAGAAACATTTATATTAATGTACACGGTCTCAGAAAACACACTCTACGCTACTCCATTTAGTAACAATACTATAAACAGAGTTGAAAGATGAGTCAGACTCAGAAAAAATATTAGCAATACACAAAATAGACACATGATTAATATTAATACTGAAGAAGGAGCTCCATAAACTCAATTAATAAACAGGCAAACGGTATGGATAAACAATTTACTGAGAAGAAAATATAGATGACCAAGTATGCAAAGATGTTAGAATTCATTAATTAAAAATGAAATTGACAATGGAATATCATCTTCAACCATTATATTGAGAAAACAAATAATGCTGACAATATTATGTGTTGGAAAAGCATGTGACAATAGGTACTTGTAAAAATTTTGGGAGAGTTTTCAGCGTCTGTAAGATAATGACAGCTCTCTGAATCCAAATCTCTCCACAGTCATCAATCAGCTCCATCCAAAAAATATAATCAACAGGGAGAACAGAGCTACATATAGCCAAGCCCTCAGCATTACAAAAAGACAAAGAATACCATAACCTTCAAATTATCTGTAAGTTCATAAGTAAACATCAAATTCCAACCAAGTTCCCACCACTACTGAAAGCCTTTGAGAGAGTGAAAGATTAGAAGGTTTAAGGGACGTCATGAAAATGAGGAGAGGATCATGGAGGAATCAGATGAAATACAGGTACAATCATCCCCCAAAATAAGTCCAACACTAAATGCTAAAATACTGAACACAGGTCTCAGGCTTGGTAGTTCTCAGCATTGGCTATAAGCAAGCAGCTTGAAAGTGAAAGCCTCTGGAGGTGTCAGCCTTGGAAAAGCATTGCTTCTGTGGGAGAATCAGAGATCTGGAAAAGAGGTAATGCTCCTTAAAGATGTGGCAATGAAGGAAAAAGGAAGTAAGGAAACTAGAAAGGAATATTAAGGATCTTGCATAAATGAAAGAGAAACAAAATACATTTCTCACTTCCCAGTAATATTATCTCTTAAAGAAACTGCACTTCATTACACTGACAGAAGTGGCCCCTCTAAAACTTGGAATCCTGTCCATAAAATATCTAGGAACAGAAAAAAATTTTTTCATAGAAAGTTACTGTAAGAAGAAAACAGAAAAAGTGAATCATTACATCTCAGCTAATAAAAATTTTCTCCTCTGCTCCTCCAAAAACATGAAGGAGAAAAACTATAGCACAAAACTCCACATTTAATTATTTTAAACAAACATTTGAAAAAGTTAAAAAAAAAAAAGAACACCTAGAATTAGAAATCCAAATACTAAGAACAGAAATGGACATAGCATAGAAAGAAATGAAGTGAGATTTGATCAAATTTAAGAAAAAAATAGAAGAAAAATATAAAAGCATCTCAAGAAATGAAGACTAAAATAGAAGATGTCTCAGCAAGAATGCATTTGAATGTGAAAATTTAGTAAAAACATTGAAGAAAGGCATTAAACCACCAAATGGTTGAAATGGAAGATAGGCAAAGAATGTCCAAGCTACATACTGTTGGAAATTCTGGGGTTTGGAAGTGGGGTAGAAAAAACAACTGAATAGAACTAGTACTTAAAACTGTAGTTCAAGAAAGCTTTCTGGAAATTTTTGAAAACTTAAATATTCATTTTGAACAGGACCACAAAGTTCCTGGGAGAACTGACCTGGAAGAATCAATTCTAAGCCATATCCTAAAAAAATGATTAAAATTCAGAGACAAAGAAAAAGTCCTCTGGGCTTCCAGGCAGAAAATAAAAATCAAGTTTATTTATAAAAATAAGAAAATTATGCTGGCATCAGACTTTTTAAAAGCAACAAACAATTCAAGGGAACAAGGGACCTCAAGGAAAGAAAAGTGCTAACCAAAGATTTTATATCCAGCAAACTGTCCTTCCTGTATCTAGGCTGTAGAATAATAGTTCTCAACTGAGGCAATTTCTCCCCCAACCCCACAGGACAATTGGGCAATGTCTGAAGACCTTTTATGTTGTCATGATGGGGGGGATAAAGTGCTACTGGTACCTAGTGGTTAGTGATCAGGAAAGCTATGTGCAGAACAGTCGTACATAACAAAGGGTTACCCAGCCCTGAAGGATAGTAGTTTTGAGGTTGAGAAGCCATGCTATAGAAGGCGTTTTGAACTTGCAAGAATTCAGGGGATACTATACACTTGTGCCCATCCTGGAGAATCTATTTGAGCGTGAACGTCAGCCAAGCAAGAGATAACTGAAAAAATTTTGGCGAAAGGGCTAATGGTGACCATTTAATATTTTTAATTGTATTTAACAAATATATTAAACATATTTAATATATTTAAGTATAAATGTATTACATTTAAATGTAATAATATATAATTGTAATATGTTTAATTGTAATAAGACTAAAACAAGGAAGGGGACATGAGTGAAAGAACAATATATAAATGTTAAATATTCCAATAATGTAGACAAATGCAACTAAGAATGCTGATGTTCTACGTATTCAAAGTAAAATTTAATCATCATAATGGGAAAAAACAAAGCCTAAATTGAACCTGAAAAGAGACAAATGAACCCATTTGTTTTGCAAATTTAAGACAATCGGCTGCAGAGGAAAATAGTAATGCAACTGATTTTTGCATACAGTACTTTTACTCTAGACCATCAGTCTAGGAAACAAAAAACTACAAATTAATCTCAAACATGTAGTATTAGGTATGTTTTTCATAGCAATTCTGAGACTCTTTTCTGTGTGACACAGGATTGTGCAAATGAGGAAGTGTGCTGATGTTTTGGAAGTCAGGGTTCTCATTGAGGTGTAGGGAAAAAGCAAGGAAAGACTTTGTGGGGTTAGACTGGAATTAGAGGGAATATCAGTATCTACTCATGATTTCTAATGTACAAATATTTCAGTAACTGGCAAATGAAAAGACCTGGAAGCAATGACAGCTCAGTGCCAATGAACAAATCCAGAGCCCAGATCTTAGTTTCCAGTCACAACAAAGAAGACCAGGAATCCTTGGAGGAAGTACTAATTCCAGGGTTAGAACATCCAAGAACTTGGAACATCTTACAGTGCCAAGAGGTAAGCAAGCCCTGACAAAAACTTATGGGAACTTATCAAAATGACACATGAACCTGCTTAAAGGGGAACCTCCTGGACAGATCTGGGGAAAATTGAGTATCAAAATAAGTAAGTATTTAAATGTATTTTAACCCACTGAGTAAAATAGTAATCCACTAGTCTACACTGATAGTAAATAGATAAGTAGATGGTATATGAAAGGGTGGATATGCAGACAGAAACATAGCAAAATAGTGAGATAGGTAGGTAGATAGATAACAAGAAAATGTTCTTTCTTCAGTAAAATGCCAATTGATAACTGTGAAGGGAGTGGTAGAGGTATAAAATCACCATTTTGAAATCATTTTTTTTTTTTTTTTTTAATAAATTTATTTATTTATTTATTTTTGGCTGTGTTGGGTCTTCGTTTCTGTGCAAGGGCTTTCTCCAGTTGCGGTGAGTGGGGGCCACTCTTCATCACGGTGCGTGGGCCTCTCACTGTCGCGGCCTCTCTTGTTGCGGAGCACAGGCTCCAGATGCGCAGGCTCAGTAGTTGTGGCTCACGGGCCTAGCCGCTCCGCGGCATGTGGGATCTTCCCGGACCAGGGCACGAACCCGTGTCGCCTGCATTGGCAGGCAGATTCCTAACCACTGCGCCACCAGGGAAGCCCCTGAAATCATTTTATTAAAGACTTGTTCAGATAATAATTGTCAATGGATAGAATATTTAGGAGATGAAAGTCTGATGAAGAATAGAATATTATCTGAAAGTGTCTCCCTTCAGAGAATTTATTAGTTATAAGTGGATAGTAATTATTATACAGTGAAACTAGACAACACTTTCATCAGTTGAGAAAAATTAAAATCACCAATGAGGGGGCAGATGCCCAGCAAGTGCCTCCAGATGTAAACTTCTGAAAACAAAACATGACTTACAGTGGTGTATCCAGGAAGGTATAATGTGAATCTAATCATGAGGAAACAACAGACCAACCCAAACTGCAGGACATTCTATAAGATAACCTTCCATGTTTTATAAAAACATCTCAGTCATAAAAAACAATGAAAAGCTAAGGATTATTTCCAGAATAAAAGAGACTAATGAGTCATCACAATTAAATGCAAAACATGATTCTAGAATGGATCCTGTACTGTGGGGAAAAAATACTGTAAGAGACATTATTGGGACAATTGACAAATGGAATGTAAACTGTAAAGTGGATATATGTTAAAATTTCTGAACCTGATGAGTGCACTGTGGTTACATAAAGGAATCTCCTTGCTTTTAGAAAATACACATTGAAATATTAGAGAACAACTTGGTCTTATATATACAAACTACTCTAAACTCAGAAAGAATGCAAAAAGAGAGAAGGGAATAAAACAAAATGTTAACAATTGGTGAATCTTGTTTAGAGGTATTTGGGAGTCCTATGCATCAATCTTGTAATGTTGTATAAATTTAATATTTTTTCAAAATAAAAAATTCGAAATAACTGGGCGAAAATATAAATTGCAACATATATTTTTAGTTCTTCAAATTATGAAACCACTGGAACCAGTTGACACAACAATTCTACTGCATAGAAATTTATGTATATACATACATATGTATTATATATATGCAATATTTGTGCAATATGTATATATATTGCATATGAATTCAATTTATATGTAGTTTGTATATATACACACTCCCAAATTGTAAATAACCTAAATGTCCAACAGTAGAATTATTTAATATTTTATGATAGATGAATTTCTGTGTAATACTTTTTTTTAATTTAATTTAATTAATTTATTTTTTATATATCAGGTTCTTATTAGTTACCTATTTTATACATATTAGTGTATATATGTCAATCCCAATCTCCCAGTTCATCCCACCACCACCGCCCCGCCCCGTGTAATACTCTTTTGTTATTAAAAGGAATGGGGTAGAGCTATACATTCTGATTAAAAAGTCTCCTAGTAACTGCTGAGCAGTCATCGACAGGAAGACACTGGAACTCACCAAAAAAGATACCCCACATCCAAAGACAAAGGAGAAGCCACAATGAGATGGTAGGAGGGGCGCAATCACAGTAAAATCAAATCCCATAACTGCTGGGTGGGTGACCCACAAACTGGAGAACTCTTATACCACAGAAGTCCACCCACTGGAGTGAAGGTTCTGAGCCCCGTGTCAGGCTTCCGAACCTGGGGGTCTGGCAACGGGAGGAGGAATCCCTAGAAAATCAGACTTTGAAGGCTAGCGGGATTTGATTGCAGGACTTCGACAGGACTGGGGTAAACAGAGGCTCCACTCTTGGAGGGCACACACAAAGTAGTGTGCGCATTGGGACCCAGGGGAAGAAGCAGTGACACCATAGGAGACTGAACCAGACCTACCTGCTAGTGTTGGGGGGTCTCCTGCAGAGGCAGGGGGTGGCTCTGTTTCACTGTGAGGACAAGGACACTGGCAGCAGAAGTTCTGGGAAATACTCCTTGGCATGATCCCTCCCAGACTCTGCCATTAGCCCCACCAAAGAGCCCAGGTAGGCTCCAGTGTTGGGTCGCCTCAGGCCAAACAACCAACAGGGAGGGGACCCAGCCCCACCCATCAGCAGACAAGCGGATTAAAGTTTTACTGAGCTCTGCCCACCAGAGCAACAGCCAGCTCTACCCACCACCAGTCCCTCCCATCAGGAGACTTGCACAAGCCTCTTAGATAGCCTCATGCACCAGAGGGCAAACAGCAGAAGCAAGAAGAACTACAATCCTGCAGCCTGTGGAACAAAAACCACATTCATAGAAAGATAGACAAGATGAAAAGGCAGAGGGCTATGTACCAGATGAAGGAACAAGATAAAACCCCAGAAAAACAACTAAATGAAGTGGAGATAGGCAATCTTCCAGAAAAAGAATTCAGAATAATGATAGTGAAGATGATCCAGGACCTCGGAAAAAGAATGGAGGCAAAGATCGAGAAGATGCAAGAAATGTTTAACAAAGATCTAGAAGAATTAAAGAACAAACAAACAGAGATGAACAATACAATAATTGAAATGAAAAATAACACTAGAAGGAATCAATAGTAGAATAACTGAGGCAGAAGAACGGATAAGTGACCTGGAAAACAGGATGATGGAATTCACTGCTACAGAACAGAATAAAGAAAAATGAATGAAAAGAAATGAAGACAGCCTAAGAGACCTCTGGGACAACATTAAACATAACAACATTCACATTATAGGGGTCCCACAAGGAGAAGAGAGAGAGAAAAGACCCGAGAAAATATTTGAAGAGATTATAGTTGAAAACTTCCCCAACATGGGAAAGGAAATAGCCACCCAAGTCCAGGAAGCGCAGAGAGTCCCATACAGGATAAACCCAAGGAGAAACACACCGAGACACATAGTAATCAAACTGGCAAAAATTAAAGACAAAGAAAAATTACTGAAAGCAGCAAGGGAAAAATGACAAATAATATACAAGGGAACTCCCATAAGGTTAACAGCTGATTTCTCAGCAGAAACTCTACAAGCCAGAAAGGAGTGACATGATATACTTAAAGTGATGAAAAGGAAGAACCTACAACCAAGATTACTCTACCCAGCAAGGATCTCATTCAGATTCGATGGAGAAATCAAAAGATTTACAGACAAGCAAAAGCTAAGAGAATTCAGCACCACCAAACCAGCTCTACAACAAATGCTAAAGGAACTTCTCTAAGTGGGAAACACAAGAGAAGAAAAGGACCTACAAAAACAAACCGAAAACGATTAAGAAAATGGTCATAGGAACATACATATCAATAATTACCTTAAACGTGAATGGATTAAATGCTCCAACCAAAAGACACAGGCTTGCTGAATGGATACAAAAACAAGACCCATATATATGCTGTTTACAAGAGACCCACTTCAGACCTAGGGACACATACAAACTGAAAGTGAGGGGATGGAAAAAGATATTCCATGCAAATGGAAATCAAAAGAAAGCTGGAGTAGCAATACTCATATCAGATAAAATAGACTTTAAAATAAAGAATGTTACAAGAGACAATGAAGGACACTACATGATGATCAAGGGATCAATCCAAGAAGAAGATACAACAATTATAAATATATATGCACCCAACATAGGAGTACCTCAATACAGAAGGCAACTGCTAACAGCTATAGAAGAGGAAATCGACAGTGACACAACAATAGTGGGGGACTTTAACACCTCACTTACACCAATGGACAGATCATCCAAACAGAAAATTAATAAGGAAACAAGCTTTAAATGACACAATACACCAGATAGATTTAATTGCTATTTATAGGACATTCCATCCAAAAACAGCAGATTACACTTTCTTCTCAAGTGTGCACGGAACATTCTCCAGGATAGAGCATATCTTGGGTCACAAATCAAGCCTTAGTAAATTTAAGAAAATTGAAATCATATCAAGCATCTTTTCTGACCACAATGCTATGAGATTAGAAATGAATTACAGGGAAAAAAACCGTAAAAAACACAAACACATGGAAGCTAAACAATATGTTACTAAATAACCAAGCGATCACTGAAGAAATCAAAGAGGAAATCAAAAAATACCTAGAGACAAATGACAATGAAAACACGATGATCCAAAACCTATGGGATGCAGCAAAAGCAGTTCTAAGAGGGAAGTTTATATCTATACAAGCCTACCTCAAGAAACAAGAAAAATCTCAAGTAAACAATTTAACCTTACACCTAAAGGAACTAGAGAAAGAAGAACAAACAAAACCCAAAATTAGCGGAAGGAAAGAAATCATAAAGATCAGAGCAGAAATAAATGAAATAGAAACAAAGAAAACAATAGCAAAGATCAATAAAACTAAAAGCTGGTTCTTTGAGAAGATAAACAAAATTGATAAACCATTAACCAGACTCATCAAGAAAAAGAGGAAGAGGACTCAAATCAATAAAATTAGAGATGAAAAAGGGGAAGTTACAACAGACACTGCAGAAATACAAAGCCTCCTAAGAGACTACTACAAGCAACTCTATGCCAATAAAATGGACAACCTGGAAGAAATGGACAAATTCTTAGAAAGGTATAACCTCCCAAGACTGAACCAGGAAGAAATAGAAAATATGAACATACCAATCACAAGTAATGAAATTGAAACTGATTAAAAATCTTCCAGGAAACAAAAGTCCAGGACCAGATGGCTTCACAGGTGAATTCTATCAAACATTTAGAGAAGAGCTAACACCCATCCTTCTCAAACTCTTCCAAAAAATTGCAGAGGAAGGAACACTCCCAAACTCATTCTATGAGGCCACGATCACCCTGATACCAAAACCAGACAAAGATACTACAAAAAAAAGAAAATTACAGACCAATATCACTGATGACTATAGATGCAAAAATCCTCAACAAAATACTAGCAAATAGAATCCAACAACACATTAAAAGGATCATACACCATGATCCAGTGGGATTTATCCCAGGGATGCAAGGATTCTTGAATATATGCAAATCAATGTGATACACCATGTTAACAAATTGAAGAATAAAAACCATATGATCATCTCAATCGATGCAGAAAAAGCTTTTGATAAAATTCAACACCCGTTTATGATAAAAACTCTCCAGAAGATTGGCATAGAGGGAACCTAACTCAACATAATAAAGGCCATATATGATAAACCCACAGCAAACGTCATTCTCAATGGTGAAAAACTGAAAGCATTTCCTCTAAGATCAGGAACAAGACAAGGATGTCCACTCTCACCACTATTATTCAACATAGTTTTGGAAGTCCTAGCCATGGCAATCAGAGAAGAAAAAGAAATAAAAGGAATACAAATTGGAAAAGAAGAAGTAAAACTCTCACTGTTTGCAGACAACATGATACTATACATAGAGAATCCGAAAGATGCCACCGGAAAACTACTAGAGCTAATCAATGAATTTGGTAAAGTTACAGGACACAAAATTAATGCACAGAAATCTCTTGCATTCCTATACACTAATGATGAAAAATCTGAAAGAGAAATTAAGGAAACACTCCCATTTACCACTGCAACAAAAAGAATAAAATACCTAGGAATAAACCTACCTAGGGAGACAAAAGACCTGTACTCAGAAAACTATAAGACACTGATGAAAGAAATTAAAGATGATACCAACAGATGGAGTGATATACCATGTTCTTGGATTGGAAGGATCAATATTGTGAAAATGACTATACTACCAAAGCAATCTACAGATTCAATGCAATCCCTATCCAATTACCAATGGCATTTTTTATGGAACTAGAACAAAAAATCTTAAATTTGTATGGAGACACAAAAGACCCTGAATAGCCAAAGCAGTCTTGAGGGAAAAAAACGGAGCTGGAGGAATCAGACTCCCTGACTTCAGACTATACTACAAAGCTACAGTAATCAAGACAATATGGTACTTGCACAAAAACAGAAACATAGATCAATGGAACAAGATAGAAAGCCCAGAGATAAACCCACATATCTATGGTCAACTAATCTATGACAGAGGAGGCAAGGATATACAATGCAGAAAAGACAGTCTCTTCAATAAGTGGTGCTGGGAAAACTGGACAGCTACATGTAAAAGAATGAAATTAGAACACTCCCTGACACCATACACAAAAATAAACTCAAAATGGATTAGAGACCTAAATGTAAGACCAGACACTATAAAACTCTTAGAGGGAAACATAGGAAGAACACTCTTTGACATAAATCACAGCAAAATCTTTTTTGATCCACCTCCTAGAGTAATGGAAATAAAAACAAAAATAAACAAGTGGGACCTAATGAAACTGAAAAGCTTTTGCACAGCAAAGGAAACCATGAACCAGATGAAAAGTCAACCCTCAAAATGGAAGAAAACATTTGCAAATGAATCAACGGACAAAGGATTAATCTCCAAAATATATAAACAGCTCATGCAGCTCAATATTAAAGAAACAAACAACCCAATCCAAAAATGGGCAGAAGACCTAAATAGACGTTTCTCCAAAGAAGACATACAGATGGCCAAGAGGCACATGAAAAGCTGCTCAACATCACTAATGATTAGAGAAATGCAAATCAAAACTACAATGAGGTATCACCTCACACCAGTTAGAATGGGCATCATCAGAAAATCTACAAACAACAAATGCTGGAGAGGGTGTGGAGAAAAGGGAACCCTCTTGCACTGTTGGTGGGAATGTAAAATGATACAGCCACTATGGAGAACAGCATGGAGGTTCCTTAAAAAACTAAAAACAGAATTACCATATGACCCAGCAATCCCACTACTGGGCATATTCCCAGAGTAAACCATAATTCAAAAAGATACATGCATCCCAATGTTCATTGCAGCACTATTTACAATAGCCAGGTCATGGAAGCAACCTAAATGCCCATCGACAGTCGAATGGATAAAGAAGATGTGGTACATATATACAATGGAATATTACTCAGCCATAAAAAGGAATGAAATTGGGTCATTTGTAGAGACGTGGATGGATCTAGAGACTGTCCTACAGAGTGAAGTAAGTCAGAAAGAGAAAAACAAATATCGTATATTAATGCATATATGTGGAACCTAGAAACATGGTACAGATGAACCGGTTTGCAGGACAGAAATAGAGACACAGATGTAGAGAACAAACGTATGGACACCAAGGGGGGAAAGCGGCGGGGGGGTGGTGGTTGTGGTGCTGGGATGAATTGGGTAATTGGGATTGACATGTATACACTGATGTGTATAAAATTGATGACTAATAAGAACCTGCTGTATAAAAAAAAAAAGCAAGTAAAACTGATATGCTAAAGAAAAAAAAAGTCTCCTAAATTTTTGTGACAAAATGAATTTGATAAATAGTATTATTTATAGTATAATCCAATTTTTATTTATATATATAAAAAGAAAGACCCGTGGCAATCAAACTGTTAACAATAGTTACTTAGGGCAAATCTATACTTTGGGATAGATTAGGTTCTGAAAGGATATTTGTAAGCCCATATGTCTTCAACTCCAAAGCAACTAAGACAGATTTAAACGTGTGATCTCCACTGCATTTCTGCCTGACAGGAACGTGAATCAACTTCTTTGAAGCTTGAAAAACAGTCATATTCTTCTCCCTCTTACACATATATTTTCTAGCAGATTTATTTTCCCCAAATAGATAAATTTTGTCTTCCTTGGAAATCTGTTAAGGCAGGTATTTGTCTCTTCCTGCATCATCTTTGCAGGAGTCATACATCATTCTTTAGCAGTTTGAAGTCCACGTGTGCTAGTTTGCCACTCACATTGATGGTGTCTTGATTCAGATATGCTTTCAACCCTGGTGGGAATAATCCATGAGACAAAAGAGTCAGGAGTAGCCTGTTAAGACCTACTTAGTCCTTTTATTCCCCATATCAAGTCTTGTCAACAATGAACACTAGGCGGATGGACGTCTGACTTCTTTCTCTCACTCAGTCAAATAGTTTTTCTCACTTCTTGATGAATATAGTAGATTTCATAGGCACAATCCTCTTTTTATCTCACGCAATTCATTCTTACTTCAAAATCACTCACACTCTCAAATAATTCATGCCATGCACATATGCCACCTTCTTCCTTCTCTTGCCTTTTATTTCCAGAAATCTCTCTTTTTTTCTTTTTTAGTCATGTGCCCTTTCTTAGCAACTTTTTCAATATCCTTGCTGCTGCTTTTCTATTTATCAGATATGGTGGTTTCAATAATATTTGTAAAATATCTAAACACCAAGCATAAGCATGGGAAGTACAGTGTAGACTGAATGGCAGCTTGAAGATCAGGGTAAACAGCATCACATCATCCGTCAGTGGTGGACTCAATGCATTTTAACTTTGAAAAGTAGCTTTCATGATATCTATGAGAATTCATAAATTCAATACTTGTTAATAGAGGGGCTTCCAATTACATCTGTATTCTTGGATTTATTTTTTGCTAAATTCTCTACAATGTATTCATATTTTATTTTGTAATTATAAAACCAGAAAACAACAGAAAAGAAAGATACCTTATAATTGTGTCACCTACTGGTGGGCTGAATGAATTGCATTTCTGTACATTTTTATCCTCTCATGAAAAAAAATTTTTTTTTAATTATAATTTTATTTATTTATTCTTTTGGCTGCGTTGGGTCTTCGTTTCTGTGCGAGGGCTTTCTCTAGTTGCGGCGAGCGGGGGCCACTCTTCATCGAGGTGCGCGGGCCTCTCACTATCGTGGCCTCTCTTGTTGAGGAGCACAGGCTCCAGACGCGCAGGCTCAGCAATTGTGGCTCACGGGCCTGGTTGCTCCGCGGCATGTGGGATCCTCCCAGACCAGGGCTTGCACCCATGTCCCCTGCATTGGCAGGCAGATTCTCAGCCACTGCGCCACCAGGGAAGCCCGAAAAATGTTTTTTGTTTATTTGCTTGTTTGGATCTAATCATAGTTTGAGAATCCTTTGTGTCCAGAGGAACAACTGATTCTAGTCTTTTATGTAAAAGCGGACTACTTAATTGGGGGCCCTGCCAGGTTCTGGCTCCAGTTAGAAGCTCAAACCCTGTGGAAATGTGGAGCGATATATTCCAGAAAATCAAAAGTCAAATCAAAACACTTCCCAACTATAGGGAATGTGAAGGGACTGGAATGAATAATTGAAGTTTAACATTGCATGCACTGAGAATCCATGATTATATAAATATAGATGGAAAACACATGTAAATATAAAGGAAGATATACAGTTAAAATATTGATGCAACAATGATGAGTCCAAAATTCCAAAGTTTATACCAGAAATTAAGTGGCAGAAAGGTTGAGAGGAGCTGAGAGTAAAAGCTGGATAATTTATTTTATATAGGAGGTGTGATGGTTAATCTTATCTTCCAACTTGACTGGCTGCAAGGTGCCCAGATATTTGTTCAGATATTACTCTGGGTGTGTCCCTAAGGGTGTTTCTGGATGAGACTAACGTTTGAATCAGTAGAACGAATAAAGCAGTTTGCCCTCCCTAATGTGGGCCTTATCAAATCAGTTGAAGGCCTGAATAAAGCAAAACGGCTGATGGTCCCTTCAGTAAGGGGGAATTTTTCCTGCCTTTGGACTTGAACTGAAACACCGGCTCTCCTGGGTCTCAGGCCTTCGTAGCTGGACTAGAGCTATACCATCAACTGTCCTGCAGATCCCTGATTTGCCCTGCAGATCTCGGGATTTCTCTGTCTCCATAATCTAGTGAGCTGATTCCTTATAATAAATCTCTCTCTCTCTCTATATATATACATATACTCCATTGGATTAAGTAGAGTTTTGCCAAAAGAAAAGACTATCTGTCACTCTTTGGAACATTCCTGATTCCAGCCCAGGGTAGGGCCACAGGAGATAAACAAGGACAGTGAACCTGGTCCTTTGTGGGGAAGCTCAGTGCCAGGTGTGCCCAAGACCCCTCTTGTCACCTTCCAGGAAGAAAGTGTCCCCCAGCGATGGCGCCAAAGGAAGGGCTTGGTCTAGGGAGGTTCTTTGGGCCTACCGCCACCTCTCCCACCCCTCAGTCCTCTCTCCTCTTTCCCCAGCCTGGGGCTCCAGGATTCAGTTCTCACATGGGCTCCTCAGCATCCAGCCATCTAGGCCACAGCCCTGGCCCCAAGTTCATGGACACGGGCATGACTGCTCAAAGAGATGACTACCCATGGCAGCCAGGGTTGGCCAGCCCACCAACAGGGCCACCCAAGAGACATTCCATACCCTGTTGAACACATGAGTGCCAAACTCAGAGACAACATTCAAACTAAACCTATATGTTGGCTTCCAGATTTGGTTCTCCTATATATATATATGGAGAGAGAGAGAGAGATACATACATACACACATACACAGACATATAGATAAGCCTGGAGCATCTTGAAGTGGCCAGAAAGAAGTAAGGAAGATCAAACAACAACAACAACAACAAAAAATGAGAACAAGTGGAAAGGATACAGGAGCCAACATGAAAGAACTCCCAATGACTAAAGTTGGAACATTTTCAACAACAAAATAAATTACAATTTATATAAGATTATACTGATTGTGTAGATCAAAGAATAAAATAAATATCTGTGAGCCCATACTGATATAAGTAAGCAATTGAATAGACAAAAAAATGGAAGGGACGAATCTTCCTTAGATGAAAATTCCAATTAATAAATGTAAAAAATGAGAGAAATAGAAAATCACCATTAGACCACCACAGTAATAATTGCTGCAGGTAAGAGCCACTGCTGAATGCTAAAATTAGTGGATGGAACTTTAAAGAGAAACAAGATATTTGCATAACCTCAAATATCTCCCCCCCAATACTTATTAATTATCGTACTGGTTTTAACATATGTTTGCATAATCTTTGATAGTCTTCCCTCCAGGAAGTGAAACTTAATTGCTCTCCTTTTGAGTATGGCCTGGACTTAGTCACTCAATTCTAAAACATAGAGTCTAGAAAGAGAAAGAAAATAATTTTACAGTGGAGAAACCTGGCAGACACCACGTTAATCTTGTTTTAAGGCTAATATCACCAAGAAGTCATGTCGATGTCCTGTATCCTTGATAGGATGTGATGAGGAGAGCGCTTCCTTTGTGGTCGTCTTCCTCCAAAACCATAACCCCAAACTAATCATGAGAAAAACCCTTAGACAAATCCCAAACTGAGGGGTTCTACACAATACCTGTCCAGTGCTCTTCAAAAGTCTCGAGGTTGTGAAAGACATGGGAAGATTGAGAAACTCCCACAGTGTTGGTTCACAGCCTCGGGAGTTCCCGGGGGGTGAAATCTGAAACTAGCCCCATACAGGGAGGGCAAGGAGAGACCAGAGAAAGAGGCAGCCACTCCAGATTGGTAGGTGGCAGGTTTAATAAGCAAGGGAAATTACAAGGCTTGTCGTGAGTGGCCCCAATATGAGTAGATCTCCACACCTGCCCTCCAGAATCCTCAAAGTTTATATAGAGACCTTAATGGGGCTTAGTCATGTTTACTGTCCAGATGGTCTCAACAACACGTTACCCTCTCAAGCCTGTGTCCTTGAAAACGGCTCCAACTGTGGAACAGTGAGCAGAACGTACATTCCAAGGCCAGGGATGGGGGTGAGGAGCCTCCAGTTGCCAGAGTCCAGCTCCAGCATCAACCAGCGGTCACATCCTCTCAGTGACCTCCTCCAACACACAGACCAGAAGAGACGAAGAAGACGTGACAATAAAATACAGCACAATTGGCTACTGGAACAGGAAAAGAATATTAGTGGAAAAATAGTGACATGCAAATAAAATATGTTGTTTAGTTGATAGTGCTGTAGCAAGGTTAGTTTCTTAGTTCTGACACATGTACCATGCTTTCTGTAAGTTGTTAGCATTAGGGGAAGCTGCATGAAGTGTATAAAGGAACTCTCTGTGCTATCTTGACACGCATCTGTAATTCTAAAATTATTACAAAATAAAAAGGTTTTTAAAAACCCAGTGAGTTCATTGTAAATGAGTTCACTGACATGAATAACAATGAGCAATCATTACTTTCTCCTACATGAGTCATGTTTTATGGCTCCTCATAATCATAGAAAGTGTATTTTGCACATTCTAACACTCATGCACATGTAAATATTTACATTTCAGATAGGTAAAGACATACGCTGTTATAAAAATTACTTCACAACTAGAGACTTCTTTTCTTTGTACATGGAAGGGCAGGGAAATACACAGGCTCAAATCTGTCACTTATGATGGACATCAGATTACATAGTTACATTTATTTCTACTTGCAATATTCCTACTTGAGAACTTCATCTTAGTTTAATATCAACAAACCTAAGCTCCTTGATTAGTTCATGAGGTTGTCAATTTAGCTTTCTTATCAGAATATGGAAAGAATTTACATTGTAGCACCTGAATTAACAAAGTCCTTTTTGGACTAAGAAATTTATTTTAATCTTTCTATTTAATTAAAAAATCTGTTTCCTTTCTTAAAGGGAGACTAGTTTTTCTGATTACACATCTTATTTTCTCAAAGAGGGGTTTATGTCACTTTGCTTCCATAACTCCATGTGAAATTTAGAATTAACTTATCAAAATATACATAATGCATACTTACACATGACCCTATTGAGATTTTGTTTGAAATTACTTGCATTCATAAATATGATAAATGAATAAATGTGTAGGTTTGTTTATTCATACAAGTATATGCCTGTTGTGAGTTGAATTGTGTCTCCCAAAAAGATATTTTGAAGTTCTATCCCTCGGTACCTGAAAAAGGGAACTTATTTGGAAATAGGGCCTTTATAGATTTAAGCAAGTTAAGATGAGCTCATCAGGGTGGGCCCTAAGCCAGTATGACTTGTGTCCTTATAAGAAGAGGAAAGTGTCATATGAAGACAGAGACACACAGGAAGAAGACCATGTGACAACAGAGGCAGAGATCAGAGTGACGCAGCTGCAAGCCAAAGACCGCCAAGGATTGATGGCCACCACTAGATTCTAAGAAGCAGCAAGGAAGGATTCTACTGAGAGTCTCGGAGGGAGCGTGGCTCTGCTGACACCTTGATTTCAGACTTCTAGCCTCCAGAACTGTGAGAGAATAAATTTCTTTTTAAGCCACACTGTTTGTAGTACTTTGTTACGGCAGCCCTAGGAAACTAATACAATGCCCTTCCAAAAAGTTGTATAATTTTATCTATAAAGGACTCACTTGCCTTTTAGTACGTTTATTTCTAAGTACTTAATGGATTTTATTGTGGTTCTGAATAGTATCTTCTCTTAAAATTATGTTTTCTAATCGTATCTAGATTGTACATAAGAATGCTATTACTATTTGTATTTTGAATTTTATTCAGCAACCTTGCCAAACTCTTTTGTTTGTAGATTTTCATACATTTTCTTTTGCCAACAAACACATAGTATGCAAATAATAATCATTTGTTGTTTGCTTCACAGTTCTCATGTTTTTTATTATTCTTTCTTATCTTATTGCATTAACTGAGAACCCCAGTTTAAGACTATTCAGGACCTGTGATGGCAGGTACACTTGTCTTGTTCCTGTCTTTAAAGGTTCAGCTCTAATATTTTGTAATGTCTCATTATAATGTTTGCTGTAGGTTTTTGGCAGATGGGGAAAAATAACTTAACTTTTCTCTTAGTCAAGTTACCTTCAATGTAGTTTGCTAAGTATGTTGACAATGAATGAAGTGGGTGAGATGTTTCACATACTAAAAATAATCTTGCGTTCCCTGGCTTAATCCAATTTTCCCTTTTTTATGTGGACTTAAATGTCACTTCCTCTTTGAAGGCTTCTCTTTTGCCTATATACTAGTTAGGAATCTCCAACAATGTGTTCCATAGTACATTGTATTTTCTCTCTTTGAAATGCCTAACTTTATTAAACTTGCTTGTGTAATTGTTTCTGCCTTCATGAGGACAGGGTTGTTGCTTTCTGCCTCGCTATTTTATCCTCCACGTCTAATCCAGGGCCCAGAATATATTAGTCTCTTGAAAATGACAACTGAAAGAATGAGTAAATGAATGAAACAAAAAGAAAGCAAGAAACTATAAAACTGAACAAAGCAGAATGAGCTGTGAAAACACTCAGCCAAAGATTTGTGTAAGGTTTATGTCAGTAAAATGACAGAAGTCCAATAAGAGATATAAAAGAAGATTGAATGAATGGAGATTCGCTTTCTATATTTCTGGGTGGGAAAACCCCAACATTCTGGGTTTATTATATAACATTGGTGTTTCAAACTGTTGGGAAATAACTAGTGCTAGGGAAATGAAGAAAAAAATAAAGTTAGGTTCTCATGTAAGGCTACGTACTGAAATAAATTTAAGATGGTTTAAACATTTAAGTGTAGAAAATAAACCAAAAAATGTACTAGAAGAAAATGTACATTTACATACTTTGGGGACATGGTTTTCCACCAAAGGTAGAAACTACAAAGGAAATAATAGAGAGATTGTGTACATAAAAATGAAAAACTTACGTAATCAAAAACACTAAAAAACAATTTACTGATAAAGGCAAACTGGTAATTTAATAATTGGAAGATATATGAAAGAGAAAAAAATCTGATATCCTTACCACATAAGAGACTTTTATGAATCAGTAAGAAATAGCAACTAAGCAATAGAAAACTGATAAAAATAAAAATAAACACCTTCACAAGAGTGTGCTCAGACTCAGCATGAACATGAGTGGGGCTAAAAGTGTGTCCCAACTGGATAGAGTTCTCGGTTATTCTGGTGGATCTGGGGGACTATGCCCAGAGATGACTATACTTCTTTTAAAATTTCCCTACATCATCTCAACTTTTTTCCTCCCTAGTTGATGCAGTGGTCATAGGACCAGGGCTGCAACTAAAGGGGCTAGAAGTAGGGATGATTCCTAAACAAAACACTGTAACTGTGCTTTTAACCTTATGTCAGACAGAATTCCTAAGGGCCTGATGGGGCAGGATGTACCTTCACCCCATCCAGCAAAACTGGGATTAACAGTGAATGTAGATACATTGGGGGGAAAGATAGCCTGCTAGCTCTGTGCCTGTTTAACCCTCACTTATCTGAATAGAAATGGAACAGAAGGGGAGGCACTTGCTAGACCAGTATTGCTGCCTGTAATCTAGACCAGCACAGGGGTTGAAACTACTGTGTTTTCAGAGGTGGAAATGTTTGGGTATAAATGGAAAAAGAAAAAGAAAAATAGTAGCTGAGGGAAAGGGAATCAATAAATAGGCTATGCAATGAGGGAAATCGAGTATTACATTAACACCTCCAAAGGGCTCAGAGGAAGAGATGTTATGTCTCTTAGCTTGATGATACCAGGCGCCTGAAAGGGTGAAGCCACATATTGCTGAGACCACTTCTGCTTTTGGAACCTGATGAGATTGACTGGAAGCCTGACAACCTGAGTGGGCTGGCCCTGGGAGGCTTTTTCATACCATTTGATGATAGTTATTAATGACTGAGTGGGATTCTAGTAACGTGCCTGTATCTTTGGACCTTTATGATTGTTTTGCTCTAAGGGATCCATGTTAGAGGAGTAGGGGGCGGACTGTGATATTGTGAGTTATAAAAGAAATATGTATTTGATCCCCACCCGGGTTCCTGACACAGAGTTCCTAAAACCCTTGGCATTTCTATGATAGGAGCAATAAAGGTGTCTTTTGTTATGTTAGTGAAGTGACTTTTGGAAAGCCCTTAGGCAGCCTAAAGATGGAGCCTGGTTGCCAAGGGAACAAACCATGTGATCAGAGGGTTGGAACTTTTGGTCCCTGCCCCCACCCCCATCCCCTCCAACCTCCTGGGAGGGGAGGGGGGCTGGAGGTTGGATCAATAGCCAATGGCCAACGACTTAATCAATCCTGTGTAATGAAGCTTTCATAAAAACCCAGAAGAACGGGTGGGTTTGGAGAGCTTCCAAGTTGGTGAACACAGGGAGATACTGGGAGAGTGGAGCACTCAGGGAGCATGAAAGCTCCAGCCCTGTTCCCCTGCTTTGCCCTGGGCTGCTCCTGATTGTATCCTTTTATAATAAATTGGTAATCTAGTAACTAAAATGTTTCTCTGAGTTCTGTGAGCCCCTCTGGCAAATTAATCAAACCCGAGGAGGGGGTCTTGGGAATCTCTGTTTTATAGCCAGTAGGAACAACCTGGATTTGCGATTGGCATCTGCAGTGGGGGAGCTCTCATGGGACTGAGCCCTTCATCTGTGGACTCTGATGCTATGTCCAGGTAGACAGTGTCAGAATTGAGTTGAATTGTAGAACACCCAGCTGGCGTCACAAGAGTTTCTTGTTGGTGTGGGGACCGCCCCCCCTCCCCAAAAAACATACACATTGGAATTGGTACCAGAACCTATTTACAAAACTGTAAAAGATAAATGCCTTAGCTTGGGTTACCATAACAAGATACCATAGAGCAGATGACTTAAACAACAGAAATTTATTTTCTTATGGTTCTGGGGGCTGGAAGTCTGAGATCTGGTCAGGTTCTGGTGAGGACTCTCTTCCTCGCTTACATAAGGTCTGCTTTTCACTGTGTCCTCAGACGGCAGGGTGTGTAGATGTGTGTGAAGAAACAGACAGAGGCATCTCTTTAGCTTCTTATGTGGCCACGGTCCTATCCGATTTGGGTCCCACCATTATGACCTCATTTTAACCTTACTTCCTAAAGACCCTGTCTCTGGATATGGCAACATTGGGGGGTTAAGGCTGCAACATACAAATTTTGGGGCAACACAGTTCAATCCACAGCAATTAATTGATCATTTCCATTCTTCCTTACTTGACCCTCTTGCTCTTTTTCTAGCTTCTTCATTTCCTTTTAATCTTTCTTCTTTTGGGGTAAGTATATTGAAGATACAATCTTTCTTATAAGTATGGCTGAATTCCACCCACCAGATTTTGTCATGTAGTGCTTTCAGCTCTAAGTATTTCCTGATTTCCCATGTGAGATCCTTTTCAATGCAAGGTCCTGTAAGTTCATAGCCATTATTATTATTTTTTAACCTTTTGCTCCTTTTATAAGTATATAATGTTCCTTTTTTGTCACCACGTTGCTTTTGGTTGGAGCTTTACCTCCGGATTTCTAGATATACCTTTTTATTGACAGGTAAAAGACAAAATGGGGAAATACATTTGCTGTATATGAGACAAAGTTTCTGTCTACACTGCTGGGACAATGTAAACTTCTAATTCATCATTCATCCACCTCTGTGAAAGGGAATTCTAATATTGGCTTGTGGAAGTCATTTTGGTCCACAGCAGAGGAAATTCATAATATGTATGTTTTCAACAGATAGTCTAGGTTGTGTTGTATTCACAAACCAACCCTCCACGTCTCAGGAGCTGAGAACAAGCAAGGTTTATTTTTTGTTCATGCTACAAGAGATCAGGGGCTGGATCTTTACTGTCCTTGCTCAGTGTGGAGGATTGAGTAGATGGCAGCTAAGAGCGGCTCAAGCCCCCTCCTGCACAATTGCCAGGCAGGAAAAACATTCCCACCGGTAAATCTCCCGCTGTGTTTCAAACCTTCTTCCTGGAAGAGGCAATCTCACTTCCTCTTGTTTCATTAGCCAACACGGCACAGAGTCACACCTAACTTCAAGGGGCCAAGAAAACACAGCCCCCCCGTGGGCCACAGGAGAGCCGACAATATTTGCTGAATGGCAGTGATGACGACTATACACTTATCCGCCCCATTTATTGCCTTTTCCAAAGCTGACTGTTGCTTTTTGTTTGTTGTTGATTTTTTAAAAATTCCTTCAGTTACGTGAGTTATATACATCCTTCTAGTAAATTTCTTTAATAAGAAACCGAACCAAACCGAAGTTGGTCCAAGTTAGTTTCTATTGCTTAAAGAAACCCAAAATACTATCGAAAGCTTTGGACTTGGCATTATCAATGCAACTGAGCAGCTTAGGAAAAGTGAACTTCAGCTGACACGTTCCGCTGGTTTTGAATCAAAGAAAGGGCACACACGTATTTTTTTTTTTAATTTTTTTTAAAAAGTGAGACATGGTTGTATCAACGCATTTTTTTTAAACTTTATTTATTTATTTATGGCTGTGTTGGGTCTTCGTTTCTGCGCGAGGGCTTCCTCTAGTTGCGGCAAGTGGGGGCCACTCTTCATCGCGGTGCGCGGGCCTCTCACTATCGCGGCCTCTCTTGTTGCAGAGCACAGGCTCCAGACGCGCAGGCTCAGTAATAGTGGCTCACGGGTCTAGTCGCTCCGTGGCATGTGGGATCTTCCCAGACCAGGGCTCGAACCCGTGTCCCCTGCATTGGCAGGCAGATTCTCAACCACTGCGCCACCAGGGAAGCTCAAGGATAAGGTTTTAATAAGAAAAGAAGACCGGCATGGATGAGCCAATATTTAGATCCAAACAATTATTGGTAGCCACCACATGTCAGGCAGGGAGCCAGGTATTTTTGCATATGCTCTGTAAGTCAATTTGATTCTTTATAAAAATAATTCAGGGTGAGTCTTATTGTCCATAATTTATATATGCAGAAAATGAGGCTCAGGGAGGTGAAATGACCTGTCCGAGAGCCACTTAGCTAGCAAATGACAGCTTTGTTTTAATTCTATTGTCTGACCATATGGAGATGAAACAATGATGCAGCGTGCATGTTTGAATGGTAGGTACTGTTTGGTTTGGCAATGACTGTGAGACACATAAAAGGTGGAAGGGCACCCTGAGTGCAAAGGTAAAGAGGTTGGAGTCTATGAGTTCGGCAGTGAGAGGAAGGGTACAGAGTCACTGAGGGCATTTGTAGAGCTCTGTCTCAGAAATATTGTTGCCTAGGATGAATAGAAACAGGCACGCGAGGCTCAAGGGAGGCCTGGAGAGCAGTTGGAGGAATATTGCAAAAACTCAGATAGGCCTTAATGAGCATGGGTGTTGGCAGTGCAAACAGAAAAAAAAAAAAAAAAGAAAAATTTCTGTTGTCTCCAGATCGATTGGGATTTGCTGAATGAAGTCTGGGTTCTCCCTATGTAGATAGCTCCTGCTTTTTATTGTAGGTTTCTCAAGAACTCGCTTCCAGAAAAAGCCTGGATCAAGAGTAGAAAAAAATAGACAACTGCCTAAGTGAGAAATCTACAAAGCTCCTCTGGTCCCCAAATCACCTCTTTGCCATCAGTTGTGGGGCTGACACCTTACCAGTGGGGCTCCATTCTTTCAAGAGTCTTTTATTAAAGTGTGACTATTTGGGGACAAGAGGGAGAAGGGATTCCGGGAAATTTCCTCCTTAGTATCGTCCAGGCAAGTAACATAAATATAGGGGGACAATCTGGGTGCCCCATGAAGAATACGGCATACGTGCTCCACCTAAAGGAGGCTTCTCAGCTCTGGCTGAGGGGCCCGAATTGCTGGATCTGCTATTTCAACAGAAACCTCATCTCCAGATTTTTTTGCTGGAAAGCCCTTAATATTTAAGTATTGCAACTAGTTGAAATTTCTTCCTATCACTGTGCCGGCCACATTCAGCTTTGCTGGTCACGTTTGCCACCTCTGGGTTAAATTTTAACACAGTTTTATCAAAACCTTGCCAAATGTGAAAAAGCACATCTTTAGCAAAACTAGATACAGAGAAGGTTTATTTGGATTGCTGAGAGGGTAGATGGAAAAGTTGGGGCACTTGGACTACAGGGTGGCCCTGGGCCACATGTTGAGTATCCTGGTGCCTGGGCCTGGAAAGGGAGACGGGGCACGGCAGCGGCAATATTTGCTGCCACTGGGGCCTCCTGGCTGACCACCCAGAGCTGGGCTTGGAGTGGGAAGAGAGATGGGCCAAGCTCGTGGTTTCTCCCAGCTCTAGTTGGCCCCTTCCCATTAACATTACAGTAATGCAGTCGTGTGGTGTTTGAAAAAAGCATCTCTAGTTACACGGAATGATTTACAGGACACCAGACTCTGCATTTCAGAGGTCTCCAGTGTACCGTAAAAAATATATTATAAAGGAATAATCTTTATCTGAACTAAAGCTGCAGTGAAGGAAACTCGTGTCCAGCTGAGAGCAGCAGTGAGCTTTTGTTCACTCAGGGAAAAGTCCGTGTTCTTCATCTTATTTGATTAACATTTGCTTCCCCTCTTTGGCACTAGGTATCTAGTTAATATTTAGACATTATATACTTTTTCTTTCAGCTGTTGTTCCTATTATGTGATCAAACAAAACCGGAGATGCCAAACACATCTGTGAAAACAGACAGACTCGCCAAGGCACCCAGCTGTGGCTGGCAGGGTAAATGGGGTAAATGGGACTCAGCGAGCCAGCCCCTGGGAGATACTGGCCCCGGGTGTGTGTAGGGCCGGCCCCTGTCCCCAGCAAGCAGAGTTGATTGCTCTGCCTCTCCCTCCCGTTGCAGACTCCCAGTTCCCCCACTTCCAAGAAGCAAGACTCTAGTTTTGAATCTCCCAAATCCTTCTGATGTTTACCATTACCTCCCCAGGAGAGGGAGGTGCGGGATGGAAATCTCGCTGAAAAGAATACACTTAAAAAAAAAATCAGTGAAGCGATGCACAGAGACCCTGCAACGCAACTTGTCTCTGCTTCTTAGATGTTTAGAGCAATGACGGTCTCAGTAGGTTTCAATCCAGGGAAATCTAACTCCTTTCGCGGCAACGCCCCCAAGGGCCGCAGGTGTACCTGTGGTTAAGGGTATAGAGAAAGAACCTCATTTTTCGGAGCAGAAAGCGCAGTCCCCCGGTGGCGGGACAGAGGCAAAAACTCTGTGGGTAGGGAAACCTGGGGGTTTGTGTCCAAGCTCAACCCGTCAGGAGCTTCAAGATAAGATGGGGAGGCTGGAAAGATGGAAGTTGGAAATGAGAGAGCTGTTACGGAGAAGAAACCACTCCTGGACCAAAGGCAGGAGGATATCCAGGGTTAGAGAAGGGCGCGTCAGGGATGGGCCGAGTTTGCTTGGAGTCCCAGGGGGAAAGGGGTCAGCGAGAGCTCGGTGAGCGGCACCGGCGGCGGGCGTCCGGCTCTACGTTCCTAAAAGTACTGGGAGAGGGATGGAGAACCCGGCATCCCAGGCTCCCAGGGGAGGGGAAGCACGCGGGGTGCGGCGAGGAACACCTCCAGCGAGTGCGTGCCGAGCGGGGGGGCGGGGGGTACGATCTCCGCTTCCCCAGGTGCCCCAGCCCTAGCGCACGCCTCCGCTCCCGCGGCCCCCTCCGCAGGCGCGCGCGAGGCGCAATCCCTCTTCCCTCGGCGGCGCGGGGCGCGCGCCCGGCCCCCTCCGCCTCCCTTCCGCGCCTCTCCTCTCTCCCGGCAGAAAGTTAGCAGCGGGGAAGGAACTCGGGGCTGCAACAGCGCGCGGCGGCGGCGGCAGAAGCTGGAGCGGGAGCCGCGGCGGAGCCGGGGAAGCTGGGGCGCTGCAGACGGAGAAGGTGCAGACGGCGGGTCCGCGCGCCCCCCTCGGGCCCCTTGCCAGAGGCTGAGGGGGGTGGTGGGGGGACCCCCGGTCGCCACGAGGAGAGCGGGGAGGGGGGCCATGCGGCCGGGCTCCCCCCCGGCGCAGCGGGACAGCGGCCAGGGCCGGGGGCGCAGCGGCGTCGCTTCATGCAGCCGGGGCGGCTGGGCAGCGGCGGCGGCGGCGGCGGGGGCGGCGGCTGAAACCATGTCCGGGCAGCGCCGGGGGCCGCCGCCGCCGCCGCCGCCGCCGCGAGCCGGGAGCCGCGATGGCCCCGTGGTCCGCACCTCCTCCGCCTCCGCCTCCGCCTCCACCTCTCGCCGCGCCGCCGCCGCCCGGCGCCTCGGTTAAGGGCCCGCCGGCGCGCAAGCTGCTTTTCATGTGCACCTTGTCCCTGTCCGTCACCTACCTGTGCTACAGCCTCCTGGGCGGCTCGGGCTCCCTGCAATTCCCCCTGGCGCTGCAGGAGCCGCCGGGCGCCGCCGCCGAGCCCCCGCCAAGCCCGCCGCCACCCTCTCTGCCGCCTCCCCCCGTGCGCCTCGGCGCCCCCTCGCAGCCGCCCGCGCCGCCGCCGCCGGACAACGCGAGCTGCGGGGAGCCGCCCGAGCCCCCCGAGCAGCCCGCCGCCCCCGGGGCCGACGGCTGGGGACTGGCGAGCGGCGGCGGGGGCGCCCGGGACGCCTGGCTCCGGGCCCCGCTGGCCTCTGGCGAGATGGTCACGGCGCAGAGCGCGCTGCTGGAGAGGGAAGCGCAGGAGTCCAGCACCACCGACGAGGAGCTCGCAGGCCGGAGGGCGGCCAACGGGAGCAGCGTGAGGGGCGGCGCCGTCAGCACCCCCGACTATGGGGAGAAGAAGCTGCCACAGGCGCTTATCATCGGGGTCAAGAAAGGAGGGACCCGCGCCCTGCTGGAGGCGATCCGAGTGCACCCGGACGTGCGGGCGGTGGGCGTAGAGCCGCACTTCTTCGACAGGAACTATGAAAAGGGGCTGGAATGGTACAGGTAGGACCCCGAGCTCGGCGGATGGGATAGGCGCGTAGGGGAGACCAGCACGGGAAGCTGCCGCTCACCTGGCCCTTGGGCAGCGTCCCGAGAGGTCTTAACCCCGCGCGGGCTCTGTGCACCCTGGCGGGGCTGCTCTGGGGGAGCGGCGGAGAGGGCTGGAGGCTAGCCAGGGATCACTTAATTCCAGGGCGAGGAGAGAGGGGTCCCTCTGCTCTGCCTGCCTCAGGCTCCTCGTCCAGGGAGCTGCTTTCCGAATCTGCCTAGTTCCAAGCCTGGGAATCCCCAGCCCTCGTGCCCCCAGGGTGTTTCCTAACTCAGGCTCTTGCGGGGCGGTGCGCTTCTGTGCTGGGGACGCTGAGGAATGGAGCAGGACAGCTAGATTGACCAGAGAGGGCTTTGGGATCCCCTGAAATCTCTCAAAATCGCCCTCAAACGCATTTGCGTGGCTGGAATTCAGTGTTTTCAGTTCAGAGCAAAATGAACAGGGAACAGTTAAAAAGATGATGCTGGCGAGTTTGGGCTTTCTAGTAAAGACTCAGGATGTCCCCCATCTCCAGAACTTTCTATCCCTCTTGGGCTGCATGAACACTGGGTTGATTTTGCATCAGGAGTATCCGTGCCTACATGACAGTTGGTGCCCTAAGAGTTTTCATGCCCTGCACCCGTGCCCTTTCTAACCTGTGCCTCCTTTGCAACAGATTGGAGCTCATGTCTAGTGAGTTGTTTGTTCATCTCCCTCCTTTTCCACCGTCTGCCAGCGGTGAGGGAAAGGGAGAAGAGAGGGGTAGTAAGTTAAGTGTGGGTAAAATAAATTAATAATCCAGCGTCGTACCCCCGCCTTTTCTCTTGTTTTTTAATCTCTCTGGAAAACAGATCTGGATGGCTGGCCCCATCTCGGTTGTATCTCGGTAATTAATTGCAATTGTCAACCAGAAACACAGGCTTTGTCAGTTAAAGTGATGTTATCATCTTAACAGAGCCAATAGGTAAAATAAGGATTGTTTCCTGACAAGTCGCCTTCTTGTTGAAGAGATGTGCTTTCTAAGTTTAAATTACAGCCTAGGAAAGTTTTAGAAATAACTTAACTTTGGAAATATATGATAAATGTGTGTATTTCTTTCCCTTTTAAAAATATGCCTTATGCTTTCAAAGCTTGAGAGAAGTACACTTAGGGATAAACATTCCAGCACATTAAACCAAAACAGCAAATGCGTCTGTTCATGTCTTCTCTGTTTCAACAGAGAGAACTAATTGCAATATTTTAGGAGGCTTCAAACAGCCCCTTCCTATCAAAATAAAAAACAGCAAATGCCTAATTTAGCTGGAAAATCAGTATTTATAACATCACAAGCCATGGCTTCCAGTTTGCAATTATAATTTAAAAGGTGTTAGGATGATTAATGCAACAACAGCAAAAAAAAAAAAAAAAAAAAAAGGGTATGATGTCTGGGAAGGTTTCAGTTGTTTAACTGTTGATTGTAGGAATGTTCTGGTTTCTGCTGTGAGGCAGCCGTGGCCCTAAGAGGGTAACTATGGCTTTCATCTAATTCTAATTTTAAAGCCCTGTATCTTGTGAGAAGTGTTAAATGCCCTTTGGGGGAGAGGGAGGCATAAAGATCAAATCTCTCCAACACGTGTTTGGGTTGCTTTACCGCAGCTGGAGATGGAGAAGGGGGTGTTTTATTTGGATGAGTTAAAATAAAGTTGACGAAGGATGTGTGGCGGACTGCGTGTCAGGAAGTCCCATCGTAGGGTCTGGAGCATTTTCTGAATGAAAAGATAGAAGATGCCAGGTTTTCTTACGTTCATTTATACTGCGGCTGGGAAAAGGAGGGATGTAAACTGCCTCGCTGTCAGAACATGGCTGTTGAAGATCTGTGGTACCCTCAGCCATCACTTGTGGTATGTGGGGCTCAGTGCCCCGTAGGACTAAGAGATGGAGATGGAACTGGGTTCCCTTGATTCTCACTTAAGAGGACCATGTGATATCTCTGTATCCCTCATCTCCTGCCCCAGCATCACACCCATGGTAGATCCTTATGATGCTTAGTGGTGCTGATTGGAGTTGCTGGAGGAGAATCTATCTAACGTAGAGGAATCATTTTCCACCCAAACCTGGCTGTTGAGATGACTCCCAGAAACCCTTTGGATCCTAGGATAGCTCTCTAGCCTTAACAGGGACAGCAGTCTTTTGAGGGCATTTTGGGGATTTCCGTTGGCTGCATCTCTTCAGGCTCTTCTCTCCCTCTCTCATGTAGGAAGAGGGGACGGCATCCTCACTATATCGTAGAAAGGAAGCACTGGCATTGATTCAAACCGATAACAGAAACCCTTCCTCCTGGTTCCCTGGTCCCAATCTTTTAAATGGTGGCATCTGTACTTAAGTGGTTACATTTCCTCCCCATATGCCGTGTACCTTATCTGGAATCTTACTCTACTATTTGCCTGATAGAGATTCACAGGTTAATTAAAGGTTTTGATCCCCTCTTCCCATTATTTGTTTTGTTTTTCTTTTTCATTTCAATGTGCTTCCCAGTAGCCTACTGATTCTGCAGGTGATCATGGTGGTTGTGATTTCCGTGAGAGGGAGAGAAAGAAGAAACTGGGGCTGCTCTCGGCAGAGCTGGCAAGGGTTTCCTCATATTCAACTAAGCAGCCCCAGTTTTATTTCCTTGGTGTCACTCCAGTTATGTCTAAATCCGGGTTTTGCTTTCGCCTATGCTGTTGATCTAATGTGATTTAAAAACACATTTGCGACTAGAACATGTGCATCAGATTTGCAGGACAAGATAGACTGATGGATTAGGGTGTGTTAAAGCTGTGGAACAGCAAGCCTCACTTGGTGGGTTGACACAGGCCAGTGATTAATAAGTGGGGGTAGATTAAACTCTCCATCCCTCCCCCCCTCAAAAAATTAAAAGGGCAAAGCCACAATACGCCTTTCAATATGAGTTAATATACACTGGGCAGAGACCTTAAACTCCTCTAAGGGGTGGGACCTTGTGGCAGGCCAAGTGGCTGCCACGGCAGAACACATTAAAGTGACGGAAATGACTTGAGCTGTGGTCTCCCTCGTGGATTACAGACTGTACGGTGACTGTGACCACTTTGCTTTGGAAGCCACTCAGCTGTAGGGTGACGGGGAGTGACCCTCCATGGTTTCAAGTTGTCTTCACTGCCAGCAGTTACTACACACATCCTGTTGGCTGGAGGGAAATAGCTGGCGTTCAGTAGTCATGCTTATGCTACCCAGAGGAGAGTGGTCCACAGCATCATTCGGACGTGGTGTCCAGAGAGAGAAAGAAGGAGGGCAGCATAAGTCGCTGGCGTGTATTGAACGCCTGTTATCATGGAGGCTTGCGTTTTATAGACGTATTGTCACATCTGGGCGGCATGATGAGGCTGTGAGCAAAAGAACAGCATTTCTGCTTTACAGTTTGGCTCCCAGAGGGAAAAACAACTTGCTCGAGGTTGCTCAGCTGGTCAGTGGTTGAGCTGACATTTGAAGCCACATCTGTCCAAAGTGCTGGTATATAGAGTGCTAGCGAGGTCTTTTCCTTACTTCTTTCATTCAGCAAACATTTAATGATACTTAATATGTGCGCAGTGTACTGTTTTAGGTGCTGGAGGTAAAGGGGTGAACAAGACAGATGAAGCACCTGTTCTCTTGGAACTGACGTATTAGTGGGGGTGGGAGTGGGAGAAGGGGAGACAGCAAACAAACAAGTCTTTCTGCTTACTCTTGTAATGTGGCTACTAGAAAATTAAAATTTACACTTGTGACTCTTGTTACACTTATTTCCACCGGGCAGCACTCCTGTAGAGCAGTGCTTTTTAAACTTTAAATGCACACAAAACACCGGGGGTGGGGGTGGGGAGTGGTGGTGTTAACATGTGGATTCTGAGTCCGTAGGTCGGGAAGGGGCCTGAGACTCTGCATTTCTGATTTCCAGGGTGATGCTGATGCTGCTGATTCCTGGACCTCCCTTTGAGTAGCAGCGGCCTAGAAAGTAATCGGGGTGTGTGTGTGCAAATGTGTGTGCGTGTGTTATTTTAAATCAGATGATGAGGGACAGCCTCTCTGTGGAGGTGGTATAAGTGTCATGAATGAGTAAGATCCTCCCATGTGAAGACCTGGGTGGAGAGGTTTCCAAGCAGAGGGAACAGCAAGTGCAAAGGCTCTGAGGTGGAAACAAGCCTTATGGCTTTTCAAAGTGTTCTTTCATTATTCCAAAAGCACAGCGTTTGTAGCTGCGCAAAACTGGGTTCAAAACCTGGCTTTGCAACTTACTTGTCGGATGATCTGGATTGGATAACTGACATAACATCACTTGGCTTCAGTTTGAGGTTGTTAGGAGGAATAAGTGAAATGCTAAAAGTGAATATATTTTCTAAACAAAAAATGAGTATCCTAGAGCAGAAATCCAGATGAACCCAGCTACTGAGTTTTGGTCCCACATGCTTTACCTTCTGTCACAGCTGTCATAATATTGACTGGAGATGCTTATTGGGGATGTTTTGGGGAAAAGTCTAATAATGATTGGCTTTGAAATCTACATCTGCTTAACCTTTTAAACCAAGGGTCACCAACTCAGATGCTTTCAGGGCTCATGTGCATAATATACATGAGTGAAATAGACTAGGTAGGGGGAAACTGGGGCACAGATGTTCTTTCCCAAGGAGCAGCTACTGCTATATTCCAGCTGCCCTTTTCCATGTGCAAATGTGTCATCAGGGGAACCAGGTCTTCCACTTGGTAAAAGAAACTGGAAATCCAGGTTTTGGTGTGAAGTGACCTGGTTTTTAATGTTGGCAACAGATTGAGATTTCTCAAAAGCGTGGTGTGGGCCAGCACTGCAGGACAAGCAAAACACATCTGTGGGCTGGATACAGCCAGCTGGCTAGTGGTTAGTGACCTTTGGTTTAAACTCATTTCAGAAATTACCTGGCATACCTACACCCTCTGCAGTTGCCAGAATTGTGGCTTACTTGTGCTATTTTAGTTTAGATATTTTCCCCCTTAACTGATTTTGCAACAGCATGGGGGAAGTACCTCTGAGATATGTTGCAACAGCAACAAAGGAAACTGGATATAAACAGGAACTGGATATAAACTGGATATAAGCAGAAAAAGACAATTCACAAATACATTTCCCTTTTGTTCCCAATGGACATTTTCTTGAAGGAGGGGAAATTCTCAGTTGTTCACTCCTTAATCAGGAGTATCTGTATTTGATCCGTTTAGATCAGTTGCACTTATAAAATAGATTCTGGTCACATGGACAGAGTTAAGACCTGAGAGTTTTCTAGGGTTCTAGGTTTTTCTTTGCCACATACTAGTTCCACTGGATGTGAGCTTCCTTAATATCTTCCTCCCTCTCCTTCCCTCCCTCCTTCCCTCCCCCCTCCCTCCCTTCCTTCCTTCTCTATTACTTAGATGATGAAGCTATGTTATCTTCATAGGGTCCATTCAACCATTGAAATATTTTGGTTCTAGAACAAACACTTGTATTAGACTCTTCAGAAGGAGGAAGCTAGTCAAGTAGAAGCGACATACTTTGGAGCATGTATTTGTATCTCTGAGCCTGAATCCACTGCATCCTCATTGTGTGACCTTGGACAAATTACTCAATATCACCAAGCCTCAATTTCTTTATCTGCAGAATGGGCCCAGTAGTATTTACTTTGAAGGGATGATGTGAGGATGAAATGAAATGACATTCAAAGTGCCCTACAAAGTTTGTGACATAATACATTTTTCTCTCCCCTTCTTTCCTCTCTCTTTTACTCCCATTTTTTCCTTTTCCCCCTTGGTTTTCTTCTTCATTTTCCTTCCATTCTTTCCTTTTATCCTGCCTGTCAGTACAGAAGGGCCTAAAGAGAATGCGGTAATGCATTTTTCATTTGAATATAGTCTTTTATTTCAAGATTATGCCTGAATGAGGGATTTCCAACCCTGAAGCAGCTCTTAAGTAGCTCTCCAGAGAATAATCAAAACCAGATTCCAGAATTTTGTCTATTGTAACTTGAGCTGAGGGAGAAGAGTCTGATTGTAGGAGGTAAGTGCAACCAGAATTCTCCATAAAGGAGATGGGGTAGGGAAGTGGCTAGGCTCTGGGCTGGCCCACTGACATTTTCTTGAGCCTATGGTAGGAATTGATGCTGATTGCTCCGATAGGTACAGGGATATTTAGGATGCCAAGGGCATGCTTGCCTTCAGTTTTCCTGCAGATCTGAAAGCTTTTGAGAATGCAGGATGGTTCAGGAAGACCCCATGAAACTCCCTGTCTTGAGATTTGAGATTTGGCGGCTTTTGCTGGGGAGTTCTCTGGCCATCATGACATGATTTATTTATTTTTATTTTTATTTTTGTAAATCATACCAAGCATTTTTACTTTTAAATTGAGTCAGGAGAGACGCCTCCAGACTTCAGGTGAATGAGGGATTGCTAGGGTTGCGCAGTAGAAAGTTTTAAAGGTTTTGGTTTTGCGTAATGGATGATATCTCTGAAACTGGTTGAACCCCCGCCCTGTTAAGGTAATCCCTCGATTCCATTGGTTTCTGCGGTTTAATAGGCTCCTCTATAACTGTCTCGGGAATTTCAATCTGAAGTTATAATTCACTGAGAGCCTTTCAGCATATCTTGCCATTAATTAAAAGCAGGCTTTTTTTTTTTTTTTTTTTTTTTTTTTTAACACTCACTAGTTAGGATTGCCTTTCTTTAGAAAACTTTTTTTTCAACCTTTATTTAAGAATGTATAAAGCATATATGGAGGAAAACAAAGCAACACATGAATTAGGCCATATTTTTTGGTCGTAAGTGATAGAAATGGAGCTTAAATTATTATAAACCAAGAAAGATAATTATTGGCTTATTAGGAAGTCTAAGGGGTAATGGCTTCAAGAAAAGCTGAACCCAGGGGCTCAAATAATGGCACTAGGTTTCTGTCTCTTTCCATTCTTTGCCATGTTTGTCTATACCTTGCTTCATTCTCAGATAGGTTGTCTCACTACATTTTAGGCAAGATGGTAAGCAGCAACCCTAGACAAGTGTTTTTTTTGTTTATCAATTCTTTTGGAAAAATTTTTTCTTAAGAGCGTCTGTGAGAAATTCCTGGAGATGCTGTTGACCCAGGTTGGGTCAGGTGCCCATCCTCAAGCAATCATTGTGGAGTTACTCTGATCAGGCCTGGGGGATGTAGCCACCCCTTTGGCTTGGGGCGATGGTGGGAGTAGGGAAGCAGGGCTATTCCCAGTACAACCACAGGGAGTAGTTTCCCCATAAAGAATGAGGTGTTCAGGGGTTCTATTGATAAAAGAAGTAGGGGCCAGTTAAAACCACATATTCATTAAACATATAAAGATCCACTCTGGGGAAGGCATATGATCTCTTTGACTGTTTTAAGCTGGGAAGAGGTACAAATGGTTAGTTTGGGGAGGTTAAATGTACTTGTTATTTCAGTTATTCATTTATTTATTCGTTAAACACGTATTTAATGTCAACTATGTGTCAAACATGAATCAGTCATGTCCTGTGATCTGAAAGAATGCACAGAGCGGAGAAATGAACATGTAAGTGATTACATTACAAGGTAATTAAAGTCTTGACAGAGTGCGATTTATTCCAGGAATGGAAGGATGGCTTGATCTTGGGAAATCTAATAAATACCGTGATTTACTTGTAACACTTCTCATTTAGAGAAAAATCTTATGATTATTTTATGGATGCTAAAAAGTCTGATAAAACTAAATATTTATTTTTGATTTTTAGAATGTCTGCTAATAAAATAGGATCATACCCAAAGCAAGCATCATACTTAATGGTGTAACACTAGAAACACTCCCATTAAATCCAGAACAAGACCAGAATGCCCACTATCATCACTATGATTTACCATTACTCAGGAATGAATAGATAATGCAGTTAGATGCAAAAAAGAATAAGAACAGGGAAGTTAGAATTATCACCATTTGCCAGTAATTTCATCATTTTTTGGAAAACCTAAGATAAGCAATCCCCCCCAACCCATGAATCTATTAGAAATAATAATAGGATTTATTAATGTGAGGAAATTACTATGCAAAATCTATAGTTTTACTATCTGCTTATGCCAAGCATTTTGAAAATATACTGAGAGAAAATATCCTATTTATAGAACCAACCAAAGACACAAAATAACTAGGAATAAATTTAGCAAGAATTGCAAGGGACTTGCAAGAACAGAATTTTAATACTTTACTCAGGGGTGTCGGAGAAGAAAACAGTAAATGGAAAGAGAGCTCTTTCTCTAGGATAGCACTTCTTTTTTTTCCTTTCCCACCCCCTTCCTGCTTTCCCTCCCCCTCTCCTTCCCCCCCTCCCCTTTTTAACTGGAGATCTTTGCTACTGCATTGAGGTCAGGTGTGTTCGAGAGTGGTCTGAAGATATTGTCTCTATGAACATGGCCAAAATGTACTTCAGTTGTAGGAGTCCCTTACTTTCTACATTTTATTTGACTGAGGAGAGGATGGTAAGATGACCACTCCTGTTCAGATTCATAAACAGTGTTAGAATTCCTCATGGAGGGTGGATGCTGGCTGCCTTACATCCCAAATTCAGGAGTGGTAGGATCATGCCAAGGGGAGGATTAACAGTTGAATTGGTGTAAATTAGTAAATTTAGGTGCATTCCTGTTGCTACAAAGCAAAAAACAAATCGCAGACAAATGATGGTTATTTAATGGAACAGGGAGATGAAGATTTAAGATTTGGACCTGAAAGAATCACAGTAGCGGGGTGGTAAGAATCGCGGTGGTGGACACATACTGTGTATGCCAGCTTCTGCCCCGAGCAGTGGGTTCATTCAGTCTTCCCAAGATCCTGGTGAGACAGGTACTGTGATCGCCCACAGTGTACAGGTCAGGGAACTGAGGCACAGAGAGGTCAAGGAACTTGCTCAAGATATGGAGTTGGGGATTCAAACCCAGGTGTTTGGCTCCAAACATACAGCAGTTCCTTTTTTTTCTTGAAGACTTTTTTTTTTTGATGTGGACCATTTTTTAAAAAGTCTTTATTGAATTTATACAATATTGCTTCTGTTTTATGTTTTTGGTTTTTTGGCCATGAGGCATGTGGGATCTTAGCCCCCTGACCAGGGATTGAACCTGCACCCCCTGCATTGGAAGGCGAAGTCTTAACCACTGGACTGCCAGGGAAGTCCCCAGCATTTCCTTTCATTTGTCCCCAAGCTCTTTTCCACTGGAAGGGTTGTCTTCCAGCATCCTGGGGGTGAATAATAAATGCCAGCATTTCTGTGCTAGAAGGTTTTGGTTTCCTGTGTGCGCATGGCCTACCTACAGGGCAGGCTAATTGTGAGGTTTTGCCCCCAAAACAGACCATGGAAGTGTCTCCCTTTCTGTTCTGGGACCAAGCTCATTCCCACTTCAGGGCATTTAAATCTCTGTTTCCTCTTGCGGGAATTCTCTGTCCCCAGATGCCTAGACTGCAGGTATCTCGTTACCTGTCCTTCAGATCTTGGCTCACATTTCAGCTCCCCCCCAAGACCTTTACTAACTACCTGATTTAAAGACCCTTTTCCACTTCTGAGCTTGTTGCACTGTTTTATTTTCTGCAGAGCATGTATTACTCTCCCACATCATCCTAATGACTTACCTCTCCCTCCCCAGAAGATCAAGTACATGGGAGCAGGGCCTTGTCCCACATGATCTTGCCAGTGCGCTGAACCAGAAGCGGTACTTGGCACATGGTAGGCAATCCATAATGGTGGCTTATTCATCACTAATTCTGAATCAATGACTTACTGAATGAAAGGGGTACCTTCTCTGTGCTGTTTTCTTTCAAAACCCCAGGCTTCTGCAAAGAAGTCACACACTCACATTCCTTGGGAACCCTGGCTAAGGATTGTCCTCAGCTCTTTCACGTACTATTTTTCCAAGACTATTTTGGGTACAAGAAAGAGAAACCCAGTCAAACAAGCTGTGTGGGCTAGACAGTCTCCCCAAAAGGTCCCAGCGGCATACCACGTTATCCCATTTATTATTCTCGGCAGCCTCGTGAAGTAGATACTGTCTTATCCCAGTGTTACAAATAAAGAGAATGAGACTTCAGAAGGGCAGGTGATGGTCCCGGCATCACACAGCAGGTGTCTTTCCATTGTAACAGGTGGCTTTTGGTTCCTGGCCTTTGTTGCTGTAGTTGCCAAAGTTTTAGAAGAGCCTGGATTATTCCTGATAGACTGTTATGCTCCAAGAGTAGTTGGGATGGTGTTTCTCTAAATGCATTATGAAAATGACATAATTGCCATTTAATAATCAAACAATTACATCGAGGCTGTGTTCGATTTGTTGCTCACTATAGGTGCAGATACACCTTTCTGCCTCCAGGTTAAAGCCTCTACAGGGGGTTGGAGGTTTGGGTGTCCCTGGAGCTGAGGAAATTTGAGTCAAACTGCCTGAGTGCCTTTATCATAGGGCAGTTTGCCTGCTTGGAGCTCTGTGATATTTAGAAAAGAAAGCTGAATCTAAAATCAGAAATTAAAGATTTGGAATCTGAGTTCTGTGTCTACCTTGCGTTGTGTGCATAGAGAGTATTTAGCCTTTGAGCCTTTGTTTTCTCATCTCTAAAATGGGAATAACAGTTTCTAATAACCCCGCAGTGATTTTGCAAGGGCAGAATAATGGTGATGTGCTCGCATCTGCTTTGTACATTCTGTAGTTGTTGTTAATCCACGCACGTTTCCATGAACTCCCCCAGGTAATTGGTTTTCTGGAATGTTGCACTCCAGGGAGTACCTGAAATACAGGACAAGCACTCTTATCATAAAGTTAGATTAAGAAGTTTAATTTACAGAAACTATTATATACCATGGATATCAAACTTTGGGAGGGCAGACTGCATAAAGATCCTGAGAATTCCTGGAGAACCTCTCTCTGTCTGCATAATTCTTTTAGCTGATTCATGACCACCGATGCATCATTCTTCCATACTGAAAAAACATAAAAAGCTATAGGGCACATTTGCTTTTTAGGATTGCCCTGCAGTTGACGAGCTTTGGGAGTGACCAGAAGATTCTCTCATTTTGCTCTCAAATGACCTGTCATCTCTTTTTCCTGTGCACCCTCTCTACGTTTCCCAGATGGGCATATTAAATTCCCACCTTCTGGCTGCCTGACTAGCCTACTTTCTAAGCTATGGAAGGCAGAATAACGCACACTCCCAATAACCACATCCTAATCTCCAAAACCTGTGAGTATGCTACATTAAATGGCAAAGAAGAATTAAGGTTGCAGATGGAATTATGATTGCTAAACAGCTAACCTTGAGATGGGAGATTATCCTGGATTATCTGGATGAGCCCCATGTAATCACAAGAGTCCTTTTAAATGGAAGAGAGGGCAGAAGAGAGAGAATTAGAGGGATGGCAGCACGGGAGGGACTCAACCTGCTGTTGCTGGCTTTGAAGATAGAAGAAGGGGCCACAAGCCAAGGAATTCAGGCAACTTCCAGAAGCTACAGAAAAGGAAATGGATTCTTCCTTGGAACTTCCAGAAGGAATGCAACCCTCTTGACACTTTGATTGTAGCCCATGGAGACCCATTTCAGACTTCTGACTTATAGCATGTTAAGCCAGTTAGTTTGTGGCCATTTGTTACAGCAGCAAAACACTCTTCCCGCATATCTTTAGAAGTCGCCATCTTGTTTCTTTCTTCTTTTTTTTTTTTAATATTTATTTATTTATTTGGTCGTACCGGGTCTTAGTTGCGGCAGGTGGGCTCCTTAGTTGTGGCATGCGAACTCTTAGTTGCAGCATGCATGTGGGATCTATTTCCCCGACCAGGAATAGAACCCGGGCCCCCCGCACCGGGAGCTCGGAGTCCTATCCATTGCGCCACCAGGGAAACCCCTGCCATCTTGTTTCTTTTCTTCCCTTTGCTCTTTCTCTTTTTTCTGGAGAATGTCATCTCCGGGGCTCTTTGGTCTCTTGCCAAACGGCACCATAGATGTCACTGTCCACTATTTGCAGATGGTCACTGTATTAGTTAGGGAAAAAACTGAACTGTTGCAACAAAGAGACCCCAACCTACAGTGGCTTAAATAAGATAGATGATTTTTTTCTCCCTCATAATGAAAGTCGATATTCAAAGTTTGTAGCGATTGTTGCTGCATGGAGACCAGCCACTCAGAAGGACACAAGCTGCAAACAGTGAGTTCAGGTGTGCAGGTGTATATGTTTGAGTAGCAGCCCTGCATGGGCACTCCAGCCAGGCTGGGCTTCTGGAGCAGCTGTGCTCAGGGAGACCGTTCAGAGACCCAAGTTCCCTTCTTTGCATCTTGTTGCTCTGCCATCCCCCTGGGGGCATGTTAGAAATGCAGAATCTCAGATCCCATCCCAGACTTTCAGAAGCAGAATTTACATTTTAAGAAGATACTTGGGGAATAACTTTGCACAAAGTTTGAGAAGGTGGCCTTACAGTAAAGCTGTTCAACTTCAGCATAGTGGACATTTGGGGTCAGGAAAGTCTTCGTGGTGGGGGGCTCTTCTGTGCATTGTAGGATGTTTAGCAACCTCTCTGGCTTCTGCCTTCTCCAGATGCCAGTCGTTGACTCCTCACCCCTCATTTGAATAGCCAAAAATGCCTCCAAACATTGCCGGATGTCCCTGGGAAGCAAAATTGCCTGTAGTTGAGTGAGAACCCCTTCCTTAGAGGATTTTTCTCCTGCGTGATCAGAGCTGAGGCTCTACCCCATTTACCTTCCAGCCAACAGTCAGGCAAAGAGAGCAAAGTCTAGGAAGCAGTTTTCTCTTAAGCAAGTAGCAGAAATGACCCTCATGACTTCCACTCTCCTTCTGTTGGTGAGAATTCCAGTGCATGGCCAAATCCAACTGAAGAGGATTCTGGGGACCATATGAGTGTCTCTCTCTGTGCCCAAGAAGGAGGGGAGAATGAGTCTGGGGTCAGCTATCTGCCAAAGTAACTAACACAAGGATATGGTCGTACTAGACCTCTTTATTCTCTTCCATCAAGAAGGGAATCCAGTTGGAAGGATGAAATAAATTGAGTAAGCATAACGTTTTTCACAATCGGAACACAGAACTATTTTAGGAGGTCACAGGAAATTTTAGAGGAGCACATAAAATTTACCTGATTCTCTAATAGTGTATTTTGATATTGAGAGTTTGGTATCTTCTAAACGTCAGTCATAAGTATTACTCTTGCAGTTTTTTTTTTTTTTTGCCATATAGATATACTCATCTATATTGATTCTTTTTTACATGAAAAATAATTTTTTCAATATTTGTAAAGGCTGTATCATTACTATAAGTGTGCTTGATGAGGTGGAGACATACATGCATACACACATTTATGTTTGTATACATAGATAACTGTCTACCTATCTATCTATGTATCTATCAATCTGCCTTGGCACCACACGCATCTCTTGCCCAGACTGTTGCAGTAGACTTCTGTTCTTATTTCTGGTAACACTCTTGACCTCTGTAGTCTGCTCTTCACAGTGAATAGAGTAAGTGATCCTTCTAGAACATAAAGCAGACCACATCACTCTCCTACTTCACATTTTCCAGTGGCTTTATGTCAACGTAGAAAAAAATTCTGCTTTTTGTCAACGTAGAAAAAAATTCTAAGTCCCAATCATGATCTACAAAACCCTAAAGAATCTGACCCCTGCCCACTTCTTCAGCCACATTCACTTGCCTTCTTGTCTTTGCTTCTCTGCCTGAACCACACTAACCTCCTTGTTGTACCCTGAGAAGCCAAACATGGCCCTGCCTCAGGGCCTTTGCACTTGTTGCTTCCTCCACTTCCTGTAATGCTGTTTTCTTAGATAATTGCATGGTTTGCACCTTCCATTCATTTGAGCCTCTGCTCAACTCTCCCTCTTCAATATGACCTTTTCTTGTACTACCTGGACTCACTTTGTGTATTCCTAGTGGTAAGAGGTCCAGTCATTGGAAAATGCTGGTAAAAACAGTGTTACCACCAGCAGTTGCTTAATTCCGCAGTTATTCTGCTCTCACCCAGATCTCTGGTTTCTTAGTTTCCTGGTTCTTAATTCCACCATCCTAGAGGGAAGATCTAGTTCTGATCAAAATGACCATGACAGTGCTGGGGTCCATTTCAAAGATGTTTATGTAACTCTCAGCTATTCCTGCTATTTAAGTACACCGCCACTAGGTGGTGGTCATGTGACATAGGCTCATTTCAAAGTACACTAAGGCTTTTCCTGAGATAAAAGATGTGAATGGTTTCAGGCTCCTTCCAGCTTGGGTTAGTCCTAAATATTTTGCCCCTGCAAAATTAGAGACTTTATAAAAGGCTCACTTCAGTAAATAATAAACAGACATCAAAACAGATATTTAGAGCCTGTTTAAAACAAACAAACTCAAATACATTTGGCTATCTTTTTTCTCTACCCACTTCTTAGCCAATTTTTAAAATTTGTGTTCAGATTCAGAGAGTATATTGCCAGGTGGCATTTTTCTTTCCTTCTTAGCTATGAATGTCTGAATGTGGACAAACAAAATGAACATACCATGTTTCCAAAAATATATGTTAAGACATTTAATATTAGAAGTTATTATTATAACATATATGCCAGATATTAAATAGGTGTACTGCCTATTTAGATTCTGAAAATTTCATGGCGATTTCAGCCAACAAAAACCCCATGACCTTACCCAGAACCACTGATTTTCTTAATTAGAATAAAATATGAGTTTGTTCTATACTCACTGGTTCTCATTCATGTATGAATTGCTGTGTCGAGGGTCCCTTCTTTTAGTTTACTTTTAACTGTTGACCTTGGTGCTCCTAAATTTCTTGGGATTATGTCTCTTTCCCTCTCCTCCACCAGGAGGAAGAAATTGCCCCCAATCATAATATGTTAGAGCACATTTAAAGGAAATCTTTCCCAGTGGTTTGAAGTGTAGCTGTGGAACTCTGTTGTCTAGGATTCTTCTGGTTATAACACGCAGAAATTCCTGGTAAAATCTGAACCAAGCATGAACCAAAAAGGAGTTGAACAGCTTATATATTTAAGAAGTCGTGGGTGGGAATGGCTTAATTAGGGCTTAAACAGTGTCCGCAGATCTCTCATTTTTGGATTTTACTGCCTCTGAGGTGGTTGGCTGCTTTCTGAAAACCTGTCCCCTTGTGGATGGGAGTGGGCGCCAGCCCAGTCTTCTCACCCCAAACGCAGTAGGAAAAATGCGCCATCTTTGTCCCAGAAGCGTCTGCTGAAGTCTCATTGCCTCTTATGGGGTCACACACACATCCTGCAGCCAGCTGTTGTTGCCAGAGTGGGTGTGAGGCTTGAGGTACTCGCCCCTCTGGCGCAGAGGCAGGATGCTTCCCCTGGGGGCACCGAGGATGAGATGCGGGCATTTTCCCAAAACAGAACCAGGATACGGTTATCAAGGAAGGGAAATGGATGCTGGTGCCAAAACCACAGATGTCTATTTTAAGACTCTTCTGTTCAGACATAATCTTTTGCTAAAGCACAACAGACTAAAACACATACATTGAGAGTTCCGCTGACTTGTGTGGGGATGGAGGGCCTGGGTCCTCCTCTGTGTTTCTCCACCAAGGTGGCCACACCGTGGCTCAAAATCTCCCTCTCCAGCTCACTGCTTGAAGATTCTTTTTTTTTTTTAAATAATTTTTATTGGAGTATAGTTGATTTACAATGTTGTGTTAGTTTCAGGTGTACAGCAAAGTGAATCAGTGATACACATACATATATCCACTCTTTTTAAAATTCTTTTCCCATATAGGCCATTACAGAGTACTGAGTAGAGTTCCCTGTGTTATACAGTAAGTCCTTATTAGTTAACTATTTTATCTTCCTTAACACAGAAAGAAAGGAAGGAAGGGAAGAAGAGAGAGAGGGAGGGAAGACAAGACAGGCCACTTGTCCAGTCTTAGTACCTAAGATGTGTGACATCCTGAAAAAAATATCTAAAGTACCTGCCCCTCAGAAATCACTAATTATTTTTTTAGAATATTTTCTATTTCCATCACTGCCTTAGCAACCCTAGCAGCTGCCTGGGAAAATTTAAAGAGATTGTATATCTTACAAGAAAATTCTTCAAATAGCAAGTGAAATCGTTTCATCACATGAAGCGTTCCTGCCCAGATTCTCTTCAAGTCAAGAGGGAGAAATGATTTGGCATTTCATCAGCCTTAATGGGACAACTAGATAGCCCAGAATTTCTAGAACAACCCTGATTCTATGTCATTTTCCTCTTTGCAGTTAAGGTAAGGCTGATGATAGAATATTAAGTGTGATTTAATTTTTTATGCTGTTGTAAGACTTTTTATAAAAATAAATCTACATTTTGGGGAGTTTTTTTGAGTCAAATCTAGTGTCTTGGTGTTTTGTTTAAAAATAGGTACCTTGTGTTGTCTGAGGGATTCTCATTAGCATGCAGTGATGTTTTCCCCTTTGCCGAGGGTTCCTCCCCATCATTTCCCCCCAAAAGAAAGCCACAGGACTCTCCCCTTGAAGGGTTTACCTGCTGGAGGTAAAAGAGATGGAGGAACTAGGAAGAGTCACAAAAATATTTGCTGGCCATCCAGCCTCTGGCCGGCTCATATATTTCAACGCTTGTTTTCAGAGAGTTCTTTTCCAGCTTTCTTGTGATTTATTTTAAGAGTCTGAAGACCTCTTCCAAATTCTCTCTTGGTTCAGAAAAAGGCAAAATTTCAAAACGAACAAGTTAGGTGGGAAGTGAACTTTTGTGATTTCTCCTTTCTAGCAATTGTGCTTTTGCATATTATGCATTCTTAATAACAACTGCTAACTTCCTTGATGTGCTTATAGGATTAAAAGAAAACCCCAGTGCATACATGTCCCTCCTTTATCTTATTTAATCCTCACAGCAATCCCTGCTGAGCTAGGGTACCTGGTTTTAGGTGAACACTAAGGCACAGAGAGGTGAAGAGTGATTCCCAAAGATACACAGGTCCATAGGGTTGCAACCTGGATTCCAAGATAGGCATTTAGGGCGTGTTCTTTCAGCCACACAGCTGTAATGCTAAGGGAGTGTTCCATCCACAGTCCAGCTGTCTCTTGTTCCTGTCGGCAGACAGAGTGGTGATTCTCTGGAAACCACTTCTGCAGCCAAATTCCACATGTCCACATCTTAGAGAACAGCTCCCGTTGTCGCATTTCAAGGCTGTTTGGGAAATAAACCCACATCTCCTAATGCTGTGAAAGACTGTTGATAGTGTTTATCTACTGGAGTTTGGTTTAAAGGTCTCAGTACTTTGGATAACTTCAGAGAGAGGTATTGATTTTCCAAGCCCTGCTGTGATCTGGCAGCTTCAGAGACCCAGTGACTCAGCTACCTCTTCTCGGGACAGCAGAGATATGAGATTTGCCCTGGGCTGTATACTTTTTAAAAAGAAAGGGAAGGAAAAAAAATCCTTCAGGCTTGGCTATTTCTTTTTTTTTTTTTTTTAAGGTTTTTTTTTTAAAGGTTTTTTTTTTTTTAATTTTTTTTTTAAAGGATTTTTTTTTTCTTTTTTATTTATTTATTTATTTATTTATTTATCTATTTTTGGCTGTGTTGGGTCTTCGGTTCGTGCGAGGGCTTTCTCCAGTTGCGGCAAGTGGGGGCCACTCTTCATCGCGGTGCGGGGACCGCTCTTCATCGCGGTGCGCGGGCCTTTCTCTATCGCGGCCCCTCCCGTCGCGGGGCACAGGCTCCAGACGCGCAGGCTCAGCAATTGTGGCTCACGGGCCCAGCTGCTCCGTGGCATGTGGGATCTTCCCAGACCAGGGCTCGAACCCGTGTCCCCTGCATTAGCAGGCAGATTCTCAACCACTGCGCCACCAGGGAAGCCCTTGGCTATTTCAAAGCCGTGTGAGGGAGGGAAAGCATCTCTTCACTGGCATCTTATTTAGGAATGCTTCCTACCTGCTGCCTTGGTTGTAGGATGTCTGCAGGGAGGGGCTGGTCGCAGAGGCTGTTTTGGTCAGGGAAATCGTGGTCACATTCTTGTTCCTGATGAAGAACGTTTAACCCCCCCTCAGGTTGACAGCTGGCTTTGGGAAAGTGTTTCCGTGAACAGTACTTTGGCTGAAATTTTAGTAATCACATCACCCCTAGTTACAAAGCTCTGTGACATGCATACCGCCGGTCTTTATAAAGTGCAGAGTGGCTGGTGTGGAGTAGAAGAGCTTCTGAATCCTGGCTCCTCCTTAAGCCCAGCTTTATTTCTTGTCCCCCTGACTACACGTTATGAACCACACCTATGGAATTTCCCTGTCCTGATGATGGACACCTGCTGTTCCTGGAGCTTTGCCCTTCTTCGAAGTTGGAAGGTACATTACAGTGCCACTGATTGAATGTTATTATTGAATAACATTACTGAATGTTATTCCCACCAAGAACTTTTATATGCACTCTCTCCCAAACAACAAACCTCCTGATTACCCCCATGACCACCTGTTCTTATACCCATTTTACACATGAGAAAACTAAGGTAGGGAAAGTTAAATAACTTGCCTAAGGTCACCCTGATCCTAACATGAGTTGATCTGAATCCCAGAGTTTCACTATCAAATTTTGTATTGTTGTCATTGTTGTGCCCCCCCAAATGCATGTGTTGAAATCCTAACCCCTAAGACCTCAGAATATGACTGTATTTGGAGATAGGGTCTTTCAAGAGGTAATTAAAGCAAAATGGGGTCATTAGGGTGAGCCCTAATCCAGTAGGACTAGTGTCCTTTTAAGAAAAGGAGATCTGAGATACAGTAGGATTTCGCTTAAATTATTATTCCGGTAAAGTCAATTAGAAAATACTGAAAGCATAAAAAATCCTAATCACCCAGAGATAACTATTACTAATAATTTAGTGTATGTTCTTTCATACATTTTTCAATACTTATGAAGTATATATAAATCATTTTATTTCAAAAATGTTTATTTTTAAATATAATTCCCTCTTTTCACCTAAATGTGTATCATGAATGTTTTCCTGTGTCTAAAATCTATTTCTGTAATATAATTTTAACATTTTTATGAGTATAAAAGTAATACAGACAATGGGTCACCCCAGAGTTAGGGCCTGACGACACCCAAATTACAGAAATATATTTCAGATAAAGAACGAAACAAAAGAGGTACCACAGTACAACCATAGCAATAGTAACAGCAACAAAGATGATAAGAAGGCAGTATGGATATATCTTAATAAAGTTGGGATGGCAGAGTCCTTTTAAATCAAGATTTAAAAAAATGACAACCCAGAATCCATAAAGGGAAAGATTGATGGATTTGCACATAGAAAATGTAAAATTCATGTACGGAAAAAGAATCACGAACAGAGTGTATTAGTTTGCCAGGGCTGCCACAGCAAAATACGACACACTGGGGGGCTTAAACAACAGCAATGTATTTTCTCACAGCCCTGGAGCCTAGAAGTCCAAGATCAAGGTGTTGGCAGTGTTGGTTTCTTCTCAGGCCTCTCTCTCTGACTTGCAGATGGTTGTCTTCTCTTCCCTGTGTCTTCACGTGGTCTTCCCTCTGTGTGTTTGTGCCCAGATTTCCTTTTCTTACAGGGACACTAGTCCTATTGGATTAGGGCCCACCCTAATGACCCCATTTTGCCTTAATTACCTTGTGAAAGACCCTATCTCCAAATATGGTCATATTCTGAGGTCCTAGGGGTTGGGATTTCAACACATGAATTTGGGGAGGGGGACACAATTCAGTCCTTAACACAGAGCATAAGTCAAGTGAAGACCCTAGAGGGCACACCTGCAAATATGAGTCTAAGGACCAAAATTCCCTCTCCCCTGTGAACTGCTTGCATGCCCTGCCACCTCTGCTGTCCCTGCTCTTCCTAAGCTACTAGGACTCAGTGCCATCCCCACCCTCAGCCCATAGGTAGTCATATCCTTTCTTTAGATATGTTACTATTTTCAGTTGAGTTACATCAGGTCCTGAGGCTCAGAATCTCCTTCCTGGGAACTTTGCATAGCTCTGCTCTCATTCATTAAGAGATGCAATTACAGTTTAATTCTTAGAGGCCAATCTTGGAAAAAAAAAACACTTTATGATAAAAGTAACACGAGCTGGTTTTAGAAGAAAAAACCACTAACATATAAAGGAAAATAAAGCCAAAGACTTTTCCTCTTTCCTTGTTTTCCATCCTGCTTCCTGCACTGCCAGCCTCATTCCCAGAAAGGAGCCGCTGCTTGTAGTCGGCCTGTGTTTCCCTTTGAATGATGTATACAGTGGAGGAAGAAGTGTCCACTGATATAGTCTGATGACGCTTGATGAGGTGTCATTAATATTACTAAGACTGCCCCAGAACTGTAGTGAGTTACCAGTTACCCCATGCCAACTCACCATCTACTAGGCTAAGTGCTGTGTTTCATCCTTAGAGGACCCTATGAGGTAGTGCTGTTATTACCCCATTTTTCAGATAAGCGACCTCCGGCTTAGAGATGTTGAGTAACTTACTCATAGTCTCAGAGCTGGGAAACAAATTAAGTGAGACCTTTTGGCTTCAGAGCCTGCATTTGCTATGGCTACTTACCATGAGAGCGTGAACACTTTTTCATGACGCTGTGTAGAGGTTGAGTTCACGATTTCGTAATCTTGACATTGTGTTTCCCTGTAAGGTTGTATCATGATATACTTAACCTCTGTACTCTTTGTGAACATCTCTGTCATTTCCATCCTTTGCTTTTACAGACAAGGCTACAGAGGATACCCTTGTGCTCTTGAATGCATGTCTCCAGAGGAAATGGAAGGAGTATGCATTGTTAAAATTTTGATACACTTTGATGTATTTTGATAAGCTGTCAGATGGTAAACTTATTTCTAAGTTCTTGGGAAAGACCCTCCATGTCATCCCCAAGTAATGTTACAGATTTAATACAGCTCAGCCTGTTTTGTGCCCCAGGCACCTTGATAAAAGCTTTTAATAATAAGGATGGTGATTCCATGTACCATTTCCATGAGATGAAAGAAAATAGTTTGAATATGGTTATCCTTCTCGGATGATCTTATTTAGAGTTTAGTTTCTAGTATCAAAATAACAATCAATTCCCCTTTCCCTTCTGCACGAAGGGGGACAGAGTAAATACTTCCTTCCTCTCTTTGAACTGCGGCAGCATCATTCTTTTTCTGTCAGACTTGAGAATTCACAGTGAGGCCAAAGATTCCTTTTTTAACTTTTCCCAAGCGAATTTAATTGGAGTGACAGGATTGATTTAGTTGTAAAGCAAGATTGGATTTCTGAGGTGGTGGTTAGCGACAGGTTGGGAAGGCCCTCAATGCGTCAGGTGAGCAAAGCCACAGTCCTCCTGTAGGTGACCTGCCCTGGAGGGATTCTGCAGGCAAAGGACTGCCCCAGGGCACCCTGAGAAGTCCCGCCTGGCACCTGTAAGCATTTTGCATCATTCAGAGAGAAAAGATCAAGGCAGGCCTATGTGAGTGACAATGGGATGAACCTCTGAAGGCTTCTCTCTGGGCAAGCACACTTTCCCTGGAGCCCAGGACCCAGGGGTTTAGAAAGTTCACATATGGGATGATGGTGGTGGTTTTCTTGAAAATCCACCAAATGCATTTATGTGCCTGTTACTGTGACGGATGTGTTTCTGGGGAGGGCGCTCCTACGCTCTCATTTGCCCATATCATCTTTTATGGAGGCATTCCTTGACATAAAATGTCCAATTTCCGTGTAAGAATTTTCCTTTCGGTGTCCTGCTGTAAAAGAGGCTACTGTTCGTCTCTCAGTTTTTGTTGGGCACATGACAATCTGAAATAAAGACTGTGTTTCCCGGCCTTCCTCCTGCTTGATGCGGCTGACAAGGTTACGTTCGGGCCAGTGGGATTTGAGGGCAGATGCTGGGCACGACTTCGGAGAAGGGTCCTTACCAGGAGGCTCTTTGCTGTTGATGAGAAGGTGAGTATGAGAATCGAAGTTCAACAGTAATTTGGTGCTGTGGAGAGAGCGTCATCTCGACAATGAAGAAGCAGCAGGACAGAAGGAGCCCGACGGAAACCTCTGGGTAAGAGAGGGATACCTTTCTGTGTTGCTTCAGCCATACTATTTCGGGCTTTAGTTGTTCTCGGATAAACTTAATTGCAATGGATACATCTGCTTTCTGTGTTCTGGGCATTGTCTGAAGTGTAAAAAACCTACCTAAAAGGCAGGTCATTCTTATGAATCCTTATTATTGTTCATATTTTACAGATGAGGAAACTGAAACTTAAAGAAGGGAAATTCTAAGTGATGTGTCCAAGGTGACACACCTTGTATTTCTATGGGCCCAAGACTTTATTTATTTGTTTTTATTTTATTTTTAAAAAATATGTATTTATTTATTTGGCTGCGCCCATCTTAGTTGCGGCATGCAGGATCTTTAGTTGCAGCATGCGAACCCGTAGTTGCGACATGCGAGATTTAGTTCCCTGACCAGGGACCGAACCCGGGCCCCCTGCATTGGGAGTGTGGAGGCTTAGCCACTGGACCACCAGGGAAGTCCCTATGGGCCCAAGATTTTAACCTGCTTGACTCCACAACTTGTACTTTTAATCTCTGTCCTTTCCAGAAATGATTTAGACATTTATTTCTCATTCCATATTGATTGCCTCCCAATGTGCCAGGCACTGTGCTTGGGGCTGGGGACACAAAGGTAAGTAAAAGCAGTTGATTCTTGGGCTTGTGGCACTTGTCTTTCAATGGAGAAGAACAATATAATCAGTCAGTGTAAATAAAGTTAAAATCATGAGCAGCATGAATACTGTGAAGGAACAGTATCCAGGGCTGTAAGAGACTATAATGAAGGGGGTGCAGTTTGAACATCTAGCAAGAGCTGTAACCTATTAGAGGTTTGGAGAGTTGAGAAAACTCTCCTAAATAAGTGGCATTTGAGAAGAGATCTGAAGGTTGAGTAGGAGGTGAAAGTGTGTGTGTGTGTGTGTGTGTGTGTGTGTGTGTGTGTGTGAATGTTGGGGAGGGTAGCAATCCAAGCAGAGGGAACAGCACATGTAAAGACCTCATGTCAGGAAGATGGCTGGCATGTTGGAAGAACTAAAGACCCACGGTGCTGGAACTCAGTAAGAGAGAGAGGCGTGGCTTAGAATGGAACTGGAGAGGAGATAGCTATGGGGAATTGCAGGACATGTTAAAGATGTGGGGTTTTATCCTCAGAGAGATGGAGGGCTGTCTAATGGTTTCAACAGACAGGGGACAGGGTCAGGTTCACACTTGGAAATGATCAGCCTGCTTGCTATGTAGGAAATGGACTGGGGAGAGGAGAGTAAGTACCTGTAGGAGGTTCTTAAAATAGTCTAGGAGAAGTTTCTGGTGGCTTAGACTAGGGAGATGGCAGTGAGGATGGAAAGAAGTGGGGGATGTTGAATGACATTTGGGAGGCAAAATTGAAAGGATATGGTGCTGGCTTGCCTTTGGGGGATGAGAGCGAGGGAAGTCTTCAGGAACTCCTGGGTTTCTGGCTTGTGTAAGTGGATGGAGATGTTTCCTACCTATGGAGAAAGCTGGTGTGCAATGAGAGAGAAAGGAGTTAGATGGAGATTAATAGAGATGAGAGATGGCAAGAGAGACCTTATTTTGTTGTTTAAATTCCTGAATTCATGCGTGCCTGAGACCAGCTCTGTCCAAGAGCTTTCTGGTTCCTTGAGCCAATACATTTCCTTTAGTGCCCTAAGTCAGCTTGAGGTAGGTTTCTGATACCTTCATCTGGATGCTGATGAGTCAGGGAGGGATAATAAGTTCAGTTTCAAAAATGTTGAATTTCAGATGGTTTTGAGACCTATATATATTATTTATTTATATATATGTTTATATATATATTGTTTTGAGACTATATATATATATATTTGATATATATATACCAAATAGGTAGTTAGATGTATGTAGCTGAGCTCAGAGGAGAGGACAGGGCTAGGAGACACAACTTGGGGACTTATCAACATAAAGTGATAATTGAAGCCATGGTCAATGATGATTGTGAGCAAGTGTATGGTGGCAAGAAAGGAAGGCTTAGAATTAGGCTCTGAAATTGGGTGCAGAGTACATAAAGATGAGCTTGTGAAAGAGAAAAGTGTAGAGGACAAGAAGAAAGCAGTTGTGAATAGTGCTGCTGAGAACATTGGGGTGCATGTATCTTTTTGAATTAGTGTTTTTGTTTTTTCTGGGTATATACCCAGGAGCAGAATTGCTGGATCATACGATAGTTCTATTTTTTAGTGTTTTGAGGAACCTCCATACTGTTTTCCATGGTGGCTGCACCAATTTACATGCCCACCAACAGTGCACAGGGCTCCCTTTTCTCCACATCCTTGCCAACAGTTGTTATTTGTAGACTTTTTGATGATAGCCATTCTGACAGGTGTGAGGTGATTCTCATTGTTGTTTTGATTTGCATTTCTCTCATAATTAGCAATATTGAGCATCTTTTCTTGTGCTTGTTAGCCATTTGTATGTCTTCTTTAGAAAAATGTCTATTCAGGTCTTCTGCCCATTTTTTTTTTGATTGGGTTGTTTGGTTTTTTTTTAATATTGAGCTGTATGAGCTGCTTGTATATTTTGGATATTAACCCCTTGTCAGTCTTATCATTTGCTAATATTTTCTTCCATTCTGTAAATCAATATTACTTCAATAAAAAAGAAAGCAAATCAGTTTTATGGCACTAAGGATTTTAAAAAGGAAAGAGTGATCGACCATGTTGAATGTCACTAAGAGATTTTCTAAATTGAAGTCTGAAAAATATCCATTTGACTTAGAGAAAGCTTGAAAAAGAGTTGACTTTTTAAGATGTGTCATAGCGTTCTGAGAACTGAGAGGTGCCAGATCTAACATCAAAGATACCTCTAAAGGTTCAGAAAGATAGAAATGGGTCAGCTTCAAGTTTTAGTTCTTGGGAACTGGGGGAGGCAGGTGTGAGGGAAATGAGTCTCTCATTTAACAAATGTTTAAGGCATCCCATTCTTTGCTGTATGCCAGGAAGAAGGTAAACAACAAGACACTTTCATCCTTCTGGAACTCACGGTCTAGGTGGGAAGACAGACAAGCAAATGCCAATCACAATTTAGATTAATAAGTGCAGAATATGTCAGTCTGGATGCTTTTGGCTGTAAGCGAGAGAAAACCTAATGAACAGTGACTTAGGATATTTAGATTTCACTTAGCAAGAAATCCAGATGGGTGGTTCCAGGATAGAGTCAGCAGTTTACCAGGCTATGAAGGGTTCAAGCTGTTTACATCCTTCCATTCTGCCATGTTAGCCTGTTGGATTTTGAACTGTGGGTTGTTACATTGTGATCTGAAGATGGCTGCTGCAGCTTTAGGTATTATATTCTTGCATGAGAGTATGCAAAGAGGGAAGGGGGGAAAAGTGACAAAAAGGCTTATTCTTCAGGCAGCTCTTGCCTTTCATTAGGGAGAAAATTCCTTCTGGAAGACCCTGGTATATTTCCTCTACACCCACTGGCCACAAATGGGTCCTATTCATTTATTCTAAAAAATCTGTTCATTCACTACTATCTGCCAGGCACATTTGTAGATAAAACAAGGGAAGTGACACCTAAGCTGAGAAGTAGGGGGCTTGTAGGGGTTAGCCATTTAAGCTAAGGGTCAATGGCGAGGGAAGCGTGTTGGGCATAAGGAACAGAATATGTGAAGGCTTGGAGGAGAGAGATGTGATACATACACATCTGATGGTGAAATGACATGATTCTTCTCTTTAAATGTGACTTCAATGTGGATTATTACAGAGAAAGGGTTAACTGCAGTCTAACCGTGCTGATCCCTGAGGCACTCTCACATTCTGGATTGAGGGTTGCCTCGAAGGACTATCTTATATGGGCCAACCTTAGTCTTTTTTGCTTTTCTTCCCCCTGATAATACATGTCTGCATAGCAATGAGATACCCTTCTTTCACCCAAAGCAATATTTTTCACAAATCTCATCTAAATGAATTAGCATTCCCAGCTCACCTGACTCAGGTTATGGCAGGAACAAGTTCCTGTGCTCACATGTGGGCTGGTCTAGTTGACCGTGGCACTGAAAATCAAAGCTGGTCAGTGTATTTTTGTGCAGACAACCCTGGAGAGGCTGTTTCTGGCCATTTTCTCCTCCATGTTCACAGTGACATCTGTTGGATTATAGCTGGCATTCTCTGTCAAGTGTACGTACTGCTCAGTGCAAGAGGAGAGTGGAAGAGACAGGCACATCGTGAGATGAGGGGGTAAAAGCACTTTATATTTTTTACTTAGATGTTTGTCCTGGAGCCTCTTTTTATTTCTCTCTTTTTCTGCAAAAGTACTGGGTGAATTTGTTTTATGATTCAAATGCATATTTATACTGAGAGTTTTCCTTCTCTTGACAAGAAACATCAAGCTGGAAGGAAGGCATGGAAGACGTGGGGGAGCTTTTATACGTCTCCTTGTTCTTTTGTGACCAGATTTCCTTAATGCACTCAGTTTTCTTCAATGGTAAAGAAAGACCCTTTGTTGTCAGCATTATGTTTTGGCAGTGGGAAACTCGAGTTTATTAGATAACTGTCAGGGGGACTCTACTGGGAGTGGGTTGACATAACTAGACTCTTTGGAGAATAAAACTAACCAGCCAACTCCACCCTAAAATTAGCCTGCTACCTTCGGCACCCTACAATGCAAATTGTTTTCATTAAAACTTGCAGACCTCTATCAGATCTCGGAAGGTACAAAACCCAGGGCATAAGGGCACTTCCTCCTTCATGTCTCTGAGACTCCATGAGGAGGGTTATCTGGTCTACCCAGGTACCAGGTGACTGATACATGTTCTCACTTGCCACCCCTTTATTAAAACCATTTTATTTGTTTACGTCCAACACACAATGTGCCCAAAGAACCCTTCGTGTTCCTTTTCTTTTGTTTCATTTGCTTTGCTTTTCAGCTAGCGAGGAATAAAGCTGGCCTTGTGGGAAATTACCTTGGTCTCTCAGACAATACCCAGCAAGGGCATACAGTGACTTGGGGAAGGTCACAGTATTTTAACAAGCTATTTCAAGTGGTTTTGGGAGAGAGAATAAGATCCCATCTGCCAAATGTTTAGAGTGCTTTGGAAATAGGGGGCACTAGGGTAACATGGGCTTTGGAGCCAATTGCTTGGCTATGAGTATGGGCTGTGGGACCTGCCGGTTGTGTGGCCTTGAATGAGTTACTAAACTGATCTGTGACTCAGTTTCCTCATCTCTAAAATGGAGATATTAATAGTATGTACTTTATAGGTTAGTTACAAGGATTAAATGAGATACACATGCAAAGCTCTGGAAAATAAATACTAATAAAGCAAAGCAGATAATGTGGAGATTTTTTAAAATGAGAAGTCAGTTATCTGTCAGTATAGACAAATTAATCCATGTGCCTTTGGTATACCAGTTGTTCTCCTTAAGCATCTATGTTTCTTTCCTCAAATCCTTATTGGATTCCGCTAAAAAAATCAAGCAACTGTATTTATCTAATATTGGATAATTACTTTATAACTGTCTGCTCTCCCCAGTGCTTTGCAAGATGCTAGGGATACACAAATAAATCAGAAGATTTGAAAAAAGTGATATAAGTTTGACCAATATACTCTTTGGAAATCACATGTGATCAACCTTAGTTTGGCTCCAAATTTTCACAGTAGCATCCAAAAGGATGGGTTCGTCCATCTGTCTAACAGTTTTGTACCTTTTATTCCCAAAATATAACTGGTGAGGTTCAAATGCTTTTTTCCTTCAGCCTAGAAGTGATTTCACTCTTCCTGAGTTAGCACACTCTTTTCCCAATATTCTTTGTATCTTGTTATTTATGTTTCGTCTGAGTGGCAATGGGAAGGGTGGTTTTAAGTCTTATCACCAATCATTTCCATCAGCAAGCATTGTCTTCCAAGCCGCCTAAACCTCTACATCACCTACTTAAATAGAAATCCAGGAGTTGCCATTGTCTCCCCCAACAGAATATAAACATTTTGAGGACAGGGTCCCATCTCTACTTGAGAAAGATTTGGAAAGTGAAGAGATGGAATTCATACAGGAAAGCTGCCATTTCCTTGTTTAACATTGAGTAATTTCATTAGTTCTGTGCCTCACTGGGGTACCACTGAGGTGAAGCAGAAGGTTAAATAGCATCACTAATGATTATGCTTCCATACTAAAGCCCCTTCCTCAGAAAAAAAAATATACATAACGATGTTTTCCTAACAGTGAAGTGATCACCTGAACCTGAATTAGCACTGACTCATCAAATCCCTCATCCAGTTTGAAAAGAGGTCAGGTCATTGGCCACTTCATTAACTCATTATGAATTTAAAAAGGGTTTATTGAGTTCCTGGGCATTTTAAAATTTAATAACTTCAGGACGATATTTGCTGGCTGAAACCTCTAGTCATAAAATGAAAGCTTTGTCCAATTTTTTTGCTGCTATGTATTAAAGACAAGCTTTCTTTCTCTCTCTGTCTTTTTTTTTTTTTTTAACATATCAGATATTTTTGGTACTTTCTTTTCTTTTTACCCTTCTCTTCCATTATTTCTGTGCCTTCCCTCCCTCCCTCCCTCCTTTCCTTCCTTCCTTCCTTTCTTTTTTAATAGAAACAACAGTCACTTGTGTATACTCTGTGATACAGAATAAGAATACTTTCAATTCTGAACTACTATTATTTTACTTTTCCTGTGCACCTTCTTATAGGACCATGCTGCTTGTCCCAATGTGTTGGTATGCAGCATTTCTGAAAGGAGATTTTTCATAGGAGGGTGTCAGAGGATGGAATGATTGCCTGGTCACCTCATTCATTTATTGTCACCCTTGACTCATTTTTGGAACATCTTAAAATACTTAACATACTTACCAAAACAATATTTGAAAATAGCCTCTGTTTTTTCTCTGCTTATTAACATAATAAGCAGAAATTATAGGAAATTTAGAAAAATACCAGAAGCATGTAGGGAAAATAGAGAAAAATTACCTTCACCCATAATACTACTATCCAGAGGATGTTTCTTTTCTGTGCACATATACACATACATATTTGATTGTTGGTATTATCTCAAATTTGGGATTATACTATATAATTTTTAACCTGTTTTCCCCCACTTAAATGTAGAATGTTGACATATTTCCATACTAGTGAATATTCTGTTGCCACAGTGGTTTTCAGTTGTTTTTTTTTTTTTTTTACTATATTCTAAAGTAAGAAGTACATTTTATATACCGACCCAGAATAAACACACATGCATTTAAAAAAGTTTCACGAAACCATACTGACGCTTACTTTGTGTGATGCGCTCTGATATTCTTCTATTTAAAAAAGCTGTCCATGGCCCACAAAAACTGGTTTCATGACTCATTAATGACTTGTGACCCACAGCTTGCAAACTACTCCTTTAACACATAAATTTTATTGGCTGTGTAGTTTTCATTGTATGGTATGAATACATTATAATGTATTTAACTGATACCCTACAGGTGGACATTTACATTGCTTCCAGTGTTTCTCTGGTCCTAAAACATTGCAGTGAACAAATGGGTACAGAAAACACACCCACACACCCACACACACACCCACCCACACACACACAGAGTTTCTTAGGATGAATTCCAGGGCATACATGGGCATATAATTACTGGGTCAAAAGGTGAGCAGTGAGCATGATTTTAAAGCTTTTGGTACACATTGCTGAATTTCCCTCCAGGAGGCTTATATAAATATTTACACTCTTGCTAGCTGTGTCTGGGGATGCCCAGTTCTCCCTGCCCTCACACGTAAAAACTACATTCTTTGAGTTATCTTAGAATCTCAGTCACAGATGAAATTCACAGCAGCATTCAACAGTGAGGGGAGAAATGTTTTTGGCAGTGATGGAAGTCTGCTCTATGACTGAAGATTGCTCGTGTCTAAATTGTATTATGTTCATGTCCCATGCAGTGTGCTCTGCAGGTGAGGTTTAGCATTTATATTTCTCTTGTACACCGCCAAAAAGAAGTGCTTATTTTATTTTTTTAAAATGCAAATAGAACTCTTTAAATTTTTATTTATTTATTTATTTATTTATGGCTGTGTTGGGTCTTCGTTTCTGTGCGAGGGCTTTCTCTAGTTGTGGCAAGCGGGGGCCACTCTTCATCGCGGTGTGCGGGCCTCTCACTATCGCGGCCTCTCTTGTTGCGGAGCACAGGCTCCAGATGCGCAGGCTCAGTAGTTGTGGCTCACGGGCCTAGCCGCTCCGCAGCATGTGGGATCTTCCCAGACCAGGGCTCGAACCCGTGTCCCCTGCATTGGCAGGCAGATTCTCAACCACTGCGCCACCAGGGAAGCCCAGAAGTGCTTATTTTAAACATTGCACAGTGCTCTTTAGGTCCTGTGGATCTTTCCATTGTCCTTGGCCATGGACCCTCTGATTCTCTCAGAAAGAGTATAGACGCAGTAACCATGCATTGTGCAGTTTTCAGGACGGATTTTGCTTCAGATGTCCCTGCTCGCTGTTGGTCCAGTTTATGTCTTAGTTGTTATCCTTACTTTCGAGTTGGATCATAGCATCTCTGTAAGAACAGCTATGTGCCTGCGTTGAGAACAGCACTACTCTGTGTTCAGTTTGGAGAAATCTTAGTTGTCCAGCAAAAAGGTGTGTACGAGTTGTTTTATTTTTCATGGCAAAAGATTGGAAGCCACGTAAGTGTACCTCAGTACGAGACTGGTTGTGTAAGTTATGGCTTGCCCACAGAAGTAATACAATGCAGTTGTTTAAAAGAATGAGATAGCACTGTGCATATCGCCGCGGAAAAAACTCCAAGATCTGTTGTTGATGAGAAAAAACAGGCTGCAGAGAGGTGTCTAGTGTAAATCCTTGACAGCGTGCATGTCTTTTTCTAAAATCCTCTGAGTGTATTACTTCAATTAAAATAGATAATGGAAAAAAGTAAAGATTAGCAAGTGTCTAAGGTATTTTAGAAAACTACCCATCAGAAAACACCTCAACTGTCTTATTATAATGGCACTGTGTTGTTTCTGATTGAGAATTTTTTAAAAAATTAATTTTATTGAAGTATAGTTGATTTACAATGTTGTGTTAAATTCTACCGTACAGCAGAGTGATTCAGTTATACACATATATACATTCTTTTTCATGCTCTTTTCCATTATGGTTTATCACAGGATATTGAATATGGTTCCCTGTGCTATACAGTAGGTCCTCGTTGGTTATGCATTCTGTATATAATAGTTTGCACCTACTAATCCCAAACTCCCAATCCATCCCTTCCGCCTCCCTCCCTCCCCCGATTGAGAATTTTGAGCTGAATCCTCCCAGGGTGGAGGAGGTCCCTTGGGGATCGAATAGACACTTGGAAAGAATTAACTCCACTTCCCAGAATGCCTGTACACTACCACCCCATTTACACCCCGGGAGAACCCGTATCATTCAATCATACTTAATCCATTTAGAGGGAGCCTCTTCAAAGCTGAATTATGCCAGTTGGTACACCTCATGACTAGAATTATGATTGGCTTCTGGGCTTGCTGATCATTCAAGTGTTTTGTGGAAGACTGTAACTGGCAAAAAACACATGTGTGCAGCCAGATGCCCGTGCACACACTTTATTTATTTAATTAATTTATTTAATTTACTTTTTTATATAGCAGGTTCTTATTAGTTATCCATTTTATACATATTAGTGTATATATGTCAATCTCAATCTCCCAATTCATCACAGCACCACCACCCCCCTCCGCTGCTTTCCCCCCTTGGTGTCCATATGTTTGTTCTCTACATCTGTGTCTCTATTTCTGCCCTGCAAACCGGCTCACCTGTACCATTTTTCTAGGTTCCACATACATGCGTTAATATGCGATATTTGTTTTTCTCTTTCTGACGTACTTCACTCTGTGTGAAATTCATCCATGCCTCTACAGATGACCCAATTTCGTTCCTTTTTATGGCTGAGTAATGTTCCATTGTATATATGTATCACATCTTCTTTATCCATTCGGCTGTCGATGGGCATTTAGGTTGCTTCCATTACCTGGGTATTGTAAATAGTGCTGCAATGAACATTGGGGTGCATGTATCTTTTTGAATTATGGTTTTCTCTGGTATATGCCCAGTAGTGGGATTGCTGGGTCATATGGTAATTCTATTTTTAGTTTTTTTAAGGAACCTCCATACTGTTCTCCATAGTGGCTGTATCAATTTACATTCCCACCAACAGTGCAAGAGGGTTCCCTTTTTCCACACCCTCTCCAGCATTTGTTGTTTGTAGATTTTCTGATGATGCCCATTCTAACTGGTGTGAGGTGATACCTCATTGTAGTTTTGATTTGCATTTCTCTAATCATTAGTGATGTTGAGCAGCTTTTCATGTGCTTCTTGGCCATCTGTATGTCTTCTTTGGAGAAATGTCTATTTAGGTCTTCTGCCTATTTTTGGATTGGGTTGTTTCTTTTTTAATATTGAGCTGCATGAGCTGTTTATATATTTTGGAGATTAATCCTTTGTCCGTTGATTCGTTTGCAAATATTTTCTCCCATTCTGAGGGTTGTCTTTTCGTCTTGTTTATGGTTTCCTTTGCTGTGCAAAAGCTTTGAAGTTTCATTACGTCCCATTTGTTTAATTTTGTTTTTATTTCCATTACTCTAGGAGGTGGGTCAAAAAAGAGTTTTATAGTGTCTGGTCTTACATTTAGGTCTCTAATCCATTTTGAGTTTGTTTTCTGTATGGTGTTAGGGAGTGTTCTAATTTCATTCTTTTACATGTAGCTGTCCAGTTTTCCCAGCACCACTTATTGAAGAGACTGTCTTTTCTCCATTGTATATCCTTGCCTCCTCTGTCATAGATTAGTTGACCATAGATATGTGGGTTTATCTCTGGGTTTTCTCTCTTGTTCCATTGATCTATGTCTGTTTTTGTGCCAGTACCATATTGTCTTGATTACTGTAGCTTTGTAGTATAGTCTGAAGTCAGGGAGTCTGATTCCTCCAGCTCCGTTTTTTTCACTCAAGACTGCTTTGGCTATTCGGGGTCTTTTGTGTCTCCATACAAATTTTAAGGTTTTTTGTTCTAGTTCCGTAAAAAATGCCATTGGTAATTTGATTGCCATTGCATTGAATCTGTAGATTGCTTTGGGTAGTATAGTCATTTTCACAATATTGATTCTTCCAATCCAAGAACATGGTATATCTCTTCATCTGTTGGTATCATCTTTAATTTCTTTCATCAGTGTCTTATAGTTTTCTGCATACAGGTTTTTTGTCTCTCTAGGTAGGTTTATTCCTAGGTATTTTATTCTTTTTGTTGCAGTGGTAAATGGGAGTGTTTCCTTAATTTCGCTTTCAGATTTTTCATCATTAGTGTATAGGAATGCAAGAGATTTCTGTGCATTAATTTTGTATCCTGCAACTTTACCAAATTCATTGATTAGCTCTAGTAGTTTTCTGGTGGCATCTTTCGGATTCTCTATGTATAGTATGATGTCATCTGCAAACAGTGAGAGTTTTACTTCTTCTTTTCCAATTTGTATTCCTTTTATTTCTTTTTCTTCTCTGATTGACGTGGCTAGGACTTCCAAAACTATGTTGAATAATAGTGGTGAGAGTGGACATCCTTGTCTTGTTCCTGATCTTAGAGGAAATGCGTTCAGTTTTTCATCATTGAGAATGACGTTTGCTGTGGGTTTATCGTATATGGCCTTTATTATGTTGAGTTAGGTTCCCTCTATGCCAACCTTCTGGAGAGTTTTTATCATAAATGGGTGTTGAATTTTGTCAAAAGCTTTTTCTGCATCTATTGAGATGAACATATGGTTTTTATTCTTCAGTTAGTTAATGTGGTGTATCACATTGATTGATTTGCATATATTCAAGAATCCTTGCATCCCTGGGATAAATCCCACTTGATCATGGTGTATGATCCTTTTAATGTGTTGTTGGATTCTGTTCGCTAGTATTTTGTTGAGGGTTTTTGCATCTATATTCATCAGTGATATTGGTCTGTAATTTTCTTTTTTTGTAGTGTCTTTGTCTGGTTTTGGTATCAGGGTGATGGTGGCCTCATAGAGTGAGTTTGGGAGTGTTCCTTCCTCTGCAATTTTTTGGAAGAGTTTGAGAAGGATGGGTGTTAGCTCTTCTCTAAATGTTTGATAGAATTCACCTGTGAAGCTATCTGGTCCTGGACTTTTGTTTGTTGGAAGAGTTTTAATCACAGTTTCAATTTCATTGCTTGTGATTGGTATGTTCATATTTTCTATTTCTTCCTGGTTCAGTCTTGGGAGGTTATACCTTTCTAAGAATTTGTCCATTTCTTCCAGGTTGTCCATTTTATTGGCATAGAGTTGCTTGTAGTAGTCTCTTAGGATGCTTTGTATTTCTGCAGTGTCTGTTGTAACTTCCCCTTTTTCATCTCAAATTTTATTGATTTGAGTCCTCTTCCTCTTTTTCTTGATGAGTCTGGCTAATGGTTTATCAATTTTGTTTTTCTTCTCAAAGAACCAGCTTTTAGTTTTATTGATCTTTGCTATTGTTTTCTTTGTTTCTATTTCATTTATTTTTGCTCTGATGTTTATGATTTCTTTCCTTCTACTAACTTTGGGTTTTGTTTGTTCTTCTTTCTCTAGTTCCTTTAGGTGTAGGGTTAGATTGTTTATTTGAGATTTTTCTTGTTTCTTGAGGTAGGCTTGTATTGCTATAAACTTCTCTCTTAGAACTCCTTTTGCTGCATCCCATAGGTTTTGTATCATAGTGTTTTCATTGTCATTTGTTTCTAGGTATCTTTTGATTTCCTCTTTGATTTCTTCAGTGATCTCTTGGTTATTTAGTAACGTATTGTTTAGCCTCCATGTGTTTGTGTTTTTTACATTTTTTCCCCCTGTAATTGATTTCTAATCTCATAGCATTGTTGTCAGAAAAGATGCTTGATATGATTTCAGTTTTCTTAAATTTACTAAGGCTTGATTTGTAACCCAAGATGTCATCTATCGTGGAGAATGTTCCGTGTACATTTGAGAAGAAAGTGTAATCTGCTGTTTTTGGATGGAGTGTCCTATAAATATCAATTAAATCTATCTGGTCTTTTGTATCATTCAAAGCTTGTGTTTCCTTAGTAATTTTTTGTTTGGATGATCTGTCCATTGGTGTAAGTGAGGTGTTAAAGTCCCCCACTGTTGTTGTGTCACTGTTGATTTCCTCTTTTATAGCTGTTAGCATTTGCCTTATATATTGAGGTGCTCCTATGTTTATAATTGTTAATCTTCTTCCTGGATTGATCCCTTGATCATTATGTAGTGTCCTTCCTTGTCTTTTGTAACATTCTTTATTTTAAAGTCCATTTTATCTGATATGAGTATTGCTACTCCAGCTTTCTTTTGATTTCCATTTGCATGGAATATCTTTTTCCATCCCCTCACTTTCAGTCTGTATGTGTTCCTAGGTCTGAAGTGGATCTCTTGTAGACAGCATATATATGGATCTTGTTTTTGTATCCATTCAGCGAGCCTGTGTCTTTTGATTGGAGCATTTAATCCATTCATGTTTAAGGTAATTATCGATATGTATGTTCCTGTTACCATTTTCTTAATTGTTTCAGGTTTGTTTTTGTAGGTCCTTTTCTTCTCTTGTGTTTCTTCTCTAAGAACACTTAGAGAAGTTCCTTTAGCATTTGTTGTAGAGCTGGTTTGGTGGTGCTGAATTCTCTTAGCTTTTGCTTGTCTGTAAAGCTTTTGATTTCTCCATCGAATCCGAATGAGATCCTTGCTGGTAGAGTAATCTTGGTTGTAGGTTCTTCCGTTTCATCACTTTAAGTATGTCATGCCACTCCCTGTGGCTTGTAGAGTTTCTCCTGAGAAATCAGCTGTTAACCTTATGGGAGTTCCCTTGTATGTTATTTGTCGTTTTTCCCTTGCTGCTTTCAGTAATTTTTCTTTGTCTTTAATATTTGCCAATTTGATTACTATGTGTCTCGGTGTGTTTCTCCTTGGGATTATCCTGTATGGGACTCTCTGCGCTTCCTGGACTTGGGTGGCTATTTCCTTTCCCATGTTGGGGAAGTTTTCGACTATAATCTCTTCAAATATTTTCTCGGGTCTTTTCTCTCTCTCTTCTCCTTGTGGGACCCCTATAATGTGAATGTTGTTATGTTTAATGTTGTCCCAGAGGTCTCGTAGGCTGTCTTCATTTCTTTTCATTCTTTTTTCTTTATTCTGTTCCGCAGCAGTGAATTCCACCATTCTGTCTTCCAGGTCACTTATCCGTTCTTCTGCCTCAGTTATTCTGCTATTGATTCCTTCTAGTGTAGTTTTCATTTCAGTTATTGTATTGTTCATCTCTGTTTGTTTGTTCTTTAATTCTTCTAGGTCTTTGTTAAACATTTCTTGCATCTTCTCGATCTTTGTCTCCATTGTTTTTCCGAGGTCCTGGATCATCTTCACTATCATTATTCTGAATTCTTTTTCTTAAAGGTTGCCTATCTCCACTTCATTTAGTTGTTTTTCTGGGGTTTTATCTTGTTGCTTCATCTGGTACATAGACCTCTGCGTTTTCATCTTGTCTATCTTTCTGTGAATGTGCTTTTTGTTCCACAGGCTGCACGATTGTAGTTCTTCTTGCTTCTGCTGTCTGCCCTCTGGTCCACACACTTTACTATGATAAAGTCAGTATATCTGACTTCAGCATTACAGACCTCATGGAAACAATGGGGTGAGCTTGAAGAGAGGAGGTTTGGCTCCATGTGGAGACCCTGGGAATGTGCATTATACACTTCACACCACTTATCACCTGAGTTAACTACTCTTCTGTTTTGGTTAGATTTTCAGTAGATTTATATTCAGGCTCAAATCACAGGATTGCCAAATCCTAGCTCTGTGACCTTGGGCTAATTGCTTAACTTCTCTGAACTTTATTTTTTCATCCAAAAAGTGGAAAGTATAATACCTTTGTCATAGGGCTGTGGATTGGGTTAAAGGAGATAAATTATGTCAAGTGCCTAGCCTGATGGCCGCCCCTTGGTAGATCCTGGTTAACTGAAAGCTGTTTCTTGTTATTATGATGTTCTGGTAGGAGAGACCTCCTGTTAGGAAGGTGTCAGTGGGAATTAAGAAGGTATCTGGGCTGTGCAGGGTCGGGAGGGCCATAGCAACAACACCTTCAGGAATAAGGACTCAGAGACTCAGTGGGGAAGTGGCTGTACAAACCAAGATTCCAGGGGAATCTCCAGTGTTTGTTTCTTTCTGTCTTCTGTTTCTCAGTATTGATAACTAGTAAACCCTTAAGAAGTTTTAGTCTTATGGGTTTTGAGTGGGCATGAAGGAAGAGTCTGGAGAGATGGGGCCCCACTGAGCAGCCAGGCTGGGAGCAGCAAACCAAGGAATTCAGTAGGGAAATTAGGAGTTTCTTCCTGGGATCTTTTTCCTGAAAAAGAAATGGGACACAGAGAAAGACAACTATTATATGATATCATGTATATGTGGCATCTAAAAAATAATACAAATGAACTTATTTACAAAACAAAAATGGACTCACAGACATAGAAAACAAAGGGGAAAGGGGGGAGGGATAAATAAGGAGTATGGGATTAACAGATATGTACTACTATATATTAAAATAGATAACAACAAAGATTTACTGTATAGCACAGGGAACTATATCCAATATCTTGTATTAACCTATGATGGAAAATAACCTGAATCAATCAATCTATCTATATATCTATCTGTCTGTCTGTCTATCTGAATCACTTTGCTGTACACCTGAAACTAACACCATATTGTAAATCAACTATAGTTCAATTTAAAAAAAGTGCACCTATTATAAAAGCAAACCATTGCACGCTACAGCCATACCACCCTGAGTGCACCCGATCTCATCTGATCTCAGAAGCTAGGCAGGGTAGGCCTGGTTAGTACTTGGATGGGAGACCACCTGGGAATACTGGGTGCTGTAGGCTTCAAAAACTAAAAAAGCAAACCATTGCATAAAATTTTGTTTTAAAAAATTATATGAATTAATTTTTTGCTGTGCTGTGTCTTCGTTGCTGCGTGTGGGCTTTCTCTAGTTGTGGCAAGCAGGGGCTATTCTTTGTTGCGGTGCGTGGGCTTCTCATTGCAGTGGCTTCTGTTGTTGCAGAGCACAGGCTCTAGGCGCGGGCTTCAGTAGTTGTGGCATGCGGGCTCAGTAGTTGTGGCTCGCGGGCTCTAGAGCACAGGCTCAGTAGTTGTGGCGCACGGGCTTAGTTGCTCCTCAGCATGTAGGATCTTCCTGGGCCAGGGCTCGAACCCGTGTCCCCTGCATCGGCAGGTGGATTCTTAACCACTGCACCACCAGGGAAGTCCTGCATAAAACTTTGACTCACTAATTGGCAGTGTTCCTTCAGATAATATGTATTAGAGAAGAGACCAAGTATAATTTGAGATGTGTCGACTCTGAAACTATTGCTGCTTTTATTTCTTGGACCATACCTTTTCCCACCTTTAAAAAAATTATGATGATAAAATAAAAATAACATAAAGTTAAAAAAAAAGAAAAAGAAATGGAACAGTGTTTGGAAAATGACCCCAGGCATCTCATGGTGTGAAATCCTGTGGTTTCCTTCTCTGGCTACAACTTCTATACGTGTGCGTATTGAACCCTCCAAAATCCCACTCTTGCTATCAACTCCATAGCACACCTGCATCCTTTTGATTTGGGAGATGTGGAGAGCGTGGAATAGATGCAGGTTCCATCCTAGTGCCTGGATTTCTATCCTCTTTTGATGAAGCGTAGTTCGGTTTAATGATACCACCTGGGCAGGCAGAGAAACGATAGAGAGGAAGTTACTTTCTGGGATTTCAATCCCAAAGACAGATTTCCAAGTACAAATTAGTGATGCCTTGTATTGTGAGGGACTTGAAGCCCCAGATTGTCACTCATTTCCTTTTCCCTTTTGTTGTCATGGGGACTTCTTTTCCTTGAGTTATTACATCTTGCACTTCAGCAAAAATTTTATTGCTTCGGGACCATCGGGGACATTTTTCACTGCTCATGGTGTAATACACAGAGGTAATTTCTTTCAAATGATTTTTGCTTGAAGTGGTTTTCAATGAATTGAGAAGGGTTAAGAGTATGAATGGAGGCCTGAGTTTCTAGTATTGGGTCCAGGCATGGAGCATATCCCCTCGGCTTTGCCAGAGCATTCAACGTGGTTGTACAATTGCCCTGGCAGTACAGAAATAGGCAGCAATCCATTTTATTCTCTTGTTTGGCCACAAAAAGAAAGGAAAGTATTATTTAATGCTGTAATCTATTTAAGTCTCTTCCAGATCACTTTTGAAAGTTTTATTTTATTTCTGAAATGGAATGTTTTCATCAGAAGGGAATAGTTATGATTTCTCAATGGTGGAGGTTAGTCGTTGTACTGGGGAAACAGTTAGACAAAGCAATCTCAATGACGGCATGATAGAGTCTTCAATGATGCCCTCGGTGTTGCAGGGGCAGCCTCTGATTTTTATCTGTTTTCTGTGTCTTTCGAGGCTCTTGTATACATGGTATTTTCTTTCCTGCTGTTACTTTGAGCCCAAACAGCAAGAAATTTGGCATTATAACAACTCCTTGGCTTTTTTTCTTCTTGTTTCATTTTATTCCTTCCCTCCCTCCCCCTTCCCTTCCTCCCTTCCTCCCTTTCTCCTTCCTTCCATCCCTCTCTCCCTCCCTTCCTTTCTTTCTTCCTGCCTCCCTCCCTCCTTTCCCCCTCTCTCCCTCCCTGCCTGGGTTGGGTATCTCCAAAACCACCTTCCTGTTGGACAATTTTCAAACAGGACTCACAGAACTCAGAAAAGATGTTATACTCCCAGTCAGGAAAGGATGCACATTAAAATCAATAAAGGAAAAAGATATAGAGGGCAGAGTCCAGGAGAAACCAGACCCAAGCTTACAGTTGTGTTCTCCCAGTGGAGTTGCAGAGACAGCACTAATTCTCCCAACAACAGTGACAGATGTGCTAAGTGTTGCCAACCAGGGAAGCTCACCGAGACTTGGTGTCCAGGAAATGTACTGGCGACCAGTCACCTAGGCATGGAGTGCCCGACTGATGACCTTAGCTACTCAGCCTCCAGGATCTGCCCCTCTAAAGGTCCAACTGATTCGGCATGGCTCAGGGCCCCAGGCAAACAAAAACAGCTGTTCACTGTAAATCACAGTGTTAGCATAAACTGTTTGGCGTGGTCCACTGTCTCAGGTATACAAAGACACTCTTATCAGGTAGGGTATTCCAAGGGTTCAGAGTTGATCTCCCAGGGCATGGTCAAGGGTCAGTCTTTTCTTTGGAATGTGCAAGGTTTGGGGACCCCAAGCCTGCTGAGTAAACCCTTTAGTGCACACTCCCACACCAGCACAGACTCTAGGTCAGGCAAGTGCAAGCTGATGGGAAAATAAAGATGCTTTCTTATACTATATGCAAATCTGAAGACTTGCTTTCGTCTCTTTGCTGTCCCACAGTGAGCAAACCATTTGGTTAGACTACCTTGGAAGGATAAATCTTTTCATAATGTTTGCAAAGGAGCCGTTTCATCATAGTGCTCCATTTTCACTTGGCCTCTCTTGATGCAAGATTGGGGTGGAAATATTGCAAGACCCACAGGGGATGTGACTAGAGGTGGCCTGCCCTCTCTTAGGACTCCAGGGAGCACGTTTCAGTCAAAGTAACTGGAGCAGGCTTTCCATTTTTGAAACTTATGTCTTTAAAACAAATATTCTAAAGCAAATACTGTAGCTTTTCCCTCTCCCTTCCTTTCTTTCACCCCTTTTCCTGCCCCGCAAACCCTGGGCACCAGATGAGCATTAGGGGAGATTGTCAAGTAGGTGGTGCTTTTTGCAGGCAGTTTAAATCAGCTACCTTTTTACATTGGTTGAATTCTCTCAACACATGTCTGCTCAAATAAATTGATATTCTCATCCTGATGACTCATTTGGTGAACCACATTGTTATGCCATCTCTTTGGCTGACCCTTGTAACTGCCACCCAAACAGTAGGAAATGCATGATTATTTTCATGCTAACAAGCACTGGAGAGCAACAAGCTTTTTTTTCCCCCCAGCTATTCACAGTGATACCCATTGACTTTCAGCTGGCATTCTGGGTGTCACAGTGGATGGGTAGAGCCTGGGTGACCCCATGGAGCTCTTTTTTTTTTTTTTAATTAATTAATTAATTAATTAATTTTTGGCTGTGTTGGGTCTTCGTTTCTGTGCGAGGGCTTTCTCTAGTTGTGGCAAGCGGGGGCCACTCTTCATCGCAGTGCGCGGGCCTCTCACTGTCACGGCCTCTCGTTGCGGAGCACGGGCTCCAGACGCGCAGGCTCAGTAGTTGTGGCTCACGGGCCTAGTTGCTCTGCGGCATGTGGGATCTTCCCAGACCAGGGCTCGAACCCGTGTCCTCTGCATTGGCAGGCAGACTCTCAACCACTGTGCCACCAGGGAAGCCCTCCATCTTGAGCCTGGGCTCAGATAACTGGATTTGTTACATATTCCCCTTTCTCAAGCATCTTGGTGCAGGGTGCCAGGAGTTCACTGGGAGTCACCTGTCTGCCAGGACACACCCATGCACAAGCCAACACTGGACACCCCTCTGGATTTGGGCTTGTTTCCTCGGGTACCTGAGCCTCAAGCCTGGTTATGTAGCATCACATTTGACAAGGTAGTGAGTGGGACTCTTTATTTATTTATTTATTTATTTATTTTTTTTTATTTTTGGCTGTGTTAGGTCTTCAGTTCGTGCGAGGGCTTTCTCCAGTTGCGGCAAGTGGGGGCCACTCTTCATCGCGGTACGGGGACCGCTCTTCATCGCGGTGCGCGGGCCTTTCACTATCGCGGCCCCTCCCGTTGCGGGGCACAGGCTCCAGACGCTCAGGCTCAGCAGTTGTGGCACACGGGCCCAGCCGCTCCGTGGCATGTGGGATCTTCCCAGACCAGGGCTCGAACCCGTGTCCCCTGCATTAGCAGGCAGATTCTCAACCACTGCGCCACCAGGGAAGCCCGAGTGGGACTCTTTAAAATGACTCAGGTCTCTTGGTTCCTAAAGAAGCTGCATGAGAATTTATCTCCAGTCTAGGCTCCAGGATTAAACATCCTGGTGTTAGAAAAAAAGAGCAGTGCTGGAAGTTGGTTGGCTTGGTTTCTGGCCTTTGTCCTGTCCCAAATTTTTTAATGAATTTTTTTTGGGGAAAAAAAATTACTTCCCATCTGTGGGTCTCGGTTTCCCTTTCTGAAAAAGGGTGGGGAAGCAGAGGAGACTAAATTGGTTAACAGGTGAGTGCAAAAGTCTGGGCGTGAGTTAGGCTGGGTTCTTTCAGCTCAAAAGCATGTGGCAGTGGCGTGTGATAGGTGCATGCAGGCTGCCTGAGTTCCAGGCTTAGAGGCTGCTCACTGGCTGTGTTATCCTGGACAAATTACTGAACCTTTCTGTGTCTCTGTTTCTTCTTTTTAAAAATTTGGATAGTCATAGTATCTAGGACTGAATGGGTGAAATAAAGGTAGTGTGCTTAGAATGGCATCTGGCATCTATAGTAATGCTGCATGGGTGATGGATGTATTATTAACTATGTGGGGATTAAGTTCACTCCTACAAAGGAATGTGCTCTCTCTAAATGTTTTTTAAAACATGACCCTCTCGGTCTATCTTTATAGACATTTATTTCCTAAAAGAAAAGAAACAGAGTCATGTGATCATAAATAGCTGACCTTTGGCCTTGGTGCAGGGACTACATTGGGACTGTAGAGGGTGGGCGATTTTAGGCTCCATTCAATGGTGCAGCCCTTACTATTTTCTGGCCCTTCGCCGCCATGTGCAGTGTGTACTCAAAGTTGCCAAAGCTTCCATTATGAAAGAAAAACCAGAGATCTGAATTTTTATACGAAATCTCCCAGTTTTTTAGATTGTTACAAAAGTGTAAAATCGCAAGATGGGCCAAACAAACCCAGCTGTGCAGGACTCCTGGATTTGATCCTAGATCTCAGAGGCCCACATCCTCATTTGGAATGAGGACCCAGGCCCCTAGAGGAGCATGAATAAACGTGTAGACTTGGGGCAGAGCTAGGACCGGAAACCAGGCCCTAACTCCCAGCCCCAGGGCTGTCTACCATCGACCGTTTATCCAATACATATTGATTGTGTGCTTGTGTTCCAGGCAGTAAGTGAGGTGCTGGGTATACAGTGGAGCCCAGGAAAGACACAATTCCTCCCCCTTAAGGAACTTACGGTGTAGTGGAGCCATAAACAAGCCACCAATCCCAGGCCTTTCTGATTCCCCTAGGAGGCTGCAGCTGGTGTAATGAGCAGACCTGTGTGATCTGGACAGATGAGCTAGTCAATTCAGGTGATCCCTCCTGTGTGACACAAATGTATCCCAACAGAAGCCTTTGAGAGAGAGAGAGAGAGAGCAAGAGAGCGCTAGAAACCAAAGGGGGCACCTGATGGTGGGGATTTCAGGCTTTATTATGGGAGTGATGAGGGGACCAATAGCTACATTGGCCCAGTAGAGTTTTCTTGTGCATCTTACATTATTCCCCTGGGACACTCACGCCAAGCTATGGGGGGCTGACCTTACCGGGAATCCTGTCTACAGTGGAGTGTGCCTTGTGAATTCTGAACGAGGCTTTGATCTAGAAAACCTTTGGCAGTGTCATTGATTTCCTAGGGTATTGCAATGAGTGTACTTCTGGTGTCTGTGCATGGAAGACCTTGGCCGCCAGCCACTTACACTCTTGTAGAAGAAGTCTCAGTCAGAGCTTGGATAAGAGGCCGGCACGGTCCACCTGCCTGAACATTTAAGTCATCAGCACTACAGGATATGGTAGTGTACAGGATTCCCCCGCTATCCGAAAGTAGAGCATGAAACATTTTGTAAGCTTGAAATGGCGTAAAGCGAAGAAGCAATTACCTTAGGACACATCTTGCTCACAGATATACACAATAAATGGAGATAAAGCACAGGTGCTCACAGACACATTTCAGGGCTGTGGCGGCTTGATGCCCAGATGCTGAGTCTGGTTCCTGGGGAAGGTGCTGGGTGATGGCACTCCTGCCGCAGGGGGTGAGCCCTGCCTCTGTGACGGCTGGACTGGCTGCAAAACAAGCCCTGAATGCTGTTTTTGCTTTTCACCTTTTTTCATAACAGTGAAAATCCTCTTCAGATTTCTTTCAGTTAGCGAAAATAGATACTAATGTAGGTATTTTGTAAAAGCAAAGTGGAGTAAAGCAAACTTTAGAAAATGGAGGATACCTGTATAATGTTTGTAAGTGAGGGCTCTGTCTGTTGCAAGTGACATTATCCTTCCCCAAGAAAGGAATTGATTTGCTTAACTAACTGAAAAATCTAACATTGTGTAGAGGTTTAAGGCGAAGCTGGATCCAGGGATTCAAAACCATCTGGGCTCTGTCTGTCTCTGCGTCTTTGCTCTGCTCTGCTCTGCGCTGGCTTTGTTCTCAGGCAGGCCTCCTCTATGTCGTGGCTGCCTGGAGTTCCAGGCTTACTTTCCGATGGCCCGCCCGTAGCAGAGGAGAGGGAGTGCGGCAGAAGTTCCAAGGCTGATTCTCACTGGCCCTGATTGGGCTATGCACCCATCCCTGAACCAATCACTGTGAACCTCATGGCACAGACCCGGGTCTCCTGCCATCCCGGTAGCTAGGCTGGAGGCATCCTGCACCGAACAACACAGACTGAGAAGAAGGAGGGATGTTCCCCGAAGGGAAGTTGGGGTACTAATTACTAGAAGACGGAAGAATAAAACCTAGGCAGAGAGGCTCTGATGGGCCAAATTCTTTGCCTAACATCTTGCAACAGTTTAATTTTTCTCATCAGGTTCCATCCAACTTTGCAGCGCTTCTCACGAATCCCTCTCCATCTGTCCTAGTGCAGGTTTCATCCCTTCATGCCTCTGAGTGGCCTCCAGATGGACCTCCCCATGGTGTCTGAGCAGAGGTCAAAGGATGTTTTCCAAGGCTGTATTAGGGTTCTCCAGAGAAACAGAACCAATTTCTATATCTACACCTATATCTGTATCTATATCTATATCCATCATCTATAGAAAGATGTTAATTTATTATAGGAATTGGTTCATGTGATTACAGAGGCCAAGAAGTCCCATGACCTGCTATCTGCAAGGCGGGGAACCAGGAAAGCTGGTGGTATGTAATTCATTCAGAGTCCGAAGGCCCAAGAACCAGGAAGTACCAATGTCTGAGGGCAGGAGAAGGTGGGCGTCCCAGCTGAAGCAGAGAGAGCAAATTTGCCCTTCTTCCATCTTTCTGTTCTATTCCGGCCCTCAAAAGAATGCATGAGGGCTTCCCTGGTGGCGCAGTGGTTGAGAATCTGCCTGCTAATGCAGGGGACACGGGTTCGAGCCCTGGTCTGGGAAGATCCCACATGCCGTGGAGCAACTGGGCCCGTGAGCCACAACTGCTGAGCCTGCGCGTCTGGAGCCTGTGCCCTGCAACGGGAGGGGCCGTGATAGTGAGAGGCCCGCGCACCGCGATGAAGAATGGCCCCTGCACCACGATGAAGAGTGGCCCCCGCTTGCCGCAACTAGAGAAAGCCCTCGCACGAAACGAAGACCCAACACAGCTAAAAATAAATAAATAAATAAATAAATAAATAAATAAATAGAGTAGCTATTAAAAAAAAAAAAAAAAGAATGCATGAGGCCCACCCACATTGGTGAGAGTGGATCTTCTTTGCTCAGTCTACTGATTCAAATACTAATCTCTTCTGGAAACCCCCTCACAGACACACCCAGAAATCATGTTTTACCAGCATTCTGGGCATCCCTCAGCCCAGTCAAGTTGATGCTTAAAATGAACTATTGCAAAGGCAGAGTGGGGAGGCTGATGGGAGTGATGATCCAGAACAGTGTTGGAAGACCATGACTTTGAGGATGGGACCACTCTTGGTCATCATGTCCCTGCAGAGTGACCTTGGCCCTTTAAATATTGGACATGGTTCATTTGAAGTGAGAAAAGAGACCGTGCCACGTGAAGTTACTTATTAATGTCTGTGAAGTGGAGTTCATCCTGTGGATTTTATTTAGACTGCTGCTGTGAGATTACTTGCTGTATAGCACGTATAAAATTCCTGGCACCGGCTGGATGTTCAGTAAAGGTTCTCAGAGTTCCTCGAATCTATAGTGTGCACTCTTACTCTTAAACGATCACTAGGAATAGAGCATTGCTAATTAAACCATGACGGTACTTTTACATGTAGGATTTTAAAATTTCACATTTATTGGAAAGAGCATCCTTATGCTTGAACATTTATCTTCCATCACTCTTGTGCATTCATACATCAGAAAAAAATAAATGAGATAAATTGGTCCATGGATTCCTGACATTTCTTATTCAGAGTTTGACCCTTCTAAGCCACCCCCAGTTAGCAGTGTCCTTCTCTTCCATGTTCTTCGTGCTATCATTCTTAATTCCACCTAGGCTGTTGCTCTGGCAGCATTTCTTAAAGAGTGCTCCATCCTTGCCCTCAAGATTTTCTTCCAGGCTGCTGCTGGTTTTGACACACAGACTCAGGCAGTCACAATACGTGATGATGATTGTGAGACACATTTTGATTTCAGCTAGGTTGAAATGTGAATAAAAAGATACATTTTAGGATTGATGAAATATTGTAGTTTGCTCACTTTCCTCTCCTCCCAGCTTTGCTAATTGCAGCACCAGGGCAGCAAAATGTCATCAAATTGCCCGTAGAATTGTATCCCCTTTCCTGGTGCTGTACAGAAAGTGTGTGTGTAACTGTGGCTTCTGTGCTCTGCTCACCCTCTGTCTCCTGTATGAAATCTTCCCAGCTGACAGCAAGCAAACTCAGTATGCCGCAGCTAAGCATATATGGCTGTAAAGTCAACTCTCGCCTCTTTCCCCGTCACTCATTATATGCCAAGCACACTGGCCTTCTTGCTGTTCATTGCACAGCCCAGGCTTGTTTCTAACTCAGGGCCCTGGCCTTTGTTCTCTGCTGTATCAGGGGTTCTCAACAAGGGGAGTTGTAGCCCTTCCTCTAGGGAAGAGAGTGGAAACATTTTCGGCTACCCCAATTGACTACCCAGAGGACCCTACAGATATTGGGTATGGGGGAGGGTCAAGGGATGCTAAATGTCCTGCGGTGCTCAGGACAGACCCACACAAGAAAAACAAACCCAGGCCAAATGCCAATAGCATCCCGTTCGAGAAAACCTGAGCTCGGTGGCTTTTGCCCTTGGCTTTGCATGGCTGTCTCTTCCTTGTCACTCATTCACGGTGTGAATGGTACCCTCTAGAAGTGTTCAGAGTGTAACCTGCCTACGTAGGCTGCAGCCTTGCTTCCTCCAGCCTGGGTCACTTTCTACCATACTGCTTAGTTTATTTCCACCCTAGTACTTGTCACTACCTGAGATGTTCTTGTTTGTTCATCTGATTATTACTATTTTCATTGTAGTATAGTTGACTTACAATACTATGTTAGTTTCAGCTGTACAGCATAAAGATTTGATATTTTTATAGATTATACTCCATATAATGTTGGCTCTATTCCCTGTGCAGTACATTACATCTTTGTAACTTATTTATTTTATACCTAGTGGTTTGTACCTCTTAATCCCCTTCACCTATGTTGCCCTTCCCCCACGCTTCTCCCCTCTGGTAACCACTAGTTTGTTCTCCATCTCTGTGAGTCTGTTTCTGTTTTGTTATATTTGTTTGTTTTATTTTTTAGATTCCACGTATACTTGAAAACATACAGTATTCGTCTTTCTCTGTCTGACTTATTTCACTAAGCATAATACCCTCCATGTCCATTTATGTTGCTGCGAATGGCAAAATTTCATTCTTTTTTATGGCTCAGTAATGTTCCATTATACATAGGTGTATGTATGTGTATACACACACACACATATGCTACAGCATCTTTATCCATTCATCAGTTGATGGACACTCAGGTCGCTTCCATGGAGGTTCTTCAAAAAATTAAAAATAGAACTACCACATGATCCACCAATTCCACTCCTGGATATTTAGCCAAAGAAAATGAAAACACTAATAGGAAAATATAGGTGCACCTCCGTGTTCATGGCAACGTTACTACTTTATTATTTTTGGTTTGTGTCCTTCCACTAGTATATACATTGAGAGCAAGGATCTTGCCTATTTTGTCTACTGCTATATCCTCAGCATCCAGAACAGAACCTCACACTTAATAAATATTTATTGAATAAGTGAACAAATGGATGAAGAATCAGAATTGTCTACTAATTATCTCAAGTCTCCAATTAGACAGGAAGCTATTTGTAACCTGCCCGTTTTCCCTGTCTCCTCTTTAGCGAATGACACACTTAAAAAAAAAAAAAAAGCAACCCAAAAGACTACCCAATAGTTGGCTGTCGTAGCGATGGTCTGCCATTCCTGTTTCTGTTTTCTAAGGAACAGTGTCATTGCCCATCAGTGTCAAAGTGAATCGGATGCGTGATGTCTTAAGCTGATTGTTTCCTGAAAAGTGCTTTCTGGAGCACAACTCCCTGAACGTCTCTGTCTGTTTGGGATGGCAAAACGTGGGGAGGATTATGTTGTTGGTTATTGAAAGATGTTCTTTCCACTTAAGCTTTCTTTGTGATTTCAAGTGTGAGTTCACAGACCTTTTGATTACAGGGGAGCAAAGATGCATTGGCATCTTCCTGTGGTTGAAGTGATTAAAGTACTGGCACCCTTCAAGGCCTCCTCCGGAAAGGCAGAGAGGAGACACAGGAGAGACTGTTTAACCAGTGCTCAGGACACGTTTCTGCCTGTTCCCTTAATATAAGTATTTGCCTGCTCTGAACAGGTCGAGTCTCGGATGGAATGAGCCTCAAAGATCTTAGGTTCCAAGTGACTCCTTTTCAAGACGTTGAATTAACTTGGTCAAGGTGGGACAAGTATTGATAGTTAGAAGCAGAGCCACGATTGGCAGTCAGATATTCTGGTTGTGGCTTCTTTCATGGAGAGGAGTCTTGTTGATGTCATGGTGGCTGGTTTAAACCACGCAGAATGAAAGGATAATTTAGAGTGATCACTCCTTTGTGGTGAGCACTTTCCATGCTGTTTTCTGACTCAATCCCAACGACCTATGATTATGTCACCCCTTACATAGATGCAGAAACTGAAGCTTAGAGAGGTGAGATGACTTGCCCGAAGTCACACAGTGCCAGATCCAGGGACTCTCATCTTCCCTGCCCTCTCAAACCCACATTCTTAATTGCTGTAGTGGATGAGGTTTCCTCCTCTCCCCTTCATTTACTTTTAAATTTCTGTTTGCTAAGATCCAGGGAAAGAAAGAGTATATAAAGGGTCAATATAGTTGAAAGATATGGTGAGAGTTTCTCATTACTGAGCCTATCAGAGATTTTTAGTTTCTGTCTAGAATCTGTCACTATTATATTTCTGATTATACTATACAGTTTTGTGTGTGTGTACTTTCCTTTTGTGAAAAGTATTTGAATTGAAGAGATTTCTATTTTTGAGTCATTTTCTTCTTTCCTTCTCAGGCAGGGCTTCAGCAAATGTTGCAAAATTCATTATACACAGACATTTTCCATCCCATTTTGCATTTGAACATCAGAGATGGATAATAAATTGTTTTTTTTTATTACTTTAAATGATGTACTACTCCTCAGTCTTTTTTGTTTTGTTTTGTTTTTGTATAAAGGAAAGCATTTACCTTGCCAAGATTTGATTTTAAGTGCCAGCACTGCATTTCCTTAAAGGATACATTCGAGAAAGAAGAGGGGGGAAAAAGCAGTAGACTAGATTGTTAAGATTATACGTGGCTGAACTAAGTACTTTGAGGGTACCTCTTCTTAATGAACTTGATTGAACTTCAGATTCAGTAAGCTTTAAACATAAAGAGAGGCTATGATATCATCTGTCTTTGAAATAATAGTAAAAAAAATACTCTGTGGCTTATAACACCCTCTTGCCTGCAATATTTCATTTAATTGATGTGAAATAATTCAGTGAGGTTTGTTTCTACCAAGAATGTGCCTGGCTCTGTGCTAGGTGCTGCCATGTGGGGAAGCACATTTCTTGCTCTCAAGGAATTTATGATGTAGTAGAGAGGCATGGATACATAAAGAAAGAGGTATCTCTGAGACATAGGTGATATATTGGCCATCGCTTTCAGTGGCAAATGAAAAAAACCAACTGAAAAGGAGAATTTATTTGCTCACATAAATGGAAAATCTAGGGGGTATATGTAAATACTCAAATAGCAGGATCTGGGAGTACAAATGCCCCCCCGGCCCCAGCCAATCCCTTGGCTTTACTTTTTTTTCACGTTGGTTCATTTATGGGCAAGCTCTGCCCATAGCGGCAAAGATGGTCCTGGTAGCTCCATGCATTCATCTTACTGGCTTAGGTACCCTGGGTGGTAAAGAGGAAGTATCTTCCTAATAATTCCACCAAACGTTTCAGTGTTGATTCTCATTAGACCCACTTGGGTCTTATGTTTGTTCACCCTAAACCAACCGTGGTGATCAGGGGAATAGGCTCTGCTCATTGGCCAGGTTTGAAATATGGACAGCCTTGGATTCTCCAGGGAATGGGGTCAGCCGCACCAGGAAAACATGACAGAGAGGGATGGTTCTCAGAGGAAAATGGGGTGCTGTTGGAAGAATAAGGGGGAATGGATTCTTGGCAAACAAAAGCAACAGAGATCTCATACTTCTCAGTTATTCAACCCTTTGAAAGATTCTTGTACTATTGTCTGGAGCATGAGCCTGTTTCCATGCTTAGCTGCCACTGGCTTCTCTTTCAACTCTCTGTGTGCAATGCATGGTTCATGGTTTCAGCCTTAGCATCTGCCTTCTTCGGTCTCTGCTTTCTACCTTCTCCAATGTGAATGCTTCATGGCTTCATTGGTCACATATCCAAACAGTGATTTCAAATTCTTTATGTCTAGCCTTGACCTTTGTGACAAATGTGTGCCTCTGATTTCTAATGTTTCTCTTGAACTACCTTACAGTTGTGTTACATTCACATCAAATTCTACATGTTACAAACCCAGCATATCAACAGTTCCACAAAACCAGAATCCCACTGAGCTTCCCCAAAGTCCCAGGTCATTGAAGATATCAGAGGTCCATCATACCCAGTTGTCACCTTAACATTCTAGACAGCTAATTGTTATGGTCTGCTCCAGTTACAGGACAATCATAGGAAGCCTTGCATGTTTCAGCGAGGAAGAGGCAGTGTAGCTGTCTGGTGATGAACACGTGGGCTTCCAGGGCCAGTACACTTGCCTTTGCATCTTGGCTTAGCATCCATTCTCTTATCTGTGTGACCTTGGGCAAGTTATTTAACCTTTCTTTCTCAGTTTGCTCATCCATAAAAATAGGGATAATAATAGTAACTACTTAAGGCTGTTGTGTGAATCAAATGAATTATACATATAAAGCACTCAGAAGAGTGTTATCACATAATCACTTTAAAATGTTAGATATTTATTTTGGGCACAAGGTGAGGTGTAAATCAATTAATCAATCAGCATATCAGAGAAGTCAGTATTTTGTAAGGCAGTTCATTTTTTTTGTTGTTTGATGGGTCTTCTTATACTGATTTCCATTGACTCTCACATCCTGTTCTACTTGCTTCTTCTATAGCTACACAGAATGAGTCTTACTGTTCTAGAACATGATGGCTTTGCAGATATTTCCCATCATCTGTATCATCCCATCCCAGTATTCCCTTCCCAGGTTTAGATAGTGTAAATTCTTCGGTTGATATTTTCTAGGCCTTTGACCACTCTCTCTATTCCTTTCTGGATCACCTGAATTTTGTCAACATTCTTCTTCAAAAGAGGTGTTCAGTATAAATTCAGTATTTCATCCATTGTCTAAAAAGCCTGTCAGAAAGCTCATCTTCTTTTTCTTTACACTCTACCTCCTTTAATGTAATTTGATATTGAATTAGTTTTTGAAAATTATCTCCATCACAACGTTGACTAAAATTGAGTCCTGTGGTCAACTAAGACTCCCAATAGACTTTTCCATTCATCCCGATTTTGGCCAGGTATCTTTTTTTAAACTATTTTTTAAATTGAAGTATAGTGGATTTACAATGTTGTATTAGTTTTAGGTGTACATCAAAATCATGCAGTAACACATACACACACACACATTCTTTTTCAGGTTCTTTTCCATTATAAGTTTTTATAAGATACTGAATATAGTTCTGTGCTATACAGTAAGTCTTTGTTGTTTATCTGTTTTATATATAGTAGTGTATATACGTTAATCCCAAACTCTTAATTTATCCCTCTCCCCCCTTTCCCCTTTGGTAACCATAGGATTTCTATATCTGTGAGTCTATTTCTGTTTTATAAATAAGTTCATTTGTATCATCTTTTTGGATTCCACATATAAGTGATATCATATGTTTATCTTTCTCTGTCTGACTTCACTTAGTATGATAATCTCTAGCTCCATCCATGTTGCTGCAAATGGCATTATTTCATTCTTTTTTATGGCTGAGTAATATTCCATTATATGTACCGTACCACATCTTCTGTATCCATTCCTCTGTCAATAGACATTTAGGTTGCTTCCATGTCTTGGCTATTGTAAATAGTGCTGCTGTGAACATTGGAGTGCATGTATCTGTTCGAATTAGAGTTTTCTCCAGATATATGCCCAGGACTGGGATTGCAGGATCATGTGGTAACTTTATTTTTAGCTTTTTAAGAAACCTCCATACTGTTCCCCAATTTACATTCCCACCAACAGTGTAGGAGGGTTCCTTTTTCTCCATACCCCAGATATCTTTTATAGTTGCCTGAAGTTTGATTCTATCACCCAGCACACTAGATAATGAAACAAGCTTGGTGTGAAATACAAAATTAATAAACTGCATATATGAGACAGGATTAGGTTTGGCTGCATCTAGTAGAAACATCCCAAATAACAGCGACTTAAAATAAGACAGAAGTCTGTTTTTCTCTTCAACATAAAAGAATTCCAGAGTTGAGCTTGTTCTAACATAGTCTATAAATTCTCCATGGCCATCAGGGACTCAGGCTCCGTTTAACAGGTGTTTCTCTCCATCTTTAATATGCTGCCTCAGGGTTCAAGATAGCTGCTGGGACTCCAGCCATTGCAAGTGAGAGGCATAGAGAAGAGAAAATGAAGGTCACGTTTCTTCCTTTTATAGGAGTTTTCCTGGAAATCTTGAAGAACACTTCTCATTGGCCAGGACATAATCACATGGCCATGTCTAGTTGCAAGAGAGTCTGGGAAATACAGTCTTTTGGCTAGGGGACTATGTACCCAGATAAAAATAAGAGTTCTATTACTGAAAATGGAAGAAAGAATAAATGATGAGTTGGGCAACTGACAATATTGGCCACAGATATGTTGGCGATAACATTTTGAACAAGGTCAAGCATTGGGTCATGTGTTGCACAACTTGAGACCTTCCCGAATATGACTCTGAATAGATGATCACTCCATCAGTGTTTCTGAAATGGTTGTTCTTAGACCGTATCCAATTTGCTAGAGATGCTTATTAAAGATGCAGAATACTGGGCCATGTCCTATATTTTATGCACATTAAATATTTTATTACTCCCTTAAAAATCAATTTTGTTGAAGTACAGTTTACATTCAATACAATTCACAAAATTTAAGTGTTAAATTGATAAGTTTTGATGAATATATACAGTCATGTGTACCATCAAGGTATAGAACATTTCTATCACCCCCAAAGTTTCCTTGTTTCCCTTTGCTCTCCCCTCCGAAGAAATATGCTTTATGTCAGTTTTATTTTTGCCTTGTCTAGGATTTTATATAAAAGACTATATAGTACATAGTCATTTATATACTGTTAAACTTGGAGATTCACTGATCTACATGATTTCAATAAAAGTAAGCTCTGACTTAACTGTTGTTTCATTTGGCTCTAATTTCTTAGTCTGGTGTCTATAGTATCATGGGACAATTTATCAGATATTTGACAAATATTGAGATGCGAATGTCCACTGCATACAAGCTTTCGCCTTCATTTTCACCCATTTAAGTCATCCTTTAGATCTTAGTATAGATTTCACTTCCACTGTAAAGCCTTCTTCACTCCTCTTGTCATGCATCAAATGTGCTTGTTCTATATGCTTCACTGTTCCATGGACTTACCTGTTGATTCTAAGCTTACTCTAGGTCTGCTCCCATTAGACTGTGGGCTTCTTAAGGGCAGTGCCTATTCTTTGCCTGTCATTGAATCCCCAGTGCCTATGCCAATATCTGGTTTTGTGACAGTACTTGAAAAGTATTTTCAAGTGATTGATTGAACACAGAATGGTGTTACAAGTGCAATAATTTGATGTAAAGTGCTACAGGTTAGTAAAGGAATATGGCTGAGGAGATTCAGAGAATGACTTATAGAAGTTGTCATCTGGACCTTGAAGGAAATTTGCTAGGCAAAGAATGGGATGAGAGCATCCTGAGTAAAGCAGTCATTGTGTGCAAAAAGCATGGAGTTATGAGTGGATGCGAGGTGTTTGAAGAGGAAAGAAGAGTTACAAGTGATCAGAGCATGAGGTGTGTAGCAAGCAAGGAGGGGATCAAGCTGTGAGCCAAAAGTTGATGTTAACCATTAAAATAATCAGAAAGAAGTGAGAGAAACTTATGTCTGACATGGAAAAATACCCTGGGCATTATTACTTGATACTCGTGTAACTCCTCTTTCCATTGGTTTCTGGCCAATTAGAGGCTTGTGGACATGACAGTCAGAGGTAGCCATGAGTGCTAGTTCCAAAGGCAGAGGTATGGCTCATTTTCAGCACCACGTTTGTGGACAGCACCTATCGCAACGATGAGCTTTTGCTGCCTTCTGCAGGCCAAGATATTTGGTTTGTCTCCATGCTGGACATACGGCAGGACGGGACTCTAAACCTGTGGTCCAGAGCATCTATACTTCAGAATCAAAAAGTAACAGGTACCTCACTGGCCCAGGGGGATTGCATTTCTCCATCGAATCCTCACAGCTCTTCTCAGGTAGATGTCATTTTTACTTCTCTTTCTACAGAATGGTGAACTGAGGCACAGAGACAAGAGATGGGTGGCAGATCTAGGACTCAAGCCTGGGTCTTCATGACACCAGTATCTGTGCTCTGAGCCACTACACTTGTCTTACAGTGGGCACCAAAAGACTCCTGTGGAACTCTCCAACTTCCTTCAGATGCCCGAGTGTGGGTATCCTCTCAGTGGAGACAAGCGTTGTAGATGATTCATAGTTGGAATCTTGCTTGAGCCAGCAGGAGTGGTGGTAGGAAAGAGGGCTTTTCCTAGCTTGCTTCCTCCTGAGTTTGAAAGGGTGATCTCAGATAAATGCGTCAGCTGGCAAGCGGGTGTGTGCATCTTGATGTTGTCTCAATTGCATCTGTGAAAGGGAAGTTAGTGGAATTCAGGAATTTAGTCTCTCTCTCTCTCTCATGCCAGTAGGAGTCATTGAAGCTCCAGTGGAAAAAAACCTTGGCTACTTTCTCACTAATTTCATTTATAATTATACTTCCTTAATGATTGTCTGGGATCTGGTCACTGGGAGGTCCAGCTCCAAGTCTGTGGGAGAGACGCATTGAGTTCTCCCCAGAGAACTCCTGGCTGTGCTTGGATGGGTATGCTTACATATGGCATAAGCATTTCTTTCTTAATGGTTGCATGCCACTCCTCCTCGCTTTAAAATGAGCCCATACTGTGCCCCATTAGCTGAAATTGACATGATGGTTATTTTTAATGCCGTTTCTTTAAAGAACTCTGTCTCACTGTGCATTGCTAGCTTTCCCTGCCTTGCTAAGTGGAATGAAGAACCCCTGGGAAAGTGTGGTGGCAGCTTTTCAGAAGCTGCAGAGCCCAGCTCCTGCCTTCCCACCCTCGTATCTACAGCTCAGAGAGCATCACACATTATACAAACATGAAGGATTCCTTTCTCAAGGCAGAATCCTCTGGAAATCTCAGAATCAAAAGCTCCATGATAAAAATGCATGAAGCCATATTCTTATTGGTAAACTTACATATCCAGCTGAGATACTGCACATGATAATGCAATTTTCTATGCAAAAAGGGTTTATCTCTATCCAAATATTATTCCACATCATTATTCATTCTGGGGAAGTGATTGCTGTCCTAGGTTAACTGACTGAACTTTTGGAACCAAAGCTTCAAGCTTATCTTACTGGCTATTGCTTGACTTCTCATAAATTGCCATTAGGTTGGTAGGAATGAATAAACGTACGCTCCGTTAGGAAATGTTAAAGTTTTTATACTGGTTTAGAATAAAAACAGGATTAAGGGGGGCGTTTCTAAGGTTCAGTACAGCATGAAATTGAAATCTTTTTGGCGTATGAAATGTACAATATGAATAGTCTTCCCATTTTCTGGGGGGATTATAGACAGTGGACAAACCACTGCCAAGTTCACCTGCAGATTCTAACACAGGGAAGTAGGAAAAACCCATTTTGGTATTTCCTGAGTCTGTATCTCTTAGTTATCAGATTCTTAAACAAGAACGACAGCAACAACGATAGTAATTACAACAAGTAAACATCGCTCAAGCTTAAAGACGTGTTAGGCACTGTCTTCTATGCTTGACTGTCTATAAGCAGATTTTTAGAGTGGTTAAGAGGCTGGAGGAAGCCTGCTTTGGTTTCGAATTCATATTCTGCCTCTTACTGTGTGAGTTTCGGAAAACTACATTTCTCTCTGTGCCTCAGTTCCCCACTCTTAGAAGGGATAATACTGGCTTTGTGCTTCATGAGTTTGTTAAGAGAATTAAGTTACGTGACATGGGTCCAGAAACAGAAGAAGCTCTGAACAAATGTTGTTAGTTTATTATTAATTATTATTACTATTATTATATTTTAGTGGCTCTTCAAAAAACTCTGTGAGGTAGATATTATTAGTTCCATTTTCCAGATGCTGAAATTAAGGTTAATAATGTAGAAATTGATTATTTTCTGAAGCAGCAGAGAGAATAAACACATGCTATTCTGATTTGCTGTTGTGCTGTAACTCACTCACAAAATTTTGTACCATGCAACAACAATTATTTTATTAGGCTCATGGATTCTGTGGGGAAGAAACAGAACAGTGCCCGGCAGGGTTGGTGTGTCTCTGCTTCACAGAGCCTGGGGCCTCAGCTGGGAGAACCCAAATAGCTTGGTGCTAGAATCCTCTGGAGGCTTCTTAATTCATATATCTTGGGCCTGGGCTGGTATGTCGCAAAGACTGTGTTCAGCTGGGATGGTTGATTAGACTGCTTCCATATGGCTTGGGCTTCCTCACAGCATGGTGACCTCAGGGTAGTCAGACTTCTCACATTACAGCTCAGGGTTCCCAGAGCTAGCATTCTGGTGACAGAGGTAGAAGCCTCATGGTCTTTAGTGATGTAGCCTTGGAAGTCACATAACATCACTTCATACTCCAGGGGTCAAAGGGGATGAATCCACCTGCACTGATTTCCATTTTCTATGGAACGAGTGTCATAGAGTTTGCAGCTATGTTTTATAGCCACCACACATGCTGTTGGGACTTGATGTTACCTTTGTGCCTGGATGCAGACTGCTATTATGTGCTCCAGCTAATATCGTGTAGCTCTTGGAAAGCTCAGGGTATACGGTGGTTGAGGAACTTTCTCAGTACTCTTGAGCCCAGCCCTCGGCGGTGTTGCCATCTTGGAAGCTCTTTTCATTCACACGTACACAGTTTCTCTCCTATGAATATTCAGGTTCCCACTCACCTGCCCTGCATCTGTGTGTGTGCGCGTGTGTGTGTGTGTGTGTGTGTCTTCGTCATTCCATCCTGTTACTTCACTCTCCTTTTTTCCTTTTCCCTTCTAATTCTTTCTTTCCAGTGGATTCAATTAGTTCTCTTTGCTCCCTTAGCAATAAAACAGTTCCCTCTACAGCATTCGAATGAGTCTCTCTCATTATTTCATTGCGATTGTTGTTATGTTTGAAAACTTGAGGGCAGGGCAGGCGGAGGGAAAGGAATGTTAATTTGCAGGGAGTCCCTGTTGTGTGGTGGGAGGGCTGCTGAAGAGGAGCCAAGAAGCTGCCACTTGATGTTCTCATGATACATAAAGAATTGATGAAGCATGCTTAAAACTGCACCCCTCCCCGGTGTCTGCACACGCTGAGACCCATGACCTTACAGGAGGGTGTCGTGCGGGTCCTGGCCAGAGCCTGGTTTGAAATGGCTCATCGCCATCACTCCTCTGTCCACCTCAGGAGAGAGATTTCCCCTGACAGTGTGTGAGGATGCGGATGGATTGCATGTGTGCTTAAGTGCATGTGAGCCCGGCAGATGGATTGCATGTGTGCTTAAGTGCATGTGAGCCCGGCTTCATTCATTCCCCTCTATACTCTCCAGTCATGGAGATACTCTTTCATCGTGGCCGTCACTGGGAAAATGCAGTACGTGGCAGAGACCGAGCTGAGGATCCTTATAATGTGACTCACAGAATGTCAGAGAATGTTACACAAAGCCAGGAATTAAGCTCTGTGAGTGCCGGAGCGACACTGATTATGTAGGAATGACATAGAAGTAATTAAAAAGCACTCTGGGTTTTTGTTAGGAATCTGTGTTTTGAGTCTCCTTTCAGGAGTTTATGTCATCAGTTAGCTGCATAGTGAACAGACCTGCATTTCATTCCTGCTTTACACTGTGCTAAACAGGAATCATATTTGTTACTAGACCGAAGAGTCTCTTACTGGAAAAAAAAAATGAGCTGGTAGGGAGTAAGCAGGACTCGATTTCAATCTAATTGCCTTTCATGTTTTCCACTGCTGTTTGGCTTACACACAGTGGTAGTGTTTGTGGGAAATGAGGATTAGACTGTCTGCTGGAAGGTTAGAGTAAGAAAAGACAGGTCTGCTGCCATCGGTAGTGATCTCAGCCTACGATGATGAAAGGAAGTCCCTAAGTTGTTATGCATTCGATTGTTAAAAAAAAATGGCTTTCCCACTGTGTTTCTGTGACACTAAGTTTTAAATCTGCTCTACGGCTTCCATTTTCTTTTATTTTCTTTTTTATCCTAAGATTAAATCTGGGACTGTTTGGAAGCTTCCAAGCCAGGGAGTGATTCAGACCAGCTTTGGGAAATACAGGTGGAGATGGGCTTAGGAAGGTCCTTCCCGGTTCCTTTTACTCCATGAATAAATATGTCACGAAAAGAGGACTTTCATGAAAGACTCTGAGGGTCACAGTCACTAATTATGCCGACTGATTATCGAATCAAGGTGTTGGGCTCTTCTCCAGCATTGCTCGGCCGGGTCTAGGCATATTTCACATTTGCAAACGGCCAGCCGGATGGGCCAATTGAAAACTATTATTAATAACCCGGAGACATAAAATAGAGATGCTTTAGGGGGAGTTCAGATATGTGTACTGGGAAAAGAAAGGCCATTCTGCACATGAATAATGAGATCTTAGAGTTGGGCAAGAATGAGAGAAAAGTTTAGCAATTAATCACGTTGGTTATAATGAGGAGAGGAAATCAACGCGATAAAAGGATTTGTCTGAATGGATTATAGGCAAATTTAAAAGAAGGAGAAAAAAAGCAACAAAGGGCTTTGCTGGATTGGGATTTGGGCTCTTTCAAAATCCTCAATCACTCTCACAATCATTTCTGCATTTCCTCAGTAGCCACGTGAAACACAGCTGTCTCTTCATTGTCTGAGATTAACCACTAACTGCAAACATACATGAAATGAAGTATTGAGTATTTGTCTTCCAAAAATACACTTGAACGCTGTTTATTTCCCCGATAGGTCTGCTGTGATGCATTTAGGTGCCATGTTGCTAAATACATACTGTACTTTCATATCTGCACCGGTTCCTCTCCAACTGCCGTACTTGGGAAGCAGGTGTGGAGGACCCACAATTACAGATAGAGTTTTTCTCATCAACTGTTATAATTGTTTGCTTCTGGAAACAATTAGACTGACGGTATTATAGAGTGAGTGTTGTATTGCAGCCGGCAATCCTCTTTATGAGTTTTCCTAGCAAAATACCATGTTGACATATGCTGGGCCCACAGAGAAGATTCACTTATATGATGGTCTGACCTCCAAGGAAACGGGGCTCAGGAGAAATTTCCCCAGGACAGTGGCATTGCTAAGAGGAAGTCAGCCTGGAAGCAAGTGTTGTCCTGGCACGGGTTGCTTCTGATCAGGCTGGCACGGGGTGTGGGCACCATTCCCCCTCAGCTGCAGTGGCGGTGGTGGGGAGACCCTGAAGCTTTCTGGTGAATAGCACAGAGGGTGATGTATCACTCGTGACCTTTGTCCAGCCCAACAGGCTTTCACAGAGCTGGTGGCTTGCAAAGCCCCAGTAAGTAAAGTGCTTTGGGAAGGAGTCAGATGTGTTGATGTCTTTGCTTCACAGACCACGTCTCGTGACATTAGTGGCCAGTGGGCATGGCCTCACAGTACCCCCGTGTTGCTGCTGTTGAGTTGGGTGTTTAGTTTGTGTTCTGTAACTGAGGGTTCGCAAGTTAAGTGGTTTTCCCAAGGTCACTTAGTGATGATAAGTGACAAGTCCTGGTCTCACACTCAGGTCTGTCTGGCTCTAAACCTCAGACTCTTAACAGCTATAACATGTGGCTTCCTAGAGGAAATCTTAATAAGGACAAGAGATTTCTTATTCCCAGTGTTTTGTGTTTTGTTTTGTTTTGCCACAAAGGCCAATAAAAAGCACCAGAGAAATGGGTTCTACTCATTCATTTAATTGATTATTTCCTTCCTAGTAATCACTTTATTCATATTTATTCAGCATCTACAATGTTCCAGACACAATGGTAGGCATAAATCTATAGCAGTGCCTTCATGAAGCTTTCTAATGTAGGTGGATGGGAGGCATGAAATACACGTGTAAGCAAAAATATAGACAAAGCAGTTTTATTCAGTGAGAATTACTAACGAACCCAACGATGTAATAATTATTGACTTTGTTGTGGTTCTTATGATTGGGGTGGTTGAGAAAGGTTTTCTAAGGAGGTATCATCCAAGTTGAAGCCTGAATCTTGAGAAGGAACTAGTCTTGGAAAGAACTGGGGAAAGAACAAGGTCAAAGTCCCTGGTAAAGGAATGAGCTTAGTGTGTTTGAGGAACTTAAATAAAGCCAGGGTCCGGACTAATCCTTGACAGCTGCTCCTAAGGTCTTGGTGAGGAGCCTCCAATCACACAATCCATACATCCATGCCTCCAGCCAGCCAGCCAGGCACCCATCCGTCCAACCAATATTCATGCAAGCTTACTCTGCAATAAGCCCCGTTGGTAGCATTGGAGCCATAGAGATGGGTAAGACGTAATTCTTACCTTTAAGAAGTTCACATCCTATTAAGAGAGACAGAAATTAATATAAGCAATGTGAAAAGTGGGTTCACAATGTAATGTTCAGAGTACTGAGGGAGCCCTAGAGAGACAGTGATGAACTCTGCCAGGGGAATCAGGAAGGCTCTACTGATGAGGCGACATTCATGCTTTGGAGGAGAAGGAGTTTTTTCAGGTAGAAAAGGAGTAAGAAGAAACAGCATGCGCAAAGATGCAGAGGTGGGTGAGTCATGGCATGCATGGAGCGGGTCTAAGAGTGAACCGAGCAAGCCGGTGCAGTGCAGGGAGGTGAGGAAACCTTTGTATTCTAGGTCAGAGGTCATGAAATGAAAGTCACAGGTTACATTTGGCTTGCAGCTGTGCTATGTTCTGCCTGGACAGAGGTTTTCAAAAATGAATCAGTTTCCCCATTTTAAATGAAGAGATTCACACACAGAAATCCAGATTTCCAGCTTCTCTTGGAAAAATCAGAAAATTCAGCAACTCTGGGCCCACCTTGGGCTGACCGTCCAGTCAAAGCTGCTCTCTGAAGCTGGGGCACGTGTCTCCCAGCTTGCCCCAGTCATGCCCTCCCCATGGTAGTCCCCACATTGAAGCTGAGTATCAGTTTTCTTTTATCATCACGCTTGTACTGCTGTTTGTCTGAGAGTAAAGAGGAACGTAAAATATTTCCTTTCCTTATGTCTCTATTAAAAGAAGAAAAACAAAAGCTAGACTGAGAGGTCTGTCTCTTTCAAGAAAAGTGAGAGAGAAAACATATTTCTTTGTGGAAGTGAAGAATATTCCTTCATCTTTAATATGCAAACAAAGTATGTCAATGTGGGAAGGATACAGCTCTAGGTGGCATTATAGATACACACACACACACACACACACACACGCCGGTTTCTTTCCTTTATGTTACTCTTTGCTCCTGAAAGACATTTGAGTCTGTAACCCTTACTGCAGGAATCACAGAATCTTGGAAGAATTTTAAGCAGAGAAATGACATAGGTATTGTTGGAACAGTGATTTAGTAAATCACTCTGGTTGCTGATGGTGATGGTTTTACAGTTGGAGGGGAGGGTGCTGGACAAATCTAAAAATAGAAAGGCTGTTACAATTATCCAGTTGAGGAAAGATGTGAGTCTGAATGAAAATATGACAGCAGCAGGAATAGTTGACAGCAAGGGCAGGAGAAGAGATTGAGACAGAACCTCAGTTGAGACAGAGAAAGGGTGAATCACATGGCAGCTGTTTGTACCACTTCCCCTCCTCTCATTTCACCCCTAAGAAGAACGCAGGCCTTCAAGTTCAATATTGACCACAAACCTTCCTCTGGAGGCAGAGGTATCTGCAGCTCCTCAAAACCTACAATCTAACCTTGTAGTGAAACTGCTTTGTTGATAAAAATGATCCTTAGTGAAACAGATGTCACTGGTGCTGGTGCAGAAAGATGAGGAAAGGTAAAGAATTACAATGGAGTTGAAAACACTGTAAAACAAACAAAAAAAGGACCTAACAGCATAGCACAGCAAAGAAGCAAAACTGCTTTGAAGTTATATCTTTCTTGCACCTGATGGTGAAAGCCTGTGAAATTTCATGCTTCATTGAAAGAAGTGGAGCAAAATTTGTTAGAATAGCTCCTTCAACTCTCATCCTGAAAATACTTATGTATTTAATAAGATCAAGAATAACCTGAGGGCAGGTAGCTAGCCATATGTTTCCAATATTAATTTAATAACCTCTTACCTGTGTTTATAGTTTAATAAAATCAGTTTCCTATACATTCAGGATTGCCAAGTAAGATTGAACAGGTTGTGCACTGCTCAACTCTAGGACAACACTTCACATAGATCCCAATGTGAATGCTGCTCTCTGGATTTATGCCCTGTTCAACTTGTACAGCTGTACTAAGTGGCCCTGGTAGATTAGTTAATTCCAGTACCACACTGTTTTGACTGTTGTAGCTTTGTTGTATGTTTGAAATCAGGAAGTGTTTACTCCTCCAACTTGATTCTGTTCAATAGTATAACTTTTTAAAACCTGGGTTCAAATGTTAAACACTTATAGGCATGTGACCTTGGGCAAGATATTTAACTACCTTGAGCTTTATGTTCCTTATCTTTAAACCAGGTACAATTATGAAACCTAACTTCATCCTAGACTCTGGGGCCAGACTGCCTGGGTTTGAAGCTTTCTGCCACCTCCTGGTTGAGGGACTTTGACAAAATTCACTTAAACTCTCTGTGCCTTCATTTTATCATCCGTAAAATGGGATAGTAGTAGCACATACATCATAGACTTGTGAGGATTAAATGAGTCAATATATGTAAATTGCTTAGAACAGAGTGCTGCACATAGAAGGTGTTCAATAAGGGCCAGCTCTTACTATGGTAAACACTTGGTGCAATGTCTGGTATACATTAATAGCTCAATAAAGATTATTATTTTAACTCAGCAAAGTATTGCTTGTTTTGTGGGTTTAAGATGTTATATCTCCCCCAGAACTTGCCCCCTGCTCTGTAGGGCCTGGAGAAGATCCCAGGGCCTGAGACATAGCAGGTGTTCAGTTATTGATAGTTGGATGACTGCTATATGCTACATAAACGTTGCCAATTGGGTTTTGAAATGACTAGAATGAAGTAATCCCAGTTCAAGTAATTGAAGCAGGAGATCGTAAAATTTTTCCTTTGCTAGAGGAATGGTAGTAGCGTCCTACTCTGTACAGATAAATTTATTTTTATACTTCAAAATTTTATTTTTGATTGATTAAATAGTTTGCCTTTTTATACTTTATAATTTATTTATTGCCATTTTATGCATCTTTAAAGAGCAATAGTCTCTTTAAAGAGCAGTTTTAGATTCACGGCCAAATAGAATAGGTACAGAGATTTCCCATATTCCCCTTTCTCCGTACATGCATAGCCTCCTCCATTGTCAACATCCCCCCACCAGAGAGGTACATTTGTTACCATTGATGAACCTACATTAACACATCATTATCACCAAAGTCCATAGTTTACACTGGCTTCCCCTCATGGTGTTGTACATACTATGGGTTTGGACAAATTTCTAATGACATGCATCAAACATTATAATTTTATATAATGTATTTTCACTGCCTAAAATCCTCTGTGCACTGCCTAGTCATCCCTCTCCCCCAACCCTTGGCAACCACTGACCTTTTTTACCGTCTTCATAGTTTTGCCTTTTCCAGAATGTTGTACAGTATGTAGCCTTTTCACATTGGTTTCTTTCACTTAATACTATGCATTTAAAGTTCCTCCATGTCTTTTCATGGCTTGATAGCTCTTTTCTTTTGAGCTCTGAAGAATATCGCATTGTCTGAAGGTACCACAGTTTATATATTCGTTCACCTACTGAAGGACATCTTGGTTGCATCCAAGTTTTGGCATTTACGAGGAAAGCTGCTCTGAAGATCTGTGTGCAGATATTTGTGTGGACATACATTTTCAGCTCCATTGGGTAAATAAATACAAGGAGCACAATTGCTGGATCATATGGTAAGAGGATGTTTAGTTCTGTAAGAAAGTGCCAAACCATCTTCCAGAGAGGCTGTACCACTTTGCATTCCCACTAGCAGTGAGGGCAAGGTTTTGTTGTTCCACATCCTCGTCAGCATTTGGTGTTGTCAGTGTTCCAGATTTTAGCCATTCTAACAGGCGTGTAGTGGTATCTCTTTGTTATTTTAAGTTGCCTTTCCCTGATGACATACGATGTGGAGCATCCTTTGTAATTTATTTTTACGTCTGTCCATTACATTCTGGTCATATGTCATGGGATTCCTGTCTCCTTTCCTTTTCCTTTCCTCAGGTGCCTAATTGAGGGGGAATCTCAGACTCCTCAGCCTTTCTTCCTAGACGCTAACATGGAGATTGTCTGGCTGCAGGTGTCTATTCAGGTGGAGGTCGAGGAGAAGTAAAACCACGGGAAGTCGAGGACCGAACCTGTCTTGTTCTCTGTTGAGTGTCCAGCCCCTATTACGCTGTCAGGAACATTGAAGAATCACAGCAAATGTTTACTGTATTGGCTCCCCAGTTGGGATCTTGAAAGCAAGGTAGCTTCTGTTCTACCAACCACATAGACACTGAGGACAGGTGCTAGAGGAGAGAGGGCCCCAGTCAGCCTGCGCTGACAATAGGGGCCGTGTGCTTGTAACAGGCCTGTTATAGAAGTTGGAGTGACTGGTCAGCTGAGACGTGGAAGTGAGGGTCTGGTGGCTGAGGAGGGGAGGGAGGGAAAACTTCCTTCGCACAGGAAACAGCCATGGGGCCAAAGAGCGATTAGTACCAGGGACTGATAACCCCAGGAGATAGAAGATGGGCGTTTCCTTCCTTTATAAATAGGAAAACTGAGGCTGAGGTTCGGAAAGCTGCCGAAGGTGGCATTGTAAATGGCAGAGACTTGAACTCCATTCTGGGCAATTGTATTCGTCTGCTTGGGCTGCCCTAACGAAGTACCACACACTGTGGAGCCTTAAAGAACAGAAACATATTTTCTTACAGTATTGGAGGTTGGAAGTCCAAGACAGGATCAGCTTCTCTCCCTTGGCTTGCGGACGGTCGCCTTCTAGCTGTGTCCTCACATGGTTGTTCCTTGGTCTGTGTGCGTCTGTGTGTTTCTCTGTGTCCTACTCTCCTCTTACAAATACATCGGTCATACTGGATTAGGACCCACCCTAATGACCCCACTGTAACTTAATTATTTCTTTAAAGTCTCTGTATCCCAATACAGTTATATTCTGATAACTGGGGACTAAGGCTTCAACCTATGAATTTTTTGTGGAGGGACACAATTCAGCCCATAGCAGTGACCCTACCGAAAAAGAGGGCTCAGGATAGTCTAAGGAAGTGGGCTGTAGGCGTGGTGCTGAGTCGGAGGCAAGGGAGATGAACTACAGAACCTCCCTGATGGGGGGCTTCGAACAGGAGTGTGTGCAGATGGTCAAAGCCAAGCCAGACGGGGCAAGGGGGGTTGCAGCTTGCCAGGGTGATTGGATGCATGCGGAGTGGTCTCCAAACCAGATACCAGAGTCAGAGAGAGCCAGGTCAAAGCCAGGTGAGGTTAGGGTCCTGGGGACACCAGGGCCTGGTCAGGATCCGTCCAGTGGGTTTCCTGCAGCCGCATCTTGCTCAGCAGATCATCACTGTGCATCGTTCCATAGCTACCATCTAACTCAGATGGCCCTGCACCGGCCCTGTTCAACAGGACTTTCTGCCATGATGGAGATGTTCTCTGCCTGTGTGTGCTTGAACATGGTGGCCACCAGTCACATGTGGCTGTTGAGCACTTGAAATGTGTCTAGTGCATGTGACTGAGACTTTTTTTTAATTAATTATTTTATTTATTTATTTATTTATTTTTTGGCTGTGTTGGGTCTTCGTTTCTGTGGGAGGGCTTTCTCTAGTTGTGGCGAGCGGGGGCCACTCTTCATCGCGGTGCGCGGGCCTCTCACTGTCGCGGCCTCTCTTGTTGCGGAGCACAGGCTCCAGACGCGCAGGCTCAGTAGTTGTGGCTCACGGGCCCAGTTGCTCCGCGGCATGTGGGATCCTCCCAGACCAGGGCTCGAACCCGTGTCCCCTGCATTGGCAGGCAGATTCTCAACCACTGCGCCACCAGGGAAGCCCCTGAGACTTTTAATTTAACTTAATTTTAATAAATTTAAATTTTTATTTAATTTTAACAAATTTAAATTTTATTTAATTTTTTTTTTTGGCCACGCCGCGTGGCTTGTGGCATCTTAGTTCCCTGACCAGGGATTGAACCCGGGCCCTTGACCGTGAGAGCACCGAGTCCTAACCACTGGACTGCCAGGGGATTCCCTAAATTTAAATTTTAAAATGTCACGTGTGGCTAGTGGCTACCATATTGGATACCTCAGACCTGGACAGTGCAGCCTTGATCTAAGCTGATTGGTAGATCATGCAGGAAGGAGTGGGGATCTCCATGAACCAGGCCTGGGGTGGGTCCCACTGAGAAATGCGTGTGTTGCATGGAGCCGTTTGTCCACATCCACTTGACACGGAGACTGAGCCAAGAGGCCGAAGGGAACCAGCTCTTGGTTCTTGGGCTGCTCTCCAGTATCTTAAAGGGCAGAGTTTACATATTGATTCAGTAAATATTTCTTAAATGCCTACTCTGTGCCTCTGTTCTGGCATCACTGCTGTGCTGCACTGGCATAATAGTTATTACCTAATTATACTGTTTACTGAGTGGTTGCCATGTGCCAGCTACACACACTTTATATGTATTAATTTCATCCTCACAGCGATCCTCTGAGGCAGCTACAATCTTTCTCACTTTACAGTCAAGGAGAGTGGAGTTCAGAGAGGTTGACTGACTTGCCCAGGTCATTGGAAGAGGCAGGATTGCAACCCAGGTCGGTCTGACTCCAGAGTCCACACGCATAATCACCGTCCTCTTTTGGAAGATCCCACTGGAGAGGGGTTGCAGGTGAAGGGCGTGGGCTGGGGAGTTCCACGAAGAGTGAAAGAAGAAGGAGCACGTCTGCTTGGCTTTAGAGACGCTGTCACTCGCAAGACCACCTCCTGTGAGGAAGGCATCTGCCGAGAGATTTAACTCAAGCAAAAGCTGGGGCGAAAGCCGATGGTGAACGTGCCGAACCAGGAAGGGCGGGGCGTCCAGACACGGTGATAGGACTCGAGTCTGTAGGGTCCTGAAATGCGTGGTGGGAAAGGAACAGACACCCAGGTGCCCAGGAGGCAGAGAGGATGTGGGAAGTTGAAGAGCTCGTCTCATCGACCTGCTTCTCATCACTTCCTGCACCCTTGCCCCTCTGGCAGCTTCACCTGATCCATCTTAGAGCAGCAGCAATCTCGGGTAGCAGGCTGCCTAGTAAGAAGCCTGCTCTATCCTCAGGCAAGGTCCTCTGAGGCCCAGGAGTTACGGTAGGAGACTCCAGGTTTATAGGAGAAACTTGCCTTTGGGGACGTTGCAACCTCTTGTGAATCTCCGAGGCTGTTTTGCTTTCTGCTCAGCTGCTTCTGCAGGATGGAAGACAGCCCAGGCAACAGGAAATGCCACCTGATGGCCACCTCCCAGGTCTCCTCCTGGCAGGCTTCAACCAATTGTGAGAATGGACTTGAAAGGGTAAACCCAGCCCAGGCCCTCAGGGGTCCAGAGCAGACATTTTCCTGCCACCTCTAGGCAAACCTTTGAGTGTCACATTATTCATGCATTTGCCAAATATCTACCAAGTACCAGGCACTGTGGTGGGTGCTGGAATACGAGCACCGACAGGACAGACACTGTCTAGGTCAAGTATCGGAAGGATGAGAATTTGTCAGAGGAGGGGGTGTGGCTGGGGGAGGGACATGGGTCTTGCAGGAAGAGGAAAGGAACACGTTCAGAGCTCTGAAGGGTGCGTATGGGAGACAGAAAGAAAGTCTTTGTGCCTGGATCTTAAAAGCCAGGAGGGAGGGGCTGCAAGTGTGGCTGCAGAGGGATGGAGAAGATCAGACAGCGAAGGGCTTCCTAAGCCGTGGGATGTAGACAGGTTGTATTTTATGTTGAAGGCAGTGACAAGCCACTGAAGATTTCTAAGCAAGGGAGTGACTTGTTCAGATTTGAGTGTTTGGAGACATTGCTTTAGCTGTGTGGGATTGGAGATGGATGAGATAGGGCAAGAAAGGATTCAGAAAGAGCAGTTAGAAAACTAGGCTAGGTAATGGCCTGGATTGCATTAGGGCAGCAGGAGCAGGGATGGAAAGAAGTGGATGAAGTCAGGAAATAGGAGGCAGATTCTAAAGGACTCGTGAAGGAGAGCACAGATTCCAGGCTGACTGCTGGCTTGGGCAACGGGCTGGAAGGTGGTCCCAGGCAGTGATGCAGGGAACGCAGAAGGATGAGCAGGTGTGTGGGGGAAGATGATGAATTCTGTTGGGGACGTGTTGGGACATCGAAGGGAGGTGCCCACGGGCAGTCAGACCCTGAGCCCAGCAGTTGATCTGGACTGGAGATGATTTGCAGAGCTGCAAGAGGAGGGGAGGGTGAGAAAGGGCGTATTCGTCCCTAGTGTAGTATAGACACATTCATCAAACTCTTTACTATTCATAATACACCCCCATTTTACAGGTGAGGAAGCAGAGGCACAGCAAGGCTAAGGATCGTACACGGCTTCGTATCCAAGCTGAGATTTGAACCACACCCTGTGTGTGTGTGTGGTGTGTGGTGTGTGTGTGTGTGTGTTTTCACCAAGAGGCAATCCTGTCATCACTCTTCCCTCTTCCAGCCAGTGCTTGAAAATATCACAGTTGCCTTTGCCAACTTGGCTTCCTTCTATGGGACATCTAGCGTTGCCTGCCCCTAGAAAGGGATGGCACATTGATACCAGTAACTTGGTACGCAAATTGGTGCTAGTGGATGGATTGGAAAACGAAGGGAGAATAATGTAACCGTGACTGGTGAATGCTAGATGTAGCAAGTTCTTTTTTGCACCCTGCCACATGGCCAGCTACCGTGGCCATGAATGTGGATCTTGGTGAAATCACTTTTCGACTGAAGAACAGGAGATCAGAAAATAATTCCACTCGGCGCTGTGTGTGCATGAACTTGCCGCGGAAGTATTTGAGGTAAGAGTAACCTTGCGAAAGGCCCCCTTCTGGTCCTGCCAGCTCTCTCCTTCACCCAGAAAAATGCTTAGACATAAAAGAAGAGAAATACCTTAAGGGGAAGAGATGGAAGAGGGGGAAGAAATAAATGGTGGCAATGGGTAGCACAGCCACGTCTGCAGCACACTTGGCCGTTGGAGCGTGGCAGGGTGGGGATCATGTGAAACATTTTGTGGAAGTGGAGAGCAAGGCCACAGCCACTGGGCTTCCAGAGGCTGCCGTCACCTTATTAAAAGTTACGTTTTGATCCTTGAAAGCAGACTCTCGTGTGTGTGTGTGTGTGTGTGTGTGTGTGTGTGTGTGTGTATGTGTGTGTGTAAAGGAAACGAATCCTGGCGTGAAGTTCTGTTCCACTGAATTTATTCTGAAAGATGCTCCTATTCAGTGGGCCAAGGCGTCATGGGAATCCAGCAGTGCCGCTGAGAAGGCATTTCTAAGGGATTCTGGTTGCCCTTGACATTGTTAGAGCTGGGACTGAAAATGCTGATTCCCTGAAATAAGGGCCAACTCAGATGGGGTTTAGAGCTGGGATTAGCGCACATGGGCCAGATTCTAAATCAGATCCAAAGATGAGAGGGGCTATCATTGTTTTGATGGGAGATTCAGTGGGTGTTGATTCCACCCTTCTGCGGTAGGATTCAGGACTGGAACATCTGCCTCGAAGGGCTGTGACGATCTTCAAGTCCCTTTTAGACCCTGCCTTGGCTCTTGGCTTCTCTGCATCTCAGTGAATTTTCTCTGACTTGTTCAGAGGGAACACCCTCATTGGTTTAACTACGTACCATTGCACCCTAGTGGGTGGAATCCTCTATAGCAAGCCTCCTGGTAATTGTTGGCCAACCCGTGGATGTATCTTTAAGTGGGGTGCCCATTCTGGTCTGATCAGTGACCGACTCAGACAAAGCATGTTATTTTACTGAGCGCACCGTACTGGGAGGGGGAGTTGGATGTGACTGAACCATGGCTGACTGGCCCAGGGCACACTCTCTTGTCGTGGGAGAAGGCTTGGCTCAGAGTTACCAGACTGGTTAATGGTTGGTGTGTTCATCGGCCCCTGTGGTTAGAGAATGGGACCAGAAGAGCACATGCGTTCAGTAGCAAGTCAAGAATCCCAGGATAATGCAAAGACCCTCCCAGGCTTGTCTAGTCTATTCTATCAGGGATGTGGGAATATCTCTGGACTTGGGTCAAAGGGCAAGGTTCAAAAATAGGCACCACCACTTAGAAGCTGTGTGCTCTTGGGAAGCTCAGTTAAGCAGTCAGAGCCTCAGTCTCTTGTACTGTGAGCTGGATGGACAACAATGGCCCCCCCACCCAGGGTTGTGAGGATGAGGTGAGATGACGGTGCCTGCCCTCGCTCCTGGCACCCAGGAGGCACGTAATGACGTTAGTTTCCCTACCGTGAAGGTCACTTACAAGTGACCTTTCAGTGTAGAATGAATTGTAGCAAGAGTGTGTCCACCCAAGGGCATAACATGTGTAAAGATTTTAGTAATTGTGGTCAAAAGAGCTTGGCAGACTGTGGCCAAACTTTGGGTCAGTATCCAGAGAGGAGAGATATAGATGGTAGTAGTGGTGACAGTTCTGTCTGCCTCTCTGTCTTTCCCGCTCACTCATTCACTCGCTATTTTATTTAACCCACCTCTCCCTATATCATCTATTTATTATTCCACCCACCAGTCATCTATGTCCACATGCATCATTTTTTAATTGAGAAATATTTATTGAATGCCTGTTATGTGCCAGGCACTGGGAATCCAGTGACGAAGAAAACGAGCCCCCTGACTTCATAGAGCTTACATTTTGGGTGTAAAGATGGTGCAAAAGACGATACGTAAAAGTAAACTCACCGCGGATAGTGACAGCGTAATGAGCTGCTGCCTGCATTGCTTCATTTATCCTCACAGCAGCTCTTATGGGTCTTATCATCCCATTTTAAAGATAAGGAAAGTAAGGCTCTGGGAGGGGCATCAATTTCACCAGGTGGCCACAGCCAGTCTGGGGCAGAGCCTCCTGACTCCAAATCCTGCATTCTTTGGAATTCCCCATAATGTAACTTCCTGGGTGAAGGAGGAAATATAACTGACAGAAAAGAAAGAGGTTTTCAAAATAAGAGTTTGTAAATCAACCTTAAGAAGTGCCGTGAATGGCAAAGGGGAAAAAAAAATAGCTCACTCAGTTACTTTTATTTTCATTTCTGGTTTTAAATTCCCATAGCACACTTTCTCTGAGTGGTTCAGGGTACTTCACCTTCTTGTAATGCCAGGCAAATATTTATCCTTACGGATAATGCGATGCCACGGTTAAGTGTGCCGTCTTATTCTGGTTTGACGTTAGCCCGGCGTTCTTGATGACTCTCCTTCTTTCTTGTTGGTTTAGTCCAGGGGCCACAAGGCAAGTGCCCAGTGGGACCGGACAGGTGTCAGAATAAGTGAAGGGGGCCTGGTGGGGATGCTGGTGGGCCCGAGCGTGATCCACCCTCCCAGGGGGCGGCCACCACTCAACTCCATCCAATTCCCATGGAGGCGGGAGGTGGAGGGTTTGCGGGTGCTCAATATTGTCAGTGCTTCTAGTTTAAGAGAAACACAAATGAAACGTTTATGCGTAGTATATTGAACTTAAATTTTAATTCAGTTTCAACAAAAGGAAACAAAACCCATATTGTGGGCTAAACCAAAGAAACACGCTTGCCGGCCAGGCCATTTTACGTCATAGTCTGAGATTTTTTGATCTCTGAATAACAACATGCTGGTGATGGGACAATGATGGCTGCTTTGCTCAAAGCGCCTCCTGTGTGCTCAAGTACTTAGCAATGCCTGGCACGTTGCAAATGCTCAATAAACGCTTCTCCATGAAAACGGGAACTCAGAGAGGTTAAGTCACACACCCAGTGTTGCACAGCGAGTAAGTGACAAAGCTTCCACTCAGACGCATGTTGGCTTGTCCTTTTCAGTTTCTTATGGCACTCAGGCAGATTTGTTCCTTCACCATGTGCTGTGTCCCTGGTGCTGTTCTTAGTAGTGGGTACATGGACAAATAGAAGCATATCTGTGTCGCTGTGGAGCTCACAGTGGAGATTAGAAATTTAAAGCTTCCGTAGCACAGGGAGGTCAGCTCGGTGCTTTGTGACCACCTAGAGGGGTGGGGGAGGGAGGGAGGGAGGGAGGGAGACGCAGGAGGGGGGAGATATGGGGACGTATGTATATGTATAACTGATTCACTTTGTTGTAAGGCAGAAACTGGCGCACCATTGTAAAGCAATTATACTTCAATAAAGATGTTTTTTTTAAAAAAAAAAAAGAAATTTAAAGCTTAAGGCCCAACCTTCCCATTTTATAAGGGAGGGAGCAGAGGCCCAGGAGATGAAAGATCTAGGCCCATGTCATGTATGGGGGGGTGGAGCTGGGTGCAGAACTAGGTTTTTGAAGCCTGTGCTTTTTCTAATACCCCAAACTTGTGGCTTTCCTGTCTTTTTTCACCCATGCACGTTTCAGTCAACAGAGATGAAATCATACAATACATATACATATACATACACACATATATATACATATATGTGTATATACACACGTGTGTGTGTGTGTGTGTGTGTAATTTTCCTAAGGATCATACCCTTCCAGTGTCATTTATTTTTCTTTTAGAATCGTCACAGCGCTGCTATGTGCATGAAAGGGGACTGTGTCCCCGGGGGAAATCAGACTGATCCCAAGGCCCTAGGAGGGCAGCTGTGTTACCTCTCTCTCTGTTTCTCTTGTTTCTGAACAAACACAGTAATCAGAAGACCAACTCCTGGGTGATAGGAATTCAGGGCAGGGGATCCCACAGGGCGTGAGCAGGCCAGCAGCTGACAAGCCAGAATATTGCTTGAGGGAGCAGATTGGACATTTTGCAGACCAGATGTAGTGTGGAACAGGGCCTGCCCTGCAAGGGATTTGATTTGTTTAGCTCAGAGGGTTTTAAGACTACTTTGAATCCATGGCTAATGTTTTAAAATTGGGAGATTTCACATAAAAATCTGGGTGTCTGGCTTCTTAAACAAAAAGGGAGCAACGAAGAACCATTTGATCCCCATCCTTGCCCAGTCATAGTCTGCTGGCGTTGAGTGGTGGCAGTCCCTTTAGACAGTTAGGTGCCCTTTATTTTGCCACAGTCCCCACCACTCCCTATCGCTGATTTCTGGCCCATTTCATTTACTGATGTGATCTTTCTGGCTCCTGTAGGCATTTGAATTTGTGATCCCAGGTTCAAATCTATGTTGGGCCAGAACACAAAAGGGGCATTCCTTCTCACCCGGTGTCCTTGTGGATTGGCAGCAAGAATCAGAGCGCTACCTCTTCCCAAGCAGGAGATAACTCCCAGGGGCAAAGTGAGTCCTGCTGGGATCTTCCCGCTTCAAGACTCATTTCCTTTTTACCTGCATCTGGTGTAAGGGGTGTGTGTGTGTGTGTGTCTGTGTGTCTCTGTATGGGTTTGAGTGCATGTGTGTGTATGTGTGTGTACACACCTGCATTTATTCTGTGTGTGCACACGTGTACACATGTCATGCAGCTTTGATCCTTCTCATGTCTGTTTCAGTCTTTCAGCTTCCTCCGCAGTCATCTCCGCAGTCTTCAGCCCTGGCTCTCAGGCTTGACGACACGACCTTTTGCTATTTGATGCAGGGAGGACTGGGCATCTTCTGGCTTATGGCAGGCCCCTTTAGTGGCTGGTGATCTTGGCATTTTACCCATTGTTTGCCTCTCACAATCATTTTCCATTTGTGATGCTCTGAAATCTATAGCAGTCTCCTTGAATGTGTGCGTTCAGCAGGTGGTACCACTCAAAGCTTTATCCCTCCATTCCGCTGTCACTGCCCTCCTATGGAAAGGATTTGAAAAGGAAACCTTGACTTTGATTGATTTTTAAATAAGCACATATTTAACTGTTGATGCTTGAAGTGCAGGCTGGATTATATTCTTACAACAAGCAAACAGTATTCTAATTGATTTCCACTCCTAGATCAAGAAAGGGGCCATCTGTGGTAATTCCTCACCAGCCTGGGGACAAACCTGATATTTACAAGGTTGTTGACAACTATTGGGGGTGGGTGGGGGGAGAAGATGGCAAAGGCAGTCACAGGTGGAAGTTTTTCTCCTCTCCTCAGTCCTTCCCATGCAGACTCTGTCCTGCCCCTGCTTCTCCCTTCTAGTCTAGTTCCATTGCCATATTTTTGTGGTCACTCCAAGGTTTTTTTTTTTTTTTGTGCCTCACTTCTAAATGTAAAACGCAGACAAGGAAGTACTGTTTGATTGTTAACCTAGTGGATTTTCCAGTAAAGATGATGGGACAGAGTGTTGACCATTAAAATGAAACTTAGAAATTTCAGGATTCATAGTTGCCTCCCACCCGGTGGATAGCCTTCTCTGCTTTTACTAGAGATGTCTGGAATCTAAAGTGGTTTTCCTGAGAGATGAGTAAAAGCCTTTGCTCCTCCATCAGGGCTTCCTAGAGTGTGAGAAAGAAAACGTATACTTGTTTCGCTCGCGTAATGATGGCCTTGAAGGTGATAAGTGAATAGCTAACATTTATTGATCGCTCCTTACATCCCGACATTGTGCTGTGTGCTTTCCATGATCATCTCCTGTAATCCTCACAACTGTCTAGGGGGTTGATTCTATTATCATCCCTAGTTTACAGATCAAGAGACCAGGGCACAGAGAGGTTAGGTAACCTCTCTCAGGCCACACAGTGTGGATGGTGGTGTTTGGATTTGAGCTCCGCCTATTCTCTTAAGTGGAACACATTGCTGTACTGTAGCCTATGTTGATACATTTCATCTGGCTGTGTGTTTCCTGATACTTTTCTCTCCATTAGTTGAAGATCAGTGGAGGCTAAGTGTTGCAATTTATGGAGCATAGTTAGTTTGCCAGACATTTCGGATCAGCCCCATAAGATGATATTAACAATAGAAGTGAAAATTCAGTGCTTTTGGTGTACCGGGGATGGTGCTAGGTGCTTTAAATGCATTTTCATGTTGGCCCTCACAGTGACTTTGAGAGCTGGGTATGGAAGTCACTGACCATGATCCTATAGCCAGAATTTGAACCAGCATGGATAGGGTTGGGATTGAACTTGTGGAGCCTGTCTGCAGAATCTACTGTACAGCCCATGATGTTGCAGCTTCCTTCTCTGCTCTCCCCCCATTTAGTGCCCTCTGCTCCAGCCCCAGGATGGTTCCTCGCTGTTGGTTTAGCATGCAAAGTGACTTCCTACCTCAGGACCTTTGCACGTCCTCTGCTCTCCTCTTGGTACACCTTTCCTCCTCTTCTCCGCTTGGCAAACTATGCTTTAGCACCTGGTTCAGATGTCACCCCCAAAAGCTTTCCTCATGTTCTAGGGGAAAAAACTAGTTGCTTCTTCCTCCTTCCTCCCAGGGAAGCCCAGTGTCTTTAGACTCTCTTACTAGCCTCCTTACATGGTGTTGTCATAATTTATGTACCCAATGCAGTTGTAAATTCTTGGAGGCGGAGATTATGAGGTATGTATCTCACTAGAATATGCAGTTTATGTTTATCACTGTCTCCCCAGCACCTGCTCCAATGTCCGGTACATAGTAGGTACTAAATAAATATTTGTTGAGTGAGTAAATGAGTCCTTCTCTTGCTGGCGCCCAGCCTGGAGGACGGTAACAGTCATATTGAGTACTTATGCTAGGTTGCTTGTATTAGGGCTTTCCAAATAAACAGAACCAAAAGGATATTTATAGATGCATATAAGGGGAGATTTATAATAAGAACTGGCTCATGTGTGTCAGCTGAAAAAAATGCACAACTTAAAAGCTGAGAGTTATGTTTTATTTAGCAGACAAAACTGAGGACTTAAGCGTGGGACACAGCATCTCAGAGAGCTCTGAGAGACGACTCTGAAGAGACAAGGGCGGTGGAGGAGGGGGGGACCCAGGATATGTAGGAGTTTTTGCAACAAAGACCAGGTAGTTGGAACATCAAAAGACTACTGTTAATTAAAGAAAACCAGATATCTCAAGTTAAGGAATTTAGAGCTTTGCTATGTATGGGAAGATGCAAAGTCTGGGCTGATTGAAATCATTCATTTGATAAGCACTTCAGCTATCTGGGGCCAGTATCCTATGCTTTTCATCCTGAGTCTCCTCAGGGTGTACTGTCAGGGTGCCTGTAATGTGATGGCTTGATGGCTGCATCATCCTTTGTTTACTCATATGGCAGGTGGCATTTTTAGTTCACATGTGGTTATGGAGACCAGGAAGTCCCAGGATCTGCCATCTGCTAGGTGGAGAACCAAGAAAGCAGGTGGTATAATTCAGGCTGAGTCTGAAGGCCCTGAAACCAGGAGCTCCGATGTCTCAGGGCAGGAGAAGACGGATGTCCCAGCTCAAGAAGAAAGAGAGAATTCGCCCTTCCTCTAACCTTCTTATTCTCTTCAGGCCATCAACTGATTGCATGATGCCCGTCCACTTTGATGAGGGTGGGTCTTCTTTACTCAAGCTCTGATTCAGTCTGTTCCAGAAACAGATATACCCAGAAATAATGTATTACCAGCTGTCTGGACCTTCCTTTGCCCAGGCGAGTTGGCACATGAAATTAACCATCACAGTACTCAGTACATTTTTAATGATGGTTTCTCATCATTTTGCTCCCTCTCCCACCTCTTTGTTATCTTCTGGCTTCAAATAGGATATAGTGGAAGATGGAATGATGTTTCTAGCCTGGGAGTTGATAAGCTTTTTCTGTAAAGGGACAGATAGTAAGTATTCTAGGCTTTGCAGGCTGTGTAGTCTCTGTCACAACTACTCAACTCTGCTGTTGTAGCGTGAAATGAAACTCTGTTGACAAAACACGGCAGCAGGCTAGATGTGGCACATGGGCTGTAGCTTGCTGATCCCTGTTCTAGAGTATTCTTATCATGACAAATACTGCAAGATGGTAGTTGGGTTTCTCTTATCACAGTCAAGATTAGCTTAGGTGCCCTAAGCCACTATCTTAAACTAGACCTTGAAGAAAAGATTATCTGCTCAATGTCATATACATATCACTTTGAATACAGCACTGCTAGCCCATTTAGGTATCATCTTACCAGAGGTTATAGTGCAAAGGACCTAGGCTTTGGAGTCAACTGTTTTGGTCTGAATTCTGCATTTGAGCTGCGTGATCCTGGGTGAGTTACTGAGCCTCTCTGATCCTTACTTTTGTCATCTCTATTACTTAGATCATCATACTTACCTTGTAGGGTTTTAATGGGTGGAAAATATTTAGTGTGTTTCAGGCACATAATAGAGATTGAGCAAATACTAGTTACTTTGTCTTCTTGCAGACTTTTATCCAAAAGCTCAACCTTTTAATAGAAACGTGGAAATGTAAACTGTGAAAGTCAGTGGAACCCGGGGAGGTCCAGTGTCTTTGGAATTCTAGAAAGAGTCTTTGAAAAGTGAGAGACATTTCAGTCTGAGGAATTCATCGTTTCTAAGTGTCTCACCATTCTTTTGGAGAGAGAGTGAGAAAAATTTGACATTTCAGTTTCACACCTGCAATGTTACAAGTCTAATGTAAGCCTGGGAATCAAAGGTGGCTATGACGTCAGGGGACAGGGAAACGGAGGTGGCAGGTAAACAGTTGGCAGACCCAGGGCAGAGATGCTGTGCTCAGCTCCTCAAGGCAGGTAGATCTGATACCTACAAGATACCAAAGAGACCCTTATGAAACTTCGGGGACCAGAAGGAGTAAGAATTGAGACTCTCCATCGGGAAAAAGAAGAGGCTGGATATCTATACACGCCACATACCAGAAGTTTATACATTGTACGACTTGCATGTGGTGTAGGGCAACTAAATGTCACACAGAGAACTGTCAGTTTCCGCATCTGCCCACATTTCCCCAGTTCTGTTCCCATACAGGATCTCTGCAAACGTTCAAAAATGTCTCTATTTGGTCCAAGCTGCCTTCCACACTCCTTAGCTGCAATATCTTCATGTTTTTTATCACTGAGCTTTGGTGATCTTTTACATGTTACCACCATGACCTGACCCCTCCCCAAGGTAGAAAGAAACGCTCCTTCTGGTCCAGGCCCATAGCATTTTGTTTATAATACCCCAGAACACTTAAAACATGGAATTGACCTTGGTTGTGAATTTGTCTCCCTAACAGATTGAAAGCTCCTTGAAGACAGGGGCCATATCTTATTAATAATCCTCTTAGTTTGAGGACTTAGCATGGTAGTGGGCACTTAATAAAAGCCTGATACATATTGCTGAATTTGAAAATAGGAACTTATTTATAAACCTGGAGATATTTGCAAGTTGACATACTGAAAATGTCTTGGAAATACTGGCAGTCTGGAAAAAAAGTTTCGTGTTGACTTCAAAGTTGAGTGGCCCAGCCTTTTAAACCAGCCCTGCTAATAAGTCTTTGATGAATCTCAGAGCATCCTAGTGACCAAAAAAAATTACTCAAAGAACCTGTTGTGATTGTTTTTATCGCTGGGAGCACTGTCATTCCAAAAATCAGTCTTGTAGGGCTTTTTTTTGTGGGAGCCCTAGGGAAGGGAGCCGCTCTTCAAGGAACACCCCAGGATCTGAAGATTTTGACACTGTGGACTAGTTATGGTCATTATGTAGATAAGGAGGAGGTTTGATCCAGGATGATTGGAGGGCAAGGTGAGCGGGTTAAAGGACTCACTTTGGGAAGTGATTAATGCTCGTTGTGTGAGCTCTTAAATTAGAATGAACAGCCCCAACGAGAGCCCTCTGGATAGCTTCTCAGCTTGGGAGTTAGCCAGGATCCACCGGCTGTCCCCTGTGCACCAGGCACTCACTCAGTCGGTTCAAGACCTTCGGAGATAAGCTCTACAAATATTTTCATTTCACAGTTGGGAAAGTCAAGGTTCAAAAGATTAAGCAACTCTCCCAAAGACTTAGAGCTAGAGCATTAGAAGGACTAAGATTCAAACTCAGGTCTCCCACTCTCAAGATACAGTCTCTTCCCTTGCTGTGGCCATGATGGTTTTGACCATGAACTCTAAAGCCAAACTTCCAGACTGGGTTTCACTTCCAGCTCTGTTGCTTATGAGCTGTGTGACCTTGGACAAGTGACTTACCCTCTCTGTGCCTCTATTTCCTCATCTGTAAAGCGAGGATAATGATAGCCTCCTACCTCATTGTGAGGATTAAATGATGTAATACGTGTAAAGTGCCAAGAATGGTGTCAGACAGACAGCCAGCACCACACAAGCATTTGTTATTATTACAGAAGTCTACCTCTTCCACACACACAATACCTACTTGATCTCTTTGTTGTGTAGCTTTGCATTCATCTTCCTGATGGGCCAGTTGGCTGACAGCAGAGTCTGTTTGCATATCGCAATGTACTTTTCACCCACCATCCCTTTCTCGGGTAACACTGAATTTCCAGGGACACGGAAACCTTTGCTGCATAATGCCCCAGCTTGTAGCTTAAAATCTGGTGATGTTATTATTTTCTTCTGCAAGATTATGCATCCCAGGGATCTCTCTTTTAGCACTGATGAAATAGGATGTTACTTATGCAGGGGCCTTGGTGGCTAAGCTGCTGTTGCACCCACCATGTTTACATGTAGATTGCGAACTGGCAGATTGATCCATTAAGGGTTCCAGAAGCAGAAGCGCATTTCATTCTGTTATTCTGTGAAGACCTCGGTCACGCTGTCTGTTTGATACACTGGAGGATTGTTTTGCTATGAGCCCCCAGCTCGCGGGACGTCAGTACAGAAGATTCTAGAGAATGGATCTGGACAATGAGTGCGACCGGCATGTGTCTGCAGGATGAGCAGCTGCTGCCTGCCTCTTGCCCGCCCATAAAAGAACGCAGCACATCACTGCAGAGTGTTCTGTGGCTGAAAGGACACAGATTCTGTCATTAAAAAACATCAGGGTTTGTTAGATGGTTCAGTGGGAAAAGCCCTTTTTACACCAATCCAGTCATCTTACCGGCCTGCTTGCACACCTCCTCTGGCTATTCGTTAGGTGCAAAATCAACCCCAAAGTCCTCAGCACGGCACATAAGGCCTTTACAGTCTTAGGCCCCTCATCTCCAGCTGTGTCCAAAAATCCACCCGCTTTCACCGCATGTACCCCATAATCACTTTCTACTGAATTTCTTGACTAGTCTCCAGATAGTTTATACTCATTTATAGCTTTTGCCTTTGCATATTCACTTCCTTTTGTATGGAATGCCCTTCCTCCTTTTCTCCAATGGCAAACTCCTACTTATCCTTCAAAACCCAGATCTGATAACTCTTCCTTTGGAGAAGACTTCTGCAAGGCCCATAAACCAAATTACTTGCCCTCTGTCCTCGTCTACCACTCTCTTCTCTGACATGATAATGGATGCACTTACTTTTTGTTACGTCTCTCCACCGGTTCATATTCCTTGATGGCAGAGGCCATTTATCTTTGAATTCCTGGCATAGTCCTAGCCCTGTGCATATTATAGGAATGAAAGATGAGTTAGAGCTACCATATGATCGTCATATATGTGGAGAAAACCATAATTTGAAAAGATACATGCACCCCAGTGTTCATTATAGCACTATTTACAGTAGCCGAGACATGGGAAGAACCTAAATGTCCATCAGCAGAGGAATGGATAAAGAAGATGTGGTGTATATATACAATGGACTATTACTCAGCCATAAAAAAGAATGAAATAATGCCATTTGCAGCTCCATGGATTGACCTAGAGATTATCATACTAAGTGAAGTAAGCCAGACAGAGAAAGACAAGTATCATATGGTATCGCTTATATGTGGAATCTAAAATATGCTACAAATGAACTTATATACAAAACAGAAATAGACCCACAGACATAGAAAAGAAACTTATGGTTAACAAAGGTGAAAGTGGGAAGGGATAAATTAGGAGGTTGAGATGAACATATACACACTACTATATATAAAATAGATAACCAACAAGCACCTATTGTATAGCACAGGAGACCATACTCAATATTTTGTAATAACCTATAAGGGAAAAGAATCTGAAAAAAATACATGTATATGTATGTATAACTGAATCACTTTGCTGTACACCTAAAACTAACACAACATTGTAAATCAACTATACTTCAATTTAAAAAAAAGATGAGTTAGAAATCCTGGTTTGAAGAAGTCGGGTTTCTGCAGGGCCAAGCCTACTTGGTGAGGCTCAGCCTCGGGTCCAGCAGTGATGTCCTGTCAAAGAAGTTAACTTCCTCCTCCCAGGCCAGAGGCCTGGCCTTCAGTTGAATTGCAGCCTTAGTACTGATGATGGCTGCTGCTTCAGTAGACTGTCAGCTTGCTGTTTCTGCTGGGTGTTCTTCAACACCTCGGTGCAAGGACTAGACCTCAGTCTTCAGATGCTTGGCTTAATCACACGGGCTGTGATCATGCCCCTGGGAGAAAAAAAAAGTCGGGTACTAGGCTCTGTATATGCTCAGTTGCATACACACTCAGTACATGACCTTTTATCTGAAGCTCTAGACCTGGGCCACGTGTTCTTCAGCTCTTTCCTTTCTCTCATGGACACAAGACTATCTCAACTCTAAAAATCTCCTCCTCTGCATCATTCCTAAGTCTCTACACATCTTGGTGACTGAGTCATGTTTGTCTAGTTCTACTGATTAAATGCATTCTATTATTAGCAATAATCTGAACCGACCCCCACCCCCAAATATGCATGCCTTCATTACAAGGTGCATTTTTCCCATGGGCATTGCTTAGTCAATACTTTCTCCTTATTTTAATCCATGTCCCTCCTGATCAGCGTCGTTCCGCACCCGTTCCTGTCGGGCTTCCTCTCTGAAAAGCATTAGGTGTCTCTGATGTACCCCTGCAGTGTGGGTCGGTGTTCTCTGTTGACACAAGCACCTTGGTCTCCACATTGGCGAGTTGAACTCATGTGGCAACTGGCACGACTGATACATTAGCATTTGCTATCCCCGCTTTGTCTGTTTTGTTTGTTTCTCGAATCCTTTACTCAAAACCTGCCAGTATCCTTCACACCTCCATAGCTTTGCCAGGATTCAGTAATCACTCATTTTTTTTCCCCAGCAAATACTTATTGTTTGCCTCTGTGTCAGGCATGGATCCAGGCATTGGGGATACAGTAGGAAGCACAACAATGTATAGCTGATACATTGTATACATAACTAAATTAGATACTATGAGAGAAGAGGAGAGTACTATGGAGAAAAGTAGAGGTGAAAGAATAAGCCTGGTAGATATTTGGGGGAAGAGCATTCCAGGAAGAGGAATCAGCAGGTGGCAAAGGCCCTGAGGTGGAAGAAGGCTTGATGGATTTCAGCAAGGAGGAAGATCACGTAGGGGATGGAAGGTCACTGTAAGGACGGACTCTGGCTTTTATTCTGAGTGAGGTGGGAAGACGTTGGAGAGTTCTGAGTGGAGAATCATGATTGACTTCATGTTTTCACATCATTCCTCTTGCTTTTGTGTTGAGAACAGACCGTATGGGCCCAAAGGTGGAGAGACCAGTTAGAAGGCTGCGCAGTAATCCATGTGAGAGATTAACTTCTCGGCATCACCAGACGTTCTCCAGGGGCTTTGGCCATTTGGTTTGGGACAGCGACTCCTGAGCCTGTCAGGTCTGCGTGACCGATGACTGGCTTCCTGAGGTTGAAACCCCATGGTGCCTTGCCTCCTGTCCTCCCTTTGAGCCTCTTACCTCCTGCCCTGGGTTTTCTGCTCTTACATCCTTTCTGGCTCAAGTACAGCAGGAAGAAGAAATTTTTAAAGATGTGATTAACATTTAAATCTGTAGGTTTTGAGTGAAGTAGGTTACTCTCCATAATGTGGTGGGCTTCGTCCGATCAGTTGAATCTACCTCTGTCTCTCTCTCTGTCTCTATCTCTACCCCCGTCTCTACCTCCTTCTCTATCTCTGTCTCTGTCTCCGTCTCCATCTCAGTCTCTATTTCCATCTCCATCTCTGTGTCCACCTCTGTCTCCATCTCTTTTTCTGTCTCTACCATCTATGTCTATTTCTATGTCTATATCAATGTGTATTTCTCTCTCTCTTTATACATACATCCCCCCTCTTGGTTCTGTTTCTCTGGAGACCCCTGACTAATACAGCTGTGATTAGCCTGGCTTGAGTCATGGTCCTCCCCCTGAGGCAGTTACTTTCTCCATAGGGATGGAACACATCAGTTGGCCTAGCCTAAGGTTATATGTTCACTCCTGGGGCTGTGGGTAGGGTTAGATCTACCCAAATGACCAGAGTACCAAGGGTGGGAGAGGGATGGGTCACCAAACCAAAATCAGTGTGTTACAGGAAGTAAAATAAATGGAGGCTGGAAGGAAACAAAATAAGGCAGAGAATACAAGTCCATCCCTGTAGCTAATATTATTCCCTTTTACAAATCAATTAACAGGCTCAGAGACCTTAAGTGACTTGGGCAAAGTCACACAGGAAGTTGGTGATTGAGCAGGATCCATGCCTAAGTGGGCCTGATCTTAAAGTCTGTATTCTTTCTTCTGTACTGATCATTTCATTCATTCATTTATTCATTCATTCATCAACCAACCAACCAACCAAGCAATCAACCAATCAACCAACCAACCAACCAACATTAAACTAATATTTACTTGTTGCTCAATATTGACAGGCATAGACTGAGCTGGACCCTGAGGAATCTAAACCATCTGACCTTAAAAATATCCCTCACAAGAGAAAAAAATAGGTCTTGCGCTATAGACCACTTTTCAGATGTTCTGAACAAAATCCACTTTCCTTGAGCTTCTCAGAGCAGGCGCATTCAAATCCAGATTGGTCCTCAGAGATGAGTACAAATTCTTTTTCCACCAAGCTAACTCGTTTTCAATTCACTGCATGAGGTCAAACAGAGAAACAGGAGGGTAAGAACAATTACGACAACACCCACTGCACCTTACGAGAGGGAAGCCTTCCTGATGGGTCAGAGAAGATGTACGGCGCCCATGCGCAGAGCTCGCTTGGCATCTCAGCAGCTGCAGATCACTGCTTTCCTCCCGAGGTCCCTGGCCTGGTTACTGCTCCCATTTCTTCTTTACGTGAGCGATGAGGGTGTCCCAGCAGGTAGGCGAGCCTACAAGTGCGAACAGTTGTTTCATGGATTTACTGTTTCTTCTCTGCTTGATTCACTCTCTTGGCTGCCCCTGTGAATGAGTTCCACTGTGAGAGCAGCTCCTGGCCTTGCTGCTTCTAGAAACTGCCGTGTTCACTCCTGCCTCTGGGCCTTTGTCTGATGTGTCTGTCCTCCCTGTTATTGTAGGTCAGTCCAAGTCCTGCCCTTCCCGTATGGCCGAGCTGTAATAATAGTAATCATGGTCCCTTTTGACATTCATGGAGCACTTATAGTTTGTAAAGGACTTTCAGAGACGTGGTAGATCACGCTACTTCAGAACTTGGCCTTTGGAGCCCAACTGTCTGGGTTCGACTCCCTGTTTAACCGTTGCAGGGTAGATAATCTTGGGTTACCACTCCCTCTACCTAGGTTTCTGTATCAATAAAGTGTGGACAATCAAAGGGGGCTTTTATAGAGAGGAATTTGAGCTAATCCACGTAAATCACAGGGTAAATCCTAAATAAATGAGAATGATTATTTTTATTATATTACTTAAGTCATCCCCAAAGAAGGAAGAGAAGCAGAGAATTGACATCATTGCTTGAAACTCCAGATCTGCCACTAATTAACATGACTTTGGGCAAGTTATCAGTTTTCTGTAAAATGAGAATAATGACGGTTCCCCTCCCCGTTGCCCCCCTCCCCCCCCATAGGGTTGTTGTGAAGGTCAAATGGGATGTTGACTGGAAAGTGTTGAGCCCCGTCTCTAGCGTTTAGTAAACACCCAAGGGATACAATCATTTTTAACTCTGCACCTTGAAACATTTCACCACTATGTAAAATGAGCATGATCTGTGTGTTGTCATCCTAAAAGTAACTTTATTTTTGTCTTCTGTTGTCTCTTTAGATTTACTCAGTGGGGCTGGTTCTGTGGCTGCCTCTGGATGAAAATTCTGGAAGGCCCTACTGACTTTCTGGTACCTATTCAGTAATAGAAGGTCCTACAGCCCCTGTAAGTCGCAAAACTCAGCTGCACATCACTAATTAAAATATCCACCCCAGTGCAATTGCTGAAACTTTGAATTTGGTTTCTGGGGCTTGCTACATGCAGGGCAGCTCACTGTCGTGAAAGGGAGGTGGCCAACCTCTGGCTCCTTCCTCATCTTACTGGCCAGTTTCTGCCTTCTCCAGGGTTGGAGGGCCTCAGGGGGAGAGGGGAGGAGGGAGGTATGAATGTGTTTACTTGACCAGAACTGTCATGAGCTGGTATCGGCACTTTCTGGAATTGGCAGATGTTTCAAGCAGGCTTTTCCTCTCATGGTTGTTTTTGGGGTTTCTTTGGAGATTCCCGTACACATATCCATCCCTAATTGCTGGAGCGTTCTCACCAGCGATTCTCTGGATGGCAGTAATTGCATCTCTGTTTCTGCATTGTCACTTACGGCTTCCTCCTCCACCCTTAGGAAAGCAGGTTCCATCCTTTTACCACTGAGGTTCCGTTTTTCCTTCCAAGTTGTCCTCTTGGACGGAACCTTCTTTCACACATGGCTTACATCTGATCCATGGAAACATGAGCTTCCCCACAAACTCATTTGTTCTTACCCTGCCCTGATGGGATGGGACCTGTCACTGTCTGCATTGACAGAGGCAGAATCCAAGCCATCAGGCACACACGTAACTTAGTCAGGATCTCACATCTAGCAGGTGATGAAGTCAAGATCTTAATCCAGATCCTCTGACCCCAGATCCCAAGGTTTTGACCACCCAAATCATACCCTCAACTTAAAATTTAGCGTTACTGTTTTCCTTTACTGTCTGGGAAAAGATGTCTAAAGATTGTGTACAATTCTTTTTCTTCTTTTTTGAATTTTTGTTTGGTTTTTTTGGGGGTATAGGGCTAACAAAATTCTAGTTATCTTCATCTAGTATCTTCTCCCTTCTTGCTTCTCCCTCCAAAAACACCGGACCATACAGAAAAACAGAACCAAACTCAGCCACCAAATAGAAACACCCCTGTCTTTTGCTGACATCTGTTGGTTCAGCATCGTGGAACTCGACCCCTGGGCTCAGTGGCATCCAGTGCCCTTCCCAGGTGCTGTCTCTGTGCCTCTTGCCTTTTCTGTGTGTTTCACACCAATTCTCTCTGGCACACACTTAGATTTTCCCCACTGTCAGATCTTAACGGTATAATTTGGGATTCAGTTTATAAGAAGAATATATTACACTTGATCAGGTTATATTGTATACCCTCTGTATCTGTTTACGTATATCTCTGGTGTCCCAGGATTATTTCAAAGCCAACTTGATTAAGAAAGTGCTAGATTAGTTAAAGAAGGATGCACTTTGCCGCTGCTTGGCTAGTCCATTGTTCTTTAATAACAATATTGGATAATTTAATGCAAGCAAATCATATATCAGCTAGTTTTTGTTAATGTTCTAATCTCATTTAAAATCAATGAGATCTTATTAAATTAGAAGATCCAAATAGGTGAAAATAAAATTGATTTCATATATTTTTGCAAACATGAGTGTGTGAAATCAAACTGCCAGTCTTACTGGCTTAATAGTTTAAAAATACTTCTCATAGATTTTAGTTCTCTTGTGGTAATAGCTTGTCTGTTTCAGTGGTATTGGGTCTCTTTTCAGATGCTTTCATTGTCATCAGCATTTTCTTTCCCCACTTAACACAAAGAAAACCTAATCCACCCTCATTTTGCTGCTTTCTTTGAAAAAAAAGAGGAAGATTGGGAGCTATTTAGCCAGTCTGCCTTGCTCCAATTTCTTATATCAGAGGAATCCCGTTGTTCTTCTTTTTTTTTTCCTTTGTATTTTGTATACTGCAAATATATTTGAAGATGTCACTGTTGGTGAAAGGCTTCTTTTTCAATTTTCCACTGTGTTTCTTTTCACTAATCTAATTATGTCTTTAACTCACCACTGCTTTTATTTATAGCTTGTGACTTCTCTTTCAAGCCTTCTAATACTTTCCAGAATGGTTCAGTTTTTAAAGCTAATGCTGATTGCCCAGATTTCCAGTTTTTGCAGTTAGAACCACAGGGTTTGTCTTGCCTGCCCTCTGCTTTAACATCAGCTCCGTCGATGGCAGTTGTCACTGAAAATCGCATCACTGCTTTGCACCATAGCTTTGGTAATCAAGCCAATTCTAGTTTTTTTTCTGCCTGTGGAGTGATGACAATTTCCTGATTTCTAGACACTTGAGCCATTTTGAAGCTGCAACTACTCTTGGGGAGAAATGCTTTCTATTAGAGGATAGGGTAAGGTGACAGTGAAAAATATGATTAATAAAGAATTTGTGGTAATTCAGACACAGAGGTTACTTTTTTTTTGCACTCAGAAGAAAGATATGTATGAACTTTTTTGTTGTTGGTAAAATATACATAACATCAAATTTGCCATTTTTAACCATTTTTAAGGGTCCAATTCAAGGGTGTTAAGTCCATTCACAATGTTGTACAACCTTCACCAGTATCCATTTTCAGAACTTATATAGATTTCAGAGATTTTGAATTATTTGGGTGACCGAATTTGTTAAACACTTTTAAGCCACTTTTTATATCATTGTATCTTTCTTATTTGTTCTTTAAAGTATATCTTTCACAATTCCCAAGATATGGAAGCAACCTAAGTATCCATCAACAGATGACTGGGTAAAGAAGACGTGGATCCAAGGGATCAATCCAAGAAGAAGATATAACAATTGTAAATATTTATGCACCCAACATAGGAGCACCTCAATACATAAGGCAAATGCTAACAGCCATGAAAGGGGAAATCGACAGTAACACAATCATAGTAGGGGACTTTAACACCCCACTTTCACCAATGGACAGATTATCCAAAACGAAAATAAATAAGGAAACACAAGCTTTAAATGATACATTAAACAAGATGGACTTAATTGATATTTATAGAACATTCCATCCAAAAACAACAGAATACACATTCTTCTCAAGTGCTCATGGAACATCCTCCAGGATAGATCTTATCTTGGGTCACAAATCAAGCCTTGGTAAATTTAAGAAAATTGAAATCATATCAAGTGTCTTTTCTGACCACAACGCTATGAGACTAGGTATCAATTACAGGAAAAAATCTGTAAGAAATACCAACACATGGAGGCTAAACAACACACTACTTAATAACCAAGAGATCACTGAAGAAATCAAAGTGGAAATCAAAAAGTACCTAGAAACAAATGACAATGAAAACACAACGACCCAAAACCTATGGGATGCAGCAGAAGCAGTTCTAAGAGGGAAGTTTATAGCAATACAATCCTACCTTAAGAAACAAGAAACATCTCAAATAAACAACCTAACCTTACACCTAAAGCAAATAGAGAAAGAAGAACAAAAAACCCCAAAGTTAGCAGAAGGAAAGAAATCATAAAGATCAGATCAGAAATAAATGAAAAAGAAATGAAGGAAACGATAGCAAAGATCAATAAAACTAAAAGCTGGTTCTTTGAGAAGATAAACAAAATTGATAAACCATTAGCCAGACTCATCAAGAAAAAAAGAGAGAAGACTCAAATCAATAGAATTAGAAATGAAAAAGGAGAAGTAACAACTAACACTGCAGAAATACAAAGGATCATGAGAGATTACTACAAGCAACTCTATGCCAATAAAATGGACAACCTGGACGAAATGGACAAATTCTTAGAAATGCACAACCTTCTGAGACTGAACCAGCAAGAAATTGAAAATATGAACAGACCAGTTACAAGCACTGAAATTGAAACTGTGATTAAAAATCTTCCAACAAACAAAAGCCGAGGGCCAGATGGCTTCACAGGTGAATTCTATCAAACATTTAGAGAAGGGCTAACACCTATCCTTCTCAAACTCATTCTACAAGGCTACCATCACTCTGATACCAAAACCAGACAAAGATGTCACAAAGAAAGAGAACTACAGGCCAATATCACTGATGAACATAGATGCAAAAATTCTCAACAAAATACTAGCAAACAGAATCCAACAGCACATTAAAAGGATCATACACTATAATCAAGTGGGGTTTATCCCAGGAATGCAAGGATTCTTCAATATACGCAAATCAATCAACGTGATACACCATATGAACAAATTGAAGGAGAAAAACCTATGATCATCTCAATAGATGCAGAGAAAGCTTTCAACAAAATTCAACACCCATTTATGATAAAAAGCCTCCAGAAAGTAGGCATAGAGGGAACTTTCCTCAACATAATAAAGGCCATATATGACAAACCCACAGCCAACATCGTCCTCAATGGTGAAAAACCGAAACCATTTCCACTAAGATCAGGAACAAGACAAGGTTGCCCACTCTCACCACTGTTATTCAACATAGTTCTGGAAGCTTTAGCCACAGCCATCAGAGAAGAAAAAGAAATAAAAGGAATCCAAATTGGAAACGAAGAAGTGAAGCTGTCACTGTTTGCAGATGACATGATACTATACATAGAGAATCCGAAAGATGCTACCAGAAAACTACTAGAGCTAATCAATGGATTTGGTAAAGTAGCAGGATACAAAATTAATGCACAGAAATCTCTTGCATTCCTATACACTAATGATGAAAAGTCTGAAAGTGAAATTAAGAAAACACTCCCATTTACCATTGCAACAAAAAGAATAAAATACCAACGAATAAACCTACCTAAGGAGACAAAAGACCTGTATGCAGAAAATTATAAGACACTGATGAAAGAAATTAAAGATGATACAAATAGATGGAGAGATATACCATGTTCTTGGATTGGAAGAATCAACATTGTGAAAATGACTCTACTACCCAAAGCAATCTACAGATTCAGTGCAATCCCTATCAAACTACCACTGGCATTTTTCACAGAACTAGAACAAAAAATTTCACAATTTGTATGGAAACACAAAAGACCCTGAATAGCCACAGCAATCTTGAGAAAGAAAAATGGAGCTGGAGGAATCAGGCGCCCTGACTTCAGACTATACTACAAAGCTACAGTAATCAAGACAGTATGGTACTGGCACAGGAACAGAAATATAGATCAATGGAACAGGATAGACAGCCCAGAGATAAACCCACGCACATATGCTCACCTTATCTTTGATAAAGGAGGCAAGAATATACCATGGAGAAAAGACAGCCTCTTCAATAAGTGGTGCTGGGAAACCTGGACAGCTACATGTAATAGAATGAAATTAGAACACTCCCTAACACCACACAGAAAAATAAACTCAAAATGGATTAAAGACCTAAATGTAAGGCCAGACTCCATCAAACTCTTAGAGGAAAACATAGGCAGAACACTCTATGACATAAGTCACAGCAAGATCCGTTTTGACCCACCTCCTAGAGAAATGGAAATAAAAACAAAAATAAACAAATGGGCCTAATGCAACTTCAAAGCTTTTGCACAGAAAAGGAAACCATAAACAAGACGAAAAGACAGCCCTCAGAATGGGAGAAAATATTTGCAAATGAAGTAACTGACAGAGGATTAATCTCCAAAATTTACAAGCAGCTCATGCAGCTCAACATTAAAAAAACAAACAACCCAATCCGAAAATGGGCAGAAAACCTAAATAGACATTTCTCCAAAGAAGATACACAGATTGCCAACAGACACATGAAAGAATGCTCAACATCATTAATTATTAGAGAAATGCAAATCAAAACTACAATGAGATATCATCTCACACCGGTCAGAATGGCCATCATCAAAAAATCTACAAAGAATAAATGCTGGAGAGGGTGTGGAGAAAAGGGAACCCTCTTGCACTGTTGGTGGGAATGTAAATTGATACAGCCACTATGGAGAACAGTATGGATGTTCCTTAAAAAACTAAAAATAGAACTACCATACGACCCAGCAGTCCCACTACTGGGCATATACCCTGAGAAAACCATAATTCAATAAGAGTCATGTACCAAAATGTTCATTGCAGCTCTATTTACAATAGCCAGGACATGGAAGCAACTGAAGTGTCCATCAACAGATGAATGGATAAAGAAGATGTGGCACATATATACAATGGAATATTACTCAGCCATAAAAAGAAACGAAATTGAGTTATTTGTTGTGAGGTGGATGGACCTAGAGACTGTCATACAGAGTGAAGTAAGTCAGAAGGAGAAAAACAAATACCATATGGTAACACATATATATGGAATCTAAAAAAAAAAAAAAGTCATGAAGAACCTAGGGGCAAGATGGGAGTAAAGATGCAGATCTACTAGAGAATAGACTTGAGGATATGGGGAGGGGGAAGGGTAAGCTGGGACAAAGTGAGAGAGTGGCATGGACATATATACACTACCAAATGTAAAATACGTAGCTAGTGGGAAGCAGCCATATAGCACAGGGAGATCAGCTCGGTGCTTTGTGACCACTTAGAGGGGTGGGATAGGGAGGGTGGGAGGGAGGGAGACGCAAGAGGGAAGAGATATGGGGACATGTGTATATGTGTAGCTGATTCACTGTGTTATAAAGCAGAAACTAACACACCACTGTAAAGCAATTATACTCCAATAAAGATGTTAAAAAAAAGATTTGGCATATATATACACAATGGAATACTACTCAGCCATCAAAAAGAATGAAATTTTGCCTTTTGCAGCAACATGGATGGACTTGGATGGTATTATGCTAAGTGAAGTAAGTCAGACAGAGAAAGACAAATAGTGTATAATATCACTTACATGTGGAACCTAAAAAATACAACAAATGAGTGAATATAACAAAAAAGAAATAGACTCACAGATACAGAGGACAAACTAGTGGTTACCAGTGGGGAGAGGGAAGGAAGGAGGGGTAATATAGTGGTAGGGGATTAAGAGGTACAAACTAATATGTGTAAAATAAGCCACAAGGATATATTGTACAACATGGGGAATATAGCCAATATTTTATAATAACTATAAATGGAGTATAACCTTTAAAATTGTGAATCACTATATTGTACACCTGTAATATAATATTGTACATTAACTATATTTCAATGAATTTTTTCACTTATTTAATATATGTCTATTGAGTGTTTTTGCTAATCTAGGCACAGTTCTAGGTACAGTGATAACTAGAAAGACACAAGGCTCATAGATTAGTGAGTTGACTGGAGTGATTTACATGTCTTATTTAGCTATTTGTCATTTATTTATTACACATGTATGTGAGTACATTATCCTTTTCAGAGAAATAAAGCCAAAGTCCCCTTACTTTGATCTCCATGCCAGCCTTCTTCTCAAACCCCATCCCAATAATGTATTTGGATTGTATCATTCTAGTCTTTTTTCTCTATAGATGTGTACTCTCTAGCCCTGTTTCATGTGTGTTTAAACAGAAATACTATTATATTGTATGTATGGCTGAGCAATTCATTTTATTTTTTTCCAGTTCTATTAAACTATAATTGACATATAGCACTCTGTAAGTTTAAGGTGTACAGTGTAATGATTTGGCTTACATACATCGTGAAATGATTATCACAGTTAGTTTAATTAACATCCGTCATCACATATAGATACCAAAAAAAAAAAGAAAAAGGAAAAAAAAATTTTTTTTTTCCTTGGGATGAGAACTCCTGTGACCTACTCTCTTAACAACTTTTATTTTATTTTTTTCAAGATTAAAGGAGACTTTATTTGAAATTTCATCCAAACAAACCACACATAAAAAGTTGTTTTGAGGGCAACTGGGAAAAATTGAAAATGGATTTGGTATTAGAATATGTTAACGTATATTTTTAAGTTTTGATGTGTGATAATAGTGTTGTTACATAAGAAGATGTACTAAGATTTTTGAAGATGAAACTATAGTATTTAGGGTTAACATGCAGTGAAATTACAAAGGTAATTATTTTCTTAATAGCTCTTTATTGGAGTATAATTGCTTCACAATATTGTGTTAGTTTCTGTTGTACACCAAAACGAATTAGCCATATGCATACGTATGTCCCGATATCCCCTCCCTCTTGAGCCTCCCTCCCATCCTCCCTATCCCACCCCTCTAGGTCATTGCAAAGCACTGAGCTGATCTCCCTGTGCTATGCGGCTGCTTCCCACTAGCTAACTGTTTTACATTTGGTAGTGTATATATGTCGATGCTACTCTCACTTTGCCCCAGCTTCCCCCTCTCACCCTGTGTCCTCAAGTCCATTCCCTATGTCTACATCTTTATTCCTGCCCTGCAATTAGGTTCATCAGTACCATTTTTTTTCTTTTTTTTTAAGTTTCCATATATATGCATTAGCATACGGTATTTGTTTTTCTCTTTCTGACTTACTTTGTGTGACAGACTCTAGGTCCATCCACCTCACAACAAATAACTCAATTGCATTTCTTTTTATGGCTGAGTAATAGTCCATTGTATATATGTGCCACATCTTCTTTATCCATTCATCTGTTGATGGACATTTAGGTAGCTTCCATGTCCTGGCTATTGTAAATAGTGCTGCAGTGAACATTGTGGTACGTGTCTCTTTTTGAATTATGGTTTTCTCAGGGTATATGCCCAGTAGGGGGATTGCTGGGTCATATGGTATGGTAGTTCTATTTTTAGTTTTTTTTTTTTTTTTTTTTTTCCTCAAACTTCTTTTTTTTTTTTTTTTTTAATACTTCCTATAGGCTGTCCTCAACCCCATTCATTTATTTTTTTTTTTTATTTTTTATTTTTTTCAAACATCTTTATTGAAGTATAATTGCCTTACAATAGTGTGTTAGCATCTGCTTTATAACAAAGTGAATCTGTTATACATATACAATATGTTCCCATTTCTCTTCCCTCTTGCATCTCCCTCCCTCCCACCCTCCCCATCCCACCCCTCTAGGTGGTCACAAAGCACCGAGCTGATCTCCCTGTGCTATGCGGCTGCTTCCCACTAGCTATCTATTTTACATTTGGTAGTGTATATATGTCCATGACACTCTCTTACCCTGTCACATCTCACCCCACCCCCTCCCCATATCCTCAAGTCCATTCTCTAGTAGGTCCGTGTCTTTATTCCCGTCTTGCCACTAGGTTCTTCATGGCCTTTTTTTTTTTTTTTTTTTTCCCTTAGATTCCATATATATGTGTTAGCATACTGTATTTGTTTTTCTCTTTCTGACTTACTTCACTCTGTATGACAGACTCTAACTCCATCCACCTCATTAAAAATACCTCCATTTCATTTCTTTTTATGGCTGAGTAATATTCCATTGTATATATGTGCCACATCTTCTTTATCCATTCATCTGTCGATGGACATTTAGGTTGCTTCCATGTCCTGGCTATTGTAAATAGAGCTGCAATGAACATTTTGGTACATGACTCTTTTTGACCTATGGTTTTCTCAGGGTATATGCCCAGTAGTGGGATTGCTGGGTCGTATGGTAGTTCTATTTGTAGTTTTTTAAGGAACCTCCATACTGTTCTCCATAGTGGCTGTATCAATTTACATTCCCACCAACAGTGCAAGAGTGTTCCCTTTCCTCCACACCCTCTCCAGCATTTATTGTTTCTAGATTTTTTGATGATGGCCATTCTGACCGGTGTGAGATGATATCTCATTGTAGTTTTGATTTGCATTTCTCTAATGATTAATGATGTTGAGCATTCTTTCATGTGTCTGTAGGCCATCTGTATATCTTCTTTGGAGAAATGTCTATTTAGATCTTCTGCCCATTTTTGGATTGGGTTGTTCGTTTTTTTGTTATTGAGCTGCATGAGCTGCTTGTAAATCTTGGAGATTAATCCTTTGTCAGTTGCTTCATTTGCAAATATTTTCTCCCATTCTGAGGGTTGTCTTTTGGTCTTGTTTATGGTTTCCTTTGCTGTGCAAAAGCTTTTCAGTTTCATTAGGTCCCATTTGTTTATTTGTGTTCTTATTTCCATTTCTCTGGGAGCTGGGTCAAAAAGAATCTTGCTGTGATGTATGTCATAAAGTGTTCTGCCTATGTTTTCCTCTAAGAGTTTGATAGTGTCTGCCCTTACACTTAGGTCTTTAATCCATTTTGAGTTTATTTTTGTGCATGGTGTCAGGGAGTGTTCTAATTTCATACTTTTACATGTTCCTGTCCAATTTTCCCAGCACCACTTATTGAAGAGGCTGTCTTTTCTCCACTGTATATGCTTGCCTCCTTTATCAAAGATAAGTTGACCATATGTGTGTGGGTTTATCTCTGGGCTTTCTATCCTGTTCCATTGATCTATATTTCTGTTTTTGTGCCAATACCAAACTGTCTTGATTACTGAAACTTTGTAATATAGTCTGAAGTCAGGGAGCCTGATTCCCCCAGCTCCATTTTTCGTTCTCAAGATTGCTTTGGCTATTCGGGGTCTTCTGTGTTTCCACACAAATTGTGAAATTTCTTGTTCTAGTTCTGTGAAAAATGCCAGTGGTAGTTTGATAGGGATTGCATTGAATCTGTAGATTGCTTTGGGTAGTAGAGACATTTTCACAATGTTGATTCTTCCAATCCAGGAACATGGTATATCTCTCCATCTATTTGTATCATCTTTAATTTCTTTCATCAGTGTCTTATAATTTTCTGCATACAGGTCTTTTGTCTCCTTAGGTAGGTTTATTCCTAGATATTTTATTCTTTTTGTTGCAATGGTAAATGGGAGTGTTTTCTTAATTTCACTTTCAGATTTTTCGTCATTAGTGTATAGAAATGCAAGAGATTTCTGTGCATTAATTTTGTATCCTGCTACTTTACCAAATTCATTGATTAGCTCTAGGAGTTTTCTGGTAGCCTCTTTAGGATTCTCTATGTATAGTATCATGTCGTCTGCAAATAGTGACAGCTTTACTTCTTCTTTTCCGATTTGGATTCCTTTTATTTCTTTGTCTTCTCTGATTGCTGTGGCTAACACTTCCAAAACTATGTTGAATAATAGTGGTGAGAGTGGGCAACCTTGTCTTGTTCCTGATCTTAGTGGAAATGGTTTCAGTTTTTCACCATTGAGGACAATGTTGGCTGTGGGTTTGTCATATATGGCCTTTATTATGTTGAGGAAAGTTCCCTCTATGCCTACTTTCTGCAGGGCTTTTATCATAAATGGGTGTTGAATTTTGTCAAAAGCTTTCTCTGCATCTATTGAGATGATCATATGGTTTTTCTCCTTCAATTTGTTAATATGGTGTATCACATTGATTGATTTGCGTATATTGAAGAATCCTTGCATTCCTGGGATAAACCCCACTTGATCATGGTGTATGATCCTTTTAATGTGCTGTTGGATTCTGTTTGCTAGTATTTTGTTGAGGATTTTTGCATCTATGTTCATCAGTGATATTGGCCTGTAGTTTTCTTTCTTTGTGACATCTTTGTCTGGTTTTGGTATCAGGGTGATGGTGGCCTCGTAGAATGAGTTTGGGAGTGTTCCTCCCTCTGCAATATTTTGGAAGAGTTTGAGAAGGATAGGTGTTAGCCCTTCTCTAAATGTTTGATAGAATTCACCTGTGAAGCCATCTGGTCCTGGGCTTTTGTTTGTTGGAAGGTTTTTAATCACAGTTTCAATTTCAGTGCTTGTGATTGGTCTGTTCATATTTTCTATTTCTTCCTGGTTCAGTCTCGGCAGTTTGTGCATTTCTAAGAATCTGTCCATTTCTTCCAGGTTGTCCATTTTATTGGCATAGAGTTGCTTGTAGTAATCTCTCATGATCTTTTGTATTTCTGCAGTGTCAGTGGTTACTTCTCCTTTTTCATTTCTAATTCTATTGATCTGAGTCTTCTCCCTTTTTCTCTTGATGAGTCTGGCTAATGGTTTATCAATTTTGTTTATCTTCTCAAAGAACCAGCTTTTAGTTTCATTGATTTTTGCTATTGTTTCCTTCATTTCTTTTTCATTTATTTCTGACCTGATCTTTATAATTTCTTTCCTTCTGCTGGCTTTGGGGTTTTTTTGTTCTTCTTTCTCTAATTGCTTTAGGTGCAAGGTTAGGTTGTTTATTCGAGATGTTTCCTGTTTCTTGAGGTAGGCTTGTATTGCTATAAACTTCCCTCTTAGCACTGCTTTTGCTGTGTCCCATAGGTTTTGGGTCGTCGTGTCTCCATTGTCATTTGTTTCTAGGTATTTTTTGATTTCCCCTTTGATTTCTTCAGTAATCACTTCGTTCTTAAGTAATGTATTGTGTAGCCTCCATGTGTTTGTATTTTTTACAGATCTTTTCCTGTAATTGATATCTAGTCTCATAGCGTTGTGGTCGGAAAAGATACTTGATACGATTTCAATTTTCTTAAATTGACCTAGGCTTGATTTGTGACCCAAGATATGATCTATCCTGGAGAATGTTCCATGAGCACTTGAGAAAAATGTGTATTCTGTTGTTTTTGGGTGGAATGTCCTATAAATATCAATTAAGTCCATATTGTTTAATGTATCATTTAAAGCTTGTGTTTCCTTATTTATCTTCATTTTGGATGATCTGTCCATTGGTGAAAGTGGGGTGTTAAAGTCCCCTACTATGATTGTGTTGCTGTCAATTTCCCCTTTTATGGCTGTTAGTATTTGCCTTATGTATTGAGGTGCTCCTATGTTGGGTGCATAAATATTTACAATTGTTATACCTTCCTCTTGGATCGATCCCTTGATCATTATATAGTGTCCTTCTTTGTCTCTTGTAATAGTCTTTATTTTAAAGTCTATTTTGTCTGATATGAGAATTGCTACTCCAGCTTTCTTTTGATTTCCATTTGCATGGAATATCTTTTTCCATCCCCTCACTTTCAGTCTGTATGTGTCCCTAGGTCTGAAGTGGGTCTCTTGTAGACAGCATATGTATGGGTCTTGTTTTTGTATCCATTCAGCCAGCCTGTGTCTTTTGGTGGGAGCATTTAATCCATTTACATTCAAGGTAATTATCGATATGTATGTTCCTATTCCCATTTTCTTAAATGTATTGGGTTTGTTATTGTAGGTGTTTTCCTTCTCTTGTGTTTCTTGCCTAGAGAATTTCCTTTAGCATTTGTTGTAAAGCTGGTTTGGTGGTGCTGAACTCTCTCAGCTTTTGCTTGTCTGTAAAGGTTTTAATTTCTCCATCAAATCTGAATGAGATCCTTGCTGGGTAGAGTAATCTTGGTTGTAGGTTTTTCTCCTTCATGACTTTAAGTATATCCTGCCACTCCCTTCTGGCTTGCAGAGTTTCTGCTGAGAGATCAGATGTTAACCTTATGGGGATTCCCTTGTGTGTTATTTGGTTTTTTTCCCTTGCTGCCTTTAATATGTTTTCCTTATATTTAATTTTTGACAGTTTGATTAATATGTGTCTTGGCGTGTTCCTCCTTGGGTTTATCCTGCATGGGACTCTCTGTGCTTCCAGGACTTGATTAACTATTTCCTTTCCCATATTAGGGAAGTTTTCAACTATAATCTCTTCAAAAATTTTCTCAGTCCCTTTCTTTTTCTCTTCTTCTTCTGGTACCCCTATAATTCGAATGTTGGCACGTTTAATGTTGTCCCAGAGGTCCCTGAGACTGTCCTCAGTTCTTTTCATTCTTTTTTCTTTATCCTGCTCTGTAGTAGTTATTTCCACCATTTTATCTTCCAGGTCACTTATCCTTTCTTCTGCCTCAGTTATTCTACTATTGATCCCATCTAGAGTATTTTTAATTTCATTTATTGTGTTTTTCATCATTGCTTGGTTCCTCTTTAGTTCTTCTACATCCTTCTTAAATGTTTCTTGCATTTTGTCTATTCTATTTCCAAGATTTTGGATCATCCTTACTATCATTATTCTGAATTCTTTTTCAGGTAGACTACCTATTTCCTCTTCATTTGTTAAGTCCAGTGTGTTTTGAGCCTGCTCCTTCATCTGCTGTGTGTTTTTCTGTCGTCTCATTTTGCCTATCTTACTGTGTTTGGGGTCTCCTTTTCACAGGCTGCAGGTTCGTAGTTCCCGTTGTTTTTGGTATCTGTCCCCAGTGGCTAAGGTTGGTTCAGTGGGTTGTGTAGGCTTCCTGGTGGAGGGAACTAGTGCCTGAGTTCTGGTGGATGAGGCTAGATCTTGTCTTTCTGGTGGGCACGTCCACGTCTGGTGGTGTATTTTGGGGTGTCTGTGGCCTTATTTTGATTTTAGGCAGCCTCTCTGCTAATGGATGGGGTTGTGTTCCTGTCTAGCTAGTTGTTTGGCATAGGGTGTCCAGCACTGTAGCTTGCTGGTCGTTGGGTGAAGCTGGGTCTTGATGTTGAGATGGAGATCTCTGGGAGATTTTTGCCGTTTGGTATTACGTGGAGCTGGGAGGTCTCTTGTGGACCAGTGTTCTGAAGTTGGCTCTCCCACCTCAGAGGCACGGCCCTGATGCCTGGCTGGAGCACCAAGAGCCTTTCGTCCACACGGCTCAGAGTAAAAGGGAGAAAAAATAGAAAGAAAGAAAGAAATAGGCTATAATATAGTGAAGTAAAATAAAGCTATTGTAAAGCAAAGCTATACAGACAAAATCTCACCCAGAAGCATATACATATACACTCACAAAAAAAAGGAAAAGGGGAAAAATTAATATCTCCTGCTCCCAGAGTCCCCCTCCTGAATTTGGGATGATTCGTTGTCTATTCAGGTATTCAGCAGATGCAGGCACCTCAAGTTGTTTGTGGAGCTTTAATCCGCTGCTTCTGAGGCTGCTGGGAGAGATTTCCCCTTCTCTTCCCTGTTCGCACAGCTCCTGGGGTTCAGCTTTGGATTTGGACCCGCCTCTGCGTGTAGGTCGCCTGAGGGCGTCTGTTCCCCGCCCAGACAGGACGGGGTTAAAGGAGCAGCTGCTTCGGGGGCTCTGGCTCACCCAGGCCGCGGGGAGGGAGGGGTACGGAGGAGGCGGGGCGAGCCTGCAGCGTCAGAGGCCGGCGTGACGTTGCACCAGCCTGAGGTGCGCAGTGCGTTCTCCCGGGGATGTTGTCCCCGGATCCCGGGACCCTGGCAGTGGCGGGCTGCACAGGCTACCGGGAGGGGCGGTGTGGAGAGTGACCTGTGCTCACACACAGGCTTTTTGGAGGCGGCAGCAGCAGCCCCAGCGTCTCACGCCCGTCTCTGGGGTCCGCGCTGATCGCCGTGGCTCGCGCCCTTCTCTGGAGCTCGTTTAGGCGGCGCTCTGAATCCCCTCTCCTTGCCCGCCGCGAAACAAAGAGGCAAGAAAAAGTCTCTTGCCTCTTCGGCAGCTGCAGACTTTTTCCCGGACTCCCTCCGGGCTAGCTGTGGTGCGCTAACCCCTTCAGGCTGTGTTCACGCCGCCAGCCCCAGTCCTCTCCCTGCGATCCGACCGCAGCCCGAGCCTCAGCTCCCAGCCCCGCCCGCCCCGGCGGGGGAGCAGACAAGCCTCTCGGGCTGGTGAGTGCTGCTCGGCGCCGAGCCTCTGTGCGGGAACCTCTCCGCTTTGCCCTCCGCACCTCTGTGGCTGCGCTCTCCTCCGTGGCTCTGAAGCTTCCCCCCTCTGCCCCCCGCAGTCTCCGCCCGCGAAGGGGCTCCTAGTGCGTGGAAACCTTTCCTCCTTCACGGCTCCCTCCCACTGGTGCAGGTGCCGTCCCTATTCTTTTGTCTCTGTTATTTCTTTTTTCTTTTGCCCTACCCAAGTACGGGGGGAGTTTCTTGCCTTTTTGGAGGTCGGACGTTTTCTGCCAGCGTTCAGTGGGTGTTCTGTAGGAGCAGTTCCACGTGTAGATGTATTTCTACTGTATCTGTGGGAAGGAATGTGATCTCCGCGTCTTACTCTTCCGCCATCTTCTCCAATCCTATTTTTAGTTTTTTAAGAACTCTCCATACTGTTTTCCGTAGTGATTGTATCAATTTACATTCCCACCAACAGTGCAGGAGGGTTCCCTTTTCACCACACCCTTTCCAGCATTTATTGTTTCTAGATTTTTTGATAATGGCAATTATTTTTAAAAAATATTTTATTGCAGTATAGTTGATTGATAGTGTTGGGTTTTTTAAATTAATTTTTATTGGAGTATAGTTGCTTTACAATGTTGTGTTAGTTTCCGCTGTACAGCAAAGTGAATTAGCTATACGTATACATATATCCCCTCTATTTGGGATTTCCTTCCCATTTAGGTCACCACAGGGCATTGAGTAGAGTTCCCGACAACTTTTAAATACACCATACAGCAGTTTTAACTATCGTCATCCTGCTGTATGTTATATCCCTAATACTTGTTTATCTTATAACTGGAAGTTTGTACTTTTGGACCACCTGCAATTTGCTCTATTACTAAGCAATATTTCTTGGAAATGAAGCTTCCAGTCAATGCTAGTTGGATCCTTACCACGTGGCGGGAGGGATGAGCTAATATTCACCTCTCTGCCTCATTAAGCTTAACAACAACCGTGGGAGGGAAGGGGTGGGTGTTGACACCATCCTCATCTTATGTATGAGAAAACTGAGAATCAGGGAGTTGAAGTGTTTTGTTCAAGGTCATGCAGCTAGTAGGTAGAGTCAGGATTTGAACTCAGGTCCCTGACCTCCCAACATGGATGCCTACCATTTCACCAGGCTGCCTCTGACTGTTCATTAACTCAGAAATTGCAGACATGCAGAAAGAATTTGTTTCTGATTAGTGCAAATAAGTGGGCCCGGCATCATGTGGTTACACACCTAAATAGAACATCGTAATTGTGGTGAGTGTTTCACCAGCGCGGTAGGCTGTTCTGTGAGAGGGCTTTGACCCGGTCCAAGCTTCCCTGCCTCAGCTTCCCTGAGGAAATGATAATGAGCTGAACTTGAAGGACGTATGGAGTTACCCAGGTGAGAAGGAAGGGAAGAGAATTCTGGGCCGGGGGAACAGCATGCATGACAGTTGTGATCAGAGGGGGCGCAGAGCTTTCAGAAACCCAGGAGTCCGGTGTGGCTTCCGGAGTACAGACAGGAAGAGGGGAAGTGGGTGAGGCAAGTGGGGAGGGGTGCGGTGCCGGGCATGCGGGGTGCAGGGCTACTGTTGACAGGTTATGGCTTCCGGTCTTTATTCTGAGAGTATTGGAAAACCGTCCAATGATTTTGAGCAGGAAGGGTGTTGTTTGCGTTTCTAGAAGATTTCCGCCACATAAACACAAACTGGACACGGACTGAGTGGAAGGTAGAGGCTGTTGCTTTAGAGAAGTGTTGGTGGCTTGGACAGGGCTGGTGGTGGTAGAGAGGCGAAAGAAGTGAATTGGTAACCGTTGCTTGTGAAGAGGTAACATCAGCAAGTCTTGGATCTGCATTGAATTTGGGCAGGGAGGGAGGGAGATAGAATATGAATCAGTAATGTCTCCTGGGTTTCTGGCTTGAGCAGCTAAATGGAAGCTGGTGATAGTCACTGAGCGAGAATAGACAGGAAAATGGCCAGATCTGGGGGGAAGGGTCAGAATCTGTGCAGAGTCGAAGTTGGGTAGCTGATTTCAGAAGGGCGCTCTGACTTTATAGTCAGTGAGTAGTTGAGACCATAGTTTCTGGCGTCAGACATGGACTGGAGTCCATGCTCTGAAACTTCTGGCAGCTTCCAGTCACTTCTCTGAGACTCACTCAGACTCCTCTTGGGTCAAAGGGATATTATCGTACCTGCCCTCAAGCATTGAGAGGATTAAATAAAAAATGTGTGTGAAGCACTTAGCCCAGTGTTGTACAGATGCTAAGTACTCAGTCTGGTAACCTAGATCATTATCATTATCACCACTGTTATTGTTCTGAAATGATGTGTAACTAAAATACTGGAGGACCTCTGGGCGACAGGGTAGGTAACACTTTACTTTTTCAGTGTATACCTACTAAACCTTCTTCTTGACTTAACAATGGACTCCCTTGAACAATGCGATCTTGTTCCCCATAAAGGACATTTTATTACAAATAAATCAGGCAAACAGTCACCTTTGAATGCATGCTGTACAAGAGCTGCAATACATAATTTTAAAGGTCACGGGTGTCAGTTTTTAAATTAATTTTTTCCTTTCTTTAATAGTTCAGATCAAATTCTTGATTATATTATTGAAAAATAATAATAAAACCACCAAAAAATCACCCTGTAATTTCAGAGGCTGGTGTCTGCCTCCAGAGTGACAGCCACGTGACTGTGCTGTAAGAGGAGGCTCTCAGCAGAATGAACGGAAAAAATTACTTTTATGAACACCACATTCTCCTGGGAGGACCCCGCCTCTGGCATGTTTTAAGAAGGAGCTGCCAGATTATTCTCTTCTCCATACTTGCTAAATTAAAAGCAATTCAAACATTGCTGGTTGAGGTTGGAACTTCGAGGCTGTTAAAAATGTCACATAAAATGTGAGGGTACCTGTTGGAATAGGGTAATTTTCCTTCTAGAGCTTGTATAGGTAAAGCCATCTGATTTTCAGAAAGTATAATATAGTTTCACTAAATAAATAGATGCCAAAGCTTCTATGCCTTGTCTCTGTTTGAAAGAAATAACTTTTTTTTTTTTTAATTTTATTTATTTTATTTATTTATTTTTGGCTGCGTTGGGTCTTCGTTGCTGCACGCGGGCTTTCTCTAGTTGTGTCGACGGGCTTCTCATTGCGCTGGCTTCTCTTGTTGTGGAGCACGGGCTCTAGGCACACAGGCTTCAGTAGTTGTGGCGCATGGGCTCAGTAGCTGTGGCTCGCGGGCCCTAGAGCGCAAGCTCAGTAGTTGTAGCACCCGGGCTTAGTTGCTCTACAGCATGTGGGATCTGCCCGGACCAGGGCTCAAACCCGTGTCCCCTGCATTGGCGGGCGGATTCTTAACCGCGTGCCACCAGGGAAGCCCAAGAAATACCTTTTATAAGGAGAAAAGTATTGGGTGTTTGGAGAACGGATGTTAGCAACCGTGTAAGTATTGCCTGAGTCTTAGATGGAAAAATAGAGCCATGTGCGTTCAAAGTCGGAGGTGGGGAAGGAGTCTTGACCAGACTTTATTCATCTTGCAGATGTCTTTGGCCTGCATGGGGATTGGAAAGACATTCCTAGGTCGCCACAATGGAGTGGAGCTGAGCTACCCACCTTGGCTGGCTTGTATTCACCCTCTTCTGTACTCTGTTGTCTTACCTGCCTGACCCCTGTAGGAATTTGAGTCTGAACCCCTTCCCTATGTCTGTTCTTTTAAACCAGGGATATACTGCCCCTAGGAGTAGCGGTACTGTATGGGTGGTGTGGATAACTTCGGAATGCTACAGTGTTGATTTTACATGATGATATGGAAGAAATATTTTCACATTAAGACAAAATATTATGGAATGGGTTTGAAAAGTTGCATGATTTTCGTTCTTTTTTTTTTTTAAATAATATATGAGACTTCAAAGAAACTTCAAGCTTGCAAGCAGAAGGGCTTGATTCCTGAATCTATTGTTCATTCTCCTCAGGCCATAAAGGATGCTTATTTGGAAAAGTTTGGAATGCATTGTCTAAGTCATGGAATTAAAGCTGGAAGTGGCCTTGGAAATTTTAACAGTTAGGGCTCTTGGCTGCACATGACAGAAACCCAACTTATTGCCTCGAGCAAAAGAGGGAATTTATTGGCTCACAAAACTGAAAAGTCCAAGATTGGATGTGACTATATTCAGATTCTCAAAAATATGTCATCATAAATCAGTCTCTGTGAATAATCTATCTATTCTCTATTTCTTTCTATCTATCACTTGTGTATTGTCTACGGCTCCATCTGTCATCTTTTGTCTGTTTATCTATCTATCTATCTATCGATCTATCATCATCATCATCATCTCTGCTTTTTTTTTTTTGTTCTTAGGCAGAATCTCACAGTGTTACAGCAATGCTAAGGATTGTGTTCACTAGTTAATCAGTCTCAGTGGCAACCTTTGCTGTTCTTGTCGAATAATTCCATCAAAAAGCTGCCCTAAAATCATTGATCCTGTTTGGGTTATTTGCTCATTTCTTAATCAATCAATGATGTGGCCAGGAGGTGGAATGCTCTGATTGGCCAGGCCTGGGTTTTTGTGGGATTGGGGGTCAATTCTACCTGAAATTCCTTGTCTGGAAGTAGGGGCGGTATGGATGTTTTCTACCAGAAGTTGAAATGACTGCTACAAAAGATCTTACATAATTCCAGTTTTGCCCTTTACTGATAAAAGAACCCAGGTCGAAAGAGATTTTTCTTTTTTATTATCTCATGAAAAGATAATAATGAGTAGAACTGGACTTTTAAAAGTAATTTTTAATGGAAATATAACACATACAGGAATGTACATAAGACCTAAATGTATGCTATGATGAATTGCCACAAAATGAATATACCCATGTAACTATCACCCAGATAAAGAAATAGAACACTACCCACTTGTATCCCACACCATCACTACCATCCAATCCCTAAGACTATCCTGACTTCTGTTACCACAGATTAATTTTGCCTGTCTGAACTTGACATGGATGGAATCATAAAATGTTATAGTTTTTGCATCTGGTTTCATTAGTGCCTCATGGTTTGTAAGATCCATTCATGTTGTTGTTCATTCTTTTTCATCACTGTGTAGTATTTCATTGTGTGAGTATACTGAAAATACTGTATCCATTCTACTCTTGATGAATGTTGAGGATGAGTCTGGGTTTTTGTTATTATAAACAGTGCTACCATAAACATTCTTGAACATTCCTTTGGGGGGCATATATACACATTTCTATTGAGTATATTCCAAATAGTGGAATTCCTTGGTCATGATGTGTACTTTCAAATTTAGGTGATAGTTTTTTGAAATTTGCTGCTGACCATTTAAATTACCCCCAGCAGTGTTTGAGAGTTCAAGATGCTGCACATCTTCACCAGCACTTGGTATTGTCAGTTGTTTTAATTTTTAGGGTTTTTTTTGGTGGTTGTAGTGTATCTTATTATGGCTTTTAAGATTTTTCTGATGATTAACGAGATTGAGTACTTTTGCTTATGCTTATCCAACACTTGGCTATACTCTTTTGTGAGGTGGATCTTTAAGTCTTTTGCCTATTGTTTTTAATGGTTTATTATTTTTTTTCTTATTGATTTTTTAGGTGCTCTTTATGTATTCTGGATAGAAGTTCCATGTTGGATATCTTCAAGCAGTCTGTGACATGTCTTTTTGTTTCATATTGTCTTTTGAACAGGAATTCTTAATTTTTATACAGCCTAGTTTATCAATATCTTTCTTTAAAATAAGTGCTTTTTTCATCCCGCTTAAAAATTAAGACTTTATTTCAGGGTCTGAAGATATTCTGTCTCTTCTTCTTAAAGAATTTTTTCTTACATTTTTCAAACTTAGATCTGCAATCCATATATGACTGAGTTTTTGGCAAGGGGTGAAGTAGAGGTAAAATTTGTTCTTTCATTTATTTATTTATTTTTCAGATGGGGATATCCAGGTGACACAGAATGACTTATTGAAAATTCCCGTCACTGCAATATAATGTCACTTTTGTTACAAATCAAGAGATTGTATATTTGTCAGTTTATTTCTGTACTCTGTTCTGTTTTGCTAGACTATTTGTCTATCCTTGAACCAATTTCACACCATTTTAGTTCTTGTAACTTTATAATAACTCTTGATATCTTAAAGTCAAAGCCTTTTGGGCTTATTCTTTTTCTTCATGATTGTCTTGTTTTTCTTGGCCGTCTGTGTTTCCATATATATATATTTTTTAGATTCGTTGTGTCAGTTTCCACAAAAGTAACTTATTTGATTTTGATTGGAATTATGTCAAATCTATGGCCTGATTTGTGGGACAATTAGCATCTTTATTTAATTGCTCTTTTAACCCATGAATGTGCTATGTCCTCCCATCTATTAAGGTACCATAATTTATCTCAGTAATGTTTTCTATGTACAGGTCATGCACATCTTTTGCTAGGTTTAGTTCTAAGTGTTTTCTGATATTGCAAATGGTATGTTTAAAAGTTTTTCATTTTCTAATCATTTGTTACTAGTATATAGAAATACAATAGATTTTTTGGATATTGTCCAAATTCCCTTTCATTTCTTGTAATTTATATATTCTTTTGGATTTTCTAATGTATATGAGCCAGTGAACTGTGAAGAAGACAGTTTTATTTCATTTTCTTGTCTTATAGCACTTCATCTCCTATATATTGTTGGATGCATTTCAAATTTAATTATGATAATTGCTCTAGGGTTTTTAAGTTGCTCTTTATCAGATAAAGGAAATATCATTTTGTCAATAATTTGCTTATAAATGATCATGAATGTGTATTGTATCTTATCAAATGATTTTTACATATCGGTATGATTTTTTCCTGTTAATATGGTGAGTTACATTGATTTTTTTAAAAAGAATTTTGAGATGTATTATTACATTAATTAATTAGATACATTTTGTAATTTTTATTTAGTTTATTTACATCCATGTTTATTAGAGAGATTGCTTTGTAATTTTCCTTTCTTGTACTAGTCATGTACGATTTTGGTTGTTGTTTAAGGTAATCCTAGCCTCACAAAACAAATTGGGACGTAATCCTGGGTTTTTTTGTTTGTTTTTGTTTTTTCTTTTTATTCTTAGGAAGGTTTTGTGTAATACTTGAGTTAATTATAATTTAGATGGTTGGAAGAATTCACTGATGAAGCTATCAGGACCTGGAGATTTCTATGTTTGAAGTTTTTATTTAAATTTAATTTCCCTAAATGATATAGAAGTATTCACATTTACCATTTCTTCTTGAACCTGTCAATGTTAGTAATAAAATTGCCAGTTATTTTACTGGCAAAAGCAGGTTCACTTGGGACTAGCCAGAGGAATTGCAATTCAGAATCTATGAACTATGGCAGACCTAGGCAAACCCAGAGAACAAGGGAGGGGAACTTGCTTTTACAGGGAAAAAGAGGGCATTGGGAGGGGCTGCAATAACCAAAGAGTCCATTGGAGGAAGCTGGGAGTTCAGAGTATGAAGTCTTCTCATTGGTTGGGCTGCTACAGCCTCTGATTGGCTGGGCTGTCTTTGGACAGAGAGTTTTCTTCTTCCTGCTGTATAGTAAGGTGGGCAACACCTTCCTGTCAGAGATGTGTGCTGCATGTGTAGGTCTCTTCCTGTTTGGAGTAATTGGCAATGTATGTATGACAGGGTATGAGAGCTCCCCATACAGGCCTGTTTGGTCTCCAATTTTAGCTGAGGTTTCTTTAATTTATGTCACATACTTGTTTTCTAAATTGTGTTGTTCTGGGAATTTTTTCATTAATCTGAATTTTCAAATGTGTTGGCATAAAGTTATCCTTAATATTCTTACATTATCTTTTAAATGTCTGTAGGATTTGTAATGCTGTTGCTGTTTTTGCTCCTTTTTATTGGGGTATAGTTGATTTACAATATCATATTAGTTTCAGTTGTACACATAGTGATTCAGAACTTTTATAGATTATATGCCATTTAAAGTTATTATAAAAATATTGGCTATATTTCCTGTGCTGTACAATATATCCTTGTAGATTATTTATTTTATACATAGTAATTTAACCTTTTAATCCCCTACCCCATCTTACCCCTCTTTCTTCCCCTCTTCCCACTGGTAAGCGCTAGGTTATTCTTTATATCTTTGAGTCAGTTTCTGTTTTGTTATATTTGTTTGATAACATACAGTATTTGTCTTTTTTTTGTCTGACTTATTTCACTAAACATAATGCCCTTTGGGTCCTTCCATGTTGTTGCAAATGGCAAAATATATATATATCTCCTCATCTTCTTTATCCACTCATCTATCAATGGACACTTAGGTTGTTTCCATATCTTGGCCGTCTTGTAAATAATGCTGCTGTGAACATTGGGGCTGTATGTATCTTTTCAAATTAGTGTTTTTGTTTTGTTCAGATATATACCTAGGAGTGGAATTGCTGGATCATATGGTAGTTCTAATTTTAGTTATTTGAGGAACCTCCATACCGTTTTCATAGAGGCTACACCAATTTACATTTCCTCCAACAGTGTATGAGTTCCGGTTTCACCACGTCCTTGCCAGCATTTGTTATTTGTAGAATTTTTGATGATAGCCATTTTGACAGGTGTGAGGTGGTATCTCATTGTGGTTTTGCTTTGCATTTCTCTGATGATTAGTGATGTTGAGTATCTTTTCATGTGCCTGTTGGCCATCTGTATATCTTCTTTGGAAAAATGTCTATTCTGGTCTTCTGCCCATTTTTAAAAATCAAGTTGTTTGTTTGTTTGATATTAAGTTGTATGAGCTATTTATGTGTTTTGGATATTGACCCCTTATTGGTCATATTATTTGCAAATATTTTCTTCCATTCAACAGGTTGTCTTTTTGTTTTTTTGTTGATTTCCTTTGCTGTGCAAAAGCTTTTAAGTTTAATTAGGTCCCATTTGTTTATTTTTGCTTTTATTTCTTTTGCTTTAGGAGACAGATCCAAAAAATATTGCTATGGTTTATGTCAAAGAGTGTTCTGCCTCTGTTCTCTTCTAGAAGTTTTATGGTTTCTGGTCTTACAGTTAAGCCTTCAGTCCATTTTGAGTGTATTTTTGTAGATGGTATCAGAAAATGTTTGAATTTCATTCTTCTACATGTAGCTGTCCAGTTTTCCTAGCACCATTTATTGAAGAGACTGTCTTTTCCCCATTGTATATTCTTGCCTTCTTTGTCATAGATTAATTGATCATAAATGCATATGTTTATTTCTGGTCTCTCTGTTCTGTTCCATTGATCTATGTGTCTGTTTTTGTGCCAGAACTATACTGTTTTGATTATATAGCTTTGCAGTATAACCTGAAGTCAAGGAGTGTGATACCTCCAGCTTTGTTCTTTCTCAAGATGGTTTTGGCTATTCAGACTCTTTTGTGTTTTCATAGAAATTTTAGAATTATTTGTTCTAGTTTTGTGAAAAATGCCATGGTATTTTGATAGGGATTGCACTGAATCTCATAGATTGTCTTGGGTAGGATGGTCATTTTAACAATATTAATTCTTCTAATCTGTGGACACAGTTTATATTTCTATCTGTTTGTGTTGTCTTTAATTTCTTTCATCAACATCTTATAGTTTTCCCAGTACAGATATTTTACTTCCTTAGTTAAGATCTATTCTAGGTATATTATTCTTTTCATGCGATGGTAAATGGGATTTCTTTCTTAATTTCTGTTTTTGATAATTCATTGTTAGTGTATAACAGATCTCTGTATTTTTTTTTTTTTTTTTAAATTATATGTATGTTTGGTATGATGTTAACTGTTTTTTTGTTTGTTTGTTTGTTTTTTTATTTATTGATTGATTTATGGCTGTGTTGGGTCTTCGTTTCTGTGCGAGGGCTTTCTCCAGTTGCGGCAAGTGGGGGCCACTCTTCATCGCGGTGCGCGGGCCTCCCACCATCGCGGCCTCTCCCGTTGCGGAGCACAGGCTCCAGACGCGCAGGCTCAGCAATTGTGGCCCACGGGCCCAGCCGCTCCGCGGCATGTGGGATCCTCCCAGACCAGGGCTCGAACCCGCGTCCCCTGCATCGGCAGGCAGACTCTCAACCACTGCGCCACCAGGGAAGCCCAGATCTCTGTATATTAATTTTGCATTCTGCACCTTTGCTGAATTTATTGATGAGTTCTAGTAGGTTTTGGTGGCATCTTTTAGGATTTTCTATGTGTAATATCCCTTCATCTGTAAACAGTGACGGTTGTACTTCTTCCTTTCCAATTTGGATTTCTTTTATTTCATTTTCTTGTCTGAAGTGGTGAGAGTGGGCATCCTTGTCTTGTTCCTGATCTTAGAGAAAATGCTTTCAGTTTTTCACCATTGAGTATGATGTTAGCTGTGGGCTCATCATATATGTCCTTATTGTGTTGATGTATATTCCCTCTATGCCCACTTTCTGGAGAGTTTTTTTTTTTTTTTTTTAATCACAAATGGATGTTAAATTTTGCCAAAAGCTATTTCTGCATCTATGGAGATGATCATATGATTTTTATTCCTCAGTTTGTTAATGTGGTGTATCACATCGATTGATTTGCACATATTGAACCATCCTTGCATACCTAGGATAAATCCCACTTGGTCTTGTTGTATGATCCTTTTAATGTACTGTCAAATTTGTTTTGCTAATATTTAGTCGAAGATTGATGCTCCTTTCACTCTTGATATTGTAATTTATGCTGTTCCTTTTTTTTTCTTGACTATCTGCTAGGTGTTTATGAAATTGTATTTTTTTTTCAAAGAACCACCTTCTTTGATTTTTCTCTATTTTAATATTAAATTTGCCCTTATATTTATTATTTATTTCCTTCTCCTGTTTTAGTTTATTTGGCTCTTTTCTTAATATTTTGAGCTAAACTTAGTAGATTATTGTTTTCAGCTTTTCTTAGTCTCTAATAGATGCATTTAAGGTTATAAATTTCCTTCCAATTACAACATTAGCTACATTCTACCAATTTTATTTTCATTAAGATTCACAGGAAACTATTTTCTAATTTCCATGTTAATAAGGTCTTTCCCCATGGTTATTTACAATTATATTGCTTAGTCTCTAAACAGTTTTGATTTCCTAGTTTTTGTTTTATTATTGAGTTGTTGCTGAATTCTAATGTAGTCAAACAACATACTCTGAATTATATTTTCTTGGACTTACTTTATGATCCAGAATATGATAAATTTTAATAAACATTCAGATAAACTTGAAAATTTTGTTTATTATCATATCATTGTTAAGTGTAGCATTCTATATATTTCATTTTGGTAAATACTGTTAATCATCCTAAGATTTAAAAAACTTATTTCTAGTATTTTGCTTTGCTTGTTCTACCATTTACTATTAGGTACTGGAAGAGTTTGTGAAAGTCTTCTATTATATTTATGTGTTTGCTTTTTTCTTCTTTTAGTTATATCCTTTTTTGCTTTATATATTTGGTGTTATACTGTTTGCTGCAGACGAATTTAGAATGTTTATATCTTCCAGGAGGATTGACCATTTTATTTGTATGAGATATTCGTCTTTATCTTTAGTTGTATGTCTTGCTTTAAAGTCTACCTTGCCTTTTATAACTATAGCTACATCAATTTCTTCTATTTAGTGTTTGCAAGCTATAACTTTTCCCAGCCCATTGCTGCCAGCCTTTATTTGTTCTCATATTAAAGGTGTGTCTCTTATAAAATCAGTATATAGTTTTTAATTTTAATTCAGCGTGATACTTTAAGTTGGTGCATTTAAACTATTTATATTTAATTGCTGATATGTTGCAATTTTTATATAGCCATTTATTTTTAATTTTCCCTATGTTTTATAGTTCTCTCTCTCTCTCTCTCTCTCTCTCTGTTTGCTTACTTTTTGATTAGTTCAACCTTTTAAAAAAATATTACATTTTCCCCATCTATTAGTTTGTAGATATTCTTTTATGGGTTCCCTAGAGATTAAAACATGAATCTTTGAATTGTTACAGTCTAATATTAATCAATTCACAAATAATACTAGGATTATGGAACACTTTAACTTCTTCTACCCCTTCTAGCCTATTGTGTGATTGTGGTCATGTATTTTAATTTTACATATATCTTATATACTACAAAACTTTGTACTTTTTTGTACATGTTTCTTTAAATTAATTCTCATATTTAAACTTAAAAAAAATTCCTTTCTGCATTTCTTGTTTCTGTGTGGAAGTATTTTCCTCCTTCCTGAATAATTCCTTATAGTGTTTCTTTGGTGCAGGTCTATTGGCAATAAATTCTTTGAAGTTTTGTATGTTTGGAAATATTTTTCTTTCACCTTTATTCAGTTAATCCATTTCATTTATTTTGCTTTATACTTTAGGGAAGAATGTTTTCTCTAAGTATAGAATTTTAGGTTGGTGGTTGTTTCCTTCTCTGCTTTCAAGGTGCCATTCCAGTGTGTCTGGCTACCACAGTTTTATTGAAAAGTCAGCTGTTAGTCTAAACTTTTCTCCTTTGACAATATCCCCTCAACCTCATGCTTTGAGATTTACTGTTTCTTTCATTTTCAATCATTTATATATGAGGTACTTCTGTGTAGTTTTCTTTGTAGGTATCCTTCTCGGAAGTTGTATCACTTCTTTAATCCATACCTTGATGTCATTCACCAGTTTTAGAAAATTCTGTGCTGTTATCTATCCAAATATTGATCTGGTCCTGTTCTCCGTATTTTTCTCTTGTAGCACTCAAATTCCACATATGGTAAACCTTTTCACAGGGTTACATATATATCTCTTTCATGTTCTTTTCTGTACTTGTCATCTTTTTTTTTACCTTTTATGCTTCATTCTGAGTATTTCTACCCATGCATTCTTCCAGCTCTCTTCTCCTGTGTCCCATCTGCTGTTTAACCTGCATACTGAGTTCTAAATTTCAATTATTGTAGTTTTCAGCTCTAGAATTTCCATTTTATTCTTGTTTATATATTTCAGTTGTTTGGTCAACTTGTCTAATATCTCATCTATTTTACTGGACATTCTAATCAAAGTTTAAAATCTGAGTCTTGTAACTCCAATAACTAAGTCACTTGTGGGTTTCTTTTTTTTCTTTTTTTTTTTTAATATTTATTTATTTATTTATGGCTGTGTTGGGTCTTCATTTCTGTGTGAGGGCTTTCTCCAGTTGCGGCAAGTGGGGGCCACTCTTCATCGCGGTGCGCAGGCCTCTCACCATCGCGGCCTCTCCTGTTGCGGAGCACAGGCTCCAGACGCGCAGGCTCAGCAATTGTGGCTCACGGGCCTAGTCTCTCCGTGGCATGTGGGATCTTCCCAGACCAGGGCTCAAACCCGTGTCCCCCGCATTGGCAGGCAGATTCTCACCCACTGCGCCACCAGGGAAGCCCACTTGTGGGTTTCTTTTAATTGTTTATTTATTTCCCTACTTTTTGATATGTCTGGTAATTTCAGTAGACGTTGGACATTATGGATGTCAAATTTTAGAAAGTCTGGATGGTGTTATTGCTCTTCAGAGAAGATTTACCTTTTTCTATAGCAGGCAGCAGGGGGCAAATCATCTCATACCATCATGGGTAGAGCTGACTTGAGGTTGGATTGCATTCTTTATCAGGGTCAATCTACCTTTTGTTCAACCTCCATCCTAGGGTCTCACCCTCTAGGTGTCCCAACTTAGGGCTTATCACATCTCCTAGAACTGTTCTCCTTGGCAGGTCTTGAAATCTAACTTTTGTCTCTTTAGCACTGTGAGGCTGTCAAAAATTTTTTTTCTTTTTATCCCTTTTAGTCTGGCTTCTTAACTTGTTCTGTGACATTTATAGATAAATGCCTCAAGAAGAAAACTGGTACTGAATATGGGTCTCAAATCTCTATTCTTTCCTTCTGTCTCTGATCTTTGCTCCTCAAGTTCTGGCTAACTTGGCAGCCCTGAACCCCAACTTAATTTAACCCCAGCCCTGTGAAATTGCCTGTACCTCTGCTGGTTTCTATCCCTTGTAACAATTACCCCTGCCTATCATTTCAGCTTCCTAACCTGTGGCAAAAATTGACAAATGTCCTGTGGAAAATACCAGCATTCAGAGAGTTGGGGTAACCTCAGTGAGCTTTCCTTTTCTCTGGGGTCGGGATTTTAAATTCTGACTGCCACAGAAACTCTCTGGTGCTTTCAAACAAATGAATTTTGATATGTTATTGGTTTTTATCATTGCTCTTGGTGGGAGTGTTGGTCTATTACAAGCTACTCCAGTTTAGAAGACAGTGGATGCTGTGAATTGCATATTATACTCAGACTTCCTGTCTTTGGTCTAATAGTGCTGGTCAATATCAGTCCATTGTTGCCATTGAGCAAGCAATTATGGCACTGCAAAAATGAACTATGTATTATAAATGACACTTATTTAGCATTTTGGACTTTATAGTTGTTCCCATCTATTACCACTTTCTGTTTTCATTGCAATCTTATATTGATAAAATGAGAATCATTTTCCTCATTCTGTAAATGAAGTAACATCTTTTAGGAGTGATTAAGTGGGTTATTCAAAATCACACAGTGAAAAAATGCCACTGTTTGGACTCAGACATAAGCCATCTACACAGTAAGTTTTTCTCCTTCATCTATGTTACTTTTCTTGAAAGAAGATTCTAGATATGGAAGAATGCCCAGGTATTTTTATTTATTTGTATCCTTAATCTCAGGCAATATAATATGGTGAATAAGTGCTTGGATTTTGCTGTTAAAAGAGACCCACATTCAAATTCAAAATCTTCCATTTAATTATCATATGACCCTTTGCAAGTAACCCTTTTTAATCTTCTATTTTGTCATCTTTTAAAGTATGGATAATAAATTGTACCTTATTCTCAGGTAAGTTAGGAATGGCAAAAGAATTAATGCAAGTGGGGACTTTAGAACACTATGTGACATCCAGCAAGAGCTATTGTTAGCTATCATATTTAATAATGATAATATTATTGGTGTTGTTTTTGCTATTGTTGTTACTAATGCCTCTTGACCACTCCCAAAGCTCCCTGTATTTTCATTTCCTTCCAAGTCTTCCCCTGTAATATTCAAGTGATAGGTTTGCAGAGGTCCAAAAGTACTGCTCATAAACCATTCAGAAAGCAGATGCTTGCATTTTATTGCCAGTGACAACTATGCTTTGTCATCAGTGGGTAGAACTATGAATAACAGCTGGAATCCTGGATTCTTGGAAAACAGTGTTACTCAAACTGTAAATTTCTTTATGCAAGGCTTGAGAAACCAAAAGCCCTCGAGGATATTGACTGTAACAAGGGATTTCCTGTTTTGTCATCTTTTGGCTGCTGTCTGAAGGCCACTTCATTCTCTGCTGGTGAAGCTGTCCATTGCTTCTCATATCCTGTCATCACAGGAGTGGCAGAGGGCATGTGACATTCTGGAAGAAAGGAGAGGTTTTTGGTATAATTACATGGTGAGCTTAGGGTAGGAGGAAGGGGTAAGGAAATCAGCCTGCCGTTTTATTCCAGAGAGGGATCTGTGATTCAAATCATGAAATCCAAAGGAGAGTTAAAAACTCCTTCAGCTACAACAAGGAAGGTGCACACAGGCCAGCTTCTGTGAACACTCTGTGAGTGTTCACAGAGCTTCTAGGAGGATGTGAGTCTTGGTGTTGAGTGGGTCTCCAAGTATGAAAGCAGGGATTTGGTAGTGTATCAGTCAGTTTATACTGAGATTTGCTGCAGTAACAAATTGCTCCAAAGTCTCTGGCTTACAACGACAAAGGTTTTTTTCACACTTCATGTCCATTATGGGTCAGTTGTAATTATGCTACACAACTTCTTTATTCTGGGATTCAGGCTAATAGAGCTGCACCTATCTGCTGTATCAGTGGTTTTATGGCAAGGAGAAAAGAGAACATAATAGCTGGATACTGTAAGCGCACAGTGACTCCTAAAGCTTCTGATTGGAAGTGTTTATGTGAAACTTCCATTTTTATTTCATTGGCCAAAGAAAGTCACATGGACAATTTTGATGTTAGTGGGGTGGAGAAAAATAAGCCTTGCATAGGGAGAGGCAGTGAAAACTTTGAACAATCATATAATCTACCACAAGAACAGGCTCACCCACAAAGAAAGGGTTTGGATGCCCTAGTATGGCTCGACTGGAGAAATCTGAATACTGACTGCTGGCATTTGGGAAGTGCTGAGACATGTAAGTCTCTGCAGCATCCTAATTATTCCGATGTTTGTCTCCAGTCCTCTCTCGGAGCCCGTGATCCCAGTGTGACACAGTCTCATCCAGAGACCTACATGCACCAGGAATGCCCACCTGTCTACTCCTGCGGCATCTCCCTGGACATGGAGTTGAGATTGTTGTTAGCAGAACACGGGTATGAGCATATGTGACCTCTTTAATGAGCAAATAAAGGCTTTCTGGAAGAATCCAAGTTAATCTTGTTGGTGGTGTATATGGAGCAGGAAGGTCCTGTGCAGTTTGAATACCCCAATTGTCGGGGTCTTTTCAATGAGGAAAAGCTGCCATTTTAATTTTCATGGAGCAGACTGGAACCAAAATTTTCCTGAGCTTTACCTTTTTTTTTTGGTAGCTGCAGTCTTGAAGTGGGATGATGGTGTTATAAGTGGTTTCCATGCCACCTGCATTCAGTTTCTCATTGTTACTTTGAAGTACCATTTCTTTTCAAAACTCCATGCCTTTCAAAGGTTCTTTCTCTGCTGCTTGGATTTTGTAGGTCTTACCCTCATAGTGAGCTCTTACTCATTCTTTTCTGTTAATATACAAAAAAATATGTCCCCAGTTAAATATTTATCACTTACATAGCACAAGTCTTATATAATCTTTAGAGACAAAAGATAAACTGATAGAAAACAAGATTTAAATTACCTTTAATTCCATGATCCAGAGATAACCATTGTTCTTGTTGCAGTGGCTAACCTTTCAGACTTTTTCTCCGTGAACCATCATCAACAGTATAAATGATATTATGTGCACAGCAATTACCAGTGTGGAGGTTGACAGCACAGCTGGCCCCCACTACTCATAACCTGATGGTCAAGTTATTCAAATTCTCCAAACGTGTTTCTTCATCTGTAAGACGGTAATTTTACTTTCTCATATTGTTGTTAGGATTGAGTGAGTTATTCTTTATAAAGTTCTTAGAATACTGCCTAACATATTAAATGCTTAATATTGACAGGTATATTTTTTTCTGGATAATTTACATGTTAGTATATTTCTATATCAATATATCTGTAGTCATGCCATCCTTTTTAATGAAATAATTATGTTACAATAGCACTGTATAACATAGTTCTTCTAATCAATTTTATATGGTAGAATATTTAGGGTGCTTTCAATTTATTTTTCATTATTATTGAAAAAACATACCCTCAAATATTTAACTAGGAGAAATCCTTAGAATTTGGGTCACCAAGTCAAATACATGGCCAGTTTTATACCTTTTGCTGTAAATTTCCAGTGCTCTCTCTGTAACATTTGCCAGAAGCCTCTGTGTCCACTATACCTGTGAATCCATTCAGTTCTAGTATTTTTCTTAACGACGCTTATCTGATAAGTGGAAACAACTGCCAAAATTTAATACAAACTTCTTTTAATTCTAGTCAAAATGAATGTTTAAAAAGTACCTTTATTAGAAATTTTTTTGCCTTTTTGTGGAGTGTCATCACCCATTTAAATTTCTTGTCCATTTTTCTGTTGGTCAGTCATACTCTTCTCTCAATCTCTTTCCCCTCTCTCCCACTCTCTCCCCCTCTTTCTTTCTCTGATGGAAATAACTTTCCTAATTTCAAATGTGATACATGTCAGTTGGAATACAGAAATATATAAAGGAGAAAAATGAAATTTCCTGTGAAACTCTTCCCCAAGACAGCTTTTATATACAGTTTGGTGTCTATCTTTCAAGATTTACAAATGGTCCTCAACCTTTATTGTGCATTAGAATGTCTTGGAAAGCTTGTTAAAACACAGACTTCTGAGTTCCATACCTAAAGTTTTTGATTCAGTACGTTTGGGGTAAGGCCTGAGAATTTGCATTTCAGACAAGTTTCAGATAATGCTGATGCTGCTGGTCTGGGAACCACAGTTTGAGAACCACTGTTGTATAGACACACAGACAAGGCACCCATGCTGTTCAGTAACTTCCTATCTTTTGCTCAACTTATCACAGACAGTATTTATGTAGTTCTGACCCATCTCCGTATGTAGCGAAGTGCATCTTATTTGACATCAGAGGCATTTAAGTTGTTGCAATTTTATTATTATGATAGCAGTGCATCAAAATCTGTGTTCCTATTTGTCTGAATACTGTATTTGTGCAGGCTTTTCTGTAGGACAATTTCCTCGAAGTGGAATTGCTGGTAAACGGGCATGCTTATATAAAATTTGACACATTTCACTGTTCTCCAGAAAAATCGTACCGAAATTTACTTCTGCTTACTGGTGTTAAGAGTTTCCTCACATACTGGGCAAAGACAGAGTGTGATCACTCTTTACCAGTCAGAGGAGAAACAAAGTACGTTTCACTTTTATTTTGATATAATTTCTTTTGTTGTTTGTGATGTTACACATTTTAAATGTTTATCCGGCCATTAGCATTTTTTCTTTTGGACATCATCTTTGTTCACTTTCATTCTTACTGTTTTATAAAAGCTAGTCATTTAATCATAGACAATCAGCTTTTAAGGTTGCAGATATTTTACCCGTTTATCATATAATTTTATTTGCCTTTTTAAAAAAATTTATTTATTTTATTTTTGGCTGCGTTGGGTCTTTGTTGCTGCGTGCGGGCTTTTCTCTAGTTGCGGCGAGCGGGGGCTACTCTTTGTTGCGGTGTGCGGGCTTCTCATTGCAGTGGCTTCTCTTGTTGTGGAGCGTGGGCTGTAGGTGTGCAGACTTCAGTAGTTGTGGCTCATGGGCTCTAGAGTGCAGGCTCAGTAGTTGTGGCGCATGGGCTTAGTTGCTCCGCGGCATGTGGGATCTTCCCAGACCAGGGCTCGAACCCGTGTATCCTGCATTGGCAGGTGGATTCTTAACCACTGCACCATCAGAGAAGCCCTTATTTGCCTTTTTTGATGAAGAGAAAAATTTAATTTGCCTTATATTTTATGCATATTTCTTTTCCTTCATGCACTTTTCATAATCTGGTATTATTTGTTCATTTATTTAACATACATTTTTTGCGTTCAGCTACTACATACTAGAAGCTTTCCAAGGCACTGGGGATAGATAGTTAAAAATCTTGCCCTGTTGGAGCTTGTATTCTAGGCAGTAAACGAAATAATAAAGAACTGATATAATGTTTTAGAAACTGATGAGTGCTATGGAGAAAAACAAAGCAGGGAAGGATGATGTGTATACTCACTTTGATTTTCTTCAGTTTATTATTATAATTTTATTTTTCAATTTTTCATTCATTTACAGATTATCTTGGTGTAAGACCTTGAGGTGTGGTTTACGCCTGTCTTTTATCTAAATTTATTTCTTGAAAACATTGTTCTTTTCCTACATATCTGAAATATCTTTAGGGTGCACTAAACATATATATTTGGGTCATTTTCTTTTCCTTTTTCTTTTTTTAAAATCATGTTCCACTGATCTACCTCTGTTATGGTCTCAGGAACAATTTTTTTAAATTGTCGCTGTATATTTTTTTCTCTAAAACTGCAACTTTCCCCCTTCTTATTCTTTTGCAATATTTTTTGGACTATTCTGATCTTCTTATGCTTGCTGATAAAGTTTAGAATAATGTTGTTAAGTTCCAAATAAAATCACTTAGGGATTTTATTCAGTGATATTAAATTTGTAGGTCAATGTGTAAGGACTTAAAATCAGTTGATACAGTATTGAGTTGTCCTATCTAAGAACTTGGCTTATATAACAGTGTATTCTGTTAGCTTTATATTCTCCATCAAAGGGTAAATATTTTTCATCTGGGTTGTGTGCATTTTTCTACAAAGTTATTTCAAGGTGTTTTACATTTTTTGTTGCTATTGTAAATGCGGTAATCAGGTATTATGTTTTTTAACTGGATATTATTGCCATCTGGGGAAGCTAGAAGATTTTAAATTATATGCATAATTTAATATATAAACATATAATAATTTAATGATATGTATCCCGGACCCCCTACTGAACAATTGTAATAAGTTTAGTGGAATCTGGATTTCTAAGTGGTGTGTATGATCCACAAATAATGTTATAGTTACCTCTTCCTTTCCAAAATTTATCCAGTATTGCTTTGTCTTATATTTTCACGTTGCCAACGATTTCTAGAATGATGTTAAAAGAAAAACTGAGACAATTTCCTTCTCCTGTTCTTGACTTTAATGAGAATTCCTCCGTCCTGTCATCACTGAATATGATGGAACTGACGTTTCTCAAGCACTTAATATTTTCCAGGTGATGCACTGTGCTAGGTGCTGGAGGTCAGGAGAATTTTATGTGCAGATTTTTCAGCACTCAGTTCATGACTTTGGTGCTTTAATGACGCGCCTTCCTCACAAGGGAGGTTTTTACTTTTATTTTTTTAATTCATTCCTCATTTTATTGAGTTTTCTTACAGACTTTTCTTTTCTTTCATGAAAGGTCATCAGTGAGGGCTTCATTTTCTCGGTCAGTTTCTGTCAAGAGAGTTTCTTTTTTGTTGCTTTCACAAGGGAGTTTCAACTTACCCGAATATACAGTCGCCTGGTTGCAACAGGTTTTCATCAGAACTGCATACAGTTGGCCCTCCTCATCCGAGGCTTCCACAACCTCAGATGGGGAAACATCGGGTGGGTGAGTGGATGGGGGATCCAGAAAGTTCTGAAAAGCAAAACTTGTATTTGCTGCGCTGCGTATCGGTAGGGGTCCTGGAACCAATTTGCGCGGTATCAAGGTGTATCCAGATGTGGCTGTATTTTCACTTTTTTCTTTGGTTCGTAAATGAGCTCTTCCCTTTTGTAGTTTTTAGGTTCCTTCTGTTTGTGCCCCCACTTTCTGTTCTCTGTCTCTCTGTCCGCCCCCTGCCCACCCCTCTCTCTAGAGGCAGACTAGCCTCTGGGTGTGAATTCCAGCTCTGTTCCCAGGCTTCATAACCCTGAGCAGGTACCTAGCTTATTAAGGCCTCAGTTTGCTCATCTGCAGAATGCAGCTTATAAAAGGTCTGCCTCATCTGTGTGAAGTGAGGACCAACTGTGATCACCCTGGCTGTGCTCATATAGTTTCTATCCCATTGGTCCTATGTTCTTCCTCAGGGTTTTGAGTTTGTATTTTGCCTCACCGTCATCAACATATTTATAGGAACCACTATAAAAGTCATTTCTAATTAATTTTATCTCCTTTCCTTTTTCTTGTGCATTCAAAAAGAGCTTCTTCAATTTGCTTTGCTCAACAAGGTGTTGAAATTTCCTGTATTGTCAATTCAGCTGTTTAGCCCCTTTAATGTTTTAATTCTGCAAACTGTTCTTTCTTTCCTTGAATTAATTCCCTAACTCTATCAGCGTCTCTTTTATTTCTCCCGCAGTAACTTGCCTTATTATTTCCTGTTATTTTACAGGGTCTGTGTTTTCTATGATTTCCTTGAGAGTGAAAAGCAGATGGTATCTAAAATTTCCCGAGCAGTTTTTCTTGAAAATATGATCCTCCTCTGCTTGTTGTATGTTATGTTTAAATCCTCCTTCAAAGTTCCACATTCTTTTCACAAGCCTCTTGTGGTGGTGGAGGTGGTGTTCGTTCTCTTTTAAATTTATCCTTGAATGTGGACAGTCATGTTCCAGCTTGTCACTTGCCCCAGAATCGCACAGCATTTTTCTAGGGTTTTATTCTGTTTGCCCTTATGTCCTCTGGGGTCCTTATCTTTGATCATGTAACATGAATGATGAAGTGAAATAATGTTTAATGAGCTTCATTCACTGGCTAACGCTTGCTACTAGCACTTAATAATTGTTAATTACTATTATTGTTATTACAGTATTTTCTCCAGCTGGAGAGGAGGATGACCTAGGTTGCCATTAGAAGGTCAAGGAGACCACAGCCTCAGGTAGGATGCAAAGGGCCTTTGGGGACCAAGGCAGTCCAATCAGCAACTTCTCTGTCTGTTAAAACTCTGGTTCCTGTGTCTGTTTGGTTGCTGGGTAGCAAAGCGGTGTGACTGAATCAGGCTCCTTTCGTGATGCTATTTACTGGTTACTGACTTGGGGCTTCCTATCCTAAGAGAGCCCTTATGGGATGCTGTTCAATTTCCCTTACACACCTGAAGTAATTCCCACTTGGTCATGGTGTATAATTCTTTTTATACATTGTTGAATTAGCTAATATTTTAAAAAGGTTTTTGCATCTAAGTTCATGAGAAATATTGATCTGTATTTTTCTTTTTGATATTGTCTTTGTCTCTTTTTTTTTTTTTAAACAAGATAGTACCGGTTTCATGAAGTAATTTCAAAAGTGGTCCCTCTTCTACTATTTTTGAGAAGAGATTATGTACAATTGGTGTTTATTCTTGAAATGTTTGGTAGAATTTTCCAGTAAAACCACCTAGGTCTGGAGATTTCCTTTTTCGGTACTGTTAAAAATATGAATTCAATTTATTCAATGGTTATAGGACTATTCAAACTTTCTGTTTCATCTTCATTGATTTTAGCAGCTTGTGGTTTTTGAGGAATTGTCCATTTCTTCTAAGTTGATAAGTTTATGAATGTAAAGTTGTACATGGTTGTTCCTTATTATTTTTTTCATGTTTCTAAGATCTGTAGTGGTATCCCCTGTTTCATTTGTGATATTCATGAATTTTGGCTTTGCTATTTTTATTTTCGCCAGTTTTTCTTGAGTTTTACCAATATTACTGGTTTTTTTCAAGGAAGCAGTTTTTCATTTTATTGATTTCTCCATGTTTTCTTATTTTCAATTTTGTTGAGTTTTGCTCTTATCTTTATCATTGCTTCTGCTTGCTTTGGGTTTATTTTGTTCTTTTTCTAGTTTCTTGAGGTAGAAGCTTAGCTTTTTTTAAATTAAATTTTACTTAAAAAAGTTTTGGGGGGTTTTTTATTTTATTTTTAAAAATATCTTTATTGGAGTATAATTGCTTTACAATGTTGTGCTAGTTTCTGTTGTACAACGAAGTGAATCAGCTATAAGTATACATATATCCCCATATCCCCTCCCTCTTGAGCCTCCCTCCCATCCTCCCTATCCCACTGCTCTAGGTCGTCACAAAGCATCGAGCTGATCTCCCTGTGCTATGAGAAGCTTAGCTTTTTGATTTGCTGTTTTTCCTTTTTTCTGAAGTAAGCATTTAATGCTATAGATTTTAATGACAGCTCTGCATTAGCTGCATCCCAAATATTTTGATATTTTGTATTTTCATTTTTATTTAGTTATAAGTAATTTTTATTTCCTTTGAGACTTTCCCTTGGACTCATAATTTTTTTTTTTTTTTACAAGCATGGTGTTCATTTTCCAAGTGTTCAGAGATTTTACCTGTTGTCTTTCTATTATTGCTTTTTAGTTTGGTTCCACTGTGGTCAAAGAAAATTCTTTGTATGATTTCAATTCTTTAAAATTTCTTGAGATATATTTTATACCTCAGAGTATGCGCTCTCTTGGTGAATGCTCTATGGTGATTGAAAAAATATATATGGAATATTCTACATGTGTCCGCTAGATATTGTTGGCTGATTGTGTTCAGAACTTCTGTTCCTTTGATGATATTCTGTCTAGTAGTTCTATCATTTGCAGAGATTGGGGTGTTAATGCCTCCAACCCTAACTGCGGATTTATCTGCTTCTCTTTTTAAAAAAAACTATCTTTTTTTTTTTCTTTTGAGGCTTTGTTGTTTGGAGAGTACACATTCAGGATCATTCTCTTATTCATTTTTATATTTCTAATACAGTGCCCACATGTAATATAGGCTTTCAGCAGATATTGCCTGAATGACCTAGCAAGTTAAAATTAAATAAGTACATAAGTGAAAGACGGAAGATGTTTCACTTTCTCAAGCTGTGATTTTTTTCCCCCCTTGGTTGTACAAATTACGCATCATATAGTTTTCAATTAAATCTTATTCCTCATTTATGTTTTTTAATGTTGATTTAAAAATTAAGTTTGAGAAGGATCAAAACTTAGTTGAAGAAGCATGGACTTTGGGTGAGACAGATTTGATTTTAAATATCTGCTGTGTGGTCAAACACATAATTTAGCTTCTTTAATTCTCAGATTCTTAGTTGGAAAATGAAAAAGACGGCACTCTGTCAATTGGGAAACAGTTGGTGACAATTGACAGAACTGCTGGCTTAAATAACAACAAAAATTGGTTTCTTTAACAGAAAATTTTGGAAGTAACTCATTCCAGGTGTGGCTTGATCTAGTCAGAGCTTCATTTTCTCATCAGAGAATGTAGCTATATTTTTTGTGATTCTCTGTAATTTTGGTCTTCAGTGGCAGTTGTATCCTTAGAGTGGCTTCCCTCACAGTAGCAGAAATAACGTCTCAGGGTCTCACTTTCCCATCACAGTTTACATAGAAAGGGTGAACATCTCCTTGGGCAGCTCCTACAGGAACTTCTTCCTCATAAGGACCCCAGACATTTTTCTTGCTTCTCATTGGCTTTCACTGGATCACATGACCTTCCCTGAACCAATCACCAAGACTATTAAGAAGGAACTGAGGGTGCTGTCAGTCCCAGTCAAACCACTTGGCTGAAAATAGGGGTCTTTCCTGGGTCTAAATGGGAAATGGGTGCAGAGGAGGCAGACAAATACGTGTCTGTTGTAGTTGCCAGTATTTCAAAGTTGCTATGAAGATTAGAAATAATATGCAGGGGGTACCCTTTGTAGTGCCTGGCATTATTCATTACATGTCAGATAACTTTTGATAGTATAATGATGATGATTATGAGTAGGATTTAGTAATATTAGTAAATGTCTCCAGGAAGTTCTTAGAACAATATTATAAGGATGCCTTCAGTATAAGTTGAGGTCTGAAAGTGTTTTAATCAAAAATGACACTAACTTTTGAGGTCTGGTGAGATCTAACAACAGTGGACTCTTAAGTGATCTTCCTGTCTGTGGTCTAACCTCCTTCAGACCATTCTCCGTGTTGCCTCTGAATTCCTAACCCGTAAATCTGATTAAATCACTCTCCTGCTCAAATCTTCACATGACTCTCCTTGTCTGTAGCAGCGGTCCCCAACTTTTTTGGCACCAGGGACCGGTTTCCTGGAAGACAGTTTTTCCCTGGACGGGGGTGGGGATAGTTCAGGCGGTAATGCCAGCCAGCGATGGGTCAGACGGTAATGCCAGCCAGCGATGGGTCAGGTGGTAATGCGAGCGATGGTTCAGGCGGTAATGCCAGCCAGCGATGGGTCAGGCAGTAATGCGAGCGATGGTTCAGGCGGCAACGCCATGGGTCAGGTGGCAACGCGAGCGATGGGTCAGGCGGTAATGCGAGCGATGGTTCAGGCGGCAACACCATGGGTCAGGTGGCAACGCGAGCGATGGGTCAGGCGGTAATGAGAGCGATGGGTCAGGCGGTAATGCCAGCCAGTGATGGGTCAGGCGGTAATGTGAGCGATGGTTCAGGCGGTAACGCGAGCCAGCGATGGGTCAGGCCATAATGCGAGCAGTGGGGAACAATGTGGAGCGGCAGATAAAGCTTTGCTGGCTCGCCCGCCGCTCACCTCCTGCTGTGCGGCCCAGTTTCTCATAGGCCACGGACTGGTACTGGTCCGCGGCCCGGGCGTTGGGGACCCCTGGTCTATAGCAGTGCTCTTCAGACTTTATTTGAATATGAATCACATGGAGTGTTTTTAAAATTCAGATTTTGATTTGATCAATAGTAATAAGCTCCCAGATAATGTTGGTGTTGATATTGCTGCTCTGAGGATGCATTTTGAGAAACTAGGTCTGTAGGACAAAGAACAAACACTGTGTGGCAAAGACCCTCAATAATCTGACCTCACCGACATCCCTAACCTCATTTCCCATCATGTCCCAACCTGCACTACACACTGCAGCCTTGCCTAAATGCCACAGGTATTTGCAGCCCATTGAACTTTTTCATACCCTTCCTTTTGCCTAGAAACTGCATCCCCTCTGCCGTCTTCCTTTCCAAGTTTTACTATTGCCTAATAATCTTACAGTCTTTTGTTGGAAAGTTTATCTGACATGCCTTTCTGTATTCAATCACGAGATTGTCCCATAAATCCTCATAGTTTTTTCTTGCCTCTCCCCTCCTATAGAAATACTGTTTTCTTGATAATTGAAAGGGCTGTTTTGTTGTTTTTATGTTAGTAAAACCGACAGAAACAGTTTATTATGGGCTGGATCCTGTGTTAAAGAATTTCTATGTATTATCACATTCAACCTCATCTGACCCTCACATCTACTCTGTGAGGTAGGTACTTCTCAATGTGTCAAACAAGACTCCCACTTGCAAAGGACAGAGTCCAGAGACTCAATTTAATTGACCTTTAAAAAAGAGGATTTTATTGGTTCATATCACTGAAAATTCCTGGTGGTAGGTATGGGTTACATTTATGGTTCAACCCACAGACTGGATAAACAATATTTTTTACAGCTATCTGACAAAGAACCCATGTCCAGAACATATAAAGAATGCCTACAAATTTTACAATACAAATACACAAGCACCTTAAAATGAGCAAAAGCCTTGAACATACACTTCGTAAAAGAAGATATACAAATAGCCAATAAGTGGATGGAAAGGGTGTTCAATATCATTAGTCACCAAGGAATACAAATTCCAACCACAATGAGATACCATTTTACAACCACTAGAAACAAACACAAAACCCAAAATTGGCAAAAGCAAGAGTTAGGATATGGAGAGGCTGCTGGAACATTATGTTGCTTGCTGGGGGAAGTATCAAATGTTACAACCATTTTGGAGGATTGTTTGTTAATTTCTTATAAAGTTAAACATCCATTTACCCAATGACCCAGAAATTCCACTCCTGCATATTTACCCAGGAGAAATGTAATCATGTGGCCACAAAAAGACCTGCCCAGCAATGCTCACAGCAACTATATTCACAATAGCCAAACTCTGGGAACAACCCAAATGTCCATCATTGGGTGAATGAATAGACAAATTGTGGATATACAGAGGCAATGGAATACATAACAACAACAATAAGGGAATATATATGACATATATATTATAGGGAATATATATGATATATATGACAACATGAATGTATAATTATGATGTTGAGATGAAGCCAGACACAAAAAGATACTTATGTATGAAAATATTTATCCACGGTCATAGAAATAAGAAGTGGTTGTTTCTGGGGGTGGGGGATTGATCTGAAAGGGGCCTAAAGGGACTTCCTGGGGTGATGGAAGTGTTCTAGGTCTCGTTTTCAGTGGAGTTTACTTGGACGTACACAGTTGTCCAAACCCATCAAACTAAACACTTAGGAACTGCATCTTATCATATGAAAACCCTACCTCAAAAAGATAATTATGTAATACAGTGGAAACTTAAACAAGAAAGAGAAAGACTTGTGGGACAGACAGAAATACAAGATGCCCACTGCTGTCATTTCCATTTTATGGTGAAGATAAATTTGAAATCACGTCATGCACAATTCACCTAGCTAGTAAGTGGTGTGCAAAGACTCCAGAAACTACCCATGAATCACCTTGTTACCCATCTTTCTTGCATCTACCACAAGACCTGGTGTGTAGCAGGAGTACGAAGAACGGTTGTAGAGTGAATGAACATATTCGCCATGAGCGCTGGTGTAGTTGTGCCTTAACCAGGCAGTGGAGCCACAGATTCAGGAAGGTATGAGGAATATAAAGGTGTGTCCTCATGCTAGGGTTGGTGCAAGGACTGGTCTTCCTGCCTCCAACCCAGGAATAGTTCATTTGTTCTGTGAGGGGAATGTGTCCGGGACAATCGGATGTGCGGGACAGTCGGATGTGCGGGACAGTCGGATATGCGGGACTCGCTGGATGGAGAGCACGACGGCGGATGCACCATGATGACCATGCAGTGATGTATCTGGTCCCATGTATGGATGGTGCAGAAAGCGAATCTGAACCACACTGCCTGTTCCACTGCTCTGGAATGGGAAATGAGAAACAAGAACATTTATCTCCTTGAGAGAAGAGTGCCCGGTGATTTTTCTGCACCAGGGGTTGTGTCTCTTCTTTGCTTAAACACACCCTTGTGTTCCACGTTGTTGAAGCATGAATTCCACCCAAGCAAAGCTGTCCAGAGTTTGTGGGGCCCTCCATATGCAATTTTGGGGAAGACCCTTTTAAAGCAAAATGGAAATTAAAATATATTTCAAATTAAAAAAAAAAGACCATCTGAATATGTTGTAGGATTCCTCCCAAGGTCTTGGACTGACCCCAATCATGTGAGGGGCTAACTGAAACTTCAGTGTCAATAGCTTCAATGAAAAATGGCCTCTTTGCCCAAGGATTCTCCCATAATCTGCTTCCTTCCTATCTCACTCAACTCATCCTCTTACAATTCATATCTCCAACCCTCCACCCAGCTCCAGCCTCATGGAACTCTCACTATTCCCTGAATGTACTAGGCTATTGGTTTTCAACAGCCATTTAACCCAGTGTTCCCTTTTTATAAAAAATATTTTGTAGGACCCCCTGAAATGAAATTCATAGATAATATAACCAATCCACATGTATAATTAAAAAATCTACGTGACCTCATTGTAATATAAAGGAGAAATTAAAATGAAAGGAATTTATTATAAAATAATATACATACCACTGTGTAAATGCTTGTTCATGACTGTACCAAAGGGCTAAACATGTACTTATGATTTACTACCCTCCCCTTTTCTTTCCTCCACTGCCCTGCGGGCTTTGATACCTTCAGTGTTAGGGGGCATTCCATGAGACCATTTCCAGCTCTGCTCTTAGCATGCCCTATGCCTTCTCTCTGGACTGCCTTTCCCCCACTGTCCTAGCTTTTAAAATCCTCCACAATCAAGGCTCAGGTGGTGGCCCTCATCCAGAAGCTTCCCTTGACAGCTGACTGCTCCAGCGGTGATCAATACCATTGCCATCTGTACCTCTGACATCCGTCCAGACTTGTGGTTTGCCCTGGCTGCACCGCGGCGTTCCTACTGATGTCCGATCTGATTAATAGTATTAATCATTTATGTCCAAAGTTAGAGATGCTGGCAGAATTACAGGACATCAGACACAGATAAGGCTAGAAGCGGCTCTATTTATGAAGCCGGAGGTTAGAACCAAAAGGTAAGGAGAAGCATATGAGTCTCTCTTACACTAATTTTGGAGTCAGCGTGTCCTTGCCTGTGAAAGCTCAGATTGAATCTCAGCTCTCTTTTACCAGCGGTGTGATCTTGAGCAGGTTACTTACCCTCCCTGCGCCCCAGTTTTCTCATCTGCAAATGTTACTGAGTGCAAGGTCATACTGCTCGCCAGACGACAGGCTGATAAATCGAGAGCTGAGGTGTTGGGGCAAGGAATAGCAACTTTATTCCGAAAGCCAGCAGACTGAGAAGATGGTGGACTTGTGTCCCAAAGGACCATCTTCCCCAAGTTAGAATTCAAGCTTCTTTTATACTGAAAGGGGAGGGGGTGTGGTTTGTTGTTGCAACCTTCTTGGTGCCGGAATCCTCTGTTCTTGCAACTGTCCAGGTAGGTCAGGTCACGATGTTCCTGTAAACCTCCAACAAGACAAATGTTCTTCTCTGTTCTGCAACTTTTTATCTCTATATGAATGGAAAAGTTACACCTTTAAAGGCCAGAGCCTTGAGAATGGGCTATTCTGTGTACTTCAGGCTATAGGCGACATTCTTCACTTGTAGCAACAGCAATAGAATATAAAGGTTACAATGAAAGAAACAGATCCAGTATGGAGTCAGATTCATTCTGCCCTATTACACAAAGTGAGGTTAATAACAGTACCTACCTTATAGGGCTGTTGAGCTAATGAAGTGAGGGATGCTTGCAAAATGCTCACACAAAGACTGGCACTTAGATGGGACTTCAGATACTATGATTTCAGAACATGCATACCCTCAGATTCCTGGCTAGGCTAGTACAGGGGTTGGCAAGTTTGTTCTGTAAAGGACAATAAATATTTTAGGCTTTGCTGTCATACAGTGTCTGCTACAACTACACAACTCTGCTGTTGTAGCATAAAAGGAGGCTCAGACACTCCTGTAAATGAGTGGGTGTGTGTGTTCCAGTAAAATTTTATTTGCAAAGACAGACAGCAGGGTGGATTTGGTCCATGGGCTATGGTTTTCCCATCCCTGTCCTAAAGGATGGGCTAACAGGATGGTCTGTACCCAGAAGAAGGGCAGTATCACATAGCAGTTAAAAGCCTGGGCTATGTATATATGTCTTTTGTTTTTCTTTTAAGAAAAATAGGATCATATTTTACAATCTGTTCTGTACCCTGTTTTCTTTTTATGTATCAGCATATAGAGCACATATTGTAAATAAGTAAATGTATTTATGCATATTCATTTTTATTGCCTACACTAGTAATTTATTATATACGGGTGAACCATCATTTATTTGGCTCTTCATCTGCTGCTGGAGATATAGCTCCAGTTTTACTTATTGTGGTTTATAATTATGCATTTGTGATATGATTTACTTAATATTTTTCTCCTGTGAGACTGTTCTGGAACTTGGGAGTCATAAAACCCTTGCCTTGGCACTTAGTGCCATCTTGGGGAAGTTAGTTGACTTCTCCTGGCCAAAATTTCTTCACCAGTGAAATGTGGATCCAGCAGAATGTTGGGAGGGACCGATGACTTAATGTTTGTAAAAGACCACGGAAATTGCAGAGTAAATGTTCTACCAGTCCAAAGTATCTCTAGGGTGGCAAGCATCTTTTCTGGCCTACATGTCATTTATTTTGGCCAAGGAGAGAATATGCCCATTTCCTAGGAGAGGTGTCAGTTCTATTATATGTCAAGAGATAATAATAAACAGTGCTGCTGTAAAGATCTTCGATAAAGAAATGAGAAAGTTGGAAAATAAAAGCAAGAGGGAAAAGAAACTCCCTGGGTGTCTGTATTTAGCCACCGTGTGACATTGTAAAAGCTCCCGATTTTGGGTCTGGTTGTTCAGTTAAGTCTTGATTTCTTTCTGCTTTCACTCCCACTTTCTACCTTTGTGTTTCTCATCCAGAGGTGCTCTCAGGAGTGGTGATTCCTGAAGACAGGCCTGTGCTGGCAGGCTGGGGTGTGTGAAGAGGGGACAGATTAAAGAGAGGGACAGAGGGGATGGAGGTCAAACTTACTATGAAAAGCTCACTTCAAAGAACTAAGCAGGGTGTGAACTGCCCGGGCTTACAGACTGGGGTTCCCTACAGGACTCCAGACCCTTCACCACCTGCACGAGAGGCAGGGGAACTGAGGCAGAAGAAAGGAAGTCAGAGAGGATTGGCCTAGGGTCCCCCAATCCCCAGCTGTTCGTAAGACCATCATCTTCCCAGGAGGATTTGCCTTAAGAAACACAGTAGGGTTGATCCATTGGTGGGGGCTTCAGAGTCTGCAGCTCTGCAAGGCTGGGAAGAACCATAACACACACACACACACACACACACACACAGACAATGTGTTATCACACAAAGAGTTTTCCTCCATCAACCCACTGCAGTCCCGGCCTTCGCTCTTATATGACATTTGAGGGTTGCCCTGGGTGATGCTGCAAACCCCAAAGGGTCATGGTCCCACCAGGGCCTGGATGGTTTCTGTTGATGTGTGTCTGGCCTGCAGAGAGGCAGCTTTCCAAAGATGAAGTACACTTAAGAGATCACAGATCCTCCCCACCCCCTGCCCCTGGAAGTCTTGTGTCCATTCCTTCCTAATTCTAATGGGATCATCAGACTGACTTCTGCCTGTGAAAATGCATGTCCCGTCTGTCTTGTGCTGGTGATTCTATGGTCATTCATCCATGGAATCTAGTCATCGCTCAGAGGTGCGGTCCCAGGTGAAATTTCAACTTCACGTGCTCCAGGGATGCTCTGGAAGGGAGTGGTTTCTCATTCATAACCCGAAGGCTCTTACTAATGGGAGAGATGCCTTTCATTCACACCACGGGTTGGCTGTTTGTAGAACAGACAGGGCAAGGGATTCAACATTCATTACAGAGTCTGATCCTGGCCTGGAGTCCTGAGGAAACGCCCGCCGAGTAAAAAGGATTTAAATTATCTTCCTCCTCCTGCTGAATGTTTAGATCCCTAGAAATGTATCATTCTCCCATCCCACCAGCTCATGATGATTCTCATGGCATGTGCAGAGAGAGGGATGGTCCAGGCCCTGAGTTTGACCGACTGACAATTGCTTACTGACCTCCTGTGACCTACCTGCTTATTGTTGATGTTCCTGCACCTAGAGAAGGCAGATCTGGGTTCAAACACCTGTCCTGCTATTTAGCAAATGAAAGAATTGAGGTAACCTAGAGCAGCGGTCCCCAGTCTTTTTGGCACCAGGGACTGGTTTCGTGGAACACCGTTTTTCCACAGAGGGGGGATGGATGGTTCAGGCGGCAGTGCCGGCAGTGGGGAGCGATGGGGAGCGGCACATGAAGACTCGCGCACTCGCCCGCAGCTCACCTCCTGCTGTGCGGCCCAGTTCCTCACAGGCCCAGTAGCAGTCTGCGGCCTGGAGGCTGGGGACCCCTGACTTAGAGAACCTTTTTTTTTTTTTTTTTTTACTGATTTTTTTTTATAACTCTCTTGCCTGACGATTTCCTCAGGACCAATGCCTTTAGAAACATGCTTTTATTTCTCCTGCAGTCACAGCTGGGGAACTTTGCATATTTGAGATTTCTTCTCTAGTTGGATGAATCTGATGCCTCATAGACTGGCTTCCTAAATCTACTTGTTTTTTTGTCCTCCCCTGTATTCATGGTACATGATATGTCTACATCTGATCTCTTCCTTGGAGCTTCTGCAGGTCAGAGGACAGTCCCAGGGAAGCCCAGCCACTCCCAGACTTCCTTTTAGGGGGATGGCCTCATGGCCCTTTGATGATAAAAGGGCTACCTGCACAGGCTTCTCAGCAGCAGGACTGGCTTCATGGATGTGCAATCTGTGTAGTTTCTCAGGTCCACATGCTTAGAACTGTGCTTGGTTTAATGCTCTGCCATCACCACTTTGACATTTTTGAACATGTGGACCTACATTTTCATTTTGCATTGGGTCCTGCAAGTTATGTAGCTGATCCTGCTCAACAATTTCACCACTGACATCTTGGTTCAGATTGTTCTTTGTTGGGGGCTGTCCTGTGCATTGCTGGGTCATTGGCAGCATCTCTAGCCTCTACCTAATAGATGCCAGTAGCAACACCTCCCTCCCACTTATGACACCAGATGTGTTTCCAGACATTGCCAAGTGTTCCCTCAGGGTCAAAGTCATCCCCTGCTGTGAACCACTGGGCTAGAGAGATCCCTCTAGAACCCCCAACAGTGTATCTGTATCTCCACACTTGTTCCTCCATATGCGGGAGGGGTAATGGGCCTGGTGGTGTTCCTCTGGGTTCTTGCTTTCATTTTCATAACAATAAGCTGCTTTCTCAGGCAGAGACTTGCAATTCAGACCCCAATTTCTTCTTGACATTTAGTCCTATCCCTGCTTTGTTGAAAAAGGATTCCTAGAAATTTGTACCAATGGTCATATTTGTGCCCTTGATTCTTTTCGCCCAGGGATTTCTTTCTAGTCACAGGATGCACTTACACATTGTATTTTCTGCTTCCTGATTTCCCTCAGGGCTTAGGTTTCTGAAATTCAAAGGTCTAAATTTTTCAAAGACAAAAGCAAGGGAAGGACTCCGTGCTTCTCTATGTTTAGTCACCCCTTGACAATGACTGTTATCTGTCCAAAAGCAAGAAGGGCCACAGGTAAAAGGAAATACGGGAATGAGGTGTGAATCTCATTACACAACTCTTCCCGGTCTTAATTTTCCTTTAATCATTTGGGATGATTTATTATATATTGGATTTATATGAGTTGCCGGAAATCTCCTCTAAGGCCACTATTCTTTATATATTTACATATTTTTGCCTTTTCAGTTTTTATTTAAATCAGAAAATAAAAAATAAAATGCAGTGTGTGTGTGTGAAAAAAAAATCAGAAAGTAATCAAATTTATATACAGTCTAGAAAACAATAGAAGACCTGACTAGAGTGGTCTGCAGTACATTTAGGAGGGAACAAGGGCGGATGGAGCTAGCACTGTATCTGGCAACAGAGTGTGGGTGGCCTGGTGTTGTCTTGGCAGCCCTGGAGAAACAGGACTGAGTGGAGAGTGAAACTCACTGAGTTCGGGGCTGGGAGCACCCTGGCTAAACCACACATCCCTGCATGACAAACACAATAACAGAGAGGCCTGTTAATGAGGTGACCTGGCTCCGACAGACTCAGGACACTTCGAGGGAGAGCCAAGGCCTGGCCTGGATACTCTGTGAGCAAATCCAATCTTCCCATGTCCTATCCATGGCCCCCAAGTAGAGCCAGATGTGGGACACTGCCAGCTTGACAGTGAGGGAGCACTGACACTAGGCCCACCTTCCACAGCTCTGCAGACATGCCCACAGTGGATGAAGAGCCCCTCAGTCTGCTGGTCACTGCATCACCACCATCAGCCTGGTGTTCTCCTGAGACATAGCTCTGACTTCAAAGAACATCTTCTACAGAACTTGTGCGTGCAGTGACCACCAGATTCTTTTTTTTTTTTTTTAATTAATTTATTTATTTATGGCTGTGTTGGGTCTTCGTTTCTGTGCGAGGGCTTTCTCTAGTCGTGGCAAGCGGGGGCCACTCTTCATCCCGGTGCGCACGGGCCTCTCACTATCGCGGCCTCTCCTGCCGCGGAGCACAGGCTCCAGACGCGCAGGCTCAGCAGTTGTGGCTCACGGGCCCAGTTGCTCCGCGGCATGTGGGACCCTCCCAGACCAGGGCTCGAACCCGCGTCCCCTGCACCGGCAGGCAGACTCTCAACCACTGCGCCACCAGGGAAGCCCAACCACCAGATTATTGAACACACAGTTGGCCACACAGCTTCTCCAGTAACTACTCCGAAGGCACCAGTGGTTTTCTTCCTCCTCGGGCATCAGGGCATGCTGGACTCAGGGTGAAGGGAGTGGACTGAGCTGGCCGAGTCAGAGCAGTACTGATGGATGACACAGGGCATGTGGTGGTGCTTGTCCAGTGGCAAGGAGGAGAGCATCGATAGTGACAACTCTATACGCTGGTCCCCTTGTTCCTCGTGATGGTGATGGCCAGGGGCTCAAAGGTCATTTCCATGGTGATGATATCCTGGCTGGGGGACTGGTGGTTCCCTCCCAGAGCAGCAGTTGTAACAGAGATTCTTGCTCGTGCTTACGCTCCAGAGTTTATCCTCCCCAGCATGACTGTCCCAGAGCAGCGCTTCCCCCATCCTTTGTCCGTGTGCCCCCTCTGTGTTGTCTGGAAAAGGACCTGTACTTTATTTTAACCAAGGCAGCATTTTCTTTATAGTGTCAACTTCTGCGTGTAAATCACCAGAAGCAGTGCCAGCAACCTCACTGGTTTTGTACTAAACAACATGTTCTGGCCTCTTCATGTGACACAGAATGTGTTTTATTCTCTGGGGGTCTCATCAAGCACAGTCTAAATCAGTGTGTCAGAGTTTAGAGATGAAAATAATTATTTTTAAACTTTAAATATCTACTGGGAAAAGAAAAGTATTTCTTCGTATATGCAAAATCTATGACATATAGTTTTCATATACTATATATTATAGTAAATATTTAAATATATTTATATAAATGTAAAATATAAATCTATATACATATATATATATATAGAGAGAGAGACAGAGAGAAACAGAGACAGAGAGACAGAGACATTGCCATTCTGATGGAAATGTAAGTAGGATCTTATGTTTCTGTGGTGTTCCAGGCATGTGCTAGACACTTGCATATAGCACTCATAACAGCCATTTAAGGTAGCTGTAATTATGTTCATCTTATAGTCAGGGAGACTGAAATAACCTGGGAGAAGCTTGAGCACTCTTTAAATACTGATGGAAAGAAGCTAGTTGAGGTAGAATGATTGAAAAGAGAAGATTCTAAGAAGGCTGGGGTGCGGGGCAATGGGAACCAGAGCATGAGTGAAGCAGGTTGTAGATAGGATTGTAGGTGTATGGGTAGAGAGTTGAAGGCTTTTGCCCCTGATGGCTCTTCTTGTAGTGTGCAGTAGGAGTTAAGGTCATCCTTGAGAGGGATGGGAAGTGTAGTGGGGGACATTTGGAGATTTGAGGAGATTGGAAAAAATTAGAAATAGTCATTAAAGATAGTGGACACATAAGTTGCTCAGAGAGAACTGTAGCAGGATTCCTAGGCACTGCCGAGGGTCCAGTTAGGGTTGGCGATGATCATAACTTTATAGTGAAAGCATCCTGCCCAGGTGTGTAGTTTTCTCCAGCAACTCTCAGATGCTCAGGGGGCCTGCATCATGTATTAGTTTGCCGGGGCTGCCATAAGAAAGTACCATAGACTGGTTGGCTTAAATAACAGACATTTATTTCTTATAGTCTTGGAGGCTAGAAGTCCAAGGTCAAGGTGTTCGCAGGGTGGTTTTTTCTGAGGGTTTCTCTCCTTGGCTTATAGATGAACATCCTCTCTGTTTTCACATAGTCTTTCTTTTGTGTGTGTCTGTGTCCTAACTCTTCTTTTTTTTTTGGCCATGCCACGTGACTTGTGGGATCTTAGTTCCCCAACCAGGTATTAAACCCATGCCCTCAGCAGTGAGAGTGCAGAATTCTAACCATTGGACCATCAGGGAATTCCCCTAACTCTTCATATTAGATTGGACCCACCCGAATGGTCTCACTTTACTTACCTCTCTAAAAACCCTATCTCCAAATACAGTCACATTCTGAAGTGCTGGGGTTTAAGATTTCAACATGAATTTTTGGGGGAACACAGTTCAGCCCATAACACATGGAAAAGGGGAGGATATAGTTCATTTGGGGCTGGGATTTTTGTCCTGGTGAGTGTAGGGAAATGCAAAAGGGCAGGGATATTATCAAGGAAATTGTAGAAATAAGGACCAAGGACCGTGAAACCAGAGAGGGAAATGAAGGTGTGGGGAGGACACAGAAAGAAAGGGAAGATAGTAGTGGAGCCGTGACAAAATGTCATGGTGACGCCAAAGGGGGTCATGAAGGGAGCAGTTGAATAGGCAAGTTGGAGGGATCAGGAAGCTGTGGTTGTAGAGTGGGGTGATTATGTTAGTGATCTCAGAGGTGATTTTAATACCTTTCGTGATATATAATTTCTCTGAGCCATTTATCTCTTTATAAGGCATAGACATGCTTGCCCTTTTCAAGCCTTGCAGAATATGCGCCCTTCAAGACAGTGATGATCCAGGGTTTTAGCTCCCACCTTAGTGAAAGCTGCATCTGTTGTTGATGCCTTTCATTTGCAAGTAACAGGAGATCATTCAAACCAGGCTAAGGAAAAATGAAAGGGAGATTTATTATAAGGATTCAAAGGTATAACATGGAACTTAATACGAAATAGAGCCAGACCTCTCAGGAGGCTAGAATCAGAAATTGGAAACTCAGCAGGAACGAGGGACAAGAACCAAGGATCAGAACGCCACTGGGATCCAAGGTAGCTACTCTCTCAGCCTCTTTCTTGGAGCCACTCAGAGCCACACAGCCCTACAGACTGGCTTTCTTCTGGTCAAGTAAGCGTGGGGTCAGCCTCACAACAGTCTCAGAGCTTGTGTGCCCTCTATTCAAGCAGTAAGCAGGGAGTGACTATCATCTGTACCCTGATTCCACCCCACAGGTGTCTAGGACAGATGCAGACATCATTCAGGTAGAGATGGGGAGTCCAGAACATGAACTGACAGTTACGGAATAAACTGCAGTTCCTCAAATCCCTTTAAAGGTTTTTCTGTCTTTTAAACTTACTGTTAATTGTCAATGAAATTAAAAAAAATTTTTTTTTTAATTGAAGTAGAGTTGATTTACAATGCTGTGCCAACCTCTGCTGTACAGCAAAGTGACTCAGTTACACACATAGAGACGTTCTTTTTTTACATATTCTTTTCCATTATGGTTTATCCCAGGAGATTGGATATAGTTCCCTGTGCTGTCAGTAGGACCTTGTGGTTTATCCATTCTACATGTAATAGTTTGCAGCTACCAACCCCAAACTCCCAGTTCATCCCGCTTCCTCCGCCCCGTCCCCCTTGGCAACCACAAGTCTGTTCTCTATGTCTGTGAGTCTGTTTCTGTTTCACAGATAGGTTCATTTGTGCCATACTTTAGATTCCACATGTAAGTGATACCATATGGTATTTGTCTTTCTCTGTCTGACTTACTTCACTTAGTATGATAATCTTTAGGTCCATCTGTGTTGCTGCAAATGGCATTATTTCATTCTTTTTTACAGCTGAGTAGTATTCCATTGTATATATACCACATCTTCTTTATCCATTCATCTGTCAATGGACATTTAGGTTGTTGCCATGTTTTGGCTATTGTGAATAGTGCTGCTATGAACATAGGGGTGCATTATGTTTTTGAATTACAGTTTTGTCCGGGTATATGCCCAGTAGTGGGATTGCTGGATCATATGGTAATTCTATTTTTAGTTTTCTGAGGAACCTCCTTACTGTTTCCCATAGTGGCTGCACCAACTTACATTCCCACCAACAGTGTAGGAGAGTTCCCTTTTCTCCACATCCTCTCTAGCATTTATTATTTGTAGACTTTTGAATGATGGCCATTCTGACCGGTGTGAGGTGGTACCTCACTGTAGTTTTGATTTGCATTTCTCTCGGAATTAGTGATGTTGAGCATCTTTTCATGTGCCTACTGGCCGTCTGTATGTCTTCTTTGGAGAAATGTCTATTAAGGTCTTCTGCCCATTTTTTGATTGGGTTGTTTGTTTCTCTCACTACTTCTATTCAACATGGTATTGGGCTCATCTTGATGTGACTGAAAAGCACATAATGGCAGGGACTTTATATTTCCCTGTAATTTTGCTGACTTCGCCATTTTAGCAAAAAATAATTTATTCTAATGGAATTTGCATTGCATAAAATTATAATAAATGTTTTTAAGAACAAGGTGCTGTATATTTATGAAATCGTTGTGTTTATATGAGGATAAGGTTTAAAATGTATTGGCATGTATTTTCCACAAACACTCATATGCAAAGCTATATACTCTGCAGCTTTGACATTAACATATATTATTTGCATAAACCATAAACACTGGGCAATTTCTTTGTCAAACAAAAAGTACTGATTACCTTAGAAAGGATATTAATATCTTTTCTTTATCCATATTTTTAAATTTTGCTGACTGTATTTTGATGATCATTCATCTTGTCTGGTAGCACAATCTGTAGCAAAGACTCTCAATATTTCCCAAAACAAAAAATAAGACACAGGAAAGGCAACAGCTTCTGAATGTGAATGGTCTGTGATACAGTAATTTTGATCGGTAGCAGAAAGCCTTCCTTCAGCTGAAGTTCACAGCTATTAGACCTGGGCAAATGCTAGGGAGACATCTGATTGACAGAGGGGTGTCAGTAAATATATTTTCAAATTAAATTTCATGTTTATTTTCCACCCTCCTTAAAAGCTTTCCAGTTGGAATTTTGGTCCACTGAATCTAGCTAGTTTCCTTTGGGAAAAAAAAAAAGAGTTGTTTATGTTAGTCTTTGTGTGTTTCCCCTCAATGGCTTGGGAATCCTTGGGACTCATTCCAGCTGAATTGATAGAAACAAAGCTGAGATTGCGTCTCCCCAAACTTGGGATTCCATTTTGTGTGTGAACAAGTGAAGTGGCTGATACTGATGGTAAAAAGGAAGGAACAGTGATCTTGGAGTCAAACAGATTAGGACTTCATTGACTGGGGATGCAGCTGGGATCAAATTATTAAATTGCTCTAAACCATTGCTCATCATACTGTGGACTGTGGTGAGGATTAAATGAATTGATCCATACAAGGAGCTGAGACAGTGCCTTATACACAGGAAGCACTCAGTAACTTTAGATGATGTTATTACTATTATTACTACAACTATATGCATTGGAGATAATGAGGCCTGCAACATAGACTTCTATGGAAATTAAATGAGATCAAGTGTCTGACATGTGGTGGAAACTCAGTACATATGAGGGTTTCTACCTCTCCCCTGAGGACAGACCCCCCCCCCCCGCCGCCCCCCCCCCCCGCCAAGCGCTCATGTAATATGAACCCCAAAGGATAGCTGGGACTTGGCCAGCATGAGCTCCATTTTGGTTATACACAGAGGATTATTGGATGAAAAGGCAGAATTTGAAATCCAAGGAAATTAGTAACTAGAGTCACCAAGCATGTCCCTGTCACAGAAGATGTTTTAGTTCTTGCCTCACAGACTGGAGTCTTCTCTACCCCAGGGTAAGGATGCTGCCAGGTGAGCTTGGAGGCTTTGCCAAGCATTCACCCACATAACCCAACTTTGCGGTGTGTGCTGTGTGGTAGGTCTGATGGAACTAATACAATATGAGCAGCTTTCTGCCTGGCGGGAAATACTAATTGGCGACTTTGAAAAAAATGATAAAAGTATTTTCCCAGGGTCCATGAGAATTTGGAGAGTGGGGAATGCCCATATATAGTCGATTCAACTGCTTTAGAAAACGACTTGGCAATATCTAGCAAAGCTGAAGGTGTTTGTATTCTAAGTCCTGCCATTTCCCCTCTTAATTATAACCTAGAGGGATGGTTCTCAAAGTGTGGCCCCAGGAGCAGCAAAACCCACATCACCTGGAAACTTGTTAAAAGTGCACATTTTGTTACCAAACCAAATTTGGGTCTGCTCGCCTGCACGTGGTAAAGCCGATCTACTGACATTGGGTTGTGGTGAAGGAAAGTGCAGCATTTATAGCAGGGTGCCAAGCAAGGAGAACAGGCAGCTCATGCTCAAAAGACCCAAACTCCCCATTGGCTTTCAGGGAAGGGGTTTTAAAGGCAGTGGGAGGGAGGGGGCTTCAGGGTGCATGATCAGTGCATGCATAGTACTGGGATTTGGGGGATCAAGGTGAAGTTTCAAGCATCATCAACCTTCTGGTTTTAACCAGTCTAGGGTCTGCATTCTTGCGGTCAGCAGTTTCCATCTGGAGGGGGTTGGCTTCATGTAAAAACGACTCAGGACTGTGTGTCAGGCCTGTATCTGTGTCTTTCAGGGAACTGGAAGTTTGGTGATTCTGCCATGTGGCAGATTTATAGTCTAAATTGGTATCAGTTTCCCCACCTAATAGCTATTCTTTGTTTCTACATCTTCACATTCCTAATCGTTTAACTCTTGAGTCAGCCTTTTGAGACTCAAGGGAGGCCCAGGAGACTAAAGCAAAAGCCTTTTACTTCAAGGGACAGGGACCCAGGGGCTTGAATATGGTCTCAATTCTTGAATCTCATCTCAGACTTACTGAATCAGAAACTCTGGGAGAGGGACCCAGCAACCTTTGTTTTAAGAAGCCCTCCAGGTGATGCTGGTGGACTCTCAAGTTTGAGAACTACTAGCCTGGAGGTATTCTGGATCTGAGGCACAAAGGAGTTGGATGAGAAAGTGTTGGAACCGGAAGTGATCTAAATGTCCATCACCATCATTATGATACATTCCTATGAAATCATACTATTCAGAACTGAACAAGACCATACACAACAAAGGTTGTATCTCAGAAACATAATGTTGAGAAAGAACAGACTTGTGGTTGCCAAGGTGGAAGGGGTGTGGGGAGGGAAGGCTTGGGAGTTTGGGATTAGCAGATGCAAACTATTATATATAGAATGGATAAACAGCAGGGTCCTACTATATAACACAGGGAACTATATTCAATATCTTGTGATAAACCATAGTGGAAAAGAATATGAAAAAGAATGTATATATGTGTATAACTGAGTCACTTTGCTGTACAGCAGAAATTAACACAATATTGTAAATCAACTACAATAAAATTTTAAAAACCCACAAAAACCAAGAAACATAATGTTGAGAGAGAGGGAAAAAAAGCAAGTTGCCTAAGAATCCATGCAGTATACCACCACCATTTATTTTATAATGTTAAAATTTGCAAAAAGAATTATATAGCTATGTGTATATAGTTACGTATAGTTTAGGGATGAATGCATATGTAGAAAAATTAGGGGACAGGGGAAGGAATGTGATAGGAAAAGCTACACAAGGGATTTCATCACTGTTAGCAAGGTTTTATTTCTTAAGCTGAGTGATGGGCATGTTGGTTTTCATTAATTTATTCTTTGTTTGAATGTCTAAAATATATCATCAACAACTAATTTTAAGGAGAGGCTTTCCTAAAATAGCTCTCTTTGTTCCCAGGGTAATTTCCCTTTTCCCACCTTTGTTGGAACATGAAAACTTCCAGCTACTTGCTGAACATCCCTTACCAGAGGAAACGCTGGGCCAGCATTGCCTTGCTGTATGAGCCAGTTCAGTTCTGTGCGTGAGCCAGAGAGCAGCTTGTCTGTTTTTTCTGGTTTCATATTTGTGGACTCTATATATTTCAAAGTATTGTCTCACATATTTCGTCCTGAAAATAAGTCTGCGAGTGAGTGTGGATATTATTATTCCTCAGTTGACAGATGATGAAAAAAACCCCAAATTAGCCAACATTTATTGAGCACTCTTTATTGCTATCTCTGTAGAGAAGTGCTTAACACACATTTTCTCATGTAGTCATTAGAGTTAACCCATTTGATGGATGAAGAAACTGAGTTTCAGAGAGGTTAAAGGAACTTGCTCAAGTACAGTACATGCAGTGTCAGAAGTCAAAATCAGATCTGTATGAAGGTCAGAACGTTGCTTTAGTGACTAGTCTCTGCTATCTTTAAAGAATAGTGTGGTTCCTTAACTGGTCTAAGGCTGACTGGGTTTGGAAACGATCCTACATACTGTCTCTTATGCCAAAAGGTGGTCCACACTGTTTTTCTTTGTTTTTGGTTTAACCTTCTATATAAGTCGGGTTTCTTGATTGGAAGTAATATAAATTGTTGCTGGCTTATGTAAGCAGAACAGAACTTAGTGGGAAAATATCAAGAGGAATGGAAAAGAAGACTGGAAGAAATGGAAATGGATAGAAGTATATTCTGGTGGGCTGGGCAGCAAAAACCACAGCCATGTCCAGACCAGGAAGAGGGAAGAGCTAGTCTTCTCTTCTGGGAGAAAGTCAACCTGAATTACTTTCTTCCTAAGCCTACAAAATAAGAGAGAATAATCTCTTTCTCCCTCCTACCACTGCCCCCCACCAAAAAAAAAAAAAATCAGGATGTTATTAAGAAAGGGTAAATGGGTGCTGGCAATGCAGTCACTGTAGCAGACACACAGACCGGAAGTTCATATCCCTATGCAGGCAGTTACATTAAGCAAGGAAAGAAAGAGAGAAATACATCTTTGTTGCCTGGCTTCCCCCAGTGGGTAATTAAAATGATGCCACTGCTGTTTTTACTACATTCAAAAGTGTTTTAATTTGTATTTAGCCAGAGGCTTTCCGGCAACAGGAACATTTTTATAAATCTAACAAATAATTATAAATAAATAAAGTCTCCACTTCTGCTATTTGGGGGAACGTTTCCTTCAGGTAACACATTTATAAATCCACCTGTTTGACAATATGGAGCTAAAATAACAGTAGAGCTTGAACTGGTTGCTGAAGTGACAGTTGAAATGGTGTATTTGTCAGCATAGAAATGAAAAACAGTATCACGCAGGGAGGTAATCTAGTCCCAAAGGCACCGTGGACTATGAATGCTAAATTACGATAGACCTAGAATACGACATTGCATAATTCTTGAATAAAGGGTACGAGGAACAGAAAACCTAAGGTAGCAAGAATTCAGATTATAAATTCACGATTTATAGTTAAGGTGATTTCGAGACAATTGATTTGGTCTCTAAGTGCACCCCCAAAATGTATCTGAGAGCTATTCTTCAGTAACACTGGATACAACAATAATGAGAAAGAGAATTTAAGGAGGAGTTGCTATGTGGTTATGTGCTCATAGCCCCTCTTGGGGACCTCAGATCTTCTCAGCTCAGTATGGGTTGATGCCAATTACAGTGGATTTTTCAATCTTCATTCAGTTCATGGATGATTACAAATGGAGCTTAGGAGATACCACATTTCCTTCCTAAGGCCAGCTAAGATCTTTCCACTGCAGAATATTATCAAGTCAGAAAACTCATTGGATGCCGTCCAGTTCACTCATGTTCAGATGAGGCATATATGAACCCCAAATGTGAAATATACCCATAACCTGCTTTCCTTTTATTCTGAATGACCAAGGTCCTAGGTGGACAAATTGGGGTTCTGTATGGCCTCAGGAGGGAAGAATTTTTCAATAAGGAATTTGTGAAAAAAAACTATAAGGCCCACTTTCCAGACATTTTCCAGGAACTCTTAAGAAATGATATAATCTTGTTCTTAAAAAGTCTGGGGGGGGGGAGAGTGGAGGAGGGGAGGGCCTATCTCTTGTAAAATATGCTGAAGTCATAAAAAACAAAACAAAACAAATGTCTTTGGGGTGGGGAAGGGCTCAGTGCCTACCTCCATCTATCTGAAGGGGGTATGTGGATATTCCAGCCAGGACAGCCCGTTCATTGCATGGTGTATGTAAGGTTGGATTCCTTCGATATAACAATCATTGAAGAAATAATATATGTGAATCATATTTTCATTGCAATAATGGATCTCACTCTTTAAGAAGTCTTGTTGTAAGTTAAATGCTTTTTTTTAGAACTTAAAAAATCACTTTTATTGAAGAGAGACAGCATAGCATCGTGGGGAAGAGCAGGGGGTGCTGGAGTCGGGTGCCTGGCTAGAATCCCAACTCTGTAGCTCCTTAGCTGGATGAAGGGTGCTTTGGTTTCCCAGATGCTAAATGGGGACGCTAAGAGAGGAATACGTTCGAATAGTGTATTATAAGTATTCAGTGAATATCAACTACTAGTACTGTGACTTAACTACATCAAGTTTGCTAAAAGCTGTCTCAGCTTTAGTGGAAGTATATTGCAGGCTTCTTATTTTATGCAGTCTTCCCAGAAGTACTCGTCTGATTGATTCATTCTATCGCTCTACTTCCCTTTCATTCACCATTTACTGTTACCTGCTATTTGTCAGACACATGTAGCTGGTTTTAACAAAAGGAAAAGATAATAGTTTCAGCTTTCAGGGAACTCACAGTCTAATGGCAGAAAACCAGTGAGTCTGTGATGGTGATTCATATTTGCAGTTCTTTCTTCCATCTCATCGTGTACTGGTAAAATGTCCTCAGTGTGCTGTTCACTCCAGAATCTTTGGATGATCGCCCAGTGTCCTCAGTTGGCTGTTGAAGAGCTGTGATGCCCTATTTGCTCACGGTCCTTCTTTAGAACAGCAGTGCCTTCTATGTCTCTTTATGGATCATCCCATTCTTGAGCACTATACTGGGTTTGCATCTTTCCAGAGAAGCTGGAGTAGATCCAGCCCACTGAGATGGCCCTTAATCATAAGTCACTGGATATCTTCAAAATCAGACCTGTGCTCAACCAAGAAAATACATAAGCCCTTTTGGGGTCATTTTTTTTTTTTTTTCCAGTAATCCCGATGAGAAATTAAGGATCCCTTGAGGGACGGGGAGGTACCACCAGAGAATTGTCTTTTGTGATTTGCCTTCCCTGCCACTAGGTGTCACTGCTCCACATAAATAAAATGGAACCAAATTGGCCTTGGCACTGTGAAATTTGACCATTGGTTAAGGGGATCTGGCAGGTTTAGGTATGTCCTCATTTTAAAGTTGTCAAATAACCTGAAGACTGGCTACCATACAGGAACCAACCCTGCATAAAAAGCCTTGGAAAATTAAAGTATCTGACACATGTAAGTCCAGCACTCTGTGTATATCCTCTTTGGTATTGATCCTTTTAAAACAGATCTTTAAAGATTAACTTCTTGGAACAAAGATAATGTCTTTGTGGAATGTACTATTTATGTATCTGTCTGGGAAGAAATATCTGGTTGTATCAAGACATCATACAGACAGCAAAGGAAATTTCGCAAAAGAAGACTATTTGTCCTTCTACCGTGGCCTTCTTCTCATGAGAGACAAAGACATAAAAAATAACATTCCCTGCTTGATCCTCCCTTCCCCCAGTTTTAAAGAATTTTTCCAGAATTTTCTACCTTAGGACAATTAGTAGTAGTTCCTCAGCAGTTATGAGGGGTTACCAGCAAAATAAAAACACCTCCCACTCATTTCCCACCTACCTTCCCCCCAACACACAAATGCACAGAATTATTGTTGATTCAGTGATCTCTGACACACAAGAGATCCCTCCTTGAGTTACTTACGTGATCTTTTTTTTTTTCTGGCAAGAGGATATTGTGCTCTATTCTAGCATTTATTAAAACACAGGGGCCTTGAACAACAACCGTATTGATGATCAGTGACCATCACTCTACTTTTTCGTCTTTGATAAGTTGGCAGAGTGAAGATTTAGAATGCCAGCCTTAAGTGGTCCTAGACAGGGTTTTCTGCCCTCGTCCTGTCCCGTAATTTTATTGATAAAGTAATGATCACAAAAGCCAGCCAGGACTTTGAGCTTTATGTGCCATTGGGATCATGGGCTGAATTTTAGGGCAGATCTAGTCCTTCGCAAGAAAAAGGCAAACACTACTGATTAAAAGAAGCAAAGTATAGGCAGAGAAGAAGCTAAATCTGGAATGCTTTCCTTATTAAATATTTATTATATAAGACATGGGTTCAGTCCAGAATGAAATGGTTGAGTTATACCGCCTATGGCATGTTGATCAGGAGAAACCAGAATGCCCTTTTTGGTCGATCTCTTCTTACAACAAAGTAAGGTGTCTTGATCATCTGCACATCCTTTTTATCCTGATAACTCACGGGAATATGAGGGGGTGTGATGGAGATAGTTCAGACAAGACTCCTGTCCAGAATTCCCTAAATGTCCTAAAAACCTTTCTGGGAAACCTCTGTTGAAAATACTGGACAGAAAGCTTTGTTTATTGCAATAGAAGTTTGAAATTGGTTTAGGATTCCTTTAGCCATTTTGAGAAGCAATCTATTATGAACCAGAAGTTTCCCCACATAGTATGGCTCTGTCATGTGAGCAAGACATCTTGACTACTCCACTAGAGAGTGTTTTGATAGGTTATAATAAATAACTTTAGTATTTTATTTTACTCCCAATATCAAATAAATTGTTGGTCTTCATGTAACTTCTAGTCTAGCCAGTGCCTTCATGTAAATAGTTCTCAGATGCTATCACATTGTAATGATAAAGATAATGTAATGTCAGCTTCCTGGAATAGAGAAGTGATTTTTTCCATAAAGGACATTTGTAAATGGGTCATTAACTAATTTTATGAGTACCTTAATGCTTTGAGCACTGTGAGGATATAATGTATCAACCTACTGGGGCCAAAATTGATTCAGAAAAGGATTTCATCACCTACAGAATATCCTCTTATGAGATATTACACATGCTAACGTCCTGAATCAAATAAACAGTGAAGAGTTTTTATTTTTGCAGCCAGCACCCATGTAAGTATTACTCATGGGTGAGCTTGTGGTGCTACACCCATTCCCTAGACCATCCATGGTCAAGTAGGCTTTTTGTCCTAGACAGAAGAGTCTCATCATTTGCCAAATGAAATCTAGTATTTAATTCTTCTAACATTTTATTCCTTCATGTTTAATTCAGAACCATGGTCAGTCCCATGGAGCATCTTGCATCATTAGGTTAGCCTTCACAAGTGGGTCTAACTTGTCCTCTGGTCTATGAGTTTCCAGTGAAGGTGGTGTAATGTACATTAGGACCTACATCAGTGGGTGATAGGCAGAATATTCATTCAATATGTTTCTCCCATTCTTACAGCTGAAAGTATAGTCTTAAACCCAGAGCTGTAATGAAGAGGCTAGGATTATCCATAGCTAAGAGTTCTAAACACATTCTGATAGAGACTTATAATCAGTACAAATTGTAACGGCCATAGAAGGAATCATTCTGCAGATGGCTTTATTCTCAAGTACTCAGGACCATCTGGCACTTTGGGGCTGAGCCCAGCCCCACCACTATAGGAAACCATATTTGCAATGTGTTGGCACAAATACGGAAGTCAGTGGCTCCTTGACATTTTGGAGTCTTCGTCATATGGCAAGTCCAGCTGCAGATCATGCCCTGTTCCAGTGGGCAGGGAAGTGGCTCAGATGAGGTTGCTTTTTGTTGAAGAAAAGGTCACCTCAAGAAGTCTTGAAGCTTTGGCTGAAGTTTGGGGATTACATATGGCACTATGAACCACTACTTTTAGGTTGAGTGAAATACTTGCAGTATTGATGTAGAAATCTAACAATTTCACACCCAAAGATCTGAGTTTATGTTAAAGTAAGTTTGGATAATTGATACACTGAAACAATGTGGGCTTTTTCTTAGCTACTTTTAAAACACTTAAAACAACTTGAAAATTGTATGTATCATACTGTACTGTGGGTTTTCTTTCTTTCCCCTACTCCCACCCCCCTCCCCCATGGGCTGGGATATTTTTAAACAGAAACTGTCTTTTTCATCTTTTTATTCCCAGAATCTAGGACCTGGATGGGCACATTTTAGATACCCTGTAAATTAATTGAATTGAGTCCTGAAAACTTTCTTTGTGTTTTTGCTTTATTAATCCCATTATTAGGATGTCACTGAAATATGGTTCTACCACCAGAATCTTAGGAATCAGAATCTTCAGGGACCAATGACTATTTTGAACTCAAGGAGCTTAGTGCCCTTTTGTAAGTATCTGATCATATAGGTGTTCTATCAGTATTTCCTGAGAGAATAGGTAATTTTGAAAGTACTAGCCTCACTGTTTACTAGCTGTGCTACCTGGAACAAGTTATTCTGACTCTCTAAAGCCTTAGCTTCCTCGTCTAGAAAATGGTGCTAATAATAGTATCTACCTGGGAGGTAGTGGATTTCATGAAATTAGCATATAAAGAGACGAGCAACATGAGTCGTAACTGTCAGCCATTGACTAAGTCTTGACAAGAAGGATGGATACCTCCCTGCACTTCCACAGCATAACTTTCATTCCTTCCTCCTTCAGACCATTGTCTTCTTGGAAAGTGAATGATTGTTATTGGTACCCCCAAATTTAGTGGGTTAAAACAACAATTTATCATTATTTCTCAGAGTTTTGTGGCTTAATTTGGCTTAGCTGGGCAGTTCTCATTATGGTCTCTAAAGCAGTTCCTGTAAAATCGTTGTTACCCAAAAATTGAATTCGCCTCTTGGTGGGTGTCAAGCCAGTAGACACAACTAAGCCAAAGATTGGAAGAAGAAAGGATTCATTATTACTTGCAGCAAGTAAGGAGAACGCTGGGGATCTTTCCCAAAGCAGTGTGTCCCCAACAGCAAAACTGGGGAAGTTGTAAGGAAAGGGTACATGCATATTCATGAAGGGGCTTGAGCAAAGGAAAATTCAGCATAGAATTGGGGCAAAGGTCAACAGAGTCCAAGCTTTAGTTGATAAAAGTCAGGAGGGTCAACGGCATCTTTCCATCCTCCAGCTGGGTGAGGGCCTTAGTTCCTGCAGAACTCAAAGGTATATTATTATGTGTATCCCTTGAGGAGGAACCAGGACCCTGCCTTATCACTGCACCATTGTCTGACTGCCTTTTTTCTGTTCCTTCATTCCTTTGTTCCCTTAAGATCATTAATTATTGAGACCTGTTCAAGGGCAAGCACTTCGGCCAGGCTTAGATCACAAAATGGCTTAGACCAGAATGGATTCTCTTATGTCAAGAAAGCCATTCCAGGGACTTCCCCAGTGGTCCAGTGGTTAAGACTCCGTGCTCCTAATGCAGGGGGCCTGGGTTCGATCCCTGGTCAAGGAACTAGATCCCGCATGCCGCAATTAAGACCTGGTGCAGCCAGATAAATAAATAAATAATAAATTTAAAAAAAAAAAAAAAAAAGAAAGCCATTCCTGGCTCTCTTTCTCTGGGGATCCCCTAACCTGGGTGCTTACATAGTGGCTTCTGAAGGCTTGTCTGGGGTCACTTACTCTGCTGGCAGTTGATGCTGGCTGTCAGCTGGGAGCTACCCACTGGAGCTCCTATATATGGCCTGTCCATAAGGCCTGGGGTTTTCAGGGTGGTCTCAAGGAAGTTGCCCTTTTCCAGGGTAGCTGATTTCCAACAGGGAGCAATCCTAAGAGCAGGCATTCCAGGAGACCGAGCCCAAATGCAGGATTTCTACGACCTAGCCTTAGACCTGTGTCACTTCCACAGTATTCTGTTTGTCAAAACTAAATCCCAGGACCAGCCCAGATTTGAGAGGAGGAAGCTATATCAGGGCACGAATACTGGGAGGCATGGTTTACTGGGGGAAGGTGGGGTAGAAGCTTATCTTTCGAGATGAGCTACCAAAGTGAGCTCAGCTCCTCTGGCAGAGAGTCTGGAAACAAACATGGCGGGGGAATTTGTCAAAAGATCCTCTACCTTTAACAACTATAATCAACTTCAGTCTTTCAGTCATGGCTATTAATGAGTCCTGTTACTTATATGGCAGCAGCCTGCGGCATTGTGTGCAGGATTTTCTGATTATCATGCAAGTCTTGGACTGCGTTATCATTTGAAGAATCAGGATTGCTTCATGCAAGGTGATCAGCTGTGACACTGCTTGAACTTCATTCTAATGGGTTTTGAATGGCTTCTCCTCTCAAGTTGGCCCAGCCTCCTGAAATTTGTATCCTGGGTTCTTGAAACAGACAGTGTTTCCCTCCAGTTTAAGTTTTACGTTGATATCCCTGAGCTTATCTGCAATGAGTTAAAACAATAACTCCCAACTGCTGAACAAGCCTCATCCCCACTCTGGTCCATCATTAATTATTCTCCCTGTGTGTATTCATTTCTAACACTTCAGTGTCCATCCAATACCGCTTTCTATTCTTTTGCAAAGATATATTTATAGTTTTGTTGCTGATTAAACAAATTTGGGATCATTTGTTCATTCAACTAGACATTCACATTTATTGGTTCAGAAATTATTTTCTGAGTGCCAATACGTCTGAAAATTTATTTCTTTTTTAAAAAACATACCTTGGCCATTCTTCTGTATCAGTACATATAGCTGTTCTCATACTTTTTAGTTGCTGAATGAGATTATTCATTTAGCCCTTCCTTTAATGATGCGCACATAGTATTTTCCACTTTTTTGACATTACAAACAGTCCAACAGTGATCCTCCTTGAACGTGTATCTTTGGGCACATACACAACATTTTTTTCTGTTTGAGTCTAAGAAAGTGGAAATGCTGGGGGTCAAGGGTCGAGGAAAAGGCCCGTTTAAAGTTTTGATTAAATGATGCTGAAAAACTGACTTTCACAATGGCTGTACCAAGGAATAGCGTGTGATAATAATAGTGATGCCCTGTGCTCTGGCAACTTTGGATATCGTATTTCTTTCTCTCTCTCTTTAATTTTTGCCAATCTGAAGGCTGAAAAATGCCATCTTACTGTTTAATATGTCCTTTGGTAAAGTTTATTCTTATAAATTTAATACACATTTGTTTATTTGTTTCTCTTTTCCTCTAAATTACCAGTTCTGGCCTTTGTCCATTTTTCTGTTGCGTTGTTTTTATCTTGGTGATTCCTATCATACTCCTTTATATTACTGATGGTATTTGGAAGTATCTCCTGCAAGGAACAGGGAACTGGACTAACAATGACTTTAACGAGTAAGGGTTTACTTTTCTTACACAGCAAGAAGCCTAGAGGTGTGAGGCTGTTGGCATTTGCTCTGTGGCTCAGTCTTCTCAGGACTGGGATCTCTGTAAGTCTCTTGGCTTTTTCCTCTTGATCACAGAATATTAGTGCCATATTTGTGTCCTTTTTATCAGAAAGCTACAGCTTTCCCCAAATCTGCAAGGAAGTTTATAATGGCTGGAATGGAGATAGGAACAATCAAAAGACTGTTGATAAGGAGTTTTGGGTTAACTCACCAACAGTGCCTGCCACTTTGCTATTAACACCTCCTGTCACTTGCCATTTAAGTCGCATTTTCCCATTTGTCATCAGTGTCTTAATGAAGTTTCGAGTATCTTTCGGCTCACAGGAACTTACATGTTGAAGGTAGTCAGTTCTGTTATTACATTTGTTTGTGATTTTAGTTTTCATTATTTCCATTATGAATTGTTTTCTGTTTTCTCATATATTCATATTTCTGATTTTTATGTTTCTTTAAAAAATCAATCTGGGATTTGATTTTATTTATGTGGGAAAATACTTTTTACCCTCCTCACCCCACAAATGAATAGTTTTGTTTTTTTTTTAAACAAGTAGGAAATTTATTTTTCTTATGTAAAAAAAGGTCTAGATTACAGTGAGAGGAGTTTTTTTCAGCTTTATTGAGGTATAATTGACAAACAAAAATGGTATATATTTAAGGTATAAAACTTGATTCTTTGATGCATGTTTACGTTGTATGATGCACTGATATATGTTTACAATCACCACAATCAAAAGAATTAACATATCCTTCACCTCACAACCTCAGATACCATTTTCTTTCCCTTCCTTCCTTCCTTCCTTCCTCCCTCCCTCCCTCCCTCCCTTCCTTCTTTCCTTTGGTGAGAACCCTTAAGATTAACCCTTTTAGCAAACTTCAGGTGTACAATACAGTATTGTTAACTATAGCCACATCGTTATACATTAGATTTTCAGAACTTAATCATGTTGCGTAATTGAACTTTGTACCTTGACCAACATCTCCCCATTTCCTCCTCACCTGGTCCACATAAGTGAGATCATGCCATATTTGTCTTTCTGTGTCTGTCTTATTTCAGTTAGCATAATGTCCTGTGGCTTCATTCATGCGCAAATAGCAGGATTTCATTCATTTTTAAGACTGAATAATATTTATATAATAATATTTATATGTTTATATATAATACTCTTTTTATATATCAAACTTTATTTATCCATTCATTCATCAATGGACATTTAGATTGTTTCTATATCTTGGCTATTGTGAATAATGCTGCAGTGGACATGGGAATGCAGATATCTCTTTGAGATACTGATTTCATTTCCTTTGGACATATACCCAGAAGTGTGATTGCTGGATCATATACGGTAGTTCAATTTTTAGTTTCTTGAGGAACCTCCATACTGTTTTTCATAATGGCTGTATCAATTTACATTCTCATCAACAGTGTACAAGGGCTCTTTTATTTCCATATTCTCACCAGTGCTTGTTATCTTTTGTCTTTTTGATAATAGCCAACCTAGCAGGTGTGAAGTGATGTCTAATTGTGGTTTTGATCTGCACTTCGATGATGATTAGTGATGTTGAACATCTTTCATGTAGCTGTCTGTATGTCTTCTTTTGAGAAATGTCTATTCAGGTCCTTTGTCCATTTTAAAAAATTGAGTTATTAGGGTTTTTTGGCTAACTAGGTTTGTTTGTTTTTGTTTGTTTGTTTTTGTTATGTTTTGTTTTGTTTTGAGTTGTATGAGTTCCTTATGTATTTTGGATACTACCCTTTATCAGGTATATGGTTTGCAAATATTTTCTCCCATTCTGTAGGTTTCCATTTCACTCTATTGATTGTTTACTGGGCAGAAGCTTTTTAGTTTGATGAAATCTCATTTGTCTATTTTTGCTTTTGTTGCCTGTGCTTTTGATGTCATAGTCAAAAAATCATTGCCTAGACCAATCTCAAGGCAGTTTTTTTCTGTGTTTTCTTCTAGTAGTTTTATGGTTTCAAGTCTTATCTCCAAGTCTTTAATCCATTTTGAGTTGATCTTATATATGGTGTGAGATAAGGGCCCCGTTTTGTTCTTCTGCCTAGGGATATCCAGTTTTCCTATACTATGCTTTCCCATTGTGTGTTTTTGGCATCCTTGTTGAAGATCACATGACAGTGGATATGTGGATTTATTTCTGGAATATCAGTTCTGTTTCTTTGGCCTATGTGTCTGTTTTTATGCCACTACTATACTACTTTTGTAGAAGTATAGTAGCTTTGTAATATATTTTGAAATCAGGAAATGTAATGCTTCCAGGTTTGTTCTTCTTGCTCAAGATTGCTTTGGCTACTCAGGATTTTTTGTGGTTCCATGTGAATGATCACATTTAATCTGTAGATCACTTTGGGTAGTATGGCCGTTTGAACAATATTAATTCTTCCAGTGCATGAACACAGGAAGACACATTAATCTGTGTCTTTAATTTCCTCTATTAATGTTCTAAAATTTTCACTATACAAATCTTTCACTTCTTTGGTTAAGTTTATTCCTATTTTATTTGTTTTGTTGTGACTGTGAGTAGGAGTTTTTCTTACTTCCTTTTTATTTATTGCTTTATAATGTTCCCTCCCCCAGCTTTATTGATGCATAATTGGCATATAACATTGTGTAAATTTAAGGCGTACAATGTGATGATCCAACACGTGTATATGTTGCAAAATCTTTACTACAATAAGGTTACTTAACACATTTTTCACCTCACACAATTACCATTTTTTGTTGTTGTCGCTATGGTAACAATATTTAAGATTTACTCCCTTAGCAATTTTCAGGCATACAATACAATATTTTTTTTTTAATTTTTATTTATTTATTTATTTATTATTTATTTATGGCTGTGTTGGGTCTTCGTTTCTGTGCGAGGGCTTTCTCTAGTTGTGGCAAGTAGGGACCACTCTTCATCGCGGTGCGCAGGCCTCTCACTATCGCGGCCTCTCTTGTTGCGGAGCACAGGCTCCAGACGCGCAGGCTCAGTAATTGTGGCTCACGGGCCTAGTTGCTCTGCGGCATGTGGGATCTTCCCAGACCAGGGCTCGAACCCGTGTCCCCTGCATTGGCAGGCAGATTCTCAACCACTGCGCCACCAGGGAAGCCCAGGCATACAATACAATATTGTTAATTATTGTCACCATGCTACATTAGATCCCCAGAACTTATTCTTCTTATAACTGGAAGTTTGTACTTTTTGACAACATTTCCTCATTTTCCCTACCCCCCAGTCCCTGGCAACCACCAGTCTACTCTGTTTGTATGAATTCAGCTTTTTTATTTTGTAATACACTTGGAAATCAGGAAATGTGATGCTTCCAAGTTTGTTCTTTCTCAGGATCACTTTGGCTACTCAGGGTCTTTTGTGGTTCACTATGAATTGGAAGATTGTTTTTTTCTATTTCTGTGAAAAATGTCATTGGAATTTTGATAGGGATTGCATTGAATCTATAGATGGATTTCTGTTGTATGGACATTTAAATGATATTAACTCTTCCTCCATGAACATGGGATATCTTTCCATTTATTTGTGTGTCTTCAATTTCCTTCATCAACGTCTTACCATTTGCAGTGTACAGATCTTTCACTTCCTTGGTTAAATTTATTCCTAAGTATAGTATTTGTATAATACTATTGTACAAATACAATAGTAATGCTATTGTAAAGGGGACTGTTTTCTGTTTCAGATAGTTCACTGTTAGTGTATAAAAATGCAACTGATTTTTGTATGTTTATTTTGGTATCCTGCAACTTTACTTAAATTCATTTATTAGTCCTAAGAGGGCTTTTGGTGGAGGTTGTTTTTTTTTTTTTTTTGATTTTCTACATATAAGATCACATCTGCAAACAGAGACAATTTTACTTCTTCCTCTCTGATTTGGTTGCCTTTTATTTATTTTTCTTACCTAATTGCTCTGGCTAGGACTTCTAGTACAGGGTTGAATTGGAGTAGTGAGAGTAGACACTCTTGGGTTCTTGCTCCTGATCTTAGAGAGAAAACTCTCAATGTTTCACCATTGAGTATGATGTTAGCTGTGGGCTTGTCATATATTGCCATATTAGGTTGAGTTTTGTTCCTTCTATACCCACTTTGTTGAGAGTTTTTATCATAAAAAGATGTTGAATTTTGTCAAATGCTTTTTCTGTATCTATTGAGATGACAGTATGTCTTTCATTTTATTGATGTGGTGTATCACATTTATTGATTGGCATATGTTGAGCTATCCTTGCATCCCAGGGATAAATCCCACTTGATCATGCTACATGATCTTTTTAATGTGCTGTTAAATTTGGTTTGCTAGTATTTTGTTGATAATTTTTGCTACTATCTTTTTTAGGGATATTGGCCTGTAGTTTTCTTTTCTTGTGGTGTCTTTGTCTGTCTTTGACTTTGCTGATTTTTCTTCTGCGTTGTGGAGTGTGCTTTCGAAGCTTTCTTTTGCAATTTTTAATTTAAATTTATTGTATTCTTCAGCTCCAGAATTTCTCTTTGGTTCTTTTTTGTGTGTGTGATTTCTAACTCTTTGTTGAACTCCTTGTATTTTTTTCCTGATTTCATTGAGTTGTCTGTGTTCTCTTATAGCTTGCTGAGCATCTTTAAAATAATTACTCTAAATTCTTTGTCAAGCAGTTCATAGATCTCCATTTCTTTGGGGTCAGTTACTGGAAATCTTTTATGTTCTTTTGGTGGTATCATGTTCCTTGATTTTTCATGTATCTTGTAGCCTTGCTTTTGAGCCTGTGCATTTGAATGAGCAGTTACTCCTTCCAGACTTTATGGATTGGCTTCCACAGGGAAAAACCTTCACCTGTGAGTGGGCACATGGGCATTGCCTGGATATGATGTATGGTGGTGCTGGTTCTGGTGGAATAGCTTCAATTCTGGGGTGAGCAGTGGCAGCTGTGGCTCTGGCTCCCAGAGGGGACAGCAGCGTGGACTGCAGGCAGCTCCAGTAGCTGGGGTCAACATAGGTGTCGGTCAAGACTCCAGGGGTCCTCAGCAGTGAAGGCTGCGGGCATCTGCAGTGGTGGCAAGGGCTGCTGGAGTCTTCCTGCTCTCCTATTCCCCCATGGCGGGAAGTTGTGGCCAAGGAGTTCCCTCTTGACACTGAGCTGTGCCAGCCTGGGGATGAAATGATGCAAGTAAAATGCTTTCTACACTTTTCTACACAGTCATCCTCTGTTTTTATGCTCTGCTGGGTTGCTACAGTTTCTTAATTGTACTCCAGAGCTCTTCCAGAACTGTTTTTGCTGATGGGTATTTATTAAATCACTGTTTTTGTTAGGGGACCTTCTAGCCCACCATCCTGTCACTCTCTGGATAGTGAGTTTCTCAATATCATAATCAAACTCCAGAGTGGCAAATACCTTAGCTTATTCCAACTGTCTCTTAACACCAGATTTTTATTTTGGCATATTCTCTATTTGCTTCTCCAGATAAATTTTACAAGCAGTTTATTAAGTTTCATTTACACATCACATTGTAATTTTTTATGGGATTGCATTGAAATAATAGATACTCAATAAAATAAGTAATATAAAAGGTTAATACTGAACCTTTTAAGTATTTTTTAATGTACTTCAGTAAAATTGTGTAATTTTCCTTTCATCCTGTGTATTTTTTGTTATGTGTATAACTAGGTATTTCATCCTGGTATCATTATAATTAGGATCTTTTCCCATTGTAAATTCTTATTGATGTTGAGGAGAGCTATTGATTTTGTTGGCAATTGGCCACCTTTATAACGTTCTTCTTAATTAAAAATATTAAGTTGATTTTAGCAGAATTTTTTCCCTTATGTCAGGAGTTAAAACACATTCAAATGAGGACAATTTGTAGTTTTCTTTATCATTTTAACTCCTCTCAGATTTTTTTTCTTTTTCACTAAGTGCAATGTCTAGTATATCCCAAACAATTTTGAATAATAACAGTGATAATAATCTTTTGAATTTAATCCTTCATTTTAATTGGAATGCCTATGTTTCACTCCTAAGTGTGGTGTTTCTAATAGATATCTGCTGGATATCCTTTATCAGATGAAATCAAATCTCCTTCCATTTCTCACTTGCTGTGAAATTTTCTTGGGAATTGAGGTAGATATTTATCAAAATTATCAGTGGGAATCGAGATGGTCATATAGAGTTTCTCCTTTATTTCATGAAGGTGGTTAATTTCAGAAATCCTAATGATGAACCATCATAGTATTCCTGAGAAAACTCTCACTTGATCCTGCTGTATTATTGGTGTAGATACTGCTAGATTAAAACCACTGATTTTTTTTTTTTACATCTTTATTGGAATATAATTGCTTTACAATGTTGTGCTAGTTTCTACTCTATAACAAAGTGAATCAGCTATATGTATACATATATCCCCATATCTCCTCCCTCTTGCGCCTCCCTCCCTGTCTCACCCCTCTAGGTGGTCACAAAGCACCGAGCTGATCTCCCTGTGCTATGCAGCTGCTTCCCACTGGCTATCTATTTTACATTTGGTAGTGTATATATGTCAATGCTACTCTCTGACTTTGTCCCAGCTTCCGCTTCCCCCAGACCGTGTCCTCAAGTCCGTTCTCTACTTCTGTGTCTTTATTCCTGTCCTGCCCTTAGGTTCATCAGTACCATTTTTTTTTTTTAGATTCCATATATATGTGTTAGCATATGGTATTTGTTTTTCTCTTTCTGACTTACTTCACTCTGTATGACAGACTCTGGGTCCATCCACTTCACTACCAATAACTCAGTTTCATTTCCTTTTATGGCTGAGTAATATTCCATTGTATATATGTGCCTCATCTTCTTTATTCCATCCATCTGTCGATGGACACTTAGGTTGGTTCCATTACCTGGCTATTGTAAATAGTGCTGCAATGAACATTGCGGTACATGTCTCTTTTTGAATTATGGTTTTCTCAGGGTATATGCCCAGTAATGGTCTTGCTGGGTCATATGGTAATTCTATTTTTAGTTTTTTAAGGAACCTTCATACTGTTCTCCGTAGTGGCTGTATCAGTTTACATTCCCACCGACAATGTGAGAGGGTTTTTTCTCCACACCCTCTCCAGCATTTGTTGTTTGTAGATTTTATTTATTTATTTATTTATTTTTATGGCTGTGTTGGGTCTTCGTTTCTGTGTGAGGGCTTTCTCCAGTTGTGGCAAGCAGGGGCCACTCTTCATCGCAGTGCACGGGCCTCTCACTATCGCGACCTCTCTTGTGGCGGAGCACAGGCTCCAGACGCGCAGGCTTAGTAATTGTGGCTCACGGACCCAGTTGCTCCGCGGCATGTGGGATCCTCCCAGACCAGGGCTTGAACCCGTGTCCCCTGCATTGGCAGGCAGACTCTCAACCACTGCACCACCAGGGAAGCCCCCTTATTGTGGTTTTGATTTGCATTTCTCTAATGATTAGTGATGTTGAGCATCCTTTCATATGTTTGTTGGCCATCTGTATGTCTTCTTCGGAGAAATGTCTGTTTAGGTCTTCTGCCCATTTTGGATTGGGTTGTTTGTCTTTTTGATATTGAGCTGCATAAGCTGCTTGTATATTTTGGAGATTAATCCTTTGTCAGTTGCTTCATTTGCAAATATTTTCTCCCATTCTGAGGGTTGTCTTTTCATCTTGTTTATGGTTTCCTTTGCTGTGCAAAAGCTTTTAAGTCTCATTAGGTCCCATTTGTTTATTTTTGTTATTTCCATTTCTCTAGGAGGTGGGTCAAAAAGGATCTTGCTGTGATTTATGTCATAGAGTGTTCTGCCTATGTTTTCCTCTAAGAGTTTGATAGTGTCTGGCCTTACATTTAGGTCTTTAATCCATTTTGAGTTTATTTTCGTGTATGGTGTTAGGATGTATCTAATTTCATTCATTTACATGTAGCTGTCCAGTTTTCCCAGCACCATTTATTGAAAAGGCTGTCTTTTCTCCATTGTATATTCTTGCCTCCTTTGTCAAAGATATGCTGACCATGTGTGGGAAACAACTGATTTTTGTTTTGATTTCCGGCATTCATATTTATGTATTAAATTGGTACGTTTGTTTGAGTGTTTTTGTTTCCGTTGAAATAGTTTTTTTCTTTTCAGTTTTATGTTTGTCTTTGAGAATGATTTGGAAAGCTTTCCATCTTTTTCAGTGTTCTAAAAGAGTCACAATAAAGTACAGGTTATTTGCTATAAGAATGTTGGTGGAACTCAGCCATAAAAGTATCTAAGTCTGTTGATTTGTGGGGGGGTGGTATTTTGCTGACTTTTACTTTTTAAAAATTTCTCTTTGCTTTTTTAAAACCCTTTTGAATTTATTTTGGTAGGTTAACAATCCTTAATAATAAAATATTTAATCTGAATTTTCAGATTTATTGATATAAATGTATATATATTATAAATTCCAGTACATTTGTAGTTATACATACACCTTTTATCATTCTTAAAATTGTCATCTGTGCTCTGTTTCTTGGTAGGTCTTGCTACAGGTTTGTTTATTTTATTGCTCTTTTTACAGAGCTGGCTTTTAGTTTTATTGCTGCAGTCTCCTACTTTTCTTTTGTTTTCTATTTCATTTATTCATGCTTTTGTCTTTATTCATTCTTTCTTTTTACTTTCTTCAGTTTTTTTATTGTTGTTTTTGTTGTTCTTTTCCAGCTTTCCAAGCTGAATGTTTAGTCATTTATTTCCAGTCTTCTTTGTTTTCTAATACAGGCATTTACTGTTATAAATTTTCCTCAGTAATGCCACATTCCATAATTTAGATACATAGTGTTCTAGTTGTTCACTTCTAAACAGGTTGTAATTTCAGTTTAGAATTTCTGTTTAACCCAAGAGTTATTCAGAAAACAGTGTTAAATATAAAAATGGATAGTTTTGTGATGTTGTTATTTACTTTTGGTTTTTGGCTATCTATTTGTTAATAATTTATAAATGTACCACATTAATTCCACTATGCACCTTTAACAATTCTGGCTTTTTTTGAATTTGAGATTTTGCTTATGGCCTGAGAAAAACATTGGAATTTTTGGTATATTTATTTGTAAAGGATATATGTCCTCAGGGTACAAAATGTACATGTGAAGTGCAGACCTGTGTACAGTTGACCCTTGAACAACATGGGTGTGAATGATGCAGGTCCACTTACATGTGGATTTTTTTTTCAATAAATGCATATACTACATTACTACACAATCTGTGGTTGGTTGAATGCAGGGTTGTGGAACCTCGGATATGCAGGGCCAATGGTAAATTTATATGCAGATTATTTTTGTCGGTGTCCCTAACCCTCACATTGTTCAAGGGTCAACTGTATTTACATACATATGCATATATGTATGATCATACCTCTGTTTACTCAGAGTTGTTAATTGTTGTCATTGAAATCCTTTCTAAATTTTTCTTTTGATGTGGAAATCTGAGTAGGAAATATGTGGTCTTTCCTCGGAATTCTGAATGATTTTGCTGTATTTATTTTGAAGTTCTTTTGTTTGATGCATAACTTTTCACAACTTTTGTAGCTTCTTACCTGATCATCTTTTATTAATAAAATATCCTCCTCTGTCCCTTATGATGTCTCTTATCTTGAATTCTGTTTTTTTCTGATATTTAAATTACTCATACTATTTTCTTTTTCTCTACATTTAACTGACATTTTGCCCTTTTATTTTCAATCTTTTTGAGTTATTTTGTTCCAGGAGTGCGTCTTGTCATGAGCATCTGTGTATATATTTTTTAAAACTCTTCCTTGTGGTATCAGAAGTTTGAAAATTCTGTATGGGTTGGAAAAACCTCACATCTTGACCGATTTGAGAAATTCTACTCAGCCTTTGAGATGATATTCAAATCTCACCTCCCATATGAAACCTTTCTGGAAATTCTTAGACCTGAATATAAGTGGCTCTCTCCTTTCTGTTTCTGTCACTTTCTTACATCTAAATTCTAGCTCTTAGTACCTTGTATTATCTATATCTACTCATCTAACTTTCTCTAGGATTCATGAAAGAAAAAACAAAATTCTTATTTCTTTGCTACTTCAATTTCCCTGCTCACAGCACCACCGCCCCCCCTCCCCCCCAAAAAACAATTACTACTGTTATTCTTGGTTCTACAACCCCCTACAGAGACCTGGGGTCTCCTGAGTATTCAGAGGCTGTGCCTGCTGTGTGCAGAAGGATTCCAAAGTGAAGAAAGAGAAGGAAATTTCATACAGAGGCACCAAGGCATAAGAGCACTGGACCTGTTTGGGACTTTACTAGCAGGTCATTGTGGCTAGTAACTATTTTTCTTATAAGGACGGAGCAAGAAGTGGTGGTAGGTGAGGATGAAAAAGGCATAGGTTTTCACGTGGAAATACTTTTTCCGCAAAGGGCAGTGCTGAGTCTATTGGCCCATTACAAAGTCTTTGGACTCAACTTGGACCTTTTACCTGATAATTTCCCATTTCACTCCTATAGTTGAACAGCTTGCAATCCTTGGACTCCTAAAGAATGTAGCTTGGAGAAATCACTCAGGGAATATTTTGCCAAGGGAACTGAGACATGGCCAAGCATTGTGGCACTCGTAAATAATGCAACACATTCCCATTTTCCTGCCCCATCCCTACTAGCACTTGATTCCATTGGGGGTTTATAATACGTGCTCGCTTTTCCACACAGATGCCTGGCAGGTTGGGCGCTATGCCCCTTTTGTTTTATTTCGTGTTTATTATTTGGTCACTGTCCTTGATTCCATGCAGGAGGGCAAGTTGCAAATGGCCGTCATCACTGTTTCCCATTGTTCCTGTCTCTGTGAGCACTGTTGCTTATGTGGTCCTGTAGACCGGGCTGATTGAGGAAAGAGCCTCCCATTTGTCCTCTGCCACAGAGAGCCAGCTTCCAATGTATTTGTTGAGTGTACTGCCATCGTGTGACCTTCTCTTTCTTCCAGAATAATTCCCAACACTGTTATCTTTCGTGGTTACTCTTGAAACTGCCCCCTTCCCACATTCTAGAGGCCAGAGGTAGCTGAAACACAGGTTCCTCTGAAAGAAAGCTTTGGGGCATAGCTGGTGGGGCACAGTAAGAGGACTTGGGCGGACAATCTCTATTGCTTCAATAGAGGGGAGTGGGGTTAAGTGGGAAAACTGTGGGACATGGACAGGCAGATCAGGAGCTAGAGTGCTTGAAATACTCACACTAGACCTAGTAAACAACCAAGAATTTATCACATTTGACACTTCTCCCAAAAGGTACCATTCAGTTTGGTTTTGATGGTGGCATACAATCTCTTAATGAGAAATACCTACTGACACTTCAGAAAAGTCATTAAGGGGTCTGGCTGTGATATAATAACAATGGTAGATAGTTAGGGACCATGGGCTACGTGTCCTGGTCTGCACATTTTATACACTCGCTCATGAATCATCAATGACAGTAGTATCAGGTGAGTTCTATATTATCTGATTTTAGAGATGAGGAAGGTGACGTAAGGGAATCATCCGAAGTCAGGTGAGTAAACGGTGGAGCTGGGATTTGAATCATTGCTGCTAAGGATAGATGAGAAAAGCAGCAGAGCCTCTCATGACAGATAGCTTCTTACTTCCCCTTAGTTTTACTTGCTTCTCTTTGAATCCTCTTTGTCTCTTTTCTGAATCCTTTTCCTCTGAAAGTCTTTAAGTACTCCTGAAACTCTGGCCTTCGCTTCTTATTCTACCAACTCTCTCTGAAGTATGATCACCTCTCTCTGCTCCCCTCTTTCTATATGTTGACTGTCCCATGTTGATATCCACAGCCTAGACCTTTCCCTAATTATAGTGCCACACATATGCTGGGTACCCCTGTTTGGATGATTCACAAATCCTCAACTCAACATTTTGGTAACTCTTTTGATTAATGAAGTCTCTTAGTTAGAAACTTGAAATTCATGCTTGATGCCTCCACTCCCTAACCACCCCAATGTATACACACAGAAGAAAGGACAGCAAATTCATTCTCAACCTGATATCCACTGTACCCCCTCTTCCATCCACTTTCCACAGCAAAGCTAGAATGAGTCCTATTTTTAAAGCAATTAAGGCAGATGTTGTTACTGCCTAGTTTAAGTCCGTTAAGTTGCCTCCATCACTTCTAAGATAGAATCAAGCATAGAACATAGTAATTCGCTGAGCGTTGGGTTGGTTCATTGAATCTTCATGATTTGTCAAGTAGTTATTATTATTACCCCCATTTTACAGATGAAGGCATGGAGGCACAGAGAGGTTCAGTTACTTTCTGGGCTCATAGAGATAGTAAGTGATGGAGCAGAGATTCAAATTCAAATGGTGTGAGTCCAGAGGCCATTCTTAGCCGTTAGCCTTTGTTGGCAGTCTCCTCATGGCACATCCCACACCGCCCCACCTGAGATGTTCAGACCTCTCCTGTTTTTCTTGGCCAAGGTGACGAGCAGACCAGGTCCTGGAAAAAGGAAGATGTGGCACAGAGCCCCCAGCCAACCAGTTAGCCCATGGGTATAGAGTGGGAGCAAGAAATAAATGCCAGTTCTTCAAAGGGCTGCTGCTGCTGCTGATGGTGATGATGATGATGGTGATGATGATGGTGATGATGGTGATGATGGTGATGATGATGGTGATGATGATGGTGATGATGATGGTGATGATGGTGATGGTGATGATGGTGATGATGGTGATGATGGTGATGATGATGGTGATGATGGTGATGATGATGGTGATGATGATGGTGATGATGATGGTGATGATGGTGATGGTGATGATGGTGATGGTGATGATGGTGATGATGGTGATGATGGTGATGATGGTGATGATGATGGTGATGATGATGATGGTGATGATGATGGTGATGGTGATGATGGTGATGACAGTGATGATGATGGTGATGATGATGATGGTGATGATGGTGATGATGCTGATGATGATGGTGATGATGGTGATGATGATGGTGATGATGATGATGATGATGATGGTGATGATGGTGATGATGCTGATGGTGATGATGGTGATGATGATGGTGATGATGATGATGGTGATGATGGTGGTGATGATGGTGATGATGTCCATGCTAATATACTGGCACGTTTGGGGGCTCAATGCATTTTGGTGAATGATGGGCTAAAATTGTTCAGATTCCACAGTGTGAAATCTAAGAATAGACCTCCATACCATCCATAAAAATCATACGTTGCTCTCGACAGAAATCTCTACATATCATCAGGGACTGAACCAAGAAGATATGCACACGATCTGTTATGTGGCAGGTATTTTGCTGTGTGAAGAGCAAAATAACATGATCATTGGGCAATACCAAAGACAATAATTCTGTTAAGAATGGAATGGTCAGGGCATTACAGATTTGTCTGTAGCAACAGATTCTGCATCTGAGCTGCATTAATTACATCAAAATAGCTTAGTTTGCACTATTCCTTTTCTTTTTTTAAAAGAACTTCTATGGTTTTATAGGAATGACTCTATGATCATCAATTTGTGAGGTATATGATGAGTAAACAATATTGCATTAAAGTTCTCAATGGAGGAAAAACTATCAAATCAAGGGCTATACATGTAAAGCTGGGAATATGTCAGAATCATTTAGTTCTGCTTGGGGCTGATTTTATGAGGCAGAAACAACACAGGATATTACTTTATTCTAAATATTTTGATGGCCCACAAAACATCAGCCTTTTGCTCTGTGAGTACAGTCTGAAGGTCCAACAGCACTCTAATTTGTGGCTTTTAAAATTTTTATTTCTTAAATTATCATGTGGTAAAAGATCACTTTTTTTAAAGTAGAGAGTTCCATGAATTTTAACACATGTAAAGATTTATGTGACCACCACCACAATCGGGATTCAGAATAGTTCCATCAGCCCCCCAGAATATTTCTCGTCACAATCTCCCCCAACTCCTACCCCTTGGGAACTTCTGATCTGTTCGCTATCGTGTAGTTCAGTCTCTTTGAGAATGTCATATCAATGGAATCATGCCATATGTGACCTTTTGAGACTGCCTTCTTTCACTGGTATAATGTCTTTGAGACCCATCCAAGTTTTTGTGTGTATTTATATCTCACTCTCTTTATTGTTGAGTTATGGTTGAATTGTGTCTTCCCCCCACCCACTCCCCACAAATATTTGTTGAAGTCCTATTACCTCTGAATGCGACCTGTTTGGAAACAGGATCCTTACAGACGTAATTAGTTAAGATGAGGTCACTGTAGGTAGGGTGTGTCCTTAATCCCATATGACTAGGGTCTTTATATGAAGAAAAGGAAGACACAGGGAGGAGAATGCCATGAGAAAACACAGAGAACACACAGGGAGAAGACAGCCGGGGGAGATGGAAGCAGAGATTGAAGGGATGCTGCCACAAGCCAAGGGACTCCTGGGGCCACCAGAAACTAGGAAGAAGCAAAGAAAGATTCCTTCCCTACAGGGTTCAGAGATTGGCCCCGGTGGCATTTTGATTTAGACTTTCAGCCTCCCGAACTGTGAGATGATAATTTCTGTTGTTTTAAGCCGTCTAGTTCATGATACTTTATTACAGTAGAAATAATACAAGTAGAAAATGTGGCTTTTTGGACTGCTAAATATTCCTTAAAATTTCTGTCAACTAAGGTTGGAAGTAACAGAAGATGAGCCTAGAACACGTAAGGGCAAATACAGTGGAAAGATATGGGGTAGCTTGTGGGATTAAAGATCACACTGAATAAAAAGATACCAGAAAGACTGGGAACCCAGGCAGTTCTGGGGCCTGGGTACAGGAACGAATTGCCAGTTTCTTCTTGATACTGTTAAAATGTCTCAGTTCCAATGGCTTGAGAGTCAAGTCCATTTCCCTGATTACTAGTAAACTTGAACATATCTTCAAATATTTATCTGCTATTTATATTTCTTCTTGTCTGAATTTCTTATGTATCTTCCCCCAATTAAAAAAAATTAGTACCCTTTCTTTTTTTAAAAAAAAATCTGTTGTAAGAGTTCTGAAATATTATGGACATCGATATCCTATTTCTGTCATATATGATGCAAATAATTTCTCCTAGAATCTCACCTTATAACTTTCTTTAGTCTTTTGTCAAACAGATGTTTTAAATTTATCTCAAGGTCAAATCAGTAATTTTTTCTTTCATTGATTCTTTCTCTTGTTTATTGCTTAATATTTTCTCATCCCAAGATTATAAAAGTATTATACTATATTGTCCTCTAATCTAATTTTTAATGTTCAGGTCTTTAATTCATCTATAGTTTAATTTTGTGTGTGTAATGTGATGGATGAATGTCATTAAAATTTTTCCAAATGAATAGTCAGTTAGGCCAACCCCAGTTGCTGAAGTCAGTTCTATGAGCTTCCTCTGATTTCAGTGCCACCTGCATGGCTCACAAACTTTCCTTCAAGTCGTGATTGTATTTCTGGACTCTCTTCTGTTTTGTTAATCCATTTTCTGTTTTTACATCAATAACACACTTGTTAAATTACTTTAGCTTCCTAACATGTTTTGGTTGCAGATAGAGCATGTGTCAACCACTATTTTTTTTACAGAATTTTTATGATTTTTAAAAATATTTCCTTTAAAAATAGATTACTGAATTTGATTAAAATACTGTGATAATTTAATTTGTAGAGGACTGGATTTATAGATACTTTCAGGGGGAGATTTTAAATATTTGCCTTCTTGAGTTATTCAGATCTTCTTTAAGATACTTCTATAAATGTATGCAATTTTCTTTATATTTGTCTTGCCTAGTTTTTTCTTTGTATCTCATTTGTTTGAAGAAGATATATCTTATCATTAATCCTTTTAATTCACTGTTGTTTGTGTACAGGACAGAAAACAACTTTTGTGTATTTATAAAGTATCTGACCACCTAACTAGATTGCATTATTAGTTTGAATAGTTTTTCAGTTGCTTTTCTTTATTTTTCGAGGTAAGTCAATCATATCTTCTACTAATAATGACTCTCACCTTTTCTTTTCCAATATTTCATCTTCTTTACATGTCTTATTGCTTTCATTCAAACTCCAGAATAACATTATATAACAAATATGGTATCAGGAATTTTGTCTTTTCCTATGTCAACTGAAAAAAAATGCACAACCTAAAAGTTGAGAATTATGTTTTATTTGGCGGACTTTCTGAGGACTTCAAGCCCAGGAGCAGCCTCTCAGATGGCTCTGACGGACTGCTCCAAGGAGGTCAGGGAGGAGCCAGGATATATAGGAGTTTTTCAACAAAGTTCAGGTAGTCAGAACATCAAAAGATTACTGTTAATTAAAGAAAACCAGACATCTCAAGTTAAGGAATTTAGCACTCTTTTCTGTAGGGGAAGATGCAAGAGTCTGGGCTCACTGAAGTTATTCGTTTGATATGCACCTTAGCTGTCTAGGGCCAGCATCCTATTCTTTCCCATCCCGAGTCCCCTCAGGGTGCACCGCTGGGGGTGGCTGCAGTGGCTGAGGGCTTGGCAGTGGGCTGTCTGTTTGTCTCCATCCTGAGTTCCCTCAGGGCTCGCCGTGGGGCAGGGGTGACTCTTGATGGCTGCAACATCCTTTGTTTACTGATACGCAGGGAACATTTTTCATTCATACCTGATTTCATTGAGAATATTTTTTATGCTGGCATTTATTATAGACTTTTGGTAGATACACTTTCTTGACTTGGGAAATATTTTCTAAGTGTTTTCTTAAAAAAAAACTAAAGGCTGAAATTTATGAAATGCTTTTCCAGTGTCTACTTGAATAATCAAATATATTTGTTCTTATTCTGTAATGTAGTGATATGAATAGAAACCCTGAAGTTCATTAGTTCTTTCATTCTTTGCCGTTTAACATGCCTTGTAATTTTCTGTTGAAAGTTGGACATGATGTATTGGGTAATAGGAACTGAGGTAAATAGATCATGTGAAGTTTTATGTTAACATGGCTGTGGGCTGGGCTGTGTTTAATACTTGCTGTAGCTGTAGGTGCCAGCGACTTCAAATTCAGGAGTGCAGGAATACCCTTCCCCCAGGTAGGATAAAACTCATACAGTCACATCCCCAGAAAGTAGTCCTTTGTAATGGGGAATGCGCTGGACAAATTCTACTGTGGTAGTCGTCTCCCCTCTCCCTCACCAGAACCACAGGCTGATCTTTCTCTGCTGTTCACTGTGAGATGCTGGTGGGGTTTCTGAAGGTAAAACCTATGAAAGTGTGGAGGCCCTCTGTGGTATAATAAGAAAATACATATTTGTTCTTTGTTCCTAGTTCCTGGCACAGAGCTCTTAAAATCCTTGGAATTTACTCTTTTGTGTGCTAATGAGATGATTCCTGGCAGGGGAGGGGGAGGGCCTTAGAGAGCATCATGATGGGGACTGGCCACCAGAAAGACCAAGTCATGATTATAGGGTTGGAACTTTCAGCGCCGTACCCCAACCTCGGGGTAGGGAACGGGGGCTGGAGATTGAGTTCAGTCACCAATGGCCAATCATTCCTGTGTAATGAAACCTCCACAAACACCCCTAAACTACAATGGAGTTCAGAGAGCTTTTGTGTTAGTGATGCACTGGGAGGGTGTCACACCCAAGTTGGGCATGGAAACTCTGCACCACTCTCTACTCCCATACCTTGCCCTACACATACATTCCATTTGACTGTTCCTGAGTTGTATTCTTTATAATAAGCTGATTAATGTAAATAACATGTTTTCCTGAGTTCTGTGAGTCGTTCTGTCAAGTTAATAGAATCAAAGAAGGCAGTCACAGGAACCATCAAATTTGCAGTTGGCTGGCAAGAGTGTGGGTAGCCTGAGCACTCCATTTGTGGCTGCATCTGAAGTGGGGCTGTCGTGTGGGACTAAGCCTGTGAACCTGTAGGGTCTGCACTGACTCTGGGTAATTAGTGTCAGAATTAAGTTGAATCACTGGACACCCAGTTGGTGTCGTAGAATCAGAGACGCCCTAAGACTGGGGCCCCCAGGAATCTCTCATTCTCACACTAGTCCATACCTGGCCTCCAGCAATTTGTCAAAATGACCGATATAAGTGTTCCTGCAGTCTTTGGCTCCAGATAAGCAGATCCTGACCATAACTCTGTAGATTCACTTGTACGTTACAAGGTGGAGATTTACCCTATGACTTCAGTTCTCTGATGGATCCAAGAAAAGTCATTAATTTTCTACTTGTTCAACTTTTTCTTATTGGAAGGATGGGTGTGATGACTTCCAAGGTCTTTACATACTGGAACCAAAACCGGAAGTCTCCTCACATTGTTTGAATGAACGCTTCGTTTCCATGATGTTCTTTCATGCCCTTCTGGAGAGGATTACCTCATAGTTTGCTTTTCTGTCCATCAGTGGGACTAGGCTATAGGTTTCCATGGGTGTGTGTATCTTGTTTGTACAGCTTTGCCATCAGGATTCACAGAATGAGCTAAGAAGCTTCCTTCCTTTTAAATTTTAGGGCTTTTTATTATGTCTTAAAGGTTTGGGAAACCCGTGAAAAGCTTGGGTCAGTGTCTTTTTCATTTACTTATGTTTTTCTTTTTTACTTTTCACTTTTTGCACTGATGAATACACACAAAACAAACACACATACATACACATGCATACTCAAACATACACGTATCTGATGCCAGATCAAAGGAATCATAGCATGAAAACATTTTGCCATGGAATCCTTAATTTATTACATGTAATCTTTTGTTTCTCCTTTTTTGCTTCTTTTACCTTCCCTCCACTTTCCTTAGCAATTCATTCCCTGACCCTCACTCTATAACCAATGCTTTCAGTCTGGTATGTACATTTCCAGAATCTTCTCTATGTTCATAAAATTATACAAATACATGTGTGTGCACACACCACACAGGGAATTGTTTCGATGATTGTTTTGCAAAAATCAGAATACACTTATATGTGCTTCTCTGTGCCTTGCCATTTCTTCTATCAATACATTCTGCAGATTGCCCCAAATCAGCTGATAAAAATCTAGCTCATTTTTTTTATGACTATATAATTTTCCATGGTAGGCCATTCACTTTCTCCCCTGCTTTTTTCTTCTACAAATAATTCTGCATTAACAATCCTAACACATATCCTATGTACTAGTGCTTTTATTTCTATTTGATAGACTCCCAGGAGTGGGATTTCTGAGTTGAAAGGTATGTGTGTTTTTAATTTTAAAAGCTATTTCCAAATTCCTTTCACTGGTTCCTTATTTTGAGTAGTTTTTCTGACAGCATTTCCAATTTCTTCGATGATTATTGGTCTACTTGAGTTTTCTACCTCTTTTTGAGTCAATTTCAGTAAATTATGTTTTCCCAGAAGTCATTCATTTTGCATGGATTTTCAAGATTGGTATAAATTTTACATAGTGCTCTCATATAATTTTTAAAATGATCCCCCACGTTCGTAGACCTTTGCTGTGTATGTGTCTTCTCTTTGTTTGTCTAGCAGCTCTGAATGTAACTTCCCAGTTTTTCAACTTGAGAATATCCCTAGGGACTTACAACTTTTTGTACTTGTTCATTTTAGGTTTGGAAAGTGTCAACCACTCTTTCCTCTGAAGCAGTCATTTCCTGCATTGTGGGGATTACTCCAGCATTCCCCCATAGATCGGGCATAGTTCCTTGGCTTTCTGAATTTACTGTTTTGAAAATGTGTTTTTTGGTATTTTTTGGAATTTTGGAGGGAGAAAAGAGAAATTTGTTCTAAAACCACACATGAATTCAATCTTATCTATGTGTATTCCTAATGGACCGGCAGTTTTAACAGAACTATGTTTGTTGGGACAGACAGTACAGATACAATGCAATTCTCAGCAACTCTCTAGAAAGAATCGTGGCAAACAAAAAATTTAAATGAGGGCATACTCTCTCAGGTTATTTCACATGCGTTATCTTATTTAATTTTCACAGCTGTACTGTATGGTAACTCTATAATGATGTCCATTTTATAGTTGAGAAAACCGAGGGCTCAGAGAGGTGTAGAGAATTCTCCTAGTAAGTGCAGGGTCAGGACAAAATCAGTTTTTCTGATGTGCCCTTGGAAATGCTTTCCTCTAAGCAACTGAGCTGTTTTTTTCTCTGATAACATTTCATCAACCTGCAAAATAACAAGGTTGAACTACCTGGACTCTGCTGTGAATACCTGCCCTTATGGGTGTGCCCCCAGTTTTTTGAGCACTGTGTTTTTTTGTTTTTTTGTTTTTTTTTAAAGATTTATTTATTGATTGATTGATTGCTATGTTGGGTCTTCGTTTCTGCACGAGGGCTTTCTCTAGTTGCGGCGAGCGGGGGCCACTCTTCATCGCGGTGCGCAGGCCTCTCACTATCGCGGCCTCTCTTGTTGCGGAGCACAGGCTCCAGACGCGCAGGCTCAGTAGTTGTGGCGCACGGGCCCAGCTGCTCCGCGGCATGTGGGATCTTTCCAGACCAGGGCTTGAACCCGTGTCCCCTGCATTAGCAGGCAGATTCGCAACCGCTGCGTCACCAGGGAAGCCCCGAGCACTGTGTTTTGATAGTACCCAATGATATAAATCTTGCCTTGTCCAGGTAAAATTACAAAAAACAAGAAACAAAAGACAAGCAAACACCCCCCCACGTGCACATATCCCAGAACCACACAAACCTGCATTTCCCGGCCCACCTTACTTTCAGGGTGCGGATGATTTCAGTGTTGTTATCAGACGCACCTGTATGAAACATTGATCTGGAGCATCATCGTTCAAGTATAGATCAGAGCAGTAGACATGGGGCCCTGGCGTCTATAGCTGCAGTGGTGGCTCTTGACTCAGGAGTTCCCTGATGGCAGCAGCTCCATGGGTGACCCAGTTCTGTTGTGTAGTTCTGTGAGCTCAGGTTAGAGTCTCTTTCTTCAGCTCTCCCAATGACTCTGTGTGCCGTGTACCATAGTGAATTCCATCCCGCTTACTAACTCTTAAGAACTGAGTAGATCCTGTTATTTACAAATAAACCCTCTGATGAATACATAAGGCCTACTCCTATTGTAATGTTTTATGATTTAAATTGTTGGCATGTGTGAAAGCTTTTTATTTGTTTGTTCTCTACTTTTTTATTGTAAAATAGAACATGAAACAGTGCACCAAAAGTATAGTGAATGAGAAACAATGTAACGGTCATAGACCCACTATTCAGATCAGGAAGATAATCTAGTTAGCACCTCAAAAGACCCCTTTATGTCCCCTCAGATAGCTTGATCAAGATCACACCTTCTTCCCTTTCTCTCAGAAAACAGAAACATTATCTAGAGTTACGGTAATTGATTCCTTGCTTTTCTTTTTAATTTTACCACCTGTCATCCCTTAATAAATTTTTGCCAGTTCTTAAAATTTGCCCAAGTGAAACTATGTATATTATTTTATGTCTTGCTTGTTTCGCTTAAAATAACGTTTGAAAGAGTCCCTGACTTTCGTGTATAGTTGTAGTTTCGTTCATTTTCAGTTTTGTGTAGTGTTCCATTGTGTAACTAGACCATCTGATACTAATAGACATTCCAGTTTATGACAATGATGAGTGATATGACTGAAGAGAAAAAGCTCTTGTGTTTCTCCTCTACAACCCTCACAGGACATTTCTGTGACCAGATGTGTGTGCCTTCTTCCCATGCCAAGCAGTTCTCCAATTCTCTGTGGACATCAACGGGGTGTCCTATAATTCAATATCAGTTCTGACACTAACTGCCTGGAATTAGCATCAGATCCCACAAGTTAAGGGCTCAGTTTCACAAGACTGTCCCTACTTCAGACACCAGTCCCAAGTCCCAGGTGTCACCCAAACTTTGACTGACCTGCTAGAAATCAGGGTTCCCTCAACTCTCTCCTTGGATGTGGTAATTTGCTAGAAGAGCTCACAGAAAACAGGGAAACACATTTATCAGTTTATTATATAATAAGGACACAATAAAGGATACAGATGAACAATCTGATGAAGAGATACATAGGGCAAGGTCTGAGCCCTACAGGGGTTCTGAGTGCAGGAGCTTCTTTTCCCATGGAGTTGGGATAATCCACCCTGCTGGCATGTAGATGTGTTCAGTAACCCAGAAGCTCTCTAAAGCCCCTAGTTAAGGGATTTTTATGGAGGCATCATCACATAGGCATGATTGATTAACTCAGTCTCCAGCCCCTCTCTCTTCCCCAGAGGATGGGGTCTGAAGTTCCAAACTTCTTATCATGGCTTGGTTTTTCTGGTGACCAGCCCTGTAAGATTCTGGAACTAATTCCAGCATGTGTAAGGGTTTTGTCCACACCAGCAAGTGATTCTCTGACAAATTTCTGACACCATTTACCTGATGATAGGCCAGGGATAGTCTAGAGGCTCTAGTGGCCATTCCCAAGCCCAGGTTGTCACCTGAGTTCCTGAAGGCCTGGTTGTCACCTGTGCTTCTGACCGACTGGCTACAGACTGGAGGTTCCCACCGTGCTCTCTCTCCGTGCTCTCCTTGGGTTTGATTAATTTGCTAGAGAGGCTCACAGAACTCAGGAAACCTTTTCCCACTTTAGGTTCCTGGTTTATTACAAAGGGTGTTAAAGGATACGAATCAACAGCCAGATGAAGAGACACATAGGCCGTGGTGTGAGGAAAGGGCATGGAGCTTCCATACTCTCTGAACTGCTGTCCCCAAATCTCCACGCATTCACCAACCTGGAAGTCGAATCCCATCCTTTTTGAGTTTTGATGGAGGTTTCATGACAGAGCCACAATTGATTAAATCACTGGCCATGGGCAGTTCATCCAATTTCCAGGTCCTCTCCCCTCCCTGAAGGTTGGGGGTGGGGAGTGGGGTGAGACTGAAAGTTCCAGCCCTCCAATCACCTGGTTTGTTCTCCTAGTTACCAGCCTGGATCCTTAGGTGTGGTCTAGTCACCTCATTAACAAAGCAAAAAACACCTTTATCACTCTCATCACTTAGGAAATTCCAAGGGCTTTCGGAGCTCTGTGCCAGGAACCATTGAAGACCAAATGTATGTTTCTTATTATAAATCACAATAGCACAAACCCTTATCCAGGAGCTATCCCAGAGCTCAGCAAGAGTCACTTCATTAGAAAAAAAGATACTCCTATCACCCAGGAAATTCTAAGGGTTTTAGGAACTCTGTGTCAGGAAATGGGGGTCAAAGACCAAGTATTAGAACGTAAGATGCTCCTAGAACCTTTATCACTTAGGAAATTACAAAGGTTTTTGGAGCTCTGACCAGGATCCAGGGATATATATTTCTTATTATATCACAGTATCACAGTAGCTATGGACGTTTTTGTACCTGTATTTGGTGTGTGTATTCAAGAGTTTCTCTCCAGTACTTGTCCGGAAGTAGAAATGCTGGATCATTGGGTATTTGTATCTTCAACTTCAATGAATAATGCCAAATTGCTTTTCAGAGTGGTTCTACCAATTTTTACTCCCACCAGCAGTATATGAGAGTTCCTGTTGCTTCATATTGCTTATTCTTGATATTGTTTGAATTTTTCATCTTTGTCAAAAATGTGTAGTGGTAGGTCATTACAGTTTTGATATGCATTTCCCTAATTCTAATGGAATTGGACACTCATTCTTTCTTTTTGGCTATTTAGATTTTTTTCTTTGTGTTGTATTTTACTCATTTTTCTCTTGTGTAGCACACTTTCTTTTTTTTTTTTTTTTTTTTTGCACACAAAGGAACATTCCATACTTTACAATGATACATACATCTGTGCATCTGATAAGATCCAGGCAAGAAAAAGATGGGCATACACATATTGCATAATTGCAGAATTAATACAAGGACTATTTACAAAGGCAGGAACAGTGTCAGGAAAGGCAACCGTCAATGGTAAAGTGTCCAGGAGCTAGGAACAGCCCTGGGACCTCCCCATGCCCTACACCTGAGGAGCCAAATGAGGTGAGAGAGCTCCCTGGAGAGGACCACCCCACAGGAGCTGCAGGATGCAGCCAACACTTTCTCCCACCAGAGGACCTTACTCGCTGGCAGGTAAAGGGGTCAAATACCCCAGCTTCTCTTTCCTGCCACCTTCTGGCTCTCCTGACGGTGCTTTTCATTGGCCAAACCCAGTGACAAGCCAGGGGACAAACAAGCTGTTGATGTTCACCCTACAGATGAGCTGCCAGGGACCCAGAGCTGGACCAAGAGAAATGGAGAGTGGGTCTGGAGGTGCAAATAGAAGCCGCCCGGCACAATCTTCCAGGACTTGAATCAAATACATTAGGATGGATGTGAATGGGGGGAAGGGAGAAGGAGTGGAGACTTGGTGTGTAAAGGAACATACTAAAACCGAGGAGTTCTTGGTCCAGGTGTGGAGGATTATCATGTCTTTAATGGAGGAGCGTAATTAACTCAACTCAGCACCTGAGGTCTAAAAGAAAACGCAAATCTGGTATTTGGGGAAGGGTAGCAACTATTCTAAAGAAGCCTTTGGAGATCCCCCTTTTCCCTGGTGCTGTTTGCGTTGTAATCCAGGCCTCCCCATGTGAACTCAGGGCTGGAGAGAGAACTGACTCCTTGTGTGAAAGAATGTGGTGGTCACAGGAAGGGGCCCAGGGAGAGGACTGTGCGATGGAAAACAAAAGCAGAAATGTGTTTGGGGGTAGGTAGAATGGGTCTCAGGAGTATTTTTAAAATCTGTGTTTATCAAGAAAAAGGAAGCAAAGACATGGAGGCAATTAGGAAGGGATGGTATTTCTCTTGTAAAAAAGAAAATATAAATACGTGCAACGGAAAACGTCTGGCAGGCAATATGTCCAAGTGTGAATGGTGGATGTTTTGGGGTGTAGCACACTTTCTTATTGTAATATATCTTGGATATGAATTCTTTGTTAGTTTTACGTGTTTGAAGTATATTTTCCACTGTGTGGCTTTACTTCTGTCTCTCTTAATGATGTTTCATGAGAAATAGAACTTATTAATTTTAAGGTAATCAAAAGTTATTCTTTATGTGTTGAGTTTTTTTTTTTTTAATTGAGGTTTCTCTGTCTACTATTATGGCATGGACATATTCTCCTATATGACCCTCTAAAAGTCTTATAATTTTGAACAATTGGATATATATTTTTTAAATCAGCTATACATATACATGTATCCCCATATATATATATATATATATATATATATATATATATTATATATTTAAATATTTAATCTTGCTTTAAAAGGTCAAGTCATCCACTGAAATTAAACATTGCTTTGATTTTATAGACAAGTGTTATATTGTGCATTTTTCTGGAAAGATATATTTAAGCTAGACAGATAGAGGTTTAAAAATCTCTTTTCTTAAAAGTCACCTGAACATAGAAACTTTCTGCATAAGGTTTTCTCCAATGCTACCTCATTTTATGCAAGATATCCAATGTTTGGACTCATGTATTAGTCTGTTCAGGCTGTCATAACAGAATGCCATAGACTGGGGGGCTTAAACAATAGACATTTATTTTTTCATACTTCTGGAGGCTAGAAGTCCAAGATCAAGGTGTCAGCAAGGTTGACTTTACTTGGGAGTCTCTCTCCTTGGCTTGCAGAGGGCCATCTTCTTGCTGCCTCTTCACGTGGTCATCCCTCTGTGCAGGATGCCCTCCTCCACCACCCCCCACCCCCCGCCGTGTCTCTCTGAGTGTCCTAATCTCTTCTTATAAAAACACCCCTCAGATTGGATTAGGGCCTATCTGATGACCTCTTTTCAATGGAATCATCTCTCCAAAGGTCCTATCTTATTCAGTCACATTCAATATTGGGGTTAGAGCTTCAGCATATAAATTTTGAGGGGACATGATTCAGTCTGTAACAGAGGCTAATGGTCTGAGACTTCATATGTGTCATCTATTGCTGTGAGTTCACTTGTACTTCTAAGTAATTCATGGATCTCTCTAAAGGGCTGGAGACTTGTGCTTAGAGGCTTATTCTTCTATATTAAAGGTAACATTTATTGCAGAGGAGGCAGTAAGGTTTATTATTCCAGGCACTGGGATCTTGCAGAGGAATTTTAATGGTCAGAACATCCATTTCATTGGCTTCTCTGAGCCTTGTATTCATCCTTTATAAGTATTTAGGGAATCCTGGTTCCCTGGAAAGCTCACTCATCCATTCATATAGAAGAGGAGTGGACCCAATCTTACCCGACCACAGAGTCACAGAAAAACATATCGAACCTGGGCCGTCTTTTCTTTGATAGAATTAAAACAAACTTTAAAATAAAAATCCATCCTTTAAATCCTACCTTCCAGGGAGAGTAAAGAAGACTTGTCAGACCCTAAACCTTATGTCCAGCCCGGATTCTGGGGCCCAGTTTACAGAGCCATGGCATGCTTTAGGAGATTTCCCCAAAGGCTTAAGGAGGATTCATGGAGAATAATCATGGGAGAGTGTTAGGGTGAAAGAGGGCAATGGGGACGTTAACGACCTCATTGATGGAGGAGCAGATGCTACCATTTCTTCTGTGTTGTTGACTTGGCAGAGCTGGAAGGGGAGAAATCAGGTCATCCCCTAAGATTTGAAACTCACCCTAAGAGGAGAGTCTGCTGACCCTATAGTGCCCTCTGTGTGGCTTTAGGATCTTGTGCTAGTAAGACTGACTCCTTTAATCTAACCAAACATATTCTGCTGCAGTGCAATCCCTTTGCTTTAGATGTACGTATCATCTGTCTTCACCTTCAACCTTTACACACACACACACACACACACACACACACACACACACACTGCTCAATGCACACAGGCCTACTAAGGCATTTTCTATGGGGGTTTTAATCCCCAGGACTCAGCCAGTATCTCTTTCACTAGCCACAGGCGGCCCTGGTACATACTAGGTGCTCAACAAATCTAGTTTGAGTGAATGCTGACATTGTTTACAGTCACGATTAAGAACTACTAAGTGAGTAGGATCCTGATTAAGAACATTGGGTGTGAGGTTGGAAGAGCTGAGTTAATCTCCACTTACTCATATCCAAGCAAGTTGCATAAACCTCGCAGAAACTGACATGTAACAGGAGCTTGGTAAGTATCTGTTGGGCCTCAGTTTACTCAACTGTAAAATAAACATACCCATAGGTAGGTAGATAGATAGATAGATGGATGGATAAGGAGACAGGTAGGTACGTAGATTTAGGTATGTATGTATCTCCTTCAAAGTGTTCTTTTGAGATATCAGAAAAATAAAGCAATGAAGATTCTAGGATGGTTCATATTGGATGCACAGGTATCAACTAGAGCAGAATCTGGACCTGCATCCTCGTCTTCTTGCTCCTGCCGCATCTGCCTTTGCCTGCCTCCCACCTGAATGAGGTTTGGGTGCTCCCAAGATGGACAACGCCAGGACCCAGTCACTTTCTTCGGAATCCTGTGAAAGAGAATGGAACAGACTTAGAACTTTGGCGGCTGCAACGACTTCTTTGCCAAAAAGCTGATTTTTCTTACAAATTGAAGATTCACTGTAAGATTCTAAATCCGGATGGAACAGCAGGCATCACAACCTGCTCCTTTCTTCTCCTCCCCGCCCCCCTCCCCTCCGTAGGAGGCCGCGGCCCTGACAGCAGATGTCCCTCTGTCAGCCTGTAGCAGACGCCCAGGAGTACCTTGACACGGAGCGACAGCCTGCTCCGTTTCAGGGTCATCTCAAAAGAAAAAGAAATGCAGCCACTGTTTAGGTTTGGAGGAGAAAATATTTCGTAAACAGAAACCAGTTGGTGAACCCTCACTCTGAAAAGGTTCAGAATTCAAACAAACAGAAGAAAAACCGAGCGTTTCATCCGGAGGCTAAAACTCCTTGTGAGTAATTTCCTTAAGAAGCAAATGTTGTAATTCAGATTGTCAACTTTAAAAACTGGTTAGGAATCAAGAGAAACAGAGATTGCCCTTGTCAACCATAGTCATTGCCTACCCCCTGCCACGTTCCTCGCAGGTAAATTGTGGGTACGGCGGTTAATAAACCCTGGATCTGCCTGGAAGAGAAAACAAGATGAAAAGATCCCTGTGTAGACAGGTCCACTGATAGAATGATGCTCCCAGAATTTCTTTGTGTCACAGCCTCTAAGAATCTCTGTGGCATCTGAGTGCTTGTGTCTGTGTGTGTCTGTGTGTGTGCTTATGTGTCTCTGGGTGTGTGCATATCTGTGTGTATTTCCACTGTACCTTTGGAGTTCTGATTTTATTAACTCATTTAATGTAAGAATAGTAGCAGTAATTACTGAAGGCTCCTGGGGTACCAGAAAGGAGCTCAGTGAAGGATGGTTTCAGAGGCAACCGTCTGCTACTGGGGAGCAGGAGGGGTTTGTATCCGAGTCACAGCCCCAGGGACCAGGCTGGTGATTCACGCTCTGTGGAGAAACAGCCCTGATGGTACAAGTTCACGGATTCCCCTTGAGCAAGAGAAGGTCTGGACTGTGAAATAATATCAGTCTCTTAACAAGTGGAGAAGGACAAGTTGTGGCAACTTTCCCCTGCGTGTGGGGTGGTCAGAATGACCTCGGGGATTTGGGGGAGTGGATAGATGCTGAAGGCCGACCTCCCCCACCCCATGGATTCCGTCTTAGTTCTGCCACTTGTAAACTCTGTGGCTTTAGGCAAGTTATTTGACCTCTTTTTGACTTTTTTTCTCAGACGCAAAATAAGTGAAGATAATCATCTCGTAAGTAGTTACAGGAAGGGCTCAGGAGTTCAGTGGCTTATTCTAGGGTATCTGCGGGACCTTGGGTGCACGTCTCTCGTCTGCAAAGCCCGTCATCTCCAGCAGCAGAAGCGGCGACACTGCTCACATTTATTGAGTCGTTACTTGTTCAGAGCCCACTGTCAACTTGTGTCATCCTCCCAGACACTCCATAAGTAGGTGGTGTGATTAATCCCTTCTTCCTCATGGGGAAACTAAGACACAGAATGACTTGTCTCTGGGAGTAATTGGCATTTATTAAATTCCAGACGCTGTGTTAAGCCTTTTATATGTGTCATTTAATTCTTAGAATATCTCCGTTGTTATCTTAATATAAACATATTGTTATCTTAGTTTTAGAGATGAAGAAAATAAGGTTCAGAGAGGTTCAGTAACTTGGCCAAGACTGCCCAGGACCAGGATTCAGATCTCTGTCTGTCTTACGCTAAAGCTTCAGATCTTCCTGCAGTGTTCATCTCCATCTTTGAGATATGACAGGTAGAGGTCCCAGGCCATCCAACCTTATGTTTTCCCACCCAACTCAGGGTCTGGAAGGATGAATTACATTAGATGACAGCAGAGGATTTTCAGGGTAAATCCATGGGTTCAGTCCACATGAGCATCAGTTACATCCTTGCTGATAGTAGTTCGCTTCTCTCGGATGAGCCTTGTGGTACTTCCAGCACCTGGCTGGTCCTTTCTCATCCCTCCTTCTCTCTTTCCCTTCTTCTCTCCTCTCCTTTCCTCCATCCGTCCGGCCCTCCATCCCTCTCTCCATCTCTTTTATCTCTCCATGAATGCCTCCATCCCTCCCTCTAGTCCTCCTCCATCCCTCCCTACCTTTCTCCTTCCCTCCTTCCATCCGTTCACCCCTCCCTCCATCTATTCATTCACCCCCCCTCCTTCCTTCCCTCCCCCATCTCTCCCTTCATCCCTCCCTCCATCTAGTCATCCCTGCCTCTTTCCATCTCTCCATCTATTTATCCATCTCTCTCTCCCTCTCTCCTTTTATTTCTTCATCCATTTAGCCATCCATTCATCTGTCCCTTCATTCCTCTCTCCATCTCTCTATCCCTCCATCCATGCTTCCATCTCTCCCTCTGTTCCTCTTCTATCCCTCCGTCCCTCTCTCCTCACTCCCTCCCTCTATCCATCTAATCATCTTCCCTCCATCCATCCCTCCGTCTGTCGTCTGTTCATCCATCTCTCCCTCCCTTCATTTCTCCATCCATCCATCCATCCTTCCTCCCTCCTTCCATTCTTCCATCATCTATCCCTTCATCCCTCCCTCCCTCCCTCCCTCCCTTATGTGCCAGATACCATAGTTAGGTATTGTGAATACAGCAGTGAACAAGACAGACAAAATTACCTGCAGTCCTGGAACTTACGTTTTATTAGGGAGAGATGCACAATACCCAAGATAAGATAATTAAAGTATAAACTATGTTACATAATGATGAGTGTTATGAAAAAAAATGGCGAAGGGGGTAGGGAGGGGAATTTGGAATTTCAGGCAGTGTGGGCAGTGAGGGTCTCCCTAAGAAGCCGGCATTGGAGTAAAGAGAGGGATTGAACCAAACGCTGTCTTCAGGAAGAGCCTTACAGACAGAGAAACAGCACATGATGAAACCCTGAGGTGGAAGCATCAGAATAAAAATATAAATGTAGTGGAATGACCAAGTGTCTGTGCTGGAGTAGGTCAGGGAGGGCCTTGCAGACCACGGTGAGGACTTTATTTATTTATTTATTTATTTATTTTCAGCTTGTAAAATAATTTATTTGTGATTAAGCAAATTGCAGCAGAAGATGCATGTCAGTTGCTTCTTTCTTCCTAGAGAAGTTTGCAGGGTGACTGCATCCCAGGGGTTTCTCTTCGTTGAATCTGAGAGGTGGAACAAAAAGAAAAGCAGCCTTTTCCAGTCCAAATCATGGAGGTAAAGTGTAGAGAAGAGATATCCACATTTCAGGAATAGGGAGGGTAGCCTGCTAAAAGAAGCAGGACCACCCCACTCCAGGAGACAACATAGAAATATCTCAACTCCAAACTGAGCTTGAATAACCTCTTCTGGTGAAGACAAGACAGTACTGATTCAAAACTTGCCAAATCCTGAGTTCAGAATTTTGTTTTCTTTTCGAGGTGAATATAAAAGTACCTACAAGTCAAGGAAAATATTCTTCCTTGCATGGGCCAGCAGAAGCACTCAAGCGCCTGGGGGCCGGACCTCCCCCGGCCCAAAGGCCAGGTAGCCTCGACGCACCTCACTCCGCCATCTTTCCTCTATGGTGAGGACTTTAGCCTTTGGTCGGAGTGATGGGAATCTGTTAGAAGACATTAAGCAGAGGTGCTGACATCATCTGACTTAGCTTTAATAGGAACACTTAGTTTTAAAAAAATTTTTTTTTTTTTTTTTTAAATTGAAATCCTTTTATGGAGACTTGGTTTTTTTTTTTTTTTTTTTTTTAATATTTTTGCCTTGTTTTGTGTCCTCAATTGGTTTTTCACTTCAGTTACTTTTTTTTTTTTTTAATTAATTAATTAATTTATTTATTTATTTTTGGCTGTGCTGGGTCTTCGTTTCTGTGCGAGGGCTTTCTCTAGTTGTGGCAAGTGGGGGCCACTCTTCATCGCGCTGCGCAGGCCTCTCACCATCGCGGCCTCTCCCGCTGCGGAGCACAGGCTCCAGACGCGCAGGCTCAGCAACTGTGGCTCACGGGCCCAGCCGCTCCGCGGCACGTGGGATCTTCCCAGGCCAGGGCCCGAACCTGCGTCTCCTGCGTTGGCAGGCAGATTCTCAACCACTGCGCCACCAGGGAAGCCCTAAAAAAATTTTTTTTAAATTGAAGTATAGTTGATTTACAATATTATGTTAGTTTCAGGTGTATGGCAAAGTGATTCAATTATACATACATATATATATATATGTATGTATATTCTTTTTCAGATTCTTTTCCCTTATAGGCTATTACAAAATACTGAGTATAGTTCCCTGTGCTATACAGTAGATCCTTATTGGTCATCTCTTCTTATATAGTAGTGGGTATATGTTACTCCTATCACTTCGTTTTAACAGAGTAGACTGCAGAGGGGCTAGTGCAGCGACGGGGAAACAGCTAGGATACTATTGCCGACACACCGACAAGAGAGGATGGCATCCTGGACCAAGACGGTGGTAGTGGAGGAGGGGGAAGTGGTCAGGTTTCTGCTGTATTTTAAGGTAGAGGCGATAAGATAAGATGTGGGGTATGAGACAGAGTTGATGCCTCTTCCTCTTGCACTCTCTCCTGGTCCGTAGAGAAGGGAGACAGATGCTCTAGGTTTTGAACTCTAGTTGTTTGGGAGGCGATTGCCTGTGGTAACAATAAACAGAGGAAATCAGAGAACATGGGTAGGATATAATGTCAAAGACTATGTTACTTTGGGTCCCCCAAGGAGCAGGAGCAGATGTCAGTACAAGAGGAGCCGTATGAGAGGTTTGGGGGAGAGTGTGAAGGAAAAAGGCAAGGAAGACAGAGATGGCAGGGGAGTTTTCAGACTGCAGTGCAGGTCTGTCACCTGCAAAGGAGAGAGCAAAGAAGGACGGTTGGGTAGGACTTGTTGCTGACACAATTCTCAAAGAAATTTGGCCAGGCCCAGTGGACAGCCCTGAAACCAGAACTACCTGTCAGTTATGCTCCCGCAGCAGTGGACTCAAGAGGTAAATTTTCATGGCTGCCTCAAAGAGGATGCCCAGAATGTAAACTGGGGAAGGAAAAACCATTTTGGGGCAAAAAAGTCAGAGCCACATGTCAGGGGCCTCATAGAATGAGGAGTGAGAAGAGGATGACAGGAAGGATAATAAAAAATAATGACGTATATGTGGAACTTAAAACAGGACACAGATGAACTTATCTATGAAACGGACTCACAGACATAGAGGACAGACTTGTGGTTGCCAAGGGGGGGTTGGGGGAGGGATGGAGTGGGAGTTTAGGACATGCTGAGGCAAACTATTATAATATAGAATGGATAAACACCAAGATCCTACTGTATAGCACAAGGAACTATATTCAATACACTGTGATAAACCATAATGGAAAAGAATATGAAAAAGAATGTGTATATGTATATAACTGAGTCACTTTGCTGTACAGCAGAAATGAATGAAACACTGTAAATCAGCTATACTTGAATAAAATAAATTTTTAAAAATGACATATACTTACTGGTGCTTACGTAGAGCCCGGTACTCTAGGTATATGGATTATTTTATTTAATCCTTACAACAGCCTTAAAAAGTAGCAGCTATTACCAGCTCTATATTTTAAATAAGAAAAACTGAAGCACTGGGAGATTACTTAACACAAATAGTAAGTCCTGAATCCCGACTCAGACAGTACAGGCCGTCCTCTTAGCCACTCTGTGAAGAGTGAAGACAGCTGTCGTTTCTCCTTTCTGGGTGCTGGCAGTCAGCATGGGGGTGAAATCCTTTGGCTGAGGGCCCAGGCTCAGGCCAGACAGTTGTCATCATGCCACTTCCTGCTCAAAACTCTCTGCTCAAAGCCCCCCTTCCAGCCCCTAATGTGATCACTTAGCCATGTTGGAATACAACCCATGTCTATCCAGCCTCCACTCTCTTTGCAGCGCTTAATCCAGATGGGTGCTCCATTAATGTTTGTTGAATAAATTATTCAACAATTAAAAAGTGATGGAATAAAGACATGCCTGCAAGCTGGCTCTCGAATTCTAGAGAGTGGTCAGCTCATGTGCTGGAGCCGATGAGAAGGGTTTTTGCTGAGATTATCCCTCTGCTGCAAGGATTGGCAAATAGAAAGGAGCGGCTTCATCCACACCAGCTTGTTCACTGAGTCTGCTGGGGTGGGCGTGGCTACTCGTGATTCCCTGTGTTTCAGTGAGCTTTCAGAGCATAACACACCACCCCAAACTTAGTGGCTTAAAATGGTCATTATTTTATTATTTCCTGTGATTCTGTGGCTGGTTGGGGGGTGGTTCTGGTTAGGGGCCAACACAGCCTGATGTCTGCAGTCAGCCAGCAGCGCAGCGGAGGCTGCCTTTCTAGGCTGGTCCCATTCATGCCTGACAATTGGCTGTGTGTCAGTCGGGGCGATAGGCATGACTCAGCCATGTGTCTCTCATTATATAGCAAGCTTAGTGAGCCTGGCGGTTCACAGTGGTCTCTGGGGTTCCCAAAGCAGCAAGAGAGCAAACTCCAGTGTGCAAGTGCTTTTCTGCCTCTGCTTGTATCACATGTGCTAATGTCCCATTGACCCAAGCAAATCACATGGGCAAGGTCAGGTTCAAGATGTAGATGAAAAAGTTCCACTCTTGATGAGAGGAGCTGCGAAGTCATATTGTGAAGGGGTGCACCAGTAAGGGTGGGAGACATTTGTGGCCATTTTTGTGACATACTACACCTGTCCCCTTGAGTCCAGCTATCTAAAGAGTTCTTTTTGCCAATTTCATCTCCTGCAGCCAAGCCCCGTCTTTCTTCTTCCTCGTGTCATCTCAGTTGAAGTTTCTGGCTTTGCCCCAGATCTGCCTCTAATGCTCTTGTTCCTTTCAGGTTTCAGATATGTGGGCATCACCTCAGAGTAGGCTGTGTTTTGCCCTGGACTTGGCTTTTGTGAAGTTCTAACTGTTCCCTGATTGTGGACCATTGCTTCAGCTTCCTTCCGCCCATCTGTCCATCCATGCGTGCATCCATCCATGCATCTATCTTTTTTTCCCTCCCTCCCTCCCTCCCTTCCTTCCTTCCTTCCATCCATCCATCAACTGCTGCATCCATCTTTCCTTTCTTCCTTCCATTCACCCATCCATTCATCCATCCATCCATCCATCCATCATCCATCCATATATTCATTTGGTGCAATTGATTCCTCTTTAAGGGTTGTGTGGGCATCTCTCTAAGAGCCTTGATTGACAGGGGAGAGAAATGTGCACACTAGTAACCAACCCAAGTGAAGTAACATGAGAGCATAAAGGAAGAGAGGCTAATTCTATCCTTGTTCAGCACTCCCTTAACATCCTACAATTCCCTTTTCTTAACACTCATCTGACACTTTTTTTTCCCATTCCCTGCTAAAGTAAAATTTCCCCAAATAAAAGGACCACATTTGGCTAATTTACTGTTGTATCCTTACCCCCAGCACAATGTCTGCAAAGAGGACACATTTCAGAACATCGTTGAATTGACTTGAATTGAAAGCTACGGAAGAGAGAGAACAATTGAACTGGGCTCCAAACAATAGCAAATAACATTTAATCCCCAGTGACTGTGTGAGTAACTGGGGTTATTCTCATTTTATAAGTGAGGAAACAGGTGTGGTGGGTTAAGTGATTTGCTCCAGATGACACAGATGGTAGAGGGATGGCGGCAGGCTTCTGGTCCTAGAGCCTGCATGCATTCCACTGACAAATTACTGTCAAAAGCAGGAAAAAAAAAACACATGAAGAGAGATCCACAGTCTCTTTTACTGATGGCTCACCTGTAATATTCAACGGATCCTTTCCATATTTCTGATTCCCACTTTGTTCTTCACCCATCCATCAACTCATCCATCCATCAATTGCTTCATCTTTCTAGCCATCCATTCTACATCTGTCTATCCATCCATCCAGCAAATGTTTAATCAACTCCTGACTTCTTTTTATTCATCACTGAATCCCCAGCACCTAGAAATGTACCTGGAGTGTTGTCAATACTCAGTTAGTACTTGTTGAATGAACGTCCCAGGCAGTTGGAAGGCAGTTAAAGCATAGGAATCACTAGAGCTTGGACTCTGGAGCCAGTTTGTTTCGGTTTCAAATTCTGGCTCCACCATCTAGTTGTGTGACCTTGTGCAAGTTATTCAGCCTCTGCCTGAGCTTACTCATTTGTTTGAGAGGTTAATGATTGTGCCTACCTCCTGGGATTATTGAGAGAATCAAACACATTCACACACACACACACACACACACACACACACACACACACACACACTTAGACTACTGCTTGACCACTGTGGCCCCACTGTAGTGTTATTGGTTTATAATCATTATATGCACGGGATACAGTGCCTTTTCATCAAGAAAAGGCAAGGTCACTGCTATCATGGAACCTACATTTTAGCAAATTAGTCAGACAATTATCAGGCAAACAACCAGGTAACCAAGACAAGTACAGCTAAGCAAACTCTTCTACAACTTCACCTGTATCTGAACTAGTTCCCTTGTCCCTGTCATTGCTTCTTGGATACCTGGGTATATGGGAGCCTTGCTACTCTTTTCCTTGGCTCCCTTTCAGGAGGGAGGGGACACTGCCCCCTCTATGTGGCTTTGTTCATTTATGGCACTAATGAGAATGCCAAGCAGTCTCTTGGTGTCCGTGTGCCCAGTCGAGTGTGAATGTCCAGGCTGACTGCTGACTCTGCAGACCCCATCTCCTCCCCAGACACAGAGAGATGTGCTCCATGTGGAGTGGCCAGAATGAGTCTCTGGTGATCCCTGGGCAGCTCTCTCCTCCGTGTCACAGCTGCTAAGCCCAGTACGAGGGCTGGGGACCATGTGAATGTTAAGATGTGACTGCAGGCTTTAACTCTGTTGCCTACTCTTGAGAATGCTCAGGAGCCCAGAAGTGGAAATTTCCAGCATCCCTAAGTGTGATTGGATTGTAGGTACCTGAGGATGGGGGCGACTTGGCCATGAAGGTATAGCTCATGCAGTCTGTGAAGGTTACTGCCACGTGTGTGATCAGCATACCCAGGGACCATGGGCTCCAGGAGCCCCGGGCAGTAATTCTTACCCCTGACTCTCTGCTTCCCTGTAGATTGATGGATACAGATAAAATGGCCAATAACAGGCACATTCAGATCTGAGGCTGTAACTTAGGCAAGGCTGCTACCCTTGGGCTAAAGTTCCTTTTCTCCTGCAAAGATTTCTGGAATGCAGACTCAGAAACGAAAGAATTTCAGAGTTGGAAAGGGTATAAAACCTTCACAATGAAACCCAAACCCCACTTGACCTAAAGTCCCTTCCGATGACACCTCCAGCATCTCTTTGCCCATTTTCCAACCACACTAAATTCACAACCATATCTAGAAAGCACCCTGCTCTCTTGGCCTCTGTGACTTCTGACATGCCTCTTTTGCATCCTGGACTGCTGTTTCAGGTAAGAGTCATTTAGTTGTAGGTGTCACATGGACTTAAGCGAAATGAAATATAGCTACTGATTCACATAATGGAGGGTCCATGGGTAGGGCTGGTTACAGGTACAGTTTGATTCAGGACATAAATAATGTTAACAGGACTAGCCTTTGGCCGTGCTTCTTGTGAATGGCTCCATTCCCAGGATCTGCTGTTTTTCTTGGCAGCTTCAAGATTCTCCCCTTTGGGTTGCACAACGGTTCCAGCTGCTGCAAGCCTCATGTTCTTACAGCACTGAATGCAGTGGAATCCAAACCACTCTTTCCCCCAACCAACCACTGTCTCCTCGTCTCTTATTGGCTCTAGTTAGTCAAGAACATGGGATATACTGACTGGCCTGAAACTATTGGAGCTGTGGTGGGATCGTTCTACTCAGTGGGCAGTGCTGAGAATGGAGGAGGAGTGGTTTCCCAAAGGAAATTTTTGTGTTTTTACTAGAAGGAGGAAGGAAGGATGGAACCTGGGCTGGAGACACATATTTTTGCCATAATTTTTCTGCCCGGAGAACTCCACTCATCCTTGATACTTTCATTGTTCTTCCCTCTTTTCTTTCCAGGCTGAGTTAATTACTAGAACTGCCGTGTTTCCATAGGTCTTCAGAGCAAACTTCCTTGTATCATATTTGGTTGTTTCTTTGCACATCTGTCTCCCCCACCAGGCTTTGAGAGCCACCGAGGGAACCACTGTGCCTTGTTCATGTTGGACTATCCAACCATGTGACTCTATGCTAGGTAGACAGTTGGGATTAGTAAATGTTTATTGAATGAAAGGATCATATTCTAGATGGAGCTTTAATTTATTGCCTGAGTCCTCATGATTCAATTTGAAAACTTCTGCCTGATCATTCCTAGGGTGGGGCCATATGCCCTACCTCCCTAGAATTGCTCCACCTATCCAGTGATTGCACTAGTGTCCCACCGAATTCATGTCCACTCAGAACCTGTAAATGAGACCTTAATTTGGAAATAGGATTTTTGCAGATATAATTAGTTAAAGTGAAGTCACGCTGCATTAGGACAGCCCCTAATCCAATGACTGGATCCTTATAAGAAGAGCTGTAGGGACACAGAGGAGACACAGCCAGAGGGAACGAATGCCACAAAGACAGAGCAATGAAATTGGAGCAATGCAGCTATAAGCAAAGGAACCCCAAGGATTACCAGCAATTGCCAGAAGCTAGGAAGAGTCAAGGACGGATTCTTCTCTAGGATCTTCAGAGGGAACATAGCCTGCTGACACCTTGATTTCAGACTCCAGAACTGCGAGAGAATAAATTCCTGTTGTTTTGAGCCACTCAGTTTGTGATGCTTTGTTATGGCAGCCTTGGGATCCAGTGCAGTGACGATTCTTGCTATAGAGAGTTGTTCGTTATGCAACCCTGCAGCTTGTCTGTGTTCATTAATTCACTCATTTCTTCGGCAGTTGTTTATTAGATATTACTGTGTGCTGGGCACTGCAGATGTGATGACAGCCATGACAGGGCCCATACGGTCAGGATCTTCTCGGCAAGTGCACAGGCAAACAGGCGTCCCACCCATAAGCCGTATTCTATGACTTGTCTCCCGGGAGGGGTGTCTTCCATACAGCCCATCTCATCTTGGTTAACGCGCTGGATCTGGACTCAGACCTAACTCATATCTGAGCTTCGCCACTCACCGGATGCGTGATCTTGGGCAAATTGTCCTTTAATCCCTGTCAGTCTCAGTTTCCTCATTTTCAGCTGGGGATCACTGAAGGAGGAAGGAGTTGCTGCATGAGGATGCAAGGAGTTGCTGCATGCCAAGTATTCAGACCATTGCCTGGCCCAAATCCGCTGCTATTTTTATAGCTTCTTAAACATGTGAAAATAACGGTCCTGCTACCCCAAGTGTTTTCCTCTCCATGTTAATCATTCCCAGTTTCTTCAGCCACAAAGGATGTGATATGATGTCCCCATCACTTCCCTGGTTACACTTATTCCGTGATGCTCAAGAGTGCTAATATCTGGCAGAATGACACCCAAACCGATAACACAAAGCAGAACGGGACAGAAGTGTCACCTCCCTTGCTCTCTAGACCTCTACTTCGAGTAATGCAACCAAAAATGATCTGACTGGCCTTTGAGAACCACATGACACTGTTGACTGGTATTGAGCTTATAGGGAATGAAAACCAGCCGGGTGCCTTCACACCTGCTTCCTCATTCAGGGCTTGTCCAGCTGGTCGTTGGGCCCCGAAGGCAGAACCTTGTGTTGATCTCTGGTACATTTCATGTTGTGTAATTCAGTCTTCACACCAGCTGGTGGAGGTCTTCTGGGAACCTGATTCCATTATGAAGCATATTGCATACATGATAAAGTCCCAACTTTGTGTCACATGCAGATTTTTATCAGCCTTTATTTGAGCCCTCGATAAAAATGTTGACTATTAGGCCCTAGGCTGAGACCACCTTCCCTCCTGGCTAAGTGGTGAAGACACTGCTCTGGCAGTAGGTTGAGGTCCCTGGTGGCAGCTCCAGAAAAGGCTCCCCAAATCAGCCGTCCTCTGCTTTGAAACAGCGCCCAGCGCTGCTGTCTCTCCCGGCTCTTACTCTCCCCAGGCAAGGATCCTATCCTAGGAGGATGGGAGGATGTCGCTATCTCAAGCATCTAAGCCGAATTCCCTGGGGTTAACTCTAGACACAGTTGCACTTGGCAGACCTTTAGAGGTCCATTTAGTTCTGAAGGATTCCAGAAACTTCTTTCAGGTTTAACTGATATGTCTTTGAATGAGCAGTGGACCCACACTTTCCGTGGCTACTGAAGAATGATAATCACAGCTATACACGTTCACCTTGATTCAGCGCTTACTTCGGGGCGGGCACCATGCCCGGACTCACTTAACCCTTTCAACAGAATTTTGATGTGGACCCTGAAGCTGAATCCGGCCTCTGTGCTGCAACACCAAATTAAACCTCAGAGACAGAGTTCTGGGTGAAGTAGAAAAGAACAGCTTTATTGCTTTGCCAGGCAAAGGGGGCCACAGCGGGCTAGTGCCCTCAGAACTGTGTCCCCCAACCTGGAGGGAGTAGTGAGAAGTCATAGTAATGGTTCAGAGAGGGCGTGATCAGCTTGTGGACATTCCTCTGATTGGTTGGTGGTGAGGTAAGTGGGAGTCGCCATCATCCACCTCCTGGTCCCAACTGGTACGGAGTCTACGAGCTTGTGGGCAACGTACCTTCGTGAACCCTTAACTTCTCCCACCTGGCGAGGGTTTCCGTATCTGCAAAACAGCTCAGAGATATTGTGTGTATACCTTGATGGGGAACCAGGACCTTGCCCCAAGGCTGCACTATTGTATCTCTTGACTGTTCCTCCCTTGTCTCTCCATCCCCTCCCTTCCCTAATTAACAACTGTTTGACCTGCTGGTTGGAACTCAGGGAAGATCATGGAGGCTGAATGAAACCTATTTCCTGTAATCAAGAAATGGGGGACCCAGAGAGGCTTCTGTGCCCAGGAGCCCCACAGGGTCCTGCTTGGTATCATCACTACTTGGTAGATGAGGAAACTGAGTCTAAAAAAGGTTAAAAAGTTGTCTAAGGCCATGTGGCTAATAATTGGTCCTATAGTTACTCAAACCCAGGCCTCTCTTCCCTGAGACTCTGGGTTGCACCTGGCTCCTCTCTTAGCATCAAGCAACTTTTCTTTATATAGCTCAGCGGAATGCTTGTGTGATTAACCAGTTAATGAAATACATTTGCTTAAGGGCTGTTTTCATTCGTGAGACTCGGTTTCACCTGGTCAGAGACCATGTCTTCTTGGCTCATCTTCCTTCCGTACCGCCTAGCACCCTGCCCTGCACATGGCTGCCACTCTATAAATATTTGCTGAATGAGCTAAGGGCCCCAGATGCAAATGCGCTTGGAAGCACTTCAATAGGCTCTAAGGTGAACTTGATTTAGGGTATTTTTCTTTTGACGTGTAACCATCTCTGTGCGGCCGTTCCCAGAGTCCCAAATGGGAGTAAACACTTTCTCCTCTGGGGGCATTGAGCATTCATTAAGGTTGGTGACACCCTTTAAAATTCCTTACAATATATAGCTGCTTTCATCTGGCTAAGTGCAAGGCAGCATTGTGGGACCATTACTGGGCCTGGTGCTAATGGGCGTTTGTCAACCTTCTCCCCGTCCTGTGCATCCCCCAGTAATTGCTAAATAACTCACGGAGCGCTTGGGTTGCTAAATTAATAGATGGAAAATAATAGAGTGAAATTAGGAACAGGCGTGTGGAATGAATAGAGACGTCCCGATACAGAGGTTTTCTCTGCTTGTACATCTCTTAAATAAAGGGCATGACTCGAGTTAGGATTGCAAGAATGGATTTTTATAGACTTTGGGCTAGTTCAGTGGTTTTGTGGGAGGACGCAGTGGCTGTATTTGACGGGTGGTCTCTAGTTCTGCACGAAGTCCTGTGGGATGAGGGCAGTTTGTCTTTCTTCTGCTTTGATTTCAGTACAGGTGGCTCACCCGTCAAGGAGGTAAGTGAAAAGAAGCAGCTGGCTTTCTTGAGCAGGAGCAAAAGTGTGACTGGAAAATGCCTTTGCGACAACGATGGAAAACAAGCAGGGAATGCACAGCGGTGCTGGTCTATTGGGAAAGAGAAATAAACAGGAACAATGGAAGTCAGGGGACAGGGGTGAGGACCAGTTCGTCCCATGAAAGCCCCTTGCAGGCAGATTTGTCTAGACCCTTTCACTTCATGACTAAGACCTTCCATTCCATTTTGTGTGTTTTCATAGCCTTTCATCTGTCAGTACAAATTAAAGTACATTTTGAAGTAAGGAACTTAACCAAAATTTGACTCTTTAGAGATTCAAAGTAAAAAAAAAAAAATAAAAGAAAAAAGTAAACAGAGAAAGAAGTCCTTCAGTATATAAAACATTCCTAAAATGTATTTGAGATTTGTTAGGTGTTTATTAGATGTGTAAAATTATGATGAAGTTGTCCTTCGACAAATTAGTTTTTAAAAAAAATCCTTAGATGTCAGAGACTGGGAATAAAGAATAGCTGGATGAATGGATAGACACCCAAAAGGGAGTGGAGTTTTGAGGGGTGGTCTGGGTCCAGGTGAAGCGTTTATTTGGGTTAAGTGAACAGGGAGCTCCTTCTTGGTGTCCAGCACTTAGACAGAAGGCTCCTGGGGCTTTTGGTGGGCATGGGGCTCTGTTCAGAAGGACTTGATGAGGCTGGTGGAAGCTTCATCGTTGGCCTCAGGTGGGTGGCCACCTGGCTTCCTAGCTGGTTATCTTGGGCCGGAGTGGGGGACCATGAATCGGGGAATGGTGATTCTCCAGGGGAGGGGCTGTTAGTGCAGCAGCAAAGTCAAGGGCACTTGAAATGAGACAGATTTGGGTTTGAATCAAAGCTCTGTCTCTTCTTAGCAGTGAGATTTTGGATGAAGAACTTCACCTGTTCATTCCCCAGTTTTCTCATCTGCAAAATGGGGCGAAAATAGCACATACTGAATGGATATTTTAGATGAAAATATTTCATGGCCTATGTTAAAAATTTATCTCAGTCCTTGGAACACCGTCAGTGATCAATACATGATGGCAATGATTGCTATTATTGTCATTGGCATTATTGAAATTGTAACAGAACAAGAATAAGAATAGCAACAACAAAATGGCAGAGGGTCAGAGCCCCACTGAAGACTTAAGGTGCAACCAAAGAAAGGCAGAAGCCCATCTACACAGTGTCCAGGTGGTAAGGATGGGGTAGAACCAGCTCTTTGGCATCACTGGGTGTCCAGGATCGGATTTCAAACATGCTAGTTACCTAATGCAGGGCTACTTCTTAATATTATTGTTCGAATAACTTTTATTGTTTCTCATAGTGTGTAGTAAAGAATTTAACTTTGCCTAAGAAGTCCAGTCTTTATTTTTGGCTATTGGGAGGTGATCTAATGTCATGCGTGATTGGAATGTGTTTGCTTGGGACCTTGGGTCACACACGATGGTCTAACAATATGATTTAGGGTAGGGGATGGTCACACATGAGGATGAAGGTGAGCCATGCCAGAAAGACCGACAATGTGATTTGGGGTGGGGGCTTTGGGTCATGCCCAGTGGGGTGGAGATGGGAGACAGATCAGCCATATGGGCCATTAGTCATGCCTGCATAATTTAGGAGCTACCAAAAAACTGGACGTTGAGGCTAAGGGAGTGTCCTTGGTTGGCAATACTCTGTGAGAGTTGTTGCGCATGGATGTCCCAGAAGTAATGCATCCTTACTCCAGGGGGAGAAAGCAATGGAAGCTCCCCTTTCGGTACTTTTCCTGGACTCTGCCCTTTGCATCTCTTCTGTTGGCTGATCTTTGTTTGTATCCTTTCCCTGTATCGTAACGATGAGCATTACAACTTTCAGTAAGTGTGAGTTTTTCTAATGAATTATCCAAACTTAGGGTGGTGATAGGTTGGTTTTTTGTTTTTTTTGTGTTTTTGTTTTGTTTTAGTTTCATTAATAACTCAATTTATTTAAAAGAATATGTAACAATTAATTATACTAAGTGACATTACCAAACAATTTTAAAGTGGTTAGCTCTAGAACAAGGAATGAAACATTGTTAGCCATTACGTGCCTGTGTATTTTCTCTTCCCATTTCTTAAATCACAAACAAAAAAATACAAGATACTGCAGTGAAAATACAATTAGAGTTTCGCTCGAATAAATTAAAACTCTGCATGGCCTGGGGAAAACCGAAGCCCAGCAACCCCCCAAACTTGTAGCTGGTGTCAGAAGTGAGAGCAGTCATGGGGACTGTGCCTTCTAATTTTGCCGTTGGCCTGAACCCTCACACATAATAAACTTAAATACCCCCATAATCCCACCATTCAGAGAGTCGCTGTTTTATTTTGGCGAACCTCTTTACACATGTGAATATTTGCAGACCTTGTACACACTCACAGTAATGTAATTTAAAAATGTTATACCCTAAGCAGTTTCCCACATTGTTAAATATTCTTCAAAACAGGACGTTTAAGGCCAATGTAATAGCCAATGGATTTCCTGTAATTTAGTTAATCCTTACCCAATTGTCACATATTTAAGTTATTTACAGTTTTCATTATTTTAATTAATTCTGGGATGAACATCCTTGTAGTTAAACCTCCACATAGCTACGTGATTATTCCCTTAGGATACATTCCTAGAAGTGCAGTTGTTGGGCTTCCTGTATTTTGCCAGGCTCCCCTTGGCTAGGTGAGGCTGGCCCCCGGGAGGGGGATGGGGCTCGGCTGCCAACATCTGGACAGGAGCAGCACATGCTTCCCGGAGCCCGAGAACCTTGGAGGACAACTGAGTTCTCAGACCTCAGCAAAGCCAGTGACCTGTAGTGCTTGTTCATATCAAGTACAAATCACATTGACTACATTTAATTTTATGAAAATTTATAAGAAAAGGCTTCAGATTCATAGGCGGGTCTCTAACAGTGATTTTTAGGGGCAATCTTAATGGAAAGTTCTACTTTTAAAAAATTTTTCAATTATGTTTTTATTTTTGGCTGTGTTGGGTCTTCGTTGCTGTGCGCGGGCTTTCTCCAGTTGCAGCGAGCGGGGGCTACTCTTCGTTGCGGTGTGCGGGCTTCTCATTGCGGTGGCTTCTCTTTGTTGCGAAGCACGGGCTCTAGGCACGCGGGCTTCAGTAGTGGTGACACGCAGGCTCAGTAGTTGTGGCTCACGGTCTCTAGAGCGCAGGCTCAGTAGTTGTGGCTTACAGGCTTAGCTGCTCCGCAGCATGTGGGATCTTCCTGGACCAGGGATCGAACCTGTGTCCCCTGCATTGGCAGGTGGATTCTCAACCACTGTGCCACCAGGGAAGCCCTGAAAGTTCTACTTTTTGAACGGAGTCAGTCAATTAACCTTTTGCTTCCTAATGATTTGCTTTTATTTATTTGTTTTCACAGTGGAATTTTATTTTTACTTTATTTTATTTTTTTAGTTGATTTTTTAAAAAAGCATTTATTTTTATACAATTTTTAAAGGTTACTTTCCATTTACAGTTATGACAAAGTATTGGCTATATTCCCTGTGCTGTACAATACATCCTTGAGCCCATCTTACATCCAGTAGTTTGTATCTCCCTCTCCCCCATTCCTATATTAACGTTTTGCTTTTAGTATCTTAGATTGTTTTGCTTTTGAAAACCTAAGATGTCCCCTTGGGGAAACCAAGGCAGTTACCTTTTGTCCCTCTCTGTCATCGATGTGAAAGTACACAGAGTTGTAAGTTAGTCAAGCTAGTGGCTCGTGTTCCTTCTGCTACAGTGTTCAGATGGCGGCCCAGGACTAAGGCATGTTCCTCAGCTGAATACCCCTTTGAGAACTTTCCTCCATCCTTCCCTTGTCCAGTGTAGTTGTTAGCACCCCGTGAAAGATTTCTGGAGCGTGGAGTCCAGAAAGTGAAAGGAATGAGCTTGGGAGACTCTGGGGCGTCGTGTATCCCCTCCCCCATCTAACCCTACGTTGCCAAAGTTTATGTTCCTAAAATTTCATTTCAGTTCTAGGAGAGAAGGTGAATGAAGAGGGGAAAGCAGAGGACTATGCCAGCTTCGCGTCAGGCAGCTTTCGTCTGCTTTTTCTCTAGACCATTAGTTTATTGATGGTGGGTTGTCTTTCCAGAAAAATCTCTTTTGATTGCAAGTGTATAATGAAAGCGTGTTTTACTGTCTTTCTAGCTCCAGGGGAAACTCACGAGGGTTCCTTTCATTCCCACTGAAGCATCCGTGCTGAGGCTGATTCATCTTGATTTTTAGAGCCACCATTCCATCTTCAGGGCTTATGACTGCTCTGAGCCCTGGGGAAGGGGATGTGTCCACGTGGGGTAATTCAGATGGTGCTAAGCCACGTCTTGGGGCACAGACAGGTTTCTCTTTGTCCAGGATGCTGGCCGCTGCCCTTACCAAGGTGCCCAGGAGAAGAGCAATTAACATGGTGATGCCCGGTGCTCACTTGAACGGTGGAAGGCAGGCACCAGCTTCAACCTTTACCCACAAAGTGTCTCCAGATCCAGGAACCCTATAGCTTCTTGCCCTCATCGATAACACCAGGCCAGTGTTGACCCTCAGGAGGGTGCTGGAGAACTCTCGAATCCTGTTTGATGACGAATCCGGTCTCTGTACCCTGACACCGAATTAAATCTCGCAGACAGAGTTTTGGGTGAAGTGGAAAAGAATACCTTTATTGCTTTACCAGGCAAAAGGGGCCACGGCGGGTTAATGCCTTCAGAACTGCGCGTCCCAACCTGGGGGAGGTCTGTGAGGAATCTTACAGTCCAGGGGCGGGTTGCGGATAAGCATCAGGGTGTGTGCAGGGCCCCCATTCCTTCAATCCAGAGATCATCTGGCGTTTGGCAGTGATGGACAAACTGTGACCTTCTCCCTGGAATGAAGAGTGCTTCATCAAGCAATTAACATCTTCCATTTGTTGCTGGTTTTAGTTCTGCAGAAGAGCTCAAAGATATTGTTACGTGTATCCCTTGAGGGGGAAGCAGCACACTGCCCCAAGGCTGCACTGTTGCTTCTTGACTGTTCCTCCCTTAACTCCACCTCCCCTCCCTTCCCTGATTAGCTACTGTTTGAACCTGCCCTTTGGAACTCAGGGAAGGGGACACAGAAAGGTTTTTGTGCCTAGGAGCCCCATAGGGCCCTGCTTGGTTTCATGTTCACTTTCCCGGTCTCCACTTGGGAAATGAGAAGTGGTTCCCCTATCCCCTCATATCTGCAATTTTATTCCTAACTCTTTCTTATATTCCACTGGACTTGACTTCCGTAGGTACCCTGACCAGATTCTAACCCTCACGTTTCTCCTCTACTGCTTCTCCCCAGCTTGTGGGATTTTTTGTGGCAGAAGAAAAACTCATTCTCACAGATCAATGAGCATTTTCTTCTGTGTCTATTGTTTAGCACAGGGTTTTGGTCTTTTGAAACTCAAAGGATATAGGCTCTTGAAACTCAAAAAGCCTTTTTACTCAAGACTGTAGTCCTTGCCTTGAGTTTCAAAGACCTGTTTTTAACCTCAAAGGCCAAACACTGACTCTTTTTCTCCTTGGATCCCTGCTAGGGAAAAAAAACCCTACAGGGAAGACAGTGGGCATAGAATGTTCCAGCTATTGAAGGGGTACCTGGAACCAAAAAAGTTAGAATGAAATTTACATCAGCTCCTATTGCACAATCATCAATCCCAAACCCATTCAAACAAGATGGGACTCAGAATTCATATTCAGGTCAGCTTTTACAAAGGACTAGTCCTTTAGCTTTTTTGAGTCTAAGTGCTTTCTGGAGTTTGTCCAAGGAAAGCAGTGAAATTAGAGTGATGAATAACCAATGCTGAGTGTTTACCCAAGAAGTCAACTGAGCATTTTAGATACAACATCGTATTTTCACAGCTATCCTATGAAATAAGTGTTACTATTCTTGTTACCATTTTATGGATGGGAAAACTGAGATACAGAAGATTAGTTACATGGTTATTAGTGAGCGATGGAACTAAGAATCAAAGCAGTTTAGAGCCACATCTTTAAGCCACGTGAAAAGAAGTGGAGGGAATGAAGGAAGGGTCGATACTTGAGGAAGGTGGATAAAGAAGAGGTAAATTGAAGGAGTCTCATTGCATGGTGGTTGTACATGTGGCTCTGTTTACCAGGAACGCTCTTCCCTCAGATCTTTTAAGGCTGGGTCCTTTCATTATGCAAGTTTCAGATCAAAATATTGTAAAGATCATCATCGACCACCCAAGCTAACCACCCACTGCGTGCACACACACACACCCTTGGACGTATTTTGATGAATCCTATTTCATATTTTAAATAGCATCACCTCCTCTGGAATCATCTTTTCATTTATTGATGTTTGTATGTGTTTACTGTCTGTCTCCCCTTTCTAGCATCTCTGGAGCATAGGTACTTTGTGGTTCTGGCCTCTTGTTTATCCCTGGTGTTTAGAACAGTGCCAGGCTCAGAAACCCTGCTCGATAAATATATTTGAATGAGTTTGGTTGAGTGCGAAGGAGCGATCCGAAAGATTAGGAAGAGAAAAGCCCCATCTTGTGTATCTCTAAGCCACATTTCAGAATAAAAATGACAAGCTTAACCACTCATTGCTTTTCAACCTGGACGTCAAAAGCTGCTTAGAAAGGTCTGGCTGGCTTGCTTTGGAGCCGCCTCTTTAAGTGAGGATCAGAAAGCACCTTTCATGTTTAGCTTCATTTGTTTATCAAAGACAGCAGAGCCTTTGTCCTGCATCACAGCTGGGATCTGGCAAGATGGGAACTTGCTAGGCCTTGTACTTCAGAGGAGCCAAATGTAGCTAAAACAGTAGTTTTTCAACTCTGAAATAATCCAGGAATGTTAAAATTTTGCTTAGACACCCTAAGAGGAGGGAGAACAGGAAAGTTCAAATTATTAGCTGGTTTCTGAAGCCCTTTATGAAGCTGGGAAGACCAGCTTCATCCCGTTTCTCAAATTCTGCTTCTTTGGAGAATTTGGGAGTACACCTGCTTTGGGGCTCTGCCCACCAAACCCTTCATGGGTATCAAGGAAGGACTTAACTTTTTATTTTATATTGGAGTATAGCCAATTAACAACGTTGTGATGGTTTCAGGTGCACAGCAAAGCAACTCAGCCATACGTATCCATGTATCCATTCTCCCCTAGATTGCCCTTCCATCCAGGCTGGCACATAACATTGAGCAGAGTTCCCTGTGCTGTACAGTAGGTCCTTGTTGGTTATCTGTTTTAAATATAGCAGAGTGTACATGTCAGTCCCAACTATCCCTTCCCTCTACCCTTCCCCCCGGTAACCATAAGTTCGTTCTCTAAGTCTGTGAGTCTGTTTCTGTTTTGTAAATACGTTCATTTGTATCATTTCTTTTTAGATTCAGCATATAAGCAATATCATACGATATTTCTCTTTCTCTGTGACTTAATTCACTCAGGATGACAATCTCTAGGTCCATCCACATTGCTGCAAATGGCATGATTTCACTGGCAGGAGGGCATCTTAAAAGTCAGTTACCCCAGCTCCTTCTTCTAGGTTTTTTCCCTAAACTTGACTTATTTGAGTGTCAACATCACAAATTTTTGACATATCCAAGCACCATCTGCAGTTAATATATGCAATTATAGGTATACTATTATATTATGTTTTATATATATATATATATAATATAGAGATGTATCACCCTTGTACGTATAAATATCTGTGTGTGTAAACACTTAATACCTTTAATTATTTTGACTCTGCATTTAAATGAAAACTTTATATCATTCATGTAAACAGAAAAGAAACCAAAGGTATCACTAACCTTAAGTAGAAGGGAATTATAAACATAATACAATAAGAGGAAAACAATATTATTAATGCTGTGCCTTTTAAAAATGAGAGATTAATAAATGTTAGGTGTTACAGACATATGAATAACAAACATTAGACTTTGTTTAAAGCAATCAGAAGGAATGGAGGAAATTTGAAAAGAGTATCTTTCCTACTGTGTATTTTAATAGTTGACTGTTGTATTTATGTATCACCTAAAGACATCTGGCAAAACCCCTGAAATAATGGTTGTGTTTGTCCAGAACTTTGGGAACCACTTCATTATTCAAATCTGCAGTCCCATCTCTAACATCTGGCCAAGTTATCATTAGACCTGTCTTGATCATCTGCTCCGAAGGAAGCTCAGTCTTCTAATGCAACCCCTCCAAGTTCTGTCTCTGTTTAGGGTAAGAAGGTCCTGGAACACCGGACCTTCTTAGTAAAGTGACAAGGAAATGAGTGGTGTGACAAGGAAATGAGTCCTTAGGAGTCTCTGAGAAGACAAGATATTTCAGGCAGATAGAACAACATTTAACCAGGCAGAAGGAAAGAGACAGCGTGGCCTATTTTAGAGAAACTGCAAGTAGTTAATTCAGTATGGCTGGATCCACATAAAATGCTGAAGGGAAGGTGGGAGAGGGGTGAGAGGTGAGCTGGGGTAGGGGCAGACCCTGGGGAGCAGGCCACGCTCCTAACTTTTGACTGCAGTTTTGGCACCAGCTTGCTTGCCACCCTGCTTGCTGCCACCCTTTGCACTGGTATTTATAGGTGCCTCCCATTTGGGTGGCAACAGCATTCCCTTCAGGAAGAAATCTGTTTTTGCTGCATGAATATATTGATAAGTTTTGGGGGCGGGTGGGAAGGGTGCGAGAGCTTCTAGGATTTTGTTTTGCTTCATGGGATATTCAGGCTGAGGGGAGAGATGAGTTTCTAGAGTTCATGGAAGCGGATTTGTAAAAGGTTGAGCAGCCCAAGGAAAAAAAGGCTGTCGGGGGCGGAATTTCCAGGCAATAACAGAGGTGTCTGATGGGAGATTTGATAACATTTCTGCTCTCAAGGCAGAAGCGGATACTGAGACAGTGATGGAGCTCGTGTAGGTGACTTAGGAGGTATGGGGACACCCCCAAGGGTGTAGGGAGGTGATGGGGGAAGGGGAGGCAGCTGATTGGGGGGCGTTAGTAATCCTGCTATCACAGTTGGGGCCTAAAACTCAACCCTGTGGGGAAAACTGAGAAATGAGATTTAAAAATGCTCCCAAATCAACCTTGCCAAAGGGCAAGTAAATGGTGAAGGAAGGGCTGCCCAATTCCCAGGCACTGCCGACTTGTCGTGGGCACGGGCAAAGCGGGGTTCTGAACCCTGGGGCATCTTTCTCAGGAAGACGGAAGCTCTGACTGCTCAAGGTGAGAATGGAGTGCATGGCAGTGGTGGGGGGCTCCGAGGGGGTATGTGGAGGGTCACCGGTACCCGCAGTCTTGGTTCGGGATGTTGTATCTGCTTTCCCAGGAATCGTGTGCAATCCTCAAAACTGTGCCCGTGTGTTCTTAATACGTTGGAAAGTTGAATCTGATTGGAATATGTGACTAACTGCTGAGAGTGGCCTTCAGTTTGGCTCCCCAGGGAGCTGCGCTGTCCAAACAGGTCTGCCTCCTCTGGGACATACGGTGGCCTTGGAGTCCTCGGCTCTCTTACTTTGCAGTGACGAGAACCTAATTCAAATGGGCTTAAAACCAAGAAAAATCGAACTTGTTTGATCTCGGACCTGGGAAGTCCAGGGGGTGGTTTTCGGGTACAGCTTGATTCCAGGAGCTCTAATGATCTAATCAGATTCTGGATTATCTCTTTCCATCTCTTATCTCTGTCTTTCTCTGGGTTGAGTCGTTCTCTCCTTATGATGATAAGATGATTTTCCAGAAGCTTCAGGTTTGCTTCCTGTCTTCCCAACCACCCCAGTGGAGAGATGACTTATTTTAACAAACAATTATGATAAACTCCAAGTCTGAGCCATACTGGCTCTGACTGGCCTTTGTGGATCGTGTGCACATCCCGGAAGCATTCACTGAGGTCAGGGTGCTGTTTAGCTTTGATTGGACCGTGCGAGTTCACATGCCTACCTACCCTTACAGCTGGAGGTGGGCTAAATCCCACCCAAATCTCACGGACTGACAAGTAGAAAAGGAGCTTTTCCCCGAGATAAAGTGGGTGCTATTGGTAGAAAAGGAGGAGTTGAATGGATGCTAGGCAGGCAAAAATAAGAGATATCCACTACAACCAAGAAAAACCAACAAGATCCTTAGAGACCTGGAAGCTCAGGCTCTAAGGACCTAATGCAAAACCAACATCTTAGGCCACTGTGGCCCCAAGACCCAATTTCGTTAACTGTCCCCCTTCCTGAGCCAGACCTACAGTTTCCTTTCAAAGCCGCTGACTCTGGCTGATGGATGAGGGTCTCAGGGTTTCCGTGGCACTGGATTTCCGTTGACTGCTATAACCTTGAGCTACAGGCTTTATTGGCAGTATTTAACACAAATCTGTTTTCCATCCTTGTCAGATCCCACTTCAATATGCGCCACAGGAGGAGAAGTCGAATACTAAATTGATTTCTTTAATGGGGAGTGCTCTGCAGCAGATAGCAATCCTTCTGGAGAAGCATTAATCAGATTACAATTGAATCTTTTCTCACTCGCTTTTATGGACTCTCCTTTTTGCCAGAAGGGTGGAACTCTGATATCATCATTTGCCTAAGTTTTCTTTTGCTTTTTTTTTTTTTAGACTAGAGATTAAGAAGGTCAGGGCTCCCACCTGCAGCCTCTAGGTCAGAAGCTGGGTCTTCCAATCACTAGACTGACCAGAGAAGGTAGAAATGCAGTGATCAGTATCTGGCGATTGCAGGGAATGATGAGTGTCAAAATGCTTCTTAGCAACAAGGGGCTGAGTAAACACTTGGGAATCTGGGAGTTAGCATTCTTGCCTCTTTGTGGGATTTTAGGGATTGTTAATACTGTAGTTTGAGAAAATTTGGTGTTTTTTTCTAGACTGTAGTAAGATTCTGCTTACTTCAGTTTGGTAGGGATTCTTTCATTTCCGTGTATAATAACGATAATAATGATCATGGCGGGGGGATTATTATGTGCTAGACTGTCTACATTATCTCACTTAGTCCTTACGACAACCCCGTGACATGGTTCCTGTTATCCCTGCTATGCTGATGACTGCATGGAAACTTACCAGGTTACACAGCTTGCCGCAGGTCACACAACTAATATTATTGGTGCGCAGCAGGACCTGTATTTATACCTTTGTTTGATACCAAAAGTTTGTTCTTTTAGCCACCACTGTATATTTTCATGCCATGAGAAGGCATCGTACACTCATCAAAGGCGGATTTCATACTGTAAGGACCCAGATTTACAGTATGACATTCTGGAATGTGACACAAAGAAAGAAATAAAAACTGGAAGGATCTGACCAATACAGATCTTCTGTACTGGCCACACCCACCATACCAACTCACGAGGAAGGACCATCTTTCTTTCCTAGATGTACTTATAAGGTGTATTTCCAAAGTGGAGGAAATCTGGACCAGAGCTGTTGCCTTATTGGAATATCAGGTGGATTCTCTCTGTGCCTGGAGAAAAACCCAGTGGTTTTTCCATCTTGGAATCCATAATTTATCTTGTTTTCAACCTTCCAAGATCTGACCTCTCAGGGGGCCACCGAGGCAGCTTAACACAACTGCATGACCAAAAATGACTTACTTTCTCTGAGCCTCAGTTTCTTCTGTGTAATGGAGTCAATGAGCCTCAGTTTCTTCTGTGTAATGGAGTCAACAATATTATTAATTACACAGGATAAATTATGAGGGTTAAATTCAGTAATGTACGTTAGGGATTTAAGAGGTGTCAGTTGCTACTGTTCTTTTAAGGGCATTTTTAATTTCAGTTTTATTGAGAAATAGCTGGCATAATCACTTTATAAGTTTAAGGTGTACAGCATGGTGGTTAGATTTACATATGTTGTGAAATGGTTACCACAGTAGGTTTAATTAACATCCATCATCTCATATGGATGCAATAAAAAGAAAGGAAAAAACATTTCTCCGTGTGATGAGAACTCTTGGGATCTACTCACTTAACAACTTTCCTATATATCATATAGGAGTGTTTAGTTTTATTGAGGTATAGTTGATTTACAGTATTATCTTAGTTTCAGGTGCACAGCATAGTAATTCAGTATTTTATAGATTATACTCCATTAAAAGTTATTACAAAATAATGGCTATAATTCCCTGTGGTGTATTATATGTGTATACTGTTGCTTATGTATTTTGTACATAGTACTTTGTATCTCTTAATCCCATACCCCTATTTTGCCCCTCCCCACTTCCCTCTTCCAACTGGTAACCACTAGTTTGTTTTCAATATCTGTGAGTCTGTTTCTGTTTTGCTATATGCATTCATTTGTTTTATTTTTTAGATTACACATATAAGTGATATCATATAGTATTTGTCTTTGTGTGACTGGCTTCACTAAGGATAATATTCTCTAGGTCCATCCATACTGCTGCAAATGGCAGAATTTCATTCTTTATTATGGCTGAGTAGTATCCCATTCTACATATATAACAATATCTTCTTTATTCATCTGTCTGTTGATGGCCGTTTAGGTTATTTCCATATCTTGGCTACTGTAAGTAGTGCTGCTGTGACCACTGGGGTGCATGTATCTTTTTGAATTACTGTTTTTGTTTTTTCCAGATATATACCTAGGAGTGGAACTTCTGGGTCATATGGTAGTTCTTTTTTTTTTTTTTTTGAGGAACTTCCATACTGTTTTCTATAGTGGCTGCACCAATTTACATTCCCACCAATAGTGTACAAGGGTCCCCTTTTCTGACATCCTTGCCAACATTTGCTGTTTGTGTTCTTTTTAATGATAGCCATTCCGACAGGTGTGAGGTGGTTTCTCATTGTTTTGATTTACATTTCTCTAATAATTAGCAATGTTGAGCATCTTTCATTGCCTGTTGGCCATCTGTAGGCCTTCTTTGGAAAAATGCCTATTCAGGTCTTCTGCCCATTTTTTGATTGGGTTGTTTGTTTTTTTGCTATTGAGTTGTATGATCTGTTTATATGTGTTGGATATTAATCCCTTGTCAGTGATATTATTTGCAAATATCTTCTCCTATTCCATAGGTTGTCCTTTTGTTTTGTTGATGTTTCCTTAGCTGTGTAAAAGCTTTTAAGTTAAATTAGGTCCCATTTGTTTATTTTTGCTTTTATTTCTTTTACCTTAGGAGACAGATCCAAAAAATACTGCAATTTGTGTCAAAGAATGTTCTACCTATGTTCTCTTCTAAAAGTTTTATGGTTTCAGGTCTTACATTTAGGTCTTTAATCCATTTTAAGTTTATTTTTGTATATGGTGTGAGGAAACATTCTAATCTCATTATGTTTTACATGTAGCTGTCCAGTTTTCCCAGCACCACTTATTGAAGAGACTGTTTTATCTATTGTATACTCTTGCTTCCTTTGTCGTAGATCAATTGACCATAGTTGCATGGGTTTATTTCTAGACTCCCTATTCTGTTCCATTGATCTATGTGTCTGTTTTTGTGCCAGTACCACACTGTTTTGATTACTGTAGCTTTGTAGTATAGTCCGAAGTCTGGGAGGATGATGCCTCCAGTTTTGTTCTTTTTCTCTGATTTGGCGATTCAGGGTCTTTTGTGGTTATGAATTTTAGTTATTTTATCCAGTCAGCCACCCTATGTCTTTTGTTTGGAGCATTTAGTCTGTTGACATTTAAAGTAATTATTGATACGTATGCACTTGCTGCTATTTTATTACTTGTTTTCCTATTGTTTTTGTAGTTCTTCTCTGTTCAGTTCTTCTTTTTGTTTCCTCCTTTGTGCTTTGATGATTTTTTTAGTAGTATGATTGTGTTCTTTTTGTTTTTTGTGTATGTATTGTAGGTTTTTGATTTGTGGTTACCATAGGGGTTCATATATGTTGACCTATAACTATATCAACTTGTTTTAAACTGGTAGCCATTTAAGTTCAAACACATTATTCTAAAATCTCTGCATTTTTTACTCCTCTCCTCCACATTTTGCTTTTTTGATGTCATATTTTACATCTTCATGTTTATCCCTTAACTGTTTATTGTATCTGTAGTTGCTTTTACAATTTTTTGTCTTTTAATCTTTATTTTGGCTTATTTAAGTGGTTGATTCTCAGTCATTACTATATATTTGCCCTTCTTAGTGGGATTTTCCCTTTCCTATAGATTTTTGCTTCTTTTCCACTTAGAGAAGACCCTTTAATGTTTCTTTCAGGACATGATTAATATTGCTGAATTCTTTTAGTTTTTGCTTGTCTGAGAAGTTCTTTATTTCTCCTTCAATTCTAAATTATAAGCTTGCTGGACAGAGTATCCTAGGTTGCAGGTTTTAACCCTTCAGCACTTTGAATATATTATGCCACTCCCTTCTGGACTGTAAAGTTTCTGCAGAAAAATCAGCTGATAGCCTTTTGGGGATTCCCTTTATATGACTTTTTGTTTTTCTCTTGCTGTCTTTAGAATCTTCTCTTTGTGTTTACATTTTGAAATTTTAATTATGATATGTCAATGTGGATTCTTTTGATTTCATCTTGTCTATGACCCTCTGTGCTTTCTGTACCTGGATTATCCGTTTCCTTCTTCAAATTTAGAATTTTTCAGCCATAATTTCCTTAAATTTATTTTTGATCCCTTTCTCTCTCTTCTCCTTCTGGGACCCCTATAATGTGAATGTTGGTATGCTTATTGTTATTCCAGAGATGTCTTAAACCATTCCCATTTTTAAAAAATTTGTTTTTCTTATTGCTATTCTGATTGGGTGATTTCCATTATTCTGTCTTCCAGGTCACTTATACATCACTTAGTGTGCTATTGTTTCCTTGTAGTGTGTTTTTAATTTTAGTTATTGAATTCTTCATTTCTGATTGAGTCTTTTTTTTATATTTTCTAGTTCCTTGTGAAAATTCTCATAGTTCGTCTATTCTTTTCCCTAATTCAGTTAACATTCTTATTACCAATGCTTGGAATTCTTTATCTGGTAAATTGTTTATTTCTGTTTCATTGTTTATATTTCCAGAAGTTCTCACTTGCTCTTTTAATTGAGACCAGTTCCTCTACCTTTTTGTTTTGCTTAACTTTCTCTGCCTTCATGCATTTAGGTGGAAGAGTTACCTAGTACACCCCTTGAAAGGGGTGTTCTTATGTGGGTATGTCCCTGTACAGACTGTGTATTCCCAATGCTTTTGGTGGGAGAGTGGGATTTGACATGAATGCAAGTCACGTCTTTCCCCAGGGTGTGCTGGCAGCTATCACCTTGGTAGGGGTGGGGCTGGAGATGAAGGGGCTACAGCTGGGGTTAGGTGTGAGGTGGGGCTTCCCCTCTGCTCAGTGGCTGTCACCACTTTATCGGGGCGGGGTCTGATCCCAAATTGTTGGAGCAGAAGCCCTGAGGGCCGGGCCCAAGGTGGCTCTGTTCCCTTTAAATGTATGCTTTCCCCTCTCCCAGCACTGGGATCCTTGCCCCAGAGGGCGGGAGCGCCAGTGGGGTGGGGGTGGGGGCCTGGGGCAACTCTCAGTTTGTGTTGGCCGAAGACAGAGATCTGAGCTGTCTCCATTGCTCTGTCCATTACAAGTGCCAGCAGTTGTTTCCCTCGCTCTGCTCAGACGCAGCCCTGGGTCCAAATTCTCTTTGTCCCTCAGAGCCAATCCCTCCCCACACCCTTGCCACCCTGGCCCTGTTGTGGAGCTGCACTGCAGGGCAGGTGGGCCCATGTTGCCTCTCAGTGTGTATCAGGGCATGAACTGTGGTGGTGCGACTGCCGTCGGAGAACTGGGCTGCTTCTCATGTGCTGCATAAGTGCCAGCAGTGCCCTCTGCTGCCCCACCCAGGCTCCACCCTGGGACCGGGTCACCTCTGTGTCCCACAGTCAAGTCTCTTCCCTGGTTGGGTCACCCCAGATCCAGTACTACACTGTGGCAGGGCTGAAGGGCTTGCTTTGTTCTGGCTGGGGCATGCGTCGAGGCAGTTGTGGGAAATGAGTCAGCCAGCTGTGTGTTTCCAGCTTGCCCTCTCTGCTCTGCTTGGGGCAGATCAGTGCACACACTCCTCAGGAGTAGAGTCCAGGCTTCCTACAGCCTTCCTGTTAGTCCCAGCAGTCCTCCAACCAGCCTAGGGGGCTCATCTCCCCCCCATAGGACCCCAGGAAGGGGACGCCCAATCTGTGCCTCTCACTCCCCAGGATGAGTCTCTGCTCGTGCCATCTCCCTTTTCCTCTGGGTCCCCTCCCCTGACCCGATTGCTTCTCTTCCCTTCTTACCCAATTCCATGTGGATTTTTCTTAAAGCTTTGGTTGTACAGGAGTCTTTCTGCCAGTTTCCAGTTAGTTTTCAGTGAGAATTGTTCCACGTTGTAGATGTATTTCTGCTGTGTTCATGGGAGGTGGTGAGCTCCACATCCTTCTACTGTACCGTCTTGATCGATCCCCACTATTTTGTGTTATTTTGCTGGGCCTCTATTTTTACATCTCTCAAATGAAAAAGCTGGATTATCTCCATTTCTGAGTCACCTGAAAATGGATGGGTCTGGATGGGAGAGGAATGAGACAGGAAACAGATCTCTGGACAATCTCGGAAGGGTCCGAAACAGCTTCAGGAAGTAAGAGCAAATTCAGTCTAGCTGGTAACACTTGGTGTCATGAAGATCTGGCTAGAGACAAGAGAGGTAATTGAGGGTGGCTTTTGGCACTCAGGAAGTCCAAAAAGGAACGATGGGGTGACATATCAGGCTAGCAGAATATGATGGACCTGTCATCGGGTTTTAGGGACTGAGACAGATACTGTTCACAGGTAGAGCTCTATAGACGGTGTATACAAGGTTGTGGTCGGGGGTGATGCTCCGGGTACTATTGCTGTGTGACAAACCACAACAAAACCTAGGGGCGTACAATGACCATTTTATTAGGCTCATGTGTCCTGTGAGTCAGGAATTTGGCTAGGCTTGTCTTTGCTCCTTGATGTCTGGGTCCTCATTTGGGAAGACTCAAGGGTGGGAGTAACTCAATGACTCAAAGCAGGAACCATCTGGAGGCATCTCCACTCACATGTCTATTGGTGATGCTGATTGTATCTGAGGTGGGATGAATCGGGAGATTGGGATTGATATATATATATATATATATACACATACACATGGTATATACATATACACATATATATATATATATATGTGTGTGTATGACACATATATACCATGTGTCAAATCGATAGGTAGTGGGAACCTGCTCTATAGCACAGGGAGCTCAGCTCCGTGCTCTGTGGTGACCTAGATGGGTGGGATGGGGGGTGGGGTAGGAGGGAGGTCCAAGAGGGAGGGGATATATGTATACGTATAGCTGATTCACTTCGTTTTACAGCAGAAACTAACACAACATTGTCAGGCAACTATACCCCAATTAAAAAAAACAAAAAACAAAAAACTAAGAAGAAGAAAAGTACTCAGAACAGAGCCCAGCACATGGTAAGCTAAAGGCAAGAATTTACTATTATCATGACTAAGAAGGCTTCCAAGGCAGAGACTCAGGCTTAGGGAACCAGCCAGGAACAGTTCAAAGACTTAAACAAAGGAACAACATTCAGGCTAACCTGTTAGGAAGTAGGTCCTGATGCTGACATAGAATGTGATACTAGAGATGATTAATTGCTTCGCTTTTGGATCAGAACTGATCCCAGAGAGCTTCTCTTCTAAGGGCAGGCAGGAGATGGGGGCCAGTGGCCCCTATAGGAGTGAGATGGATCCCAGACACAGGAAGAATACAGCGTCTGGTTCTGCCACATCTAATAAATGTCTGGCCCCACCACACTTGCTTTCACCTTTCTCAATGTAAGCCACTCTGTGTCTCATCCTGCCTCATCTTACTTCCAGGTAAAAGGCATGGAACTAAGCCATGTTAAATTACCAGTGAGTGACAGATGAAACAGGCCTAAACCATTGTGACCAAGGCTTGTCTAGATCTGTTTGGGGAATATATGAGTGGAAACAGAGGAGAGTGATCGCATGCTCAGGCTTCACCACTGGCTGTATGCACCCTCTTGGTGTAAGTCAGAGTTCTTTGGTTGTAAGTGACAGGAACCCAGTTCAGATCAGCTTAAGCTAAGAAGGAGATTCATTTGCTTGTTTAACTGAAAAGTCCAGGTGGAGATAACCTTGGTTTGGTCCATGTGCTCCAATGATGTTGTTAGGAATCCTGTCTCTCTCTATTTTCCAAAGCCACTTTCCTTTTTTTTAATTATTTTTAAAATTTTTGGCCCTGTTCTCAGTTGGAATAAATCCATCATTCATTCATCAGATACTTACTAGTGGCTTATTTTGCACTAGGCATGTTTTAGGCATTGGGGATACAGCAGTGAATGAGATGGCAAAGTCTTTGATCTCATGGAATTTATCTCCGTAGGGGGAAAGGTATAAATGAATAGACAAATGAAAATGTGTGTATAATTGCAATTAATGGTGTAATGGAGGCAATAAAGCTGGGTACAGAGATAGAGAGTGAGAGTAAAGAGAATGATCACAGAACATCTGTCTGAGCTGGTGACCTGTAAGAAGGCACACGTGTAGTGAGAGGGAGCCCGGTATGTGCTGATGAGGGGAAGAGAGTTCCAGGCAGAAGGAACAGCACCTGCAAAGACTTTGAGATGATCTTGCTGTGTTTGAATAACTAAAAGGATGCTGTTATGGCTGGGGCTTAGTGACCGAAGAGGAAAGTCATGTGAGCACAAGTGAGAGTGGCAGATGGTACAGGGATTGTGGCCATCAGAAGGAGTTTAGATTTTATTTTAAGTGTAATGAGAAGCCATTGGTGATTTTTAAGTAGGGGAATGGTATATTCTCATTTGCCTATTTAAACGATCACTCTTTGTAGGGAATGTAGTGGCAAAGATGGGCATTCTTGGGTCCAGGCTGACATCTTTCCCAATTAGCAACCCCTCCAGACAGAGTCCCAGGGAGGGATATCATTGGTCAGCCTTGGGTCACATGCAAATTCACAGACCAATCACTGTGGCCATGATGATGTGGTATTTTGAATGATCACATACCCACTTCTGGAGACTCATCCACTGAGAGTGAAAGAGTAATTCCATAAATGAAAATTGTGGGTACACTTAACAAATGTGGTGATGGGTATTGGACAGGCAAAAGTGGTAGAAGTCCTTTATGCCCCTCAATGGCATTCCTGAAGTGTGGACATCTCATCTCTGCTTGAGCACATTCAGTGATGTTCGGGGAGTTCCTCTCTGCCACTCACCAGAGCAGCCACTGGGGAACTGCTTGAATGGAAAGGCATTTCCTCCAGGTTTTAAAACAGGGCAGTTTTCACCTAGCGTGACAGGTGAGCCCAAATACCATTCCATGTAGCCCTTTTGAAGGAAATAGCAACATCTCAAATATTTATTTTTCTGCCCTAAATAACCTCAGTTCATTACTTTCTCTACCCAGGTCACAGTGTCTTTACCATTCTAGATTCTTTCCTTGGAGTGCTTGAGACATCATCAGATTTTCAAATGCTAGGTTCTGTTAATGGGGTGGGAAGACTTCAAGTTTAACAGGAGCAATTTCTTACTTTAAGCCTGATTTAGGCTGAAATAAAACAGTATAGTATGCAAATGAAGTTGTTTCCAGCTCTAGATAAAGTCACTAGTTAATAATTATTGATGCCGGGGGAGCCCAGGTCAGCAAAAAGCAGCTTGAAAAGCAGAGTGGGAGTTACTAGGAGGGCCATATTTCTGGGGGGCTTTTGGGTTTTCTGTAACATTTGTGATGTCTTGTATTTGGTGGGTCTAATTTTTACTGACAGGAGCAAAGTTGGTAGGAATATTCTTCCCATACCATCTGAATTCTCCTCTAGTGTGGAATTCATCATGTTTTGTAGTCATGCATTCAGCAAGCATCTGTTGAGTACCTACTGCATACCAGGTACTGGACAGTAGGGCTGTAGAAAGGAGCAGACAAATCTCCTAGACTGTGATATGGGAGACAGAGAAGAGAAACTGCAATGGCAAGGAAGTGGGATTAGGGCTGTAATAAGGGTATGTGCTAGTGGGGATCCTTCCAGGAAGTGCCTGAGACCGGAGCTGTGAGAGGGAAGAAGGATGGATGAGGGAGGCAGGGTGTGTGTGTGTGTGTGTGCACACTCATGCGTGTGTGTGTGCGTGCACACTCGCGCGCGTGTGTGCACACGTGTGTGTGTGTGTGTGTGCACGTGCTGGGCATTGGGAACAATGTATACAAAGAAAGCCACTAGGGCTTGAGAGAACAGGATGATGTGAGTTCAAATATGACTGGGAGGAAGGATAGATGGGTTATGGCCAGATATTAAGTTGGTATTATATTGGTTGGTAGACAAGGATCAGACAGTTTAGGTCTGGACGTGGTGTATGAGGGCAGTGGGGAATGACTGAGAGTTTCAATCATGGACAGCAACATGATCGGAGTTGTGTTTTAGAAAGATCATTCTGCTGAATTTCTAGAGTGTGGACAGAGACTGGGGTGGTCAAAGGACCAGTGACAGGGGCCTGATGAGCAGGCGGTGGACCGGGGAAGGATGAAAACCAGAGCTGAGACAGTGGCTATCTTAGTTCAAACTGCTATAACGGGATACCACAGACTGGGTGGCTTAAGCAACAGAAATTTATTTCTCACAGTTCTGGAGGCTGGGGAGTCCAAGATCAAGGTGCTGGCTGATTCGGTGTCTGGTGAGAACTCTCTTTTTGGTTTGCTCACAGTCACCTTCTTGCTATATCCTCACAAGGCAGAGAGAGGGCGAGAGAGATAAAGAGAGAGAGAGAGAAAGAAAGAGATCCTTTCTCGTGTTTCTTCTCCTAAGGGCACTAATCCCATTCATGAGGGCTCCACCCTCATGACCTCATCACCTGCCAGAGGCCCCACCTCCAAACACCATCACACTGAGGATTTCCTAACTCACCATAGGAATTTGGAGGGACACAAACATTCCATCCATAGCAGTGGCCAAGGAGACAGAGAGGGATGGGGAAGGAAGGGAGAAAGGGTGGGAGTAATATCAACAGCCCTGGTGAGTGACTTATTTCAGGGAGTAGGAAGTGATGCGCTAGGCTCAGCTCCCCACATCCGTCTGGGCCCCACTCCTGACCAACAGAATCTCAGTCCCTTGTTAGAGAGTCTCCTGGGATTGAAACCAATGTAATCTAATTCCAGTGCCCTTTTGTTTATCGAATCTGCCACACATCTAACTGTGGAAATATTGAAGGATGCTGAGACTAGGTTAGAGAGGAGTGAAGCGGTATGTCTTGGGTGAGTCAACAGTCAAGTCAAAAGTAATGCTGCAGGGTTCTATCAGTATTAGCCTTCAAGCCCTCATTCTGCCTACTCTTTCGGTTTCCTTAAATATTGGCCCATAGGTGCAGTTTGAGTAAAACGCGAGCTGGTCAAACATGATTCATATCCAATGACCTTTTGCTAGTTGTGTGACCATTGGCAAGCTACCTAATTCCTCTGAGCTCTGGTCTCTTTACAGGACTGTGATGAGGGCTGAATCGGATGGGGGACGGGGCGTTGGTAGGTAGGGGGCATTGCTGGCCAGCAAACCCACTGAATTAGGCTTCTTCCCTCTCCCTTCCTCCTGCCTGGGGGAGGTATGAAGTATGTCCCTGGAGACCCTGCCTCATTAATAGGGCTCTGTGGCCAATGACATGTTCTTCGGACCAAGGTTTCGGATCTTTTTTTAGTTTATGTTCAGGTTCTTTTCCTTTTTTTCCTCTTCCTTTCTCATTTCAGCAGAAGAGAACTCTCACTATGTGTGACAGGTGATATTCTGAAAATGACAAGGTGCCGCACTGGGGACAGAATGTGCTCTGGGAGTCTTATCTGTGTGTGCGCGGTGTTCATCTGAGTCAGTCTGTGCAGGGAGACCAGGCAGTGTGTCACCGTGAGCCTGGGACTCAGACAGCTTCCAGCCCCAGCGGAGAGAAAGGAGACATTCACCCTGACCTCCGTCGCACCAAGACCTGCAGATTCTTCTTCCTCTATGTCTCCAGTCTCTCCTGCCATCCCCACTCTCCCCAGAGTTTGTTTAGCTTATATCACACTGACAACCTCTTGATTCATCTCCTGCATCCAGTCGTCCATCCTTGAACTCACTTTGCCTCTCGGCTGATGCTGATATTAGTAGTCCTGATAGGATTCCAATAGTTAATATTTATTTCATGTGTCAGGAATGATCCTAAGCTCTTTGCATGTATGAACTCATACATTCGTCACAGCAAGTCTTTGTAAAACAGGTCTGATCATCCCTTTCTGCACTAATCGGCTCCCTGGGTGCTGGGGTGAGATTTCCCAAACTTCCCCAGCTTGCCCACCACCTTTGTGGTTTTCCAACAGAAAGATATCACTGTGGATGGTCTTTGTGAATCCTATCATATTGTATACCACCTGTGTCATGATTTACTCAAGGTTTTTCTGTAAATTAACTCACTTTTGAAAAAAATTACATAGATTAAGATCAGAGAAATGCACAGTGTCGTTCAAATGCAGTGTCAGTTGCCATCCCTAGAAGGTAACTGTAAGTATAAATATCATGCAAAGAAAACCAAACAGCATTATTAGATCTGAACTGGGGACTGTGGACAGGGTTGCCTGCCTGAGGCTTGCATTCTTTGTGCTACAAAGGGAAGTGAATGAGAGAGAGATGTTAAAGATACAGCAACCCCAAACCAAGACTTTCTCCTTGATGCAAAAACAAGACGTCAACGAGAGTTTATAGGGGAATATTTTTCTCATACGACTCAATGCCCTTTAGTACTGTGTTCCTGTCTTCTAAAATCATCTCCTAGTCACTAAAAGCAGTCCCTCATTTTGAAAAGTACTGTATGACAAGCTCAAGTTCAGTGGGACCCTGATCTGTTGGACTGTCTCCATCTCTTTCCACTCCCACCACAGTTTTCCCCTCTACTGACTCCAGTCTCACAATTCTTCAATTTCTTACTCTTTCTCATCTCTGCCTTTGCATTGCTGTTCTCTGCCTCAGGAAGCCCTTCCAACTCCAGCTGACACACCACCACCCATTTCCTCCAGATGTTTCACCAATGTTGCCTCCTCTATAAGGTGTGTCCTAAATCCCAAAGGAGAATCAGTCAATCTCTCCTGTGGTCCCAATTTAAATGTGCCACCTCCGTTTTGGTCGTCCTACATGCTGGAAGTTTCTGAGGGAGGTATTGTTAGTTGGCCAACCCAACAGGCATCCCCACATCTTCTAGAAGCTGAAAAGCTCAAGATGTACTTCACCAGCCTCCCCTGAACCTATGGGGGGAGGGCCTGTGACCCAGTTGCATCTAATGAGATCTTAGGACTAGTCTGTCAAGTGACTTCTAGAAAGATGTTTTGCTTCTTGATGGTCAGGGCAAGCCTGGGAGAAGGCTCCAGTAGAATGGTCCCTTACTCCTCCCTCCAGTCTTGAAGGCAAACATGGTACCTCTTTTCAGTGGTAGCCTTGTTATGGTCACATAGCAACATGCATAGGGCTAATAAGTCGACAGGAGTGGAAAGATACACATCTCATTGGGAGATCACGGAGCTGCCAGACCAACCCTGGGACTGCCTACTTTCAAATTTCTTGTTAAATAAGTTAGGAATGTTTTCATGGTTTTAGCCACAATTAACTAGAAGTTCTGTTACATGCAGTTGAAAACATTTCCAACAGAGTTTCTTTACTGAAACTCCACCCCTGGCTGGATTTTGAGCAATTCTAAGGTAGATGTAGAGTGTTTATCTTTAATAATCCCCTCACTCACATAGGGCTTGGAGCATGGTAGTGTTTATTATTATTATTAGCAACGGAAACAGCTGATATTTATTCAAACTCTGTGTCTGTCTGGCTCCAGAGCCTGCATCCTTCACCCTTACGGTATAATTCTGGTGGTTGATCCAAGTGGAATGAATGAACAAATGAATGAATAACTTACCAGCAGGAGGATTTGCAGAAATTGGTTTCTATGCCAGTTTTACTTCACAACTTTATTAATATTAGGATTTAAAAAATGAAGCTCCGTCGTTTGTTCTGTATTTTGGTTTGTTTTTCTTTTTTTCTAACTTCCCTTACTTGAACTCATGAAATTGTATATTCTTGAGCTTTTAGGGGGGCAATAAGGGGAGAGAGTTAGGGTGGATTCAGATCCTCTTATGTGCCTCTTAGGTGTGTGGATTAATGTAACACAACCACACTGGGATGTAGCTGTTACCAGAGGAAGGATAGAGTTAGAAAGATTGAAGATGCCGTCTATGAAACTCCGGATGCCCTGTTCTGCGTACTCTGTCACCTGAGTGACACCTGCTTGAGGACCCTATGATTCCCTGCAATTGAATTTGATCTACTCCCCTTAGAAGTCAGGACAGGGACCCCGCAGTTCATCCCTGGAGTGAATGAGCTGGGTGTGTGCCTCTGTGGTATTAAAAGAAGCTCTTGGCTTCCTTGAGCCCATAAGCATTAATTCCTCCACAGCGAGTAGTTACTTTTCCTCCTCCCCTGCAGGTTCCTGGTGAAGAACCTGGGATGAAATTCATGCCTGGTCCTAAACACATTTCTCTGTTTCTGCCCCAGGATGTTCACTGTGACTCCACGGGGTCCCAGGGCCATGTATAGTCATCTGAGAGCAGCTCTCAGCATCTGTGGAAACTTAACCGACCCCATGGAAACTGGCAGTGCAGTATCCCACCTCCAGCTCCAGGGAGTAGTAGGAAATACTCAGCAACCATTCTTAAAATGCTCTTTCATTTCCTTCCCCTTTCTTGCCCCATTCTCACACAGAAGAGCTGCTTCACACCTCTCTTCCTAAACTATATAGCAGTGTTCTTCCACCCTTGCTTCCCTCAGCCTTTTCTTCTCCTCTGCCCCTTGCTTTCATTTTTTCCATTACAAAACTCCCCCCAGACCTGTTTGTCCAGACAGGGCCTTCCTTAGAGTTTGGGAGATGGGGAAAATGAGTTTAGCCTGCAGGGATTAGAAGTTGGGAAATACAAGCATATTAACATTGTTTTGTCTTATCCTATGTATATGTCTACTATCTACTCGTTCTGTCACTGTGTCTCTGTCTATATTCACCCCCACAGCACATGTCTATGGTAATATGGATATTAATTATGTTTCTTTTTTCTGCATGTCTCCTGTCTTTTCTTTCTTCTCTCTCTTAGTCCTGCCCCAACAAAGGAGATACTCATTTCAGTGCTCATTGCTTCTGGGGAGGGATCTAGCAGGAAGAAAACCAATGTTGCCTGCCCCACACTTTCTTTGTGGCTTTTGTGTTTAAAAGCTGAAACCCTAGACGGGGCAGGGATTTGGGATGTAAAGTAACATCATGGGAAGAGTGTGGCCTCCTCTTTACCATCCTAGAAGGAGAATCATTCCCTTCAATGCATCTAGTTAGAGAATGAGTGAAGAGCGGTGAGGGAGAGGGAGAAATCTCTGGGCGCAAAAGAGAGGCGACCATACCTCTTGGATGCATGCAGGGGGGACCACAAGACTCTGCAAGAAAATGTCAATGTGGAACTTCTGGGCAAATGGGGTCCCAGGCAGCTTTAAAAAAAATTGCAGGTGCTGAGCATGATGCAGAAGTAGCAGAGAGCCTTTGAGGCAGCAGGGCAATGCTAAAACAGCCACCCTGGCTGGATAGATCACTGAAGTCCTTAGCATCTTACTTTCAAACTTCCAGCACCGTGGCATTGAATCTCAAGGTCAGGGGAGGGCATCATGAAGAACCTGGGATTTTTTTCCCCCCACTACGCTAAAGACTTAGGGTCAGAACTGAAGTTGCTTTACAGAAAGGTGAAAATGATTGGTAGATAGACAGACAGACATAGATATAGACATACGTGTGTGTATGTATGTATTTGTACTTCCATGTTTGAGTGTTCCAGGTATACCTGATTCTTCATTTATTTGTTAACCTGTAAGGATATGGACATAAATATGGATATGGTTGTATCAAGTCCCCTCAACTTGACACAGTCCTTTCTCAGGGCATCCCTTGTAGATCCACAGAGCTACTGACACCCTCTAATTACTAGAAGCAAAGAGGAGGACCGAGCACTCTTGCCCGCATCTCTGTATCTCATCGTTCTCCCTTCCTCCTGTTGCTCTGTACTCTAATTTCTGTTCGGCCATCCCACACCTCCTCCATGCTTCAAGTGTGCCAGACTCCTCACACACACACAGCTTGCACACATGTTGTTACTTAAGTCTAGAACTACCTTCATCCCTCCCTTATCCATTATGTAACACGCTGTAATCCACATACCTATTTACCTGAATAATTTTTGTATATCTTTCAAGTATCACTTGAGAGGTCATTTTGTAGGAAAATTCCTTTGACAGCTCCCTTCCAGCCTTGCCATATTTTCAGACTTAAATAGTCCTAAAACACACTTGAGTCTTGATCAATATTGAGTGAATGAAAAAATGAACATCAGGACGGATCAATGAATGGATAAGTGAATAAAAAATGAATAAATGAATGGAAAGATGAGTGAGTGAAAGGATGGGTGGATGGACGTATGAATGAGTGAATGAATGATGTGTGGTATTTCTGGCCTCTCACACCTAGTGATATCTGTAGGTAAAACATATTCACTGCTCTTAACTTGCTTGGGTCCAGAGTGTCGGTCAAGCATCTTCATGTCCTTCATCTTGGTGTCAAGGAGCTGAAATAACAGGTGGAGGCATTTGCTTTTTAAAAATCAAATCTTATTTTGAGCTGCCAGAGGTCAGAGCAGTAAACCAGAGGCATAAATCACCTTTTTTTTTGTTCTTATATATAAGCACTTGGCCAATCTGAATAGGGTACTTTCATTGACTTGTAGGAAGAGGTTGCCTGGCTTCACAGATCCCCAAGGGCAACAAAATGAATGACAGAAGTCATTCATGCCTTCATTCCTGTCTTCATTTGTTCCGTCAGTCTTTCATGATAGCTTGGCAATTAGGAGAAAGAACTTTGGAATTTTAATGAAATTGAGTTTGGACTCGATTTCGCCACTTAGCAGCTGTGTATCTTTGGGACAGTTACGTAGCTTCTCTCAACTTGCTCCTGTATAACGTGGGCCTCACCGTATTTAACTCTCGGGGTGGTTCCGAGCATAAAATGGGTTAATAAATGTAAAGCCTATTGCACAGCGCCTGGTAAACAAGCAGTGCTCAATAAGTGATAGCTCTTACTATAAACTCCCTAATTTATTAATTCCTCCTGTCTTCAAACACTTATTGAACTCCTGTTGACTGGCAGACCCTGAGCTGAGTAAAATATGCTTCCTACCTTTTAAGACCCCACAGTCAGTTGAGGTTGACAGACACATGGGTCAAAAATTAGTAACTCTGACAGATTTAATGGCAGAGTGTGGGAAGTGGTAGGACCGGGAAGGGAATGATTCACCCTCTCTGTGGGGAGATGGGGAGATGGCTAGAGAATTCTGGCCTAATTGCATAGGGAAGGTAATTTTGGGATGATAAAATGTTTTAAGCTGGGAAGTGATATGATTTTGATTTTTCCCCTAAAACTTCCTTGGCAGCATAAAGAAGGATGAAATAAAAATAAAGGCAGATGGGGTGGCAGAAAAATGGATTGAGGGGCAGGTGTTAAACAGGCCAGGTATGAAATGAGGAGGGTCTGCATTAAGGAAGAGGGAGAATGCAGAGCCTGGGACATATTGGGGGCTTTCAAATACTGGGAGCTCTCAAAGACTGGTCCTTGGGGCAGCAGTATCTACATCACCTGGGAACTTGTTAGAAATGCAGACTCTCAGGTGCCACCCCGGGCTTCATGTCAGCAGGATGTCCAGGTGATTCACAGGCCCATTAAGGCTTGAGGAGGACAGCAGGTTAGACCCACTAGGATATGGTGACCACCTGGGTGTGGGGAAAGTGAGGTAAGTAATTAGGAATTAGGGTGTCCACATAATCGAGCACACATACTGGATTCTGTTTCTTGAGAAATGGAAGAAGCTTGTATTCCTCATTAGTGATATTTTCTCCTTGATATTGATTTAGAATTAGAATTCTAAAAAGGGACACCCATGGTTTCTCCTTGAGCTCATTGGGTTCACTTACATATCTTTGCACATCGGGGCAGATTTCATTTCTTTATCACCAAAGCCAAAGCTAAGTGTTTATGGCTGAGTTATAAATCCCCAGAACATGGATTTCCTTCTAGAAGTGCTGACTCAGCCTTAACTTTAGCAGTGCAAATGGTGCCAAAATAAAATATATATATCAAAGTTGTGGCGACTATAAAGGTCTTTGAAAATCGAGTTGACATGGTGGTATGTTTCCTAGAGATAAGGTAAGGATTTACATTCATAAATGGAACCGTGAAGCCTGAGAAGCATAATTGCCAATTTGGGGTGTTGAGATTTGGGGATCTTTTGTCCTTGAGCCTCACTGAAGACTTCCTTCTCTTTCTTTGGAAAGCAGTCTCACTTTTTAGCTTTTAATCTGGCTTTGTACACAGAGATGGAGAAGCAATTCTGAGGACCCCCTTTGGTAAGTTCCCCCTGCCAAGTGCTTTTCAGGCCAATTCAATTCAACAAAACATTAGTTTTTGAATTCCTACCCTGTGCTAGGCACTTAACTGTGTACCCAGAATATGAAATGAACAAGAAATTCTGACTTCAGTGAACTCACAATCTAGCCCCCAGGGGTAGACTTTCATTTATTCATTCATTCAACAAATATATTTTGAGTGATTATTACATGCCAGGCACTAATCTTAGGGTGCTGGGGTTAGAGCTGTAAACGTGAGAAAGTCATGTCCTCAGAGAGGTTATATTCCAGTGAAGAGGACAGTGAAACAAGTAAACATAAATATGAAATACAGTATAATACTACAGAATAAATACTGGAATAGTGGGGTCCCATGGGACCACACACAAAAAACATTTATATCTGCCAAAGAGAATCAGGAAATGAGGACAGAGGGAAGGCACTAGAACCGCACATTGATATCTAGTTGTTTACTAAGCAAATGCGTGGAGGTGTGAAAAGACAAGACATGTTAAGTGCCAGTGTGACTGGTATCGGGGAAATGTATTTGGGGAGAGCTCCCCACGAAGGTAAAATCAAGTCAATTCCTAATGAACTGCCAAACTTGTTAGATTTCAAGCATTAGGGAAACATAATAAGATGCCTGTCGTAATAAAGACTATGCTGGCAACTGTGGAAGATGGCAGACATGGGATGAACCAAGACAGTCGTAGAGAGATGGAGAGGTGGAGACCTGGGGCCTGGTTCTAGCAGACGTCAGGAGGGAAGTTTGGTGAGCGGATGACTCTGGGGATTCTGGGAAAGAGGGAGACGAGTCGAAGGTGTCTAGGGTGACGTGGTACCTACTTTCCCAGATTAGAGGTAACATTGATCTTGCCCTTCTGGTCATTTCCTTTGGAGCCTATAGTTCTCTGTCTGACTTATTTCTTTTTCTTTTTTCTTCCTTCCTTCTTCCCTCCCTCCCTTCCTTTCTTCCCTCCTTCTCTCCCTTCCTTTCTTCCCTCCCTCCCTCCTTCCTTTCTTTCTTTCAAGAAGAGGTAATTATGCACTTGTTTATTGTCCAGTATTGCACATGAAGATTCTTCATAGGGCCAGGCACCATCTCCTCCTGTTCATGTCCAGGAACCATCTCTTTGTGTTCTTTGATGTCAAACACCCCATTTCTGGCTAGTTTTATATCCCTGACCATGAGGAAAAAAAGAGGCAATGCCGTATTTGCTTCCAGTAACATGGCATTTCAGAATGTCCTTGTTTGGAAACAATATACTAGATTCCCGTGCCTATGCAGGCCCCTAATAGCATTTTCCCCAAATTTTGTTTATTTATTTATTTATTTGAAATATAGTTGACTTTAAAGATTATATTAGTTTCAGGTGTACAACATAGTAATTCGATATTTTTATAGATTACACTCCATACAGAGTTATTATAAAATCTTGTCTCTGACCTATTCCTGAAAGGCGTCCTCGCAAGCAGGGACTAAGGAAAGCTGAAGTTCATCAGTGACCCAAAGCTTCAGCCACCTGCCAGCTAGAGGCAGCTCACAGCGCACGGAGAGGAGTTGAAGGGGCAGCGCGAGAAGGACCTGGCGATGCCCTTATCCCCACAGTCAATATTTACACTCCTCCAAGTGCTGGATTAGGATTGTTCCATCGGCCTGTGGCCCCTTGCAGCACACACACCGCGCACATGTTCTGCATTGCAAAGCGCGTCTTTTTAACATTGATCTCTCAAAATCCAACAAGCCTCATTGATTTTCCTGGGACCTGGAAGAAAGACTGTGAAAAACCAAAGATGTGTACAGCTTCATCAGCCCGAAGGACATGACTTATTTTTCTCTTCCTTGAACTTTGCTTGGCTTCCTGAGGAGATAACTTATTTTTATTTCTCTCTTTCTTTATTTTGTATCAGCCTATATTAAAGTCCTATAAATAACCTTGGCGACTCACGAAACAGATTCATTTAATTTTCCTTTAGTTATCCTAAGTCAGAACAGATGTGTGTTTGTGATAGAAAAGGGAAGGAGGAAGATGAATCATAGGTGTGTGGAGAGAGATGAGAAACCTACAGGCATCTGTGCCAGAACATCTGACTGATTTTAGGAGTTTGGCAAACAGTATGGGTGCAGCCTGGCCGGGGCTGCTTGAACCTGGTAACATCTGCCACAGTTGAGTCCCTGGGAAGCCGAGATACCAGCTAATGGGGCAGGGAGAGGGTCAAGTTGATAGGATGATGTGTTGTCTGGCATCACTTGGCTGTAGTGCCACCTCACTGCTCAGGCCATTAACTGACTCCCTTTCTTTCTTATATGCATGAGAGAGATGGAGGAGGCGGGGTTTGGGAGACCTGAGGTCAGAAATACAGCTTTGGGATTCATAGAGTCTGGAGATCAACTAGTTGGTTGATCGTCAGGGCATGATTGAGCCTGTGTTGTTTGCTGGGCCCCGTACTGGAAGCTGGGGCTGGTGAGGCACATTCCAGATGCACATAGATAAGGCATCCCCCCCTAAGGTGAAGGTGTATATCCTTTGCATTGCCCATGAGGAATTACTGACTGTCACATCCCAGGCATAAAGCTGGCTGGGGCATCAGGAATATGAGCCACAGTGAGGATAAGCCTTCAAGGTCAAGGAAGTAGGAGGGCAGCATCAGCTTGTTTCTACGAGTATCTAGGGGGCGTGTCTTGCCCTGGCATGGTAGAGTATGATATTCAGTGCCAGGAGTGTATTGTTATTTAAGTGTCAGGAATCACTGCACAGCAGGTGTGGAGGAGATAGCAAAAGGTATAAAATGCAAATCCTTAGGAGAGGAGGCCCACAAGCCCCTGGGAAGGCATCAAGAGTCCATCCATGTGGTCTTGGGAGACAGACTGGGGTGCCCTTTATTGAAAGGATTAAATAGAGGAAACCAGGACAGAAGTCCATTTGGCTAGCATGGTTGAGATTGTCGAGATGCTCCAGTCCGTGATACCGGCTGAGGCTGATGGCATTACCATCAGGATTTCATCAGGGTGCGGATGCCAGCAGAGCATCTCAAATCCCCACCAAGTCACTGGGGATGTTGTTGGCCTGCAGATCCTGGTTCAGTAAGTCTGGGGTGGGGCCCGAGATTCTGCATTTCTGACAAGCTCCCAGGTGGTCTGCAGACCACGCTTTGAGAAGCAAGGGAGTAGAGGAGCCTTATCAGACTGGATGCAGCTGGGGGGCATCAGGGAACACAGCCTGCTGTCTCCAGATGGACATATGTCACCTGGGAAGCAACCGGAATGTTTAACCGAGACTTGGTATGTTTTTATCCACCATACCTCATCCAGCTGTCTGAACAACCCACTAGCTTTTATCAGGGGAGAAAAAGTGACTTACCTGCCTCATTTGACAAAGTCCCTTAGCTCGAGAGGGTCAATGCAAGTTCAGATATCAAGAGGCATGTGAATGTGTCAATCAGACACAGCTGATGCAACAAAGGCTTGAACCCCGACTCTGCTATTTAGCGCTGCTGGGACCCTGGACCGACCATCACTTCTCAGCCTCGATAGTGTCATCTGTAAAATGGGATCTTATGTGGATTAAAGGACACAAACCACATAAAGGATTTTTGCACAGGATTTATATGCTACAAACATTAGCTATTGCTCAAGGGTTGGCAGTCTTTTCCTGAAAAAGGCCTGATAGTATTTTTAGGCTTGAGGGCCCATGATCTCTGTTGCAGCTACTCAGCCCTGCTGTTTTTATCATGAAAGCAGCATAAGCAATAAGTAAACGAGGGCTTCCCTGGTGGTGCAGTGGTTAAGAATCCGCCTGCCAATGCAGGGGACATGGATTTGAGCCCTGGTCCGGGAAGATCCCACGTGCTGCAGAGTAACTAAGCCCGGGCGCCACAACTACTGAGCCTGCGCTCTAGAGCCCGTGAGCCACAACTACTGAGCCTGCGTGCCACAACTACTGAAGCCTATGTGCCTAGAGCCCGTGCTCTGCAACAAGAGAAGCCACCGCAATGAGAAGCCCACGCGCTGCAACAGAGTAGCCTCCACTCGCCACAACTACAGAAAGCCCGCACGCAGCAACGAAGACCCAATGCAGCCAAAAATAAATAAATTAATTTAAAAAAAAAAGTAAACGAACAGGTGTGGCCATTTTCCAGGAAAATTCCATTTGCAAAAGCAGCCACACTGACCCCCCAGGCCGTAGTTTGCTGACCCCTGATATGGAGCATTATTATAACATTCTTACTAAGAAGGATGCACAGCAAGAGGTCCAATGAAAAACCCCAGCGAGGAGTTTAGATAAGGCTCCATGCTCTTTGTTGAACTCACATACAAATTGCAAACGATGCCCAGACTTGCCCAGTCTGCATGCCTTATCTCACCAGAATGGAGAATAAAACAAAATAATTGTAGATAACTTAATGCCTGGTAATAATATTGGGCTCTTTGATAATGGAGCTGTTAGGGCCCATGAATAGTGAGTGCAGTTTAATGTATTGAGAAATACAAAGACATTCTCTCTGAGGCCCCAGAAATTACAGAATGAATCTCTGTGAGACAGAGTAACCCAGATAAGTGTTATCAGTCAGGGGAGGCTGCTTCGTCCCGCGTGCTTTCCATGCCAATAGCTCCTTAAAGAATCATGAACTCCGATTCCCTAGAAAACACCTCCCATTTACTTAGGGGGCATGCGGAAATGGGGGTCACCACAGTAGACTGGAGGAGGTGGTGGGAAGGTCTGAGTGCCCTGGAGATGGCTTTATGGGCAGGTGGGGCATCTTAGGGCTGGCTCAGGTGGAGCTTGCCTGGGAGCTCTCTCCTCCTCGTACCCATCTCCTACTCCCAATCCCTGGCAGAGCCCAGAGAAGAAGGACAGGTTTTGGTTTTGTTCTGTTTTTTGTCTATTTTATTTAGCTCTGTGGCCCCAGGACTTGGCACGGAGAAGGACTCAAAATAAATATACTGAGTGAATGAATGAGTGAATGAGTGAGGGATGGCCGCCTATCTAAATGCAGCAGGAAACAGGTGAAAGATGGGTCTTGGGAAAAGCACGGTCTAGCCTTCTAAGGAGCCTGGGAAAGGTGTCTAGGCCTTGGCTAAGAGGGCTGTTGATTGAGAAGGTCTCAAGTCCAGCTCGGAAAGCAAGCACTAGTCAAGCAAAGAAGATAAGGCCCATCAGAAGGGGGCAGAAGTGTGTGTAGAGAGGACTCTAATTAAGGGATTATCCGGGCCCCTGGGGTACTCATGCTGTGAACTCATCAGTCACACCCTCTGTATCTTAGGGACTTTGCTGTTTCCTCTCATCCCGGAAGACTTTTACTCCATTTTTCCTGGCTAACTCCCATTCACCCTTAACCCCTAAGCTAAAATGTCACTCTTTCAGGAAGGAGACTACGTTAGCAGGAGCACCACGCCCGCCCCATGTCACACCTGCTCCCCTAGCATCCCAAACTTCCTATTTGGTAGAACCCACCACCCTGGGATGACGTGTTCATTTATGCTTTCCTCCCCAGAATATCAGCCCCAGTAAATAGGGACCAGGTGTGTTTTTCTTTCTTCCTCCCTCCCTCCCTCCCTTTCTTCCTTTCTTTTTCTTTCTTTTTTTCTTTTTTCCATTTCCAGCGCTCTTTATTCCTTTGCTTGGGATTTGCACAATTTCCCAGCTCTGTAGGTCTATAGTTTTCATCAAATTTGGAAAAGTTTCAGCTATTATTTTTTCAAGTATTTTTCTGTCCACCTGATTTTGGGAACTACAGTTATGTGTATATTAGGTTACCTGACGTTGACCCATAGGTCATTGATATTTTTAAAATTCCTTTTTCTCTCTTTGTGTTTCATTTTGCAGTGTCTATTCCTATGCCTTCAAGTTCACTAATACTTTCTTCTGTGATATCAAATCTTCCATTAATCCAATCCGGTATAATTTTTATCTTAGACATTGTAGTTTTCATTGCTAGAAATTTGATTTATGTTTTTATATCTTCCATGTCTCTACTTAATTTTCGAATATTTGAGTATTTAAAACATTGTTTACATTAGGGCTACTGAAGCAAGACTCTCTGAGTACTCTACCCAGTACTCCATAATTGTGAAGTTTTCTGGTCTAGCTGATGGGACGGGCACTGTTTTGACCTTGATTGCTATAGAGGGTTCCAGCTAGTCCTTTCAAATGGTTCCCTTCCTCAACTCAGGTCTGTTGGTTTCTCACAGGCATGTGCTGATCGGTACTCTGCTAAACACTGGCGTGAGCCCTCTTCAGGTGTGTTTTCTTTAACATCGTATCTCCACTGCCAGACAAAGGGCTTGGCACACAGTAAGCTTCAGTGGGATTTTATGGGATGGGTCCTGGCTCTTCTTGATTCTAAGAACTACTGGATGGGGAGTGTTATCACACCCCCGAGGCTGGTCCTGGACCTACGCTGGGCTCAGCTGTCTGGAGAAGGATGTAGGGTTTCCATCTGGCAGGGATGGAGGAAGCATGGATAAATAGGCTGTTCATTTGTTTAGCTGTAAATATGGAGTGTCTGCTATGTGTCTCTTCTATTTTGATGCCAGTGATACAAAGATAAATAAAATAGCATCCTTCTCCAGATCAGGGTCACAAAGTAGAGAGAAAGACAGACGTACAAACAGACGATTGCTGTATAGCCAGCGATCTGGGTGTATGGGGCTATTTAGGAGGTCCTGGGAGTATGGAGATGGGGCTGGCAGCTCACATTGCCTACAGCAGTTCCCTTGCACTTTAATGTGCGTGCAGAGCACCTGGGATCTTGCTGAAAGGCAGATTCTGATTCACGAGGTCTGGGATGAGGGCCTGAGATTCTGGTTTTCTAATAAACCCCAAGGCGATGCTGACGCTCTTGGTACACAAGCTTTGGTAAAAAGTGTTTTCCGAAAAGGTGAAGCAGGTGATGCCGTGGGGCCTTGAGGGATGCGTGGAGTTTTGCAAGATGGAGAAGAAAGAAAAGATTCCCAGGCTGAGAGAAAGTGGTGTGCAAAGGCACAGGGCGGGGTGCAAGTTCAAGGCTGGCCTGGGAGATGGTGGGAAGTCCAGCGCCATTGGCTCTTGGTGGGGTAGGAGGTGAGAAGGAGAAGGTAGCCAATCCGGGTCATGGAGTTTCTTGCATGTGGTGCTTAGGGCTTCAGACCACCCTGTAAGGGGCAATGAGCTGTGGAGCCTCATTCAGGAAGTAATCTAAAGGAGTGTGTTTTATTTTTTTATTTTTATTTTATTTATTAATTTATTAATTTATTTTTATTTATTTTTGGCTGTGTTGGGTCTTCGTTTCTGTGCGAGGGCTTTCTCTAGTTGCGGCGAGCGGGGGCCACTCTTCATTGCGGTGCGCGGGCCTCTCACTATCGCGGCCTCTCTTGTTGCGGAGCACAGTCTCCAGACGCGCAGGCTCAGTAATTGTGGCTCATGGGGCCTAGTTGCTCCGCGGCATGTGGGATCTTCCCAGATCAGGGCTCGAACCCGTGTGCCCTGCATTGGCAGGCAGATTCTCAACCACTGCGCCGCCAGGGAAGCCCAGGAGTATGTTTTAGAAAGACCATTTTATTGACAGGCTGGTAGTAATTTGCTTTTTCGATGATAATTTTTTTAAAAATTCAAAAACAGAGACACTTCCTTAAAGCAAGGTCTCTTGATTTGGGCACTGTTGACATTATACCCAGATAATTCTTTCTTGTGGCAGGCTGTCCTGTGCATTGTACGATATTTATTAGCATCTCTTCACGAGATGCCAGGAGCACCCTTCCCCGTTGTGACAACCAAAAAATGACCCCAGACGTTGTCAGATGTCTGCTGGGGTGCAAAATAACCCATGGTTGAGAACCACTGCTCTAAAGCATGACATGTTTCATTCTTCTTTGTATTGCGTTCGTGGAAGCCCAGATCCTTCAAATATTCAGTAGCCCTGCAAGATTCCTGGAAGAGGTTCTGTGAAGAGCTTCACCTCTGAGCCAGATCGATCGCTTTGCTGCTTCTCTGAAGCAACAGCGAGGCGAGGAGAGCCTGGCCTGGAGTGAGAAACACAAACGCACCTGCTTCTAAATTCTGTTTTAAAACTTGCCTCTTCCCTCCATTTCTCGGCCCTTTCCCTCTTCTTGATGCACAAGGAATTGTCGAGGAAAATACAGTCATGTCATGAAAATTTCAAGTGCTTAACATCTGTGGATGTGTTTGGAGTTCTAAGAATACTTTAAAGGTAACGTAATACCCAAAGTAGACTCCCACAGATGATATTGAACTTCTAGTAATTTCCTGCCCATCATAATATCAGATCAGGCTGGCTGATTTTTATACAACCTGAGCTGATGTCTCCTGATCTTTCTACCTTTAAATTTTCCTGGTGATTATGCATAAACATAGAATGCCAGGTTAGGGAATATTATTGTGAAAAACACAAATGAACAAAAAAAGCTTATACTTTCTCAATATTTATTGTCTAGGAGTGTAGGGAAAGAGGCAGTGTGGCGTAGTGTTAGATAGCTTGGAATCCAGCTTCAAATAGGCTAGGGTTCAGGTCAGAGTCCTGGCCCCATTACTAAGATTGAGCAAGCTATTTAACCTCTCCAGGACTCAGTTCCACGATCTGGAAGAAAAAGGGTTTGTGAGGATTAAATGAAAGTATGGTATGTTAAAGGCTTAGCTCGGTGCCTTGGCGTGTTAAAAAAAAAAAAGGAAAGTTATTAGTGTCGGTTTTTAGGATAAACATCATGGTGATGTTTACTTCCTTGAGGCAGGAAGGAGGAAAAGTGGAAATATCATTCATTATGGGTCTGTTATAGGCCAGACAACCACAGAACACGTGATCACCTGACCAGTGGTACAGAGAGACAAATCTCCTGGCAGCACATAGCTCATTAGTAGCAGAGGAAGAACTCAGATCAAGATGTGATTCCAAAACGCATGTTCCTTCAACAGTATCATGACGTGTGCTGAGATATGGCCATGGCAGCTCAAGAAGAAAGTGATTGGCTGTTTGACGCTCTGTGGGGCAGCGCAAACTTTAAAACGTACAGGTGTCTTGGTGTAGTACATCCTTTGTTGTTGCTGTGTTGTTCTTTGAATCCATTCTTCAATGTGGGTACCACTGCTTTTCATCATTGGCCAATTTTATGATCTCGGGCAAGTTAACCTACTTGAACCTCCATTTCTACATCTCTAAAAAGAGATAACGATCCCTCCTAGGTAGGGATTAAATGAGCTGGGAAGATGCCTCGCTAGGTTCTGGCACATAGTAGGGGCTCAGTAAACATGCAGCCTATTTTACTTACTTATTTATTTTGACCATACTGTAGGGCATGTGGGATCTTGATCCCCGGCCAAGGATCAAACCGGCGGCCCCTGCATTGGAAGCATGGAGTCTTAACCACTGTACTGCCAGGGAAATCCCAAGCATGCAGTCTATTATCACGCTTTCTAAACGCACCAGGCTGTGAATTGGACAGGAGAGCCATAGATGGGCTACGCAGACTGAATCCATATGGGTTACTCTCACATGTGCACTGGGGAGTCATGGAGGTGAGCTTTTTGGACGAATATGAGTATCCTTACGCTGCCCATACCCACAGACCAGGTTTGGGCATCCCCTCCCCATCATTGTACAGCTTTGCTTTAACCATTGCTGTACATGTGATCGAGATATTTGACGTCTTTGGGTGAAAACAGACCTTCTATAATCTACAGCTGTTTTCTTCTGCTGCCTAAACCTTCAAGTAATGAACATCACCTTTATTGATGAACTTCAGATGGCTTTCCAAAGATAAAACAAACAGGTAAGAAACGGAAACTCGTTCAGGGAAAAAACAAAACAAAACAAAAAACCCTTTGCCCTAGGCCATAAATGTATTGATTCACCCCAAACATGCTTACTTTAAGATCTCCAAACCTTATGATCAGGTCAAAGCATCTTTTTGAGGTAGATGGTTAGGAGCATTAACTATGGACTGGGGAGCTACCATCAACTTTTGTTTTGATCTTTCTTCAGACAAATAATAATAGCAATTCAATTCAACACACATTCATTGCCCAGTAACTTTATACCAGGTGCTGATGATACAAATATGGGTAGAATAACCTTTCTCTCCTGGAGAATAAAAATGTAATAAAATGGTATGCTAGCTCATGGTTTTATTTGGTCTATCAAGTAATACGTGTCCAAAGAAGGGCAAATATCATTGTCATCACATTACAGATGAGGAAGCCGACCCTCGGCGTATTATAAAGTAGATGACATTCATTCATTCACTCATTTAGCCAGTATTTATTGGATATTTATTCTATGCCAAGCACTAGATATCCAGAGATGAATACCATTAGATAATGGACTTTAAGGAGTTCACAGCCTGTGTGAGGAGAGAGGCCCTAAACTGTTCAGCACACGTGTGCAGAATTAGAAATTGTAGGGAGTGCCACGAAGGAGCACATGACAAGGGCAGTTTAGATGGGGGCTGGTGATGAGGCTAATGGAAGTGACATTTGACCGAAATCTGCAAGATGAGTAGGGGCAGCTTGGTAAAGAAGGAGGACTTTTTCATGACAGAGGGAAGGCACTGAGGCAGAAAAGAACCAGGCTCAGTTAAGGAACGAAAATAAAGCCCATGTGGATGGATGCTAGTGTGCTCAGTGGGGAGAAAAGTGCAAGAGGAGGCTGGTGTAGGAGTGCCATGCTAAATGCCCACAGAGGCTAGGTGGGTGATGTATTTGTGTGCAGTGAGCCAGCCAGGGATTTAAAAACTGGAACGGGCATGGGCTTCCTAGAGTAATCCTTCACCCTGGGGGAATAGGGGCCCCGTGTTAACAGATCTTTCCATTTTTTTCGTAGGAACTTCCATGATTGGTAAAGGTTGGCAATGCATTTTGAAAGTTATCATGCTGGAACTAACTAGAGAAGATGGGATGTGTTTGGGGGTTGGGGAGACATCAAGAATTCTGTTTGGATATGTTAAGTGTGAGATGTCTAGTAGACATGCAGATAGAGTGGTTGAGAAAGCACTTGTAGGTATTAGCCTGAGCTCAGGGCATCAGTTAATTTGGGGTGTCATTGGCAATGACTGGTTTTGCAAGTCATGGGACTTAGGGCATCACTTAGGGAGATCATGTGGAGTGAGACTCAGTCCAGGCCTGAGCCCTGGCAAATTCTAACATGGTAGGAAGAATATGAGGACCCAGGTTAGGAGAAAGAGTGGCCACATGATTTGGGGCGGGGGGGGGGGTGGGAATAGGAGAGCTGGTGCCAGCAAAGTTGAGAAGGGCTGGTGTTCAAAATGACGGCGTAGCCACTTGTGCCTGAAGGCTGCTGGGAGGTGTGAGAAGGTGAGACCCTAAGTGTGTCCTGAGGAGTTGGCAATCATTTTAGAGGAGTGATAAGGAAATAATCCCTATCTGAGGGGGTTGAAAAATGAAAGGGAAGAAAGGAATAAAATTCAGTCTATAAATAAGTCTTCCAAGAAACTTGTCTAACCAAGGGACCCAAGAAAAAGGCCCAGTTTCTCCTCAGTAACTATCAGTGAAGCCAGGGGCTAAGCATCTATAAAGCAGAGAGTGTGGATTGAAGTCTTCTTCCTCATGTGACTATGGGATCTGTGCTTCTTTCCACCCTGTTCATCTTTGATTTCCCTCAAAAGCCCTTGTTTTCCTTTTTTCTTAATTAAAAAAAAGTTTTATTGAAGTATAGCTGATTTACAATGTTGTATTAGTTCCTGGGGTACAGCAAAGTGATTCAGATATATATGAGTGTGTGTGTGTGTGTGTGTGTGTGTGTGTGTGTGTGTGTGTGTGTTCTTTTTCATATTCTTTTCTACTATGGTTTATCACAAGATATTGAATATAGTTCCCTGTGCTATACAATAAGACCTTGTTGTTTATCCATTCTCTATATAGCTTGTATCTGCTGGCCCCAAACTCCCAATCCATCCCTCCCCCACTCCCTCCCCCTTGGCAACCACAAGTCTGTTCTCTACATCTGTGAGTCTGTTTCTGTTTTGTAGATAAGTTCATTTGCACCATATTTTAGATTCCACATATAAGTGATGTCATATGGTATTTGTCTTTCTCTTTCTGACTTACTTTACTTACTGTGACAATCTCTAGGTCCATCCATGTTGCTGCAAATGGCATGATTTCATTCTTTTTTATGGCTGAGTAGTATTCCGTTGTATATATGTACCACATCTTCTTTATCCATGCATCTTTTGATGGGCATTTAGGTTGCTTCCATGTCTTGGCTATTGTAAATAATGCTGCTATGAATATAGGGATGCATGTATCTTTTCGAATTGTAGTTTTGTCTGGATATATGACCAGGAGTGGAATTGCTACACCATGTGGTAGCTCTATTTTTAGCTTTTTGAGGAACCTCCATACTGTTCTCCATAGTGACTGCACCAATTTACATTCCCACCAATAGTGTAGGAGGGTTCCCTTTCTTCACACCCTCTCCAGCATTTGTTATTTGTAGGCAAGTCAATGAATCTTAGCTTTTGGTTCTATTACCCTGGACACTACTGATGAATTTCCCTCTTCTCTCGAAGTTTTGACTCATACATGGCCACTGCAAGCCTATGCCTTTGGTTGCCTTGTGGCTTTTGCTGTCTCATGGCTTCTTCCCACTGCCTTCTTTATTTGTATTTTTGGCCTTTCTCTTATCTGCTAACTGGCTGTCTCTAAATATTGCAACTCCTCAAGAGAGGACTGTTTAGTCAACAAATATTTATTGAGCAATTACTGTGGCCTGGCACTCTTCTGGGCATGTTGGGTATCTGAGCATCCTTGCCATGGCAGAGGTAGCAGGTGTTAAGCAAAATGCTTGCAACCAGTCCCAGGCACCAGCAACATCAGCATCACCACAGGGGAGCTTGTTAGAAATGCAAATTGATGGGCTACGTGCTGACCTACTGAATTCCAATCTCAGAGCATGCGTCCTAGAAAACTGTATTTTAACAAGTTTTCTGGGTGATTCTTTTGTACATTAAAATTTTTTTTATTTTTTTTATTTTTTATTTTATTTTTTTGGCAAGTATCAAAGCATAATGAATTTACTAACAAATGACATTCTGTACCGTACATGCAATATTATGAAAGTGAATTTTGCCCACTCTATTTTAGTGAATACTATTAACCAAAAAACATGATAGAAGGTGATTTTGAATGAATTCCTAGCCAATACATACAGACAGAGAAGATATATCAGTAAAAATTCATAACAAGCAACAAAATGCAATAAATGTGAATGTATAGGTAGCCCCAATATATATAGACAAGTATTTCAGTGAAAACTGGTACAAAGCAGACAGCAAAATAATAAGTGTAAAAGAATTTCATTATTGTGCTCATTCATATTTTTACCCAGCAAGTAACAGGTATTAAGCCTAGTAGAAATATATACTTCAATGAATATAACTATATAATAAGCAGAAAGGAAGCTTAAAAAGTATCAAGAAGGTTTTGTTTTTTGTTTTTTGTTTTTTCACACACACACACTGTATTTTATTTTTACAAGAGATAAATAGACCGACACCAAGCATTGTAAATGGATGACCACAACAAAAGCAACAATGATTGCATGTACATTAAAATTTAAGAACTCCTGCCATATAGAATAGCTGCCCTGGGCTGGGTCTCACCCTGGTCCACTCAGCTATGGCAGAAGGCCAGGGCCATCGGTCAGTTTTCCTCTGAAGGGCCCATTGGAGTGGTGGCATCTAGAATATAATATAAACTTTTTTGATAGAAACACAATTGCTTGATGACCATAGCAGCCACCCTTACAAATTAGGTTTTCTGACTCTACTACATCAAGTTCACCAACCTTGTTTTTATTGCTCTTGCTTCTTCCATTTTTTTCACCACTGTTGCACAAATCCATACGCTGAATGAATTTCAAACAAGGCATTATAGGGTGACACTCTTCAAATTCCAGTTTACTCTTCTCTGGAATTTCTTTTGAGGAGGTGGCAGGGGTTTTTGAGAGCTTTTTGAGTCGGGAGGAAAAGCTGGTGTTAGTTGGAAGGAAGATACAATACTCAAGGCTATATTCTGCCTTCATATTAAACAAAGTTATTAAATGTCTGCTCTCAGCCAAGCTTGCCTGATTCTTTCCTGTTTCCCTATGTCCATGCTAGAAAGCTCAGGGGTGGCTCCTCTATAATTCTGGTGCCTGAAACCTAAGATATCTAGCAAAGAGAAAGATATTTTGGAAGAATAGTAATGAATAGATTTCTACAGTACAGTCAAGTTTGGGGATTTTTTGTTTGTTTTGGGAATGAGACTTAAGACATGTTTTATGTACCTGCAACTTCTGCCTCTGTGTTTTTTCTAAAAAAAAAAATATATGTATGTATGTGTATATGTGTGTGTGTGTGTGTGTGTGTGTGTGTATACATATATATATATGAATGATAGTCAAAGACAGCCTAGAATTCAGGAAATAAACATTGATTACAGGTACAGTCACTATGAAAATCCTCAAAATATTAAAAATAGAACTACCATATGATCCAGCAATTCCACTTCTGGGAATATATCCAAAGAGAATGAAAACACTAATTCAAAAAGATACCTGAACTCTCATGTTTATAGCAGCATTATTTACAATGGCCGAGACGTGAACCAACCTAAGTGGTTGATGGATGAATGGATAAAGAAGATGTGGTGTATATATATATATTCCATGTATATATATATACACATATGTATATATAAAAGGGAATATTATTCAGGCATAAAAATGAGGAAATCCTACTATTTGAGACAACATGGATGGCACTGAAGACCTTATGCTAAGTGAAATAAGTCAGACAGAGAAAGATAAATACTACATGATATCACTTAGGCGTGGAATCTTTTTTTTTTTTGGCTTTTTTTTTTTAACATCTTTATTGGAGTATAATTGCTTTACAATGGTGTGTTAGTTTCTGCTTTATAACAAAGTGAATCAGTTATACATATACATATATCCCCATATCTCTTCCCTCTTGCGTCTCCCTCCCTCCTACCCTCCCTATCCCACCCCTCTAGGTGGTCACAAAGCACAGAGCTTATCTCCCTGTGTTATGCGGCTGCTTCCTACTAGCTATCTATTTTACGTTTGGTAGTGTATATATGTCCATGCCACTCTCTCACTGTGTCCCAGCTTACCCTTCCCCCTCCCTGTATCCTCAAGTCCATTCTCTAGTAAGTCTGTTTCTTTATTCCCGTCTTGCCCCTAGGTTCTTCATGACCATTTTTTTTTCTTTTTTTTTACATTCCATATATATGTGTTAGCATACGGTATTTGTTTTTCTCTTTCTGACTTACTTCACTCTGTATGACAGTCTCTAGGTCCATCCACCTCACTACAAATAACTCAATTTCGTTTCTTTTTATGGCTGAGTAATATTCCATTGTATATATGTGCCACATCTTCTTTATCCATTCATCTGTTGATGGACACTTCAGTTGCTTCCATGTCCTGGCTATTGTAAATAGAGCTGCAATGAACATTTTGGTACATGACTCTTTTTGAATTATGGTTTTCTCAGGGTATATGCCCAGTAGTGGGATTGCTGGGTCGTATGGTAGTTCTATTTTTAGTTTTTTGAGGAACCTCCATACTGTTCTCCATAGTGGCTGTATCAATTTACATTCCCACCAACAGTGCAAGAGGGTTCCCTTTTCTCCACACCCTCTCCAGCATTTATTGTTTGTAGATTTTTTGATGATGGCCATTCTGACCGGTGTGAGATGGTATCTCATTGTAGTTTTGATTTGCATTTCTCTAATGATTAATGATGTTGAGCATTCTTTCATGTGTTTGTTGGCAATCTGTATATCTTCTTTGGAGAAATGTCTATTTAGGTCTTCTGCCCATTTTTGGATTGGGTTGTTTGTTTTTTGGATATTGAGCTGCATGAGCTGCTTGTAAATTTTGGAGATTAATCCTTTGTCAGTTGCTTCATTTGCAAATATTTTCTCCCATTCTGAGGGTTGTCTTTTCGTCTTGTTTATGGTTTCCTTTGCTGTGCAAAAGCTTTGAAGTTTCATTAGGTCCCATTTGTTTATTTTTGTTTTATTTCCACTTCTCTAGGAGGTGGGTCAAAAAGGATCTTAGTGTGATTTATGTCATAGAGTGTTCTGCCTATGTTTTCCTCTAAGAGTTTGATAGTGTCTGGCCTTGCATTTAGGTCTTTAATCCATTTTGAGTTTATTTTTGTATATGGTGTCAGGGAGCATTCTAATTTCATTCTTTTACATGTAGCTGTCCAGTTTTCCCAGCACCACTTATTGAAGAGGCTGTCTTTTCTCCACTGTATATATTCTTGCCTCCTTTATCAAAGATAAGGTGACCATATGTGTGTGGGTTTATCTCTGGGCTTTCTATCCTGTTCCATTGATCTATATTTCTCTTTTTGTGCCAGTACCATACTGTTTTGATTACTGTAGCTTTGTAGTATAGTCTGAAGTCAGGGAGCCTGATTCCTCCAGCTCCATTTTTCTTTCTCAAGATTGCTTTGGCTATTCGGGGTCTTTTGTGTTTCCATACAAATTGTGAAATTTTTTGTTCTAGTTCTGTGAAAAATGCCATTGGTAGTTTGATAGGGATTGCATTGAATCTGTAGATTGCTTTGGGTAGTAGAGTCATTGTCACAATGTTGATTCTTCCAATCCAAGAACATGGTATATCTCTCCATCTATTTGTATCATCTTTAATTTCTTTCATCAGTGTCTTATAATTTTCTGCATACAGGTCTTTTTTCTCCTTAGGTAGCTTTATTCCTAGGTATTTTATTCTTCTTGTTGCAATTATCTGTGGAATCTTAAAAAACAACAATAACAGCAACAACACCTCATACAAAAAGAGGTCAGACTTGTGATTATCAAAGTTGGGGATGGGGGGATTGGAGGAAGTTAGTCAAAAGGTATAGACTTTCAGTTATACTTAAGTACCAGGGATGTCATATCTAACATGATGACAGCAGCTGACACTGCTGTGTGATGTATAGGAAAGTTAAGAGAGTAAATCCTGAGAGTTCTCATCACAAGGAGACAATTTCTTTTTCTTTCTCCTTTCTTTTCTTTTTATTGTATCTATATGAGGAGATGGATGTTAGCTGAACCTACTGTGGTAAGCATTTCACAATATCTGTAAATCAAACCATCATGCTGTACACCTTAAATATATACAGTGGTATGTGCCAATTATTTCTCAATAAAACTGGGGAAAAAAACCCCAAAGTTGGTTCCACGCTATGATTCCCTCTCACTGCCTCCACAGAAGGATCTGATATGCCACTCTAGCTTTCAATCCCGTTCATGAATTTGACTGATTGATTTGTTTATTCAGTAAGTAGCTATTTATTGAGCTGGGGCTTGAGGCATTGGTGGGGGGCTCCGTGGGCTACAGCATCCATCATGCTTAAGTAGATCCCATTGGCTTTCTCTGGAATGTGACTCTGGGCACTCCCATTGGAACATCTCATCCGTACTCATGGCTTCAACTTTGCAACAACAATGACTTAAAATGTTTCCTTTTTAAGGTTTACTCCTCCAAGCTTCAGACATCAATATCTAGATGCTTACTTGACATCTTCACTTGGCTATTTCACATTCACCTCATGTGCAAAGTGCCCAGAGACGAAACTTATCACCTCCCCACGCAACTTAGTTTTCTTCTAGTGCTTGTCTCTGTTAAATGACATGACCAGCCATCTCGTTGTTCAGTCCAAAATCTGAGAGTAATCTCTGAGCTGCTTGCTTTTTTATTCCAAATAGTCAGTCTGTCACTAAGTCCTGTCAGTTCTACCCCTTAAGCATCCCTTTAAGTCTATCAGCTTCTCTCTCTATCCACCGGCACCACTCTTTTTAAAGATACGATCCTTTCCCATTTTGAGGATAACAACAGCCTTCTGTCTTCCTCCTCAACCCTCTGAGGCTCTTTACCAGTTCATTCTTCACCCTCCATCCACGGGACCTTTCAAAAATCTAAAAGTGATATTACTTCGCTAACAATCAAGTACTTCCCATTACCCTGAGGATAATAACTAGTATCTAATAATAACTAGCACAGCGTTTTGTACTAGACACTGCTCTGTGTTTTACATATTTCAACCCATTTTCCTGTATCACCCCCTTTAAGCAAAACTAAAGTTGTTGCAATGGCCGTAAAGTCCTGCGACGATAACCCCTACTTGCCTCTCCTGGCTTGTCTCTCTATTTATGATTTCCGCACTACAACCTTTCCCTCTTTTATAAAATGCATTCCCTTCTCAGATTGAACTTGAGGTGGACTTGCTTCTGGAAACAATCACATGAATTCTGTATGGGTGCCCAGACTTGATGAGCAGCTGACCTCTACCATCTTGGGTAATGAACATCAAGATCCATGGTCTGGCAGGAGAGAAGGATTCTGGTGTCAATTTTGCTTTGTGATTTGGGCCAACCACTCTCTGACTCAATTAGGACACTGTGGTTACAAGTGAAAGGAATCCATTTCCAACTTGTGTAAGCAAAATATAGGAATTTACTGGAAGCATCCAGAGCATTTAATAAATCCCAGGGGTGTCATAAAGTGAACCCAATCTCACAGAGGACTAGACTCGGAAACCAGAAAGCTGTCAGAATGGAAGGGAAAGGTCAACTCCATCACTCTCTCCAGAGCAGATGCAGGTCCACTGACCAGCCCAGAGCAATGCACATTCCTCAGTTGTGTTCTAAAACCTTTGGAGAGATTATGTAAATGGCCCAGCTGGGACCAGGGATCCAGTCACCCTAGGTCAGGAGGGTGGGGTCAGAGACTATAACCCCGTCTGCTATGTTGGCAGGTGGGACAGCAGAGGGGAAACTGTGGCCTGGGTAGAAATCTTGAAAGGTGCTGCTTTGGCCTCAGCTTTCTCATCTTTAAAAGCTTTCTGATCGCCTTGATTTCTCCCAGCTCGAAGCTGGCTGTCAAACATTTCACTGTGGTGCTCTTGAAACAGAAACCGAATGCCGCCCAAACTCTGAAGATCTGGGGATTAAGCAGAGAAACCTCTTGTGCCATTTCTGTAAAGAAGCTACAAATCCCCTAAGTACCAGTGAAGGGGAAGCTTCAGCTGGGGAAACAGCAGAGAAATCAAGCACTTCGCTCTGTTATCCTGTCCTGTGAGGGGACTTCTGGTTTCAATCAGTGAGCACGTATTTTTTTGGCAAAGCCAAAGCCCACCATTTGCGTGGGAGACAGAAGGCGAAACAGCAGATACCAGGCATTTCTGAGGGTGGGGTAATACGGCTGTATCCTGGGGAAGCCCCCTGCCCCACAGTTCAACACTAGGTGGGATACCTCATCCCGCCTTTTCACGCATCTCTCCCTCCACCTGCCATGTTGCTGGTCACTGATCAGCTGAGTTCTGCCCACTCTCTGCCTTTGCTTGTATGCCAGGACCTGGGGGAAAACCAAATCCTCTCTTTATAGTGAATCCTACCCAACCTGCAGACTTAGCTTACATGGTATTTTCTCTGTGAACTCTTTTTAAAAAAAACAATCTATTGAGATATGATTTACTAAAATTCACTTAAGTATGCAACTCAATGGTTTTTAGCAAATTTACATAGTTGTGCAACCATTACCACAGTCCAACTTAGAACATTTCCTTCTCCCCAAAAAAGATCTTTCGTGCCCTTTTGTATCAATCCCCATTCCTACCCTCAACCCCAGGCAACCACTAATCTATTCTCTGCTTCTATAGATTTGCCTCTCTAAGAACTTCAGACTCTCCCTGGCAGAGTAATTTCATCCTCTAGGCCTCTGTTCGTCCTTTGTATGAACTTGTAAAATGATCTGGTAATTGTTGTTTATGTGTGTGTTTCTCCAGCTAGAATTTAAATACCGAGATCACTTCTTTACCCTGGGGCTTAGCAGAATGCCTGCAGATGGTAGGTCGAATAGAACAGTCTATTTATGAGTGAGCGTGGGCATGAATGAAGTTTATTGCTTGATCTGGGGCAAACTTTCATGCCATTTCTCTTTTAGAATAGCATAACTAATGTTTACTCAGCATTTCTTGGGTGCTGGAAGCTCTGCTAAGTGTTTGTATTAATACCGAAACCTCATGATCCTTATTTAACCTTCATTTCAATTGAAGAAGTGTTTTCTATTCTTATTGGCATTTACAGAGACTGAGGCTGAGAAACTCAGCACTTTCAGATGGTAAGTGACAGAGCCAGACCTCAAATCTGGATCTGTTTAGCCGAGAAATCCATTCCCTTAACCACAAAATTGCAGTGCCTCCCAGCTGCTGACAGGGTACCCACAAGAGCCATGCCTAATGGATTTCCTGGGATCTCAATAGGCCTGTACCTTGTAGACTTTAATTTGTGATTTGATCAGTGAGTGCCCCCCATTGCATTCACTTTGGGGTCCCTCTCTCTGACAGGAGTGGGACCATTCCAAATACTTTAAGGTCTTTGGCTAATTTAGTGTGAAGCTATTTGATTTTCTTGATCAGCTTAATCAACTACATTTTCCTTCCCCATTGATTCCTTGCAGGCAATGGCCCAGTGGAATATGCAGTAATAATAACAAACTTAGCATTTGTAAAGCATTTTAGAAAAAAAAAAAAAACCTGCCTGTGATCTTACTAAAAAAACAACAAAAAAATGAAATAGATTATTTTGAATTTTGAATGATTCATGTTCCGCATTTTGGAAATGTTGGAAGCAAAGGAAGAGCAAGATATGGGGTGAGTTTGTGACATTTTTGACCTCCTAAAGCCCACAGACTCTGGCAGAAGTGAGGCCCTGCTTTCTCAGGAGGGATGCTTAAAGGGCTAGCAAGGCAAGTGATAACCCAGGCTCTCTGGCTGCACCCTTTTCAGGGACTAGAGTCAATTTAACCTGGAAAATTCCCATAATGGCTTAGGTCAGCAAACATAAATGCTTACATGCTGGCAATGTTGTGTAGAAATGAAGTGGGCGCCATATGAGACAATAGAGAGTGGTGAGGACTGTGGTAAAATGGAGGGAACAGCTTCTGTCTACAGGGAACGGCTGCTACTCAGCCTTAGCTTACTATTTTCCTAATTTTTCTGATTTTTCAAAAGGAACTAGAAATCTGGATGTTTATTGAAAATCACCCAACTCCAGTATCCATTTATCTATCAATTCAGTAAATGTTTACTGAATACTTATTATGTGAGGATACTGCTCACACAGTGCTGAGGATGTAATTGAACAGAAGAGAGAGAGCCTTTGTCTTGCCTGGTCAATTAGAAACATGTAGGCAAGAAACAGATCCTATTTGCTTGTCAGATTTGGTCCATGGACCAGCTTGTAACCTCTGGCTTTGGTGTTTGAGCCCCATCCACTGGGATCACTGGCACACTGAGTTGCCTTTCCCATCAGACCTCTCTTCCCACAGATCTCTACTTGATATGAAATCTGCAAAGTCCTGGTCTGGGAAATGCTGTTCTCTCTTCACAGAACTTTCTACTTCCTCTTTCTTTGCCTAGTGCATTAGAATTTTTTCATTTGCAAGTGACAGAAATCCCTTAAAACTGGCTGAATCAAAAATGCTCAGTTAACTATAAAATCAAGGTGTAATAATGTCTTCAGGTATGGCTGCATCCAGCATCATTCAGTATGACTGTGGCTAAAAGAATATCAACAGAAGTCTTTCTTTCTTCATCTCTTGTCTCTCTTTTCCTGGCTGTTACTTTCATCCTCAGCCTGGTCCTCCCTAAATATTGTTACAGATACATTGGTCCCTCCAGGTTTACATCCCAGCAAATTGAGATGACCCCTTTTTCGGTAGCTCCAGCAAATGTCTAGGTGCTGGCCCTCAATGGACACTTGGATCATTTGCCCACTCCTGAACCAGTGATTGTGACCAAACTCCCACTGGCCAAGTCTTGATTACAAACCCATCCTCGGAGTCAGAGAGTAGAGTCAGGCATGCCTAAGCCATCTAGACCAGCCGTAGGGAGTATATGGAGAGAAGCTGGTGCAGATATCAGATTCTAAACTCCATGTGAGAAGGAATAGTTCCTGGCTTTTCCACCACTGTGTGTTCACTGTTGAACAAAATGTCATATACAAAGTAGGTGCTCAGTAAATGTTTGTTGAATAGAGCAGTATGCCTCCAGGACATCATATTCATCTTCTATCATAAGTGCTGATCGGAGTGTTTTAGATTTGCTCTCCTATGGGTCTACCTCCCTCGCTTCCCTGTGAATCCTGGGGGGCTGTGTCTGAATCGCCATTTATATTCCGGCCACCTAGCATTGTGCCTGGCACCTGGCAGGCACTCTGTAAATAATGAATGAAAATTGAAGAAAAAAAAGTTCTTAAAGATCTGAAGTAATGATAACAGTGTTAAGACAAATAATTACAGTTTGTGAGGTTGAGTGAGCAACAGAGGACAAAACTTGGGCAACCTTGGCCCAAGGCCAGAAGCCCCCTGCCCGTGGACCTCCAGGGTGTGGGCTGCAAGTGGGGTCCCCCTCCCGCACTGTTGAGGTTTAGGGGCAGGGTTGCTGGCATCTCAGCAGTACAGGCTGGTGGACACAGTGGGAGAACCGTGGGAGAACTGGCAGTAACCGTGCCCAAAGGAGGCTGGCATCCTCTATGAGTACCAAAGTATTGTCGGATGAAGGAGAGTGAGGGTGAGCATACACTGGGCGCTTAATGCATGCCATGAATGGCGTGGAGCACTTTTACACGTTTTGCAATAACCCCAAGAGGTAGGTGCTGTTACTATTGGCACCCATTTTATAGATGAAGAAATGAAGGCTCAGAAAGGTTAGACACTTGCCCAAAGTCACATGTGAATCCAACTCAACAGCCTGTGCTGCTAATCCCTGGACTTCAGGATTTCCTGGGAAGTGAGGACAAGGAATTAAAAGGAGAGAATGCTAAGAGGAGCTCTCATACTAAAGCAGACATCATCATGCTACTCATTGGCATTGTGCTGTCAGGCAAGCGAATTCTCCAAAATTTAATTTCATATTCTACAAAATAGGGATTAAAAAAATGGAGGACCTCCTAACGGAAGAAGGAAGGCCAAAGAAAAACTGAGTACTTGGACTTGGGAGACCCGAGCTCAATTTCTGGCTTTGGTCAGTGGAGGCAAGAGCTCAGCATAGGAGCTGAGAGTCAGGATGGGCTCCGTCGTGCCACAGTAACAAGCAGCACCCGAGTCCCGGGGGTGTGAGACAGCAGTGTTCTTTCTCACTTTTGCTCGTGTCCATCATGGTTGGCTGGAGCTCTGCTTCGTATCCCCTCACTCCCAGGTTGCCAGGGCAGCCACTGTCTGGAATATTGGTTTGGTCACAGCACAGAGAGAGTCGTGAATTGCACTCTGGCTGGCCAAGCTTCTACCGGAGGTGACACTCTTCCCTTTGTTCACAGTCCGTGGTCCAAAATAAGTCACGGATCACACCTAACTCCAAAAGGGCCAGGGTGTGACTTTTCCATGTGTCTAGAAGGCGAGAGAACTGGAAACATAGTTCTCATCTAAGTTCCAGAATCCCCGTGTGACCTTGAAAAAGCCCCCTTCGACCACTGGTCCTCAGTTTCCTCTTGTGTAAAATGAGGCTCATCGCTCAAAACTCTTGGAGGATTGAATGTCACCCATGGGGGAAAAAAAGTTCTTATGAAGTACAAAGTCGGCACTGGAGTAAGTGATTTTTCCTTTTGTTTATTGCCCCCTCCTCATCCCTCCTGCTTTGCTTTTTTTTTTTTTTTTTCTTTTCTTTTCTTTTCTACCAGCAGTGAAGGGCTTGCTTCGTCTGGTCCCCACCCTGCAAAAAACAGTTCCCAAACGCTCCTCCTCTCCCTCAGGCCCGTGGCTTTTACGCAGTCAGGTGATCCATCTTTATTTCCCCTGCAGGAACAAGGCCTAAAAATAGATAAAGTGCAGGGCACCCACGATAACCATCCGATGTATTGACCCAGTCATGAGTTTATCTTGGTGAAATTCAGATCCGCTCTTTATTCCCAAAAGCCAAAGCACCCTGGATGGGCAGTTACAGAGGCGTTACCAGGGCCATTTGGCAATAAAATGGGACTGACTTCGTTGTGTAGGATGGAGACGAGAAACAGCTGGTCTTCAACCACAGGCCAGCTGACCAGGATGCATGTGGCGTCAGCATATGCAGATAGATTCTGTTTGGTGGGAAAGGATGCTGCAGAAAGGGAGGCTGTCATTTAAATGCAGGATGATTTTAAGTTCTTTTGTTTAGCTCAGTGCCAATAGGTAATTTATGTGGAACGTGTAGCAAGCCCTATGGTTCTGTCTGGGGGCTGCCGGGACCCCTGGCTGTCGCTGCTGTACCTTCAAGGCTTTCCATCTCTGAAAGGTATCATGGCAGAGGCTGCCTCGCTGCTTCCAATGGGTGGATTGTGGGGAAACAATTCTATTGGATGGGACTTGGTTTCCAAAGGCTGCATTTCCCTCAAATGGAGATTTTTGAAAGAAAAGGAGCAAAACACTGTACTGAAAGTTCATTTCCCTGATCTCTCTCTGCCACCCTCAAACTTGCAGTGTTTGTAAAGCAGTTTTCTATCTGGTGATTCTTTGCTGATGTTCTGTCTGCACTGTTTAGTCCAGACAAAGAATAGGAGTTGCCGTTCTTTGTGGCTGCTTCCTGCTGGGCCTAGTTAGGACCTTCGTACGCTGCATCTCGTAGCAACCTAACGTCATCCTTGTGTGGGATGTTATTCCTCCCATTACCTGGATGAGGAGCCTGAGACAATGAGGGAAAACAATAGCTGATGACCATGCCTGACGGATGCTCGTCGGAAGCCGGTCACTGTGCTTGGCACTTTAAATGCACGATCCCACTTACCCCTCATGAAATCCTTCAGAGGTATGTACTGTTAAGATCCCATTTTACAGAAGAGGCGATTGAGGCCTAAGAAAGTGAAGGAACTTGCTTACGATAGAAGGGACTTATTCAAAATAGAACAGCTTCTAAGTGGCAGAACTGGCCTTTAAACTCAGTGCAATCTGGTTTCTAAATCTAGCTCTTTCCACCATTCCATAGAGGGACAGTGAGATTTCGGAGCTGAGTTTTCTGCAAAGATGGGAACGGGGGTGGGGCGGTGGGGAGCAGATCTCAGACAATGTGGATCTTTTTTTTTTGAGTTCTCCTTCCCTCGGCTGTCAACTACAGCAGGCAATCATAGCCTTTCTGTTTATTCAGGGGCCTGTTTCCAGAGCTCCTCATCCCGTTCTGCCAGAGAGGTTCAGGGTGATTCACACCCGCTAGCGTGCTCTCACTCAGTGCTGCTGTCTACCCCTTCCTGCTCTCAGACACCCAGCTCTTGGGCAGTCTCATTAAACTGGCTTTAATTGCTTATGTGAAGACGAAGAGAGAGACCTCAGGTGCCCCCTCCGCCGCAGCTGTTATTGATTGGCTGCTGAGAAGTTCCTGTTAGCGGATTAGAAGAGGTTAGTTTCCCTAATTCTCTAACACTCTTCCTGGTGATAATTGGTTCCCAGGTGAAGCATCATCCCGAACAGAGGCGTCTTGCATTGGTTTTCCACCTTCAGTTGCATTTAAAGTGAGGATTAGCACAGTTGAAAAAAAAAAAAAATCCGTATTTCCCCTGTTTCTTGGGGCAGAAGAGAAACCTTAGATGCCATGGTGAAGGTTGACCCTGCCCTGGGAACTCTCTGGCAGTTGTCACAAGGGCATTTGTTGTACAAGTCTCTCTGCTGTTTCTTCTGATCACCTCGAGGAGGGTCAGTCACACCTTGGTTTTCTCAGTGCCCGTGAGAAACATCTTCAAACGTATATTGGAAAGGGCCAGGTGATCGCTGAGGTTCCTTCCAACCTTGAGACTCCTTGATAATTCCTGGCAAGAGGTGCTTGCCTTTCAGGTAAATACCTTTTTGGACTTGTTTCTAAGTGTCTGCTCCCTGTTTGGTTCTTGATGTCATTCTGCCCTCTGAAGACTGCCACACATTTCACGGGGTTAAGAGGACGTGACCAGGCTGATAGGTAGGGTCTAGAAACCATTACCCATAAAAATGATGTAAGGAACTGAGGTTATTTACATGGGAAAAGTAAAGACTCACTCAACCGGGGGAGATAGGAGGCAGAGCCCTCAAAACGTAGATGCACTGGTGTGTGGAAGAGGTGGTCGTGATTTCCAACATGGCGCCAGAGGATAAGATCCAGTCTAATGGAGAAAGAAGGGAGGCTGAGGGGGAAATTTTACCTCCTCATGAGAAAGAACAGTAATGATCAGCTCTGTTAGAAAAGACAGAGTTGACCCTGCAGAACAGCGAGCCCCTCGATACTGGGAATGTTCCGGCTGAGGCCATTTGCTCTCCTGCTGGAGCCTTGACTGAGGTACGTGCATGGGAATCTGCAGTTAGGTAACATGGGCCCCATGGTGCTGGGTTTGGGGAGCTTCCTTAAAAGCCAGAAATTGAGACCTTTATGTGAAATCTCCCACATTAAAAAAATGTCAATTTAAAAAAATCTATGGGACCAACAGAGCACATTGGGGTACCAGGATCTCTTGACTTCTACTGGATAACTGAGGGAGCATATCTGTATGCCCCTGTTGATTGAGATGGTGATGTATTTCATTGAGGATGACACCATCGTGTTGACTTCCAGCTGTTTGAACCTTAGAATGTGACGGATAGTTCTTTTTGCACCTGGAGGAAGACTTCTATTCATGATCCATGGGCCCACTAATGATCCTCTGTGTTCATTTCTGCCCTAGTGAACATTTTAATCAGTGGTTTGACGAGAACCTAGAAGGTCTAGTCGTCAGATATGCAGATGATGCCAAGCTGAGTGTAATAGTTATTAGGAGGAACAATGAAATCAGGACTCAGAACTCTCTGATCAAGTTGGAGAGCTAGAAACACACCAGTTAAGTTGAAGCTTAGTAGGAGCTAAGGCCAAGTCTGGTGTTTAGGTCTAAAATATGAATTGTATTTTCACCAGGTGAGAAAAAAACCCAAATTGGAATGTGTCCGTGTAAAAGGAGGAAAAGACTAAGATCTGGGAGGATTTGTTTGACCACAAGATGAATATAGCCAGCAGTTTGATAAAGATAATAAAAAACTGAGGCCAAAAATATACAAATAGTCATCCATTCGTCAACTCTTACTGAGCATTTTCTCTGTGCCAGGAACATGCTACATGCAGGGAATAAAGAGATGAATAAGGCTGGGTTGCTGCTTTTGATGCTCTCCCAGCAGCAGATTCAGATACATTACCGTCCAGTGGGATAAATTCTGCAGAAGAGATTTCTACAGAGAATTATGGGGGTCTAGAATATACAGTGTCTGCTTTTCTAGCATTACGTAATTTCACATAGGAGGCAAAATGAGTTTTTTTTTTTAATCGAGGTATAATTGACATATAACATTATACAGTCAGCCTTCTGTATCTGCAGGTTCCATATCCGAGGCTTAAACCAATTGCAGATCAAAATATTCAGGAAAAAACAAATTCCAGAACGTTCCAAAAAGTAAAACTTGAATTTGCCACCCTGCCACCTTTTTCATAGTATTTACATTGTATTTACAACTATTTACATAGCATTTGTGTTGTTTTAGGTATTACAAATAATCTGGAGATGATTTAAAATATATCGGAGAATGTGCATAGGTTATATGCAAATAGTATGCCATTTTATATAAGGGACTTGAGCATCGGATTTTGGTATCCTAGAGGGTTGGGGTCTTGGAACCACTCCGCCACAAATACAGAGGGATGACTGTATTAGTTTTAGGTGTACAGCATAGTGATTTGATATTTGTATACATTGCATAAAGATCACTACAGTAGGTCTAGTTAACATCCGTCACCATACATAGTTACAATTTTTTTTTCTTGTAATGGGGACTTTTAACGAAATGGGGTTTTGAAGGACGATTAGGAGCTTTTCATGTGAAAAATAGAGAGTACGGTTGTTGGAATAGCAGTAGTAGATATTTGTGCTTTTTACCCCCGGTATTTGGCATGTGGCATTGAGATTATGGAGCTCTCTCAGACCTCGAGCTTTGCATGAAGTTAACTCAGCTCCTGCATCTCAGGTGGAATGCGTAGTCAGGACATTCTGCCTTCTGGCCACCCAGGTTGGACCAATTAGGGACAAGGCTATACCCTTCTGGGACTACTTTTTGGGTTAGTAGGAAAGCTGAACATCTGTCTAGTTGGTTGCCAACAAGAGAGAAAGATCTAGAAACTCCTTCCACTGGGTGGTGAGTTTATAGGGGGTAAAAATGGAGTCAATATGAAGAAAAGAGAAACAAGAAACAAAGAAAGAGAAATTCTGCCCCGTGCTATCATTTGAACCTGAGACCTAGTTAAACACGGACTGTTTATTTATACTAACCTGTCAATTCACTTTTAGTTTTCTTATATGACTTTGAGTTGAACGATCTCCTCAGTTTCAAATAATGGGAATCCTACGTGATTTTATTGGCCCATGTGGAGAGAGAGGATCTTGTAGGCAGAGGAACAGCGTGCATGAAACACGGAGGCACAGGGAAGCATCATGTGCTCATGAAATCTGAGTGGTGTTTGTCAGTGGGTTTGCAGAAGGTTCTAGTGGGCCATGCAGCTGGAGAGAGGGTAGAGGCTAGATTCTGGTGAGTCTTGAGGATCCCCTGGCCTACACTGTCCCATGTTGTCTGGTCGGCACTGAGATGCTGATTACGGTTTTTAACTGGGCAGAGCTTGGATCTGTTGTACAAGGCTTCTGTGGATATTGTTCAGGATGTACAGAATCCTTCTACATTCATTTGCTTGTCCTGTCCTCCCAGGGACACAGTGAAGTTAGTGAGTGTATCCGTTTTGTAAATACAGAATTAGGAACAGAGAGATTCAGCAGTTAGCTCAAGATTATCTAGTGAAGAATCCCAACTCTGCAGTATCGAGGGGTGCGCTGGTGGGAACGAGCGGCCTTCTGGCCACAGGGAGGCAGGAGGGGATAGGAAGGGTGAAGGCATCACTGCAACCTGGGTTTTCTGGGGCAGCCAACATTTGGGAGCAGTGCTAAGTTTCCCAGCTTCAAAGATGCTTCTGCATTCAGATCGCCCTAGCAAGCGTTGAAACTCACCAGGACTGTCCCTTTGGACCTAAGCAAGAGCATCTTCTCCCCAAAGCCAAGAACTGCATCAGCAGTAGCCACCAGTGAGGACAGATGGGCCCAGCAAGACAAGAAGCTTGGAGCAAACTGAAACTAAAAACATAATTCTGGACATAGAGGAGGCCCAGGGAAACTCTCAGAAACAGCTGGGAGACAGTTGGAAGGCCTCAGGCCATAATAATTTGCCTGTGGAAGAAGAGCATAATCTCATTTTTGTAGTCATGGGCTGATGAGGTTGGGGACTTACGAGTTACATATATTTCATTGTCTTTTTAGGAAGAAAATAAAACTGCCCATCCTGTGCCAGGGATTCACGCATTCGTGTGTGAGAACACAGGCAGGAGCCCACACACCTATCTCTTGCTCAACAATAGGGAGCATATTGGAAAGATCGTCGCTGTGATAGGGAGCTGGTACCTGCTCTTAAGAAAGAAACAGTAATAAAATCCTCCCCAGGTTTTATCTACAGTATTAAAAAGAAAAGAAAACCTTCTTTTAATTCCCAAGATGCGCCAACCTCCTTCGTGCCTCAAGACCTGTGCACTTGGTATTTCCTCATCCTGGAACTCTCCTTACTCTATTTTTCACATCTCCTGTCTGCTTCTCCTTGTCCTTGAAACCTCAACTTAAATGTCACTGTATCAGAGAAGGCTTCCCTGATCCCCTGAAGAAAGCAGATTTTTCTTGTGTTTGTTTTAATGGTGCTGTTTTTCCTTGGAAACCCTTCTCACCTTTGCAATTAGTAAGTAAGGCAAGTCACTAGTTGTTTATGCCCTTTTCCCCTGCTAAACGAGAAGTTCTGCAAGGGCAACTTCTGTGTCTTCTTGCTCATAACTGTATCCTCAGAGTCTAGTGTGATATCTGACACCGAATAAATGATCAGTGATGATTTCGGGGGCTGAATGCATCAAGTGGACCCTTCTGACTCCAAATCAGATATGTTTGCCACTGTGAATTGTTTGGCTTATGAAACCTACATGCAGAAATCAGAGACACATACACTGTGTTGGGCCAGGTGGGGATGGTGGTGAATGGGAGCTCATATCCCATATCCCGACTGAAAGGGAGCAGATGCTACAGTGCATTAGCTGTTGGTTTTGGTACAAGCAACTTGGTGGACTCAGTGTGGACAGGTTTTGGCAGTATTGTTAAGAAAGTGCTGAAGTCTTGATTTTATGGGTTTCCTTTCAATTTTTTAATGTTGACAACAATATTTTTTTTAAGGTAAATGCTATATTGATCAAAGCAGTCACATATGGGAGCTGGCCGTGGCCCTGGCCCTGTGGGGAATGGGTTGCCTTCTCTGGAGAAAAGCTCAGTACACATGCCTCTTTGCACTGCTCAGACTGCATTGGGAGGAGAGAATTCTAACCTCAGTACCATTTTAAAACAGGCTTATTGAAAACTACAGGTGAAAATAGGGCAGCCAGAATGATGAAAGGTCTGGAGGCCATGCCATGAAAGGAGCAGTTGCCCAAAATGCAGATATTTAATGGGACTATTCAGCTTTGGTGCCCTGGCTCTCCCAGTTTGGTGCCTAATTTACCAGATAAGAATCTAGACCCCAAAGTGCTACAAGAGTTATGACCACAACCACATGGGTGGTAGGTAGGTAATGAGGCCAATTATTAACAAATTCATATGTTCTTCTATATCCACATGGATGTGGTCCTTCTTCCAAGCAGACCCCTGTGGAGGTCATAGCTTTATTCCAATTACATGGCAATTTCCCAGCTATTCTGGGAACTGCTTTTTGAAAATTGCCATCAGAGTCTGAACATAATTTTTAAATGTCCTCAATTGTGACAAATCTCCAGATTTGGTTTTTTGAAACAGCCAAGCGTTACTTGGAGCTAAGTCGAATGAATTAGTCTGATAATTAAGCTTAATAGTACTGTTTTGGGGGCTCTGTGATGTGCAGTTAAGCTTTAACAAGAACACGGTCAGGACAAGGCATGCTAGGATCAGCCCCAGGGCCATCGGGGAGGAGGAACGGCAGAGGACCAAGTGGAACACCATTTAGTAGGGATAGGATGTGGGCTTAGGGTGTGCTTACTTGATTTCAAACTGGCCAAGGTGTCAAGTCCAAAAGGCAAAGCAGAATTAGACATGGTTCAGAAGGCCTGGTGTGAGCAGAGATTTACAGAATGAACCAGAAGGTTGGCGTTAGGTCCAGATGTGCCAACTCCTTTTTAGGTGAGTCTGCAAGTCTTGATCAGAAGCATAGAGAGCAGAGGCAATCCCCTATGGAAGAAGATTTATAAGAACTCTATATAAATAATAGGAAGAGGGGTTCTGTTGGGAGGGTGGAGTGTGAAGTAGGTTGACCAGATGGACCACAGTGCTTATCAAGGCAGAAGCTTTTCATTTTAATGAATACTACACTCCTTACCAAGTCCTTTACTACCCAAGTCATTTGCTTTCTGACCTCCTCACCATCCTCGTCTCCTGCTACTCTCCCCCTTGCCCTTTGAAACTTCAACCAGAAAAACCAACCAATAGCTTCCTTGCTGTTCTTTGAACACATCTACTTCATTTCTGCTCTGGGGCCTTTCTTTTGCCGTTCTTCTGCCTAGGACACTTCAGATTTGATTTTCACTTGGCTGGCTCTTTCTCATGTATGTCTTATCTCTGATATTAACTTCTCAGAGAGCCCTTCCGTTGACCATCCAGACAAAAGTAGTCTCCCCACCCTCAGTACTTTCAATCCAATACCCTATTTTGTGTCCTTCATAGCATTTCCATAGGTACTTGAACTGTTTATTGATTCCCTTCTTTATTATGCATCTCCCAGCACTAGAATGGAATTCCATGAGGGCAGGATCTTTGTTCTGTCTTTTATCTTCAGAGCTATAACTATGCATGACACATGATAGGTGTGAAGTCAGTATTTACTGAATGAATCAGCAAATGAATGGTAGCTTGGTCTATAGGTCAGAATTAGCCCATTCGAAAGAATTCAGGGGATGAATAGAATCCCCCTGTGTCACTTGGTCCCATAATTATTTGGCAGCAAGTCTCAGGTAGTGGGAGCTGTTCCAGTTGATGGATTCAAGCTCAGTAGTATTATGGGCCCTGGAGCCACAAACCTGGGGACTGGGGGAGAAGAAACGGGACCTGATAGAGTATCCATCACAGCGTGAACAATGTAAAGTGGATCTTGAAAAATCTGGCCAATAGCAGAATTCTTGGAAGAAGGAAGTCAAGAACAAATGAACACACTCTGTATGTTTTTTGGGCAGTTAGTCTCACAGGGTTACAATCACGTCTTACTGTATTATTTGCTGCCTCTTGATGGCCTCAGGAAGTAGGGTCATCTGCTATTCCATATCCTTTCTCAGAGAGTACGGAGAGAGCTTTTCATCAGTCCAGGCTGACTTATTCTTTGAAATCGTCTGTCTGTCCAGAGAATTATTTCTGTGGAGACTATTTTATATTGCAGTGTACCATAATGTGTGTCCTCTGCCCTGTCTCCTTTTTAACATCAACTCTGTAGTTCCCGGAGAGTGTTTTCTTTCTTTAGCTTAAACATTAAGTAAATAAATGAAGCAGTTCAGAAGGCAATCCACTTCATTAACACAAGATGATAACAATACCAGAACCAGAACACTAATGAAAGGTCTGTAAAATGGAGACCCTGCCAACCACCAGCCGTCAACCGTATTCTAAGCACTGGAATATTCTTTTTCTTAAATTGAAGTACAGTTGATTTACAAAATTGTGTTAGTTTCAAGTGTACAGCAAAGTGATTCAATTGATACATATATATATATTCAGATTATTTCTAATTATAGGTTATTACAAGATATTGAATATAATTCCCTAGCACTGGGAAATTCTTAAGCATTAGGTGCAGGCCAACGAATGGAAAACTTTGTACAAAGATACCCCCTGAAAAGGTTTGTAGAGGATATGACGACTGTTCCAATATGAAGGATAGATTAAATACATTATATACCTCAAATCCAGGAAATACTGCGCAGTTCTGAAGGCTATGGAGGACCATGAGGAACTATTTGTGATACCAGTGGAAAGTGCAGGCTATAAAAATGTAGAGCTAGGCTCCTCTTACCACCATGTAAAACATGCTAATGAGAAAAGACTGAAAGGGAAGGCAGCAAAATGATAAAAATGAATTTATTGTTTCATTTATTCTGTCACTCATATAGCAAATACTGGAGACGCTTGGGGGCTATTGAGACTCTGAGTAACTTTTTTTTCCTGTTCTACTTCCCCAACTTTTAAATTTGGATGGATTATTTCCATTTAAAAAAAAAGCCAAAACAAGCAAAAAAGTGAGGCTGATTCCTTATAAAAGCAGAATCATTCTTATAAAATGCTCCCAGTCAGGGTAGATGGCTGAATAGACTCCCAAACTACATTATGGATTCTGTTTTTAGCTCTGTTTATCAAATTCTGATGTAAAACCAGCTATGATATAATCATAGTCATAAGCAACATTTGTGTACCATTTTACAATTTTCCCAGGGCATTCATGAGCAATCTCATTTAATCCTCAACAACAACTTGGAGAGATGGAAGAATTATTAGACTGGGTTGGACCTGTGGTCATTTCTGCTCTGTGGTTTGTTTATCCTTATCTGCTTGGCATTTTCCTACACCAGAGCTTCAATGTACTTTGTACATTTAGATATTTAACTATAAACCCCTTTCAGATGATTTGTAAAAACTGTAAATAAGCCCAGTGTCAGCAGTGGTGCCTGGGGAACCTTTCTTTATCTAAGAGATGTGGTGATTTCCCTGCTTCTTTACTTCTTTTCTCCACACCCCTCCACCTCCAAGTTGCTGATCCATAATGAAATAGCTTTCTCTTCCACATTTGTCAGAAGTTCCTTGATACCCAGAGGTAGCATAGGGCTGAGAATGTCCACAGAGAGACCAGCCATCAATAAAACCCCTCAGAACCACATCGAGACATCAAGAAACCTCCATCTCACTCTGAGCAACTTTCCCTTTCTCTTGGCTGCAATTTCAAGTGCAATTCCACTCAACTCAGTTCCTTGGTTTCTTTGTTACACGTTCATGCTTTTGAACAACTTGTTTTTCTTTTTTTAAAAACTTTTAATTTCACTAGTTAAGGCTGCCTCTATTATTCCTTGTGAAATGAATAAAGTATTATAGACATTGCCCAAATCTCCACGACTCCCCACACCCAATTCCAGTCCCCACCCCATTTCTAAAGGTGACTGCTCTTAACCATCTGGGGTGTCACCTATTGGGCCACCCGCTACATGATTACACACATATATATGTCGGCAAAAAATGTGCAATATACAGTATCGTTACTTTAGATATGTGTATTTAAGACAATTATAACATGCTAGTTCCGTCATTTGACAGCTTGCTTACAATACCTTTTGGAAATGTTTACTTGTATTAACATGTTTCTTGTTGCCTAGTGTCCCATAGATCAGCGGTCCCTAACCTTTTTGGCACCAGGGACCGGTTTCATGGAAGACAATTTTCCCATGGCTGGGGGTCGGGTGGGAGATGGTTCAGGCAGTAATGTGAGAGATGAGGAGCGTTGGGGAGTGACAGATGAAGCTTTGTTCACTGGCCTTCCACTCACCTCCTGCTGTGTGGCCTGGGGGTTGGGGACCCCTGCCATAGACGACTACGTAGATTAATTTGTCTGATCAGTTCTCTAACACTGGACAGCCGGGTTGTTCTCAGTTTTTGCTGTGATGAGCATGTTGCAGTGAACTCCCATCATCTGCCTTCCTTTGCACTTGGACAAGTGTTTCTCTAGGAATATACTGAGAAGAACTGTACAGCAAGTATATATGCATCTCAATTTTTAAAATATAATGCCCAAGTGCCTTCCAAAGCAATCAAGGCAATTTCTACTCCCACCGTGTCCTCACCAGCGTTTGAGATCACCAATTTGATTTTTATGCTCTCTCAAATTTATTCTCTCTTTGGTGCCATTGCACTTGATTTTGTTGCTATTGCACTTGATTTAGCGACTTTACATCATAGTTCCCAGCACTCTACTTGCCTACTGCTTGTTTTCAGCTCCAGCTTCTCCATGCTCACGCTTAACTACCCCTCATTTGACCTTTATTCAGATACAGACTTCCATCTTATGATCAGAGTGATCCTAGGGTATTGGTTAATTATTTACCGAATTCATTTATTTATTTCACAGACATTATGTGATAACAGGGATGTCCTTTTCCCTAAGCACAAATACATTCGAAATGAAGTCATCACTCCGTCCTACCCATGGCCTCTTTGAATGCCAGATCCCATATTCCACATCACTCCCAAAGGAAATCCAGGTAGTCTTTGCTTAATACCAAGAAGGGACTTAAACAGCATGTTCCAATGCCAGCCACTATTCTGCCACTCCAGAAACTCTCATTTCTTGTGCATCGATTTTGAAGGTGATGATATAGACAACCTGTCGAGAGAGTTTGCGGCATCCAGATGTTTCATCCTCCTCCAATTATGGGAGTCTTTTGGATTGTAAAATTACAGTGCGATGTTGGGGGATACAGGATGAACACGTGCCACATAGATGGACCATATTGCACTGCGTTGAGGTCCTATTTCCCCGTTGGTCCTAACAGATTGATAATGCATTTCCACCACACTCTTGCTTTGTGACAGATCTGTCTTGGCCAACTCTCAAAGAAAGCAAGTGAGAGTTGAAAGGGCTGATGCAGGAAAGAAGGATTAGTTCTGTTCTTGTGTGCTTTAGGCAATCAGAATAATCCATTGCCCTCACTGCTGTCTGAGCTATCGTCCAACAGCATTCTTTCATTCAGCAAATTTTATTGAGCGTCAGCTACGTATCAGGAACTGTGCTAAAGCTGGGTATACAGAGATAAGGGGGAGAAAAAGACCCTGTAGCTGCTCTCAGGAAGTCGACACTTTAGTGGCAGAGAGGGACACTAATCAAAGTTTATGAACAAATGTGAAACTACAACTATAATAAGTGAAATAAAAGAGAAACGCATGGTGCTAAGAGCACCTACAACAGGTGAAATTGACTTACCGAAGAGCTCAGGAAAGGCTTCCAGAAGGAAGCGACAATTAAACTGAGAGTAAAGTAGGCAAAAAATTAGAGAAAGAGTTTCTCTAGCAGCACGAAAAGCGTATGCAAAGATCCTGTGGTGAAAAGGAGTGATCACATTCAAAGAACTGAGAAAAGGACAGTGGAGTTAGAGCACAGTGTGAGGGGAAGCATGGGGCGAGATGTGGTTTGGGAGCTGAGCAGGGGCCAGAGATTAAGGATTTGGGGTTTTATCCTAAGACCAATGGAAAGCTGTTGACAGGTATTAGGTAAGTGTATGTGTGGTGATGGGGGATGGAGGTAGTGACTCATTTTGTGTAACAGATGACTCTGTTTCAATGTAGATAATAGAAGTCATATCATTTTATGCCTCTGCCTAGAAGCATTTTATGCTTCTCTATTGCTTTTGGGATGGGATCCAAAATCTTTAACATTACTTTTAGGATTCTTCCCATTATGACTGAATCCTCATCGGCTTTAAATCCTCATCTCAGGAAATGCTGAGCAGTTGAAATGAGTCTGCTATTGCTATGATAATGCTGGGTAACAAACAGTCCCCAAATCTCAGTGGCTTCCAGCAACAAGCATTTTGTTTTTTTCTCCTTCATGAGTCTGTGAGTTGGCAGAGGTAGCTCTGCCTCAGGCTCTGGGTTGGGTAGAGGTCTGGTGTACTTGTCCCTTATTCTGAGATGCATTCAGCTACCTGGAGCATGCTTTTTCCATAATAAATCATGAGAGTATGAGAGGCCAAGCCAAACCACAAAAGCACATTTAAAGTCTCTACTTATGCCACCTCTACTAACATTTCACTGGCTAAAGCAATCCAACCTCAGTGCAGTGGGAAGTAGAATCCTTCTGTAAAGCAGAAGGCATGGAGAGAGGAGAACGAGGAAGGAAAGTATTGTGAATAAATAATACAGTCAACCACACTTGCTCTTAATTATAGCGTGTAGATGTGGTTGAGTGTGGTGTTTAAGAATAAAGAAAGGTTTTGAGGCAAGGCTTTGTGGCTTTGATCCTGGTTTTGAGACTTCTTAGCTGTGTGAGTCCAGGCAGATTAGAAACCACCATGTGCGTCAGTTTTCTCATCCGTGCAAAAAAAGAAAATCACAGTACCTACCTACATTAGGAGGATTAACTTAGTTAAGTGTTTAGAGAAGTGCTTGAATATAAGAAGTGCTCCATAAATATTAGGGATTGTTAGTATAGGTTCATATCTTTTTACTGAAAACCAGACATGTTTTGAAATTTAGAATTATTTCTGTTTTAGAAAGGCAATGCGATACACACACGATATAGTAAATACATTACATCCCCAATGGGTGCTGGAGCAAAAACTTGTAACCAAAATCTTGAATATTCTGCCATGAAACATGATCATTCACACAAAATGGAAAAACAAAAAAGGTGAACACTTTTGTATCACAAAAATTAGTTATAAACATATTTTGGTTTTCAGAGCATTTTGGATTTTAGGCTTGTGGATAAAGAATGATAGCCAGTGTTAGCTTTGAAACATGGTGTGTCTGTGGTTCTCTGCGTGCGTCCTGTGCTCCCCTCTTGAAATGCCCTCCAGACCCCTCTTCATGGATACATTCTAGCCCTGCCACGATCCCAAACATCACCTCATTCTTTGGAGACCTGTTATCCCCCAAGCTGGAAATAATTTCTGCTGCTGCTGCCTTCTCATAGCATTGATCACTCTGTACCCCCTTGTTCTAATTACTTGTATTGATTCTTGAGTTTAGGGATTGTGTAAAATTACATGCACTGCATAAATGTTCTCTGACTCAAATGCTATACACCTCTATCACCTAGTCACTTTTCTCACACCTAATATTAATGACTACTACTAGTTACATGACTAGTTACCATTAGTAGCAATGGTTATCATTGCTGGTATCTTTTGAGCATGGCAGTGTGTCAGCCACTGTGCTAGGTAATCATCACCTGACTTGATCCTCACATCGCTCTACAATGATGCTGTTATTAGGCCTATTTTCCCGATGAAGCAAAGAAAGATTTAGTACGTTGCCAGTTAATAAAAGCAGGAATCTGAGGATGAGAGTATTGAGTTGACAATCAACCCAAAGACTTTCCATGTCCAGATGGTATTTGTTACTCCCTCTGCCTCAGCAACCACTGGGATACATTGCTTTTCAGAGCAGGTATCATCTCGTGAGTTGTTTTTGAGAGAACAAATGAATCTTTTCCACGTGGACCTTCCTTCCATGCCGTCCATGTGTTAAAACAAAGCAGAGCCAGACTGTACTTAAAGTGGTGAATGCACATTTTATTCAGGGGCCATTGCAATAGGGGAAGAGAGACTTCAGTATGGAACTGGGCTCCATTCCCAATACAACAAAAGACAAGTAAGGATTTATAGCCAAGAATCGAGGTGGAGGTTAGTGGATGGAAAATCACTAGAGGAAACATCAGGGGTAAGTGCCATTCTGGCGAAACTGACTCAGCAGGATTCTTGCTGAAGACAGGTGGGGTGATAAGAGGTTGAGGGTGGGGGAAGAGGAATCCAATCAGATATCAAGGGTGGGAGATTTTTGTTGAACTGACCCTGCAGAATTCTTGCTAAAACTGGACTTAAAGAGGTAAGGATAGAGCCCAAGGTTGGGTCTTGTCAAAATGGAGCTCGGAGAAACTTGACCCAAGTTTGGTCAAGGAGAGAATCTTGTACATGGGGGTGGTCATCAGAGTCTCCTTGAATAACCCCAAAGAAACCAGTGTCTTCTAGTGCATATCCCTTTGCAGGACAATTCAGATTAAGAATTCTTTACAGCGTCACAAAGTACCTCTGTTTTACCAACTTGTGACATCTATTCACTGACCCAAATGCTGATCTTTTAGGGCATGATGGCTTTGACACCAGTGAGGGCAGTGGGCTGGAGGGAAAAGAGATGGAGGTAATCAGGGAACACAAATTCATTCATATCCAGGTACATGACCCATCGGACCCCCTGGCCTTGAGTGGACACACTCAGGAATGTGGCCCCTCTAAAATGTTAACGCCTGTGAATGGGCTGAGAGTAGGTCTTATTCATCATTTTACTTTCCCTCTTCAGGGCCTGACTAACAGGGGACACCCAGGCAATATTGATTATATGTTTAAATGAATGATTGATTCATCGGATGGATGGACAGATATTTGGACAGATGAATAGATGGATGGATGACCAGATGAATAAACAAATGATGACTATAAAATTTCTTGTTTGATGCTATACGGGTTTGACTACTCTTTGCCTGAAATGTTTATTTAAAAAAATTTTCCCCTATGTAAATACTATTTATGTATGTATGTATGTATTTATTTATTTATTTTGATGTGCTGTGTGGCTTGTGGAATCTTAGTTACCCGACAAGGGATTGAACCCAGGCCCTCAGCAGTGAAAGCACAGAGTCCTAACCACTGGACCACCAGGAAATTCCCTTGGTTTTTATTTTATTTCATTTTTTAATTGTAAATAGTATTTTTTTTGTAAATAGCTTTTAAAATTATATTGAAGGGGGCTTCCCTGGTGGCGCAGTGGTTGAGAATCTGCCTGCCAATGCAGGGGACACGGGTTCGAGCCCTGGTCTGGGAAGATCCCACATGCCGCGGAGCAACTGGGCCCGTGAGCCACAACTACTGAGCCTGCGCGTCTGGAGCCTGTGCTCCACAACAAGAGAGGCTGCGATAGTGAGAGGCCCGCGCACCGCGATGAAGAGTGGCCCCCGCTTGCCACAACTAGAGAAAGCCCTCGCACAGAAGCGAAGACCCAACACAGCCAAGATAAATAAATAAATAAATAAACAAAGTAAACAATGCGTTTAAAAAAAAATACATTTAAAAAATTATATTGAAGTACAGTTGATTTACAATGCTCCATTAGTTTCAGTTGTACAGCATAGTGATTCAATATTTTTATAAATTGTGCTCCATTTAAAGTTATTACAAAATAATGGCTGTGTTTCCCTGTTCTGTACAATATATCCTTGTTGCTTATCTGTTTTACACATAGTAGTTTGTATTTCTTAATCCTATACCCTTATCTTGCCCTTCCTCCTTGAAATATTTATTTTTAAAGCAGTTCTGTTGGGTCATTTCAAACATATCTGGGTCAGTGGCTGTCGAACCACTGCAAGCCAAAGGAGGATAAAGGTCCAGATTGACACCTTGGAACTGCATTCCTGAGCCCAGCAGGCAAATGAGCATGGACTTTGGAGTCAACATTCCTGCTCAGCGTGATGCATTGATCAGCCGAGCTTCTTCAGTCCCTTCATCTGCAAATAAGTGCAGTAAAACCCACCTCCTAGAGTTGTCTTGACGATTAAGTAAAATAATATATGTGATGCCTCTTGACCCAAGCCCAGCATGAGGAAAGGTCTTCCACGATGCCAGCTTTGAACACTCTTGCCATTATTATTGAAAACACTGCCTATGGATCAACTCCTTTGCCCCTACCCTACGGGGCACTCCTTGTCCTGAGCAGCAAGTAGACTCCAAGCACAAGTCGTTTTTGTACGAAGCGTGGATTCTACGCAAGGGGCATCCCACTGAGTCTTCTAATTAATCCCTCCCTCTGTAAGGTTGACGCCCGCCTGCTGCTAAGACGTAGGCCTTCCAGCATCACTTGGTTCTGGGTAGCTCTGGAAGCTGAGAGGGGATTTAGATTAGAGACTGATGTCAGCGGTGGATGTTCCTAGATCAGGCCTGAAGCAACGAATATGCAGCAGACCAGCTTGGAGCCACGGCCAGTCTTTCCGGGGGAAGCTTGACTGTGTTTCACCTCTCTGCGCATCCTGTGTAGGATCCGCAGTGCTTAGAAACTGGCATCAGGCAACTCTGCATGTGAATTCCTTTTGCGTGCTCGGGGATATTGGACAAGTCACTTAACCCTTCTGAGTTTTGGTTTCCTTACCTGTGAAGTGGGGATAATAATATATTCCTAACTGTGTCATGATGGAGATACACAGCAATAGAACACTAGCCCACTAATCCCAGGAACTGTCACGTGGTACTACGCACCTAATGGCAACTTAAAAAAAGTTCAACCTGCTTAGCGAGGCTATGTGGGCTCTTACTATATGGGTTCTACTTTCCATTCTAGTCTTCAGGTTGCAAGCTAAACTTCAGGTTAGCCCTTGAACTTGAGGTGGGCCAGCCCCAAATTATACTCCAATTCTCTAACCATTTGCCACTTTATAAAAAAGCAATGCATTATATCTTTCTGCACTGTTGTATGTGGGGAGGGAAACCAGAGCTCCTAAGTACCACTTTTGTCCAGATAGTTTTCTAGATCCTAGGCCAGCGATTGGCAAACTAGAGCCCAGAAGTCAAGTCTGGGCTGCTGCCTGATTTAGTATTGCCCATGGGCTAATATTGCTTTTTACATTTCTAAATGGTTGGGAAAAAATCAAAATAAGAATTCTATTTTGTGATACGTGAAAATCACATGGCATGCCAACTTCAGTGTCTATAAGTAAAGTTTTCTTAGGGTACACACCATGTCCTTTGGTTCATGTGTTGTCTTTGGCTGCATTTGAGCTACAATGGCAGAGCTAAGTAGTGGTGACAGAGACGATGTGGGTGATAAAGCTGAAAATATTTACTCTCTGATCCTTCACAGAAAAAGTTTTCCAAGCTCTGTCCTAGGGTAAACTTTCGGGTGGGCTACTCAGTATAAGAAATGGTCCTTGGGACTTCCCTGGCGGTCCAGTGGCTAAGACTCCAAGCTTCCACTGCAGGGGGTGTAGGTTCGATCCCTGGTCGGGGAACTAAGATCCCACGTGCTGCGTGGTGTGTCCAAAGAAAAAAAAATGGTCCTTCCCGTGGAGGTCACAGTCCAGAATGTCAGAAGCAGTGACTGTTCAGCTGGCTTCCTCCAGGAAAGGAGCAGATGGGTCCAGGAGGCTGCGTGTTCTCTGACACTGGGCGTTTTAGCCGATGGCCCTGTAACCACAGGCAGACACGTCCATAAAGGGGATTCAGGCATCTGATTGGCAGTTGGACGAGTTGGTCTCTTAAATCCTGGTGTCACTCTTTTCAAGCTTTTCACTCTCTCTCAGCCTCAGTTTCTTCATTTGTAAAATGGAAATAACAATCGTTCTTACCTCAAGAGCTATTGTGAGGCTTCAGTTGTGTAAGCATGACAGGTACTCAGCCCAGTGCCTGGCACATAAAAAAAGAGCTAGAATATGTATTATTATTCACATTTTAAAAATATTTTTCTCAGTCTTGCTTATTGGCTGTGTGACTGGGGGCAAGTTATTCTATCATAGCCTTAGCTTCTTCATCTTTAAAAGGGTGCCAGGGCTTCCCTGATGGCGCAGTGGTTGAGAATCTGCCTGTTAATGCAGGGGACACGGGTTCGAGCCCTGGTCTGGGAAGATCCCACATGCCACGGAGCAGCTGGGCCCGTGAGCCACAACTACTGAGCCTGTGCGTCTGGAGCCTGTGCCCCGCAAGGGGAGGGGCCGCGATAGTGAAAGGCCCGCGCACCGCGATGAAGAGCGGTCCCCGCACCGCGATGAAGAGTGGCCCCCGCTTGCCGCAACTAGAGAAAGCCCTCGCACGAACCGAAGACCCAACACAGCCAAAAATAAATAATTAATAAATAAATAAAGTAGCTATAAAAAAAAAAAAAAAAGGGGTGCCAGAGGACGTCCCTGGCGGTCCAGTGGTTAAGACTCCGCGCTTCCACTGCAGGGGGCACGGGTTCCATCCCTGGTTGGGGAACTAAGATCTCATAGGCCATGCAGTGAGGCCAAAAAAATAATAATAAAATGGTGCCAGTAATGAAACCTACCTCATAGACTGGTTGGGAAGTTTACATGTCTTCAGATAGCGCATTGTTGCATGCAGTAAGCATGCAGTGGATGTTTTCTTAAACCTCCCCATTTCCCTGCATCCCTGATATTTTATGGGTTTGCAATGTCCGTAGAGCTTCCCACTATGGCTTTCACCCCTGGACCGCTCGTTTGTCATTAGCCATGTGTCATCCCACATCTTCTTTAATGCATCTGTCATGCCTCTTTGTGAATCATCTAAGCACTTTGAGGGCTGGGGTCTTTTGTGCCACTTGTTATTTATCTAAAATTAAGGTGAAGGAAAAGCCAGCTCGAGTGATTTTAATATACAAATTGTATCCTGGCATGGTTTGATGTAGCTAAGTCCTGGCTTTTCTCCCAGGATTGGAGAGATTAAGTTCTGCTTAGACTGTGTTGGGGAGCAGGTGGAGAGACAGGCACCAAGGTGTCTGTGAAATGCTATTTATGGTTGATCAGGAGCCCAGACACCTGCTCGTGGGTCCTCAGCCTACACCACAAGGCTCTGCCTTTCCTATCCCCTGGACACTGACAAAGCTGGCTTATTCGAGCCACTTACCCCTTCTTCCTTAGTAAGAGAATGCCCGATCTCACAGGGCATGCCGTCACTCAGAATAAGAACTAAACCTCCCAAATTCCTTCGCTACCCAATGAATGGGGTGTAAACAGAGGTATCCTGTGGAATTCCCAAGAAATGTTCTTTAAAGGGAGGGGCTCAGCTCTTATAACTGCTTCCTCCTTCCTGCTGGCTGGGATGTAGATGAGATGGGCGGAGCATAAGTGGCCATTTTAGGCCATGTCTTAGATGGGGTTCTCCCCGAAGAGCAGACTCTCAGTCAGAGATTTGCGAGCAAGTTATTTATGTGCCGAGTAATCCCAGGAAGCACTGATAGGGGATGGGAACGTGAGATAGGAAGGGAAGGAAGCGAGTATAGGGCGTGTTAATGAATGAATTATGGTGGCGCCATCCTGCTGGAAAACTCGAGGAAATTGGGTAACACATGCTTCAGAGACATTCTCCTTGAAAGGTGGGGGAGCTGGGGTATTTATACACCAACACCTGTCTGCCATTCGTTGAGGGCTGCTCTTGGAGGCATCACTTCCCCAGCACTTCCAGGCTTTCATATGTGGACCAGACACTCTGAGAGTCTCAGGTGCTTGCAGTCAGGAGCTGTCAGCATGTTTGGAATGGTGAATACTTATGGGATACTCTAGACCAAGAGTTTAAACATGGTGAGCAAAGCGAAAGAAGGTGCCTTCGTCCCTGCTGACTGTGACACCATCACACCAGGCTTGGGCAGCTTACCTCTAGAGTTTAGTTCAAAGAAAAAAAATCTGTCTTGTTGAAGCCATTGTTGGGTTTTCTATCACTCACAGCCAAACCTAATCCCAAATGATGGATTAAATGATGATGATGATGATAATTACAATGGTAATAGAGATAACTAGCACATATTAAACATATGATATTTGAGTCTACTTGCTATTATCTACCCAGTCCCACCCTCCCGGCTCCCACACACACATACATACACACACAAAGGTAAGTTTTATGACCTTTTCTGGGCTGTTTCTTGCCTGGTACCAAGTAGGGTGTTGGACACATGGCAAGCACTTGGAAAATATGTCTTGAATGGATGAATCAGTGAGAAAACATTAAAGGAAAAGCCAAGATTCGAACCCTTATCAGTCTGTTTCCAGCTCCCCAGCTCTTAACCTCTGTGTCATGGTGAAAAGTTTAGAAATCTTATCCTATAAGCAATTGAAGTGTAATGCCCGAGAGCCTGAGTCTTGGCAAAGACAGAAACCTGGGATGGGATGAAGCTGTGAATGTGCTTCTGAAATAGATCATTTTCATCAAAAGTCAACATGAGGAGCTGAGTCTGCAGCCAAAGGACAGGATCAGCTCTTGTAGAAACTCTGTAAAGCCAGGGCCAGGCCAGGGAGTGGGTGGTCCCCATGAGTGAGACTCAGAGCAAGGCATTTCTGAAAAGCTTACTCCTTCCCTCCCTTGCCGCTCACAGCTCCGCTTCTTGACCTGCTAAACCTATGACTGGGTAGCCTTGGCCCCCACCCTGCAGTTGATGAAACAGAGGCTGGTTGGCAGATGGTCAGGGATGCTGTAGAGGGTTATGGCACTGGGCTGTGAGACTAGACAAGACAGGCTCTGCAAACTGTCCTAAAGGTGTAATGAACTTCGTTTGTAACTTTATAGCCTTCAGAATGCATTTCCAATCCACTGTGGTCAAGCTTCCCTTCTTTCTTAGTGCAGGTGTTCATCCACTGATAGTTTGTACCTAGGAAGCCCATACAAGTCCAGAACTGTAAGCAATTGCCTTTTCTGTGAGCATTTACAGTGCGTTTCCCACTAGGAATATTTACAATGGCTCTGTAAATAGATGAACATGCAAAGTGTATTTGTCTCTGGTGTGGGCATCCCTCCAGCCCCTGGGCTCTAAGAGTTTGGCCACAGGCTGTCTAGTGGCAGATATACTCCCAGGGAACTTCTTCTTTCTTTTTTCCAGTCTTGAGAAGTAATCGACATGTGTCACTGTATAAGTTTCAGATATAAGCATGATGATGGTTTGATTTACATATATTGTGAAATGGTGACCACGGTAGGTTTAGTTAACAAACATCATCTCGTATAGATACAATAGAAAGAAAAGAATAAAATCTCCTTCGGGTGAGAACTCTTGTATATAGTCTGTTAACAACTTTCATCTATAACATACAGCATGTTAACTGTAGCCATCATTGGTACTTTACATTCCTAGTACTTATTTACCTTATACCTGGAAGTTCGTACCTTTTGACCACCTCCCTCCAATTTCCCCTTTTCCCACCCCCTGCAGCTGGTAACCACAAGTCTGATCTTTTTTTCTATGAGTTTGGTGGTGGTTTTGTTTTATTTTGTTTTTAGATTCCACATATAAGTGAAGAACATACAGTATTTGTCTTTCTCTGTCTGATTTATTTTACTCCCAGGGCACTTCTAATGAGATAATGTCATTTGTGTGTTTGTTCAACAAGCATTTATTGGAGTGATTAGTATGTTTTAGGCACTGAATAGTGGAAGATGATACGAACAAGAATAAGACGAATAGGACGTGGTGCTGAACTTTGCAGTGTCTTGGGGAAAATAGACTCAATTATATCATAATGACGTGCGTACTTTAAGGTGTCGTATAGAGGAAAGGGTTACTAAATCCACCTGAAGGGGTTAGAGAAGCCACAACCCACCTGTGCTACCATAGCACTAAACGTTTCTCCATTCTTCACGCAGCCCCATGCTTTTGTGCATATTGATGCCTCTGTCTAGACACCTTATCTTTTCTGCCGTCCTTGTCAAAATCTTATTCATATTTTAAGGCTATGGCAGACTGTGTTGGTAGCCTACCCAAAAGTTGCTCTCCTTTTCTCCAGGTTTATGGAATCTTGTTTGGGGAGAAATGGCAACATCTCTGGGAGGTCAAACCATGGTGATAAAGCTTGGTTGATCTAAGCCAACATGGTAGCCAATTTCCTTTGGCAAAGCAATTCATCACACAATTCATTATATGTGTGTTGTTATTATTGACAGTAGCAGTAAAGGTTTCAGTGCAACAACATATTTGGAGGCATGGACACTAAAAATATTTAATTGTCTTACCCAAAGTTGGTCCAGTGGCTGAGAAATGTCATCAAGTGTGAGGGCTCTGCCTGGGTTTCCACTCTGCCTTCCCCTGGGATGTTGGCTTGTTGCCTCACAGCCTCTTGATGTCCGCCCCAAGGCTGAGCATCATGGTCTCACACCACCACGCTCATGGCATGAAGAAGAGACAGGTCTCCTCCCTGTTCCTTTTTTCATGGAGTAAAACCCTTCCTAGAACCCAACAATGAAGTCTCACTGGCCAAAGCTAGGTCAGTTGCTCCCATCCCCACCCTCCTTAAGCTATAGGAGAACCTGAAGAGGAAATGGCAAGGTCAGAATATGAAAGACTTTAATTTCCTGTGAATACCTTCCAGGAGCAAGAGATGGTGTGATTAGGTTTGTGTCTTAAAAAAAAAAAAAAAAAAAAGGAGGGGAGGGGATCTGATTTAAGTGTAGGTTTGATGTTGGATCTGGGTGAAACTGGAAACAAGGAGGCTATGGCCGTATTTCCATAGAGAGACCATCAGAGCCCAGATTTGGGTGGTACTGGTGAGGATGGGAGGAGCTCAGAGAATGAGGGGTCTGGAGAATTCTGTGGCCAGAGCTGGCCAGGGTTCCCACTACTGGCCTTTCCACAGACCCCCCTAACTCCTCCTTTGGAGAGAAGCCCTCCTGTGTCTGTCACACTGCACGTCCCCAGCTTCGGCCCCTTCCCCTGCATCTTCTCTCGTAAAGGCCAGAAAAGGAAAATAATTGACTCGATCTGGGACAGTGGGCATATGACTGCAGGGATCTGTTTAATTAAATTTTATCTGAAGCTGTGTAGCCGATGAAAAATCAGCGAACCTTCCACAGCCCTCTTAACACAAGCACTTTTGTCATAAAACAACCACGTGAAGGAAGGAGGCTCGTCGTTTGGCTCAGTTTAGTGTTTTCTGGGAGCTGCTGTGAATTCTGAGCTGCAGGTAGATGTGGAGACAGATGGGTAGACTCTTTACTGGGGTCTCCTTCCGCTGTGAAGCCGGACAGCATCACTGCAGGTGTGTCGGCTGCAGGCTAGACAGAGCACAGCCGGTTCAAAGCCACCGTCCTCTTCTTTCTGCGAGGACTCTTTGCATGCCTACTATATGCCAGGCACTGTTCTGGACTCTGGGTACTCCACAGGGAGCAAGCCCTAGACAGTCAAATTAGGGAGAGATACCTAATGAGACAATAATCAACGTTCAGAATAATAACCTCTCTGATGGGGTGGATGCCATGGGACCTCTTGGCTGTCTTTGCTGCCAAACCACCTCCAAATTTAGTGGCTTCAAAGACAATCATACTTTTGTTTATGAGTCTGCAAATCAAGCAGAGTGCAGCTAGGAAGACTTTTTTTTGATCTACGTGGCATCAACTGAGCTGGCTCATTGGGGCTGGGAGTCTGCTTCTAAGATGGTCTCGCTCGCGAGGCTGGCAAACCAGTGCTGGCTCTTGGCTGGAGCTCAGCTGAAACAGGGCAGTGCCCTCCACGTGGCTTCCTCTCCTGGCTGGCATGGGCTTCTCCTACTGCTGAGGTCTCAGAGTAGCCAGACCTCTTACACAAAAGCAGAAGCTGCCAGGCCTTCTTAATATCTGAGCTCTGATGTCATTTCTACTATATTTTATTGATTAAAGCAGTCAGAGGGCCAGCCCCAAGACAAGGGGCAAATAAATTGACTCTGTCTCTTAGGTGAGCAAGTGACAAGATCACATTGCAGAAGAACCCATGGAACAGGTGCCACGGCTGCTTCCATCTTTGGAAATAGAATCTACCAGGAGAACCCAGAGACAGGGCCCCTGCCTGGGGATGGGGAGCCAGGACCTTAAAAAATAGACATCATGATGGAGAGTGGAAAATATATAGTGCTGGGGCTCAACCCAACTCCTGACATGACTCTGTGGGATTCATAGTCATTGGTGTTTCTCAGATGCTACATTTTTTCTAAATAAAATAAATGAGGGGGGGGGCCCTCATTCCCTGGTCCAGCAGACTATTAGAATAAGCCACATGGTCTATGCAACTATTAGAATAAACCCTGGGAGAACTGTGCTTCAAACTATTTGGGGGTGAATTCTGAAGGTCTGAGTCCCTGCCCACCTTGGCTACAAACTTGCCCTGTTATCTCGGCCCAGTGATGTTATATATCAAAGCCAAAGCTTCCAGGTCTTAAAAGGGGACCACTCCAGTAATATTGGCAAAAGGCAGAGTTGTTGGGAAGTTGAAAATGAGATAATAAGTGTTAAAAATCAGAGTGACGTGTTAACTTACCTTGCTCAGCCCAATGCTCCTCCCCACAAGTTCCTGAAGGGAACATGAAACTTTGTCTGAGGAAACTTGGGTGACCATGGCTAACTGGGCTTAATCCTCAGATTCACTGCTGAGAATTCACATTGAAGGATTAAGCTGATGCGTTTGGCCTGCACTTTCCTCCTCACTCCCTATGCTGCCTCTTCCTAGAGTCCAAAACATATATATTTTGACACAGAGAAGGACAAATATGAGAGGACTGGCCTCAGAACAGTCCCTGGGACAGTTTACTGCATCTTCCATCTTCCACAGGGTTGGAAGAGAGAAGAGAACAAGATCCATTCTCTTAAGCTAACCTGTTAGTGGATGTACAGTAACCACACCCATTTGCAAATGTGCCCCAGTAGGTATCTTGGAATCTGTCACACACGTACTTACTCTGTCTCCTTGGGAGCCAGGCATGTATTGAATGGTGGTAAGAAGTGATTAGAAGGATAAGGCTCCTGGTCCCCAAGCCAACCATGATGTGGACACGCTTATCACGTTTTTGGTGTGTGTGGTCTCTGCCTGCTATGCTTTCCTGGTAGTGTGATCCCTTCTGTCCCTACTCATGTGGTTTAAACCCCTGTGGTTTATTCTTTCATCTTTTCCAAAACATTCGTGGAACACTTATTTTGTCCTACACTTTTGATAGACAAGGGGCCCACAGAGATGAACATGATGTATTTCCTGCCCTCAAGGAATAAGGAAAATTAGAATTAATAATAACTACACAGGGTATGTTTCTTACCTAGAGGAAGGGGCAATATGTCTTTGCACACTGCTTTTTTTTTTCACTCAGCTTACTCTTCATTCAAATCTAGGAGTCCAAAACATTATTTTATTGAATTATCACAGCAACCTGGTGAGATAAATATCTGTTATTAACAAGGAGTAAATGGATGCATGGATTATGTACTTATGTCTGGTCACACAGGAGTAAATGAAAGAGTTAGACAAAGAAATTGTTTTCTTTGACTTAAAAAGTTAATGCCATTAACTTTCTTGCTGTACCACCTCCTCGCTCCCAATTATATATGGATATTTGCTCTGTAAACTGTGAAATGAGTTGCAAGATATGATGGTGGTGTTGATATTTAGAAAATAAAACTCGTTAGGCTTTGAGATAATTTGCAAGGTTATTGGTCACTAATTCTCTCTTTAGCCAGGTGTGACTATAATATGTGATTATAAAAAGAAAGGAATTACAGACAAATGGTTCTTGAACACACTCAATAGCATCTTCAGTATAATTTCTGGTGTGGGTAGCTCTCATGTATACCCAGGGAGGACAAAAGGTAGAACTTAATGGATTTTATTCCCAAATATCCAGGAAAAAGGATGGATTTCCCCCCTGGGTTTCACTTTAACTCTTGGAACTGGTACAAGATGATATCCATCCTGGAAAATATGAAGAGAGCCACAAAAACCATGAACAAGGTGAGGGGGAAAAAAAAAAAAAGGAAGAGCATAGATTCTAGAGCTCAGTTCATCTGGGTTCAATCTCAGCTCTACCACTCCATGGTTTTTTGACCATGGACATATTTTTTATCCTTTTTTTGCCTCAGTGTTCTCATCTGTGAAGTGGGCATGAAGACAGTCTCTACCTGTTTTTGTCAGAGTCATCAATTCATTCTAGCTTCCATAAAAACAAACCCAAATATCAGTGCCTATCCATATTAAACATTTCTTCCTCATACAAACCGATGAGGGTCTCACATCTTTCCAGAATGGCTCTGCTCCAAGCAGTGACTCAGGGATCCAGCTGTGTCCATCATTTGGTTCTACCACTCTGGAATTCATAGCCCTGCAATCCAGCCTTGAAAACATGGGGAAGGCAAGATGGACACTGAGTACCTGAGCCTGGAGTGACACATTGTCCTACTCCTTTCAGAATGAGAGTCATGGCTGACCAAACCCAGGCAGGCTGGGAGATGTGGAGGAGTCGTTGGTGAACCCTAAGAATCTCTCCCACACTATCTCATACGGTTGCTGTGACTAAATCAGTTAACATGTGTACCGTCACTTAGAACACTGTCCAGCACATAATAAGCACTCAGTAGGTGCTGTGATTACAACTACTATTACTCCTTCTTCCACCTGAGATGCAGAGGAAAGTGTAGTCCTATCAAAACAGAGAGAATGCCAGGGAGAAATTCTGGGGCAGCAGTAGCAACAGGAATAAAAATCAAGTGTGGTCTAGAAAGCAAAGGTGGACTTCTGAACAAATGCAAAATCCCTTCCTTCCTTCCTTCCTCCCTCCCTCCCTTCCTCCCTCCCTCCCTTCCTTCCTTCATTCCTTCCTCTCTCTCTTTTTTTTTGCAAAATCCCTTTCTTCATGTTACATTGACATCACCTCTGTACCCCAAATTGCAAGCAAAGACATGCAGCACAGCCTGAATCTTCAATTTCCAGATTTTGTTCATGAACCATAATACCCTTCCCCAGGCAAGGCTGACCATGTCTGCCCTTCCTTGCCCAACTCGGGTTCTTCATTCTTCTGCTTGCTAAACATCATGCCTGTAATGGTTCACCTCTAACAGCTTCTAGACTTTCTACCCTCTCCTTAGTATCTTAGATTGATTATCTCAAGTGCTGCTCCCTGTGGACAGTCTCAGCATGTACATCCCTGGAATACTGGGACTATTCCCACCATCTTCTAGAAAAAGAAACCTCAGCCAGTTATGGATACAGCTGGACCTCAAACTTGCCCTTCTGATTTCGTGTCCAGAGCTGCTCTTATTATCTCTGTCTGCCCTAAGAATTTCCTATTCCTAGAAAGACTGCATGTACCTGCATGTACTCCCATAAGGATTTCATCAGCATTTTATTCTCAAAATCATCAGAGAATTTAGTGCTGTAATGCTGGATGCAAACGTCCTTCTGTTTTAGCTCTACATCCTTGTCCTTTGTAGACCTGAGGTCTTTTGGCTGAGTCAGGACAGCCATGTTGGGGAGCTGCTGACTGGTGGGAGGGGAAGAGCTGGTGAAGTGACTTGGTGTGCTCTGTGGGCAGGATTTAAGGAATACTCTCGAAAATGGACCATTCAATGTAACAGGATTAAAGAACATTGAGGAAAAAATATGTCACAAATCCTCTCATCATAAAAGTATATACAGCATTGGCTCCTTACCATGTGACAGACACTGTTTTAAGTGCTTGACGTGTTTCAACTAATACAATGCTCATGGCAACCCTATGATGTCGCATTTTGCGGAGGCGGAAACTGAGGCATATTTAAATACCTGTTCCAAGTCCCACAGCTAGGAAATGGTGAAGTGGTTTTGACGGCAGGCAGGCTGATTCCAGAGCCTGCACTCTTAATCCCTTGAGTTCTGCCACTCAGTAAAGAATAATTAATCAGTACAATGCTTCTTGTATGTTCTTTTTTCCAGTTTCAGCCCAGAAGTAAACATTCCCCCATGACTTCAATCCTACGTACACATCACCTCACTTCCTGTCATTTGATGTAATATTAGCTTATCAACGTTACTTCGTGTTGCCAGTTATCTTGATGATGATATGTTATCATAGTATCTGATGCTCCGTATATATCACTTTACTTAACCATTTATTCATCTTGTTTCATTTAGTCCACAAATATTTAAAAGTAGCTACTGTGCGCCAGGTAATAGGCTAAGCACTGGGTAAGTAAAAATGAATTGGGCAGAGTCTCTGTTCTAAAGACGTTGACAGGTGCACAGGGGACATCATAACAGATAAAGGAAGGTGATGGGTTCAGCTCGAGAGATATGCACCGACTATTCTTTGTATGAAGGGGTTGGGGGACTGGAGGCGGGGGCATCCCCACCCTGCACTTCCAGGAGGCTGACTCCTTTTACAGGAGGTGCCGCAGAGGTCGTGGGATACTGACTTCAGCATCCCGGATCCTCGGCAAGGCAGGTCCACTCATGAAGCCGTGAGCAGGTGGGCTCTGCTGTTTCCAGGACCAGATTCCTTCCACAGAGTGATATTAACAGTCAAGACGGGTGGTGTGAATTCCCAACTTGGGATATTTCACACCCAAGAGTTACTGAGTGCACAGGCTCATACATTTCCCTCTACGGGTAACACTGACCCTCCCGCCTAGGAGCTCCACCGCTGTCTTCTGCAAAACTCTCCCTTGCAAGTCCTTTCCTTTTTATCACGTTTGTGTCTTCATATATCTTGTTAACTGAAACATTTCATTCTCACTCTCCATGTCACGCTCACCTATCTATGCCGACTTGAGGCATTTTGTTCTTTACCCCAAATCATAATGAACAAAATATTTACAAATATACTTGATTGCAACAGCATGTCTTTTTACATCCAGAACTCTTCCTAAGTGCTAGCCCTGTACATGTTATTTAATGTAACATTGTGTCCTTATTTTGAAAAGTGGTAACTGACATTTTCTGAGTGCCTCCCATGTGCGATGACACAGTTCTAAATGTCCTACACAGAGGATCTCATTTAACCTTCATAGTCCTCCGTTACGATGACAGGGTTATTATACCCATTTTACAGAGGAAGGAGCTGAGGCCTAGGGAAGTTAACGGACATGGTCAAGGTCACATGACTAGAGCATACTAGAGCTGGGTATCCTTTTTTATCGGAGTATAGTTGATATACAATGTTGTGTTAGTTTCAGGTGTTCAGCAAAGTGATTAAGTTATACGTATATGTACATTCATTCTTTTTCAGATTCTTTTCTCATATAGGTTATCACAAAATATTGAGTAGAGTTCCCTGTGCCATACAGTAGGTCCTTGTTGGTCATCTATCTTATATATAGTAGTGTGTGTGTGTTCATCCCAAGCTCCTGATTTATCCCTCCTCTCCACGTTTCCCCTTTGGCAACCATAAGATTGTTTTCGATATCTGTCAGTCTGCTTCTGTTTAGATTCCGCATATGAGTGATATCATATATTTGTCTTTCTCTGTCTGACTTCCTTCGCTTACTGTGGTAATCTCTAGGTACATCCATGTTGCTGCAAATGACATTATTTCATGCTTTTTTATGGCTGAGTAATACTCCATTGTATATATGTACGACATCTTCTTCCTCCCAGTCTTCTATGAAGAATGAACGGGTTAATACAAGTGAGGGGCATAGAATAGTGTCTGGTAGTTAGTCAGTATCCATTGAAGGCTCTAATAATGACTACCAGTGAGCATTGTTACTACTGCTAGTCGTCGTGTATATTATACACCTGCCACCCCAATATTTGAATTACTAACTATTGATTTAGTGTTCTTTTAGTGCTTCTCTCATGCTCCCATGCCATGGGCCCCAAAGTCTTTGGAACACAAAGCTTAGAGGTAGTTTCCTGCCCTGAATAGATATTTCATTCCTTGAGACAGGGAGTGTTCTGGGATCCTGGCCATATGAAGGCTTCTAGCTGAATTCATTCAGAAATAGTGCTAACTTGTTGGGCTGGTGGGGGGCCCACAATTCACCTGTACAGAACTGGTCGGGGTGGCGGCATGGTCGTGTGTGTCTGTGTGTGTGTGTGTGTGTGTGTCTGTGTGTAAAAGTGCTTTGCAAAGCAGTCAGTGGACATCACAGCACTGTGGTTAAGAGTCTAGGCTGTAGAGCTATATGGCCTCATTTCATTCCAGATCCTCTTCCTCCTACCTGTGACCTGGGCCAAGTCCCTTTGCCTCTCTGAGTATCAACTTTCTCCTCCTTAAAACAAGGGCAGTCGTAACTTGTCAGCTCGTGTCCGAGTTGAACAAGACAGTATGCATGTGGGAGGCTGGCCCACTGCAGACTCGGCCATTTCATGCCCTTTTCCTTCTTTCTCCTAAGGGAAAATGAAAGTTGCCATAGCATGAACTTGAACTTGAGCTCACCATGTACTGATAAGGAGCAGGTGGTCCCCGTTTCAGATCCTCTTGGAGCCTGGGAAGAGGAGCTGATTATTTGGTGTGAGCGCTATTATGGTCACGTGCTCTGAGATCAGGCACCTGTGTTGAGTTTCCCTGGGAGCAAAGTTCCATCCCAAACCCCACCCCAAACCAGCACGCTGCCCCCAGTGTTTAGAGTAGTGCCTGCACCATCAATTCTTGTGGATGGAACAAATACACGGACGGTACCCTTACAGTCAGTAAACCAGGATAGGACTCTCCATTCTAAATAAGAACACACCTGCCCTCCCCTCAGCCACTCATTCAGCAGGCATGAGTGGAAGGACAGGCAGAGAGATGGCCTCTGGAGTCTGAAGCGATGGATTCACAAGTCTGGCACTGTGTGTAGCTCTGGGGAGGCCCACATTACCTGCTTGAGTCTCAGTTTCCCCTTTGCCGAGTGGAAATTCTATAGTCAAACTGTTGGGGGGATTAAGTATGATTTCGAGACGAGGCCTGGAACATAATAAGTGCTCATTAAATGTTAGTTTCCTTTTCCCCTTCCTCTGGTTGTTTTAGAGTGAAGGGAGGGCTTTGGCCTTTGAATAATCATTTTATGTATGAATTAGATACTAAGGAAGCTCATGGTTGAATACATCCATATGCTAATCATCATAAACGCATTTTATCCATCCATCCATCCATCCATCCATTCATTTTTTTCCTTTGACTTATTCACTCATTCATTCCTCAAAGGGGGACACCGTTTTTTAGGAACACTGAGGATACAAAAGTTAATAACACCAAATACTTCACTTGAGGATGTTACAGTCTTTAGAGAAAGAAAATAGTTACCTATAATATATGTGACTTGATAAGGTGATATATCTGTTAGAAGCCTGCTCCAAGCTCACAGCTGTTGCATAACTGCATCATTCCCCAACTCACGCAATCTGTTTCCATGCATTGCTCACGTCCCTCCCACCCAAACGTCACCTTCACCAAGACATAGACACTCTTGCAGAGGCTACTTTTTAATAAAGTGCTCTGTCTGGGGCTGATGGTGCAATTTGATGAGGTTAGTAATGAGATCATCCTCAGGGGTGAGCAACAGGCCCCTTCAGTAAGGAAAGGGAGAAAACCATCCGCCTGTTCATCCCTCCATTCATCCCCTGTTATTATCACATCATGGTCAAGAGTGAAGATTCTGGAGCCGGACTGCGTGGGTTCAAATCCTGGCTCTGCTGCTTCCTAGCTACATAGTTTATGTGAAATTCCTGAACCATTCTGGGCCTTGGTGTACTCAACTACAAAATGGGATAGTAAGAGTACCTAAGTGGTTATATTCGCTATCTACTGCTGTGTAACAAATTAGCCCAAAACATAGTAGCTTGAAAGGACAGCATTTATCATCTCACAGTTTCTGTAGGTCAAGAATCTAGGCATGTCGTACCTTGGTCTTCTCATTCTGGGCCTCTTTCAAGGCTTCAATCAAGGTGTGAGCTGGGGCTGCAGTTATTTTAAGGCTGAAGCTTCCAAGCTCACTCAAGAGGGTATTATCAGGATTCAGTTCCTTGAGGGTTGCTGGATCTGAGTTACAGGTCCCAGTTGCTCCCAAACTGTTGGCTGGGGACTTCCCTTGGTCCCTTGCCACATGAACCTTTGTGTAAGGCAGCTCACGACGTGTCCTCTTGGTTCATCAAAGAGATCAAGTGAGAGGACGAGAGATAAAAAAGAGAGCCAGGGGCTTCCTTGGTGGCGCAGTGGTTGAGAATCTGCCTGCTAATGCAGGGGACACGGGTTCGAGCCCTGGTCTGGGAAGATCCCACATGCCACAGAGCAGCTAGGCCCGTGAGCCACAATTACTGAGCCTGTGCGTCTGGAGCCTGTGCTCCGCAACAAGAGAGGCCGCGAAAGTGAGAGGCCCGCGCACAGCGATGAAGAGTGGCCCCCGCTTGCCACAACTAGAGAAAGCCCTCGCACAGAAACGAAGATCCAACACAACCATAAATAAATAAATTAATTAATTAATTAAAAAAAAAAAAAAAAAGAGAGCCAGGAAGACAGACGTCCTAGTTGTTTGTAACCTCATCTCAGAAGTAACACCCCGTCACTTTTGTGTATTCTCTGCAATAGAAGTTAAGTCTTCTGGTCCAGCTCACACTCAGGGGCGGGGATTATACAAGGCATGAACGCCAGGATTGGGGGATCCCAAGGAGTCATGTGTGAAGCTCCCATCACAGTGGTTGTGAGGATTAAATGAGTCGCGCATCTAAAGCCTTGAGAGGAGTGTCAGGGATGTAGTTCACACTTAAGAACTCTTAGCTATTATTATTACTAATATTATTATTGATGTCTTTTGTTTCAGCAAATATTTATTAAGCTTTTGACTATATCAACATCATCATCGTCATTACTATTGGGAATTATTAGAGGGATCTCTGGGAGCAGATGAATTATAAGGGAGTCCTTCCTCAAAGAGCTCCTGGTCTACTGGGGGATGGATGTTCATTTAAAAAGTAAAGACCACAGAGTAGAAAATGATTGTTGTATTGTCAGGGGAGGGCAGAGATGCAGCGCTGGAAGGCCCTGGATGTGCACAGGGATTAGCAGTTGTTCAGTTTGGCTGGAAAGCAGGACACTTGAAGGTTAAAAAATCAGGTTAGTGCCAGATTGTGATAGGAGTTTGGAGTCCATCTCCTATGAAGTGGGAAGCCAGGAAGGATTTTTAAGCTGAGGAATATCATAGGCATAGATGGATGCCCTAGAAAGGAGAGGACAAGACTGGAGGCTCTGAAGCCACCTATTAAAGTTCAGAAGAGATTATCTTTCTTGGCCATGAGAGTCCAACAGAAGAAAATCCAGTGCAAGAAAACCAACTGTTTCTTCTGCAAGACCCTTCTCCAAAAGTGCCCATAAAGGAGAGTACCATTTTCTTCCTCCCAGTCTTGAGTCCTGCTTGGCTTCTGGAAAATAATCCCAAGAACTCGGGGCTAATGTTGAGTCTGAACCTAGTGCCTAGTTCTGTGACCTTGGGCTTGTCATTGAACTTTTTGCATTTTTATTTCCTCATCTGAAATTGGGATGATTTTGCTGACCTTGAATACTTTGACAACCAGATACACACACACACACACACACACACGCACACACAAATTGCCACCGTTTATGGATACTTTTAAAGAACTCAACAGTGTTGTAGGTTTTTACTATGCCCATTTTACAGGTAAGAAAACTGAGACTTGAAAGGTTAATGACTTGCCAATAATTGGCAGAGCACACCCTCAGGCTATTTGACTTTGTAGCTCAAGTGCCTCTGCTGTAGTGCCAATGTCTAAGAGCTTAAGAAATGGCCCTTCCTGCTCTGCAAACAAACTATCAGAGAAAAGGAAGAGACTTTCCATCTGCCTGAGGATTAGATGTACAAGGCAGCTTGCTCATAAGGACAGGGGCCAGGTCAGACTTACCTCAGCTTCTTGCTCATTTCCGATCAGAGACAAAGCTCTTGTATATACTTGTTACATGACTGAAGGAGTTTAAATTTTATATATTCTCTGTATTTCTCCATAATCTGTCAGCCTGTCTTTTCGAGAACTCACCTTTAAATCTTTCTGAGCTGTATTTATCTAAATACCTTTCTGGCAGTCATCAAGTTGTTACTATTTTATCTGACACTAGATTTTGTGAGACATCAGAGGGCCCTGCGTGGTCTCCAGGGCTGCTTGCCACTGGAGCTATTTTTAACACCCCCTTGTGGTGTCTCAGATAGCATTATGGGACATGGATGCACTAAGCTACTTAGCCACTTGGCAACACTGCAGTTTGGGAAGGCCACTGTTATAACATGAACATTATGTTGCAATTGAACCTCAGAAACTGAATGGTGCAAGTTCCTCCAGAGAGGTCCTTTCATCTGGTTTGGGGAATAGAAAATGTGTCCTGATTGAGAAGGCAGCAAAGGAAGTTGCTAGATCCTTAGAGCTCAGAGTAGCAAAGAAACTCCCCTTTCGGGTCTTTGAGTGACCGAGGACCATGCTCCAAGAGCATAGCATGAAATCTGTGGTCTAGAGACAAGAGAAAACAGTGGTTATCTGTGAGGGGGGGGGCATTATAAGCGATTTTAATTTTCTTTATATATATATATTATTTTCCACATTTTCCTAATGAATGTGTTATTTTATAATTTTTACAAAATAATTACAGTTAGACAAATGTCATTTAAAAATGGTATACTTTTGGACCTTCAATAACTTGTAGTAGATCATTGAGACATTCAAAATTACAGGAACACATGAAATTGCTATAATAATTATTTTGGACTTAGTGTATCCAAACCAGACTCTTATTTAGTTATTTGTCTCTTCCCAAACCTCCTCCAATGCTGGCCTTTCCATCTTAATAAATAGCCACTCCATTCATCTTGTTGCTCAGATCAAAAGCCCTGGAATCATCCTTGACTTCTGCTCTCACCAGTTACATGCAGTAATATGTCAGCAAATCCTGTCATGTCTATTTTTGAAAAATACCCTGATGACTTCTTCTTTCTACCATAACCACACTGGCCTAAGCCAGCATCATTTCTCGCCTAGAGTATTGCAGTAGCCTTCTAATCAGTCATCTCACCCCTCCTCTGATTTATTCCTTATGTGGCAGAGAGATCATTAAATGTTAAGTCCAAGCAGGTCCTTTCTCTGTCAAATCTCTCTGTGGCTTCTGTTCTCACTCAGAATAAAATTCATACATAAAATATTCTTCAAAAACATGATTTTAAAAAATGGCTAGTATGGCTAAATAGTGTGATATGCCAGTAAATTATTTACCTACTGGTGGACTCTTATCCCCCTACCAGTTTTATGAACAGTGTACCATGATGCATGTAAGCAGTGGTCTCATATGATTTATCTAAGATGGATTTTTAGATGTGGAATTACTAAATAAAAGGAACCAAATAAAGGAAACTCCTCCAGTTGTATCAGGGAAGGAGAGAAGTTGAATAATGCTGCCAGTTTAATTTCTAGAAACTTTGTCCCAGTTTATATTTCCATCAAACGTGTATGTGAGTATCTGGAAAACTTCAACAGCAGTGAATTTTACAAATTTTTCCTGTATCCCAACTTCATAATTTTAAATATTATATCTGTTTCTAATGGCGCTTACTTTATTACAAGTGGCTCATGTACCTTTTTCTTCAAACCATTATCTATCATTTGTGAGTTGTCTATTTGTGTATTCTGCCTTTGTTTCTCCAGGAGTGTCAGTTTATCTCTTGACCGGTCTCTGAATCTCCAGTGGAGTTTTGGGGCTTCCTGTAAACCCGTATTTGGGAAGGAGAGGTTGGTGGGTGGCAGTGTGGGGTCTTATTTAGACATGCAGTGTCTGGATCAGAGGACTGATTTTCAGCCACGGCTCGACTGTGTCCTGGCTGTGCAAAGCTGGCCAGAGGGCCAAAGCTCTGTACCACCAGGAAGATGGGTCTAGGAAGAATGCCTCCCCATCTCCTAGAGCCAGAGTCAGCAAACTCTTTCTCTAAAGGACCAGAGATAGTAAACATCTTTGGCTTTTGTGGGCCATACTGTCTCTGTTGCAACAATTCAGCTCTGCCATTGTGGTGCTGAAGCAGTTGTAGACAGCATGGAAATGAATGAACATGGCTGTGTTCCAATAAGTTTTATTTATTGACACTGAAATTTGAATTTCATATAATGTTCACATATCACAAAATCCCCTTCTTTTTTATTTTAAACTACTTAATAATGTAAAAACCATACTTAGCTCACAGGTAGGATTTATGGGCTACAGTTTGCTGAGTCCCGTCCTAGTGCCTTGGGACAAATGAATGAGAAGATATTTGTAAATAATTTGGCCTGTTGTTTGGCACAGACTAAGCACTTAGCATATATCATTACTATTCTTATTTCACTAATACAATTTTGCAATATATTATCAGAATTGTCATTTTTAAAATAAGGGCTAATTCTCTCCTTACATACTTGCTGGACCCTGACCAAGATGATCTAATTTGCCTGGACAGTCCCGGTACATCACAGACATTTAATGCCTTTGTTTCCCTTGCCCTGTGTATATGCAAATCACTTGTCACTGCTCCTCACCTGCATGCTGTGTTCCAAGGGACTGAAATCCTTTTAGTTCTCTGAACACACCGTGCCCTCTTTCACCTTTCAGTTCTCATCACATTCCATATCTTAATCCTTTAAACATAGCCCAACTGGTTTCCTCTCAATACTGAGACAATAAATAATAGTAACAGAGCCCTAGGACCTAAAAGGTCTTTACACATCCATCATTATATTCTCCAACCCAAAGTCTCTTCATTTTTATTTATTTATTTTTTACCTGTTTAGTTGCACTTCGCTTTATTGGTTTTTTTTAAATTTTTATTTTATATTGGAGTTTAGCTGATTAACAATGTGTTTTAGTTTCAGGTGTACAGCAAAGTGATTCAGTTATACATATACATGTATCTATTCTTTTTTTTTTTTAGACACCAATTGTACTTGAACATTTGTTATTTTTATTATTATTATTATTTTTAAAATTTATTTATTTATTTTGGGCTGTGTTGGGTCTTCGTTTCTGTGCGAGGGCTTTCTCTAGTTGCGGCAAGCGGGGGCCACTCTTCATCGCGGTGGGCGGGCCTCTCACTATCGCGGCCTCTCCTGTTGCGGAGCACAGGCTCCAGACGTGCAGGCTCAGTAGTTGTGGCTCACGGGCCCAGTTGCTCCGCGGCATGTGGGATCCTCCCAGACCAGGGCTCGAACCCGTGTCCCCTGCATTAGCAGGCAGATTCTCAACCACTGCGCCACCAGGGAAGCCCCATGTATCTATTCTTTTTCAAATTCTTTTCCCACTTAGGTTATTACAGAATATTGAGCCGCATTCCCTGTGTTATACAGTAGGTCCTTGTTGGTTAAGTGTTTTAAATATAGCAGTGCGTACATGTCAATAGTTTCCCCCATAGAATCACATTCAAGTTGTCTAAACCTGCCCTTGAATGTATTTGAGAACCCCACCCCCAAATATTACCCTGTTAACAGCATAGCAAGTTGCTGGCTTCCTTGGAATTCAATTCTTCAGTCCTATGATACTTGGCCTAAAGAGGAAGGGTATTGTTTATTTTTTTAATTAAAGCAGTAGTTGTTAAGCTGATGACAGTCTGACTTAAACTCCTCTGTGGAGAGGAAGTGGAACTCCAAGCACTCCAGGCACCAAGGTGGGCGCCCTGCGATGTCCAGTGATGTCGAAGACAGATTGCTGCCCCCAGCCTGGAGCCCTCCAGCAGACGTCTTTCTTGGAGGTCAGCAGGTGGTAGTGGGAAGAGCAGGGCTTTTGGAGAGAGTCTGAGAAGTGTGGAATAGGCCTCACCACTTACTAGCTGTTTAACCTAGAGTGAGTGCCTTCACATTTTCAAGCTTCCATTTCTTCATCTGCAAAATGATGAGGAAAATATCTACTATGTCAGAGTGTGGTGGAGAAGAGTGAGGCTGCCCTTAAAATGTCTGACACACAGTAGGTACTCCAGCCTGGAGGGTATCACGAGTACTGTTGCAGCCAACGCTGGCTTTGAATTAAAGATGGGGAAGGGGGCTGCCATGTAATATACAATAACCTGGGACAATGACAGTTGGTTTTCCCAGTTTCAGAAATTCCAATCATTAGAAGAGAGAACAGAGGCAACTTTCTAGGCAAGAGTCAGGAACCGTTTTCCTGCTAAACGGCCCAGTGGTAAATATTTTAGGCTCTTCAGGCCATATAGTCTCTGTTAGAACTAATCAACTCTGCCCTTGTAGTGCAAAAAATAGCCATAGAAAATACTCAATGTGCATGCATGGTGTTACAGTAAAACTTTATTACAAAAACAGATGGGCACTGGATTTGGCCGGGGGCCATAGTTCACCTCTGGAAAGGTTCATTTTATGTGTCAACTTGATCAGGTGCTGGGGTGCCCAGATATTTAATTAAACATTATTCTGTGTGTGTCTGTGAGGGTGTGTCTGGCTGAGGTTAACCTTTGAATTGGTAGACTCAGGGAGGAGGGAAGATCGCCTTCCCCAAGGCGGGTGAGCCTCATCCAACCCGCTGAAGGTGGGAATAGAACAGAAGATTGGGCAAGAGAGAATCTGCTCTCTGCCTGACAGTCTTCGGAGCTGGGACATTGGTCTTCTCCTGCTTTTGGACTTGGACTAGAACTTTCACCAACTGGCTCTCCTCCTTCAAAATAGATATAGGTATAGATAGAGATAGAGATAGAGATATGGAGATAGAGATAATCTCACACGTGATCCTAAGTCAGACCTCAATTTCCTCATCTGAAAATGAGCATAAAAGTCATTGTTTCCTTTACGAGTGTTTTGCCAAATTCAGACAAGTCTCAGCCTCCTTCCTCTCCCCCTCCCCTTCCCCTTCCTTCCTCTTCCCCGTCTCCTCCTTCTCGTCCTCCTTCTCCTCCTCGTCCTCCTCCTCCTCCTCATGACTGACTTCTTCAGGATTAGGAACAGAAATTATAGAGAAAAGGCAGTAAAAAGCACAGCAAGGCTCAGGCAGGGAGGGGGAGAAGTCATGACTGAGATGAGCTAGGACCTGGAGACCTATGGACCACATGATAGTGATGGAGAGAGTTTACAACTCTGCCCAAAGGAGGTCGCTGACTTGCTGTCTCTCATAAGCTCTGGACCCTGCCTCTAGCATTCCACTGGTATCTCTTCTTGGATGTCCTTTAAGACTCTGAAACTGAATTTGGTACTTGCTCTCCCCTGAACCTGCAGCTGGCTTCCTCTCTTCTGTGGACCATTCCTCCGTGAATGGTAATACCACCTACCCCATGATGCAGATTATAACCCAACGTCATCCTTGACCGTAGCCCTCCTTCCACGCCTCTCTCTTGGATCTGCTTCCTCCATCCCGTTCCTACTGCTACCACTTCAGGCCTCATCAGCTCTCCCTCAGTCATCCCACCTGCTTCTTTCCTGGTCTTCTTGCCTCTGGTCGTGTCCTCCTCCAATCTATTCTTCACACAGCGAGTGTCTGTAAAACAAAAATCTGACCTGTTGCTCCTTGCTTAAGACCGCAGTGGCTCCAGGTTTTCCCCAGGATGATTTCTAAACTCACAGGTGTGACTTTCCAGGCACTGTGTCCTCTCCGGCTTCATCCACATCATTCCTTTCGTGCACTTTGCCCAGTGGTTCCCTAAACCTGTCATGCTTTCAGCCCTCATCCTGGTACACACCCATCCTTACCTTTTCCTGCTTCTCCTGGATACCTTTGGAACTCAACTCGAATGTCATTTTGCCTGGGAGACGTTCTTTGATTCTCTTGCTTCTTCTAAGTCTGGATCAAGTTCCCCCCTTCTTGTTACGTTAACCCCTGGTACTTCCTGACCACATCATTTATCACAGCGTATTACACAGTGAGTTCCAGGAGGCCAGCCACTGCTGTACTCTCGATATTCCTAGCCAGGTGCGCATCTCCTATGGTTCCTGGGTGTAGATGTTCGGTAGAATGGACAGAGCCAACCACCAACATTCAGTCAAAGGCTTCTATCTAGCCCTCTTCCATCCCACAATATCTCCCCACTTTGCACATGCCCACCTGACAGACTCCTGCTTTAAAGTATACTGGGGGATTTGTTTTATTCAGCTTTGGCAAGACAGACAGAGACATGACTGTCCTGAAGGAAGAAGTCTTTATCCTCACAGATCCCTAGAAACAAGAGGCCTGGCACACGACACAGGGCTACGTGGGGAAGCACCAGTGTCAGCCAGGAGGCAGAGGGAGCAAGGTGAAAAGGTAGGCAAGAGCCTTTATTGTGGTTTCCCTGGGAAGGAAAGATCAAGGTCGGGTAAGCAGGCTAAGGAGATTTAGGATTGGCTGGTTTGAATAGCTTCCACATCCTCTGGGGCCAGGGGTTGTCCCTAGTCATCTGGTACCTGGCCTTAGAGTGATTAGAGCAGAGAGACAGTGGCCTGGCAGGAGAGAGCCCCAGGAAGGGGGTAGCTGGGGGGTATGAGCTTCAGGTTGGTTGGTTTGCACGTGAAAGGCATGCTTTAGGCAGAATTCTTTGCTAATTCTAGGAATTAGGTTACCCTGGGAGGGGCAATCCTTTCCACTATCAGCAAGTTGTCAAAGCATTGAAATTAAAAAAAAAAAAAAACCACCACCTAAAAGCATGCTTAATACACCTACCCATATTCACCCCTGAGCTCTAAATCTCTTCTCCAGCTAGATTGTTAATCATACATAGCACATGATAACCTTTTCATCATACAGCTGATTTAATATGAGGTTATTAGAATAAACATGTGTATACCACAGTGGACTATAAGACAAGTGGGCAGAGGTGTGGGTGTGTTTCTCTCCATCATATTCCCAGCCTGGCACATGGTAGGCACTTAATAAATACTTGTTAAATGAATATATGAGATTACCAACACTATCATTCTTCTGTTTTCTGGTTTGTTAAATTTTGCTTTTAGCTTTAATAATTCCTTTATTCTTCTTTTATTTGTCATATTTATATTCATTCACATGGAAAGAGTTTTGTAATATATTTTTAAATGTAAAAAGGAGGTTACAAAATGTCATGTGTAGCATGATCTTATTTGTCTAAATATACACACACACACATATATAAATCTACACGTACAAACACACACACACGTATACAGTGTCTCTATGTGTGCCTGAAATGGTATTCAACAAAATGTTAACAATATTTAACTCTGGATGGTGAAAATTCAGATGATAGTAATTTTATATAAACACACACACACACACACACACATATATATGTATATAATCTCAGGGTTTTTTAATTTGAATTTTCAGCATTGAACTTTATCAGAATAGAAATGTTACTTTTACTTTGAGTAAAACAAATAAAAACTCTCTTAGGAGTTTTTAAAAACCAAGTAAATAGTAGATGCTAAAAAATATTGGTTCATTCTTTTTAACCAGCCTTGGGAACTACCCAGTAGAGCAGCGGTTGGCAAACTATTCCTAAAGAGGCAACTAGTAAATATTTTAGGCTTTGCTGGCTGAACAGTCTCCATAGCAATTACTCACCTCTGCCGTTGTAGGCTGCAGGCAGGTATAGAGCACCCATCAGTGAATGGGTGTGGGTGTGTTCCAATAAAACTTTATTCACAAAAACAGGAAGTGGCTGGATTTGGCTTAGGAGCTGTGGTTTGCCAAACGCTACAGTGGAGAGTTCAGGGTGGGTGGCACTCTGGTGGTGATTATTCAGAGATTACAGGACAGAGAAGCTGGGTTCTATCACAAGGCCCTCGGCCCACTCAGGAAGGCCGTAGATGCCAGAGCAGGTGCCCAGGAAGCAGAGGGCTTTCACCTGTGGTCTGTCCAGGGTCCACAGGCTTCCTCTGCCACCTCGTCCTGTAGGTGACCTGTAGGTGGCTGTGGCCTGTCATTCACAGGCCACACAAAGGCTGAAATGGAGGGGCCAAGCCTCCCTGGGGAGGCTGTAAGTGTGGTTTCTAAGGCTGTGGGCTCGGCAGCCCTGCTTCAGATCCTGACTACCCGATCTTGGAGCCTCCGTCCCTTAGAGACAAAATGGGGATAATGGCGGCGATACCTATCACATAGGAAATGAGTGAAACACGCTCAGTACGGCTGTGGCATGTAGTTAGTGCTCAAAAAACGGCCTCTGGTGCCTTGAAATCTTATCAGCCACAATCATGTTCCAGGGGGAAGGTAGGAGCTTGTCCACGAGCACACACCTGCACACGTGGATATTTTCGCACAGACACATGCACACACGTGGATATTTTCGCACAGACACATGCACACACGTGGATATTTTCGCACAGACACATGCACACACGTGACGGGACTTCCATCCACATGCCTGATGGCCCTGTTGGCGCCTACACACTCCACCTCGCGGAAAGCTTCCCCAGGAAGGTGAAGAGCGTCCCACTTGGCCCAGGACACAGCTGCAGCTGCGGAAGGCTGCTGGGGGGAGATGAACGGATGGTTCCATCTTCACGCACCCAGCTGGGTTCTGAATTTCTGGATGTGCTTTGACAGATAGCCATCCCTGTGCCTTCCAGAAGCCCCAGGCGGGAAGTCAGGCCATGTTTGCTGAGAGGCCTCGAGTTGGAGCAACATCTGGTCACCTGTGTAGGGTCGTCCCAACTCTCTGTTGCCTCAGCCTCTGCCCCCTTGTCATAAACAAGTGCCTGGCTTTACTTCCTGGGGCCAAACGGCTCCCCAGCCACAGCTCTCTTATTAAAATCAAACTGATCACGGCACTTCCCTGTTTCAAAACCTGTGTCTGCAGCTGGAAGTCCTAGTCCTTAGTCTGCAACGATCTCTTATTTATTCAGCAGTTATTTATCGAACCCCAACTGAGTGGCACTGTTCTAGACACTGTGGAGACAAGATTGAAGAAAACAGGTAAACACCCTTACATTCCAGTGGAGGGAGGTAAATGATAACACATCAATAGGTAAATATACAGCGTGTTGCGTGACAGTGAGTGCTAGAAGAAACATGAGTAGAAGGACGGGAGGGGGATACAGGGTAGGGGACGAGGTTGCTGCTCAGGTCCCTCCAGTATCCAAGTCCAGCTTCCTTCTTCAGCTCACTTTCCACCGCCATCCACCCTGGTCCACTTAAACGCTTCAGCCTCACCAACATCTTCACCCTCCCCAGGGTGAAGCATCCCCAGGTTTCAGAGTGAGGAAGAACTGCTCTCCCTGCTTTATGTGACCATAGGCTCAACCTCAGCTGAAAAGTGAAGATAATACCAATACTTACATCCCAGGATCTGGTGCAGGACAAACGGGATGGAGCACGTAAGACTCTCGGGAAGGTTTGCACTCAGTATTACGTGTTCTCACGATGCACCGCCTGTGCTTGGAATCCTCGTCTCTCCTTTTCTGCCTCCTTCAGTGGCTTCCCTCAGCTCCTTCAGGTGGTCATTTCCTCTGATCAGCTCTCTGAACATCCTTGAACTGTTTTCCTCGCCACAGAACCCATGTGTTGGAATTGGTGGTGGAGGCCGGCATCCCTGGAGAGCAGACTCTTGTCTTATTCAGCTTGGTCTGGTCCCCACTAGTCAGGGCTCCATCAAAGAATGAATGAAAGCGTGAAGTGCATACCGTGTAACATGCACACACCATTCACCAGAGTCAGGTTCCTGAAAATCCGGAGGGGTAGACCCACACAGATGGCGCTTTCAGGAATGGAGGTTCATTAAAGGATAAAAGAGGCTCATCAGTGGGCTGTGGGAGCTCCGTGGCTTCTTTTGTCTTCAGTCCTACAGTGACTCGGGATCCCAGTGGGACACACAGCATGTTTCATAGAGAACTGGAGCGGCAGTTCGGCTTCATTCCAAGATGGCAAGGTGTACAGTCTGCCCTCCATAGCCGGCGTTCTGCACAGGTGCATTCAACCTACCTGGGAGGTCTGCAGTTGGTTGAGTCCACGGATGCAGAACCCGCGGATACGAAGTGCTGACTGTGTTACAGTGTCTTACGTAATGGACTTGAGCATCCATGGATTTTGGTATCCCCGGGGGTCCTGGAACCAATCCCCTGTGGATGCCAAGGGACGACTGTACCAGGGGAATTCTGCCCACCTAACTTCCAGTCCGGTCCTTTGAGAGGGATTGAGGGTCTTGGGGCTGGGTAGGCATCATACTGTGGAGGTGGAATGTGGGGGTTAAGAGTGTTAGCTCTGAAATGAGACTGTTGGGTTTACATTCCCAAGCCACCAATGACTAGTCCTGTAACCTTGGGCAGGTTACTGGAATGTCTTCTTCATCAGTTTCCTTGTTTATAAAATGAGTCTCTCATGCTTCCATGGCAGGGTTGCTGCAGGAACTACAGGAGACATGTGAAAATACCTACTTAAGTGCCTGGCATTTAGGAATTGCTCGCAGTAGGTGAATTGAGCCAATATGAGTATCAAAGAAGCTAGGGGGTGGTCCACAGTTTCGGAAGATAGAGAGTTCCAGGAGAATGGGAAATGCACCAAGACTATTTTCCTTTATAGTTTATTACAAGATATTGAATATAGTTCCCTGTGCTATACAGTACATTCTTGTTGTTTATCTATTTTATATATAGTGATGTGTATTTGTTAATCCCAAACTCCTAATCTATCCTTCCCCCCTCCCTTTCCCCTTTGGTAACCGTAAGTTTGTTTGCTAGGTCTGTGAGTCTGTTTCTGTTTTGTAAATAAGTTCATTTGTACTGTTTTTTAGATTCCACATATAAGGAATATCATATGATACTTGTCTTTCTCTGTCTGACTTACCTCACTTAGTATGATCATCTCCAGGTCCATCCATGTAGCTGCAAATGGCATTATTTCATTCTTATTTATGGCTGAGTAACATTCCATTGTATATATGTGCCACATCTTCTTTATCCATTCATCTGTCGATGGACATTTAGGTTGCTTCCATGTCTTGGCTATTGTAAATAGTGCTGCAGTGAACATAAGGGTGCATGTATCTTTTGGAATTAGAGTTTCTGTTTTTTCCAGATGTATGCTCAGGAGTGGGATTGCCGGATCATATGGTAGTTCTATTTTTAGTTTTTTAAGGAACCTCCATCCTGTTCTCCATAGTGGCTGTATCAATTTATAGTCCCACCAACAGTGCGGGAGGGTTCCCTTTTCTCCACACCCTCTCCAGCATTTATTATTTGTAGACTCTTTGATCATGGCCATTCTGGCCATTGTGAGCCCTCACCTCTTTCTTGATGCTGTAACTTGACTCATTCTCTGCTGAAAAGCTTTTCTTGGGGAGATAAGTTGGGGGGGGGTGTTAATCAGTCTGTCAGTCCATGATTCTCACACTTCAGCCTGCACCAGGATCACCTGGAAGGCTTGTGAAGACACGGATTGCTGGACCTTCCTGCAGAGTCCCTGATGCGGTAGGTAGAATGGAGCCCAAGAATTCACATTTCTAACAAGTTTCTAGGGAACACACATGCTTCTAGTCTGGTATCATGTGTTGAGAATCACTGTCCTAGAGTAATCACAGAAAAACAGGTGAGGAAAGAAAAACCTTCATTTCCACTACAGTAGGGGAGAAAGTCTAAAATTCACACTGTGCTAGACTCCTGGCAGTTATCAGAGATGTGATGTGTTCTCGAGGAGGGGGCTTGAGAAACAGGGAATGCAGTTCTGTGAAGATTAGGTCATTGTTTTCAGTTTCCAGAAAAGAGAGTCTAAAGTCTAGAGAAGTTCATTCAAGAGTTTAGTTCACAGAAAAGATGACCCAAGGTAAGTAAGCCCAGGGCAGATATATTCCTACATTCTGTGGTTTGGGGCTGTATAAGAAACGGGTGTTTAAGACAAGTTCAGGAAAAGTACTTTCTGTACTCTCAGGTTTATCAAGAAAACAGAACAGTTTAGGCCTGAGGCACGCAATGCTTTTTTGTTTAAGGGTTGCCTGAAGATCTTAACCCTTTACACTGTCTGAGACCAATTCCTGGCTTTGCCATTTATCCGCTGTGTGATTTGGGTAAGTTACTTAACCTGTCTGAGCTTCTTCATTTTAAAAATATGGATAGTAAACTTTGCTTCATTCATTCAATACATATTGAGGGCCGAATTTGTGCAGGGCTGCTGGGGAGCTAACGAAAAAAAGGTGTACCCAACAAGGCGCTTAGAATGTTCAACAAAAGAAGACACTCGTAGTTTCTACCCTCACGGAGTTCGGGATTCAGGGAGGGAGATAGAAATTAATCAAAGAATCAACAAGTCAAGAAACTCAGCTGTGGGAAAGATGTGGTGAAGAGATGAATATGTCTTCTGAGAGCCTGGAAGGGCCTTAGTCAGCTGGGTGATGAAAGCTGAGAGCTTGAGCAGAGCACAGAGAGAGAACTCAGGCGATAAAAGGCACAGGGAAGGAGAGAGCATTGCACACACAGCAGCAGCAGGTGTAGGGACCTTGAGGTGGGAGGAAGCAAGGGGGTTTCTGAGGAGCTTAAAAAGAGCCAGGGTAGGTGGCTGACACAGAGAGAGTGGAAGAAAGCCTAGAACAAGTGAGAGATTTTGGTCCCCATCATAAGGGAACTGGAACATCAATAAAACATTTTAGCCGATATGGGGGCCTAGGGGTGGGGGAGTCTATTTGCATCCTGAAGAGATCAGTTTTGAGGTTTAAATATGATAATATACCCCTATTAGAGAAGCTACTTCACAGTAGCAGTTGTTAAATAATAATGATAATGATGATAATGATGATGACGATGGTGATGATGGTGATGGTGAGGATAGTGATGACGATGATGGTAGCGCTAAGGTCGGAATGTTTGTATCCCCTCAAAATTCATATGTTGAGATTGTAACCACTAAGGTGATGGTATTAGGAGGTGTGGTGCCTTTGCGAGGGGATTACGTCAAGAGGGTGGAGCCTTCATGAATGGGATTAGTGTTCTTATAAAAGAAGCCTGAAAGAACCCCCTGGTCCTTTCTGCCATGTGAGGACACAACGAGAAGTCTGCATCCTGGAAGACGGTTCTCACCCGACCGCACTGGCGCCCTAATCTTGGACTTCCAGCCTCCAGAACTGTGAGAAGTAAATTTCTGTTTTTTATAAGCCACCCAGCCCATGGTACTTTGTTACAGCTGGGCAAACAGACTAAGACAGGTAGCATCCAGTATTTCTTGAGCACTTCCACTGCTCCAGGCAATGTAGTATTAATGGAAATACTAGTAGAAGTAGAACTAGTACTAGCACTAGTTGTAGTATGTTAGCCTAGTCATATGAGGGACGACACTGAAGATGATGAGAAGGCATTTGTATTAGTTACCTCTTGCTGTGTAATAAATTATCTTAGAATTTAGTGACTTAAAAGAACACGTATGAATTATCTCAGTTTCTCTGGGTCAGAAATGTAGGCACGACTTACCTGGCTCCTCTGTCTCAGAGTCTGCAGGCTGCAATCAAGGTGCCAACCTTGCACGGTCATCTTAGGCTCCAGACGGGGGAGGATCCACTGGCAAGCTCACTGCCTTGGTAGTTGGCAGAGTTCGGTTCCCAGCCACTGGGACAACGTACAGTGTAGCTTCCCTCAGAGTGAGCAAGGGAAGGAGCCAGAGTGGGTGTGAGCAAGAGGGGAGTGAGAGTCTTATACCCTCGTGATATCCCATCACGACGGCCATGTTATCAGAAGTGAGTTGGAGAGTCGAGTCCACACTCACAGGGAGGGCGTGCCACATGGCATGACCACGAGGAGGAGAGGATCACCGGGGCCATCTTAGAAGCTGCCTGCCACAGAAGCAAACTTATTCCAGAGACTCAGTGTGGGTGGACATGGGGCTGGTCAAGAACGACCCAGAGGTTGGGCGGAGCTAGGATTGTAGAGAGAGGACAAGGGCGGTGATACAGCCTGGGAGAGCTAGGGAAGACACCCTCTGGCATTCTGGCCCTCTTTCTTTCCGAACTCCATTCTCAGATCCCTTTGAGTTGCGTCCTAGAGCTATGGGATCTGGGGTTAAGTATCTGGCTCCGTCTCCGCAACCAAGTGTCTGAAGTAATGATGCGTGTCATTGTCCTGAGATAATATTTATAGCATGGCGTGGGTCAGCACTTGGCACTCAGTGGACCTCAATGCATATTAATAAAGATGAGTGAAGTGAATTATTCACCACTTAGTACTACCTGGTGTTTCATCTGTTGGGAGAGAAATGAGCAGTGTTCGCCAGCACTGGAGTCGATGGTGGAGAATCTCAGGGAAGATCCTCCCATTGGTTTGCCTGATGTGCATGTAGTTAACATAACTTGGTGTGAAACCCAGTATCCAACTGGGAGGGCATGGGAGAAGCACCCGTGTGACCTTAAGTCTCCGTTCCCTAGTCTATAAAGTAGGCACAATGATTCTCACCTCATAGGATGTCTTGGTTTGGGTTGTCTCAGAAGCTGACCTGAGAAAACAACTCAAGTGCTAATAGTGAATTGGGAAAATGATTCCAGGAGACAGAGGTAGGGGAGTGGGGAAGGGCAAGAAGACAGGGAAGGCATCCAATAACGGGTAAGTTACCACTGTGAACTCCGGGAGCGAATGTTGAACTTGAACTTCAAGGTGATTCCACCCAAGGGGCGAGGGAGCTGGGGCATTCGTACACCAACTCCCATCAACCAGTGGTTCTGGCTAGTGGGTCCCAGGAATACAGACTAGAACTGACAGTATCTACTACATGGGGGCCTCATTTAGTTCCCTGAACAGACCTCTCTTTGTGCGGCTGTTCACACGTTTTCTTCCACTGGTCTGAGTTTCTGGGGACCATTTCTTTATTCTCATTGCTCTAGTAAGGAGCATATAGTCAGGACTCAGTACATATCTCTAATCATTGTGATGATTAGAGATATACATTAAAGTTCAATGTAATGTCCAACACTTAGAAGATACTCCATGATATATATATATATATTTTTTTTTTTTTTTGCTTTTTATTGCACTTTATTTGCCCAGTAAAAGAGAACATGTACTCAGGGATTTGTTTGAACTTTGAGAAAGATTCATAACCCCCTGCTGACCTCCAGAAAGCTTGTGCCCTTTAGTTACCTGGTTCTCCTGACACATTCATATAGTGATTTGCAGTTTGCAAATGATTTTCCCAAGCATCATGTAATTTACACAAGAGCCCTGCAGTAGGTGATGGCTGATGCTTTTCCTGTTGCCATGGTATGAACCAGTCCAACAGGCTTCCCTTGTGTTTCCAAGCAGAGTTGACATGTCTGTTTGGATAAATTAATTTCTACTTGTTCACTTACCTGGAATAGGTCCATTTGCCTGTGTCAGTAGAGACAGAGTTAGGGGCCAAGGAAAAGGGAAGAGAAGTAGGAGAAACTGCTTGCCTTTCTCAAGAAATGAGTCTTATCACTTCACTTTTACACCCAATATCCTAGACATTATCATTTTCTGTTATTTTCTCCAGATATTTTATATGAGGACACTGAGACTTAGATAGGTGAAAGGACTTTTGCCAAGGTCACACAGTAAACTATGGGACCAGTTCTAGAACCTGACTTCACATTCCCATCTCTGTCCATACATCATAGATGCTGTAAGCATAAAAACCCAAGGCTGCTAAATAGGTTATTCTAATTAATGTGATCAGTCACCAGGTACCCTTGACTGTCTTACAAGTTCTTAGTGACTTGGGAAAGGAATCTGCTGCTGTCTTTAAAGAGTCTGTAAAATCACTGAGGTAACAGAATACATTTTTTTGTAATAAAAAATTACAAAAGGGTTAGGCTGCAGAGCTAAAATGTTAAAGAATTTGTGTGCATTGAGTCTTTTAGTTGCAAGTGACAGAAACCCAACTCAAAATGGCTGTGGGAAAAAAAAATAGATGTATGGGATCATTTAACTGTTTCAGGTATGGCTGGATCAAGGGGTTCAAACACTACAATCAGGTATCTGTCTCCTTTTGTTTTACTCTTAATTCTTACCAAGGCTCTCCTCAGTAAGGGAAGAGATGGGCATGGGCATCTCCATGGGCATTACACACTACCAGCTTGGTCATCCCAGAATGAAAATTGTATGTATCCCAATATATTTCTGGTAGACATTCTGAGGTACACTGGGTGACCTAGGTTGGGTGGTGTGTCATTCCTGGAGCCTGGAGTTATTTCAGATAAACCACCTGGACTGATAATTTGGATGTGAAGATTCCCTCAAAAGAAAACTGGGGTTATTTTTAGAAAAAGAGGTAAAGAGACACAGGCAGACAATAAAACAAAAAAGACAGGCAAACAAAAAACTTGTACTGTACTTGCACTGCAGGTAGAGTGTTTGGAGTTTAAGATCAACCCACTCATCCCATCACAATTTCTGTTGGCTTCACGAGGAAGTGGATCTTCCCTTTAACTGTGATATACATGGCAGATACTGTGTTGAGGAGAGAATCAGGAAAGGCCCTTTAGGCAGGAAGACCCTTCTAAGCAAAGGCCTAGAAGTGGGAGGAGGAGCAGTGTATATAGGCACTAAGGATAGGGTTTCACTTTACAGAAAGGTTAGGACTAGTGTCTGTTGATTAAGCACCTACCGTGTACCCAGAAGTGATCTAGCGCCTTTAAGGGATGCGCACGGTAGAGATTCATTGCATATGCTGTGGAGTCAGACTGCTTGAGTTTAATCCTCATTTTCTAGCTATGTGACACTAGGAAAAATCTTAACTTTCCAAGGCTCAGTCTCCTGTTCTGCAAAGTGGGGATAATAATACTCTTGCTATAAGAATTAAAGCCAGTAGTGTCCCTAAAGTGCCTAGCATTGCATCTGTATCATATTCATACTCAATAAATGTTTGATATAGTTTTTAATCCCTTCAATGACATAAAGTCGGTTTGATTCCTCCTTCTGAGATGAAGGTAAGTAACTCGTGTGGTACAACTCTCTCTGAATCCCAAGTTCACGGCCTTCCTGTTATCAGAAATTTTTGTTGGAAGGAAATACAGTTAGATAGCTAAGGCAGGGTCAAACTGTGTGGAGTTTTTCCTCGTGCTTCTAAAAGAGATATGTTCTCACCATCCTAAATCCATATGAGCGTGGGATTTTGAGTCAGAAAGACCTGCATTTAGGTCCCATTTCTACCCCCGTACTGGTTCTGTGCCTCATAAGCTATTCTTTCAATCCACATTTTAGGGTAAGTGACATTTTCTAACATCACACATTTAAGAAGTTCCAAAGTGCAGGTTTGAGTTTTGGTCCTTTGATTCTAGAAGGCGGAAGTCACAATCTAGAACTTTTAACTTTATAGAGTCTCTAGAAATTCAAGGGCTAATATGACAAGGTAGCATACTCCTGCATCCCTAAGTACCCTCAAGAATTCAGGTAGTTACTGAAAAGTCAAGCCCCCCCCCCTTTCTCCCCACATCTCTTGGCCTTTTTTAGTCACTGGGCAAATCTCTGAGTGGGATGCTCTAGGAGGTAGAGGGGACCCACTGTTCAACAAATGAGTCACAACACTGTGGCCTTCCTGGAGGCAAGGGCAGCTTTTCCTGCCCAGGGCACCCATGTTAAGGTTAATCTCTATCACAGGAAGGGGTGACAAAAGTCTCCTTGGACATTTCCACGCACGAATCCATTGACTTAGGTTGCATGGTTCTTTGCAGTTTTGAAAGCTCTCACAATAGGTATTCTCACAGCATTCTCCCCGTAACGACAGCACCAAAGCAACAACAGCAATAGCAACCATTTATTGGATGTTTACTGTGGAAGTCTGGCTCTCTGCTCGAGTCCTGATCTATACTGAGCCCCCACTTCCGGGGCTATTTCAGTGTCATCTTCTCAGGATGGCCTTCTCTGACCACCCTCTTTAAAACTGCCTGCATCCTCCACCCCCACTGGCATGACCAAGCTCCTTCTGTTTAAATTTTCTCACTAGCAGTGACATCTCCTTAGCAGGGTATCCAGTATACTTATTCATTTTCTACTGTCTGAATGTAAGTTTCACGAGATCAAGGTTGTTTCTGTTTTGATGACTGCCGTGTGCCCAGAATCCAGATGGGAAACTGGAATTATGGATGAATGAATAAGTGAGCTTTATATTTGCAACATCAGTCTGAAGTTGGTTTTATTATTATCCCCGCTTTCTAGATGATGAGCCGGAAGGTCGGGGGTGGTGTGTTTTCATTTTTGTTTCTGGTTCATTTGCCTCCAGTATCTCAGAACAGGAGAACGCAGAGGCAGGACCCCAGCCCAGGCTCTCTCATTTCCAGTCCCCTGCTGTCTGAACAGCCACCCGGAGGGAAACAAGGCAATTCAGTGGCAGACCTGGTTGAGTCAGCACTGCTGTTTATCCTCACAGTGTCCATAAAAATGTTATTTTAGTCCTGACACGGATGCTTATGAATAAAATTTAGTCCTCATTCAAAAGCACATTAGCCGAAACCATTTGGCGTCCTGTTACGGTGTTAATTTTTATGGAGAATAATACACTGGCAAGGAGCGCCTCTTCCACCTTCACACAGAGCAAGCGCCTCGAAGGCGAGGGCTGGCAGCGCTCGCCTCTGATCATAAGACATTCCGGCGTGTTGCTGCAGCTTTTCTTATGGGACCTGGGATGTAATTTTCAGACGGCGGTTTGTTTTGCCACCGTGGTACATCTCAGGCTTGGCAATTACATTTCATTAACAGGGAAACATAAGCCATAAATCGTTGATCAGAAACAGGTTGTTAATCGGTCTGGTTAAAGCGTCTACTGGCCGGCAGGGCGCGGACTGTGGATTGAGGGATGCCCGGGCTCAGAACTTGCCCAGGTAGCCCATTAAAGCAATACTGCTAATAATTTTCACTAATATTTATTGAGCTAGTTTCCCATGTGCCTGTAAGTAGTTTATTTTCCCAACAACCCTAAAAGGATTATTCCCATATTACAGATGAGGAAATTGAATTCCGAAACGGTTAAATGGTTTGCTACTGTTCACACCACTTGAAGGTGGCAGAGGTGGGATCTCCCCCCAGGGTTTGGACTCTGAAGCTTGGGTCCTTAACGGCCACATGCATTTCTCCTCCCTAAACTTCATGGCTGGAAGGGAAAGAAGACCCTGTTTGAAACCCCTGGCCAAATATCTGCCTTGACCGAGGCTCCCCCGCCACCCCGCCCTGTGACAGTGCCTTTTTTTTTTATAAATTTACTTATTTATTTATATTTATTTTTGGCTGTTTTGGGTCTTCGTTTCTGTGCGAGGGCTTTCTCTAGTTGCGGCGAGTGGGGGCCACTCTTCATCGCGGTGCGCGGGCCTCTCACTATCGCGGCCTCTCTTGTTGCGGAGCACAGGCTCCAGACGCGCAGGCTCAGTAGTTGTGGCTCACGGGCCCAGCTGCTCCGCGGCATGTGGGATCCTCCCAGGCCAGGGCTCGAACCCATGTTCCCCGCACCGGCAGGCAGACTCCCAACCACTGCGCCACCAGGGAAGCCCAGACAGTGCCTTTTTGTGAAACAGACCTACAGCAACCTTGAGGAGGTTGTAGGAGAAACTCAGGATCTGCAAGATTGAATTTTAACCCGTGCCTCCAAGTGGCTTAAGTTGACCAGCATGGCCAGGCTGCCGGCTTCGCCTCCACGCCCGTCCTCCATGAGCAGAGTGGCGGCAGCTGGGCCGGTTCACGTCCTATTAACCTTGTCTGTTGGAATGACACCTGGCTGTGCTGAAGCCTTGGTTCCTGTAATTAGGAATGTAAACAACTCTGGCTTCCTTCCATCAGCGCTGGCTCTGTGCCTGCCTCCGATCCCCACCATCCTAGGCTGTGTCTCCGGAAACAGACGCCCCCTACCCCAAGCGGAGGCCAGTGGGACTGCGGATGCTTTTTAGTCTGGAGTCTAACACTGACTTGTTGATCACCTACCCTGAACCAGAGACTTTCTAATGCATGACCTCATTTAAACTCATGGTGACCTCATCTGGGTTGTTTATTCCCATTTTACAGATAAGAACATGGAGTTTTGGAGAGAGTGAATATATGGTCTCAGGTGACACAGCTACCTAGTCTCTCGGATGTTTTTTCTTTTTAATCATTGAAAGTCCATACTATAGTTCATTCTTGGTATTGTACATTCTGTGGGTTTGGACAAATTTATAATGACATACATCAACCGTTGTAGTATTGTACAGAATAGTTTCACTGCCCTAAAAATCCTCTGTACTCTGCCTAGTCATCTCCTTCCCCTTCCCCCATCCCCAGCCCCAGCAATCACTGATCTTTTTACTGTCTCCATAGTTTTGCCTTTACCAGAATGTCATGTAGTTGGAATCATACAATAGGTAGCCTTTGTCAGATTTGCTTTGTTCACTTAGTAATATGCATTTAAGGTTCTTCCGTGTCTTTTCATGGCTTGATAGCTCATTTCTTTTTAGTACTAAATAATATTCCATTGTCTGTATGTACCATAACTTATTTATCCATTCACCTACTGGGGGAATGGATCTTGGTGGCTTCCAACTTTTGGCAGTTATGACTAAATCTGCAATAAACATCTGTGTGCAGGTTTTTGTGTAGATATAAGTTTTCAACTCATTTGGGAAAGTACTCAGGAGTGTGACTGCTCGATTGTGTGGTAAAGAGCAAGTTTAGTTTTGTAAGAAGCTGTCAGAACTGTCTTCCGGAGTGGCTGTACCATTTCGCATTCCCACCAGCAAAGAATGAGGCTGTCTCTTGCTCCATATCCTGGTCAGCACTGCGTGTTGTCAGTGTTCTGGATTTTGGCCATTCTAAACAACTTTTGAACTCAGATGTTTTGGCTCTAAATCCAGTGAGCCCTCTAGTAGGATAATGCAATCTGATGGGACCAGTGTGAAGATGAAATTACATCACACAAGTATTATGATAATGATAATACCTAGCATTTGGCACGTGCCAGTCACTGCGCTAAGTGACTTAGGTGGATTTAATCCTCACAGTAACCTCATGACTCAGGTGCTATTCTTAGCTCCATTTTGCAGATAAAGAAACAGCAGATCTGAGAGAGAAAGTGTTGTGCTCATGGTTATGTCGGGAGTGGCAGAGGCAGATTCAAACCCAAATCTGCCTGACTCTGGGGCCAGTGCCTTTAACCACTGTGATACACCCATTGCCTCATATATAATAGATGTTCAGTAAAAATGTCGTCCTGCCTCTGGCACATAATAGCAGGGCAGTTGCTCTTCATTTCAGCAAAGGATCCATTATGATGCTACTGGGTCTCCGTAAAGCCTTGTAAGTTTTCCTGTAAGGCCCGGCAGTCATCTCACCCACACACGTCCACAGAACTGTGTCCGTGCCTGTGGAGAATACGAGAACCTAAAGCGTCCTCCTCCTCATTATGGCCTCAGCGTGCTCTCTGAATCCTCATCAATAACATTGATACCAACTAATTTAAACCCACTGAACCAGTGAGCTCGGGTTGCAGATGTGTTTATGAGCAGGATACTAAGTAGATATTTTAACTAAGTGGAACATTTCTTGCTTCAATTAATGCAAAAGGTAGCAACTCAAAGGAAATATTAGGGGCATTAAGTTTTATATTGGTGCCATTTATTATATCTGATATTTAACACTTTTAATCACTTTATTTCTGTGTTGACAGCTACTGAGAAAAAAAAAAAAGAGCTTTCTGTGGTGATTGTGACCCAGGAATTATTGTCAAGCTGAGACAGATTATTATTAACCCTTGAGTTGTCATGGTCTCCTGAAGAAATGGTGAGGATTTTATTAGTTTTATTAATGGCATTCAGGGAGATCAAGTTAGTGATTAGCAAAGAATGACTCCATAAGAAACAAATTTCTTGGAAAGGGTAAATGAAGTAGAAGGGAATTAACATTTATGGAGCACCTAGTGTGTGCCAGACGTGATGGGCTATCTACAACCTGGAGTTAAACCACCAAGCAATCCTATGATTCTGGCTGCAATGATGTCCATTACACAGATGAGAAAACGGAAAGGCTGAGATCATTCATTCATCAAAACTTTCGCACTGTGCTAGTTCACCCGGAGGATCCGATGGTGAATACTATGGCATACTCCCTGCCTCCTGGGGTTTCTATCCTGGTGGGAGACCTAGATATTTATCTTCCGATTATGATTATTATAGGGAGACAAGTGCTGGGGCAAGGAAAGAATGGAGGTGCTTTGAGAATCTGATTAAGGCGAACTTGATTTAGACCTTAGTCAAGGAAGTCAAGGTAGGCTTCCTGGAGGAAGTGATGTCTAAACTGAGATCTAGATATGACCAGGGCTAATCCAGGCAAAGGGGAGGGGGTGGTGAAGAGGGGTGGAAGAGTGTTCCAGGTAGAGGAATATGTATCAAGGCACAGAGGTAGGGAAAAGCCACTAACTTCCCAAGGATCATACTCCAGTATGTGACAAAGCTAATATTTGAATCCAGGATTGTCTGACTCTTTACGCTGAAACCCACAAAAGGGAATCTGTCATCTTCTTAGCCACATAATCTTCAAAGGAAACATCCAAGTCGTTTGAGGTATGTTGGGAGCTCCCAATTAGAACCATAGCAGTCTGACAGTGACACCCATAGCCCCAGATTAGAGCCAGCATCTTGGGATGGGACTTTGAGGCTAGGGGTGAGAAACGTTCTTGGTTTCCTTCATGGCTTCTCACAGTAGGGATACAAGGCTTCAAGTTGATGTCTCTGTAAATTTTAGGTTGTAAGGAAGAGAAACCGCCGGGCACGCTGGCTCAGGTACTTGCAAGGTGCAGGGGTAATTTTACTTCAGGTTCAGCGTGACTGAGGATAAAGCTGAGCCATGAGGACGTTGTTCTTTCTGCACTGCTCAGCTACGTCCTGCACTCTGTGCGGCCCATTCCCAGGCAGGCCGTCCCCTTTGGGGTGGATAGATGGCTGCCGCCAGTGGGAAACTTCTTACCTTCTGTTTTAATCGAGGTAGGTGGGTGTGGGATGAGTGGGGATGAGAAATCGAACTCTCTGTGAGCTCCAACGGAAGCCCTGCAATCTGAAGTTGCAGCTCCGATTGGCCCGGCTTGGGTCATCTGACCACCTTGGAGCCAATCACTGCTGGGAAGGGAATGTGATAACCTGATTGGCTGAGGCATAGGTTAGGTGCCCCGCCCAGAGCTGAGATGCGAGGGAGTGTGGTTGGGTCGTTTCCCAAGGGAAGGATGGGCTGGTTACTGGAATAACGCCGGGTGGATCGTGCGCACCGTTGTGCTTTTACATCACACCCTAACGATGTTAGTTCTGTCTTGAAATCGCAATGACACCTAGAGGCAACCTTTGGAGGTTGCTGAGAACTAGCCACAGCTGTTTTAGAGGCAGTGTGGGGCAAAGTAAGTGTGCTTTAGAAACCAAAACTTGGAGTTCCCGTTTCAGCTGCACTTGGACCTACTGTGAGACCATCCTTTAGCCACTCCAGGCCTCGGCTTCCCAGTTTGTAAAATGGGACTGTTAATACCGAGCTTACAGTGTTACTGTTAGGATAAATGAGATACTGAATATAAAATACCTAGTTCTTGGAACATACTATGCATTCAGTAAATATCAGGTACAGATCCAGGTAGTTGTCTGGCTTTAGAATCTCTCTATTCCTCTATGTTCGTTGTTTTACTTAACTCTCTTAGCTTTATAATATATTCCTCTTTTCCCTATTATGACCTTATCATGTTTTAATTTTTATTCTACGTAGTCTTGTTTGGTATTTTTAATCTTTTAGATTTATTTTTTCAATCTTATTATAACATTTATTCTCTTTATTTGCCCATTTTATCTTATTTACATTATCTACATATCTTACCGTTTCATGCAATATTGTAAAGACAATATAATATATGCTGTTTACTTATGAGTCACCACTTTTATCTTTACAATACTGCCTTTGAGCTAATGTCTTCTACTAGTAAATGCAATTAACTTGATCCTACTTATTTATTTTTTAACCAATATTCATTTCTTTAAATATGTTATTGTTTTTAATGCTGAGTCTAAAGACTCGCTATTATATGTTGTAATAAAGGCACTGGAAATCTAAACTGTACTCAAATACCCCAGCAAATTTAATAATATTACTTTATAGCCCTTTACAATTAAAAAAATAAAAGTACTTTAACAGCCAAGATCTTATTTTCATTTTACAAAATCTTGCCATCTTGCCTAAAATCACACAACTGAATGGTGAAACCAGAATTACCTTTCTGTTCTTTTTTTTTTAAAGTGTCCATGACCTTTATTTATTTATTTATTTATGGCTGTGTTGGGTCTTCGTTTCTGTGCGAGGGCTTTCTCTAGTTGCAGCAAGTGGGGGCCACTCTTCATCGCGGTGCGCGGGCCTCTCACTATCGCGGCCTCTCTTGTTGCGGAGCACAGGCTCCAGACACGCAGGCTCAGCAATTGTGGCTCACGCGCCTAGTCGCTCCGCGGCATGTGGGATCTTCCCAGACCAGGGCTCAAACCCGTGTCCCCTGCATTGGCAGACAGATTCTTAACCACTGCGCCACCGGAGAAGCCCCCCTTTCTGCTCTTTTTACTCAGAGTCCATTGTTCTTTCCTCTTCAACATGTGCTTTTTTCCCAAGTAACAGCCAAATCGTTGGTAACCAGACTTCATTGTTTTTTTTCAATACAATTTAAATCCCATTAACATCAACTTTCCCAGAATGTTCTTCCTTAATCCCATTCATCAAAGACAGTGTAGTTTTCACAGCAGGCTAAGGATGTGTCAGGTATCACAAGAGATTCTTTGGTGAAGTGTACTATTTTTCTCCAGCTAATAAATAGTGCTTTTCTAGGAAGCGTGGTGTTGTGGAAAGATTATGACCTTTGGAGTCAGAAAGAAAGCCATTTATATCTTGCCTGTATCACTTCTTAGCTCTGTGGTGACTCAATTAATCAAGACGTATTCTGTGCAGGGGACAGCAGCCCAACGTGAAGTGATTTAAGTAAATAGAGGAATCTATTGGTCTATGTACCTGCAAAATTCAAAAGCAGCATTTGCTTCAGGTATAGCTAGATCCAGGGGCTCAAACTGTACAATCAAGAGTCTGTCTCTTGCCCTAGTTCTTGAAAAAGCCTTCATCTGTCGAGCTCAGTTCTTAGATTGGCTCTGTCCACAGGGCAGCTCAGGCCTCCAGTTTACCAGCTCAACTACCGGACTGGAAAAAAACTTATGTTTTTCAACAGTTACAACAAAATTTAAAAATTTGCACTAATACGACTGACCAGAGTCCCATGCCTAGCCCAATCACTGTGGTGAGAGGATGAAACAAAGTGGTTGTCTATGCCTCAGCCATGTGCCCATCCCTGGATACACAAGGACTGAGAATGGGGGTGGATGATTTCTCAAAGAGAAATCAGAGTGCTGAAACGAGGGAACAGGCGGGAAAATACATCAGGATACTTACCACAGTGACCTTGAGCAAGTTATTTCAACTTGCTGAGTGGTAATCTCCTCATTTATAAGACAGGGATAATGACACAAACTTTTTTTTTTGTTTGGTTGGTTTTTTTCTGATATTGAAAGTATTTTGCACATAGTAGGTGAACAGTAAATGTGAATTTTTCTCTCTTCTTCTGATGCTCCCACTTCCATTTTCCCTAGACTCTACCAGGATTATGTATTCAAAAAGTGCCTGTCACCTTGCTAAGAAGCACCTTTGCTTCAGTTGATTTGTTCCTTCTCCCTTTTAAAAAAAGGGTATATTTGTAGATAAGATGGACCAGGAGATAATCAGTATAAATAATGATACAGGAAATTTTTTCCTTGGCTGAGAACTAGCAAAGAAATGTGATCAGAGCCCAGATAAAATTTGGGACCAAAGCCTTCTAATTATTAGTTATAGCAATTCTCTGCAGACATTGGTGGTGACAACACTATCCCCTGATACCTTCATAGATTCTAAGAATCCTCTATTTGTTATGTGATTGCTTTGCATCCATCCTCCTCCACCAGAGGATAACTGAGGGCAAGATAAAGTGTTAGGAGAGAGTTTTATAGCTTGTGGGTATTTTGTGTGGTTTAAATAGGCATATTTAAAATGTGGAGATATGCATATAATTTTTAATCATAACCTAGGATTTAACTGTATTATTATTATTTCTTTACATTAAAATTTTTAATCTATCAAAAATTTAATATACAGTATAAGATAATGGGTTCCATTTTCTTCCAGATAATAAGCAGTTATGCCAGCACTATTTATTAAATAAAATTATGTTTTTGTTACTGGAGATATATATATATATAGTCTCAGGGCTCATTACTGCCACCCCCCCCCATCTATTTATTTATTTGTTTCAATACCACATTGTTTTGATTATGGTAATTTCATAGTATGTTTTAATAACTTGCAAGGCAAGTCATTTCTCACTATTCTTCTTGACATATTTTTGATTATTCTGGGAAATTTATTCTTCCATGTAAAAACTAATATCCTTTTATAAAATTAACAAAAATTTGGTATCCAATTGAAATTACATTGAATTAATAAGGTAATTTTCAAATAACTGATATAATATATTGTCATCCCATCCGTGGACATACTGTATCTTCCCACTTATTGATACGTAGATTTGATATTCTTAAATACAGTTTTATAGATTTCTTCAGATAAGTCTCATATTCTTTGGGTTTAATGCATTTCTAAGTATTTCTTTTATCATGTTTATGAACTTTCTTTCCATTTTCATTTCTAGTTAGTGAGTACTTGATTTAGAAAATGTACTGATTTTATGTATTTATCTTCCATCCAGCCACTTTGTCAAACCAAAATGGTTTATCTAGATAATCATATCAGCAAAGAGGAAAAAAATGTTCTCTTCTTATCCAATAGTTCAGAAATTAATTTATTTTTCTTGCCTTATTGTATTCTTAAAACCTCCAGGAAAATGCAAAATAATACTAGCGATGCAGGTCATCCTTACCTTGTCTTGATTTCAGTGAAATGGTTTTTGAGAGTTTAAAGAGGGCAGTCATGGTCTCTGTGTGTCCTTTGAATTTCAAAATCAAGAGTTCCTTTAATCATTTCTCATATGGCATGCTGAACTAGCCATAAATCTTTTGGTGGTGAATGGCAGAAACTGAACTCAAACTAGTTAAAGAGCATTGTAGATGCACATAACCGAAAAGTTTGTACTGACTGGACCAAGGTTCTCACTAATGGCATCAGGAACCTGTCTCTTTCCATCTCTTATCTACGATGCTTTCTCCACCGGCTTCGTGATCACAGTGTCCCTAGTAGCCCCAGACTTATGTCCTCTCAACTCAGCAATCCCAGCAAGAAGTGAATATTTTTCTAATAGTTCCAACTCAATTCTTGACTTAACTTGGTGACCACGAGTGTAAAAACTAATCAGTTCCTTTTTTTCCAAGAGGATAAGACTGTGGTTGGGCATGCCTGGATCATGTATCCACTGCTCTGGATGATTTTAAGCCCCAACATGGGCTAAGGATGGTGTGTGTATGTGTGTGTGGAGGGGGATAATGGTGAATGCTTCCGCAAGAAGAGATGAATTATTTTTCCCCAAAGAATGAGAAAAAGCAGAACAATAGATTCCATCAAGTGACTCCTAATTATCCTAGTCTTCTTCTGGATATGTTCTCTCTTTTTTAAAAAAAGTTGATATTCCTTTAAAACTGAGCACTATATCCAAGTGTACTGACTTGTACTGTAGATGGAGACTGTCATCTTCTTCTTTCTAGGTAGTATACTTCTGCAACATAACCTGAGGTTACTTCACGTTTTTGCTACGCACATCATATTTCTGAGTTATAATGAGTTAGTGTTGCATAACTGATATCACAGGTGTGACTACTTTCTGGCTGATCTACCAAAGTTCAGTACCATATCCAGGTATTTTTAGAAATTGGCTCCACGACTCCAGTTTATCAGAATATTTTTCATTCCTGGTCCTGACGTTTAATCCTTTTTTTTTTCACTCTTCCCAGGCTTGTGCCATTTGATGAATATTTATTTCCTCCATATGTTCATAATCCAAGTCTTTCTCCCCAGATTCCCATTGTCTGGGATGAACTTCCTGCCCTCGTCCATTTGATGGACAACAGCAGGAAGTTCAAGCTTTGAGAACTAGCAAAAGGCTCCTGCCGAAGTGCCCTGATAAGTTTTTAAGATTTCTCTCTGAGCACCTATCACATTATGCTTCTAACAGGGTGCTCTATAACAGGTTAAATGGCACAAGATTTTTTTTTTCTTGAAGTTTTGATATAATTCACTTCTGAAGCTTTCTGAGCATATATTTCTTTCTTGCATAATGGAATTGCCTCTGCATCTGAGACTGTTTCTCCATTCTTATTTCAATATTGTTAACTGACGTTTTTCTCTTCTTCTCTTGATTAGGTGAGCAGGTGGTTTTTCAGAAAACCACGTTTGGGATTGTATTCATCATTTCAAGTATTTTTCTTCTACTCTGTAATCTAGTAATTTCTGCTTTTATCTTTTTAAATTGCTGCCATCTGTTTTTCTTGCACGTATCTTGTTCTTTTTTCTAGATCCTTAAGTATAATTTATTTTCATTTGTGTAGCTTAAAATTTGTACCATTTAGAACTATGAGTTTTCCTCTGATAACTACTTTAGACACATCCTAAGGGCTCTCAAAAATTCATATTGAACTTTCAATTTGAAATATAATTTTAAATAGTTATGTACTCATCTCTTCTATCAGACTACTCATGAGCAGTATTGAACAGTCAGTACAGCAATAGGTGAACACAGAATCTAAGAAATGCTGATCTAGTCTGTAGATAAATGTACACAATGTTGAAAAGTAAATGTATGTATTATTGCCCAATCTGTTATCATGCTGGACATCAGCAGCACAGACTAGTGTGAAAAAGGTGACAAAGTCAGGCTGACGCAGTTTGCAAGATACAGACACCCACTTTTAGCTTAAACAACACAGGAAATTACCAGCTCAAGTAACTGAAAAGTCCTGGGTAATGAAGGCTTCAGGCATGGCAGGAATCAGGTGCTTAAATGAGGCCATCACATATATCTTTCTGTCTTTTTCTTTCTCATATGCTCACTTCAAGTTACAGCTACATTTTCCCTCATTCTCAGGAAGGATCTCTCTACATTGTGATAATTTGCTCTTCCTCCACAGATCCAAACATATGCGCTCTCATAATTCACAAAACTCAAAGAAAAGAGATGTCCTAAGGGGTCCAGAGAAAGTCCAGGATGGCCTCACTTGGGATATGTGTGCATCCTTTTTTTTAAAATTGAAGTATAGTTAATTTACAATGTTGTGTTAGTTTCTGGTGGTCAGCAAAGTGATTCAGTATTATATGTATATATTTTTTTCCATATTCTTTTCCATTATGGTTTATCACAAGATATTGAATATAGTTCCCTGTGCTATATGGCAGGACCTTGTTGTTTATCCATTCTATATATAATAGCTTGCATCTGCTAAGCCCAAATTCCCAATCCTTCCCTCCCCCACCCCTCTTCCCCTTGGCAACACAAATCTGTTCTCCATGTCTGTGAGTCTGTTTTTGTTTTGTAGGTAAGTTCATTTGTGTTATATTTTAGATTCCACATATAAGTGATATCATATGGTATTTGTTGTTCTCTTTCTGACTTACTTCGCTTACTATGATAATTTCTAGGTCCATCCATGTAGCTGCAAATGGCATTATTTCATTCTTTTTATGGCTGAGTAGTATTCCATTGTATATATATACTACATCTTCTTTATCCATTCATCTGTCAATGGACATTTAGGTTGTTTCCATGTCTTGGCTATTGTAAATAGTGCTGCTATGAACATTGGGGTGCATGTATCTTTTTGAATTAGAGTTTTGTCCAGATATATGCCCAGGAGTGGGATTGCTTGATCATATGGCAATTCTATTTTTAGTTTTTGAGGAACCTCCATACTGTTCTCCCAAGTGATATGTGCCCATCCTTGATTGCATTTCTGTGCCTAAGGAGAGGAGGGACCTTGTTGGCCATTCCTGGTCCCAGATGATATCTCTGGGACAAGAGAGGTGGGATCTACCCTATGAAAACCAAGAGGATTGAGCAGCGTTCATAAGGAATTTGGGGAGGGCATTCCGCAAAGGAATGGATGATGGGTGGGTAAACAAGTTCTCCAAAGGCTGGTCTCTGGGAGGTCAGGCAGGCAGGGTTCAATGGGTGTGTGGACTCTAGGGAGAGTCAAAATGTAAAGACCCTGAATGCTACATTGGAAATATTTGGGCTTCCTAGACATATTACCCTGAGAAGGACAGGGTACACTTATGTGGTATTCAATGGGAGAGTGGTTAATTTGAATCTAATCATGAGGAAACATCAGACACACCCCCAAATAAGGGAAGTTCTGCTTAAAAGAAAAAAAGGGACTGTATTCTTCAAAACATGTCAGTGTAATAAAAGATAGAGAAAGGTTGTGGAAATGTTACAGATTAAAGGAGAAAGGAGACGTAACAACTAAATGCAATCTCTGAGGGAAGGAAAAAGCAATAAAGGACTCGATTGGGTCAATTGACAATATTGGAATTCAGATGGTAGATTTGATAAAAATATTGAATCAGTGTTAAATTTAGTGAAGAGGATAAGTGTACTGTGGATATATAAAAACACCTCTTATTTTCAGATATAGACACTGAACTATTTAAAGGTAAAAGACCACGGTATGTACAATGTACTCTAAAACTGGTGTGGAAAATAACAGTCTGTGTGAATATTTACATAGAACAAATTATAAAGCACAAGAGACAAAAGGTTAACAATAGGTGAATCTGAGTACAGGTATTTTTTGTGCTGTTTTTATTGTTGCAACTTCTCTCTAAGTTTGAAATTAGTTCCAAATAAAAAGTCTAAAAAATATTGGGATTTATCTTTCTTTAGGCACTAACAAAGTAGTTGAGATTTTTCAACAAGCTTGTGATATAATATGTTTTAAAATCCATTTCGAAAGACGCTGCAATTAATATAAACTTGGCCCTGATTCATAATGTAATTGATTTTATCCTCTTCGCAAAGATATCCCACCATCCTCTTATTGGTTGTTTGAGGGCATTTTAAAGGGATTCGAGAAAGGGCTTCCTGACTGCTTGCACCTACTGTGCCATTGTTTCCAAGGCTCTAACGTGTTTTTTGAAGAGAGATTGTGCTGGTTACAGTGGGGAGGGCAGATTAGGATGGAAAGGACCTCGAGGTGAGGGGAGATTGAGGGCGCTATCGGCAATAGTTCAGACAAGAAATAATGAGGGGGGCTTCCCTGGTGGCGCAGTGGTTGAGAATCTGCCTGCCAATGCAGGGGACACGGGTTCGAGCCCTGGTCTGGGAGGATCCCACATGCCGCGGAGCAACTAAGCCCGTGTGCCACAACTACTGAGCCTGCACGTCTGGAGCCTGTGCTCCGCAACAAGAGAGGCCGCGACAGTGAGAGGCCCGCACACCGTGATGAAGAGTGGCCCCCGCTTGCCGCAACTAGAGAAAGCCCTCGCACAGAAACGAAGACCCAACACAGCCAAAAATAAATAAATAAATAAATAAAAATTAAAAAAAAAAAAGAAATAATGAGGGAAAAGAAGAGAGGATGTCTCTGAGGGATTTTTTTCCTTTTTCCTCTTTATTTATTTATTTTTTAATTGTATAGCTGATTTACAATATTGTGTTAGTTTCAGGTGTACAGCAAAGTGATTCAGTTATATATATGTGTGTGTATAAATCTATACATCTAAATTTATTATTTTTCCGATTCTTTTCCATTATAGGTTATTACAAGATATTGAATATAGTTCCCTGTGCTATACAGTAGGTCCTTGTTGGTTATCTATTTTATATGTAGTAGTGTATATATGTTAATCCCCCAATCCTAATTTATCCCTCTCCCCCCTTTCCCCTTTGGTAACCATAAGTTTGTCTTCTATGTCTGTGAGTCTATTTCTGCTTTGTAAATAAGTTCATTTGTATCATTTTAATTTAGATTTCACATAAAAGGGATATCATATGATATTTGTCTCTTTCTCTGACTTACTTCACTTAGTATGATAATCTCTAGGTCTTTCCTTGTTGCTGCAAATGGCATTATGTCATTTCTTTTTATGGCTGAGTAATATTCCATTTTATATATATATACATATATATATAGGACATCTTCTTTATCCATTCATCTGTCGATGGACATTTAGGTTGCTTCCGTGTCTTGGCTATTGTAAATAGTGCTGCTATGAACATAAATGTGCATGTATCTTTTGGAATTTTCTCCAGATATATGCCCAGGAGTGGGATTGCAGGATCATATGGTAATTCCAGTTTTAGTTTTTTAAGGAACCTCCTACTGTTCTGCATAGTGGCTATACCAATTTACATTCCCGCCAGCAGTGTAAAAGGGTTTCTTTTTCTCTGAGGGATATTTTAAGGGAGAGTTTACAGGACTTGGTAACTAATTGAACAAGGGATCCAAGGCAAGAAAGATGAAAAAGCCAAGTTGTCTGTTTTAGAGTCTTGAATGAATGAGAACACCATTAATAGAACTGAAATACAGGTAGAGGAGTAAGTGGATGGGGGTTCTGGCACAGCGTGGAAGAGACTGAGACAGTTTTGGTGTTGTTGCTTCTATGGGATTTCCAGGTGCACGTGTGTAGTAGGAAACTGGAATTATAGGTGTAGTGTTCAGAAGAGCCAAAACTCCCTATGAAGTTTGGGGACCATCAGTGTGTAGGTGGTCATTAAAGCCTTGGGAATGGCTGGGATTACTCAGGAAAAGTGGAGGCGTAAAAGCAGAGGGGGACTAACTTAGGAGCCTGTGAACGTTGTTTTTTAAGGATTACTCCAGAGCAGTTGGGACAGTAAATAGTCACCACTCTTAAAATGTATTTCATGAGGCCAAGTGGGACAGTAGGGCAAAGTTCTAGTTTGTTTATTATAGAGGAAGTAAGCTAGAAATAGTGGAAAGGGTTAAGAGGTAAATTCCTTGCTGACCAGAAATCTGAGTAGCTGAGAAATTCAGAGGAATGGTGGAAAAGTGGGGCTTAGATCTTAGGAAAAATCCAGAAAAAAGAGCTACTGAACATTTGGACTTTAGAAAGATTTGGATTATTCAGTGTTTCCAGAGAAAGGACTTTGGATTCCCAGATGCATCCTTAGAATTCCCTACTTGAAAACAATTCATAGGAGAAGGGTTTGTCAAGGCATTTTACACAAGTAGTGTTTACATGCTTGGCAGGCTCCCATCAGTAAAGATTTCTTTCTTGTTCCTATCAGACAAGACAGTACATTGGTTAAGTCTCTTTCAGATAGAAGGGACAGAAATCCAACTCCAACTGACTTCAATGAATTTATTGACTCACAGAAGTAACAACCAGGGATTATATACTCTAATGTTTTAAACTTGTAGGCTCTGGAACCATACCTCCTGAGTTAGCGTCTTTGACCTAGTTACTTAACTTGTCCAAATGATTTTCTTATCTGTAAAACAGAGATAATTATAGTTCCTTCATCACAGGGCTGTGGTGAGTGTTAATTGATTTAATATAAGTAAATCTCTTAGAAGCGGTGCTGACACATAATAATTGCTCACTGAGTGTTTGCTGATTTTATCCAGGGATAGTTGGCTTCAGGTATGGCTGGATCCTGGTGCTCAAACAAAGCCCATCATGAATCCGCCTCTCTCATTTTTTGGACCAGCTTCCCTACTGACTTTATTCTCAGGCAGTTTTTCCGCTGGGGAAAGATGACCACCAGAAACTACAGACTCGGATGCTGCCAGTTTAGCAATCCCAGCAGGAGGAATGTGTCTTTTGCTTAACATTTCCAGCAGAAGTTCCAAGGGTGACTTTCACTGGAACAACTAGGTAGTATGGCCATTCCTGAACGGATTGCTATGGACAGTGGGATGAACTGCACTGATTGTGTCCCCCTTCTGAAGTCACAGACTGTGTTTGTTTCCGTTTCTTTTGTGTTGGAGGTATTTTCAGCTTGACCTTGGACAGGGGTTTTGGAGTGAGGTGAGGGAGTTGCCTGGCAGTGCAATGTAGGATGAGTAGACTTTCAACTGACAACGCTGTATGTAGCTCCATGCCCTGTGCCCACCCCTTCTGCCTGGAACCTCCAAGCTCTGGCCCTTCCATGCTTCTTTGGAACACGTTTTCTTGCTTCTATTTGATGCCTGTCCGTGTGGGTGCTTAGTTCCAGTTTTTTTCCATCCTGCCAAGTCAGTTTCCTCATCTACTTTTGTCCCAGTCCAGTTCTTTTTGTCCATATATATTTCTCTACATGTTTAACAAACCTAGAAATTAGAGTTTAACATGTATTTACTAACATTTTAATGATCTTTCTGGAGGGAAAGGAGGTAAATGCACACATTCACTCCACTTTGTAATCCTGAGTCCCCACAGAAGGTTGTTTTTGGTTTTTTTTTTTAAAGACAGGGCTTCTTGCCATCCTGACAAATAAGTTTCTTTAGTATAACAAATTTCTATCAGTAAGGTGTGCTGGATAAATAGGAGATACTGTGGATCATGTGTACTTCCCGGAGCTGTAAGTACACTTCTTTCTCTACCATTGATCTGTCACACACCAGAGTCATATGTTAAGAGCAGCTGATAAATAACACTGGTTATTAAGTACTTTACAAGGATGCTGTGGTAAGGACAGCATTTGGTAGAGAGATATTTACAAGGGCTAAGATCATGTGTCCAATCCTGTCAATCAGAAATTAAGGTAAAAGAGCCCACAAATGGAATCTGTGGGAAAACACAACCCAAGAAGTAGACACTTAACTTCTATGGGCACTTCTAGAAGCAGGCATTTCTTGAGACAGCTTATGGCCAATGTCTCTGTGTTACCCGTATGGAATAGTGTCCTCTACATGCAAACACGCCACACTAGCATATGGGATATGAAGGTCACTAAGACAAAGCATTCACTGGGGCTTGGTTTCCCACTGAGGAGATTTAACTCATTTTGGTAAAATGTGATGGCTGCCAAAACGATAGAATATAGGATATGGCACTTGGCACCTGATGCAGAATAAATTAAAATGCCTATTCAAAGTGATTTCGTGATTACATTTTTTTCAGATGCCTCGGTCTGTTGTTTACACCTAAACAAGGAAAATATTTCTGCAGTTTTTTTTGCCTATAACCATCGGATCAGTGCCTGTGGTTTATGTTCAAAGTTAACCCATTTTTATTATAACGCCTGTGGTTTTTGTATTTGTTGTTTAATATCCTAGTTCGTCTTCCCCTTTAATGTTCTTTCTTTCAAGCATAAAATTTCCTTGTCTATGCTGAAATAACATTTTAAAGAAAAAGGATTCCCTTCTGAATGGACATTTTTAGGGCTAAAAGCAAAGATCATGTTAAGGGGAATGCAAAACTATTTTCTAGGTTTGTCCTGGAGCTGGTTAAGACCCACGCTGGGAAGAAGTGCTCAGGGTGGTTTGGGAAATCGGTGGAACAGTGGAAAAGTGAAATTTCTTAATAATACAGCCCATCCTGAAAACTAAGGTGACTTTGTTGTTACTCAACAATATAATGAGTTTTATTTTGAGTGATGCTAGATTTAATGGCCAAATCAATATGTGTATTTAGCGTTGGGCTTTTATTTCTGCGCTAAGTGACAGGAGATAAGCAGCCTTAGAGTGTGTTAATTGGTTTGTGTTTAGCATTTATGCTAATCAGCAGTAGCAGAGGTGCCCTGGGCCACTTCAGGTCTGGTAATGGGGTTTATCTAAACCAGGCTTTGTTTACATTATTGACTGCAGTTGAATTGCTTCTGTTTCTTATACATTTGAACATTAAGCTGGATTTGCAAGTGTAACTCAAGACCTTCAGCATTAGTAAGAATTAGCCTGGGTCTGGAACAAGGCAAACCAAATGAAAAGCAAGTAAATATCATGCCATCCCTGCCGTAGGATAGCTGTGAGGGATGATGAAACCTGGAGAAGACTTAACTGGGTAAAGAAACCTTTAAATCAGAGATCAGAGCTTGAGGGACCACAGGTTAAATCAGGATTTCTCAACTTTGTCACTATGGCCATATGGGGCTGGATAATTCTTTGGATGGGGGGCTGCCTTATGAATGGTAGGATATTTCCAAGCATCCCTTGCCTCTATCCACCAGAATAGAGTAGCTTTCCTCGCCCCCGGTTGTGACAACTCAGTGTCTCCAGACATTGACAAATGTCTCCTGGGAGCCAAAATCACACCTGGTTGAGAACCACTGGGTTAAATGAGGCTTCAGTACAGCTTTGGTTCCTGCAGAGACTGGGTATCTGGCTGTCTGTCTGTCTATCTATCTATCCATCTATCTATCTATCTATCTATCTATCTTAGATGCTAGCATTTTAACAGCTCAGAGATTTTATATTATTATTTGCATTTGAGGATTCTCTTGAAATATGGGGAGATCTGTCCTCAGTGCCACATGGCAATTACCAATCGTGGCCAGTTAGTAGCTGCCCCTTTTCAAAAAAGCATATGCTCACCAGGCCCCCTCTCTGCTTCTTCCAGGCTGCTTCTCCCCTCATTTGCCCTGCACAGGCCCGGGGAGGTATTTGCTTTTATAACTCCTGCTTTCAATTTTGCACAATCTGAAGCTTCTTTGTTAGCCTCGGGACGATTCTGGATCTGATGGAACTGGGTTCAGATCTTAGCTTGACTAGTTACCAGCTTTGGGACTTCTGTGTGGCTCAGTTTCCTTATCTGTTGTCTGCTGTAGGCTCTGCACACATCTGCAAAATGGGAATGTTTCCAGGTACAATTTAGGGATGTTGGGGAAGTAGAAGGGACAGTATCCAAAAGCACCCTAGAACTTAATAAAATGTTGCTCCCCTGTCCCATTTTTTCAAATCCTCCGGGGTGCCGCTCACAAGGTATGCAGGCTCACAAGACCAGGCCATTTCCTCTCTTTCTAATTTGCACTTTCAGGCAGTGAAGACCAGAGCTTCTATCCATCACATGACCATGTCCTTCAGGGACCTTACACTTTGTTTTCATGAACTATGAGTGGAAGTTGGGGTTTATGAAGCAATATCCAGGGAAACTGATTCACCACACTGTTTTTCTCTCTTTTCCCTCCAAGGATGTAAACTTTTAGGACCCAAGGCAGTTAGATATAGGGTCTCTGTTGAAAAAAAAAAAAAAAGACAGAAAAAATAAAAGGAAAAGAAAAGAAAAAGCAAGCAGGAAGTCAGGAATTTGGTACATGCCACAGAGTCAGAGTCAACTGGCATCTGTGAAGTACCTACTAAGTTCTAGTACCTTCCAGGTCCTGAGTAATTTCATATGCACCGTCTCACTTAGCTGCACCCGTGGATAGAATGCCAGTTCTTCCATCTTGTCTGATCGTCACAGAAGGTGGGAAAGTCCCCAGCTGGTCTTACTGGTGCATCACTGACCTTCATTCAGTTCCTTAAACTCATGGGGTCCTGTCCTGGGCTCTTTGCATGTGCTCCCTGCCTCACATGTTCTTCTCCCATCCTCCAAAGCCTTTACCTAGTCACTCTTTTTCTTCCTTCAGCGCTCTGCTCAACTGTGAATTCCTTGCGGGAAGTCACTTCTGATCAGCTGATTCTGTGAGTTTATTTTATAGCGAAATTTTATTTCATGTTCCTCATCTCAAAATATCTGTCACATTGTACATTTAAATGTATGTCTTTCCTTAATAAATATTTGTCTTTCCCAATAGACTATGACTTCTATGAGATTAAAGACTGCATATAACAACCTAAATGGGAAAAGAATTTGAAAAAGAATAGATAACATGTATATGTATAACTGAATCACTTTGCTGTACACCTGAAACTAACACAACATTGTTAATCAACTATACTCCAATATAAAATAAAAAGTGAAAAATAAAAAAAGACCGTATCTGATTTTGCACCATTCTATCCTCAGCTCCTAGCCTAGAGCTTGGAACATATTAGGTGCTCAGTAAATGTTTGTTAAGTGAATAAGTAAATAGTTTTGCTGCAGTAACAATCAACAGATATCAGTGGCTTAACACTGCAAAGGGGCCTTTCCCATTCAGCCATGCTTCATGTCCATTGCAGTCGGCTCCAGCCTGTGCCCCGTGGCATCCTTGTTCAGGTGTGTAAGCACATTGCAACCTCTGCCATCTGGAATGTTGCAGATGAAGGAAAATGACAGATGGTTCACGGGCTCTTACAGCCTTGCACCCAGAAGCAACGTATTTCACTTCTAATCACATTGTATTGGCTAAAGTAAGTCACACACTCTTGCCAAATGTCATTGGGACTGGGAAGTGCCTTTCTATGTTGCAAGAAGAATGCAGATATGGCCAAAAAAAAAAAAAGTCCAACTGTCTCAGCTATGAGACTGGTATAAACTGCAGCCACTGAACTTGGGGAATTAGCTCTGCAAATTCAGCTTTCCATTTTAGCTTAATTGATCCTAACAGCATGAGCTGTGGCTCTTGTCTTCTTAGGAAGCCCACATTATCATGCATTCATTTATGCAACTAACATTTTCAGAAGCTGCATTCTGGGCCAGGTGCGAGGCTGAGCAATAACAATCTAAAAATGAATAAGACATAGCCCCTGCCTTCAAGAGGGGCATAGACTAGTATGGGCAGGAGTTTTCAATATTTTTATAGTCTAAATGGCTTTACAAGGTGAAATCTGTAGTTTTTAAACACATTTATGTTTGCTAGGGTAGGGCTTTTAAATTGAGGTTCAAGGAAAACCTGGGAACCTGCAGGATATACTCTGGGACGTTTGTCATTTTCAACTGAGAAATACTGGTCCAGCGGGATATTTACATGGAATCAAATAAATGCAACAAAGTGTGGTAACTTCACAAAGACTCGTATAACCCTGTGGGGATGCTTAAGAGGGAGTAACTGATTCTGCCCGTGGGAACTCAGAGAAGTCTCCCCAGAGGAGGGATTTATCTGAATTGAGTGTTGAAGAGTAAGGCAGAATGACTGAGATAACTTATTGGAAAAGAAGGTGTGTTTGGGGAACTGATGGTCTGATTTCTTTTTATTTGTTTATTTATTTGTTTGTTTGTTTGTTTATGGCTGCGTTGGGTCTTCGTTGCTGTGTACGGGGCCTCTCCAGCTGCGGCGAGCAGGGGCCACTCTCTGCCGCGGTGCACGGGCCTCTCACTGCGGTGGCCTCTCCCTTTGCGGAGCACGGGCTCCAGGCATGCGGGCTTCAGTGATTGTGGCACGTGGGCTCAGTAGTTGTGGCCCGGAGGCTCTAGAACGCAGGCTCAGTAGTCGTGGCACACGGACCCAGCTGCTCCGTGGCATGTGGGATCCTCCCGGACCAGGGCTCCAACCCGCGTCCCCTGCATTGGCAGGCAGATTCCCAACCACTGCGCCACCAGGGAAGCCCCAATGGTCTGATTTCTATTCTGGGATTTACTATTTATTAGCTGTATGATATTACACAATTATCCTAATCTCCAGAAGCCTGAATTTCCTCTTCTATAAGATGGGATGCCAACAGTCCCTCTGGTTTTGAACGCTTATCGTCGTGCCCTACCCATACTACGTTCTCAGCTTTTAGTCCTGGCTAGGGAAGGAAAAAGGGTCCAAGCATGAATAGCAGCATGTGTAGTGGCATCAAGTGAAGACACAGTGTGGCATGGTTAGGAAACTGGAAGTAGTTTTGTGTGGCTAGAGACAGAGATTGCAAATTCAGATTCCTCCAGCCACCAGGCAGGTGAGATACATAAATGAAACCGGATAATAAAGATTGATGGGGTCTCTGGTACCCACCATTACTGGAGAGCCCCAGTATGACTTGAAAGCATTCCAATTTAACTGTTTAAAATACATGAACAGGGAGAGTAAAACATGACTTCTGGCTGGGTTTGGCTGGTGGACTGCCAATCACAATCTGGCAACAGGAGTGTGTGTGTGTGTGTGCATGCGCGTGTGTGTGTGTGCACACGGAGGAAACGCAGTTGGAAGGAGGCAATGTGGAGAGTATAATAGAAAGGGAAGCAAAATCCATGTTTTACTAATCTATTACAAATATTATCAGGGATATATGAGGTGGAGATCTAAGTTACAGAAATGAGGTGACAAGGTCTCCAGATTCTAGGCTTCTTTCCCCATGTATTACTCAAGCCAAGATGAATGAAAGCCACACCAGGGCCAAACAGCCCTTGCAATTTCTGGAAGAGATTGAGAGGGCTGTAAAGTTGGAGAACAGAATAGATTCTACACCTGAATAATCAATTGATGTCTCTCTGATGATTGTGAAGGAGATAGGTACAAATTCCAAATCAGTCTCAAGAATTAATCAAACAAGGCAACAGGGCCTTATGTCTCAGTAGATAAGCCAGCAGGGCTTGCAGACAATCCTATTTGACCATAAAACAAGGAGACAGAGATTAATGTCTTAACCTCCTCTCATGTGGCCCATGGAGAAAGGACTCCTGTCAAATGTATGAGCTTGAGGACCAGGGAGAGAAGAAATAATATGCAACAGTAGCAAAAAGGAAGGGAAGCTTTGTATCTCATCCAATGAGCCAAATTTTCGAATAAAGAGGGAAGATCAAAGGAGAAAAATCAAGATTTGGGCAGCTGAGAAAACCTGGTTAGCAAAGTCTCTTCTAAGCATAATTGAAGATTTCTTGAAATTTGTAATTCTACTACTGTAATTTTCTGTTTCTCAGAAGCCAGTAATATTTTCCCCATTGTTTATGAAAATGTCCAGATACACTAGCAATAAATTTCATACCACACAACCTCTGTTGACATATTGTTGTTGGGAAGACAAGCGGAAGACACATGAGGCAGTGAAATGCCATTTCAAGGTTTGAAATAGTGCATTATTATTTTGCACTTGTCTCTACGCCCACCCTCTAGCATGTATAGGGGCCGGGCCACATTCTTTATATTCTCAGTGCCTGTTCAAGGGCCGGCAATTCAGCAGGTGTTTGGTAAATGCTTATTGAATAAATATATCAGATGATAAATTCACAGGAAAGGTCCAAGTGTGTTTTGAGAGGTCAGAAAAAGGAGACCAGATCTTGGATTAGAGCTGTTGTTAAAATGTGCAGGACAGCTGAGTGGTTAGGGGCAGGGTACTCAAGAGATGACTGCCAGTTCCTATTCCTGGTTTTGCCACTTACAAGCTGCGTGAATTTCGGCAATTTCCTTAAGACTCTGGCCTCAATGTCCTCAGCTGTAAAAATGGTGAAGACAACATTATCGACCTCAAGAGGGTGTTGTGAGGATCAAATATGTTAATTCATATAAAATATATGGTAAGCACACAATCGAATTCAACCATTTTTATTCCCGGGGATGTTTTCCAGCAACATTCAGTGTGCATTTATGCAGAATCACCTAATGGATACTTACACTTTCATTTAAGAGCCGGGTGCTAAGCTCATTAATTTTGTAGGCTTTATTTTGGTTGTTCCTCAATAGCCAAGTTTTTCTATAGTTCAAATATGCCAAATTTGTGCCTACCTCAGGGCCTTTGCACAAGGTGTTAAAGGATTCTCAGAGAGGTGTTAAAGGATTCTACTGAAAGAAGTATCCACTCTTACTATTACTTTCTCTTTCCTTACCCTGCTTTATTTTCCTTTGTGGTGCTTCTCATCAAGTAAAATTATTTGTTTGTTGTCCATCTCTCCTACTGGAAAGTGCACTCCATGAGGGCAGGGATTTTTTTCTTGTTTGATACTATATCCCTGGGGCTAAATCAGTTCCTGTCACATAGTGGACACTCCATGAATACTTCATGAATGAATGAGTGAAAGCTCTATCATCACTATTTTACATGCAAGGACAGCAAGTCTCAAGAGGTGAAGTGACTTGACCACCATTACAAACAAAGGGATAGACTTAGGGTTTATGCTCATGATTTAGAGATCTGAGCCATTTCCACCACACCCTGTGACTCAACATCTTGGAAATTCCTCCTGGTTATTAATGGTGAACTGGAGCTATGGAGCACAGCCCTTCCCCACAAGGAGCAATGGTAAACTGCTGGAGAAACGATTTTTAAGACAAAATTGATGATGAAAAATACGTGACCCTGTTACACTTGTACTCGGAATTAGTCAAACTGGAGGTTAAGGATATAGTCGTCTAGATGTCAAGTTTGCCCAAGGTTTCTGACTCTAGCCATAAGTTTGGAGGTCCTCAGGGCCATCCCACTTCAGACCAGCTGGCTACGAATTTAGGGGTTCCCATGCCTCCCCTCAGATGTGATAATTCACTAGTACTCAGGAAAGTGCTATACTTACAATTATATTTTATTATAGCAAATGATACACCTCAGAACCAGCCAAAAAAAGAGATCTGTAGGGCAGACTCAGGTGGGTGGCAGAGGGTAAGGGTTCCAGACACAGAGCTTCTGTCATCCTTAGAGATGCCTTATCCTACTGACAATCCAGGAAGCTTACCTGGCTTTGGTGTCCAGAGTTTTTTTTTTTTTTTTTTTTTTTTTAAGAGTTGCACTCAGTGCTACAACTTCTTTTCTTTTCTTTTTTTTTTAATTTATTTATTTTATTTATTTTTATCTTTGGCTGTGTTGGGTCTTCGTTTCTGTGCGAGGGCTTTCTCTAGTTGTGGCAAGCGGGGGCCACTCTTCATCGCGGTGCGCGGGCCTCTCACCATCGCGGCCTCTCCCGTTGTGGAGCACAGGCTCCAGACGCACAGGCTCAGTAATTGTGGCTCACGGGCCTAGCCGCTCCGCGGCATGTGGGATCTTCCCAGACTGGGGCACGAACCCGTGTGCTCTGCATTGGCAGGCAGATTCCCAACCACTGCGCCACCAGGGAAGCCCCAGTGTCCAGAGTTTTTATTGGGGCTCCATTACTTAAGTATGCCTGATTGAATTATTGCTCACATGGTTGAACTCGATCTCCAGCCCTCCTCCCCTCCTTAGAGGTCAGGATACTGTGTGACTCAGAGCTTCTCATCACGTGGTTGGTCTCTGTGGTGGTGTGGCCAGCCCCCACCCTGAGTCATTTGGTTAACACAGACTATCTAAGGGCCCACCATGTGTCACCAAGTTAGCATAAACTATCAGGTGTGGCCCAGCATGAATAACAAAGATGATCCTACTGAGGGAAATTCCTAGGGTTTAGAGGTTACTTCCCAGGAGTGAGGACAAAAGTCAGACCTCTCTTTGGAGGCCAAACTCCTTACTCCACAGATTGTCTCTCTAATTTTTTAGGTTTAAGTTAAACCAGTACTCCTCAACTAGGGGTGACTGTAACCCCTACCTAGAGACATTTAGCCAGGAATAGAGACATTTTTGGGTTGTCACAACTGGTGGGGGGAAGAATCTAATGGGTGAGCCCAGAATGCTGTTAAATATTCTATAATGTTCAAGACAGCCATCTCTCTCCACCACAGAGTTATCTGGCCCCTAAGTCAGTAGTGATGCTGTTACCAAACTCAGGTAACTGCATCACTGCTTGCTGCTCGGAAGCCAATACTCAAGAGACAGGTGTTGGTTGGAAAGGAAAAGTTGCTTTTTTCAGGAGGCTGGCAACCTGGGGAGAAGGTGGACTCATGTCCAAAAACCAACTCCAAAGATTCTGCTGGACCATGAAAGTTTTTAAAGGGAGAATCATTTGGGGAGGGGGTCAGAGTCTTCATCATCTTCCACTGTATGCAGACTTTCTTCTCACTGGTTGGTGGTAAGGTAACAGGGCAGTGTTCCAGGAATTTGGTGATCAGCCTGAAGTTGCCATCCTCCACCTTGGTTGGGGTCTTAGTACCTGCAGAAAAACTCAAAGATACTGTTATGTATATTCCTTGAGGAGGAACCAGGACCCCGCCCCATCACTGCACTATTGTTCTTGACTGCTTCTCCTTTGTTTCTGCATTCCCTCCCTTCCCTGAGTAGCAACCATCAATCTGCCCTCAGGAACCTAGGGAAGGTCTGGGAGGCTGAAAGAAGCCTGTTTCCTACAAACAAGAAACGAGGACACAGAAAGGATTTGTGTACCTGGGAGCCCCACAGTGACCTGCTCGGTTTCAATGGGATTGAGACACCCTGGGGTAAAGTAAATCCAGAAATGAGCCTATACACACATGGATTGCACAGAATAAATGTGAGCAAACAGATTTTACACTCTCACATGATGTCTTGCTCCTGCAAACAGGAGGGCTCTGATGAGGCTATTTTCATGATGAGAGTATCTAGGAATCTTCCTGCAAGTGTGGTTGTCAGAGCAGGGCCCAAATATCTAATTCTGTCCACCCAGACATGCTCTAGTGTCAGAGTAATTCACAGGTGTAAGTACCACTGGTATATACTAGATCACTTTAGAGGCTACATGGACAGGGCATTAAATAATATTGAATCACGTCATTGGGAAGTTACTCACATTTTACTTCTCTTTTGTCTCTTTAGGCCAAGGAGGAAAGTGTCTCAGTATGGGGCTAACGTATCTTTATTCTCCCTCTATCATTAGCTTACCTCATTTTTTATAAAAGGAGAGTGGGTCTTAGACTTGGACCCTTTAGCAGCAACATCTACATGAAATTTTAAAGTGTGCTTTGTTTCTGTTTCTGATCTATTTGTGCTTCCTATCTATTTTTGGCAAATGATGCCAGTTCTATCAAGTTTCCTTATACATATGAGACCTGTCTAGCCCTTTTTAAAAAAAAAAAAAATAGCCATTTGGAAGGAAAGCAGCCCCCAGAGATGGTACTAAGGGGAGATTTGGGACAGTCAGGATTATGCTGAGAAGTGTCAGGAAAGAGCAGAAAGGAACTTCTGACACAAATTTTCAGAAGCCGGGTAGCAGCACCAGGGTCCTAGAATCTATTTTCTAAGGTAGGATTCTGGGTGAGTTCGATGGCTGGGTTAAAAGGTAAACCAAAATGGAGCCTTGCACACATCTACCTTGGAGAGTTGATCCCCTTGCGTTTTGTTTTGATGCTCACTTGATATTCGAGCTGTCTAGACTGGATGCTATTTGAGAGCAGGGCTAATAACACTGTTTTATCTCTCTGTGTCCAGTGCCCAGCATAGGACCTAACCCAGAACAATGGGGCCACTTTAAGATTTCACAGATGAATGAACAGGTGTGGGAAAGTGGATAAAATATAGTGTAAGTGGAGAAAGTGACAGAGTCAGGAGTCAGGGTTTGTATTTTGACCAGAAGGAGAAAGAGCTGGGGGGATAGGACTGGTCAGAAACCAGAGACTGGTTGTGGGAACTCACAGCATGACGCCCATTCATTCTTTCACTTATTCAGTCATTCAACAAACATTTTCTGAGTGCCTGCTATATGCCAGGCATGCTGCTGCACTCTGGGAGTATCAAGGTGAGCAAAACAGACATCATAATTGCCCTCAAAGTGCTTACAATCTAGAAGACTTTATTTTACACACAAGGAAACTGAGTCCTAGCAAGGCAATGAGATTTTTCTAGGGTAATACAGCCAGTTATTGACAAGGTCAGAAAAGGACACGATTTCCTGACCCTCTACGTTTAAGCATTTGACACTACACCAAGGACCACAACTAGTGACCCAGGAGCCATATCTGGTCCTCACCAACACTGTGTGTGGCCCACGTAGCGTTTTACTTGGGAAACTTCAGGCAAACATTAGCTTTTCTACCTTCTCTTGAAAATCAGAAGATCTGGCAGCACTGGGCCCATGCTTCCTCTTGGCAGAAAAATGGCAGGAGCTGAGTAGCAAACGGTCGCTGACTTTCATTACAGTCACCCCATCCTCATTACCTTTCACCTGGCCCAATTCACCTGTTAGTGTCACCTGCCTGGCCCCTGTGGTCATGTGACTTTGCAACCCCTGCTCCACGCTGTTACCTTTTTTTTTTTTTAAATAAAGATCTTTCCAACATGCAACAGCTATCAGTTTTTTTTTTAAATTAATTAATTAATTAATTTATTTATTTATTTATTTATGACTGTGTTGAGTCTTCGTTTCTGTGCCAGGGCTTTCTCTAGTTGCGGCAAGTGGGGGCCACTCTTCATCGCGGTGCGCGGGCCTCTCACTATCGCGGCCTCTCTTGTTGTGGAGCACAGGCTCCAGACGCGCAGGCTCAGTAGTTGTGGCTCACGGGCCTAGTTGCTCCGCGGCATGTGGGATCTTCCCAGACCAGGGCTCGAACCCGTGTCCCCTGCATTGGCAGGCAGATTCTCAACCACTGCGCCACCAGGGAAGCCCCACCGTTACCTTTCGTTTCCTCATCTGGATGCTGAGGACTCTTCCAGCCACATTCGCATCCTGCAAGCGGAAGCTGCCAGCTACTCGGTTTTTCTTTCTCATCTGTTCTCCCTTCCATCTCACCCCTCGATCCCTACTTCTAAGCAATGATAGGAATGTCCAGGGGTCCTGTGCTATTCACACATTCCCCCACCCCTAGACCCCAAGCAGCAGCATTGGTTTATGAGGAAGGGTGCCACCAGTTAGTATTTTTATATCCTAATCATTCTGGTCTCCAAGTTCATTCATTATGTATGCAGAAATGGTAATACGCTGGTATTTTAATGCTCTTAAGCATACAATATTCTTATTAATCCAAGTGCTTTTTTCATCCATAATTGAATGGTTTACTTAATTATTGCTTTATGGTAACGACTCTGCATTTCCATTTTTCTATAGGGTGCCTGATTTTAACAGGAGGGCACTCTGAATCGGGAGGGCTGGCTGTACTAATTGCTTTCATTATAAGAGCAGCTAGCATTCTGGCAACACAGAGATAGCTGTTCTCCGGGACTAGAATGAAAACACAGAGAAAGGGCGGTGGGTCCCTCTGGCTCCCAAGGGTCCAGAATGCCTCTTCTTATCGAAACAGATCCCCAATTTACAAAATGTAACCTCTTTTCCGCAGTGGTGACAGTTTGAACATTAACATGGATCGAGGGCTATTTATATCAGTTTGTACATTTAATCAGTTTTTTTGCAGTTTTCAGTGAGATGCGAACTCCGTTCCTGTCCCAGGCGTTTGGATCAAATCAGCTGAGACAGAGAATAATCAAGATTTATGATTCTCATTCTGACTCCCATCACATAGTCACTGCAATTGCTACTCGCCAGCTGCACCAGCCCCATCCCCAGTCTGACACCCACTTCACCATCTCTCCAGTGTGTGATTTAATGACCATCTCGAAAACTGTCAAAACACGTCTGGTGCTCCAGATAACAGCTGTGCGGCGTCTGTGCTCTCCCGACACCACCTCCTCCCCCAATTACACCCAGCTCCCACCAATCTTACCTCCCAAAGTCTATGAATGCTTAAAACCCTGGATGTGGGGAACTTCTGAGAAGGGATGTCAAGTCCAGAGAAGACAGTGGCAGTCACCTTTGACAATTGGTAGTGGAATCGAAGAGGTGACTTGAGTCAAACTGGGATAATTTTATCTCACTTGATCTTGGCCTTAGTAGAAGATAAATGTGTATAACAGAGACAGCCCTTGCTTCTGTTTAAGGAAGCGCTGCTCTTTATGGGGCCTCCAGGAATTGTAGATAAACTCAGAGCCATTGGCACCCACTACTGTGTCTCCTGGTCCAAGCAAGAATCAAAGCTCTAAGACAGAAGGAAGGTGCACTCTCACTATTCCCATAGCCAAGCTAGGGATGCTGAAAAAGGATGGGGCTGTGGGAGCCCTAGGACTAAGGCTTGGCATTTCTAAGAACTTGAACTTGCATCAGAATCATCTGGAGGGCTTGGCGAACACAGATTGCTGGACCCCACTCCAGACTTCCAGGTCCGGGATGGGACCTGATGAATGTCATGTCTAAGGAGCTCCCATGGGACGCTGGTGGTGCTGCCCTGAAGAGTCACACTTTGAGAACCCCTGTTGTAGTGGTTAAGAGCTTTGCTACTCCAAGTGTGGTTCATGGACCAGCAGCATCACCTGGGAGCTTGGTAGCAGTGTATCTCAAGCCTCACCCAGACCTCCTGAACTAGAAACTGGGTTTAACTAGATCTTCAGATGACCTGTGTGTACATTAAAGGGTAAAAAGCTGCAGCTAAGAACCCAAAGTCTGGAACCCACATTGCCTAGACTCAAACCCAGTCCCTACAGTTACTAGTGTTGCCATCTTTGGTGACTTAATTAACCTCTCTATGCCTCAGTTTCCACATCTATGAAATGGGGATGGCGAAGACAGTCCTTGCTTCCTAAAGGAATAGATGTGAAGCACTTGCAACAGTACCTACCATATGGCAAGCACTCATTAAACATGATTGCTGATATTTATTTGAGTGTTTGGAGCTTTCAAATCTCAAAGTAGATCATGTTTAAGGACTTGAATATCCATCAGGTGTACTTCTTGAAATTATTGCAAACCCGCACATTTGTGAATTTAATTTCAGCAGACTTGGACAACTGTCAGCCTATGGGACAAATTTGTCTGGCACATTTCTATTATTCTATGTGATGAGTTTTTTAAAAGTTGCCAACTTTTAAATATGGGAAATGTTACCTAAATATCTGGATTTTCAGCTTCCTTAGAAAAGTTAAAAGATCTGGCCACAGCAGGCCTGCATTTTTGCCAAGCAGAGAAGTGACCAGCTGGGGATCGGTAGCCAGTGTCCATCATGGGCAGGATGGGATGAGATGGGCGTTATTTACCTGGGTCCCCAACACTCCCTATTATCTTATGCACAACCAACTTTACTCATTTGAATTACCTGCCTAACCCCTCTAGACCTCTGAGTTAGCAACTGCTACACTTTATTATGTGAGTTTCACTGGAAATGATGTAAAGTGGCCATTTCTGAGTTGCTGTGTTTGCAAGAGAAACCCACAGATCTGTGAGGCTATGGGTCTGCCCCCCAGTGCTCAAGGTTTCTAAACACATCCCATCAAAGTTCTCTTCTCAGTGTAATGGTGAATACTCATCTCATGGATGAATATTGGTTAAAATCAGGAAAGCTAAATCCAAAAACGTTAGTGGTAGATAATGTCTAATGCCTACTCTTTATCTGACATATCCTGTAGGATTAATAACGAGCATGAATGTGACGTGTTCATAATCCCAGGCCTCTAAGTCAGGGGTCAGCACACTTTTTCTGTAAAAGGCAGTTAGCTTTGGGGGGCCCAGAGTCCACTGCTCTTCTCACGTAGTGTGAAAGACGTTGTAGACACACATAAATGAAGGCGTATGGCTGTATTTTCAGGCTGCAAAAAACAGGTGGCCAGTCCAATCTGGTCCATGGACCTTTGTTAGTTATCCTGCTCTAAGTCAATAAGAAGGTCCCTATTTTCATAGTATTTTCTAGCCTATGACAATGTTTTTTAAATAATTGTAGTCATTTCAGTGTTTATGCCATTTGACATTTTTTCCCTTTCTTCACCTTACTTTATTTCTCAAGCATTTCCCCATGTTTTAAAAAGAATAAAATACCTAGGAATAAACTAAACCAAGGAGATGAAAGACATATACTCTGAAAACTAAAACATTGATGAAGGAAATTGAAGATGATACAGAGAAATGGAAAGATATTCTGTGCTCTTGGATTGGAAGAATTAATATTGTTAATGGCCATACTACCCAAAGCAATCTACAGATTTAATACAATCCCTATCAAAATACCCATGACAGTCTTCACAGAACTAGAACAAATAACACTAAAATTCATATAGAACCACAGAAGACCCTGAATCGCCAAAGCAATCTTGAGAAAAAAGAACAAAGCTGGAGGTATCACCCTCTCAGACTTCAGGCTGTACTACAAAGCTGCAGTAATCAAAACAGTGTGGTATTGGCAAAAAAACAGACACAAAGATCAATGGACCATAATAGAGAGCCCAGAAATAAACCCACACCCCTGTGGTCAATTAATCTATGACAAAGGGGGCAAGAACACTGGAGAAAAGACAGCCTCTTCGATAAATGGTGCTGGGAAAACTGGACAGCTACATGTAAATGAATGATATTATATAAAAATAAACTCAAAGTGGATTAGAGACCTAAATGTAAGACCCAAAACCATAAAACTCCCAGAAAAGAACATAGGTAGAACACACTTTGACATAATTCATAGCAATATTTTTTTGCTAAGAAAAAAAAGAGGCAAAAGAAATAAAACCAGAAATAAACAAATGGGAGGTAATTTAAATTAAAAGCTTTTGCACAACAAAGGAAACCATTGACAAAACAAAAACCAACCTACAGAAGAGGAGGAAATATTTGCAAATGATATGACTGACAAAGAGTTAATATCCAAAATATATAAACTGGTTATACAGCTCAGTATTTAAAAAAATGGACAGAAGACCTGAATAGACATTTTTTCCAAAGAGGACATTCAGATGGCTATCAGGCACATGAAAAGATGCTCAACATAGCTAATAATTAGAGAAATGTAAATCAAAACAACAATGAGATATCGCCTCACACCTGTCAGAATGGCTAGCATCAAAAAGTCTACAAATAACAAATGTTGGCAAGGATATGGAGAAAAGGGAACTTTTATACACTGTTGGTGGGAATGTAAATTGGTGCAGCCACTATGGAAAACAGTATGGAGGTTCCTCAAGAAACTTAAAATAGATTTACCATATGACCTAGCAATTCCACTCCTGGCTATATATCCCCCCAAAATGAAAACCCTATTTGAAAAGATATGTGCACCCCAACGTTCATAGCAGCACTATTTATGGTAGTAAATAGGGAAGCAACCTCAATGTCCCTCAACAGATGGATGAATATAAAGATGGCATGTGTGTGTGTATTATGGAATACTACTCAGCCATAAAAAAGAATGAAATTCTGCCATCTGCAGCAATGTGGATGGACCTAGAGAATATTATGTTTAGTGAAATAAGTCAGACAGAGAAAAACAAATACTGTATGATGTCACTTACATGTGGAATCTAAAAAGTAAAGGAATGTACATAGCAAAACAGACTCACAGATATAGAAAACAAACTAGTGGTTACCAGCAGGGAGAGGGAAGGGGGGAGGGACAACACAAGGATACAGAATTAAGAGATACAAACTACTATGTATAAAATAAACAAGGATATATTGTATAGCACAGGGAATTATAGCTATTATCTTGTAATAACTTTTAATGCAGTATAATCTGTAAAAATACTGAATCACTATGCTGTACACCTGAAACTAATAATATTGTAAATCAACTAAACTTCAATTTAAAAAATCTTAATGCTCTTTGGGACTTCACTGGTGGTCCAGTGGAGCCATGTGTATAGGCATGTGTATGTTTTTTTTTTTTTCCTGCCCCCAATTTTGGCACAGCGGGTTTGGTAAGAGGAACGGTATTTAAATGGACAGGGGACAGAATTTTAGAAAACAATTTTGACTGCACTGAAAATCCAAAGTGCATAAAAGAGTTTTCTGGAATGGTTCTTATTTCAGACTTTCGAGTTGATATGGTACAGTAGAGTAGAATGAATATAAGCTTTGGAGCCAGACATACATAAATCTGCACCCTGGCTTTGTTACTTATTAGTCATGTGACCTCAGCAAATTGTCCAACTGAGTCTCTGTGTCCTCATCTGAAAATGCATTTCCTACTAGGTCATTCTAGGTAATAGAGGGAATGTATAGAAAACACTTGGATTGATCAGTGCACCGTGTTGAGGAGACATCCACAAATGAGAGCTCTGATTATTATAATAGACCATTAGTTGGTGCTACGTCTATCTTACCATTAGAACTGTGACGTGCAAGAAGAGCACTCTAGAACTATTTCATTTGTTTTTCTTTTTTCTTTTGCTTATGTTTAAAACAGGTCTCGTTTAACATAATGCTTCCTGGTTTGCAAAACACTTTCAGTACCTCTTTAATTGACCTTCACATAATCCCAGCCTTAGCCAAATTGACAAAATGTCATCTAGTAAAAGCCATGAGTCAAGTGCAGCCTCCTTACCTTTGATGGGTAAACCAAAGGCCAGATCATCTAAGCAATCTGCGCAGAGTTGCATGGCCAGCTAGGAGCTAGTTTGTAGGATATGACTTGTCTTTATTTTATGGATTCCTCTCTCCCATTCCATTAGTAATAAAGTTACTAATGGATAAGGTTCAAATTTTACTTTTCTTAATTAGTTCCATCATGTCTCCTCCAGACCATGGGGCACAAGTTACTCTTCTATAGTTTTACAGAGAATAAAAATTATACTTCAAAACCATCTCTGATGTAAGGGAGAAGATGTGTTACTATTTAACACGAAGGTCAAATTTTTCCACCATGAAAGTGCTATAACATGACTTGATATTAAGATAGATCCCAGTTGCAGGTTTGGTTGATTGCAGCTTTCCTTGATCATTCCACTGTCTGTTACTATTTCGTTCGTACCCTGGGTCCCACATCTGATGTCCAAAATGCTCCCTGGAACTCAAGGCCATCTTTGATTGGCTGGTGATGCATCATTGGTTCATTAATTGCTAGCTAGCGAAGAGGGGGTGAGGCCAACTATTGGACAAGAGTGAAAGGCTAGGATTGGCTGCTGCCTCTGTGACATGGATTGATGTCACGTGGGAGGACAGGCAATAATGGGCAATTAGGTTTCTCAAGTAACAGGAGGGTTAGAAACAACATCGTTTGTTGATAAACCTCCCTCATTTCTCCTTATGTTGATAACTGAGACCAATTCTATGATTTCAAAAGCCAACAGACTATAGCTTAATCATAAAGCATGCTTTTAGCTACAAATAACAGAGAGCTCTGATTCCATTAGCTTACACAAAAGGAACAACTTATTTCTGCACGTAATAAGAAGTTTGGAAGATAGGCTGGCTCCAGTGTTGGGTAACTCAGTAGCTCTGTGACATCACCAATGATCTGGTTAGTCTTGTCTTTCTCCTCTGCTGTTGTGATGTGTCAGTTTTCTATACAGGCTAGCTTTTCTTCCTGGTCATGAACTAGATATAGCAATATTAAGTAAGCATCACATCCAGAATCAATTCTGTGCAGAAGAACAAGAATGTGGAAAACAAGATATGACATCACTTTCTGGTGCCCCTTTTTATCAAAGAGGAAACCTTTCTCAGAAGCCCGCCCCCGCCCCCCCCCCACCAGTTGATTTCTGCTCAAGTCTGTTCTCCAGAATTGGGTCACATATCCACGCCTGCATGAATCCCTGGCAAGAGAAATGGGATCATCATAATTGTTTTGGACTAATCAGATGTGTCCTCTAAGTCAGGTATGGAAAATGGATATTGGTGCTCAAGCCATCAAAGAAGAAGGAGCCCGCAGAACCTTCTGCTACAGGGCAAAAGTGTGGGTAGAGGTCACTGTGGGTCATTTAAATGATAAATGCTAAACCTTTTGTGCGTGCATACATCTGTGGGCTGAGCGTTTAGAAAATATCCTATGACTCATGGCAGAATCCTTACTCATAATTCAGTGCCCTCCTTCCTCCTTCAACGTGCCCCTGCTTATAAATATCTACTGGCTAAGTCCCTGCTGTAGACCTTTGGAATACGAAAAAAGATCTGTTTTACTTTCAAAACGTTAAATTTAAAGTAAAATCTATTTTACTTTTCAAAAGTAAAAGTAAAACTCTGAACTGGGGATAATTTTGGACTATAGCCACGCTGTCAGGAAACTATAGGGAGTTCCATTCATAAGAAATAGCTTTGGCTCTCATTGGCCAGTAGTTGAAACACTACCCACTGAGCTGCTTACTATCCAATTGAAAAGCCCAGCTTAATGTTCCCTCTTCCAAGAAGCCTTCCTTGATTCACCCAGTCATGTCCTGTCTCCATGTTCTCTGGTACATTGTCCACTCTGTAGTATAACTATTTAGGTCAACATTTACTTCCTCCTTGCTGACTAGTCTGTGAACTCCTCTAGACTGGGGCCTCTATCTCATTCTGCTTTTCCAAACTGTGGTACAGGTCTGGAACATAGGAAATACCCAGCAAGATTTCTTTACGTCAAATGAATGAATGAAAAAGTGAATGAGTTAGCAGAGGAATTAGATGAGACCAATTTAGGAGTGTTATTGACAATTACACTACTGCTAATTGTTAACATTCATTAAGCACGTTGCTAATATGCACCTAATAGTCACAACTCTGCATTCTTTTATTATCCTGATGAAGAAACTGAGGCTTAGGAGAGGTTTAATACTTGCTCGAGTTGACACATCTGGTAACACAAGAGGCTGGACCTAAACTCAGTTATGCCTGACTCTTTGGTCTTAAACACATTACCCGTCTAAGGGTATGGCTGGATTGCATCACACAGGAAAGAAACGATCTGGATAACAAAGAGTCTTAATTTTGGACTAAATAGACTAAATAGGGTAGAAGAGTGAGTATGAATACGGGGCTATATTTTTAATTTAATTTAATTTAATTTTTTTTATTTATGGCTGTGTTGGGTCTTCGTTTCTGTGCGAGGGCTTTCTCTAGTTGCGGCAAGCGGGGGCCACTCTTCATCGTGGTGCGCGGGCCTCTCACTATCGCGGCCTCTCTTGTTGCGGAGCACAGGCTCCAGACGCGCAGGCTCAGTAGTTGTGGCTCACGGGCCTAGTTGCTCCGCAGCATGTGGGGTCTTCCCAGACCAGGGCTCGAACCCGTGTCCCCTGCATTGGCAGGCAGATTCTCAACCACTCTGCCACCAGGGAAGCCCCAGCGCTATATTTTTAAATTCACTTTAAAAATTGTGATAATTAAATAGAAAACTCTACTGGGCACGTCTGGTTATCAAGAAGAGAAACTCCTCCATCTGCTTGTTGAGGGCAGCCTGTGCCAGCCCGAGGATGAGGTTGACTTGGCAGCGACAGCAATTTGTAAAGATGCTACCTGCTGTCTCCACTTGGGCCTCTTCTCTAGGCTTCGGGGAAGATATTCATGGCCCTGGACGGTTGTTGACACGTGCGTTGATTCCACCTCTTGGATGGTCCAGACCAGACTATATAATCCAGGGAGGAAACCGTCCAAGCTCTGCATTAGACACAGGAGCCCCAAGCTACAGGCAGGAGACAGAGTGGCAGCATGTGTCTGAACGTGGCTTCAGAGAATCTTAGCTTTGAGTCCTGGAACTCCACAGATGTTAACTGTGGGTTGTCGTTTCATTATTATTCTGATCTTGACACAGTTACTCATAAATTCTGAGAACTTGATCAGGTCCTTCTTGGCCTTGGACATTCAGTTTCCTCACCTGGAACTTGGGCGCGGTGATATTCAGTTCCCAGAATTGCCTTGAGGAAAAGATGAGATAAGGGAGGTGATGATGTTGATCAGAGAGACCTGGGAGCAAGACTGGCTTGGAGGCGCTGCGCGCTGCCTGTAGAAGAGCCGTACACTTGGTTTAATGATCTGCTGTTGCCCTCTTGACATTCGCAATAATTTTTGAACACAGGTCCCCACGTTTTCCCTTTGCGCAGGGCCCTGCAAAGTAGGTAGCTGCTTCTGCCTGGGAGAGCCCCCGGGTCTATCTCTGCACCAGTCCCAGGAGGTGAAGGATGCTGGCCTGAAGGGACTGACCAGAGAGGGGACCTTCCTGGTTGGGTGACCACCGTTTCCATGTCCGGTGTCAAAAGGGGTGATGAAAAAAAAAAAAAAAAAAGGGTGGTGATCCTCTGACTTGTCTTTTTAGAAACCAGGATGCTTCTTCCTCACCCCTGTGCCTTAGCTCACGCTGTCCTCTTTGCTAAGTACACTCTTCCTCTGCCTGTTTGTCAAAACCAGATTCCTAGTGCTTCATATCTTTTGCTCTTTATAAGAGCAAGACCTGTCAAACGTGAGAGCAAGTGATGTGGTAGCACGGCCCGAGGGACATCTGGGAATCCAGGCTTCCTCCAGCATGAGAGCCATTGCATCTCATCTTCACGCAGCCAGTGGTATCCAAGAACTAGCGCTGGCCCCAGCCAGCCTGGGGCCACACCCAAGCTCTGCCTCTGCCCAGTTCCATGACTCCGGGAAGAGTTCCATAAACCCTCCATCTGTTAGTCGCTTCATCTGTAAAATGGAAATCATACTAAAAGTACCCATATTTGTAGGTTAGTTATGAAGAGAAAATGAATCAATGCAAATAACGCATCTGAAACTATGCCTGGCCCATAGTAGGCCTGCTGTGGATAAGCTAGAATTATCGTGCTTTTCCACTCTCTGTAACCTGATTAAATGAAAGACCTTTTGGATCAGTCAGAACTAGTTTGCAGCCTCCCTTGTGAATGTGCTAGGTGTACAAACCAAGGCACAAGCTGTTAAATCTTGATCTCACCCCCTCAGTCATAGGGATTCTACGAGTAAGACCTGCCATCAGCAGGAAATGGTCCAATATAATAGAAGGAAGGTGGGTTTTGGTCTTAGAAACCAGTGCTTGAGTTTCATCTCTTCTACTTACCAGCTGTGTGAGGTTCCAAGTTATGAAAACTCTCCGAACTTTATTTTCTCTTTAAAAATGAGGGTAACAATACCATTTAAAGAGATGTTCCCCTGCTAAAGAACATGAGGCCCATAAGGACAGAGGGTTGCCTGCTTTTTGTTCATTGCTGCATCCCTTGGACTGTATTCCTTTCGCACACAGGAAATGCAAAATAAATATTTGTGAAGGAAAGGATTGTTGAGAGAATAAAGTAATATGATTTATGCAAAGTGCCAAGCACAGAGATGGGCACCTATGTAGCAGACTCAGGAAAGCAACAGCTGTGGATAGTTTGAAGGCAGGTGGGTGGGAACACTGTGAGTCCAGCCAAGAGCTCCATTTGGAGCAGGATTGCATGTCCCTGCTGCCTGCCCAGGATGCTGGGATGGAGAAGAGTGATCTGATGCTGCAATGAGGGGCCGAGGAGCTGAAGTGTAAACCCAGGAACATGGACCCCCCCACACACACCCCAATAGAACCAGGGGAAGAAGATGGCTACAGATCGCTTAGCAGCTCCCAGCCACACAGTGACAGTAACAATTCCAGCCGCGACCCCCTCTGGCAAAGATGTCTCACTCATTTCTATCAGAATAAGTTTAGAATCATGATCGGACTTCGCTTGCTCAAGGAAGATGTTTGTATTCCAGCCAGGGAGGAAGCCTGGGAAGGCTTATTCCACTAAAAGACTGCACAGAGGCAAACGCTGATTATCATTACATCTATTTCAACTAAGCTTGTATTAGATCCCAGTCAAGCAGAGAGGAGCAAATTGGGCCCAAATTTAAAAAAAAAAAAAAAAAAAAAAAAAAAAGGAGGAGTGATCATTTAGAAAGCATGTCAATAGTGCGCTCTGGCCTAATCCACCAGCAGCACAGCCCGGCAGGGTGAGGCATGGTTCTAACCCTGATTTGGATTCTGGCCCAAAATCCTCATCATAAATTAAAAAAAAAAAAAAAAAAGTGGCTCTAGCTCAGATATTCTCTTTACACTCACTGGAGGGTTTATATGAGGTGAGACCCACTCATCAGAACCTTGGAGAGTGGCTGTGAAGTTGAGTGGAAAGAACACAGGCTCGGAGTCTGAAGTACATTCCATGGCTTACAAGCTGGGTGATGGATCCTAGCCTCTCTGAGCCTCAACTCCCTCTTCTCTAAAGAAAGGTAGTGAGAATACTGGTGTGAGATGCGGATCACGTGGACAAAGAGAGGTGAAGGGGCTGGTAGTACAACACTGCATATCGTCTTATGTAATAAATATTTTCCCATCCATGTCCCCACCAGCTAGTGGCCCAGGCTCCATGATCAGATTTCAGCTCTGGGTGATCCCAGGAAAAGACAAGGAGAGCTGCAGTAAATGATCGAGTCTCACCCTGATTGCCTCCTCCCCAGGACCTTTCTGGAGTCCCTGCTGTCTGACTCTGGCTTCTACAGTTTCCAGGGAAGAGGGCAGAGCAAGGGAGGGAGTGGCTGGAGATGGGCCCGTGGACATCCTGATACGAGGGGCAAGATTCTGCTGGGTGCTAAATACACACACCCAGTCACCAGGCAGCATGTGAGGGTGACGTATGAACAGGATGCCTGAACGACGTCTTCATCATCCTCAGCTAAGCCTCGTCACTGGTCTACACATTCATCATCACCTACAGAGTCATTCAACACCCGTTTATTGAAGCCTGCTTTGCACTGGGCTTACGCTGGCCTGAGAACACAAGAGCTGTAAGTCACGGATCCTGCTCTTCTTCTAGGGGCCACACAGAATAAGTCAGGTTTCTCTTCTTGCCAGGCCTCTTGATAATACCCCCCAAGGTATCTTGTTCTCCATCCTGCAGCACCTCCAGGCTGCTCTCGGTCCTGGACCCTTGTCCATAAGACATCATCTAACTTGTCCACTTCTGCCCTAATGTGTAGTCCCCCAAACTGGAGATGTTCCATGAAGTGGGAGAAGGAGGTCTCAGCAGAACAGAGGCTAGGGTTTCAGATTCCAGATGCTTGGTGTCTCCATTGGGAGAGCGAATTTAGAAAGAATGGAATTGGCCTCATCATCTGGTCGGATCTCTTAAACCATCCCTATGTAAGACGCTGTTACAATGGTGCCGTGAAAAATAGTTAACAAGTCAAAATACCGTCCCCAGAAACCAGCTGTGGTGATGATTAGGTTTAATTAAGCAGGAACAAGTCGTGGGTGGGTACATTTTGGGAGGGAGGAAAACCAACAGCATCAATGTAAGATGGAAAGAGAGTTGCCCACATGAACACAGAGGGGACAGTTACCAAGTTGGTCTCCGGCTCTGTCTTCTTTCCTCATTGATATTATGCATATCTTTAGCTTTGTACATGGACTGTCAAGTTAATATCTCCAACCCGGACGCATCCTCAGTGTTCCTTATTTGTATATGCAGCTTGCCTCTTAACACTTCCTCTTAGGAGTTTCAAAATATTCCAAACGGAAGCCCTGCTCTTCACGAATCCCTTGCTCAAGTCTGGTTCTCTTTCAGATTCCCCTTTATTGGTGAAGTCACCGTTATCCATTCATTTGCACAAAGCACAAGCTAAGGATCATTTGCAACATCTCTTTCTCCCTCAGTTCCCCATATCTGATTTATCACCAGCCTGTTGATTTTAGTTCCTAAAAGTCATTTGAGTCAAGCTACTTCTCTTACTCCTGCCAGTATTTCAGTCCAAAGTGCCATCTTCTTCCCTCAAACTCTTGACAGTCTCCCAGTTGTATGCCGTCTCTCCCTCCGAGTGAGCCTGAGGGATGCTCCCCAAATGCAAACCTGATCCCATCATCCTACCATTGACCTTGTCCTCATAGGCACCTAATGAAACTCATCAGTGGCATCTCCTTGTGTCATAGAACAAAGATAAAGCCCTGGAGATGGAAGCAAAGTCAACACCCATCCCCACCGCCACCTCACTCAGCACGGGGATTGAGATTGGAGGAAGGGTCCTTTCTCCAGGTCAAATACGGAGCTGTTACCAGCCCCAGAGGAAGTGGATGCTGGCCAGGTAAAGACAGCAGACATCCATCGTAAGGGCAGTCCCTCAAGGGAGAATTTCTCAAGGGAGAACTTCTTAAGGGGTTAGTGGTTTCACAACACTATACAGGTGCACTGAGATACTGATTCCAGCAAGAGACTAAGAGGCCTGGAAGGTTTAGGGAAAAGCTACAGCTAAATGGAATCAAGGCTTGTATACCAAGTTCATGGCAGCGGCATTAAGAGCACGCTAGCTAGTGAGGCCAAGGCATCTAACAGGCGTCCTGCTGCTGAAGCATTTCAGTTCGTGCCGCTCAACAGGATTGGGGAAGGCTGGGGCTGACAGGAGTCTGGCATGGCTGGGTCACACTGAACCTCTGTTGGCTTCTCCCTGCTCAAAAACCATCTGTTCTATAATGTTTTCTAGAATTGAACTGGGATTTGATGTTATTCTGCCCAATCTGTAATTCCTGGTAGTCAGCCTTGAATCTTTGGTCTCGTCTGGAAATGAGCTCATTAGCCAGTCGTCAGTCTCCTGGCATCTTTCTCACCTGAATGTCATTCTTTCTTGAGGTTCAACTTCTACTTCATCATGAATGCCTCTGTTTAAGCCACTGATTAAAGTGGCTTCCCTTTGCATCCGTTTTCCATGTTTCTCCGGAGACAGTGGAAACAAAACCAAAACCAAAACAAACAATCAAACTAACAAAAACCCCAGGCCCTTCTCTGTTTCAAAGCCTGAACTTCAGTTACCTGCTCTCATGTGGCACATGAAACTCTTTGTAACATGACCTGCATCTTGTAGGGTTTCTCGGTTACAGGCACAGTACCGATCTCTGAATGGTGCAAGCCTTAAAAAGAATGCACTGCGAAAGCCTCCTAGAATGGAAGGAATAGCTGAACAAAGAGGCCTAAGATAGTACTAGAACCAGAGGACGCCCAACACCCCAGAGAATAGGAGTTAAGAGACAGTTTCTTCAAGAACCAGTGGCCAGTACAAACCAGCACCAAGACTTTTCCTTCAGCCCCTCCATTCATGATTCAAATTCCTAGGAACTCCTCTGCATTGCGTGGCTTCTTGGTAGGGTTACCAGTCAAAGCCTCCCACGTCCCTTGGGTGAAGAGTGTAGACCTAAGCTTCGCCATCTTGCTTAAGAAGGGCAGTACCATTCTTAAGCCCATGCAAGAAGCATCCTTGCCCTGGGTCATATACCCTAGAGATCTCCACTCTAGCCCTTCTCCGACTGCATGTCTTCCCATGAGATAAGAAGATCATGGGGCAAGGGCACTTGCTTATTACAACCTGCACTTTCTCTTCTGGATCATTCTCTTGGTAACAGAGGACCTGGATTTCCCTGCCCAAGTTGCCTCTTCCCTGGATCTGCCTTTCCAAGGACAAATTGCATACCAAAGCCAGAGGGGATGTAAAGCCAGTTGTCCACCAGGTTTCAACGTGCAGGTTGCAATGTACCCACATGTGCAAAAAGCCACTATGGCGGGTGGCGGGACACAGAGCTGGCAGGAGGAAGAAAAATGGGGGGCAGGCTGAGGGTAGGGATTCAGGATCCATAAGCCAGGTGCCAGCTCTCCCCGTGCTGCCATATTTTGGCAAGGAAGCCTGAGAAGTCAGAGGATTCTAAATTTGAACCTGGCCTTCCAGGTCATCATGAAGATGGGAGGATAGTACATATTTTATAGAACACTGTAATAGATTGCTTTAAAACTTTCAAATACCTTGGCATATGGTATAGGGCCCTTGGTTTGTGCTCTGACCCTGGGTTCTGCAATGTTATAGGCGGGTTTGTCAAAGAGAATGGGGGAGCTGCTACCTAAGGAAGAGGCACCAGTGATGTCCACAGGCTGCCGAGACCCTGTTTCCCACACTGGTATCAAATGATCCAGCCTCCACAGACTCAGTCGCCCGGACCCTTAGCAGATCCTGCAAATACAGGACCCTCCCAACGGGTCTCTCTGCTTCCACTCTTGCCCCTGGAGTCTTCTCAGTGGAGCAGCCAGAGGGATCTTTAAAAACATGTAACAGATCAAGCCACTTCTCAGTTCAAAAGCCTCCAGTTACCCCCATCACTCAAGAAGAGTCCAAAATCCTTTTCATTTTTCACAAAGCTTTACGTAACCTATCCAGCCCCCGCCCGCCCTCTGACCCGCAGTCCTCTTGCTGACTCACTCCAGCTGTGCTGTCTTCATTGTCGCTGGGACACGTCAAGCTCAGCCCTGCAGCAGGTCTTCTGCACCCAGTGTTCTTGTGTCTGGAATGTTCTTCCTCTGATTGTGTCCATAGCTAGTTCTCTCAGATCCTTTTGCTCTCTCTCCATGATACCTCCTAGCACAGCCACAGTTAGGGGACCCTAGCTGAAGTAGGGGACCCCATTCCCACGCCAGCACTTCCCATGCCCCTTCCCTCCAGATCGCACCCACCATCACACTGTGCATTTTACTTGTTGGACTGTATCTTGTCTATCTAGACAGACTAGAATAGAAGCAACATGAAGGTGGGGACCTTTGTCCTCCCCCCGCCCCATATATGTCTAGCACCTAGAACATTCTTTTTTTTTAAACTTTTTATTTTATATTGGAGTATAGTTGATGAACAATGTTGTGCTAGTTTCAGGCGTACAACAAAGTGATTCAGTTATACATACACATGTATCTATTCTTTTTCAAATTCTTTTTCCAATTAGGTTATTACAGAATACTAAGCAGAGTTCTCTGTGCTGTACAGGAGGTCCTTGTTAGTTATCCATTTTAAATACAGCAGTGTGTACATGTCTATCCCAAACTCCCTAACTATCCCTCCCCTCCCCTTCCCCCCGGTAACCATAAGTCCGTTCTCTAAGTCTGTGAGTCTGTTTCTTTTTTGTAAATAAGTTCATATGTATTTTTTTTTTTTTTTAAGATTCTTGAGCTCAAAGGAGACGCTCTTCAAATGTTTGTTGAGTGAATAAATGAATGAATGAGTGAAAGTGTACACGTTCGTGGCCCTGACCTCCTGCTCGTGGTCCCCTCTCTGCCTGGGATGCCACCATCATCTTCTCCAATGGCTCACCCTTCGAGGCCCAGCTCAGTGTTATCCTGTCTCTGTGGCATCTCTTCTTCTCCATCCCACCCCAGCAGAATTTTTTTTTTTGGCACTGTCATCATACTTTACATACACTTCTATTATAATACTCTCCATATTGAATTATTGTCCTGTTTTTTATTTTTAAAATGTACATAAGAAGTACATGAATACATTCATTCATGTTATTAGATATTCAAACAATATAAGTAAAGTGAAAGATCTCCTCTATCCACTCTAAATCTTCCTTTCCTTCTCAGAAGCAATCTTGTCTGGGATTTTACATACACATAAGGGGATAAAAACGTAAAGTTTTGTTTTGCGTGTGGGTATGTGTGCTTTATTATATGTAGGTTTTGGCATTTTCTATTATTTGCAACTTCATCATAAACTACTTGGGGCAGCTGTCTGTTTTATACCTGTATGTATTCCTTATTTAAAAAAAAGAAAACCTCAATAAATTACATAGAGTGATGACTTAGCTAGCCATTCCCCGCCTTATGGGGTACTTGGATGGTTTCCATTGTTGCAGCTATGCCACAGTGCGTGTTCTTACGCAGATGCATATGTATTCCTACTGACTAGATACCTAGAAGGGAAATAGAGGATTTGAGAACACAGATATTAACTTGACTATTTACCCTCTAAAAAGTCTATAAAATTACACTTCCGTGAAAGCAGAATATTTTCAATATTTCTAATATTTGCATGTTTCCTGGGAGAAGATGTCTCACATTTTATTACTCATTTCCCTGATGATTACTGAGGTTGAACTGGTTTTGTTGCAGTCAATATCTTTTTACGTGCCTGCTTGGCTGACTTGGCCGTGAGCTCCTTCAGAGGGTCGTCACGTCTTACGTATCTCGTTTTCCCCTTCCCAAGCACACAGCTAGTGTTTAATGAATGCATGCTTAATTGCATTATTAACGCCATAGGCGTTGCCTTCCATCACAGTTGTCTTCATTATCATTGCCCTCATCACCAACATCATTTATGTAGATTTCCTGGATGCTAAGCCCTGTCTTGGGAGGTATGCATTCCTTGTCTCTAATCCTCATAACATCTTGCCCAGCAAAGTGACTATTGATAATCTCTCTTTTACAGATAAGGCAACTGAGACTCACACAGATTACATAGGCTACCCCAGGACACTCAGCTGTGGGGAAGTGGGATTATGAAGCAAGTTCTTTTCAGCCAGTTTGCAAACCATGTGCAATCCCCTTTACTGCATCATCCTGTTCATCTTCCTGGCCCTCATCCTGGCTGCACATTGAATCACCTGAAAAACCTTCTAAACAACACCTGTATCCAAGTCCAACCCCAATCCTGGTGGTTCAGAATCTCTGGGAATAGGTCTGGGAAGTGGCATTAAAAAAAAAAAAAATCTGTAAATAATTCTGATGTACAGAAATAATTGAAAACCATTGGTCTACCGTGGAAGTGAGCCACCTTCTTCTGTAAAGGGCCAGTTAGTAAATATTTTTGATTTTTGTAAGCCTTATAGTCTCTGTGGCAACTACTCAAAGACAAAAGTGAGTGAACATGACTGCGTTCCAATTAAAACCTTATTTACAAAAGCAAGTGGTAGCCAAATTTGGCCAGGAGGCAGTAGTTTGCTGATCCCTGGTCTATATCATAATAACTTCAAAGAGCCTGGAATTTAATATCATCCCACTCATACCACAACTTCTGATTCCACTCATGACCATGGTAATTCTCAAGGTCAGTGGCATAAGAATCCTTGCCTCACCTCAAGCGATTCTGCTTCAGTACATTGGGACCTTCGTCTGGGAGTTTTCATTTCAACAAGCAACACAGATGATTTCATGTGGGCAGGCTTTATGGGTCCATACTGCAAGAATCCCAGATCTCCTGAAGCGTAATGTTCCTGGCAAGTAGCAAAAGCTTGGCTGGAGAAGCAGAACTGGCTCTTCTTCAAAAATCCTTTAAGATCATGGATAGACATTTTGTGTGTCCCTGCCTGCCTTATGTTCCAGGATCCTGCCTCCAAGGTTCTGGAACCGTTGATGCCCCAGCATCCAACCCTCCCAGTCTGAACTGTTGGTGGAGAAGACAGACCTCCTTCCCCTTCTACTCTGAAATGAGTAAAAGACCAAAGTCCTCTTCTATTTCAAAACACTGAAGAAGAAACTATTTAACCACCTACAGGATAAAACTGAAGCTGACATTTATCAGTGTTTGTGTGTGTGTGTGTGTTTTAATAGTTCAGTGGTTAGAAAATGGAGCTCCCATTCTCCTGTCATCAGCTTTAGAGCAATGTGGTGGGTGAACGCAATCATTTCTGTTTCCTGACCTCTTTAACATCCATTATTTCTCTGTTGTCCACATCTAATAGTCTCAATCCTTTTAGTTATTGATGGCTTGGCGATTTCCCATGCTACTGCTTTAGGATTACATCCAAATGCATTTGAACAGTTGAATTTACTTACCGCTTGCCTCCTAAAAGCTTTTTAGCATAATCCAGCTGGGATGGTTTCATTGGGAGAACCATTATTTGCCGCTCTCTTTTTCAGGAGGTGGAAAGAAATTTCCCCAAAGATGAAAGTGAACTCTGTCCGTGGTAGATCTGCAGTATTACTTTTTCTTCTCTCTCCTTTTTTACATTCCATTTTCACAATTTTCCTCAGGAATGACTCCTCTCTGGGGATATAGGAATGTTCTAAATTGAACAATTGAGTCAAATCAATATTTAGAGTGGTTTGGACTTTTTAAGCCTTTTGCTGGATTTGGGCAGTATCATTTTATACCGTAAAAACCCCTTTTCCCAGGTAACCTATAATATTAATATTGAACAGTATTCACAGCTTTCTAACATTCCCCAATTTCACTTAGCTATCAGCTAAGCAGATAGTGCCCAAGAGTTCAAAATAGGCTAGTCTTCTTCTAAGGCATGTGTACTTTGATGTTAAAATGGTATTGCTATGTGTTCCTAATCTCTGTGTACATATCTATCTGTGCATGTCATAGCTTTCAACACTAATTAGACAGAGAAACCACACGATGCAAACATAATGCCCACACAGGTTTGTAGAACAGCTGTGACAAATGCATAATATGGTAAAACACCTTTGCACTAGCTAGGGCAAACTCTCAAATATACAAGGAGGGGTTCAAATCGAAATTATGTGGAAGACTGAACTATTTCATGCAGGAAGATGGCACAGATGATAATATTCAGAATGCCTCTCTGGTAAAGTGTGTTTGAGAGGCAGTGTGTAATACTTGAAGGCTGATAATTCAAGGAGTCTCATCCTTGGGTTGAAATCCCAGCTGAAGAATCTGAAAAATAATATATATATATATATATATATATAACTGAATCACTCTGTTGTACACCTGAAACTAACACAACATTGTAAATCAACTATACCTCAATAAAAATTTTAAAAATCAAAAAAGAAGAGCTCGGAGAGCAAAAAATAAATAAATAATGTTAAAAAATTGCAAAAAATTAAAATAATCAATCAATCCCAGCCGAGGTGCTGTGTGACCTTGGGCCAGTGTTTTACCTCTCTGATGCTTTTTACTCTTTTTACATGATGGAGCTAAGAGTAGATAAAGAGTAGAACACTTACCTCATGGGGCTGGTATGAGGATTAAGGTAGGTAACAGATGTCGAGCAGCAGACACAGTTTCCTCATCTGAGGTTTGTAATCGCAGTGTGGTGAGGAAAATGAACAGAGATAGTAATCATTCCAACAGAACTCCTGGGAATACACTGATGCCCGCCACACCCACAGCAAATATGAGTCTCTTTTATGGACTGTGTTTTTTAATAGCACCCACGTTTACTCAACTACCCTAGTAAAAAAGTTAGGAGCTACACTTGAATGGTTTCATTCTCATCTTACCCCTCCTCTTCTTCTTGCACCCCATCCCCCATGGTCACTTGGTCACCAAATTGTGCCATTTGACCTCCTAAATAATTTTCACATTCTACCTCCTTCTCTTCATCCTCTCTGTCACTGTCTCAGTCCAGGCCCTTATTACCTTCCGCCTGGATTAATGCAAGAACCTCTTAGCCGATTTCTCTGTCTTCAGCTTGGTGCCTCCATGATCCATTTTTAACCCCAATTTACAGATTAAGAAATTGAGACCAGAGAGATTCAGTAAATAGCCCCAAATCCCAGCTAGCCAGCCTCGGGGAAAGCAAGGGGTCTGGAAATTCAGGGTTGGGATGACTGAAGATGACTTGCTCCACGTTCGGGCAGGATGCGGTTTCCTCTGGACCAGAGGGTCTGTGGCATCCCTCCAAAGTGTTGTCCCGGGTATTTCTGGACTTGAGAAACTCACTTCCCCCATCTTCTGAATCCCCTGCTCCTTAGAACATTTCTTCTTCATATTGGACCAAATTTTGGAGCAGCCCAGCTCCAAGATCTCTGTTCTTCCTTGCGCAGTATATTATTTGGATGAGGAAACCCAGCAGTACCTCCTACATCTGGTAATTGCACCTCAAGTGAGTCCTGTTTCTCCCTCACCAGATGTTCCATCAGAGCTGCTCTCATTGTTACATGGACTCTGCAGGAGCTCCAAGGAGCCACCAAGTCATTCCGCAGGAAGAGAGCAGGAGAAGGAGGAAAGGCAGAAACCTACAAATGACTTCTGGTGGGAGACCATCAAGGCATCATAACATGCTGTCCAGTGGCAGACCCAGACCACGTACAAAAAGGAGGAAGGCTGGACTAGAGGTGGAGAAAGTAGGGTTTCCAGATCCATTTCAACATTCCAGGATCCAGCCCAGTGGGTGGGGCCTGATATGGGAGATTTACAAGCTGGGATGATGCTTGGATTCTGGTGGTAGCAGAGGTTGCTGGTTTGGAGCAATATCCCAGGTAGACATGATGCTGTAGTACCATAGGGGCACCTTATCCATGTCCCAGTGAAGCTGCAGCCAGATGGAAGCAGCAGCTCAGGGCTTTCCCATGCCCTGTGGTTACTGGCTCCTGAGTGGCAGGAGAAGTAAACAGAGGCACTTAGGTTCTGGGACAGGATTGCTGGTTGACCAGTCTGTGGATCTCAGTGCTCTCCTGCAAGACTGACAGTGGTCTCCGCAGCCATGATTTTGCAAAAGACACTGACAGCCTGTGTGAATGTGTAATTTGTCTATCAAGCTGCTCTAAAGGCTGCGGGTGTAGCACTGAGGGCACATCCGCGAGAGCCTGACGTATTACGATCCTGGCATTTGCTTGCTCAGGGTCTACCTTGGCACTTCGCAGCCATGTCTAGGAGATGTCAGTAGCTGTTATGAGAGATGAAAAAGCCAGGGCGGTTGGCATTATGGTCAAAAGTATCAGCCAAAAATGACCTCTACCTTTTCTGAATTTGAAAATGTGGCATAATATCTCACTCTTCAAAATTCATAATGCATCTCAGCATTAAAGTTATGAAGTAAAGAATTTGCTTTTAGTTTAGATTAACATATTCTTGTCCAAATTTCTTTGACCAGAGAACTATTTTTACCCAGAAGAGCCAGTAGCATTGCAAACAGTGTTCCCCAGAATTTAGTTTAGGAAATACTGATTTTAGTCGAGCACAGCAGTAGAACTTGCAGAAGGTAGGAAGAAAAAAAATGTAGACTGTCCTCCCTGGAAGATTTTACCTTATTGCTAGGATTTTCTCACACTAGACAGTGAGCTCTGCTAATGCAGGCTTTGTGTCTAACTTCTCACCACTGTGTCTTCCTAAACCAATGAATGTTGGTTGTGTGTGTTCTGGTCTTTTCTTTAGGAACAACCATCATTTGTGAATTTTCCATCTCTCTCAACATTTTCATTTTTTTTTTTTTTTTTTTTTTGCTGTTTCTCTGCACTTTTATAACATCCCAGTGTTTCTCTGACATTAATGATTATATTTTTGTCCGTTTCAGATAACCTGTGCCTTTACCATGCCTAATGCATATTTTAATTCTCTGATGTTATTCTTGTTTTCCATACTAGCTTATCTGAAACAGTTCTTTCCATTTCAGTTAGTTGTTTTATCATTTCCACTTTATTTCTTATTTCATTGAGTTTATGGTTTTGAAACTTTATAAAGACCATGAAACATTTTTGCTTTCAGAAATTTTCTTTTGTTGCCTAGAGTATATCTTCTTCATGGGCATTTTCTGTCTGTGCTGCATGAGTGTGAGAGCTACATTCTTCTTTCTTGCTGTACAAGATTTGGCTGTACTTAGAAGATAGTTTCCATGAAAGGACAAGAAGAGTTCTTATTCAAGCCTGTTGTTTGCCCGTGTTAGGCTCTGTGGATTCATTTGTATTTCCTACGTGGTACTTCTGGTTGCTGTTAGATTTTCTCTTCTGTGAGTGATATTCACCACTCTGAGCTGAATTTCTAACATCTTGGAAGACTTTTAGCCAGTGTGGTTCTTTAAGATTCAGGAGGAATTTTCTATCTCTGCTTTATGCAGAGAAATGTGTGTGTGTGTGTGTGTGTACACATATATATTTATATACACATAGTTTAGTTAACAAACATTACTCATTGCTTACTGGGGTGGTACTGGGCACTATTCCAAAGCCCTTTACATTTACTTAATCTGCAGAATAATCCTGTGAGGTTGATAGTCTTAGTATCCCCACTTGACAGATGAGAAAACTGAGTCAGTATAATTTACCCAACATCATACAGCTAGTAAGTATTCAAGCCAGAATTCAAAACTGAGCAAAGGGGCTCTGGAGTATGTATGTGCTCTTAACTCCTATGATATGCTTCCTTTTCATTCCTTTCTTGCAAAAAAAGTAGAAAACAGCAGAAAGTGGTTTGTTGCCTCTTTCTTCTTTCCTTTCCTTTCCTATTTAAAAGAAGTGGCATGATAGCTTTGTTCCACAACTGGGCATCGTAGTCCTGAATGAGTATAGAAAGGGATGCACTGATTGGAGGAATAGAAAGAAAAAGTACGTGTGGGCACCTCCTGAAATAGTTCCCGTGTAGTGCAGGGAGCTCCCCTGCCTCTGACTGGCACTGGGCCCTGGGCTCTAAGCTTTTGTGCTAAGAAGTTGTTGCAGAAGGGCCTGGCCTTGTTTATCAGCAAGGACACTTCCTTTCTTTGATTAGAGGAAACCCTCCAAGCCCCCAAAGATTTTGATCAGTAGTTCTTGTTCCCAGGGCTGCGGCAACTTTGCATGTGTTGGTGTGTTCGTTTTCATGAATATCTCAGAGGGAAGTTGGTGGATTGTGAATCTAGTCATTTGCTAGCTGGTCTCTTGCCCTGGAAGGAGGCCTCATTATCTAGTTTAATCCTGAAAGCAACCTCGCAGGGTGCTGTTATGAACCCTGCTTTACAGGTGAGAAAACAAAAGCCCAGAGTGCCTCAAAAGTCACTGAGGGTCACACAGCCAGCAAACGACAGAGGGCAGAACCCAAGCCCAGATCTTGTTTCTGCAGCCCTTGTGTTCTCAGCTATTACTCACTTTCTCCTATCTCCCATCATTTTATTTCCTTTTACTTAATCCAGTCTTATTGAAGATGTACTTCCTGAGCTCCTATTGTATAAGAAAGACCTGGGCTGGGCACGCAGGGAGCTCATGGTGAAAAGAGAATGGCAGAAAGGGGTGGTCCCAGCAGGGCGATGAGCAACATGCACGGAAACCTGCAGGCTTTTGACAAAAGCAGAAATTACATTTGTGTGAACGATTGGAAAGTATCTCACGAAGACAGAAGCATTTGAAGTGGTGCTTGAAGAGCGACGTGGCTTCTGAGTCAACCAGATGTGATGTAATGGCCTAGACAGAGGCTGGGCATTGGGAGCATAAGTGAACTTCGGGAAGTGTGCAACTTCTGTTTGGACTGTGTGTTAGTTTGCGAGGGTTGCAATAACGAAGTACCACAGGCTCAGTGACTGAAACAAAATGAATGTATTTTCTCACTGTTTTGGAGGCTGGAAGTCTGAGATCGGTTATCTGCAGGGTTGTTTTCTCCTGAGGCCTCTCCCCTTTGTTTTCAGGCAGCCGCCCTCTCCCTGTGTCCTCACGTGGTCTTCCCTCTGTGTGTGTCTGTGTCTTAAGCCCTCTTCTTATAAGGACACCAGTCATTATTGGATTAGGACCCACCCTAATGACCTCATTTTACCTTAATCACCTCCTTAAAAATCTTATCTCCAAATACAGTCACTTTCTGAGGTACTGAGGCTTAGGACTTCAATATGTGAATTTTGGAGGGACACAACTCAGCCCATAATGAGCTGGGACCGGTGGTATGTCCAGGTGGCATCGTGAAAAAGGCTGCAGATAAACACCAGATCATGTGGTGCAACGCTTGGAATGCCACTTGGGGGAATTGGGACTTAATCCTTCCTCGAGATCACCTTTTCACTGAACCCATAGGACTGATTGTGTGAAAACACACACGCACACACGCACGTGATTGTGTGACAAGGTTTTAAGTGGTACTAGGATTCAACATTAAATCACATTGCATCACTCCGCAAGAAAGTCATTCTCTTTTCATTTGTCTTGAAATTTTTTGGGAAGAAGATCTCAGTTGGTGCTAATATGCCTTTCACACCTCCTGACATTTGCTAATATCCCCTGTTGAACAAAGAGGAAGACGAGGAGCCTTGGAAGACAATGGAATCTAGCTAGAATTTGAGAATACTCTTGTTCTCATCTTCTTTAATTTTTATGCCTGCCTTTCATTTATGACAGATGATTCTGGGCTTCCACTTGCAATAATCATCAAAAACTTTCCTTTATTACCTAAAGGTAGCCAAGATTTTTTTGAAGGGGGTTGATTTAAAGAAAATATTGGGAAAAAAAAAATAGACTAACTCTTAGAAGCCACAGCAAAAGTGCTGAAGGTGGAATGCAAAAGCCCGCACCCTGGGAAATACCTTTGTGGGGCTGAGGCAAGGAAGAAGAGGAAGGAAAATGGTGACAACTATTGGGAAAAGCATCTGGGGGAGGATATCGTTGTGAATGTGTGTGTATGTGTGTGTGTGTGTTGGAGGGAGACCTGTGTGCCTGTGTGTGTGTGTGCTCATACCTTGGAATCTCCCCATCCACAGGGATGAATTAGGAAGACTGTCTATGCCTTTGTTTCCTCTCTATAAATAGAATTAAATACAGCTACATACTCTGAAGTACATAATAATATGAATTCTGCTTGTTTTTCTGGAAATAGTTATCAACAAAACTCATTGAGTCTTTTCCATGTGCCAGGCCCTGTGCAAGATACTGTAGCTACAACGGGGGTTAAAACAGATGGGATCCCGGCTAAGAGGTCAGAGAATTGTCTTTGACTCCCAGCAGCACCTCTTGCTGACCAGGCGCCCTTGGCCAAGTGATTTGAACTCTGAGCCTTTGAGCCTCCTCTTCCTCCCATGTCAGAGACCTGACACCCCACATATCAGTCCTGCTGATAAATGAGCCAAGATGTATGAACACACCCTGCAAATTGTGGAAGGGCGTGTGGTCAGCATTCTTACTGTGAGCCTTACATTCAGTGCTTCCAAAGTGCCATTCAGAGAATCCTTGCCTTTGCAGCCCTTACTTAGAAGCATGCAAAAGATACAGCTCCTCAGAAGACCTAATTGCCTAACTTGGGCAATTTAGCTGGAAATGTGGGGAAAAAAAAAAAAAAACCCCTCTCCGCAGCAGGGAGCTGGGATGAAGGGGTCCGTGAAGTTTGGAGGTCAGGGATCTCCTCTGAGGAGCAGTGACTTTTAAGGAGCCCAGCATCCACGTTGTGTTCATCTGGAGAGGTACTGTGGATTAATATAATGCAGCCCCTGAATTTTAATAACGAGCCCAGCAAATGTGCAGAGCTCCAGAGAGAATAATTGAAAGGAACCCATCTAAGTCAGACCAGGTTCATGGGAACCCATTTGCAAGCTCTCTTCCAGTAGGGGCGGGGGTGGGGGAAAACTTCAGGTTAACAAGTTAATGACACCTGCCTACTGTACCTTTAATTACCCTGCAAACCTCAAGCAGAGACTGACAAGTGCAGGAGCCCCGTGCAGATTGCCTAGGCGCCCTCCACACAAGCAACACAGCTATCTTCCCACAAGCTCTCCTGACAAGGATGAGCATTGTTCCAGAAAACCCACCTTCACAGGGCAAGTACATCTATTCATATTTTCTCCTGGGAGTGTCTCTTTAATTCAGAAGAAACCCTGAGAAGTCAGCATTCTTATGTTTATTTACCCAGAAGGATACTGAGGCTTAAAGATATGAAATGATACATCCAGGATCACCCAGATTGGAGTAGGACAGTTTTTTTCCTAGTTTCTTTTTTCCTACCCCTCTCTTTCTGTTTTCCATTTTTCCTTCCTCTCTTCCTTCTTTCCATCCTTTCAGCTTTTCTTTCTTCTCGTCCTCTTTCTTTTAACAAATATAAACAAAATATCCATCGATGCTGGTCTCAGCACTGCAGACAGAGAAATGGAAACAACGTGCCATGTCTCGGCTTCCGTGAATGTACACGGTCACTGGGGTAGACAGATAAGAAACAAAAATAATATCAAGTAAGGAAGCATGTAAAATACGTTCAGGGAAGGGTCAAGGTGATGGAGAGTGATGACAAGCAAGCCTCTTTCAAGTGGAGGCCCATAGGAGGCCTCCCTGAAAAGGTTACTGCTGCTCTGAGATCTGAATGGTGTAAAGGAATAGACTCTGTGAAATCTGCCCCGTGAGAGTTCCAGGTGGAGGAAGCAGCAAGCGCAAAGGTGCCTGTATTACGCTCCTTGGGCTGCTATAACAAAAAAGACACAGACAGGGTGGCTTAAACAACAAACATTTATTTCTCACAGTTCTAGAGGCTGGAAGTCCAAGATCAAAGTGTTGGCCTTTTCAGTTCCTAGTGAGGGCTCTCTTCTGAGCTTGCAGATGGCCGCCTTCTCGCTGGAGAAAGGAGACTCCGGTGTCTCTTCCTCTTCTCCTGAGGGCACAATCCCATCATGAGGGCTCCACCCTCATGACCTCATCTAAACCTAATCACCTCCCAAAGACATCATCTCCAGATACCATCACATGAGGGCTTAGGGCTTCAACATATGAATTTGGGGGAAACACAAACCTGAGCCATAACAGTGCTGTGCGAGAATGAGTTCGGTGTGTTTAAGGCACAGCGAGAAGGTCCGTGGGGCTGGGGCTGGGCCTGAGAGAGCAATGGGGAGACTGGGAGGAGATTGGTTCAGAGAGGAGAAAGCTGGGAGCAGATCATGTCCAGCTTTGTAGGCTAAGGCAGAGAGACCGTCCATGTGTAGACGAGGAGCTGTGAGCAGGCAGGACAAGACTCTGGGATACCCTGCCACCTGCTCCTTCCCCCCTTCCCTTTGTTTTGAACTGGCCCATCCAGCCTTCTGCTTTCCAGATGTTGCAAAAGTTTTCTGTCTGTCTTACACAATGTTCTCTTGGGGGGAAAGGGCAACATTTAAAAGTCAGGAGACTGCATATTTAAAAACAAAAAACAAAAAACTGTAAGATCCAGAATTGTGGCTTATTCTGAAAAAACTCAAAAGATCTGACAATGCTGGCACTATATTCCTCCATGGTGACAGCAGCTGGAGCGGGTAGCTGCAGACCATGCAGACCATGTGACTTATGCTTTGCCGTGGTCCCTGCCACTCCTGATGCTTCCTGGACCCTGCAGCCAGAATATATTTCTGTGTCCTTCTTTGTACTCTGTGCTGCTTTGCCTCCGTGCAGGGACCTTTATCTCTGCAGATGATTTCTGATTTGAGATGGGGACTTCTGATTTACTAAAAATATGCTTTGTCTACCTTCTTGAACTCTTTTCATCTTATGTAACATAGGTTGTTAGTTGCCTTCAGATGATTCTATGAGGTTTGTTGGAAAAAAAAAGACCACAAAACTGGACTCCTGGGATCGAGTCCTAGGTCACTAGTTTTCTGTGTTACCTTGAACAAGCCCTTTTCCCTCTCTGGGCTTCAGTTTCCCCATCTGAATGATACTCTCTAGGCACCCATCCAGCTCTGCCGTCTATGTGTATATCCTGGCAACATAAGAAACCACTCAAAAACCCACTTTCCCACATAAATGGATGGACACGTTGTCTTTCTATAATGGTCCGTGAGAGCAGGTGGAAGTTTGAGGTTTCTCATTTAGGAAGTTTAAGTGAGATAAGTTGTTTTAAAATGCTCATCACAGCACTGAGAATAACTAATGAATGTTATCATTTGTTGCTTTTATCATCCAGCATGAACCTCCCAAGTCACAGAAAAATCATGTAGAGGATATTAAACATATCTGGTTCCAGGAGATGTAAACAGTAGCGTCCTAGGAAAGAAGCAGGCTTTACAATGATGTAAAGGGAACATGGGTTATTCTTTCCCAGGAAGACTCAAATTGGGACTTTAGGAAGTGTGGTCCTAATCAACCCGGGGCAAGGAGATCTTGATTTGGGACTATGACGTGTCTCCCGGTGCACCATCGGGGTCAAGTATGGACTTCTCTGCACCCAATTTGCTTGCGTAGAGACTTGAAAATCAGAATCTTACATGTATATGTGATTTTTTCCCAATATAGTTTTATACATATATATATATATATATATATATATATATAAGTTTTCATATTTGTTATTATTATTAGCATTAGCATTTACTGTGGATGTTTGGACAAGTGTAACAATATAGGTTAGGCTCTGTTGCAGTAACAATCACAGCAAAACTCTCAATAATTAAGTGTTTATTCCTGATTCAGAAAACATGTCTATTGTGCATCAGCTGGGGTGCATTGCTCAGCATGGGGTTCAAGGATGGAAGCTGATGGAGGCTTTTTTGAAACACAGACTTCTGCCACCACGAAGGCTAGCAAAGGAGACTGTGGCAGTAGATGCCCTGGATCCTAACATATGTCGCTTCTTCCCACATTTCATTGGTCAAAGCAATTCATACAGTCATGTCTGAGAGTGAGTAGGTGAAGACACGTGATTCTACCGTGTTCCCAGGGCAAGAGAAGCAAATATCTGTGAAGGCTTTGACCACAAAAGGGTGTTTGCTCTCCTGTTCAGCAGAGAGGCTTGATTCCCCGTTATTTCATAGGTGGCGCCTGAAGTCACATGCATTCCCAACCCCTGGGCTATCGGATTGTTGTATTTTGTTCCTGTGAGATTGAATTCAGGGTCACTCGGCTTGGCTTTGCCACGTCTCCGTCATCCTTTCTTAAATTGATGAGCTGGTCTTTTTAGATCATCCAAAATTGCCCTTTAATGTGGATCGTTAATGAGGGGGGCAGGACTGCCAGCAGGGAGAGAGCCTGCTGAGATCCAAGAGGAAGGCACAGGATTTGAAGTTGGACTGGCCCAGCCCCAGATCTCAGCTCTGGCATTGAGAAGCTATGTGGCTTTGGGTAAGTGATTTACCCTCTCTGAGGCTCAACTTTCAGTTATGATGGTAAAGGAGATGATATTTGTAAAACACCGTACTTTGCCTAGCTCATAGCCGGCATGGGACCAATGCTGATGATGATTTAGGGGAAACTCAGGCCCTGTGTTTGGGTCATGGTGATGGGGGCTGAGGAATACAATGGTTTGGGGGCTATCAGGGGGCTATCAGGGAGGTCTCAGGCATAACTGCTGATCAATGGCAACAGCCTAGTTCTCGGTGTTACCCACCGATGGAGCTGTGGCTACAAATAAACGCCAAACCTTATGGGTTTGAAGAACAACTTCCCATAGGAGAATCCCCAAATGACTTACTTTAAGATCCTCTGAACCCAGTCTCTGTCTCTTTACTGAAAGTCTTCCATTCTGGAGAGCCACTAGGTGAGGGACACTCTGTTTCTTTCCTCTCCTCTTAGGCGTCCTTGGGATGAATACCATCCTAAAGTATCGTGACTCACAACAGTTGAATATACATTGACCAGAAAGAAGTTACATTCTAACCATCTGATTGATTTGATTCATACAGATAAGGAAGCTTTACAGTTTGAGCCAAGAGTTCTAAAAGACCTGGCTTGTCTGTCTACATGGTTCAGGCTCACTGGACATTGGATAAAGATCCCCTAGGACTGTAAATACCATACTTGACAGGTTGGATTTACATCTTAATGTGTCCTCACCACCGAGAGAGAGGGAGAGGGAGAGAGAGAGGAAGAAAGAGAATATGCATCAAGATCTCTTATTTTTCAGAAGGATGCTAGCTCTTGTCCATTCAAATCAACTTCCCCTCTTAATGGACTCAGTTTACCTACCAGTGCAAGGACTAAATGCCTCTCTTCCATGAATCCTTGTCAATTTCTATCAAGGGGCCAGGAAAGCTGGTCAGTTGAAATAATCAAAACTGTGGCCAGTGAGCCAGGCTGGAAATTTTTGAGAGCTAGTAATCAGGAAAGGGTCATGCTAGAAGAGTGGCTATCTCCACCAAAGTGAGACAGAAAGATGGGAAATGGGAGCCCAGGTGTGTCAGCAACAAGACATTATTTTACAGGCAAAGACCCCATCGGAATCCAAAGTCTCCACAGAGAGCCTGAGCTGAGGACAGAGAACATGGCCATGGGTTCCATGAATGCATAGTGAGGAGCTCAGGGCTGTAAGATGCTCCAAGGTCCATCTCAGGGTGGAGCGGGGTGCTCAAGCAGCCTTCTCTAGGATGAGGCAGATGTTCTGGTTGCTCTTTATCCATGTGTGTTCACCCTTTAAAGCTCCATACTCTTCTGTTATTCACTAAATGGAGCTTCTGCCAATGCCCTCCATGCAATGTCCTAAAAAATCACTAAGGGCATCCTTGTGTTTCACCCAATAATGAGCCATGACACACAGGCATTTATTTATTTATTGCCCTTCTTGATTTTCAGGATAACACAGATCAGCCTATCAACTTGACATTCTCAGTTCTGTAACTACCCAGAGATGACAAGTTAATGTATGTGTCATTATTAGTATTATAAGGTGTATTCCTATTTATAATTAGCACTAAGTCTATTTTATTGAGTAGTTCATGTTATATTGTCATATCGACAATGCCCTTGTGAAGTTGATACTCTCTCCATTTGATAGGTGGGAAAACCAAGGCACACAGAGATCAAGTAATGTATCCAGTCTTTCTTGTCAAGAGGAGAGATGCAGTAGCCTGGAACCAAGCAGGGTCTCCATCTTACTGTGGAATATCTTAGAGGAGACAGAGGGGGACATCTTGCTGGGGGTCCAAGGTAGATGGGCACAGTCCTGCCCAGAAAGTATGAGAGAGAATTAAAATATAGAGTGATGGCAATCTGAGAAGTCCTTCCTGAGAAGGGGGCATCAGGTCCTGATGGAGGAGGGAGATTTTAACCATGAAAAGTGGGAGTAACACGAGTCATTGCAAGGAAAGGGCCCTATTAGAGCATTGAATTATAGAGGTTCTCTGAGCTATGTAATTGTGGCTGTGTGATTTCTAGGAAGCCCTCGCACCTTTCTGAAGCCCACTTTCCCCATCTATAGGGAAAAGGGGCCAAGCTAGGGGCTATACACGTGCCTGTTATTTGAGCATTATCTGGGCATCAGCTCAGAGCAACCCCTGGAGATTTTCCATCTGTCAAAAGAAGAAAAAGAGATCAGGTCCGAAGTGATGGTAATATCTTTAGATTGTGTTGCTTCGTGCAGGCCTTTTGGTTGGCTTAAATGTGGCCTTTGGGCAGGGCGGTGACAGGAGTGAGGTAACGGGGTCAGCGGGAGAGGACTCCTCGGCCATCAAAACTGGCGAGAGACAGGGCTCGCGGGTGCAGCAGGAGGTGGACAGCTTGGTGGCGGCTTTGACTAAAAGGTCTTAATGGATTGCACACTCTCCTGCTCGGTGATTACAGGGTTCTTTCCTGTCCATCACGTCTTGGCCTCAGAGCAGCCCTGAAGAATTGCTGTATTTCCGTTTGGCCCTCTTGCTCCCTAAGGCAGAGTCAGGGGGGCTGGAAATGGCTTCTCTTCTATCATCCGCCTCTGCTTTCTTCCACATGAATGCAGTTAATTCCAGAATCTTGGCTTTGGAAGCATCCTCATGGAACATCTCACCCAGCCCCTTTCTGGGACAGATGGAGAAACTGAAGCCCAGAGAAGGAAAGAGAGAGAGGGGGGTCATAGAACCACAACTGTAGAGCTGGACCCTGGAGTCCCAACAATCAGGTCAGACACACACGTGCCAGGGGAGCATCATTTGGCCCCATTCATCATCCGGGTTCAGCCTGCGGGGTGGGAAGCAAGTAGTAGGTCACACCTTTCAGAGGGAGGTGGAGAGAGTGTGATCCAAAGGTTGATTTCCCATCCAAGTACTAACCAGGCCCGACCCTGCTTAGCTTTGGAGATCAGACAAGATCGGGCACGTAGAGAACTCACGTATGATTACCAAAGGGGGAAAGGGGTGGTGGGATGAATTGGGAGATTTGGACTGACATATGTACACTACTGTGTATAAAACAGGTAACTAATGACAACCTACTGTACAGCACAGGGAACTCTACTCAAAGCTCTGTGGTGACTTAAACGGGAAGGAAGTCTAAAAAAGAGTGGATATATGTATATGTATGACTGATTCACTTTGCTGTACAGCAGAAACTAACACAACATTGCAAATCAACTACACTCCAATAAAAATAAATTAGAAAAAACCCACAAAACTCCCTGAGAATGGGAGAAAATATTTGCAAATGAAGCAACTGACAAAGGATTAATCTCCAAAATTTACAAGCTCAATATCCAAAAAACAAACAACCCAATCCAAAAATGGGCAGAAGACCTAAATAGACATTTCTCCAAAGAAGATATACAGATTGCCAACAAACACATGAAAGAATGCTCAACATCACTAATCATTAGAGAAATGCAAATCAAAACTACAATGAGATATCATTTCACACCGGTCAGAATGGCCATCATCAAAAAATCTACAAACAGTAAATGCTGGAGAGGGTATGGAGAAAAGGGAACCCTCTTGCCCTGTTGGTGGGAATGTAAATTGATACAGCCACTATGGAGAACAGTATGGAGGTTCCTTAAAAAACTAAAAATAGTACCATATGACCCAGCAATCCCACTACTGGACATATACCCTGAGAAAACCATAATTCAAAAAGAGTCATGTACCAAAATGTTCATTGCAGCTCTATTTACAATAGCCAGGACATGGAAGCAACCTAAGTGTCCATCGACAGATGAATGGATAAAGAAGATGTGGCACATATATACAATGGAATATTACTCAGCCATGAAAAGAAACGAAATTGAGTTATTTGTAGTGAGGTGGATGGACCTAGAGTCTGTCATACAGAGTGAAGTAAGTCAGAAAGAGAAAAACAAATACCGTATGCTAACACATATATATGGAATCCAAAAAAAAAAAGAAAAAACCGTCATGAAGAACTTAGGGGCAAGACAGGAATAAAGACGCAGACCTACTAGAGAATGGACTTGAGGATACGGCGAGGGGGAAGGGTAAGCTGTGACAAAGTGAGAGAGTGGCATGGACATATATACACTACCAAACGTAAAATAGATAGCTAGTGGGAAGCAGCCGCATAGCACAGGGAGATCAGCTTGGTGCTTTGTGACCACCTAGAGGAGTGGGATAGGGAGGGTGGGAGGGAGGGAGATGCAAAAGGGAAGAGATATGGGGATATATATACATATACATATGTATATGTATAACTGATTCACTTTGTTATAAAACAGAAACTAACACACCATTGTAAAGCAATTATACTCCAATAAAGATGTTAAAAAAAAAAAAAAAGGACTATTTCAAGTCAGGATCAACAGGGAAGCCAGATCAGCTGTCTTTAAGCCTCTAGTTCAAAGAATGAGGCATAGCCAGCTGCAACCCCAGAATGTGTAAAAAGGCATCAGTGGAAGGTCGGGAAGCAGTGAAAGGCCTGGTCAAAATGATGGGTTTGGGATGATGAATATTGGGGTATTTAGGCTGCTTCTTTTCTCTCCTTACCTTGTTTCCCCTCTCTCTCTTTTTCTTGAATGCTATCCATAAGACGTGAGATCTGGTTTTCTTACAGAAAACTACCAGGCTAGAAGAGGCAGAACTGTTTTCACAAAATCGTTATCTTTTATGCCTAACAACGAACTACAATAAGGAAGAGGGAACGCTTTAGGTACCGATATTGAAAAAATAGGCAAGGCACTAAACTTGGGTCAGAAAGGCTGGCTTCATTAACCAATTCATTCATTCATTTACTGATTCATGAACAAGCCTAATATATGCTAGATTCCCAGCTCCGTTCTTCACTACGTGAGGCAGGTAGAACATATAAACACTCCTGGTCTGAGCTGTGAAGATGGTGATGATGATGACAGCTTACTGGATTTTGATAGGATAAAATGCGTTACTCTAGGAAGGTAAACGCATTGCATTGTGAAATCCATAAAACATAAAACTCTCTCTCTCTCTATATATATATATATATGTGTGTGTGTGTGTATATATAATTATGATTATTTTACTTGTGATTGTTGACTGTTGTCAGAGCCCCGAGTCTGTGCATTAGGATTTTCCTTATGGCCAATTCAGAGAAACCCAATCCTGCCCCGCATGGAAAGATTGGATGACTACTCAAACTCCCTAAGAGGTATGAGGAGCCTGAAGCCCTGGGAAGTAGGTGTAGCAATTTGAACTTGACCTACCTATACTCTTCTTATATTGGAGTGTTGAGGGTGTCTGTGGCTGGTAACCTAGGGTAAACACCAGTGGCACATTAGTTGGAACCTTCTCCACCAGAGTAGACCCCACTTCAGCTCTGCAGAGCTGTTATCTTCCTCACTTGCTCTGAGAGTGTCCTGGTGGCCGTTGAGCTGCTGAAATGCACTCCCACCTGAGTACCTTGCTTCCTGCTCTCAAAGAGCTCAGCTTGTACAGAGTCTTCAGACACTCAGTGTATTAGCACTGCCCTCTGCTTTTTTTTCCCTCCATAGCAGACAATGCCAATCAATCATAACACTGACACTTAGACGTGGCAGGCACTGGGACTCTTTCTCACCGTGGTTCTCTAATGAGCCACAAGGTGGAAGATAGCCAAGGTGGCATATTTGTCATCTGAAATCTGGTATAACAACTAACACATAATGATTGAGTGCCTGGTATGTATTCAACCTTCTAGCAGATACTGTGTTGGGAACAAGGCAGCAGCTTCTAATTCTCCTTGGTCTAGAAATACCCATAAGAGCAGAGTAGTTTCAAACACCACCCTGCAATTGATCATCCTGGATTTGTAATTAACTGGTCAGTCATTGACTGCTGAGTGTTTGGGTCTTCCGGTGGGAGTCTCTGTCCCTTCCCTCTGGCTGCTTGCTAACTGGAAGAATTCGCTACTATCCACATGATGGGGTTTTCTACTCTGCAACGCATCCTCGATCTTTCATAAGATCAGTAAGGCAAGTGCTGTCATCGATCCTTGAGGAACACTGTTTATTACATGTTCCCTTCCTTTAAAGGTCCTGTTTACTTCTCTGCTCATGGTTTCTGAGCACATTCTCTATGCATGGCAAAAGGCACACACACACCCCAATCCCATGGTGATGCAGTGTTTTGAACAGCTTTCGATGTGGAAGTTTGTCAAAGGTTTTCTTGTCTTTCTTTCTCCCTTTTTTTTTTTTTTTTTGTCTAATTAAATTATTTCCACAGACTCCTTTAGCCAGATGCCTATTTGCCATCTCAGAAAGCACTAATAAATTGGTTGAGCTTGACTGCAGACACTGTGTTGTCTCTCTCTAATAAGAGGTGGTTCATTGCACAGTGTGTACTTAACTGCTACACTGTGTGGTCCTGGCTCAGAATGCAAGCCTAGGTCATGGTAGAGAATATCCAGGCTCACCTAGCTCCAAGTCTCCACACCTCTCTTCTTTCTTCAAGCTCTCCTTGACCTCCACCCACCATCTTGGCTGCACACAAGCATCTGGGAACAATTATGACCAGAAGGAGGGTGGATTTAAGAAATCCTGGCCAGATAATTGGGAGCTTGGCATCCTTTTAACTTTACTCTGTGCCCAGAATTCGGGTAGGACTTTTTCATTGTAAGTGGCAGAAAACCTGACCACACTGCTCTAATAAGCAGCTGGGAGTTTATTAGCTCAGGAATATGAAGAATCTAAGAGTCATTCTAGCTTCAAGTGAAGTTTGACTCGGGCTCAAATGATGTCATCAAGACTGTTTCTCACTTTCTCTTTCTTCTTCCATCTCAGGGCTCAGATCTCTGTGCTGACTTTATTCTCTGGCCAATTCTGATCTTATGGTGACAAGATAGAACCAGCAGATTTAGCTTCCAATTCTCTCAAGGTTCAGGTCCCACGGGACAAAAGGATCTTTTTTTTTTTTTTTTTTCTCCCAGTTGTCCCTAAAAAACTCCTGAGATTCATCCTTGCTTGGATTGGCTTGGGTCACGTGTTCATCCTTGAACAGATGTAGCCAGGAGAGTGAACTTTTCTAAACAGGTAGGCTGGGTCATGTGCTCCACCTTCTGGAGTCGATAATGGACTTCTCCCTAAAGCTCATGGGCTAGAAGTGAGAGAAAGAGGTTAATGAATGTTAAGTGACTAAAAGAGCATGTGTCTACTATCCAACCATTAGATTTCTGTCCCAGAGCCAGATCCCCAAGACTAAAACCAACTAAGTTTCTCAGATCCAATTCAGAGAAATTAGAGAAGGGAACATTGGAATAAGATCTCGTTCAACTTCTGGATTCAATACTAACTTGCTGCTTAATGCCTCTGGGACTTAGTCTTCTCATCTTTAAAATGGGGATAGTAATAGCTTTTTCACAGTGCTTAGCACAGTGACTGGTGCACATTAAACTTAATAAATGAGAGTCTGGCTTGGTCTTTCTATCTAGATTTCTGGCATGAAAACTTTTTTGGTACTGTCAGTCAAATGAAGAACTACTTTGCTCTTACCTATCTCTTTTTGCCCCCAAAGATGCGATAGTTATACCTGAACTTTGGCTAGGTGTCTGCAGCCCTGTTAGCCTACTTGTTTGATACATACCTGCCATACTTGACTTATCTCTGAATCATCTTCATTGCCATGCATCATACACTGTGGGAATCCCTCTACCCCATGCTGAGCCTTCCCATGAATATATCAGTACTTTCCAGAGTTTCTGGTTAGTCTGACTTCCTCTTATAGCTTAGAGCTCAATCAATCCATCTGCATCACAGCCAACATCTTCCCCAATCCTTTCAGTTCACTGTATAGTCCCTGGCTATTCCCTGTCCTATCCATTTTCAGCTAACAAGCCCATGCTCAGCCTAGTCGTGAGATGTGATAGGGAGAAACTGAGTGGGTGAGGCGTTCACAGCACCACATTGAGTTGAGTTGGAAAAGATGTTAGAGGTCATCTGATACAACTTCATTCCTGTGGGAAAAGTCCTAGCTGTGTGAATGGAGCCGGATACAGAGAGGGTTGTTTGGAAGCCAATTGTGAACCCCTAGGATTCCAACAAAACTGTGGGTGACTGGTAAACTCCAGTAAATTAAAATAGGCCATTGACAATTGGCATCCCATACTTCCTCAGGGAAACAACTAAAACACAATTAAGATATACCTTATGGAGAAAATTACCTTAAATTAGGTCTTAGGGCTTCAGTTGGGTTCACTACTGAAATATGTAAGAGGCTAGGTGGGTAAATGTACACGGGTGAATGGGACTGGTGTTTACACACGTGTTGTCTGAGTGATGGGGACTATGGTCCCCAGACAATGCAGTCCTCTTCTGAAGAAACCAAGCCATGACTCAGATTCTTCCAAAAGTTGTCATGTAGGAAGGAAAATAGAGCATAGCCAAATCTTCCACTCTTTCAAGAGATGATGGAAATCTGGATTTCTTAAACTAAACTCAGTTTTTAAATGTTGACTATTTTTAATCACTAGCAAAAAAATAGTTTCCGACATCTGTCTTAATGTTTAGAGTAGGTCTTGAGGGTGTGGATGAGAGGACTGGAGTCAGCCCAGGTGTGGGTAGACCATGAACAGAGTCCCAGAAGCATGATGTACAAGAGCCAGAGTGAGTCATGTGAATGGCCTGGAGGGGTTGAGGACTGGCGGGAACAACACAGGGTACATAGAGCCAGATAAGGGAGAGACTTGAAGTTATCCAGAGTACAGTAGTTTAGATATGATTCATGGGCTGTGGGGAATCCTTGTAGGTTCTTGAGCATCAGGATTTAGGGAATAAACCTGGCAGAGGGTGTACACCAGGACAGAGTGGAGAAAGCCTAGGAGCAGAGATGGCAGCTAGAAATATATTCTTATATATTTAGCTATTTATTCCATGCCCAATGGTAAAGAAAACTTGAGGTTGAATTGAAAACACAGTGTAGTAAGATTGGACAGTCAGCATAGACTAAACCATAAGACAAGAAATAAAAAAGGAAGGGAGGGAAAATTTTGCCCACGGATTTCAACAGTTACTGAAGACCCCTAGTTTCCAAGTTCTATACACCAGCCTAGTTACAGGAGACCAAAAGTAAACAGGAAGCAGATCCCACCTTGAACTACTCACAGCCTGATATGAAGAAGTCCAGAGAGAAGACAATTCGATACCAAGTACTAAAACTTTGCTCTCGCGTCTTCGTTGTGGTAGAAAGGGGCAAAATAAGACAATAAAATAAGACAATCATCTAATCTCATCTACATTAATAAAATACATTTTTGCCCATTTTTAAGTTATTATTTCATTCAAAACAGCTGGATGGAGTTCCACAGTCTGGAGGGTGTGTTTGAGATGATCTTCCTGAATATGTCATGTGACAACTGGAATCGAGTGTTGGATATGACGTGTCAGGTCATTACAGTCTGGTAAAGAAGACAAAGGGTGGTCTCCACTATGAACCCTAAAATGCAAGGTGCAAGAAAACCCTCTCAGTAGGAAACTTGCTTTGTGAGTGACCTGCTTATGACACAGTCACCTGTGTGTGGGGCAACGGCAGAGACGGTGACGGGTTCTCAGGAACAGTGTGAGGGAAGTGACCTAATCGTGAGAGAAAGGAAGTTACACTTGTCCATCATATATAACTTGCTTTTTCCTCCCCCTAAACTTCAAAAAGAATTTGTTAAGGGAGGTGGAGGGAAAGATATTCTTTCTGCAAGAGACAGTGAACATTTTAGCAGATGGTCCCTGTGATGGACTGAATGTTTGTGTCCCCTTGAAATTCCTATGTTGAAACACTAATCCCAATGTGATGGTATTAGGAGGTGGGGCTTTTGGGAGGTAATTAGGTCATGAGGGTGGAGCCCTCATGAATGGGATTAGTGCCCTTATAAAAAGAGGATAGAAGCTAGCTCTCTCTCTTTCCACCATGTGGAGGTACAATGAGAAGTTGACAGTCTGAAACTTTCTGAACCAGAAGGAGGTTCTCAGCAGAACCCAACCATGTTGGCACCCGGATCTTGGACTTCCGGTCTGTGAGAAATATATTTCTGTTATTTTAAGCCACCCAGTCTATAGCACTTTGTTAGAGCAGCCCCAACTGACGAAGACAGTCCCCTGGAGAGAAGGAATGTTATCATCCCATCATTTTGTATTATCTGTGTTAATTTAGGAAATGAAACCTTCTACATTAAAAGTGACCAAAGGTGGAAAAGTTTTCATCTCATTCTCCTTTGGTGCATTCATCTTGTTCCCTTCTGTCTCTTGATCCCTTTGTCCTTTCCTGCCACTTTCCTTCTACTTATTCACTGAGCATCTGCAAGAAACCTAGATGACTCCCAACAGGAACCTATCCCTCAGGTAAATGGAAATCTAGCTGATATGAGACTCACCACAGGCAGCTGCAATGCTGAGACATGTGAAAGGTTAATTAACAGGAAAACATCATGCACCTGCGTAACTGCAGTTTGAGTACAGTGCAGAATTCTTCCTGCCTCACTGGCTCTGCAAAATTCCACATGATTTCTTCCTTCTCATTTTGGAATGAGAGTCTCATTCTAGAGTCTTTCTATAGCCAAAGGAAGGAGATCCCTTTGCAATGTGTGAAGTTCAGGTACATTTGTTCCTTCAACACCAAATCTGTAGATGGAATGAATTCCTGTAGGATTCTTTGGACATCGGCAAATTTTATGTAGCAAATAATTAGCAGCAGGGTCTGTGCCAAGGACCAGAGGTACAGACATGGATAAAGACATGCAGGGACTCCAAGGAGTTTGATTGGGTAGGAAGGTCCTTGTAAGCCTATGGATCTGAGAGGTAGATGGGATTGAATAGCATTTTACAGGCTGCAATGTTGTTCTGAGGGGTGGCTTGTCCCTCATAATCTGTATTAACCAACACTTCCCAAGCACCCCAAAACTAACATGCAGTCTAATTAAAAATCACGTTTCCTGTGCAAACATTATTTCCAGGCTCTCTTAGCCCACTTGGGCTGCTGTAACAAAATGTCATAGACCGAGTAGCTTATAAACAGCAGAAATTTATTTCTCACAATTCTGGAGACTGGAGAGTCTAAGATCAAGGTGCCAGCACATTCGGTGTCTGGTGAGGACCCACTTTCTAGACAGCCATCTTTTTGCTGTAACCTCACGTTGTGGAAGGAGACAAGGAGTTTTCTCAGGCCTACTTTATGAGGGCACTAATCCCATTCATGAGGGCTCCATCCTTAGGATCTAATTACCTCTAAGGTCCTCACCTCCTATAGGATTTTGACATATGAATTTTGGGAGGGACACAAATACTCAGTCCATAGGACAAAGTCCCCAGCCCCACTTCCAACCAAATTACTGCCTCTGAGTCCTTCTAGAGAGAAGTTCTGAATCAGCAGTGACTCACAATAATTCTAAGCACCAAAACAATGGAGTCCTTTGTGCTCTCCTCTCTACTTGTTCCTGTCCTGGGGGGATGAATGAAGGCAATTTGGAATCAGAGAAATATGGGTTCAATGTCTCTCTGCCACTAATTGACTTTGTGACCCCGGACACATTTTTTTTCCACCTTGCTGTTTCTCAGTTTCCTCTTCAGTAAAATGGGAAGATGATACTGTCCTCCCAGGGTTGATGTGACAGTTTTGTGTAATCAAGAAAAATTGCTTCTGGCGCCAGCCAGTCATCAGGGAAGTTAGTTTCTTCACTTCTCCTGAAAAGACACCACAGAGGAGCAGATTCAGAATGTCCTTCCCTTTCAAACATTCGCACTGTGCACAACTTGGATGTACATAATTGTATGTCTACTTTCCTAAACCTCCAACATGTTAGCCAAGTGTGAATTTTTCTCCTCTTCCTCCCCACAACTCTCATTTATTGGGCACTTACTGGGGCTGGACACTGTTCTAATCAGTCAGCTTAGCTTAATTCAACCCTTTGAGAAAGGCACCCCCATAGTCATTGAGTCTAAAATGCCATTAATTGGATGCACAGCAGTTTCATGTGTGATTTTTAACATGGCATCAATTGTGTGGAGCACCCCAACTTCAACTTCAGAGATATTAAAAAGTGAAAATTGTATCTTAGGATCAACAAAATATTCTACCCTCATTTTACAGGTGAGAGAACTGGGAATTATGGGGGTGTTGTACCCAAGTTCACGTAACCAGATTTTGAGAGAAAATTTGAACCTGGACAATCTAACTCCAAAGCCCACACTTTAATCACTTCACCAAACAGCCTCTTTTCATCAGCTGATGAATGAACATTTCAGGCAATCTCAGGTCCAGCTTCAATTATATGACCTTTGGGACTCAAGTGGTCACTTGACTCTCTTCAGTTTTGAAGGAAGGGAATGAAATTAAAGAACAAGTACAAAATCCTGAAAATACATCGTCAAAAATTATATTCAATGCATGAGCTATAACTTGGCATTTTATGATATTGTTTTGCTCCCTGGAAGATAATTGACTTTTAATATGGAGTTGGATTGTTTGATTTTTGCATGTTCAACTTTTGTGTGTGATTTCAAGGTATGTCTTATATAAAAGTTGGCACCTTGGTATGTTGTTTGCAAAAAGGACTCCAGTTCTCCACTCTTGCCTCTACCCATACCCTTTGAAATGGGATGTTACAGCCTCTCCCATCAAGAAATGGAGTCTGTTTCCATACTTTTTGCATCTGAGCTGGCCTTGTGCTTTGCTTTAGTCAACAGAATGTGGTAGAAGTGGTAGCCTGCCAGTTCTGACTCAAGGGATCAAGAGGTCTTCTGAGATTTGCTTTTCTTTTGGAACTGCTCCAACATGAGAGCAAATTCAAGGTAGCCTGCTGGAGAGTGAAGACTAAAAGGAACAAAGCAAGTCATCCCAGCTGACACATTCCTAGACTAGCCAACCCCTAGCTGAGCTGCTAGCTGACTGTGACGGCAGACTCTTGAACAAGCCCAGCAGAAATCAGACGAGCCTGGCACAGATAACCTGAGCCCAGCCCAGATGAGCAGAACTCCCCAGGCAACCCATAGACTGTTGGGGAAAATAAATGGTCATTGTTTAATACCCCTGCGTTTTTCAGATTATTTGTGGTACAACAGTAGCTAACTGATAAAACTCCTGCCTTAGAGCTTTGCTAACCAAACAAAATGATGGGCTAACACTTGACTAATGTAAAAATTGCCTGGGTGATCATTCACCCTAGAAGGATGCTGTACATTTACTTTGGCACTGAAAACTTCCCTATTGAAACAACTCCATTTTCTGTATATCCAGTTGCTATAGCAACCTGATACTTTTGTTCTCTGCTCTGGTCTTCCTGATCATATCACTTTGCAGTTAGTCAACATGATGTTGGAACCTTGGTTGTTATGGTAACCCGGGACCATTTTTTAAAAAATGTATTCCATTGACATTGTTTTTGAGGAGACCTGCAATTTAGTCTTATACTCATCTGGAGAAACTTGTGGGACCGAGCAAAAAGCATTTCAGGAAATGCTTCTCTGGGGAGAAATTCTTCATTAAAGCCTCCTTCCAGAACCCTCTGACATTCTGTCCTTTTATGGATTTTTCCTATTTAAATGCCTCTCAGAATTTTGGCGAATTGCAAAGTATGTTTTAAAAAGTCCTAAAAGAGCCTGAATTGCTAACAGAAAACATGTGTAGCTGAATTGTCATTAATTATGCATGAAGCCCCATAGGAATCCCTACACACAGCTCCACAAACCCTGGAGATGAAATTCTTTGTGCTCTGAGGAAGAGGCACATGAAACAGAGAGAGGAACATCAGTGAGAGTAGATGAGGGGTGAGGGAGAATGGGGGTCAGGGAAGGGACTGAGGGAGAGAGAAGTTTGGGTCGGGGCGGGGGGGCTTGAGGCCCTGAGTGATGATGCTTCAGGAGAGAAGAGGGAGGCCAGGCAGGGAGCAAGGAGTTGGGGCATCTAAGTCCAAAAGCAGATTCCAGAGCAAAAAGAAAGTATTTCTGAACTTAGAAACGTCTCCCTTTCTGAGATGCCTGGGGCACTTACATTTTTTGAGGCTTCGCTGTATTAAAAAATCGTTAACTGTCAAAACGGTTATGAATGGTGGCATTTATCAAATGTTTACATTTAAACTTTTACTAAGGAGAATATGATGCGAAATAGTCATGCTCTTCACAAAATAATTAGAAGATTTATTTTTCAGGGTGTTCATTAGTAGTACACCAAAAGCTGGTCCCAGGACTCAGGTTTAAAGCTCAGGATGCACCAGGGACAGGACTAGAGTGAAGCAAGTGAGGCTCGTTGGGGACAAAATTCAGGAGGCACTACTGTCAGGATGGAGCCCCCTTCAGTTTGGTGCCTCAGGCACTTCACGGTCCTCACTGTCTCCTTGCCCTCCTGGAATGCACCTTTTCTTTCAATCACGTTAGCGTATCACCACTGCTGAATGCATGATCTCATTTGGAACATCCATCAGAAGCCCAGTCAGAAATGTGTGACTTGAGCCAAATGCCCTCCCACCTTTTCCTCCGATGGGCCCCACCTTTGCTGTCCTTGGGTTTTGACAGAACTGAGAGAAGGACCATCAAACGTGGAAGGATCATTTGAGAAAGTCAGCACAGAGTAATGTAGAAAACTCAGCACCAGAAGGAACGGGTTCTGGACGCAGGTGGGCCACTTACTTCTTGCGTGATCTTGTGTAAGTGCCTTTCCTTTCTGGGGCTTGTCCTCAATTCTCAGAAAATATTTGGATGAGCTATTTCTTAGGGCCATTCTGACTCAGACTACTTAGGATTCTGGATGAGGGGGTGTTAGCTTTTAGAAGAGTGGTCTAGAAGAGGGATGTTTCATCTTCACCTGCCAGGAAGAATCTTGGCTGATGAGCTGGTGGGGCCTTTGGTATGGGATGTGGAACATCAGAATTGGTACCCACGTCAGACCAATGGTCTCTAGAGCCCCTGACATAGTTGGAAGGAATATCTATGTGGTGGTGGCCTCAGTCTTAGAAATTTAAGACGGCACCCAAGAGATAATAACTCCTTTTCTTGTCCATGAGAGGCAGTACAGTATACTGGTCAAAAGCACTTTTATGAAATGGGGCAAAACACTACCCCTTATCTCAGAGGCTTAAATGAGTTACTACATGCAAAGACTTAGTGTCCAGCACATAGTTCCGGAGTTATAAGTTCTTACTATAAGTTCTAACTATTGTAAATTCTTGCTATTTTGTCCATTTATGTATTCAACAGACATTTATTGAGCCCTAAATCTATGCCAGACCCTGTGCTGAGCACTTTATATGAACTATTTCATTTTATTTTTTTTTACAGCCGCCGTTAGAAAGAGCATGGTCCCATTCTGCAGGGAGATTGAGTTCTAATGTCAATGTTGAGGGTGGAATTTGTGTAGAGTCAAAATTATTCTTGAAAACTCTTCAGGATTATGCAAATTTGGAGACCTGCAACGCTTTTTGACTTCAGAACCTGAACTTTTAAAATCTAAATAATCTTTAAAGCATCATACATACTCTAGGTATCATTAAATTTCCTTAATATTCTGTCAGAGAGATAGTGTGTCGGGGATGTGGTATGCAAAATCCTGGGTTTGAGGACTTCTGCCAGTTGTTACTTGTGTCACCCTTGGATGATGGATACTTTGTTGCTTTCACTCTTTGATTCCTTAGCTTTCTCTCCTGCTGAGTTGTCATAAGACTGAACAAGACAAAGCATAACTATTTATGTTATGCGTTCTAATGCACTGTCTGGATATTATTATGAAAATTATAGAAATTGGGAGACAACTTGCATTATTTTTCCAACTTTGATTATTTCTACTGAATATTTCAGCAATTCCCTCAGCCTTCCAGTTTCCAAACTAAAAGCCCTTCACTTAATATGAAATATCATTTCCATGCCGCCCCTCGTCCCCACTCCCACGTCATTTCTCAGGATCCCCTAAGGGTAGGAAACTTGTGGCTTCTCCACATCTTCCAGAAGTGCATTTTTTTCCCTCGCTGCGCCACTTGTGGGATGTTAGTTCCCCAACCAGGGGTTGAACCCGGGCCCTCGGCAGTGAGAGTGCAGTCATAACCACCGACCACCAGGGAATTCCTTCTCAAGAAGTATTTGTTTTTCTCCCCCAAATGAAATTTTTTTGCTTAAAATCCCTCATCAGGCACAACTATCTGACTGACCAGTCTCAAACGGCTCCTCTCCTACTTCTGTGTTTGGAAAAGCTTCAGACATTTCCATCCTTCTTGGCAACTAGATAGGGGCCCCATGGCATTCTCTGAACAGTGAGATGTAAATAGATATCTGTGGAGGCAGTCCTGGGAATGCTTTTGGTTTTTTGATAAAAAGGACATTTAACACTGGTGCCACTTTCCTCCTTCTTCCCATTTTGAGTGTTGATGTGATGCCTGGAGCTGGGTAGCCATCTGACAATGAGAGGCCGCAAAGACAAAAGCCAACTGGCTGAGAATGATGGAAGGGAAATTAGAAAGAGGCTGGGTCCTTAAAAGACATGGTTTATCAGCCGTCTATTTTTTTATCATTCTTATTATACGATTTCTTGACCTTTGGAATCAGAAAAAATCTTTAGTTCCTAGACTTGGCACACAATGCAATTTGTAATGTGAGTATTCTTACTTTCTAACATTAACGCCTACCTACTGTCCATCAACTATCATGTTCCCCATATATTTTCTGCCAGTGTCCTGACTCTGAGCTTCAAGCAAGAATGCTGAGCTTCTGTGTTCATTTAGGGCGAATGCCTGTCCCGATTTTTTGTCTGACTAACTCTTACTTTAAGACTCAAAAAGTGTGTTTACTAAGTCCAAGAAACTTCTCCAGACTATCTTTTTTGGCCAACTCTCTCCCTCACAAAATGGCTGGCAGGCCTCCAGGGTGATTGCCTAGCACCTGTTCTTATTTGCCGCCGGGCTTACGATACTCTATTTCAATCATTAACATGCTGTCTCCTCTATTATCGGATAGTAGTTACCTGAGAATAGGGATGACGTTTCTAGCACTCAGCGGTATGCCTGATCAATAATAGATACTCAACAAAGGTTTGCTAAAAGAATGAATGAATAACTGAATATTTCCTATTGGAATTTGTTATTATCACTTACGAATCTAACTGGAGACCTGTGTGCCTCATCCTGGGATGTGATCTCGTGCAGTTTTATGCAGATATTCTGTAGACCTTTGGGAACATGGCAGTAAACTGGACAGAAGTGCTTAGGAAACAGTATAGCATGAGTCTTAGTTACTCTTCTCAACTGGTTGGAATATAAATATGTTTGCAATTCATTTTTCTTAAATATATTGCCTAATATATTCCCAACGGGCATCCCCAGGCTATTTCACACACTCCAGTTATTCTTTGATGCCAGCTTGGTTTTTCACTACTGAAAAAGAATGTATTATCTTCTGCGTTGTTTGACATTTCCTTTTTTGAAATAATTTTCGATATCTTCAGTTTTGTACCGACACTCCTCCCTGGGATGTCCACGATGGTTAGATATTGTCATCTAGAAATTTAATAGTTTATCCCCAGCCTTTAGTCCTGAGTATAATCCATTTTTCCATCAATGACAGAAAAAAATCCCTCCTTTCAACCTTCACTGCTGGTCCCAGACCAGGCCAGTTTCATGGATCTACTTTAAATTATAGTACCTTCTTAGAAATCTTGCTTGTATTGGAGGCTGTAGCTTGAGCCTGCAAGCTTCATTAAAGTACAAAAGCACTTGCAGGTACAGATCAAGGACAGGGACCAGCAGAGAGACATATGTGCTTGTATCTGTGTGGATTTGGTAAGGAGGGAGATGGGCAGCCCAGGAATCTAGTAGGAGCACAATATTGGGGTTCACATGGTTAGAACAGTGACTCTGGCATTGAAATGGGCTTTCTTTACCCAAAATATCATATTCTAATAGGCTAAAGGTGTTGGCATCAATTAAAGTATTGGATTGGGGAGGAGCATCTCAGGTTCACCCATACTGTGAGAATGGCTGCAGTCAAGGCAGTGGGTTTAGAAGAAGTTATCCCACTGCTTGAGCCTGGGAGAGAATTAAGGGTTAGGAACCAGAGAAGCATCGTGATCAAAACATGGCCTTTGGAGTTAGAACCATTTTCGGTTTTTCCATTCACTAGGTGGGTACAAAACTTCTCGTCTCCAAGCAGAGTTTCTTCATGTCTAAGATGGGAATAATGAGATGTTCCACATAAGACTCTGTGAGGATTAAATGAGGTAACAAGAAAGTATGTCAATCCTAGCAGCCCTTGTTATTGGAATATGAGGATGGCAGGAGTAGCCACTGCTTTTATAGGTTCATAGAATTGGAACTCTGCATTCCTTAGACGTTATTCAGAATGGTTAAGAATTCTTACACATTTCATTCTGGCCACACTGGCCATTTTGTGGTTCTCTGAACCCTGCCCCCCACCACCAATAAGTAGAGTTTGCCTCAGGCCCTTTGCATTACTATTCCTTCTTCTGGGGACACTCTTTTCCCCAGTGTTGCAGCTAGCTATTGCTGCATAACAAACTACCTGAAACTTAATGCCACCAACCATTTATATTTTTTGATTTATATTTTCTCATGTTTCAGTGTAGTGGCACCTGAGTGGCTCTTTTTTTTTTTTTTTTTTTTTGAGATGACAATGTTATAACCATTTATAAAATTTACTTGTATTTTTAAATTACTCAAGTAATACATGAATATAAACATTACAAACATTCATAAACATTGCAAATATAGAAATAAATATATTTTTTAAAAAGAGATAGTGCTTCTCACCCACGACATAAATGCCATTCTCTTCTTCAAAGGAGATCTTTGTTAAATTTTGTTATTCACCAGTCACAGAATTTTTCTATGCATATGCATTCATATACATAGTTATAATGTGTTTTTCATGTAAATGCTAGGAGCTATACATATTGTTCTGAAACTTGCTTTTTTCACTTAATAATATATACTGGAAATTTTTCCATCTCAATACATGTATACTTACCTAATCATTTTTAATTGCTACGATAGTATTGATAAACACAATTACTGGTCATACAGATTGTTTCCAATTTTGCATTTCCATCCATTTACAAGAAACAACCTTGTAGATATATCTTTTTTTTTTCAATTTTTGAATTTTATTTAATTTTTTATACAGCAGGTTCTTATTAGTTACCCATTTTATACATATTAGTGTATACGTGTCCATCCCAATCTCCCAATTCATCCCACCACCACCACCCCTGCCACTTTCCCCCCTGAGTGGCTCTTCTGCTTCTCTCACCTGATCATCCATGCAGCTGCAATCCTCTGATGGTCCTCAGTGACCTCACTGATTTGTCCAGCCATGGGGGTAACTTGGCCTCCAGGAGGCTAGCCTGGGCCTCTTTGCGTCATGGTGGTCTCAGGATTCCAAGAGGGTGAATGAAAGAAGGTCTGCAAGTATGACTTGCTTTGACCAACGGCAAGCCCAGATTCAAGGAGGTGGGGAAATAGATGCCACCTCCTGATGGGAGGAGCAGCAACACAGATGTTGCAAAAGGGTGTGGTCACAGTGAGGCCTGATTGATCAGTGGTCATGACGATCTCCATCTGCGACCTCTGGTTATCTGCATGGCGCTCTGCCCATTTCACTCAGCCTTTGTGGGCAGCTGACCGCCTTCATCCAGTAAGCTACAGTGCTGCCGTGTCCTACCCACTACTGTCACTCTGGCCTTTATTCTGCTGTACTTACGTTCTGAGTGCTTATCGCCACCTGCCACGTGTTACACATTTATTTGTGTTGGTTTGCTTGTCTGCCTCCCCAACTGAAATATCAGTTCCAGGAAAGCAGGGCCTTCATCGGGTTTATTCTCTGCTGTGTGCTCAACACCCAGGCCAGGGCCTGGCACATATCAGAGACTCAACGAATATTGGTTGCATGCATGAGTTGAGTTCATTCAACTGACATTTGTGTGGATGTGATTGAAGGGATGTTTATCCCAGGCACTTTGAATAACTCTCAGTGATGATCAGTGTTTGCATCATTCAGGGGAGGGAGACGAGAATAACAAGTGACCACATTTCCCGTGCCAAAGTTGTTTGTGCTTTAATTTCTTTTTTAAACAGACCCATGCACATGGCCCAGATCCTAGAAATGTGTATTTATTCTTTGGCAGCAGCAGGTTTTATGTGTCTTATTAGAGAGGATTGGCCGTTCTGGCTTAGTTATGTGCAAAAGGATTGGGTTTTGGAGGGATTAAAATTATTTTCAGCCTTAAATGCGATCTGTCTGAGCTGATGCATCTAGTCTGGCATATAGATTCTCAGACCAGAAAGATTATGAGACATTAAATCTATGTAAATTCAACTATTAATTTATGTGTGAACAAATTCAACAAGAGATTTGACTTGGGGGCTTACAGATGAATAGATTCGGTGGGGAAACATGCATATTGCCGTCTTTAACCATGACGCTGTATTCCCCTTAAAAATTCCACAGCTGAGTGCATCTCTAACAGGTCACAGTTGAGAGCCCAAGCAATTATGCCAGAACGTGTTAATAATAAAACAGCGAAACGACTATGTTTGTCTTGTATGAGAATGAAAGCAGCTGTTGGTACCAATTTGGAGAAATGATAGTGAAACAGGCAGCTCTGTTGCTTGTGGTGCCCGGCAGGATGCAAGGAAGGGGCTCTTCCCGGGAACGTCTCAGGCCCCTTTGTGGGTCACCAGGACCGTGGGTACTGCCATCGACATGTAACTCGGTGGCGGTGGTGGCAGTTGAAGTTCACAAAGGCTGCCTTGAGCAGGTGCCTGGGAAACCAGAGACATAATAAACGAGCTACCTCCATATGATCAACAGCAGCTGGGACTGAAGGAATAAACAGAATAATCTGGATTTACAGGAGCCACGGGGGGCTTTGGGCAGCATGCAAATTCACATACTTAACAAATGTATCCTTTGAAAAAGAAAGGCTCTTTTGAAGCTGGCAGTCAAGGAGAACCAGTCCAGCCTGGATACCTGGAATCACAGAAGAGCAAATGCTGCCTGAGCTGAAAGCCCTGTCGCTTCCGTAGGTCTGATATTAATAACAGTAATGATAAAGAAAATAACATTACTAGCTCTTACAATTTATCAGGTACTTTATACGCCTGATGCCATTTAAACATCACAATACCTTAGCATTATGAGATGAGTACTATTACTATGCCCACTAGACAGATGAGGAGACTGAGGCTCAGAGAGGTTATGTAATTGCCCAGAATCACCAGTAGCAGAGCTGGGATTTGAACGCAACCCTGTCTATCTGATTCCAGGACCTCCACTGTGATAGGCAAAACAATTTCTGTTCAGGCAGAGGGAAGGGAATTTCCTCTTGGGGCCCACATATCAAGCTCTACCTCCCATCTCTGTTCTGGACTCTTTCAGACAATAGTCATAAAGGCTTTAGCACTGGAGCTGGCTTATTGGAGGAAGCCAATGATAATGACAACATCATGGGATCTACTGCTTTCTAAGCACTGTGTCAGGCATGTTTGGGGAGGAAGTTGATATTCATCCATTATCTCATGTAATCTTCAAAATAACTATTACCAAAAAATAAGTCCTATTGATAGCCTGGTTTGAAAGATGAGGACACCAAGGCACAGAGAATTCAAGTACCTGATAAGAAAATGGCAGAAGGGAAATTTGAACTTATCTGCCTGACAGCCTAACTCCTCATACTTGGAGAGTACCACCCACCATGGCCAAGGCTGGATTCAAGAAGTCAGGGCAGAATAGCTCTTTCCTTCTTTTCGTCCTTCTCTCACCAACCAACATTTTCTCCAAACCTGTTTTTGTCTGCTTTTCTGCTAGGAACTGGGAACACAGAAAAAAAAAAATCAGAATTATTCCCTACCCTCAAGTATTGATTGATCTTTCACTACATGCCCACTTGGGGAATGAAGGAATGAATGAGTACCTAATAGAAGTCCAAGGACAGACAGAGCAGATAGCTAGAGTTTTAGGGACTTGATTTTAGTTGGTTTCCCCTGAAAGCATCCCTGAGACCATGATGGGATTACAAGTGGTTCATTTAGGTAGTCATCCCAGGAAACCCTAGTAAAGGAGTAGAAGAGGGACAGAGAAGGGAAGAAAGCAAATAGCAAATTCACCAACAGTCAGGTTACCAATGTGGGCAATGGGAGCACAATCCCACGGGGAAACTCTGGGAGTTACTATGGAGAACGTCTCAGGGCCACTCCAACCAAGGGATGAGGGAGCTGGGGTATTTATTCACCAATACCCATCAGTCACTGGTTGATGGCTTCTCCTGGGGGTGTTCATTCCAAGCCCCTTCCAGTCTTCCTCCTACAGGGCCATGTGGGGTCCAGCAGCCAGAGGAAGACCTCAAGTAAAGAGTCACAGGTGCTGGCAGCTGCAGTCTGTCCGGTTGGCATCCACGGAAACAATGAGATGAGAGGATATGGTGGGCATCCGCAGCGTCCCTACAGCCTTGATAATCAAAGTGTGTCCACGGACCAACGTTTAGTAGCATCACCTAAGAGCTTATTGGAAATGTGCAATCTCAGGCACCACCCCAGCCCAATTAAATCAAAATCGGATTTTAAAACATCTTTAGGTAATAAATATACACAGCAAAGTTTGGGAAGCAGTGGGCTACAGGGTTTTTGCAAATATAGTCATTCATTCAATAGACATTGAAAGTCTCAAAGGTACCAGGTACTCCGCTAGGTACAGAGGACTCAGGGATGGATAAGTCCAAGACTGGGTCTTTGAGGAGTTTATGAGGCATTTCAAATACTGTACACTAGGTCTATTGATAAAGTAAGTTTACAGTGTCCTGGGAAGTCCACTCTGGGGCATACACCCTGCTCAGCTTCCCAGAGAGGAGGTGTCCAAGCTGTGTCTTAGGGCCGGGAGGACTTATCCAGGTGAAGAAATCAGAAGAATGTCAGAGGGAGAGGAAATAGCATGTACTAAGAGTTGGAGGCCAAGAACAGGACACTAAGCCATTTAGGAACTGCCAGTAGAGGCGGACACCATTTAACTCAGGAGATGTATCCTTTGAAGCGGGAGGGAGGTAGAAACTAACTGAACTGGTATTCCGTGGGGTTTTTATAGCACAGGCTTTATGGAGATGAGTTCTGGGCATCCTATTCTGTCAGTCACTTTTATATTCCCTTAGAATTCTCTAAGCTTTGACATGACTACAGTTGTTCTTCATCAAGTAGCGTTTCCAGGCTTCAGTGATGGCTGTGCTGTCTTCCATCAGTCCTTAATACCTGGCTGATCTTTACCCTCTGGTTTTTAAATCATTTACTTAAAGATGCCTTCACTTTTCCCTTCTCTCCCTGAGAAGCTCTTGTCCAGCCTTTAGGATCATTTTAGCCGTTTTGGTGAAGGACACAAGTGGTAGGATCAGACAGACTGGGTTTTGAACCCAGACTCCATTCTCACTAGCAGTGTGAACTTGTGCAAGTGACCTAACCTCTCTGTACTGTAGTTTCATCATTTGTAAATAACACTTTGGTAGACATGACTAACGCTCAACCGGTACTTCCTGTTTCTCCTTCTGGCACATTTCAAGCATCCTCAAAGTTAGGCACGGCCACGTGACTTGTTTGGACAGATGAACAATGGCACACGCCACGCTTCTGCACAGAAGATTTTAAGAGCTGTATGTGATTCTCCATCCTCTCCTACCCCTGGAGTAACAAACCTGGAGCTTCGTGTTAAAAAAGTAGCTTCATTAGATGGTGGAGTGTCTTGTCACCCTGGGGTCCTATGTGCCGACTTCACGCTGCAACTACCCCCATCCCCTCACTGTATTACACATGTTATATGAACAATAAATCAACCTTGGTTATTTTAAGACACTGAGATGGGGGGATTGGTTGTTGCTATAGCATAGCCTAACCTGTTCTGATACAGGCGTCTGCCACAGGAGTTTATTGTAAGGACCGAATGTGATAAGCCTTTATACGGTACCTGGAACAAAGGAAATGCTCAATAAATAGAAGCCGTTATTCATGATATTCAAGGCCAACGTGAAGTGACATAGATTCAGTGAATCTCTCCCTCACCTGCTTCTGTCCCCTTGTCTGACATAATTAGCTGCTCCTCCTCTGCCCTCTGACAGCACATTCTCTAAACCTCTGCAGCTCCTAGAATTACGGCAATTTATTTGTTAGTTTCTTCCTCACACCAGCTCTTAGAGTCTCCAACACTTAAAAAAGTCTATTATTTCTATCATTTCTTCCCCAGCTGTAGGCATGGTGCATGGCAGTTGAGTGGGCGTTTGGAAAAATGTATTAAAGTGAGCGAGCTGCATTAATTTGAATATTTCTGTAGCTATTGCAGCTAATTTGAGCATCAGAGACTTTTGTCCCCTTCTAACCTTTATTTCATTCTGTTCATTAATTCCATCAAATCTATCTCAAGCACTTGAATATTCAGTGCTATCCAGACCAAGGGTTGGCAAACTTTTTCTGTAAAGGGCTGGGTAGAAATATTTTAGACTTTGCAACCAAACTCGAGTCCCAGCTTGGCTTTTGTGAAGTGAAACTGGCCATAGGCGATACGTAAGTGGATGGATGTTGCTGTGTTCCAATTAAACTGTATTTACAAAAGCAAGTGAAGGGCCAGATATGGCCCGTGGTCAGTACTTGGCAAATCTCTGGTCTAGACAGACAGGGGCTTACATTCTTATATTCTAGTGCAGAGAAGATAAAAAATAAACCCATAGAGAGTTAAATAAAGGCAATAGTTTCACATGTGACAAGTGCCCTGAATAAGAGAAAACAGTAATTTGATGGCTGCTGCCGGGGGTGGGGGGTTGCAGTTTAGAGGGCTAACTTGATTTGGACTTTGAGGTCAGGATGGCCTCTCTGAGGGAGAGAACATATGAGATGAACTTGAAGCAGCCTTGTGAGATGTGGGGAGGAGAGAATTACAGAGATATACAGAATTACAGAGGAGTGACAGTGCAAAGGTCCTGTGGCAGGAACGGACATAGTATGTTGAGGAGCAGCAAAGGAACCAGTAGCTCCTGGTGAGATGGCTTCCCTGCCAAATTTGGACTTTGTCCTGAAGGTCCAATTTCCCTTGGCTTAGCTTTATCCCTTTGTTCCTGGCCAGATTCCCATGGACCAGCTTCTATAACATCTGTCCCTCCTGAGCATGTCCTTTCTTCAGACGTCGGTGAGTGGTTATAATACCTCCACTTCGGCTCTGCTTATCCAAACTAAACAGACTTAATTTCTTTAATCCCTCTCTGTTACTTCAGTGCCTCCAGTCAAGGGCTTTCTATGGAGACTTTAGGGGATTTGTCTTTCTCAAGACACCAGGGACCTTCAGAAATAGCCTCTCCACTGGCATTCACTTTCCCTAGCCCTTCTTCCTTTTGCTTTTCTTCCTGAAGTCAGGTCTCAAACCTCACACCCCAGCTTATCTCCCATTTCTTTCTCCTGCAAGATTATAGGGATTGAAGTATTAAATGCTCCCCAGTCTGAACAGTGGTCATGCTTCCATCACTTTTTTGTCTCCTAAGACCCTTCTTTTGCCAACCAAAGGATTGGAGTTTGTTGTAGTTTCCTTTGTTCTTTATAAATCCCTTGAGTCCTGGTTGCTAATGCCTTTGTGATGCTCCCTGCAGACCCTGCATCTGAACGTAGCTCTCATGCGTTCAGTGGCTCACCTAGTGGGACACAGCTCCTGGCCTTCCAGATATGACTCTTTGATGGAAAGTCGTGCCTCCACTGGCTCCTCTCTCATCCTGCATCCTGGAGATTTCTGCGGGGAGTTCAGTGAGCTGGAATGAGGCTAGGGTTTAGATCCAGAAAAATTAGATGCAGATCCTGACTCTTCCCTAGCAACTCTGTAATTTGGGACAAGTTAGTTCACCACTTTCTGGAAACCTTAATTATCTTAACCCTAACATGGGAACCATATTAATAATACCCATCTCACGGGATTGCATGAAGACTTAAGTAGCACATGTGAATGTGAGTTCATTTATTCATTCAAAAAATATTCATTGAAGGTATTGTATATACCAGACCCTGTGTAGGAATCCAGAGATTTAGCAGTGTTACAGATTATTGGTGAACAGTACAGGCACAGATACTGCCTTTATGATGCTTACACTCTGGACAGAAATAATAATAATAATAATAATATTATAGCCCTAATTTATATATCAGAAAATTGAGACTAAAAAAGTTATGGAATTTACCCAAGGTCAACAGATAATGGGTTTCCAATCTGGTCAACCTTCGGGTTTCCTTTTTGGACTCTTTTTTTTCCTCCTCAGGAGAAGCCTACCCACTTATTTTTGGTATTTTCTGGATTCATCTCTGTCATCATTTCCTAACAGTACAGAGCTTTGTTGCATCTTTTTAAACTTCATCATACCCAAGACTGTCCATTTCTTTTTGCTTTGTATCAGTCTAGGATTGCCTACAGTTTGACTTTTTAATACTTTTGGGGGCCTATTTTGTTTCCTGGCAGTAATTTCTTTGATCCATTGCATAAGAAATGTGATTTTTATCCTCAATTTTTTAGCTTCCCTTTCTCTCCTTCCTGCCTGCCCAGTTTCTCTTATGAACCTTTTAACAAACTGAGAAAATAAAGGTGGTTTCCATGTTTCTTCATTAATAATGACAGAAACTAGTCTATCTGAGATAAGACCTCCTCACATGTTATAGGAATGGTGACTTTCCTATTATGTGTTTCTTGCTATTGTATGTTGTATTCGAAATTTTTCACTTCTTACATCATTTCATACTTAGCAAATAGTTTTAAACTAAGAAAAGGAAAATATTAATAGAAAATATTTAATATAGAAATAATAGGAACCACAGCTAGGATTTGAATCTTAGGTGGATCAATCTGTCTCTAAAACCAGTGCCCTTAACCAATAAAATATGCTGCTCAATTAGAGTGGAAAGAATGGTGGAATTCCTAGATGCTGTAACTGATGGCTTTGTGCAGGTTGGGAAGAGAGTTTATTCTGGTTAAAACCTTGGAAGACGTAGTTTGAGTATTCAGCACTGATTCTGTTTTATTCGGTCTTGCTTTTCTGGGGTAGGGGCAGAACCTTTTTAAGTGATTCTCATAATGATTGTTTAGAGCTTGTAGTTCATGTTCCAGATACTTCTTTTTTCAGAAATTCATGAATGCCATATACCACAGGATCCTTCGGGCATCTTAGATTGTATATCATATGTTAACCATAAAGACATTGATTAAAATTCCACATGGTATTGCAGAGGCCTCTAGAGCCACATAAAAATTTTTAGTCTCATCTTCCAAAAGCATACTTTATGTATCTATTTAAAGACAAATAAATACGTTAATAGGGATTTGTAAAACAAGAAGAGGAGAGATGAATTCTACTTGGAGGGATCCAGAGAATCTCAACAAGGGGGTGATCCTTGGGTCTCAAAGAACACGTGGGAGGTTTCTAGCCATTGTCATAGCTGTCATTGATTAAACTCTTAGTTTCGAGCTGTGATCTCCTCAATGTTCTCCTAACCTTAGCGGCTACATTTTGTAGCAGAGAGAAGTGAATCACATAGAGGGTTGCTGTGTGAATCAAGTTAGGAATAGAGACCCATCCTCCTCTCCTCTGTGGCCGGTGTCTTGACCATCTCCACTCCCCTCTGTGTTTCCCCTCAACTGAGACCTGGTTCTTTAAGCCAGCCTTATCCATGTTTAGTTATTTGAAGAACTGAACTCCCGCTCTGACTGATAGAAACCTGAATGAAATGTCACAGCAGACAGGTAGTTGAGTGTAAGTGAAAGAGGAGCTGATTTAAAGTCAGGCTAGTGCAGATTCAAACCTCAGCTTTGCTAATCACAAGCTTTATAACCCCAGAAATACCACCTCATCTCTCTGGCCCTTAATGTTCTCATCTGTAAAATGGGTTTATAAAATGAACCGGTCGTGAGCATAAAATGGAATTTATCTGAGACATGCGTGGAATGCTAACTCCCCCAGTTAATCCCAATACCTGTTTTCTCACATCACTCAGGACCTCTGTTCAAATGTCACCTCCTCATTGCTCTGCTTATGATAGCACCCTCCCTCTCTATTCCCTTTATTTTTCTTTGTAGTCCTTATAATTACAAAAGAGTATATCATTTTTATTTGCTTATCTTCTATTGTCTGATGCACCTACTAGAATGTCAGTACCATGAGGGTAAGGATTGCTTCTATTTTCCAAACACCTACAACAATGTCTGGCTCTTAGCAGGTATATAAGAAATACTTGCCGAATGAATGAAATGCAGAAAACACTTGACCTTTAGTAAATATCAGTTCCTTCCTTCACTTATCTCTCTACCAACTAATATTCGATTGCATCTTTCATAAGTGTATATTTAGGTTTTTTCTCTGTATTTTCTGACAAGCTGACTGCAGTTTAGTTGGGTCTCGGGCATCTACACGTATTGGCCCAGATGCAGCGCATTCACTGCTACTGCCTCCTCTCCCTCCTCCTCCACGCCACTTCTGTCATTGTTAGGCGAACAGTTTCTTCCTCCAGACCCCCTCGATTGTGCAGGAATGTTTTCTCCAAGCCTTTAGTGCAGAACGTGCTGATTAATTGTTCTTTAAACACTTTGGGGTTCCAGTTTCTGCACCTTAATGAGCTAGGATCATTAAGAGTGTGCTGGCGTCTCTTTCACAAGCCCCTGATGGGGCTCAAGTTTATGTAATTTGACCATTCAAGTCAGCGGCAGGCATGATGCTGGTCACGCAGAGTGGGCATCTCTGAGCAGCTAGACATATTTACTTGCAATGAATAGGATTTCAATCCCCTTGATTTGGTTAGAGCAAGCCCCAGGCTGCCCTGGAGAGTTGCATAATGAACCGCCCGCTCACTGGAGGCCCTTTCTTTCCCATCAAGGGACAAGCTGGTACCGGAATTGGGATTCAGCTGAACCAGGGCTTCTTAAGGGAACCAGGGAAATGCCTGTCATTCTGCTGAGCCAACCCCAAACCCGGGACCTACCTACACCTCTGGCTCCCTCACTCCCCCAACATCAAAGTCATCAGCAGGCTCTCTGAGTTAAACCCTGAAGGAACTCACATCTCTCCACTTCTCACCATCTCCGCCACCCTGGGCCAAGCCAGTGGCATCTCTTGCTTGGATTATTGGCGCCAGCCGCCCCCCCTCAATCCATTCTATATTGATCCTGCCTCCCCCCAAAACCATTTTCCCCATAGTAGCCAAAGTGATCATTTAAAAACAGAAAATGATTTGGATTATACCCCTCACATCTCCCTTTGCTTAAAACCCTGCAATGCTTTCCCATTTCTCTTCAGATAAGGATAAAATCCTTCATGAGTGTGGCCTTCTCCAAGATTCTGAAAGATTTCATACTCCTCGCTTTGCCCAGCCACACTGGCCGTCTCTAGCCGTTCGGCCCGTCGTGCTCTCTCTGGTCACACCACATGTGGGACACAAGCTCCTCTTCTTCTACTTAACTCTCATCCTTCAGATCTCAGCTCAACTTCAGCTCTTCTTCATGGGAGCCTTTCCTGTCCCCCTGGCTTGGTCAAATCCCTAAATGATAGACTTTTTTTTTTTTTAATATATCTTGATTGCTATCCTTGCCTTTACTATTTATATTTTTAATAGGAGAAGTTTCACAATATAGAAAAATATATAGAGACCAAGACTATGAAATACATATACTTAATATCCAACTTTAACAAAACTTAACACCTAAATGATAGGCTTTTACAATTCACTGTGTTTCATCTTTGCAGCACTTGTTGCTATAATAATTGATTGAAGTATTGGATTTTATGTGTGTCTCTCATTAGCCTTAAAGCTCATAAGGGCAGGACCATATCCATGTTTGCTCATACTTAGCTCCATTGCCTACCATCGGGGAAGAGCCCCCAGCCATAACAGGGGACAGCAAGGATTAACCCTGAGGGTAGATGGGGAGACTCCATGGATCGGAGTGAGATGGTTTATTACAGCCCAGCCAACAGCCTCAACGGACTACACCAACTCTGGCTCCCAAGTCCCACGGGCAATGTGGTGACCCAAATACATTCTGCCCATGCTATTCTACCCCCGAGGAACCCAGGGCCAGGGACCCAGCACCATAAGAAGGCGAGCATTAATGAGGCTGCCCTCTCCCCTGGGAACGAACAGGTCCATGATAGCCAGCGTGGTTGCCTTGACCTACTAAGTTGCCAACGTGACCGGCTGTAGAAACGGCTCTGTGTCCGAGCAGCGTCGGATCAGTCTGGTGGTTTGGCTCACTTAGCAAGAGCGTGCAGGGTTCCCCGGGGCCCACGGTGGGCTGCCTGTCCCAGGACCCAGCGGAGCGCTGAGCACCCACATGGTGTGGATGAGCGATGTCCCCACCAAGCGGACAGACCTTCCGTGGGCAGCAGTGCACAGTGCCTGGCCTTGGGTAGGTGCTCAGCACCTGATGCCTGTCATTCAGAGTGATTTTGTTTAGTGGGTGAATGTTTGGTTTCAAGCCAGAATGCCTGAGTTCCATTTCCAAATCTGCTTTTTACTAGCTGTGTGACCTTGAGCGAACTACTTAACCTCTCTGTAGCACACCTTCTGCATCGCTTATGATGATCCCTGCATCAGGGTATAATATAGTATAACTAATATAATGGAATATCATATTAGTGGTAGTAGTAGTAGCAGCAGCAGCGGTAATGCCTATCCCACTGGCTTAGTGTGAAGATAACGCGAGTCAACCCACAGGAAGTCCTTGGCACAGTTCCTAGCACATAGTAAATGCTAAATAAAAGTTAGCTAATAGTGGTGGCCGCTGGATGTGCTGGCGTTGGTTGGCTGTCGTGGTGTTGGGTTGGGGGGTGGCTGGTTGAATATAGAGGCATTTGGTTGGTTGGTCGTGTTGGTGGTTGATTGTGTTAGAAGTTGGTTGAGGTGTGTGATTAGCTGTGATGGTCTCTGATTAATTAGGGTTGTGGTTGATAGATTGCTGTGGTCGTTGGCAGTCTTGTCTAGTTGGTTGTAGCAGATGGTTGGTTGAGAAAGTGACCAGCTGTGGTGCCGGCTGGTTTGTGTGGTGATGTTTGGTTTTGCTGACATGGTTGATTGGCCGTCAAGGTGCGTGGTCAGTTATGCTGGGGGTTGATGAGAGTGTGGATCGCTTGTATTGGTCGGTGGGTTGTGGTAGTGGCTGGCTGGTTGTAGGGTGAATGGCAGGCCGATGAGCTCATAATCTCAGGTACAAATGCCCCAAACACATCCACGTTAGTTATGGTCAGTGAATGAATGAGGGAGGAGCTTGCAGTGTGTGGTTGTCATGGGCAAGGCTGCACATTGCAAACCAGCACCTGCAATGAGGAGCTTCAGATCAGATGCCGAATCACAGCTCGTTTTAGCCATCCTTGCAGTGTGAGCAGGTATGCCACGCCTCCCCCAGTTAGCTATCACCCAGGCCTCTCCCTTTCTCTGTTTCAGCTCTGGAGCAAGGCTGCCTTTCTATCCGGGATCCCTTCAAGGTTCCCCAATATTAAATTTTCCTTAGGCCATGTAGGGTATATTTCACGTCAAACCATCCAAAATATACCCTGTAAATTCCACAAAGTCCATCCAGCCGTTTTCTCCTGGTGTAGTCCAGACACACCAATAGCAGGAGCTTAATTGTCTCTGAATGGAAGTCTGCCCAGAGGACCTGTCTCTTCTTGTTTGTTGCCTGCCTGGAGAGCTGCTCCAAGGTTCCTGCAGGAGCTCCGTGTATAAGTGTGTGGTCTGTGTATGTGTGTGTGCGTGCGTGCATCCCCGCGCATACGTGCACGTACGTCCCTGGCAGTGGGAGTTTTTCTGAGCAGGTGTAACAGGTTCGTCCCAGCCCCACTCTTCCTCCTAGAAGACCTTTATCCAAACCCCTCAGCACCTCCCAGAGCAGGTGCATATGAGGCAGCAGCCTAAGGACCCCTAGAAATCAGAACGGGACTGTCTGCATCTCCAGATGGTGCAGGTGGACTTCTTCCAGCGGAAAGGTGGAAGGGCAGCTCCCAGCCTGCGGCAGCCGAGAGCGGAGCAGGTACCACCTGACGGTCCTGATGGAGGGTGTATCCAGGCTGATTCTGCCGTCTCTTGTCAAGGCTGGCGGAAGAGGAGGGCTTGATGCCGGAGCCAGAGAGATTAGGGTGGGTTTGTGAAAAGGGATACACGCCAAGTGTCACTGCAGAGGGGGTCTGAAGAGCAGATAGAAAGACAAGGACGCTTGAAGGAAAAAAGCAAGGCTGCTCACGTATGCTGAGTGCTTCCTTCATGCCGGGAAGGTCTGTTGGCCTTGACACCGTGGTCGTATTAATCCCAGAGGAGGCAGCATGTTTCAGGAGCAGGCAGACCCTGAATAGGTCTTTTACAAGCTGCGTCACTCGAGGCCACTTGTTCTGTCTCTCATAGCTTTAATTTCCACACGCACGATATTGGAACAATGACACTAGGAGATAGGATAGCACATCTGGACTTTTGTGCCAGTGAATTGTTAGTTTGAGTCCTGGATCCCCAAATTTTGGACTGTGCAACTTTGAGCAAGTCACTTAACCTCGCTGTTCTTCAGTTTCTGCTGTAGACAAGCAGCACTGCCCACCTGATAGGGCCCTGTGAACCATATGAGAAAATGCATAGAGAACAGTTGGCCTGGTACCAGGCTCACTGTAAATAATTCATTTTCACTCTCATCATTATTATTACTAATTCTAATTTCATAATTTTGTTAATAGGCCTCTCATGAAATTATATCTATGAAGTAGCAGGCACATTGTAGGCATTTAATGTCAGTCCCTTCTTTTCCTTTCTTCTGATTTTCACAACTCTCCTATTGACAGTTTTACAAAAAATGGGACTCAGATTAGTTGAGAAACCTTCCCAAGATCACGCAGCTGGAACAAGGAAAGAGCAGAACTGGCCTGGAAGCCATTTGCAGTTCCAGAGTTCTCCTTGAAAGAATGAGTTGAATAAATCACATGAAACCTCCCAGCATTTGGATGTTTATGGTCCTTCCATGCATCCTGGAGAAGTCATTAATCGTTGAGCTGTGTCCACATTGGCCAGGATTCCCCGAGGTACACAGGCTGACAGACATCGGGGATGATTGTATAAAAAGCCTTCAGGGCCCTACCTAGAGAATGGCCCATTTCTTTCATTCTGCAGAGGAACATGGAAAGGGTACACCTAATTTCCCCCAGGACTAGTACTGTCCTCAAGAACCAATGAATGAGACCCGAAGAGTCGAACCCATAAAAGCAACTAGATTCATAAAGGTGACCTGAGAATCCTGTACTGCCACATGGCGGCCCTCCCCATGGAGACCCCGGGGAGCCATATAGAAGATTTTGTACCACCATCCAAAGGGTCTGCAATCATAAATAGTCATAAGAGACTTTAATCTGGAGATGCCGAACCTCCAAGCAACAGCAAAGAGAATCAGTCACACCGAGTTATAAGAAGGGGTGGCATGACGTCAGAAGGAGCTGGCAAAGCCTCCACCAGCCTGGGCCCCCTCACCCTGGCCCCGAGAATGCATCAGGGGACTTGGGAGGAACCTGTGTTGGGAAGATGAGGTCGTAGAATGGAGCTGAGTTTACTAGGCTAGCTTCTGGAGTGAGCACCTGAAGTTCACTCAACATAGAGAGAGACAACATTACCCTTGAGAATTCCTTAAATCACCCATAAAGCACAGTCTGTGAGGTTTTATGATACAACCCTGTAAAGTTTCTCTTAGGCACATTAAAGTTTGAGAACCACGAAGCTGGACTAAAGAAAGAAGCAATGTCTGTATGCAGATGTCTGGACGTTTAAATCACTCTGCCTTCGGGATAATTAACCAATCCCTAATAAAGAAGAGGAATTATGAAGTGTGTTTTTTTCACTTGTAACGTTTACCTTGATCTGTGGTAATATTAAGCCTCTATAACTTCAATACATGTTGTCAGGTGTGTTGTTGCCTGGATTAATCAACAGATACATTGAAAACATCTAGCATAGGCTCTGGCACAAAAAAGTGATACGCAATGAATGCTTGCTGGATATAAATCATGCCTGATCAGATCCACGTACAGGTTTTTTTTTAAAGGAGCAGAAGAGAACTTGGCCACCTGCTGCCTGCCTTTCCAAGGCAGTATTTGTTATTGAAGCCCATCTTTCATGTCCTTGGCCATTGGTTTCCTGACACCTTAGGTACATCCTGATGACCAGCCTTTGTTCCACCTTTGCTGCTGGGGACCCCTGTGCAAAGGGTAAACTGAAGGAGAGAGCTACTGAGCCACAGATATAGATGCAAAGAGAAGATACCATATCCTAAGGAGATGCCAAAATGAAGTTAGCGATGGAACATTTGGATTGTTATCCAAAAGGCTAGGAATCCCAGCCAGTAACTGCAATATCAGGAATAGGCAGGGAGGAAGAAGAGAAGAAATTGGTGTTGATGAAGTGCCCATCATGCGCCAAGAATTTTAGAGGATTCAAACTGAGGACTCCAAACCTAAGTGAGATCCAGAAAGCAAACATTTCAAGAATTCATTTTTTCAAGAAATATTTATTGAGCACCTGCCACGTGCCAAGTACTGCTCTGGTGTGGGGACACAGTCGTGAACGAAGAGCTGGAAACCCCTGCCCCGTGGGGCTTAAATTCTACTGGAGGATCATAGTACAGAATTAGGAGTGATAGAGTAGCAGGAGGTTGGAGGTTTTGGATAAATCTGGAAATGCTGAGCTACGGTTCTTGGTGACTGTTTACATGTTCTGAGCACCATTGCATGGGGCAACTGGAGTCCTCTCAAAAAAAAAAACAGAATGGGGTGGGCACAAGAAATTATACTGTGGAACCTCTAGAGCCCGCCTGAGGTATTGTTCAGGGATCTGTCTTTGCCTCGTCCCTGACCCTGTTCATGGTTACACTTCCCTTGGCAGAAAAAAAACATGGCGGAGAACTGGCCATAACGAGTTTCTCCACAGGACAATCCTCAGCTCTGTTTGGCTTTCAGAGAGAAGTGATATGAATTGGATCAGCCAATAAGCATGCGAATGTCACTAGGAGACCTGCCACAGCTAAGCCATATGGTTCTCACTGCTTTTTGTCAAGTCACCACTGTCCCAAGGCATCCTATCTGGTGATTCATTAGACCTGGTGGGGTAGAGGCTCCAGTTCCTGGCTTTAGAGCCTGCAAGAGAAACATTGTCTTATTGTGTTAGTCTGGATTCTCCAGAGAAACAGAACCAATAGGAGATTATCTGTCTATTGAGAGAGTGGTGGGAGGGAGAGGGAAGGGAGAGAGACTGAGATTTATTATAATGGAATTGGCTCATGCCATTATGGAGGCTAAGGAGTCCCAACATCTGCAGTCTGCAAGCTAGAGACCCAGGAAGCCCAGTGATGTAAGTTCCAGTCTGCATCCAGAGGCCTGAGAACCAGGAGAACCAATGGTATAACTTCTAGTCCAAGTTCAAAAGACAGAAGGCCAGTGTCCCAATTTGAAGACAGGCAGAGAGAGAGAGAGTCCTTCCTCGCTCAGCGTTTTTGCTCTATTCAGCCCTGCAATGGATTGGAGGCTTTCAACCACATTGGATAGGGCAAACTGCTTTACTCAGTCTACCAATTGGGTTTTAATCTCATCCAAAAACACAGACACATCCAGAAATAATGTTTCATCAAACACCTGGGCATTCCATGGCCCAGTCAAGTTGATACACAAAATTAAGCATCACACTTAGGTATCTTGGGATCTCCAGGGTATGACATGGAATTTGGCACAAAGCCCGTGCTCAGTAAATGTTTGTTGAATGAATGAACAAATGGATGAATGTCCAGGGTGATGTATGAAAATTTGGATGTGTGGATGATGATGGGTGAATATACAGATGAACATATGGATAGAGTGACTGATGGGTAGAGGAAAGAAGAGAGAGTGTTGCTACGGAGTGGTTAAATAACTCAGCCCAAGTCAAACATCTGGAAGGTGGCAGAGCTAGGACTTGAACCCAGGCAGTCAGACGCCATCCTGTGTCACACTCAAACCTCAAATGAAGGATAGATCTGGGATGAACCGGAGCAAACATCGCTCCCAGGGTCAACAGGGGGATCAAAGAAGGGAAATCCAACATGCACTCCATGTCTGTCATCTTCATGAGAAGTTTACTCACATCCATTTACTCATCCAATCAATAAATGTTCACTGAGGGCTAGTTATGAGCCGGGTACCAAGGGACAGAGACGTGAGCAGAGCAGACAGAAACCCCTGCCCTTCTGGAACTTACATCCTAGTGGGGGAGGCAGACAGTAAATAAATAAACAGAAATATGAGTCACTGATGAATTTAGGAGGAAAGGGTATAGGGGTTATCCTATTTCTATTTCAGTAAAGAGAAGGGGGTCCCTGAGAAGGAAAAAGAGCAGAAACTATGGAGGGGCCAAGTGGATATCTGGGGAAAGGACATTCGCATCTGTTATATCATGTCATTTTCACAACAGTGGTACCCGTAAGGTACCCTCCCCAGTGTTATGTATGAAAAGGTGTGATTACTTAATGTTGGGTACATGCTTCAAGGTCACAGAGTGGCAGCATATTTGGGACAAGTCTGGGTACCCTAAGCCACAAATGCTCTGGGGGGCCCCTCTCAGATCCTCCAGATCCGTGCGCGCGAGCAGGTGCTTTCTTGGTTCCCCGAGGTATCTAAAGATGACTTAGTTGCCCTAGATTTTGAAGACAGCAGGGGACATTACAGTACGTTTGAGTCACTCATTTGCACCCTCCCTTATACCTGTTCCCAATCCGTGGTGCAACCATACAATAATGAGAAAACTTTTCCACTGTGATTTATGAAAATTAGTCCCCTTGCATTATTTTCATGCCTCATAAATCTCCCCAATCAAACTGGAATCATTAGTTCAGGTCTTACAAAGTTTTGCTTGAATCACCACCTGGCATCATGGAGAGCCTTGTTCTTCCTGTAACTCCTGCATTAGGGTTTACATTATTATCACATCATCTCCTGTGATCCTCTTAATAGTCTTAATAGTCTTATGTGGTAGTTAAGGAAGCCATTATTATCCCCATTTTGCAGATGGGGCAGCAGGCGCTCCCCAGCTGAGCCAGGGTTAAGGCAGGAAATGAGGGCTGGGCCTAGCCATCTTCCAGTTTTGTAAATGGCATCACCACCTGCCCAGTTCCCGATAACCGAAACCTGGGAGTTATCATTGCTTGAGACACCATGTCCCTCACCACTTGTATCCAGCCTGTCAGCAGACCTGATTACTCCAATGTGTGTCTCCAACCCCCTCACTCCTCCCCATCTCCTCCTCCCACCCCCAGCCAAGCTGCCAGCTTTCTTCTTAAATAGTCTACTCACTTCTATTCTCAAATTCCCCCACATCGGAGTTTGGATGGACTCTTCAAAATTGACCCACTTCAAGTCATCCTTTTACTTTAAGACCTTTCTAATGAAATCCAAACTCCTGGGCCCTACCTGGGCCTGGCCTTCCTTTCCAGCCTCATGTCATAACCCTCTCCCTGGAAGGATGGATTTATGGTTTTTACTTTGGGATCTCACAGATTTTTTTTTCATAACCAAATACCCAGGCTATATTCTTTTTGTGATTGCCCCCCACCCCTTTCCTTTTTGCAATATTCTCTCTATCGCTTTTTGAAATCTGTCTCAGGATTGTATTCTCTTAACAGAAGAGAGATTCTTCTGTGACCCCAATAGGAAGGCTGTAGCGCAATAACATGGGTTATTATTGGAAAGTATTACCTTTTTTTGGGTATCAGTTCCCTTCTTCCAAGGATATGAGACAAAACAGTTGCATGATACAAAATCATATCCCACCTCAAGCACTCTTAATTTACAGACAGTGGTTCACCTCAGGGTGGGTGGGTCAATATAACAATTCTGAAACTGGACCATGGCTCTTGAAAGCCTAAAGTCATGCAAAAATCCAGTCTCTGTAAGGTCTCTTGGCTCAGTCTAGCAAGGATTTTTCTATCAAGAAGGCCTCCAAGGTATTTGGCACCGTCATCACCCAGGATCCTGAATTCTGATACTACCTACCTGCTGGGGCATTTGTCACTAATCCTCCAGGCTCACAAAAGGTGGTTCTTTGAATTCTCCATGTTGCTTCAGGGAAAAAGCCTCTGGGTTTCTTGTCCGTCCCACCACCATTCCTCTTTCTTTCTTTCTCCCCTGCTGTTACCATTTTCTTCCTATCCATTTCCTCAAATGGTATCAAATCAAGCAAAGTAAAATACCATTCCTTGAAACAGCTGTCCCTTGGGCAGCATGAGGCTCATTATCCCATTGAAGATCTGGTACATACAAGACAAATACATCCCACCTCCACCCAGCAATCTCCATGTGTTATGTCGACCTGCCATCTCGGTTGTATAATGTTGGGTGATTTACTCTCTCTGGGTTTTTGCTCATTTGCTCGTGTTTTTTCTTACTAGGTGTCAGATTCTGTCTGTTTCAGTTTGGGCAGGCTAATACAACAAGAGTTTATTTTCTACTTACGTCAGTAGCCAAGGGGTTGCAGATTCTGGGGCAAGGGAAGGAACATTTTCTTCCACACAGCGATTCAGGAGCCCAAGCTGATAGAGGCTCTGACGTGGTAAACATGTAGCTTCTAAGACTAATCTGGTTGTAAGCAGCCACGAGGCAGGAGAGGAAAGAACATGGAGATCATGAGTGGGAAATTTTTATGGGACAGACCTGGGAGTGAACACATCGCTTGTGCTCGTATTCTGTTGGCCAGAACTCAATCACATGACCACATTCAATGGTCAGGGAAGCTGGGAAATGCAACCTAGTTTATCTGCCCAGAAGAAAGAGAAAATGGGTTTGGGGGAGTAGCTAGCCTAACTCTGCCACCCAGAGTTGGGTGTTTTTATATAATTGCCTTATTTAATACTCACAATAGTGGGGCAAAGAAATCTAATCATCACCACCATCAGTGAAGAAACTGAGACCTAAGCCATAAAGTAAATTACAAGAGAACACATCGTTGTTATGGTTAATAAGTTGTAGGGTCTAGATTTGAACTTCAATCCATGTGATTCCAACTCAGTTTTCTTCTCAAGGAATCACAGTTCTTCTCTAAGGAAGGAAAAGATGTCACTCTGGAGCTCTCGAAATTGCCATGAAAGCTGTAATGGAGGAGTAACCCCCCCCCCCGCCCCCCGTTGGCTTCACAGTATAGACAGGAGGTACTCTGGCCTCTTCATTAGGAAGTTCTTATCTACCCACCCCACCTCCTACATCCCCAGGTATTGACTTTATACCTTCAAAGGACTCTGTCTGGCTACTTTATTTGATCTCCATGAGTGAGACTTTTGGTACATGATTAATCCAAACCTTCCCAGCTTAATTAATCTAATAACACCATTTTACCAAGCTATAAATTCACTTAATGACCATATCCTTTAAAATTCAATACCATTGAGTGTTTCACATCCATTTGTGTATCCTATTCTTTTTACCCCTGGAAACCAAATTTTAAAGAACGTTTTTTTATCAGTGTCACTAAAAACTACTTAAAGTGTTTGAAAGTAGATAAAATATGACAACTGCCACACCAATACAGAGAAAGCCCAACTTTCATAAAATGTGCAGATTTGATAAATACATACACACACACATACATACACACAAACACACACTACAAATACAAAGCTAAATTGGGATGCTTTTAAACATTGTTTAGATCTTAAAGTGCCATAAATGTGGTTTTTTAAAAAATACATTTGACTAGGTTTAGAACTCCTCAAAGGAAGTGTGAGTTTCATGACCTGACCACTAGGTGGGTTGCTCGTTAAGAGAAGTTGGTTTAGATAAACTGGCTTCAGTTAAGGCATCTATAGACCTCAGCATTATCTTGTTTGAAGGTGTCCCTTCCTCTGATACTACTAACCAGTCACCCTAACTAAATGTGTCTGGAACCAGTTGTTCCTCCTGGAAGCTTGGGAATTTAGCCTCTCTCCCACCAACCCGTCCTGGTCTCTACTGTGTCTTTAGGCTTGATGCTGTTCGTGATTGACAGTGGTTGAGAAAGGACAATAGAGACTTCCCTGGTGGTCCAGTGGTTAAGACTCCGAGCTTCCAAGGCACGGAGGTGCGGGTTCAATCCCTGGTCGGGGAACTAAGATCCCACATACCTCGCAGCCAAAAAAAAAAAAGGACAATAGCCCAGTAAGTTGAAGTCACCTTAGACTCACTCTTCTGACTCTAGTAAGTGACCAAAACATGACCATTTGGGGCTGGTACCACTTGTTAAAGGATCAGCAGATCCCTTTTTTGGAAGCTTGGTCAGGGCTCACAGAGAACCCAGGACTCAGTTCTCAGAACTTTTCTCTATTTTCACCCACTCCTTTTCTGAGTTCAGCCACTTTCAAAGCTTTAAATATCTCCTGTATACTGATTTTCAATTGACAGTTCTCAATCCAGACCTACTAACTCTCGATTTGTAAATCCAACTGCTTCCTCAACATTCCCACTTGGGTATCTAAGAAGCACCTCAAAATTAACATGTCCGAAAGCAAACTCTTTGTTTCTCAACTCCCCAAACCCTGTTCCTCTTGAGTCGTCCTGTTCTCAAAAAGCCTTGGCTCTGTTCTTCCTTTTATTTAGGGCATGAACCTTGGAGTCATCCTTGGTTCTTCTCTTTCTCTCACACCTTCAATCCAATCCACAAGCAAATGCTGTTATGGCTGCCATTTGTCATCACACCCCCATCACGCTTACCTTTGCCCGAGCCCCCGTTGCCTCTCACTGTGATGATTTCAGTAGCCTCCTAATTGGTCTTCCTTCAATACTTACCCTCTAGAGCCTCTTCCCCACACAGCAATCACCATGCTCTTCCAAATGTGTAAGGCTGGCCATGTCCTTCTCCTCCTCAAAACCACCTACTGGCTCCCCACTTACTCAAGATAAAATCCAAAGATCTTACAGTGGCCTCAAAGCTTTGTATTACCTGGACCCTGCTGCTTTTCTGCCCTGATCTCCTCCCACTCTTCCAATCTCACACTTCTTTCTAGTCACCCCGCCCCCTCCCTCCCTGATCCTTGGACACACCAGACACACTTTCACCCCAGAATTTTGCAAGGGCTGTTTCCTCTGCCTTCCTCCATGTGGCTTACTTTCATACTTCTTCTGTATCCCTATTCAGATGCTACCTCTGACCTTGTCTTCGGCTTTAAAGTGCCCCAGTTTGCACTCAGGGAATTGCCTCTATCCCACTGTATGTGGTTTGGGACTGGCACTCATTTGGATAATAAACTAGAGCCATCAGATGTTTTCTATCAGGACTTTGGATCTTTAGTGGAGTGGAATAGAAAAGGAGAAGAGGAGGAAGAGAAAGAAGAAGGTGAAGGAGAAGTAGATGGAGGGGAAGGGGAAGGACAAGAAGGGGGAGGGGGGAGAGGAGGGGAGGAGGAGGGGGAGAGGAAGGGAGAGGGGGGAGAGGAAGGGGAGGAGGAGGAGGAGAAGGAGAAGAAGAAGAAGAGGAGGGGGAGATAAATAAGGAACGAAAGAAGAATCAAATGAAGGAGAAAGGAAGACAGTTGAATCTGACCCATTCCTATGGTGATGCCTTAAAAAAACTATAGATCAGGTCCTGCAGCCTGTGTTCCCAGTTCCCCCATTTCCTACCCTTTCCAAGCCTATTCACAAGCTATTCCTTATGAGTCACCTCATATATCCTTTTGAGTAAATTCCCCATTTAAAATAGTTTGCCAGAATCATTTCTTGTTGAAAACCAGTGTTCTAAATGATGGAACAAAAAGCGTGCATGTAACTTGAAGGAAAAGCCAAGAGCTGAACATGGAAGGATATGAGGTTTAAATAACCCAAAGGGGCCTCATTCACGATCCTTTAGCTCAGACCAACACTCTGCTTAGACCAGGGACAGCAGATTCAGCCCCTGCCTTTGGGCCACTTGGGGAATATTAACAATGGCGGCAGATAAAGGCCCAGACCAATGACCTGCTCAGAAACAGCAAAAAAGTGAACAGAGAGTGGAACCGGAAACCTTTCTTCAGGTGCTGGTCCCCTAGCACAGATGCAGAGGGAAGGAGAGATCTCAAGGGAACTGTTCCAAAGCCTCTCTCCTTAGCCTTTACGGTGTCATCTTCCTGCTTAATCTCTCCTCTTCTGCTGGGTGCAGAAGGACTTGACATGCCCTGTGTGCAAGAACTTAGGAAAAGAAAACCAGCAACAGTATTTCACATCACTATGTACTGTTCGCGTGCTGGTCCGCTGCCTCTTTTGCCATTACAGCCCTTGATTATCTAAACTGTTCTTTTTTGTCTTCACAATTTAGACTAGCTGCCCCCTCTTCACCTCCCAAACTCTCAGGGGTTACGTATTCCCTGTTCCGTGGTGCCTTGAACAGACCTTTGTCTGCATCAACCGTCATTCCACAACAGCATGAAAAGAGCTTGGTGTAGAGTCGGAAAATTCTGGCTTCAAATCTCAGCCTGGTGGCATGTTATTTAGGTATCCTTGGATCACTCTCTGAGCCTAATTTTTTGATAAAATGAGTAAAATCATAGAGCTTATTTTCCAGAATTAAAAATTAAAGGATTTGTTGTAGAAATCACCAAGCACAGATCTACACCATAAAGCAAATGTAATAGATGCTTAATCATAATTAACCCTCTTCCTCTTGCTTGTTTGCATATCAAAAGGTAGCACTGACGCAGTTAAGGGAGCTGCCTTATTGGAATCTTGCCATCTGTGTGACCTTAGACAAGTCACTGAACTGCCCCCTGCCTCAGTTTCCTTTTCTGTAAAATAGGGATAAAAGTAATTTTTACCCCAGAGGATTTTTGTAAGAGTTAAATGGGTTTAATCGTGTTTGTTTGTTTTTTTTAGGTGAGTTTAGGCTGTAATTTTTTTCTTTTTAACATCTTTATTGGAGTATAATTGTTTTACAGTGGTGTGTTAGTTTCTGCTTTATAACAAATTGAATCAGCTATACATATGCATATATCCCCATATCTCCTCCCTCTTGCGTCTCCCTCCCACCCTCCCTATCCCACCCCTCTAGGTGGTCACAAAGCACCGAGCTGACCTCCCTGTGCTATGTGGCTGCTTCCCCCTAGCTAGCTATTTTACATTTGGTAGTGTATATATGTCCATGCCACTCTCTCACTTCGTCCCAGCTTCCCCTTCCCCTTTCCCGTGTCCTCAAGTCCATTCTCTACGTCTGCGTCTTTATTCCTGTCCTGCCCCTAGGTTCTTCAGAACCTTTTTTTTTTTTTTTTTTTTAGATTCCATATATATGTGTTAGCATACGGTATTTGTTTTTCTCTTTCTGACTTACTTCACTCTGTATGACAGACTCTAGGTCCATCCACCTCACTACAAATAACTCAATTTCGTTTCTTTTTATGGCTGAGTAATATTCCATTGTATATATATGCTACATCTTCTTTATCCATGCATCTGTCGAAGGACACTTAGGTTGCTTCCATGTCCTGGCTATTGTAAATAGAGCTGCAATGAACATTGTGGTACATGACTCTTTTTGAATTATGGTTTTCTCAGGGTATATGCCCAGTAGTGGGATTGCTGGTCATATGGTAGTTCTATTTTTAGTTTTTTAAGGAACCTCCATACTGTTCTCCATAGTGGCTGTATCCATTTACATTCCCACCAACAGTGCAAGAGGGTTCCCTTTTCTCCACACCCTCTCCAGCATTTATTGTTTGTAGATTTTTTGATGATGACCATTCTGACTGGTGTGAGGTGATACCTCATTGTAGTTTTGATTTGCATTTCTCTAATGATTAGTGATATTGAGCATTCTTTCATGTGTTTGTTGGCAATCTGTATATCTTCTTTGGAGAAATGTCTATTTAGGTCTTCTGCCCATTTTTGGATTGGGTTGTTTGTTTTTTGGATATTGAGCTGCATGAGCTGCTTGTATATTTTGGAGATTAATCTTTTGTCAGTTGCTTCATTTGAAAATATTTTCTCCCATTCTGAGGGAGGAATCAGGCTCCCTGACTTCAGACTATACTACAAAGCTACAGTAATCAAGACAGTATGGTACTGGCACGAAAACAGAAATATAGATCAATGGAACAGGATAGAAAGCCCAGAGATAAACCCACACACATATGGTCACCTTATTTTTGATTAAGGAGGCAAGGATATACAATGGAGAAAAGACAGCCTCTTCAATAAGTGGTGCTGGGAAAACTGGACAGCTACATGTAAAAGAATGAAATTAGAATACTACGTAACACCATACACAAAAATAAACTCAAAATGAATTAAAGACCTAAATGTAAGGCCAGACACTATAAAACTCTTAGAGGAAAACATAGGCAGAACACTCTATGACATAAATCACAGCAAGATCCTTTTTGATCCACCTCCTAGAGAAATGGAAATAAAAACAGAAATAAACAAGTGGGACCTAATGAAACTTAAAAGCTTTTGCACAGCAAATGGATTTAATTTTGTAAAACACTTGGAACATGTAGTAAGATCTCAGTAAATATTATACCGAACATTTGTTGGTATGAGTACATTTTAGGTATTGTCAGGGATTTCCCAAATAGGCTGTGGAACTCCTTGATGACAGGGATGGGTGATACTGATCTTCATCTTCTAGGACTTAGCAGACTATCTGGTATACAATGATCAGTCAGAAATTGCTTAGTAAATGAATGAATAAATTGCTGATTGATGAGCATTGGTACCCAGTGGGCCCCAGTGTTGGAGCACTAAGAGAAATCCTGCTTCCTTTCTCCACCCCACCCCCATCCCACGACTCCTGCCCATCCAGGAGGCACAGAATAACTTACACTACAAAGACATAAACATGCTGAGGACTAAGTTAAATGCAGGATGAAACCAGGAAGATGACATCACAAACAGCCCCTGGAAGAAAAAGAAACTCATGCTCATTCCATTGACTCTCTGGCAAAATGAGCTGTGATTTACTCCTGCAAATTACCAGCTGTAAAATATTTACAGCTAATTTCCTCTACCTTCCAGGGTGGCAGCGGCAAAGGGAAGCAGGCTGTTTAGGTTGTAAATGCAGAATGCAGTCACCATGTCGGTGGCCCTGTCTCCTGCAGCAGCCTCGGGTGACAGCATCATTTATACCTTCCACGCACACACTCTTTTCTGCATGTTTGTGAGTCTCAATTACAGGCCGTTGAGGTTTGTGTGGTAGGCATTATGGATTTATGAGCCAGAGCAAACATTAACTGGCACTAGTAATTCGTCTAGGGGTAGAGGAAAAGAGGGGAGGGAGCAACCGGGCACGGCGCTGGTACCCTGGCAGTGCATCACAGGTCTGGGATGCAGAAATTAGCACACAACTGGGACAGAAATGTCCTGTCCATCTGGAGACACCTGCTCTCCCAGGCTCATCTCCTGGCATGTCCATCTCCCCACACCCCCAACCCCAGAGATGGATGTAGAAGTGTCGCAGGGCTCAGTCCTTGGACCTTTCCTCCTCTTTGTATACACCTTAGCATATACCATCTGTGTATGTTGGCAACATTCAAATATTTCTCCACCCAGATCTCTTCCAGACTCACTGCTTACCTGGCATTTCCATCTGGATGTCTAAAGTCATCTCAAGCATAACGTATCTGAAGCAGAGCTCCTGATCTTCCCCCACTCTAAACCCAGATCTTCTCTCAGTGTCTTCCTCCAACCCAGTTGCTCAGGGCTGTTGCCTTGGAGTCACCCTGACACCTCCTATTCCCCTTACAGTCCAAATATAATCCATCGGCAAATTCTATTAGCTCTTTCTTCCAAGTATGCCAAGACTCTGCCCACTACATCACTCCCACCATCATCTCTTATCTGGACAGCTGCATTCGCTTCCTCAGAGCTTCCCAGCTTCTAAATCCCTGTGCAGTCAATTCCAATTCATCTGTGGAAAGTGGTCCTGGAAAATTGCAATTCAGATCATGACACTTAGTCTTCTGCTCAAAAAACTCCAAGGACTTCCCATCACAGTCAGAATGAAGTTTCATCATCAGGCCTCCCATTACCTCTCTGATCTCATCTTCTGCCGTGGTCTCCAGTCCCACTTGCCTCCACCTTGCCTCTGTGCACACTAAGAACCCTCCTACCCCAGGACCTTTGCACTAACTGTTTCCTCTGCTTAGAACAGGTTTCTCCCAGAGAGCCACATAATTTTTTCCTTCTATTTCCATATATACATGTATATATATATATATATATATTCATTCTCAGGTAGAGAAGGATTTCTTAAATAAGAAACAAAAGTGCTAGCCACAAGAGTGGTAAAGTAAACTACTTTAACATTAAGACTTTTGACCATCAAATACACCTAAAGAAGGTCATAAGTTAAGCCACAAACTGGGAGAAGATCATTGCAATCTACATAACAAAGGAGTAGTACCCAGAATATACAAAGAACCCCTATAAATAAAGAAAGAAAAACAGTCCAGTAGAAAAATGGGCAAAAGATACAGATATTTCACCAAGGAGGAAACACGAATCATCAATAAATGAAAAAGATCTCCCAAACTGAGAGAAATTCAAAGTTAGACAGTAGCAGACATTAAGTCACACGGAGGATGAATGTGAGCTCTTCTGCACAGGTGGAGGGAATATAACTTAAGCGCCATCATCTTATAAGGGTAAGCATCTCAGAGCTCATGATTCAGCATTTCCATTATTTGGAAAATACCCAAGAGAGATTCTTCCCCTTTATACCAGGAGGCATGTACAAGAATTTACATAGCAGCATTGTTCATAAAGCAAACAACCCCAATGTCCATCATCAGAAAAAATGGATAAATAATGCCATGGGCACACAATGGAATATTATACAGCAGTGAAAATGGATTCACTAACAGTAAATGCAATGGCATTAATAGATTTTATAAAGATATTGTTTAAGTTTAAAAAAAATTAACAGAAGACTAGAGTATTATGCCGTTTTGAAAAAAACCCAACAAAACTAAACAGCATATTGTTTAGAAATGCAACATATGATATACCCACACACAAGAGAATAACAAACTCAAAATTCAGGAGAGTGGGTTTTTTAGTCTTTAGGTCATTTCTCTAGTAACTCTCAACTTTCTTGTTCCCTTGTGGGTGGGTGGGGGTCACAAGACTGGTTTTGGTCAGTCAGTTAGCAGAAATGATGAGAATCATTTCCAGGCTGACCATCTAATTACCAATGTGGTATTTTTCCAGAATGCTCATGTACTCACTGTTCCTCCCCTTCTTCCTCTTTCTTTCTCTCATCTACCCCTCTGGCACAACATCCGGGAATGTTTGAGATGGTAGGGAGCTTCACACAGATAGATGCAATGCTATCAGTAATTTATGGGTTGGTATATATTTATGATTATCTTTATATTATATTATATTATATTATATTACATCATATTATATTATATTATATTATATTATATTATATTATATTATATTTCATCATATTATATTATATTATATTACATTATACTATACTATATTATATTGTATATGTTCCAGGGAAGCTGTACAGAGGAGGAGGCCTTTGGATCAGGCATGCCATGAACAAGGGCTCCCCCAGTCAGTGGGCAGGAAGGAAAGGGTATTTCAGGAAGTTGGAACGTCATATGCAAAATCTAAGATATGACAAAATCCATTGTTTCCAGGAAATGGCAAGATAATTCTAGGAGGCTAAAATGCAGAGTGCAGGGGGCGCACGGCAGGACTGTGGCCAGAGCACAGCACTCCTCCGCGAGGAGCTGACGAGCAGGGGTCAGCAGGGCCTGGCTACAGTTTATTCTTGCCAGCAGACCCTTCCTCTGAGTTTTGTCCCTCCCTTATTTCTGCTGGGCTGCACGCAGTCACACTCATTTCTGCATAGATTATTTTCCCATCAATATTTCTTGACGCCCAAAGTTCACATGACACTCCACCTGTTCCTGGTGCTGCCAGGGGCACAAGCATTCCTGGCAAAGGTCTGTTATAGCATCTGGAAAGAGCAGGGGATTAATCTGGTCCAACCAAGCAAGCTTTTCCTGGGAGCCATTTTGGCCTTTTTGCCAAGTTGCTCAGAGTCTGATAAAGAAGACAAGGAAATACATATGTGCCGTATTGTGGGATGAGTCAAGGGTAGAAATAGACCAGGCAGCAGAGTCCACAGCAGGGAAGTGTCTTGTCATCCTGGGGAAAACAGGGCATGTGGGCTGAGTCCTGAAGGATGGGTATCACCAGGTTGGTGAAATAAAAAAGGTCAGTACCATTAGGAGCTGGTGAGGGGCCAGGGGTATTCTCACACGGTATGAGTGGGAGCAAAATTTGGCATGACCACCATGGACGGCAATGTGCCAGTATCTGTTATGGCCTTTAGACACAAACTCCCATGACCCAACAACCCAACTTCTGTAGGGCTGCGTTAGGAAAATACTCAAATGGGTACATACAAAGAGAGGCATGTGCAAAGGTGCTCACGTTAGCCTTCTTTGTCATCATGGAAAATTGATGAAAATCCAAGGACCCTCTACAGGGAAATGGCTAAATTAACTGTGGTTTGCATATGCTATAGAATGCAACATTCATTTAAAAATGGGAAGTGAACTGATAAGGGAAAATCTCAAGAAGTATTCTTTTTAAATTTTTTTAAATTAATTTTATTGAAGTATAGTTGCTTTACAACATTGTGTTAGTTTCTACTGTACAGCAAAGTGAATCGGCTATACGTATACATATATAGATGATCTTATTTGCAAAGCAGAAATAGAGACACAGACGTATAGATCAAGAAGTATTCTTGAGTAGAAAACCCAAATTTTATTTTATTTTTTTTTAACATCTTTATTGGAGTATAATTGCTTAACAATGGTGTGTTAGTTTCTGCTTTATAACAAAGTGAATCAGCTATACGTATAAATATATCCCCATATCTCCTCCCTCTTGTGTCTCCCTCCCACCCTCCCTATCCCACCTCTCTAGGTGGTCACAAATCACCGAGCAAAACCCCAAATTTTAGAATGCTGCATAGGGTAGTATACTATTTGTGTCAACATACTCCCAAGTGCATACATATTCACCCAAAGACACAGGGCTCTGTGCAGGAGGGCTAAGCTATGAGACTAATGATGAAAGACGGTCAGGGGTGACTGAAGGCAGATGGGGAGCTCTAGGCAGTGGGAAACATCTATCTGGAGAGGAGTCAATGGTATTTATGTTTCTCTGCAACTAAGCCAGCCATCTGGACCTAGAAAGGGAAACATCTGATTCCCCTGGAATCAGAGTAGCATATCTACCCAATTCAAGGCGCACAGGTTTCAGGCTTATTAAGAACACATCCACACAGGTTGACAAGTAAAGAGGAAGCCTGTTTCCCAAGGCAGCATATCAAATGTGTACTGAGCTCCGGAATGGGACCAAAAATTCTGCAGACCAGGAAGAGTGAGTCCAGGCAGAAGATGAGATCCACAGTCATCTGGGGGCAATGTCCTGCTTCCCTGGGATCTTTCAGCATAAGCAGAATCTTACTCTGCCAGGACTACTGTGAGAGGGTCTAGGGAGGAGCCTAAAAAAGAGAACAGCAAGGGAATATTCATTCCCCCTGAACACATCCCCCCAAAATGGAGCTTTCTTAACATGTTGACACCATGACTGCAATGTCATTGTGGATAGATGTGAGAGGAAGAAGTTTGTAGGCAATTGATCAGACATGCAGCAAAGGCTGTCACTTTGTATGTGCTCCTCCCCAGCCAGCCAGCAGCACAGCTCCGTGGACCTGGATTTTCCCAAGGCTCCCGCCCCTAGGTGCTAGAGCCTGGCTAGGACGCTGAGTCCAGCCCCTGAGAAGTCTGGCAAGATGTGTAGAGCCTCAGTGAAGGGGCTTGGGCCATGAGCAAGAGTAAGCATCAGCACTCAGCCTTTTCTACCTTCTCACCAGCTCGTGGTGAAGAGATGGAGGCCCACCTACCACCAGCTTAGACCTTACTTCACTTCCCTTGTCTTGCTGCATGGATGCATGAAATGAGTGTATAGTGTGTAAAAATGCAAATGTGCACATCCAGAGGGGTCATTCATTTATTCATTGTCATTTATTAAGTACCTATTATATACAGTGCTCTATTAGAGACAGATATAGTACCTAGTGAATAAGACAAAGTTCTGCCATTGCGGAGTTCAGTTCCAGGTAGAAGGGCATCAGAAATCATGTGAACTGGGAAGTAAAGTAGATAATTCCAAATCTTGACCAATGCCACACGGTGTGAACAAGAAGAGAGACCAGACAATGGGATAGACAGTAACTTGGAGCAGGCATGATTTTTGATAGAATGATCAGGGAAAGCCTCTCTGAGAGATGACTTTTGAGTGGTATGTTGATGTCACAAAAATCATAGCTGATGGACCAGACCAGCGTTATCCAATAGAATGTTACGTGATGATGGAATATACTAGAGCTGTACCTCCAACACAGTAGCCATTGGCCATTTGTAGCTATTGTGCACTTGAGATGTGGCTATTGTCCCTGAGAAATTAAATCTTTAACTCAATTTAATTTTAAGTAATTTAAATTTAAATAGTTCCATGTAGCTAGTGGCTTTCATAATAATCCAAAGACAGACATTTAATATGAGACCTGAATGATGGGAAGAAACCAGCTCTCTCCATCCTTCTTCCTAACTTTCTTTCCTCCTATCCTTCCTCCTTCCCTTCCTCCCTCCCTCTCTTCCTTCCTTTCTTCCTTCCTCTTTTCCTTTATTCTCTCTTCTCTTCTTTCCAACTGTGCTTTTTTCCCCCTTCTTTCCTTCATCTCTTCCATCATTGGGCAAATATTTATTGAGACCTATGTCTCAATTCTAGGCACTAAGTGAGATGCTGGAGATTCAGCAGTATACAGAAGTGCCAAACTGTCTTCCTTCTTGGGAGCTTGCTTCCTTAGGACAGACAGACTAGACACAAGAAAATGAACACATAAACAAGATAATGTCAGATAACAAGAAGCCCTAGGCAGTGAACAAAAGAGGCTGGTGTGAAGGAGAGTGATTTAGATGGTGCCTGGGGAAGGGGATTGCCCTCTGAGTAGGTGATGTTTGAGCCAAGACTTGAATAATAAGAAGGAGCCAGTTGTGGGAAGAGTAGAGGCGTGTGTGTGTGGTGTGTGTGTGTGTGTGTGTGTGTGTGTGTGTGAAAAAGAGAAAAAGAGAAACACTCCGTAGGAGATCAGTGTGCATGAACATCTGATGATATAATATTAGAATCTTCAATCTTTGGGGCACAGTATGTGTGCCTGTTTGTGTAGATCTTTCTAGGTGTGCACTGATCTTCTTTCTTATTTGTCATTTCTCCATCTGTTATATGATCAGATGGATGGGTTTGAAAATCTGTTTAGTATTTCATGCGCCCCAAGCTGTGAAAGTCAGGTCTAAGTACAGGCACAGTAGGGTGCACTGATTAATTTATGATTGTGCTTTACATCATTGAAGCTAGAGATCTTGATTTGGGGATGCAACCTTATGAAGGAAATATCTCAAGGACACACCTGGAAGGCTCTTACTTGGGCACTTTGTAGGAGAGGAGATCCTGCCATCCTGGCCAAATATAGGGAAAAGGGGGGGTTTCTGGGCTGCATTCTGTTGGCGGAGAGAACAAGTTTCCTTCAACGCTAGAGTTGGTGCCTGGCCGTGTGACAAAATATTGTTCTTCCCAGCACCATTCACACCTGTCCTTCATATGCATGGATGCCTCCATCTTGACCGAGTTATTTAACAAGTTTCCATGGCCAGGCATGAGTCAACCTGAGCAGCCCTTCCACCAATAAAACATCCAGTGCTCTATTATATATATATCGGTCTAGCTGGTTAGATTCCTTGCATCACAAGGAAGAGACACGTACAAATTATTTACAAAAACAAAGTTTGTTTTAAGGATGCACATGAGATATACATGAAATAACCTCACGGTTAGCACAGGTCCTAAGATGGCATTCTCTGTGAATGCACTGTGAGTAAACAGGATTCATATATAATAGCAACAATAATTAACACTTGTACTCAGCAGTTAATTCCTTCCAGGCACTGTGCTAAGCCTTTGTTCATTCTGGCTGCTGTAACAAAAATACCATAGACTGAGTGGCTTAAGCAACAAGCATTTATTTCTTACAGTTCTAAAAGCTGAGAATTCCAGGATCAAGATGCTGGCAGATGCACTGCCTGGTGAGAACCTGCTTCCTGGCTCATAGAGGGCTATCTTTTCACTATGTCCTCACAGGGCAGAAGGTGGGAGGGAGCTTTCTGGGGTCTCTTTCATAAGGGCACTAATTCTATTCACGAGAGCTCCACCCTCATGACCTAATCCCCTCTCAAAGGCCACACCCCCTAATCCCATCCCATTGGGTGTTAGGATTTAACATATGAATTGTGTGGAGGGGGGGCACACACATTCATTCTACAGCAGCATCATAAGCACCGGCCCTTTCAACCTTCATAAAACATGCTCTGAGATAGGTCTTGCTTGTGATACCCATTGTATGAGGAAACTGAGGCTTGAGGTGGTTAAATAAGTTTCCCAAAGTCCTTTAGAGTGAGGATGGTAGAGCCAGGGTAGAGCCACACAGTAGGGCTGAGACATGCAAAGGGTGACAGAGGCAGACGCAGCAGGAGCAAGCAGGGCTTGGCTCAGCCGCAGGATGCAGGTGAGAAGGAAGCAGGGCTGGCAGCATCCCCAAGGATAGCAGCTGGGAGTGCAGCGTGCAGTGGAGAGACCTGGAATGGGGCCTTCCCGAGAGGAGCCCACTCCTGTCACCGTCTGTTAAATCGTGAGCACAAAGGTGCCCAGGCAGACAACGCTGACACCTCCATAACCATCATTTAGTTGCGGCACCTGCCCTTTGAAACGCTGAGCCCGAGGAAAGAAAATACAATAGAACAGCTAAGAGAAGTTGGTGTGTGAGGTTCTGCAGTGGGACACTCTTTGAATGTGTATGAATAAAGGATCAGAGAAGTATACTCCGGGTGGAATCCCCAGTCAGGGGCAGGTGAAGTGAGCCGTAATCTTGTGAATTCAAAATCAGGGAGCATCTTGTTTTCGAATCTCTGGAGTGAGGTGGTCCAATAACAAGAGAGGAGGGATTGATGGGAGAGTTGTGGATAAGAAGGCACTGAGAGAGCTGAGGTTGTAAGCAGGCAAAGGTTTAGATTTTAGAACCCTGCTTCCCAACCTGTGGGCTTGAGAATTATTGCAGGGACCTTCACATCCCTATAGATACCAAACATTGAGTGTAAACTACATCAATAAAAATCCCATACACACACATACGCGCACACATGGCCACATTCAAAAATGTAGATTCAGTGGTGATGACTCACTCACAAATTCATTTTAAGGGATTGTCAAATTCATAGTTGTTTTTTTGTCCATATGTGTTTTCTAAATCAAACCATATGAACAAGTCAGCTTCTGTCATATGGTGGTCTGTTGATGCTGAAGCCCCGGGGGGGAACTGGGAAAAGCCAGGGAAGACAAGGAGAAATAAAAGCAAGCCTAGGATTTGTGCCATTTGAGGTATGGGCCCCATAAAGTGGCCAAGCTCTGCCTAGCACTGAAGCCTCCCAAGTGCTTGGGCACCCTCGGATAGCAAGGAGAAAGAGATTTCTAGGAATTCACTGGAATCTATGCTAAACAAAAGCTGTTTGGTGCTCTCAGAGTGGGTCATATCAACGCCCATTGGAGAGGTGGGTTTCCATGAATCAGGGTCATCATTTACAGAGGGGTGTATATATTAGGCAACGCAGTAATAGGCATTTAGAGTCAGAATTTAAGCAGGGCTGGTCTCCTTCACTCATTCAACAAATAAATTTGTTTGTACCTACTATGTGCTATGTTACACTAGCAGCAATAACAAGGGGGGACATTTACCAATACTTGCTCTGTGCCAGGATGCCTGAGACCTTTTCTTGTGAATGAGGAGGCGATGCTGTTATACCCATTTGACAGATGATGGAACTGAGGATAAAAGACATGAAATGAGTTGCTAAAGCCAGTTGTGGTTCAGAGATGGAACCCCGAAGTCAAACGCTGAGCCACCCGCCTTTGTCAGGATGAGTACCCACTGACAAGCTTCTAAAGGAGGTGATTGTGGACTCTGGAATCAAGTCGACCCTCAGCCAGTGATTCTCTACCTGAAACTCATGGAACTCCGTGAATCCTCAGAGACAAGGATAGACCTCACAGACTATTTTTACTCTTTCAGAAGATGTGAACTTCCTCAGGACACATCTTGCTCTTCATTTTATCTCCTAATGTACCTGGCACATGACAGTTGCCAAATTAATGAACAGATAAATGGTTTTCTCTCTTTTTCTTTCATAGATCCTAAAATATCTGTACCTGCCTGGCACAAACTTTAAAACCACAAAAGTGCTTGAGATCTGGGTTTGCTCTTTTCTCCCACAATGTGGTCCTGTGTCATTCAAAACTGGAATGCTTTCCTCATTCTTCTCCAGTTATTCAAATTCTTTGTGTTTCCTCAAAACCCAGCTCCTTCTGTTCTCCTTCCTCCTCCTCATCCTTCCTCACTTCTTTCCTTCCTCTTGTCTTCATTTCTCCTTCCTCTCACTTCTAGTTGCCTTCATCCTTTGCTTCAACTCTCTCCCTCCTTTCCTCTCCTCTGCCCACACTTTTCTGTCACCTCCTTCTCCCTCTTGGTGGCAGATGTGATTTTGTCTGAAAAGAGACCTCTGCCCACAACAGAGATGCCCCATCTGAACCACAGACCACTTTACAAAAATGGGAAATTCAGGTGTGTCCTTCAAAGAACTTGCAGTCTGTTGCAGGGCAGGTACCATGCCTGCTTTAGCATCGCTATATACCCAACATAATAAGCACCAGCAAACACTCGTTGGAATTAATGAGGGAATTCGTATTAACATAGCCCTTTCATGGTACAGGTCCAGAGAGGGAAAAATCCTTGTCCTAAATGCATTCGGCAAGTTAGTTCTTAAGTCAGAGCTATAACTCAGGATCCCTTCTTTCCCGCCTTCAGTTTGGTCCTTAGCCGTATGGCCCTGGCAAAGGCTGCTTTTCTTGGGTCTTTACGTAAGAAATGTGGTTTCCAAAGGGTCTGACTTTTCATCTTCAGGGATTCCAGGATTCATAAACTTGGATTTAAAAAGCAGCATGAACTTTCCAAAAGAATGAGGCCGAAAAGTAGTCCTGAGCAGGGTTTATTGTCTCTTTGACTCAGTTTCCACATCTCTATAATGGGCTCAGTGAATTGTAGGCCACTTGTGCAGTTCAACCAGAATAATATGTGAAATTGCCCATCTCGATGCTTGGCAAGTAGCAGGCGCCCGATTGAATTTCTAAGTTTCTTTCCTCAATGCAGAAGAAACAGCCTTACCTCATGCCCTGGCTCTAACCACCATCCTCTTGGGTTACAGTTTATCTGGAGGCCTCAGAAACTATTGCTCACTTATGTACCATTTATCCCAGTGGATAATGCATTTGGGAAAATGTGAGGTACCCACATACCTGTGATTCAGGCAAGCGAAAGGCAAGCTCAGCTGCTAACCCTTCCAGAGAGAATGGGCTCTTTACATCTAATATGGGTGACTGCCTTCTCCCTCGACGTTCGTGATGGTGTCCATTTGCTTCAATTGATGACGCCCCGGAGAGAGATGTCGCAAATTGAATGATGGAACTTGATCTGGCAAGAATTTCTGGGGCTTCTGGCCTGGGTTTCTGTAACTCCCAGTGGTGAGTCAGTGACAGCCCACCTTTACAACACACATAATGAGGCTCAATTTAAGATTCAGCTTTGCCATCTACCAGCAGAGTGACCTTGGGCCAGTCACGTAACCTTGTTGAGCCTCTGTCGTTTGGTTAGGCATTGCCAGGCAGTAACTAAGAGCTCTGGCTAAAGTTCACGACAGAGCTGGGGTTGAATTTCAACTCTACCTCTTGTGACTTTGGACTAACAGATCAATTTCCCTGAGCCTCAGTTTCCTGACCTCTGAAGTGGTGAAGGTAGTAGTACCTTCTTAAGAAAGTTGTTTTAAAAATTCACGGCTAATGTATTGCAAGCCTGCTCTCTGTGAGTCACTCTTTCAGGCATTAACTCATATCATCGTCACAAAATCCCTATGAAATGGGTGTTATCCGTATGACGTCTGTTTTCCAGATAATGCAACTGAGACACAAATTACTTGGGTTAGTAATTTTTGCCCGGAGTCACATAGCTAATAAGTGGATCCAAATTTGGTTCATCTGGAGGCTATACTCTTAACCACCAGGCTGTAGAGCCCAGTGTCTGAACGTGCTTAGAGACATTGATCTGGTGTCAGAATGTGAACTCTCAACCACCAAACGGCACAGAGTGAGCGCTGGATAAATGGCGTATGGTAACTACTGTAGGATCGCTATTTTTGTTGTTTCCTATGAAGCCCTGGATGCTGACCTGCATCCAGATGGGGCTTGTGCTCAGCCCAGCTCCCCCACCAGCAGAGCGGACGTGGTGGAGGGCGAGCGAGTTGGAGCGTGTCTCATAAACATTTGGGATTGTGAGAGCAGCTGTGTGATCTTGCGGGATGATTCTCGCTTCAGGACTGTGTGTTGACGCCGATGTCACGGCTGCTCTGAGCACCCCAGATACTGTTAACGAGCCGTTCCAAGCCCAGATGCAGTGTTTTCTCACCATATGGTACACACTGCAGTGCAGGGTCCTTCAGATGAGGGATGGCTTGGAATTCAGAAACACTGAACCCCGCCTGAGGGAAACCTACTTAGAGGAGCCCTCCAAACTGCCCCAGTTCTCCTGACTTCTGGGGATCATGTTTTCATTCGTATGTCATTCGTTCATTCATCTAATAACCACACGTAGTTATGGGGCAGCTGCCATGAGGCAGGCACTGGGGATACAAAGGTGAATAAAACATTGCCCATGGCTTCCGGAAACTGAGCTTAGCCATGGAGGGCATGGGAACCAACCATATGATGACATTATCCTAAGCTCTGTAATACAGGAAGTTATCAAAGACCCTGGAAATTCAAAGGAGTTAGTGAAAATCTTTGCTATGGAATTTAAAAATTTGTTTTGCACACCGGCATCTGAATGCTTTTCCTTATTCAGGAGAACTCCCCAGATAGGCAAAGGTTAGGTCCCACCTTCTACTAGTGAAGGTGAAGAGAATCTGACATTCCTTCGCCCTACTTTCTGGCAGGTGCACTGTGAACTCATGATAGAAATGTCCACCTCCAACTGGGATCTCCCTTGAGTTCCAGACTCCTGTATCAAGATGATTACTCAACTCCCTTCACTTGAGTATTTCAGATTCCAAGTCCAAAATCAGACTTGGTATCTTCCCCTGAAACTGGCTTCTTTCTCAGTTGTCTCCAGGTCAATAAACTGCACTACTACTCACCCTTCAGCTCCAGCCAACAATCTTGGAGTCTTCTATGATACTCTCTCTCTCTCTTGCACACACATCCCACCCATCCTAAAGGACTGTTGGCCCTACCTTTTAAAGGCATCCTAATTCTGAACACTTCTTCCCGGGTTGCCCTCTCCACCTGCATTCCTGCCACCCCCATCTCTAACCTGCTGTCCTGAAATGACCTCTTAACAGGCTGCCTTTCTTCTGCTCTTGCCACATGCCTGTGTGTTCTCAGCAAAGCAGCCAGGAAAAAAAATCTCTTAAAATATAAATTTTATGTTCTCTTGTTTCATGTTCTTCAGTGGTATCTCATCACACATGGAATAAAACCTAGTGTCTTGCCCATGGCCCATAAGACCCCCTGTGGTCTTTCCCTCCTCCCCCCCCCCCCGACCTTATTTTCTCACTTCCTTAGCTTTGCTCACTCCCCTGTGGCATGAGTGGTCTCCTCCCCATTCCTCAAGCACATAAAGATGTGAGAACATGGGCAGTCAAAATGTCAGACCCAGTCGAGAAGAACTTCCCTAAAACCAGGAGAGAGAAGGAAACTTGGGATGAATCATTCCTGAGAAAGTAGAGGGAAGACAAGATCCAAAGCCCACTTTGGGAGAAGTTGGTCTTACACATAGACTGCCCCCTCTAGTCTTTTAGGAAGAGAGACACTAGGATAGATACAGAAATAGCTGCTGGGTCGTGGGCCCAGGTGAGAAGACTGGTGAGGGGACAAGGCCTGAGAAATGACCAGATTAGGACAACAAAACCCATCACAGCAAAGCCTCGCCTTAGGACAGGAGCTTAATGGCTTATTCATCCATTCGTTCAACAGATATTTATTCAGCACCTGCTATTTGCCAGAAACTGGTGATAGGTGTTTGCTTGGCCAGTGAGCTTAGGAACCAAGGATATACTCACCCAGTGAGACTTCGAAAAAGTAGCTTTAGGTTCTGAGTCTGTTTCCTTCTCTCTGAAAGTGAAATAGTAATGATACCCGCTCTGTTGATTAAGATAGTTATTTATGTGATGCTATAAAGAACTCTTCTTTTATCAGATGTAGTAGTTACACTGGAAGCTCTGTCAGGGAAGGGACCTTGTCTGTTTTGTTCACTAGTATATTGCCATTTATGGAAGTGAGCATTTATGGAACAAATGAATGAATGAATGAATATAACTGATTCAGAATCATTTTTCGAAAGGGGGTACTGCTACTTCATTGATTTTGAACAGCTACTGGATAGCTTCTTACCAGCAAAGAATCCTGTGTATCTCATGCAACAACGGTTGTATCTTGGCTTAATGAGATGGTGTTACCATATGTGCCCCAAATGCAGGAACTGTCCTCAAGTGCATGGTGTAATCCATCTGTAACATGACGATCAAAGCCATTTAGGTGCCTCTGCTCCCCTCTACCTTCTCCATTGCCTTCTCTAGCCCCACTCCTCTCATTGCCTTTTGCACCAAGCACTGAGCTAGTCACACAATTACTCCTATACACACTGGCTTATAGGCTGGGTACCATTTATCTCAGATGCTTCAGATAAAAGACTCGAGATCAACAAAGATCTTGACAGACTGTAACAATTAGCTGAAGTGAAGGAGATGAATTTGTCAATGTAAAGATAAACACTGAGATCTAAGAAGTGAATGGCAGAGACTGGATGAGAAGAAAAACCTAGCAGCTGCTCCTTGCTAAAGAAAAATGCACCAAATTAAAAGGAGTAAGATATGTCTGAGGGGCAAAAATCTGGAAGAGGCCATGTAAAAATATCTATCTTCGTATTTTTTGCATCAACATTTATTTAATATTTTTATACTATGAAATGAGTTCTATAATAAAAGAAGAGAATCTGTCTCTCCAACTGAAAGAAAAGTAGGATATCAGTATATTCCTTCAACTTCAGCTGAACTAATAGCAGCTCCCCCATTGCTCACCAGTCTCCAGATCAGGAAGAATGGTTGATGACACTGGCTTGAATCAGAATATCCTTTTTTTCTAGATCAGTTCCTTAGTTCCCATGTTGTTCAGCTTTTCCATTTGGTCAAACGTAAATATTTTCTCCTTACTCTTCTCTAAGAATTGCTGTGCCAGTGATCTTGTGCCTCTGGCTTAAGCTTTTAAAATTCTGGCATTCATTGGACGGTATTCTAAATGATTTACCTGCATTATCACATTCAATCTTCATTACAATCCTATAAGGGAAGGGCTCTTGTTAACCCTATTTTTTAGATGAGAAAATGGAGATTCAGAGTGGGTTTACTCACTTCATCAAGGTGACATAGGTAGTCAGAACTCTTAAATCAGGCACATGTGACTCCCCTAAAACTGTGGTCCTTAGCCCTCCCCCTCCAAACGTCACAATTAAATCTGATAAGAGCCAAACAGGCTCACAAACGTGAAAACTTTCAAAATACTGGGGAGATAATATCAGTTCAAGATGAGCATGATTATTTATGGCCAGGGCTATTGCTTTGATCTGAAAACTCCTCACTGCCCAGCCATTATACACGAACAACAACAAACTCCATGTGAATTTCTCTACATGAGGCAAGAGGCAAGTGCCTCTTGCCTAATAAAAGTGCTTGCGGAGAAAGCTCAAAACCCAGTAGCAATTAATTATTGACAGAGCATGTGAGTTAGAGATAAAAGAAGAGCCCTTCCTTCTCCACACACGCGATAGTAAATAAATTTAATTATGGTAGGGGAAGCTGAGGGATCTTCGTCTGTATTAAGTTTTATTAGCTGAGACATTTAAAAGCATGTCATCATAACAAAGAGGTCTTGTGTAATCCTAAATGTGCCACTTTGGTGCAAGGCTCGGAAGTGAATAGACTTAATGGAGATGGAGCACATGGTGGCAGATGGCCTGCTGTACCGACAGGTACAAGTACATCAAACTCCTTTAATCTCTTGAAGTTCCCAAGTAAAACAAGGCCACTCTGAAGGCAGACATGGATGGAGGGATGGGTTTGGAGAAGCAACCTTGGGAAGGAAACCAAGAGACATGGGTCCTGGTGTGGGATCTATCACCTGGCTCACTGGACAACTTTGGGAGCCAAGAAAGAAGAAATCCCATGTATAAAACTAATTCTATGCTAGATGCTGTCACACTGTATGTCACTATATGTCATTCGTTTCATCCTCAACTGAACTTGAAGTAAGTTTTAGGATTTTTACAGATGAGGATGTGATTCAACTTGCTGAGGTCACAAAGCCTGTCTGATTCCCTGTCTCTGGGCTTCAGTTTCCTCATTTGCATAAAGATGCCTTTGGATTAGGTTAGGGGTCAAGAAATGTTTTCTTAAAGGGCCAGATAGGAAGTATGTTCAGCTTTGCATGTCCTATAGTCTCTGTTGCAACTACTCGACTATGCTGATGGAGATGCAAAAAGCAGCCACAGACAGTACAAAAAAGGAATGTGTGGCCATGTTCCAATAAAAGTTTATTTATAAGCATTGAAATTTGAATTACATATAATTTTCATGTATCACAAAATTTTAGTCTTATTATTTTGGTTTTTTCCCCATCCTTTAAAGATGAAAAATCATTCTTAGCTATGGGCCATACAAATAACAGGAGACAGGTGGTAGTTTGCCAACCCCTGGACTAGATCATCTTTGAGGTCTTGTTGAGCTCAAACACTTTCTGAAAGCCACTACAACAATCATATCCTTGATTTATTAAGCTCTTACACATGCCAGATTCTGTGCTAAATGCTTTAAAAGCATTATCTCCCTTAATCTTTTTACAACTGTGTGAAGTAGGTGCTATCATTATCTTCATTTCAGAGATTATAAAACTAATACATAGAGAAATTACGAGTCGATCTAGGTTAAACATAACTGGTAAGAGATAGAGCAGAAATTTAAATGCAGGTGTATAAGATTCCCAAGAATGAATTGCACAAGCTTTATGCTGCTTTTTCTGATAATACTATAATCAGAACTATAGAGGGATATATAGTCCAAAAAGAACTTCCAAGTGTACATGAATTTTATTGGGTAGCTCCCCACTGGGCTGTTTATATCATACGTTTCGTGCAACAAGTTCAATGATTTCTGGACAGGAATAACCACTCTTATGTTTTCCTCCGTCTTCCAGAAATGTGATGCCTAAGACTTTGGATGGGCAGTTAACCATGGAGAAGACACCAAGTTACTTTGTGACAAATGAGGCCCCCAAGCGCATCCACTCCATGGCCAAGGACATCAAACTCATCGTGGTGGTGAGAGACCCCGTGACCAGGGCCATCTCCGATTACACCCAGACACTGTCAAAGAAACCCGAGATCCCCACCTTCGAGGTGCTGGCCTTCAAAAATCGGACCCTAGGGCTGATCGATGCCTCCTGGAGCGCCATTCGAATAGGGATCTATGCTCTGCATCTGGAAAACTGGCTCCAGTATTTCCCCCTCTCTCAGATCCTCTTCGTCAGCGGTGAGCGACTCATAGTGGACCCCGCCGGGGAAATGGCCAAAGTACAGGATTTTCTAGGCCTCAAGCGTGTTGTGACTGAGAAACATTTCTATTTCAACAAAACCAAGGGGTTCCCTTGCCTAAAGAAGCCAGAAGACAGCAGCGCCCCCAGGTGCTTAGGCAAGAGCAAAGGTCGGACTCATCCCCGCATCGACCCCGATGTGATCCACAGACTGCGGAAATTCTACAAACCCTTCAACATGATGTTTTACCAAATGACTGGTCAAAATTTCCAGTGGGAAGAGGAAGAGGGTGACAAATGAGGCTAGAGATGTGGCGGGAAGGCTGGTGAATAGCTAGGGAGGCTTCTTACCTGAGTCCTGAATCCCCCAGGGTCTGCAGCCTCAGCCTTGCTGGGGTGCCAAGTAGATCTCCTCCTTTGTCCAATCAGGATTGCTTCCAACACTGTTGGCTTAGGCAAGGGGATGGATCCCATGGCATACTCATGAGGGTACCAGGCCTGCCTGGGTAGCAGCATCTGGTTGACCAGATGGCCACCAGAATCCACTGCTAAATCTTGTCTTCTGCTGGTTAATCAAGTCTGAAGACAGGATACATAAATAGTTGTCAAGGTCAGAGACAGTGGCATGAATGTTTGTTTAAATGATAAAAAAGAAAGGAAGGTCTACTTTTGGCCGGAATCTCTCACTTTAATTTGGGAAGCCCGAGTTCTATCCCCGTATCTGGCAAAGGCCCCTGCTCTAGCAACCTCTGCTTTGACATCTTGCCAGAATACTAATTGTGGCCAATTGCTCCAGGACTCCTAGGGAGCAAGGTCCTCCCTCTTAAGGTGTCTCTAGTCTTCTCCTTAAAGGTCTCATCCCACAACCTTTGACTTGCTCCCTCCTCACCTTATGAAGGCAGAGGCATGCATGTTTCTCACCAAAAAAAGCTGACACCCCTGGAAGCCTTCTTTCTAAGAGCCCCCGAAGGGGGGTTGGGTCTCTCTGTTTGTGAGTATCCTGGGTGGTGGAGAAGCTTAGCCTGTGCCTCCTTAGAATCAGAATCACAGGGCTGCTCTCAGAGCAGGGGGGTTGCAGCAGAGCTCAGAGCCCCGAGGTTGGGAAAGATGAATGCCATCTCTGGGAGTGAAAAAAAGAAAAGCCAGTCCTTTTGGTGGGAGGTCTCCATCCCTGAAGACCCTCAGCCGCATGGTTCTGACACATGCTGTCAGGACGGGCTCTGTCCCTTAGGGTCCCCAGAGGGGCAGGGACCAGAGAGCTGGCATGTCTTTTGTCATGAATAACCGTTAGCAACACAACCCACAGGGGATCGGTCACCATCCTTCTCTTTGTCCCACCGTCGCCCCTACATGGTCATCTCATGCTTCATTTGCTTAATTCAGAGATGGCACATGTCGGGACAGTGACAAGAGGGCCGACTCCATTTATCAGATCCAGTGTATGGGGCTGGGGGAGGGTAAGGGCTGTCTGCGGACACCCCCATCAAGGGCTGCTGCTGCGTTAGTTTGATTCCCATTAGTTTGATTCCCATTAGTTTGATTCCATTAAAATGCAGCATTTGACATAAAGCGCTCTTCACAGATCTCCAAAACCAGGAACTGTTCTAGCAAAATTGGAAATATGTATGAGTGGGGGGGAGTGAAATCTGTTTGGCTGTTATTAAACTGTCATTTCTCCCGCTAACTGAAAACTGTGTTGTTATAAAGCTTAATGCCATCTGATTCATGGGTTTTGATGGTGTGTTTGTGTTGGTCACCTCCATTCCCACCTCTCCCCCTACCCTCGAATTCTGGGAGTATCCCTTCTCTGGGATAGCCAGAAAGACCCAGATTAGAGAATCTTTCAGGGAATTCTGTCTGCAGGTCAGGATGATTCTTGAAATAGCACAAAGGAAGCAACTCCTGTAAGGGGTGCGGTACCCTCCTATCTTAACCCATCCTGGCAAAGAATGGACTGTTGTGCCAGATTTGGAAACAAGTAAGTTTTTTCCAGATAAGAAAGTGGTTATTGAGCTGAAGGCAACATATATGCCTTTACTACCAAAGTAAAAGAAGATAAATATAAAAATACGTACACACGTACACATCTACACCTACTTGAAAAAAGACAACGCCTGCTTAATCAGAAGAGTGTACTGTGGGCTAGCTGATTTGGGGCCTTGTTTTATAAGCAAAGCAAGGAGTGGATCTAGTTAGTTACACATCAGAGGCAGATGTGTGGTGTTTTCAAGCTACAGCTTCCTAAGCTCCACTGCAGAATTTTTAAAGGATCAGAATTTCTAGGGTAGGGCCCAGACATCTATCCTTTCAAAAATAGTCTTATGGAAGGTGGGATTGAGAATGAGGGACGTCTCACCTGTGTATTTCTTTCTTTCTTTCTTTTTTATTTATTTATTTATGGCTGTGTTGGGTCTTCGTTTCTGTGCGAGGACTTTCTCTAGCTGCGGCGAATGGGGGCCACTCTTCATCGCGGTGTGCGGGCCTCTCACTATCGTGGCCTCTCTTGTTGCGGAGCACAACCTCCAGACGCGCAGGCTCAGTAATTGTGGTTCACGGGCCTAGTTGCTCCGCGGCATGTCGGATCCTCCCAGACCAGGGCTCGAACCCGTGTCCCCTGCATTGGCAGGCAGACTCTCAACCACTGCGCCACCAGGGAAGCCCCACACCTGTGTATTTCTTTGTGCCCTCATCGTCCTTCCTCCCTCCCTTTTATGCTTTTGTGGGGATTACTTCCGAGAGACATGGCCCCTAGGGTTCATGGCTTCCTTGGAGGAATAGGTCTCTTTGGTAGTTCAGTGACAACGAGGTAAGGGATGATCTTATAACTTAGGAGGTCAAAGGAGCAGCTGCTGGTAGGAAAGCTTTAAAGATGTTTTTCCACCAACTAAGGATGACCACTACTCTAGCCTACCAGCATCTCTTCCATGGTGGGTGGTCACCCATTAGCTCAGCCCCTCAGTCACACCTGCTCTCCATGTGCCATCTCTCTGGCTGTCTGCCTGTCCCCATAAACCCAGAACATCAAGACCTTAAGTGCTGCTTAAAAAGAAACCTAGTAAGCATGCATCCTCACATAAATAGGACAAGCAAATCCATTTTTAAAATGGTTAGCCCATGGTTAAGAAGCCATTTTAACCTGGGAAATCAAAGTGGGGAAACCTCCTTAAAGAATTTATCTGCTCTTGCATAGAACAGTAGGCTAAAGTTCTCTGGAGAAATTGGGCAGAGGCCTAAGCCTTGAGATCTGGAGGATTTTTATTTTAAGCATCTGTTTGGCGATATGGTTGAAAGCTCATGGCTCTGAAAAGAAATGCCAACTTGACATGTTTAAGTTCTCTTTTCGGCAGTGTCTCCTCTAGCTTGATCCTTGTGACTTGGAGCAAGTCACTAAGCCACATCCCCTTCTTCAGTGGGGAAACTTGACAAAGGAATTAATTCCTATCCAGAAAAGCTAAGTCAACCTACTAAAATAGAATCAGGTTAATGATACTTCCGCCCTATTTAAACATGAGCATGGCAACTCACGGGAGACTGAATTTTGTATTTGATTTCAATTAGCAAAACATAAATTATATTTAATGTTCTATTCCCTTCCCTTCCCTTCCCTTGAATGGATGATTCACAGCCCTGGAAAGACTGCTGCGAGCGGTTCGAAGATAAAAAAGGGAGAATTCATCCTTCCAAGTAGTGCAGCTGGCATTGTTCTCGTGTTCATCGCTTTTTGCAGGTAATAGTCTGTACCTGAAAGGTATGAATGCCTTGACCTTATAACTGAGACCTCCCAGCTCAAAACACAATAGCAATAATAACAAAAACATTCAGCATCCCTATTTATCTTTAGACTGTATATGAAAACCCTGACTTCAGAGTTGGAAGGATGTGACCATTCACTGGGAATTCCCTGCAACTTTATGAGCCTCTTGGACCAAATTTTAAGTTCAGGAGAGTGTGGCCTGCTCATTCCCATGGTACTGGGAGTCTTCATCTGAGTTTCACGTCTTTAAAACTTCAGCCGCTTGGTTCTGGCTTCCAGATGCTTCCAGTCTGTCTTGCCCCTTACCATTTGCCCATCCTCCACCTCCTTATCCCCCCCCCCACCCCCAAGAAAACCACTTCTGTCTCACTACTGTCAGAAGAAAGGTAGCTGGGTTTTATCCTTGCCTCTGTCTTGGACAAGTAGCCTTCCCTATCTGAACCTTGGTTTTCCTATGTCGAAAACGGACGTATTTAATCCCTACTGGACTACCACCCGGAGTTGTTGTGATGACCAAACTGAATTAATAGGTGGGAAGGTATTTGGAAAGAACACACTGGATAGTGATGATGATGGTGGTGATCCTTATGATGAACATGAAGAAGATGAGGAAGGGGGAAGAGGAGGAGAAGGAAGGAGGCTCCTGATAGCCCTTCCAGAACAACATACCTTTATAGTATTTCAAGGGTGTATCTTTACCCAGACTGGACAATTACGAGAAGGCCAGGAAGAAGGGAACCACCATTGATTTTGCTCTGAGCCGAGGCCAGAAGAAAAGCCCTCTATAAATGGCTCAGAACTGGCTGGATTTCAGGCATTTAAATGAGAAATCTTCTCCCTACCCAGGTCAGGCCCCTCCCCCCCACCCCATACCCAGACAGGGTCACCTCACTCTGACCTTTCTTTTGCTCCTCACTCAAGGTTCTTTTAGATGCTGCAAGGCACCAAGGCTCATTCACAAAGAGCCAAACAGATTCTCTTGAGATGGAAGTGGGAGTGAAGTTTTCAAGCTTCCAGGCTATGAATTCTGTGCTTGGAACTCTGACTCGTAAACGTTTACCTGGAAGATGAAGAAGCTTGAGAATCAGGGCAGGTGTTTGGGAGCAGGTCTCATATGTTTCTGGAAATAAAGTGGGCTGGGGGAACCTCCTGAGGTTCTTCGTGTGACAACTTGGGGTGGGGAGAGATGAGTTCATATGATTTCTAGCTTATCAAGGGGGTGAGGATGTGTCAGTTTCAAATATAAGAGATATGGGGAACCACTTTTTTTAGTTGTGAAAATATGTTATTTCAAGGTAATAATAGTACATCATCCATCATCAAGGCAAAAAATAAAGGGCAAGAAAATGTATGAAATGTGAGTCCACAGATGGAAGATAGGCAAGCATCTTGAGTGTCCCTGGATACAGGAAAGCAGCTGTGCTCCAGAGTCAGCCATGTTTCATTCAGATTTTATTCCACAAATATGTGTAGAGTGACCGAGGGGCAATTGAAAGAGAGAGCAAAGCTGATTTGCCTTGACATGGCTCCCAGCCTAGTGGGGAAGATGGACACGGGAGAAATATATACACAAAGGTTTGCACTGTTATGAGATGGGTGCTATGGAAACATGAAATGGGGGTGATCATAACTAGGGAAAAGGAAAGACCACCAAGTACTTGTGGTATCTAAGACCCTACTCAGCAGCATTTTGCCTCATCTCAAATCATAAAACTATTATTCTTTAGAGTTAGGCTAAAGCACAGAGAAGTAGACACTAGCAAAATAAAACATAACACAAGAATGGATAATTAAGAAGACTATAAGGCAGAGATTTGGGGGAAAAAAGAGAGAAGTATGCATGAGGGACGTTGCTATCAAGGATAATTTTTTCGCAGAAGAAAAGGTGTGTATCTCCAACTGATCATAGCCAAGCCATGAATAGAGAACATAAGTCCTTACAGAGATTCCCCCCCACCACCTATAGTGTCCTTGGCATTGTGTAAGGCCAAGGTCAAATGATGACCCCCCCCCCCCCGCCTTTCCTTAGCTGTCAGCTACTTGTTGATTCATATAGCAAACCAATGGAACCAAGTTCCAACTTTTCTGAAAATGTGCTAAACTCAATAATAGTGAAATGAAAACGCACACACTCGCACATCTTAAGTTGGATATAGACTTGTCCTCTAGGTCAGGGATTACCAACAAGTCTTACCCTGTAATTTACAGATGGGAACTGTGATGGTTTGGGAATTTAAGGGGCTTTCCCAAAGTTGCACATCAGTGTAATGACTGAAGTAAAATCACAACACAGGTTGCTGCACTGAGAATTGCAGGAGAGAGAAGTTTCAGTACAGCCTGTTCTAAAGAACAGCAGGAAACATTTCAAAGGGTAGTTTCATAATCTTTTCTCTGAGACCTCTCCTGGGCTTGAACAGCTTTCCTTGAATAGCTCTGATTTCATCTAATCATTCTGGACCACTTGGAAAAGGATGGTTTTAAAATGAATGACCAGTCAGCAGCTCATCCTTGAGGCCATGAGTAGACTAGAGCTGGGACAGTCTGTTGTGTTTTGGGGTCAGGAAGATCTTCATCACAGCTTCTTCCTGGCTCTGAGTGGACCCATAACACCCCGTTGTTATGACAATTGTGGGGTAAGTAGGACTGAATGTGAGACAAGGAGCTCATTTGGGTGAACACTTCTCACTGGCCAGTCTCAAGCATCATGAACTCATTCCCTGGCCCTTGGTCCAAGATCAAACAAAGATCTATATTCACAGTGAGACCCAGAGCAGTAGACCCCTCTCTCAGCCACCTGGCCCCAGGAAGTACTTCCTAGCAGGTGTCCTGGATGGATCCTTCCTGGACAGCTTATTTCCCTAATAAATTTCTTGTTTTTTTGCTCTCGTCTACCAGTAACCACATATATCATTGTCTCTACTGAGAGAAGCTTTCCCTTACAGACATGCCAGATTATCTATTCCACATGCCTTGGGAACCTGGGTCCTGTAGCTCCAGGACAGGCTATGCTGAGAAAAAAAGGCCACAGAAAGTCAGGAAGAAGCTTCAGGGTGCTCTGAGAATTAGAATAAGTTACTGTAGGAGTCCAGGTGCAGACCAATAGAGAAACTTGGTGTGAAGAATCATGTCTTAGTCTTTACTTTATAGATGCAAAATTAAGAAGCATCCTGTCTCATTTAAGGTAATAGAATAGCCACGCTCCCAACCTGGATCTACTGACTTGCAGCCCAATGCACTTTCCACACCCTCACATCAGAGATTAAGGAGACAAACCAAGGGTATTAAAAGTAGCTTTGCCTAACTGATTGATCTAAGAAATGTGGTGCTTCTACAAATACTAACAGGAAGACTTTTTTTCAGGAAGCAAGGGATGAATTTATGCTTGATTCTAAATGTGCCCCAGCCTTGCCTTGTTGGAATACAGTCCAACCTTTCTTAATGGTGTTCCCAAAGTCAGAGGCCCCACCTTATGAGATACTAATGATGCAGGCTGGGAGTGTTCCAGAGTTCTGCAGAGAGCACACCTTTGGGTGGACCTAGACTTGTGTGTGTGTTTGACCAGTACACATACCTTTCCACTGCTCTTTGTCAACTCTACATTTAATCTGTCAACCAGGAGAGGCATCTTTGGATAAGGAGCAAGATGAAGTCCCAAGGAGGCCCCTGGGAATCATCCCTATCCAGAATCCACTAAATTAAGCACAACAGGGAAGTTTTAGGCAGTGACAGTTGTTAAAGCAAACCAAGTAGGCTGTGAAATCCCCACCATTTATCCCATTCTATCACTAATTTGGCACGCATTTATGTATCATAGTGCGCCAGGTGTTAGAGGAAGGTTGTGAACAAGAAGTCCTATTACCTATCCTCATGAAGCTTTAATAGGAGAAAGTTGCCCATCTGTCTGGAAAGGTACAAGAGCAATCCAGCCAGTAAGCAAGAATGGCTAGGATGGTTTCCCAGGGGACATTAACTTCTGGAACTTGATTATTAAGGGGATCTAGGGCTCTAGAAGATATTGGATATCTCCTTCCTTTAAGTCTCAATTTGAGAGAGGAGTTGATAGTAAGCTTTTTGAACATTTCTAACTAACTTTCTTGTGGGGTTGTTTTTTAGTTTTCCCTGCCTGGAAGAAACACAAAATATTCTGGTGGGGAAAGGGGAATAAGATGAGCTGGAATGCAGGATTAGGTTGGAACCAGGTTGGAAAAATGACAAATTATGGTTCTTGAAAGGTTAAGAGCCCCTCACTTCATGTCCCGCATGCCTTGGGAGTGGGTCCACAAAGGCAAAAGTGGGACAGTACAGGGCAGCCTTCACACAGCTCTGTGCTGGATGGAAGGATTTAGTCTTTTTTCCCTAAAAAATTTCAAGAAACCCAATCTCCTTGGCAGACCTAACTCTGCCATATCTTTACTTGCAAATCGGTTACACCAGTGTCTGTATGACAAAGGATATTTCCCCTTAAATGTACGTGCCTTTAGGGGATGTGCTTTTGTCACTAGTTTGTTTCTAAGATCATGGGAACAGCCTTGGGAACAATAAAAAATCTACAATAAATGGTATGAAGAAAAAATAAGTGGTGTGTGTTCTTTTTGATAACTCATGGAAAAAGCAATATTTAGCAATCACTTTGCTTCCTTCTATCCCACGAGGAAAGAGCAAGTAACGTTCGAGATGAACGAGGCTGCAGGTTCGAGGGTGTGGTTCGAGATGATGGCTGCAGATTCCACTGCGGCTTTGACGATCGATCGAAGGCAAGGCTGTGTGATGGAGCAGGAGATAGCTTATTTTCCGTCATTTAAGGAAGAAAAGAATTTGTTTTTATCCCAGTAGAAGTGCTTCTAAAGGGTGCCAGGGGAGAGGCTCTGCTTCTGGGAATGCTTGGGGGAAGGGCTTGGAAATAAGGACTTTCATTACTATGGCCATCCTGCTGAGAGGAAAGAAAAAGCAAAAATTCAAATGGGAACTGTTTATGCCACAGACAGCACATCTGAACACTGAGTCTAAATCATAGACTCGCAGACTAGTCCCCAAGCCAGGATGAATCCCGTCATCCATTTATTCTGCTCTGGTGCTCTTGGGAGACAATGCGGATTGGGGTCTCTATCAATTTCTGGTTTCTAACCTCAGCTGGGTTCTCAGTTCTGTTATTCATCCCTTTTATTTCTCCCCTGGCAGCTTTTTTCCCCCAGGTCCCTTTTATTTGTTTCAGAAATTTCCACCTTCTTTCAAGCTTTCTATCCCTACCCATGTCCCCTCCCTTTTGTTCTATTGGTCAAGAGAGTTGATGTAGTAGAGAAAGTCAAGGTCATCTCTCTCTGCCTCTCATTGGTCTTGCCTCCCCTCATCCGTCAGATGGAAACAATAATAGTGCCCACCTCATAGGGCAGGGTGAGGACTAAGTGAGATGATACAGGCAAGGAACTTAAAAGAGGGACTGGAAAGAAGAAAGAGCTCAGTAGGCTTGCTGTTATTATCATTACTATAAATATATTATTATAAATTATAAATTACTAGCTATGGTATGAATCCTTAATTCCTCCACCCATGTCTCATCATGTCCTACTTTTGCCTTGAATCCCTAATTCTTAACCTCTAGAATCACGTACTTTATTCATTTACCCCCCCTTCACTGGAATTTACATTTAATGTCAATCTAAAACAGAGCATCCCATCAGTAATTTAAAGACAAAAACTTTCTGTAGCACTTTTCAAAATACCATACAGGACTTCCCTGGTGGCACAGTGGTTAAGAATCCACCTGCCAATGCAGGGGACACGGGTTTGAGCCCTGGTCTGGAAAGATCCCACTTGCCGTGGAGCAACTAAGCCTGTGCGCCGCAACTACTGAGCCCGCGTGCCACAACTGCTGAAGCCCACGTGCCTAGAGCCCATGCTTCACAACAAGAGAAGCCACCGCAATGAGAAACCCGTGCACCGCCACAAAGAGTAGTCCCTGCTCGCCGCAACTAGAGAAAGCCCGCATGCAGCAACAAAGACCCAACGCAGCCATAAATAAATAAATAAATTTATTTTAAAAAATACCATACACCATCCCGCCTTCACAGCTAAAGCTTTGGAAAGTAGATTCTACCCTCTCTGCAGTCTCTCAACTGCTTTCCTCTTCTTACACCCCTGAGTCCTGCTGTCGGCTCCCATAAGTCTAAAGAAATGCTTGAGGTCGTCAGTAGTGTTACAATTGCCAAATATAGAGGCCATTTTCAGCCTTCATCTACTTAATCTCTCCTTAGCATTTGGCGCTGTTGGTTACCCCCTTGCTCCATGGAGTCCTCCTGCTCTATCTTCCGTATCATCTTCTCCTGATACTTCTTCCAGCTCTTCCTATCTCTCCTTCACAGACTCCGCCTCCTCTCTCTCTTTTTTAATTTTTTCAGTTAATGGTGGAGGTTGCTATCCTTGGTCCACTCCTCATTGTGTGGATGTTCTGCAGGGTCTCATTTACTCCCATGGTTTCAACTATAAGTCATAAGCAAGTTCCCAAACTTATGGTGTCAGTGGTCACAATTCTTTTTTTTTTTTTTTTAAACATCTTTATTGAAGTATAATTGCCTTACAATAGTGTGTTAGCTTCTGCTTTATAACAAAGTGAATCAGTTATACATATACAATATGTTCCCATATCTCTTCCCTCTTGCATCTCCCTCCCTCCCACCCTCCCCATCCCACCCCTCTAGGTGGTCACAAAGCACCGAGCTGATCTCCCTGTGCTGTGCGGCTGCTTCCCACTAGTTATCTATTTTACATTTGGTAGTGTATATATGTCCATGACACTCTCTTACCCTGTCACATCTCACCCCACCCCCTCCCCATATCCTCAAGTCCATTCTCTAGTAGGTCTGTGTCTTTATTCCCATCTTGCCACTAGGTTCTTCATGGCCTTTTTTTTTTTTTTCCCTTAGATTCCGTATATATGTGTTAGCATACTGTATTTGTTTTTCTCTTTCTGACTTACTTCACTCTGTATGACAGACTCTAACTCCATCCAGCTCATTACAAATACCTCCATTTCATTTCTTTTTATGGCTGAGTAATATTCCATTGTATATATGTGCCACATCTTCTTTATCCATTCATCTGTCGATGGACATTTAGGTTGCTTCCATGTCCTGGCTATTGTAAATAGAGCTGCAATGAACATTTTGGTACATGACTCTTTTTGACCTATGGTTTTCTCAGGGTATATGCCCAGTACTGGGATTGCTGGGTCGTATGGTAGTTCTATTTGTAGTTTTTTAAGGAACCTCCATACTGTTCTCCATAGTGGCTGTATCAATTTACATTCCCACCAACAGTGCAAGAGTGTTCCCTTTCCTCCACACCCTCTCCAGCATTTATTGTTTCTAGATTTTTTGATGATGGCCATTCTGACCGGTGTGAGATGATATCTCATTGTAGTTTTGATTTGCATTTCTCTAATGATTAATGATGTTGAGCATTCTTTCATGTGTCTGTAGGCCATCTGTATATCTTCTTTGGAGAAATGTCTATTTAGATCTTCTGCCCATTTTTGGATTGGGTTGTTCGTTTTTTTGTTATTGAGCTGCATGAGCTGCTTGTAAATCTTGGAGATTAATCCTTTGTCAGTTGCTTCATTTGCAAATATTTTCTCCCATTCTGAGGGTTGTCTTTTGGTCTTGTTTATGGTTTCCTTTGCTGTGCAAAAGCTTTTCAGTTTCATTAGGTCCCATTTGTTTATTTGTGTTCTTATTTCCATTTCTCTGGGAGCTGGGTCAAAAAGAATCTTGCTGTGATGTATGTCATAGAGTGTTCTGCCTATGTTTTCCTCTAAGAGTTTGACAGTGTCTGCCCTTACACTTAGGTCTTTAATCCATTTTGACTTTATTTTTGAGCATGGTGTCAGGGAGTGTTCTAATTTCATACTTTTACATGTTCCTGTCCAATTTTCCCAGCACCACTTATTGAAGAGGCTGTCTTTTCTCCACTGTATATGCTTGCCTCCTTTATCAAAGATAAGTTGACCATATGTGTGTGGGTTTATCTCTGGGCTTTCTATCCTGTTCCATTGATCTATATTTCTGTTTTTGTGCCAGTACCAAACTGTCTTGATTACTGAAGCTTTGTAATATAGTCTGAAGTCAGGGAGCCTGATTCCCCCAGCTCCATTTTTCGTTCTCAAGATGGCTTTGGCTATTCGGGGTCTTTTGTGTTTCCATACAAATTGTGAAATTTTTTGTTCTAGTTCTGTGAAAAATGCCAGTGGTAGTTTGATAGGGATTGCATTGAATCTGTAGATTGCTTTGGGTAGTAGAGTCATTTTCACAATGTTGATTCTTCCAATCCAGGAACATGGTATATCTCTCCATCTATTTGTATCATCTTTAATTTCTTTCATCAGTGTCTTATAATTTTCTGCATACAGGTCTTTTGTCTCCTTAGGTAGGTTTATTCCTAGATATTTTATTCTTTTTGTTGCAATGGTAAATGGGAGTGTTTTCTTAATTTCACTTTCAGATTTTTCGTCATTAGTGTATAGAAATGCAAGAGATTTCTGTGCATTAATTTTGTATCCTGCTACTTTACCAAATTCATTGATTAGCTCTAGGAGTTTTCTGGTAGCATCTTTAGGATTCTCTATGTATAGTATCATGTCATCTGCAAATAGTGACAGCTTTACTTCTTCTTTTCCAATTTGGATTCCTTTTATTTCTTTGTCTTCTCTGATTGCTGTGGCTAGGACTTCCAGAACTATGTTGAATAATAGTGGTGAGAGTGGGCAACCTTGTCTTGTTCCTGATCTTAGTGGAAATGGTTTCAGTTTTTCACCATTGAGGACAATGTTGGCTGTGGGTTTGTCATATATGGCCTTTATTATGTTGAGGAAAGTTCCCTCTATGCCTACTTTCTGCAGGGCTTTTATCATAAATGGGTGTTGAATTTTGTCGAAAGCTTTCTCTGCATCTATTGAGATGATCATATGGTTTTTCTCCTTCAATTTGTTAATATGGTGTATCACATTGATTGATTTGCGTATATTGAAGAATCCTTGCATTCCTGGGATAAACCCCACTTGATCATGGTGTATGATCCTTTTAATGTGCTGTTGGATTCTGTTTGCTAGTATTTTGTTGAGGATTTTTGCATCTATGTTCATCAGTGATATTGGCCTGTAGTTTTCTTTCTTTGTGACATCTTTGTCTGGTTTTGGTATCAGGGTGATGGTGGCCTCGTAGAATGAGTTTGGGAGTGTTCCTCCCTCTGCAATATTTTGGAAGAGTTTGAGAAGGATAGGTGTTAGCCCTTCTCTAAATGTTTGATAGAATTCACCTGTGAAGCCATCTGGTCCTGGGCTTTTGTTTGTTGGAAGGTTTTTAATCACAGTTTCAATTTCAGTGCTTGTGACTGGTCTGTTCATATTTTCTATTTCTTCCTGGTTCAGTCTCGGCAGTTTGTGCATTTCTAAGAATCTGTCCATTTCTTCCAGGTTGTCCATTTTATTGGCATAGAGTTGCTTGTAGTAATCTCTCATGATCGTTTGTATTTCTGCAGTGTCTGTGGTTACTTCTCCTTTTTCATTTCTAATTCTATTGATCTGGGTCTTCTCCCTTTTTTTCTTGATGAGTCTGGCTAATGGTTTATCAATTTTGTTTATCTTCTCAAAGAACCAGCTTTTAGTTTCATTGATTTTTGCTATTGTTTCCTTCATTTCTTTTTCATTTATTTCTGACCTGATCTTTATAATTTCTTTCCTTCTGCTGGCTTTGGGGTTTTTTTGTTCTTCTTTCTCTAATTGCTTTAGGTGCAAGGTTAGGTTGTTTATTCGAGATGTTTCCTGTTTCTTGAGGTAGGCTTGTATTGCTATAAACTTCCCTCTTAGCACTGCTTTTGCTGCGTCCCATAGGTTTTGGGTCGTCGTGTCTCCGTTGTCATTTGTTTCTAGGTATTTTTTGATTTCCCCTTTGATTTCTTCAGTAATCACTTCGTTATTAAGTAATGTATTGTGTAGCCTCCATGTGTTTGTATTTTTTACAGATCTTTTCCTGTAATTGATATCTAGTCTCATAGCGTTGTGGTCGGAAAAGATACTTGATACGATTTCAATTTTCTTAAATTTACCAAGGCTTGATTTGTGACCCAAGATATGATCTATCCTGGAGAATGTTCCATGAGCACTTGAGAAAAATGTGTATTCTGTTGTTTTTGGGTGGAATGTCCTATAAATATCAATTAAGTCCATATTGTTTAATGTATCATTTAAAGCTTGTGTTTCCTTATTTATTTTCATTTTGGATGATCTGTCCATTGGTGAAAGTGGGGTGTTAAAGTCCCCTACTATGATTGTGTTGCTGTCAATTTCCCCTTTTATGGCTGTTAGTATTTGCCTTATGTATTGAGGTGCTCCTATGTTGGGTGCATAAATATTTACAATTGTTATACCTTCCTCTTGGATCGATCCCTTGATCATTATATAGTGTCCTTCTTTGTCTCTTGTAATAGTCTTTATTTTAAAGTCTATTTTGTCTGATATGAGAATTGCTACTCCAGCTTTCTTTTGATTTCCATTTGCATGGAATATCTTTTTCCATCCCCTCACTTTCAATCTGTATGTGTCTCTAGGTCTGAAGTGGGTCTCTTGTAGACAGCATATATATGGGTCTTGTTTTTGTATCCATTCAGCCAGCCTGTGTCTTTTGGTGGGAGCTTTTAATCCATTTACATTCAAGGTAATTATCGATATGTATGTTCCTATTCCCATTTTCTTAAATGTATTGGGTTTGTTATTGTAGGTGTTTTCCTTCTCTTGTGTTTCTTGCCTAGAGAAGTTCCTTTAGCATTTGTTGTAAAGCTGGTTTGGTGGTGCTGAACTCTCTCAGCTTTTGCTTGTCTGTAAAGGTTTTAATTTCTCCATCGAATCTGAATGAGATCCTTGCTGGGTAGAGTAATCTTGGTTGTAGGTTTTTCTCCTTCATCACTTTAAGTATATCCTGCCACTCCCTTCTGGCTTGCAGAGTTTCTGCTGAGAGATCAGATGTTAACCTTATGGGGATTCCCTTGTGTGTTATTTGTTTTTTTTCCCTTGCTGCCTTTAATATGTTTTCCTTATATTTAATTTTTGACAGTTTGATTAATATGTGTCTTGGCGTGTTCCTCCTTGGGTTTATCCTGCATGGGACTCTCTGTGCTTCCAGGACTTGATTAACTATTTCCTTTCCCATATTAGGGAAGTTTTCAACTATAATCTCTTCAAAAATTTGCTCAGTCCCTTTCTTTTTCTCTTCTTCCTCTGATACCCCTATAATTCGAATGTTGGAGCGTTTAATGTTGTCCCAGAGGTCCCTGAGACTGTCCTCAGTTCTTTTCATTCTTTTTTCTTTATCCTGCTCTGTAGTAGTTATTTCCACCATTTTATCTTCCAGGTCACTTATCCTTTCTTCTGCCTCAGTTATTCTACTATTGATCCCATCTAGAGTATTTTTAATTTCATTTATTGTGTTCTTCATCATTGCTTGGTTCCTCTTTAGTTCTTCTACATCCTTGTTAAATGTTTCTTGCATTTTGTCTATTCTATTTCCAAGATTTTGGATCATCCTTACTATCATTATTCTGAATTCTTTTTCAGGTAGACTACCTATTTCCTCTTCATTTGTTAAGTCCAGTGTGTTTTGAGCCTGCTCCTTCATCTGCTGTGTGTTTTTCTGTCGTCTCATTTTGCCTATCTTACTGTGTTTGGGGTCTCCTTTTCACAGGCTGCAGGTTCGTAGTTCCCGTTGTTTTTGGTATCTGTCCCCAGTGGCTAAGGTTGGTTCAGTGGGTTGTGTAGGCTTCCTGGTGGAGGGAACTAGTGCCTGAGTTCTGGTGGATGAGGCTAGATCTTGTCTTTCTGGTGGGCACGTCCACGTCTGCTGGTGTATTTTGGGGTGTCTGTGGCCTTATTATGATTTTAGGCAGCCTCTCTGCTAATGGATGGGGTTGTGTTCCTGTCTAGCTAGTTGTTTGGCATAGGGTGTCCAGCACTGTAGCTTGCTGGTCGTTGGGTGAAGCTGGGTCTTGATGTTGAGATGGAGATCTCTGGGAGATTTTTGCCGTTTGGTATTACGTGGAGCTGGGAGGTCTCTTGTGGACCAGTGTTCTGAAGTTGGCTCTCACACCTCAGAGGCACGGCCCTGATGCCTGGCTGGAGCACCAAGAGCCTTTCGTCCACACAGCTCAGAGTAAAAGGGAGAAAAAATAGAAAGAAAGAAAGAGGCTATAATATAGTGAAGTAAAATAAAGCTATTGTAAAGCAAAGCTATACAGACAAAATCTCACCCAGAAGCATATACATATACACTCACAAAAAAAAGGAAAAGGGGAAAAATTAATATCTCCTGCTCCCAGAGTCCCCCTCCTGAATTTGGGCTGATTCGTTGTCTATTCAGGTGTTCAACAGATGCAGGCACATCAAGTTGATTGTGGAGCTTTAATCCGCTGCTTCTGAGGCTGCTGGGAGAGATTTCCCCTTCTCTTCCCTGTTCGCACAGCTCCTGGGGTTCAGCTTTGGATTTGGACCCTCCTCTGCGTGTAGGTCGCCTGAGGGCGTCTGTTCCCCGCCCAGACAGGACGGGGTTAAAGGAGCAGCTGCTTCGGGGGCTCTGGCTCACCCAGGCCGCGGGGAGGGAGGGGTACAGAGGAGGCGGGGCGAGCCTGCAGCGTCAGAGGCCGGCGTGACGTTGCACCAGCCTGAGGCGCGCAGTGCGTTCTCCCGGGGATGTTGTCCCCGGATCCCAGGACCCTGGCAGTGGCGGGCTGCACAGGCTACCGGGAGGGGCGGTGTGGAGAGTGACCTGTGCTCACACACAGGCTTTTTGGAGGCGGCAGCAGCAGCCCCAGCGTCTCACGCCCGTCTCTGGGGTCCGCGCTGATCGCCGCGGCTCGCGCCCTTCTCTGGAGTTCGTTTAGGCGGCGCTCTGAATCCCCTCTCCTTGCGCGCAGCGAAACTAAGAGGCAAGAAAAAGTCTCTTGCCTCTTCGGCAGCTGCAGACCTTTTCCCGGTCTCCCTCCCGGCTAGCTGTGGTGCGCCAACCCCTTCAGGCTGTGTTCACGCCGCCAGCCCCAGTCCTCTCCCTGCGATCCGACCGCAGCCCGAGCCTCAGCTCCCAGCCCTGCCCGCCCCGGCGGGGGAGCAGACAAGCCTCTCGGGCTGGTGAGTGCTGCTCGGCGCCGAGCCTCTGTGCGGGAACCTCTCCGCTTTGCCCTCCGCACCTCTGTGGCTGCGCTCTCCTCCGTGGCTCCAAAGCTTCCCCCCTCCGCCACCCGCAGTCTCCGCCCACGAAGGGGCTCCTAGTGTGTGGAAACCTTTCCTCCTTCACAGCTCCCTCCCACTGGTGCAGGTGCCGTTCCTATTCTTTTGTCTCTGTTATTTCTTTTTTCTTTTGCCCTACCCAAGTACGGGGGGAGTTTCTTGCCTTTTTGGAGGTCGGACATTTTCTGCCAGCGTTCAGTGGGTGTTCTGTAGGAGCAGTTCCACGTGTAGATGTATTTCTACTGTATCTGTGGGAAGGAAGGTGATCTCCGCGTCTTACTCTTCCGCCATCTTCTCCCTCCTCCCCGGTCACAATTCTTATAACAGATGTTGTTGATAGCCTATCCAACAGCTATCTATTCCCCTTTTCCTTGATAACAGAGCCCTGGTTTTGTTCTGGAAAGAGGTGTCAATATATGTACATGGAAAGTGGACCTCTTCCACAACCCCAAGGAATGAACCATGACCAATCTAAGCAATTATGCTCATTTAATTCCCCACTGCCAGGAGACATGTGATCCTCTTATGGCCAGTGGGACCTGAGCAGTGGACAGCTCAGGGCTTTTGAGAAATATAATCTTTAAAGATTAAAAAAAAGAGTGGCCAATGATAAGAAAAGATATGATAGGCATCCATTTTTTTCTACATTTGAACACTGTTGTAAAAGGATGACAGATTTAGAGCTGTGGCAGCCAAATTGTAACCATGAGGACAAAAAAGCTTTTTGTCAAGTGAGAGAAGAAAAATCTTTGTGGCTTGAGACACTTGTAATTATGAATAATTTTTATTGCATATTAAAGCATCCTAAATTACAAGCCCCTAGAGTCCTTGGGACAAGAAAGAGAATGCATGGGTCAGCATACCTCAATATCTGGGGAAATCATTATGACCTCAGAATGTTAACAATCATTAACCAGTGATCTCATATATTCTCATGGTTTTAAACACCATCTCTATGCTGGTGACTCTCAATCTCACATTTTTAGCCCAGATCTCTCTCTTGAACTCCAGATTCTTATATTGAACAACCCTTGACTTGTCCATTTGGGAGGTATAGAAGGTATCTCAATCTTAATACACTCAAGTCAAATTCCAGATGTTTTAACCCACCCAATTCTGTGCCCCCCAATGTCTTTCCATCTGAGTAAATGGCTTCTTTGTCTCTCCAAGCCAAAAACTTATATTCATCCTCATTTTTCTCTTTCTCCTTATCCCCTGCATATAATTTAAAAGCAAATATGTCCAGAATTCAGCTACTTCTCATCGCCTCCACTTAGGGCTGTCGGATTTAGCAAATAATTGCATAAAACACATTTATACTCACAATTTACATTTCTCATATGGTCTTCTGAGATCTGCCCGTAAATGGTCTCCCTCCCACTAGTGTTGTCCCTTTCTTATTTATAGTCAATTTTGCATCTGGGGCTATGTTAGCTGACAAGGGAAACATAACGTCCACTTACGAATAAACTACTCATGCCTCCTAGGTTAGTCAGTCACCTCTTTAACTGGCAGTGACGGACAGCATGACTCAAATGAGATCAAGGACTAAAGGAATTTACTGGCTCGCAGCTGAGTTTTCCAGAAGGTATTGGCTTAAGGTATGCTGAATCCAAGGGTTGAATAATATCAGTAAATTTGCTCTTTTTCAATCCCTTCCCCTTTACCCACTCTGTTTTCCAATATTTTGTCTCCACTGATCTCTTTTCACATGATAAGAGTCTTATCATTTTCAGAGTGTTTTCATATTATATTGTTATGGCTGCTTGCAGTCCAACCTACATGACTCTTAACAGTTCCCCAGAAAACACATTTCCCTAAGAGCTCCATCAAAAATGGATCACATGGCCACTCAGGAGCCAATCACGGTGGCCAAGGATCTAAAGCAGTCTCCTAGCCTGGCGCAAGTCACACCTGGGAACGAGGCAGAGCCAGCCCCCGCCCTTATGATTTGGAAAACACAATTATTGAATGGGGGGAAGTGATTCCAAAAGGAGATGCTGGGAAGCCGATAAAATGTTTTTCATAGTTCCCTATCGCCTTCATGATAGATTCCAAATTCCTCAGTTTAGGGCATACGGATTTTTACAATCTGCTCCCCAAACCATCCCCTCCAGCCTCCTCCCTGGCGACCACTGTGTACTCAGTGGTCCTGCCACACTGATTTGTCATCATCCGCTACACAGTTTTTGCTCTACCTGTACTCCCTGCACCAGTCCTTTCTTTCCCATGCTTAAAGACCTGATGGAAATGTTCCTTCCACGATTCCCTGGCTGACCTGGTTGTCCCATCCTCCGCATTTTAAGTATTCTACAATGCTATGGAGACCCTGTAAATCATTTCCCTGAGCCATTGTTTAGGGGGATGGGATAGGAAGGTCTTATTCAGCTCTGTTCCACTGATGCCACATCTTAGGATTGATACAGCAAGTATCAAACAAAGGGATGAATGAAAGGTTCGACGAATGAGTAAACATGTTATTTAATGAGGAGAGCGCCAGGCAAAGAGATTGCAGTCTTCATTTGAGCCCACTCCCCTCTACTTAGTTACCAACTCTTTAACCTTGAACAAGCCCATCCCTTTCTTTCTTTTTTTTTTTGGCTGTGCCGCGCAGCATGTGGGATCTTAGTTCCCCACCAGGGATCGAACCCGCGCCCCCTGCAGTGGAAGCGCGGAGTCTTAACCACTGGACCGTCAGGGAAGTCCTGTTACCTTCTCTTAATCTCACTTTCCGTTGTTGCCTCTTTACCTACTGAGCGTACTGATCTCTTGTAAAGGGATAACGTGATGAAAAATGGAAAGAGAAGAGCTGTGTGCATCTCCCCTGTATATTTTGCCAGGCTGGAATGGGCGTCTGACTTTTCTTCTGAAAACATCATTAAGAACTCCAAGAGGAAGACAGTTTTTTATCTCTTTGGAGAAAGGCTTCAGAGCCTCCAGACCTCAATCAATGCTCCTTTTAGCATTTTATCATCATGGATAAGAATTCCACCTTTATGTCTGACTAGATGCCATCTGTTTGTAGAGCCTTCCCTTTATTTTAAGCTAGTGTTTACTGAGCACCTACTAAGTGTCAAGTGCTATTCCCTCCACCTGGAATGCTCTTCTGCCAGATACTGCATGACTCGCCTCATTCCATCAGGTCCCTGCTCAAATATCCCTATCTTAGAAAGACCTTCCCTGACCACCCCATTTAAAGACACAACCCTTCCACCTTGGAGCTTTATCCCTTTAGCCTGTACTGTTTTTGTTCATAGCATTTCTCAGTGCCTGTTGTTATATTACAGCATACATCACCATGATGTGTTCAATTGCTCACTATCTGTCTCCTCCCCTGGGACATAACCCTTGGGGGGACAGGTGAGTGGGCAAAGACCCCCTGGCTGTGTTCTACCGCTCTGCCCCGAGCTCCTGGAAAAGTGCCTCACATACAGTACGCATTCAATAAATATTTACCAAGTTGATGAAGACATATCGAGTACCTTACATATATTATTTTACTCAAATTTACCCCACAACCCTATGAGGTAGGCATTAATATCATTCCACTTTATAGATGAGGAAATTGAAGCTTAGAGGGGTTAAGAGGTCACATAACTAATAAGTGGCAGAACCAGGACCCAGGGTCTAGTTGAGCATCTCCCTCTTTGGGGAATCTCTGGGCTTCACTAGAAAAGCAGAGATGGGATTTTATATTCTTCTCAAGTTCCTAGTGGGACATTTTCCCAGGCCAACCATTCTCTGTCACCATGTGGACCCCAGAGGAAAGAGATTTACTGAGCTATTGCTGGACTGACACAGATGAGCTATGGGGCTGACTTCTTAACTTTGCAGGTTATAAATCGTTTTCCCATCCACGATGTCACTTGACTCTGATTTAGGTTATGATTCCCATTCTGCAGAGAAAGAAACAAAAGATAGAGAGGCTAAGAGAGCTGTCCCAGAGGAAGTTTTCCAACTCTGTCTAGTTTCCTTTTCCCTGCTCCTCTCCCCAGGCAGTGAACAGCTTATAGCCACGTGTGGAGCAGGCAGGAAGAACAGAGACTCATACCAAAGCCTTCTGCCACCCAGACTATGCAAGGCTGTTGGTCATTTTTGCTGGAATGGATCTTCCTGACAGTTCCTGGTGAGGTGCATTCCATTTGCAAAGTTCCTCCTTTTTAAAAACAAAATGGCCATTATATCTTCATGTTCCAGTCAAACAGAGAGGCTGTTCCTCATGGATAGCCAGTGTCGCTAACCCCAGATGACCTTACTCTAGCTGGCCCCCTCTGCATTCTTAATCTTATGAAGGGCTTTGTGGCTAGAGAGAGTGAACAGAGCCCACTTACCCAGAGGGAAATGAGGACATCTTCTCCCAGGTGACCTTACTAGACCGTGGGGAGGTGGCCCCAACAATCTGTCACTCAGGAAAACTACTGAACTCCACTAGACTCTTGTTTTTTTTTTTTAATTATTTATTTCATAAGGAACCATTCTCCTACCAGATATCATCTCCCAATACAATACACTGTTCTATGAACAAACATAGCAACAATATTATACTATATAAATTAAAGAATTAATAATAATAATAATAAAAGATGCCACATACAGCATGATACTCATTTCCCATCTCATTTATTCTTTAAAACAGCATTGTAAGGTAGAAATTATTGACCCCATTTTACGGATAATACAACTAAGGTTTAAAGAGTGGGAGTTATTTTTCCAAGGACACACAACTAGTAAGTCACAGAACCACTATCTGAGCCCAAGTTTGTCTTGCTCTAAAATGCATATTCTTTTTTAAAAAAATTTTTTTTAACATCTTTATTGGAGTATAATTGCTCCACAATGGTGTGTCAGTTTCTGCTTTATAACAAAGTGAATCAGCCATACATATACATATATCCCCGTATCTCCTCCTTCTTGCGGCTCCCTCCCACCCTCCCTATCCCACTCCTCTAAGTGGGCACAAAGCACCGAGCTGACCTCCCTGTGCTATGCGGCTTCTTCCCACTAGCTACCTATTTTACATTTGATAGTATATATAAGTCCATGCCACTCTCTCACTTCGTCCCAGCTTACCCTTCCCCCTCCCCTCGTCCTCAAGTTCATTCTCTACGTCTACCTTTATTCCTGTCCTGCCCCTAGGTTCTTCAGAACCTTTTTTTTTTTTTTGGATTCCATATATATGTGTTAGCATACAGTATTTGTTTTTCTCTTTCTGAATTACTTCACTCTGTATGACAGGCTCTAGGTCCATCCACCTCACTACAAATAACTCAATTTCGTTTCTTTTTATGGCTGAGTAATATTCCATTGTATATATGTGCCACATCTTCTTTATCCATTCATCTGTTGATGGACATTTAGGTTGCTTCCATGTCTGGCTATTGTAAATAGAGCTGCAATGAACATTGTGGTAATGAATCTTTTTGAATTATGGTTTTCTCAGGGCATATGCCCAGTAGTGGGATTGCTGGGTCATATGGTAGTTCTATTTTTAGTTTTTTAAGGAACCTCCATACTGTTCTCCATAGTGACTGCATCAATTTACATTCCCACCAACAGTGCAAGAGGGTTCCCTTTTCTCCACACCCTCTCCAGCATCTATTGTTTGCAGATTTTTTGATGATGGCCGTTCTGACTGGTGTGAGGTGATACCTCATTGTAGTTTTGATTTGCATTTCTCTAATGATTAGTGATGTTGAGCATCCTTTCATGTGTTTGTTGGCAATCTGTATATCTTCTCTGGAGAAATGTCTATTTAGGTCTTCTGCCCATTTTTGGATTGGGTTGTTTGTTTTTTAGATATTGAGCTGCATGAGCTGCTTGTATATTTTGGAGATTAATCCTTTGTCAGTTGCTTCATTTGCAAATATTTTCTCCCATGTTGTCTTTTTGTCTTGTAAAACTCATATTCTTAATGGCTATGTTATATTGTAGTGGATTTTAATATAGGAAAAAATATTTTAAAAGAGTTTAGTTCACATTTCAAGCACAATATTGATGCTACAAGAAGGTAATATTGCAGCCAAAATATTTTTCTAGATGAAGAAATAAGTCATATGTAAACACACAATCATAGACCCCATATACTCAGTAAGAAGGTGTCACATTTAGCTATCTTTCTAACAACTGATATCCAAAAATGAAAATATTCAGTGAAACACAGCTAACCAACAGCCATGTGAAAATAAAATTATAAATGATCAGGAAAGCTAATATGAGGCAGAACGTTTTGGAGTGACTTCCACTAGACTCTTAAACAATTAATTTCTATAATATCAAAAATTGAAGAAAAGTAATAAAAGGGATATTGGGGACACATTTTTCTTGGGCATTCCAAACTTTTGTACCATGCATATCATTAGTCCCCAGACCAAATTCAGTTTGCAGAACTATTCTACCTGGCCTGCACAATTCTACTGTTTTGAAACAGAACTGGAGTGCTCCTAGGAAGGGTGTGGGTCCCTACTTCACCCCACTCCCCACATGTCCTTAGAGACTTCCATCAGCCTGCTTTCTGTCTTCCATATGTCTGCCTCTAAAAGGCTCAAGATTTAACATCACCGATAGAGAATTTTGGTGAAGCTACAGGATGAGTCTTCTAGGCCTATACCTCCTAATATTTTTGTGACATTTACACTTAATAATATGATGGGAAACAATAATACCCAGAATCTTGATAGCATCTTCCAGTTTTTTTTCCAGAGTATATTTTCACTTATCTCATTTGCTGCTCACAGTACTCCTGTAAAGCACTGGTTCTTAAACTCAAGCATGCATAAGAAGTACCTGAAGACTTACTAAAACACTAGTATCTAGCTTCACACCCCTAGAGATTCTTTTTGGGTGGTTTTGAGGAGGAGCCTGAAATTCTGCATTTCTAACAAACTTCCAAGGTTGCGGATGTTGCTGATCCATGAACCACACTTTTAGGAACAAGCAGAGGAAAGACTGTCTCACCCATTTCACAGATGTGGAAACTGGTAATCATCTGCAAAAAGTTTGTAAAAGCTACTGAGAGCCTCTATCTGAACTGAAAACAACAGCAATTCCTTTCCCTATTGGCTGTTAGCAGAGGGCTCCAGAAAGAGAAGTCCAAGCAAATTCTTTAGTAAATCTTTCATAAAATCTTGAGTAAATTTATTTCTATCATTCCATCTCTCCTTGTAGCCCTGGGCTAGCTGGGCAGAAAGAGGAAGAGGTGAGCTAATGTGTTGTAATGAATATTCCTACAAGCTCATTAAGGAAAGATGTATCTGGCCTAATGAGAAAACAATTTTCTTCTCCACTCCCACTGCTAAGGTTAAGGACTCCCAAGGTCAAATCTAAGCCATCCCCCAGCTGCCTTCCTACAACTTTCCCTTGTTGTTGTTTAAGGATAATTTATTACAGATTCAAACAGGAGATTGGCACGGTGGGGAGTGGTAGTGGAGGGGAAAATAGGCTTACATTCCAATGAATGAAAATAGCAAATCAAACAATTTTTTAAACGTATTTATCTCTTTAGGGGACCCATGTCTACCTCCATTTTGGGCAACTGATTTCATAGCACTGTTGTATTGTGGTGCCTGACAAAACCATTGAAAAAATTTTTATCCCCAGAACGAGGAAGTAGTGAACTATAAAATTGCTAATTATTTTCTAGTAAATTTACTTTTAAATAACTTTAGACATCAAATACAGGCACCATGAGGCACCATTAAGCACGGGGTGTGTTTACCAAACAAGGGCAGTGAATTGTGGGTTCTTGTCCCATCTGTATGGCCTCATCCTTCAATTTCACCTTGCCCCACAATTCCCCTCCCCAGGCCCTCCTCACAGACCCAGCATTAAGATCACGAGCTGAAATTAAACTCCATAAATAACGGCAGATCGTTTCCATTTCAAGTGTCATTGCTCAGTCAAGTCCCAGGTGTCTAAGATGAAGGTTAGTTTAGGGGAAGATTTTAATTCTAATTGTCATTTGGGGGTGCATTTCCCCGCCCCGTGTTTCTCTACTATTGCTACACATTAGAATCCCCTAGGGAACTTAAAATAAAACAAAAACACCTTTATGCCAGGGCTATACTTCAGATCAATTACACTGGAACTTTTAAAAAATGTTTTGAAAAATTTATCCCAAGTGGTTCTCATGTGCAACCATGGATGACGGTTACAGCCTTCACCCTCGCCAGCTGCAAACTCAGACCTTCCAGACCAGAGAGGTAGGGAGCATAGTAACCTCTGCCTTCCTCTTGTCTCGTGTGCGTTCAGTTGACTGGAGTTGAGGATTAAATGACGGGTCAGAACCATGATGCATTGGCTCAACTGGAGTTGTGGGATCTCCTCAGGTGAGTTGTTATCTGCCCATCAGATACAAGACCTGGGGGCCTTTATAACTGCTTATATGCAGCAGCTCTTTCGTGGTGTAATTGAACATGCTCTAGGTTCAGGCAGGCATGGAGTTTAGACCCAGCTTTCTTTGACATCATGGGCAAACCTCAAGTTCCTTACCTATCAAACTGGGACAGAGGGCTGGTGAAATGTTGCATCAGCTCCAGAGAGGAGGTTCAGAGTCCATACTCTGGTGTGATGCCCTTGGGTTCTTAGTGTGACTCGGTCACTTACTTGCTGCATCATTTGGCCTCCCTGTGCCTCAGCTCATCTTAGTTACCTCATAAGATTGTTGGGAGGGTTAAATGAGCGAATATATGGAAAGATGCCTCGAGCACTGGAAAGGGCTCAATCCATGGTAGCATTCCCATAGAGGATTAGACAGAGGAAATTGTCTAATCCATAGTAGGTATGTTCCTACTCATTTTTGTGTTTCTACAGAAAGGGAGACTTTTGTCAAAGCTTCTAACCTTCCAAGAAAGGTTGTAAGGAGAGCTTCCACCCATCTTTCTTGTTCTTCCCCACGGGAGGTAGAGTAGCCACGATAGTTGATGAGAACATGATATGTGTTGGACAATGTTTGCCTATAGGTTTGGTCACTGCTCATGTGTACCTTGGACCTTGATCTCTTGGACCTGCCTGTGCTTGGAGGGAAGAATTGGAGGAGGAGATGGCTCTGTTCCCCGGCTTCTTCCATTCAACCTTGGGGCAACTCTGGGTCTGCTGTAGAGAGCAGCATCACTCCAAAGCATGAGGAATAGAATTGGAAACCTCTACTCTAGGGTCAGCCTCAATCCATGCTCTCCAGAGGGCCTCCCTCTGGAGGGAAGGGGGTCAAGGAGGGACTTGGGTTTTAATAAAGCTGATGGCCAAACTCTCAACTTGGCTATCAGTTTCTTTATTCTCTGTAGTCAGACCCTGGAGCAGGATTGAGGTAGATCTTTAGTACCAGAATCCATCATATCCAGTTGGCTCCATTTTCCTCTCCACTCTGTTGGCTTAATCCACAGGACAGAGATTCTGTAATAGGTGCTTCCGGTTAGGACTGATCAATTCCCATGCCTAATATACCCGTGTTTTGTTCACACACCAGAGCCCACATGGACACCCCTATCCCCCACCCCACGCATAGCACATTTGCCTACTCTGGCACCATTTGCAAATACCCAAATCACATCATTTTTCCAGAATGGAGTACACGGAGTGGTGGACCCAGGAAGAAGTGGCGGGTTGTTCACTATGCATCTGGTCCCCAGTGTTCAATGGTCACTTGGCTTCTGTTATGCCATGCCTTGGCTGCTGAATTGAATTCCCACACCACTACACACACCTGTTAGACATGGTGCTTGGACCACCCACCATGACCTGTGAGGTCAACATGTCATCTATTTTGTCCCATCACCAAGACCCTGCTTCTCTCCATGTTTGTCCTCACTCCAGAAACACCAGCATTTCTTAAATACAACCTTTCTTAGAAAGATCCTGGCAATTTAGTGGGAATTGTCTGGGTTGGGCTGGATGGGCTCTTTGGTATAGAGAAGATATCAAGCCTATCATGTGGATTCCCATATGTACAACTGTAATGCTGGATTGGTTCTGAGCTCAATGATGTGAGCAAGTGCTTGGGGCCAGCAAGTGGGATATGGCAGGGAATTCTCCCCAACAGGGTGTGTATCCCAACGAGAGCAGCTCTGAAAGGAGAGGCCTAGAAGACTAACTGATTTTTTTTTGTTAAAATGTTTTCTCCCATTAACAATGACAAAATCAATATAATAACAGTATGGAGAGTTTGGAAAACAAAAGAAAATAACTTCCTTAAATGCCAACCTCTAACACAATCCACATTTTACTTTTGTGTCTTTTCTTTCCCTTCTATCCTCAATACATATGCAAGCTATTTTTACACATTCACCATTACAGCTTTATTCAATAAATATTTACTGGACTCCTATTATGTGTGTAGCCTTCTTCTAGGGGTTCAAAGCCAAGGAAAACTCAGTGTCTGGCCTTGACTAGCTCACAAATTAGTAAGAGAAACAGACATATACACAGATCATTGCAACACAAAGCGGTAACTGCACTGATAGAGGTTAAATCTCATGTCTGAATACAGGTAATGAATATAATGGCCTGATTCTTCCTAATGCCTCAAAATCTATCAGACAGGCCTGGTGATGTAGGATCACATGGCAACCTGGTATAATGCACAGGTCTCAAACTGGGTCAATTTGTTGCAATTCTATAATCAGAGGCTTCTTGGGGGGAGATGTGGTGCTTTGACAAAATGGAACTCATTGCTAATATTTTTAAAAAATCAGGAATCTTCATGTAAAAGTCCAGATTTCTGTCTTCTATTGAAAAGCAGATCAGACAACATCAGGCTTGCCTTCTCCTTTGGGGACATCTGGAATGAAACTGAGTAGGGGCTGCCCCATTCAGAAGAGGCAGACACACTTGTTTGCCACAGTCCTACCTGAGCCATCCTGGGGTGACATCACCAGCCTGGGCCGTGGGGACAATTTAGTCTGTGACTGTGGGCTTTCCTGTATTTCTCATGTGAGAAAGCCAAGTCCTTCCAATGGTTTCCATGACTCATCTTCCTCTCTGTCATCATCTCCTACTACTGTCTTTGCCTCACTCATGCTGACCTTCTTGCTGTGTATCAAGCCAGCGTGCTCGGCCGCCATGTTTATTCTCTGTCTTTGCTCTGTCTGGGATGTTCCTCTCCCAGGTAACCACAGCCTCATTCCTCTTCCTCCTTCAAGTCTTTGCTCAAAGGTTACCTTCTCACTCATTTAAAATGACCACCATTTTCCCCATTTTAACGTACCTTTTAACGTTCCCTACCTATTAACATATTATCCAGAGTATTCATGTTACATTTACTGTTCATTGTACATCCCCCCCATCCCCTGCCACTAGATAGGCAGGGATGAGACTGAATTCTCATTGACTCGAAGGCTACCTTGTGCACAGCAGATGCTCAGTCCAAGTTTTCTCCTGATATTTTAATTCTGGTAAATACACATAACATAAAATTTACCATCTAGACCATTTTTAAGTGTACAGTTCAGCGGTATTAAAGGCACTCATAATGTTGTGCAAGCATCACAGCCATCCATCTCCGTAGCTCTTTTCAGCTTCTAAAACTGAAACTCTGGGCCCATGAAATGGTAACTCACCATTGCCCGCTTCCCCCAGCCTCTGGCAGCCACCGTTCTCTTTTCTGTCTCTATGTACCTCATACAAGTGGAATCATACGGTGTGTGTCCTTTCGTGACTGGCTTATTTCATTTGGCATAATGTCCTCAAGGTTCATCCACGTCGCAGCATACGTCAGAATTTCCTTTCTTTTTAAGACAGGATGATGTTCTGTTGTGTGTATCGAACACATTCTGCTTATCTATTCATCCACTGATGGACACTGGGGTTGCTTCTGTGTTTTAGCTCAATTCATTTATGTTGAATAAATAAATGACCCTTGATTGGACCATTGGACTTAGAAGAACTAGTTTCTAATCTCAGCTCCATCTTGGGAGCGAACTGACCTTAGCATGTCACCAAATGACTCTCAGTTTCCTTATTGGTAAAATTGGTTGGAGGCTTAAGAATCAAACACAGAAAAAAAAATTATATATATATATATACATACATACATATGTAATATATATATATGTATGTGTATATATATATATATATATATATATATATACACTCTGGAAAGATGAAGTCAGTCTGGCTTGGGTTTGTCCCTTAGTGGTAGGGTGACCTTGGCAAGTTACTGAACATTTTTATGACCTCAGTCATCCCTAAAGTCTGGACCAATACACTGCCTCCTCATAACACTAGTTAGGAGCAGTAAGGCATATGGGACGTGAAGGGTCCACCCTAGGCCCTAATAACCATTAGATATTTCTCCTCTACCCTTCAATATGGGAGATTCCTCAGGGACCTAGAACAGATCCAGGAACGGAGCTGCAGGGATGAACTTTTAAGACCAGGAATCTTTGACTAGCGAACATTGGAAGGAGAGTCTAGGTGGGACAGAGGATAAGGATTTGTGTTCTTTGGCTGAGAAGAGACTTGCTGTGATTTACCATCTCCAGGTCTGTGGAGGCCCTGGGCAGCAGCATGATGATGTGTGAGGGGTGGGGCTGGGTCAGTGGCCGAGGCTGGTGTTCAGTTCTATTTAGATGAGCCCATTCAAGTGAGCTGACAAAGCCTGGGCTTCTGCATTTTCAGCTGGGCCTCCTTAGGGATGTCTCTACCTGGAAGATAATAATGATTCTTCCTTCCCAGGGCTGCTAATGTGTGTGAAAACATCCCTAGCTCAGTTTCCTGCTGTTGGCTGAGGTACCTAGAAGTAGAAGGTAAAATCACCAGTTCGATAGCCTCTTTCTCTTGCACTCAAACGTTTTCAAGGCAACAAAATAATCATCGCGATGAGCAGAGCCGTCACTGCTTAGGGCATCTGCCAGGTCTGAGCACTTTGCTGAGCGCTCTGCATGGCAATCTCATGTCCCCACAAGCCTAAGAGCCTGGTCCCAGTAGCATCCCAGTTGTGACTGGCCCATTCTGCAAAAGTTGGTTCTGGTTGGGAGCTGTGAACGGCTAGAAAAGAGGTGGGTTACGTGACCCAGGGCTACACTGAGAAGAAATTCATACCCCACAAGCCCTTCCCTTCCCTTCCCACCTGGGGCTGGGGGTCGTGGCTGGATGTTTACTCTCCAGGCCTCAGCTCTTTCACCTTTAAAAGGGAGACCACCTGGTTTACCTCCCAGCGCTTTTGTAAGGATTGGATGCACCCAGTGCAGGGTTTGGCCCAAAACACATCATCCAGAGAAGCCAGTGTTCTTCTCTCTCTTCTTATCTTTCTTAAGGTCTCTGTTATGGGCTGGATTGTGACCCCACCCCCGACCCCAAATTCATATGTGGAAGTCCTAATCCCCAGTACCTCACAATGTCATTGCATTTGGAGATAGGGTCTTTAAAGAGGTGATTAAGGTAAATAAGGTCCTCTGGGTGGGCCCTAATCCAATATGACTGGTGTTGTCATAAGAAGAGGACACAGACACAGAAAGAAATGGCAGTCTGTTGCATTTTGTTATGGCAGTCCTAACAGACGAACACAGGCTGCCCTAATAAAGAATAAGAGATGGGGTCTCTTTTTTTTTTCATTGGAGTATAGTTGCTTTACCATGTTGTGTTAGTTACTGCTGTACAGCAAAGTGAATCAGTTATACATATACATATATCCACTCTTTTTTAGATTTCCTTCCCATTTAGGTCCCCAGAGATCACTGTGTTCCCTGGGCTACACAGCAGGTTCTCATTAGTTACCTATTTTATACATAGTAGTGCATATATGTCAATCGCAATCTTCCCATTCATCCCACCCCCCCTCCCCGCTTGGTAACCATAAGTTTGTTCTCTACATCTGTGACTCTATTTCTGCTTTGCAAATAAGTTCACCTGTACCATTCTTCTAGATTCCGCATAGAAGTGATATTATACGATACTTGTTTTTCTCTTTCCGACTTACTTCACTCTCTATGACAATCTCTAGGTCCATCCACAGAGATGGGGTACCTTAAACAAGCAGGTTTGGTTTCCTCTGGGGCTTCTCTCCTTGGCTTGCAGCTGACCACCTTCTTGCTGCCTCTTCACATGGTCATTTCTGTGTGCCTGCATCCCTGGTGTCTTTTCCTTTTCTTATAAGGACACCAGTCATATTGGAGTTTAACCTAATCACCACATTGAAGGCCCTATCTCCACATATAGTCACACTCTGAGGTTTATGGGAGTAAAGACTTTAAGATGAATTTTGAGGGAACACAATTAAGCCTGTAACATAGCTTTAGTAAATTATTACAGTCTCTGAGTTACATGGATTAAATAAATGGAGGCCTGGCTGGGCTCAAAAACAAGATCAGCTTAGGGGTAAAGCCAATAGACTGCTCAGTGGGCATCCCCCAAAGATAAAATGCCACATTCTTTCACACAACCTCCCACAGATTCATTAACCATGCCTGGAATTCCATCCTCTGTGATGAAGGCTGGAGGATGCAGGAGAGACTTGGAAATTCATCTCCTGGGCAAACAGCCCTAGGACCTGGGTTTCACCTGTATAATCACCTGAATGGTGCTATAGACATAATCCATTTAGGAAAAGGAAACGTCTGACCATAGAGAGGCTTCTTGAAAATTCTGTGAAATGCTTATTAAAAATAAAGATTACGTTCTGCTCTCCAATTTCCATTCTCTGGGTCTGGAGTGAGACTTGGGGATGTCTCTCTCTCTGTCTCTGATGTCAGGTGATTCTGCTATGCAGCCTAGGTTTGGCTGGGAAACCAATGGATTTTTGACCCTGAAACCTACAACAAGGGATGCAGGGCCACCTCATATGCTGTATAGGTTGTTCACTGAACAACAAGCTATACACAGGGCCCCAGGCCCAGAGCAGAAGATTTGAGTGTCCCATATCATCCATAGGGTCACCCTCATGTACTCATCACTTTACAGTTTGCATTGCAATTGGCCTCCATCATTTCATAGCAGGGGATAGCATGGATGAGGAAGAAGGAAGGCAAGGCCTGAGTGGAATAATGTTGGGGTGAGGAGTAGATTCAATTTCAGAGGCTAGCATTGCAAGGATAGAGAGGCTGTATGGGTCAGGAAACAGTTCTGCTGGATGTGTTTCCAAAAACCAAGAAGCACCCCAAATCAGATACTATGAGATAGGAAGGAAGGAGGAAAAAAAATAAGGAAATCAAAATGTGATTTCTTGGGGAAAGGCAAATAAAAAGTCCTGAAACCAAGGAGATCTGGGCTCATATCTCAATCCTGACGCTTTATGATTTTATGACACTAAATGAGTTCAGCCCACACTGAACCCCAGTTTTCTCATAGCCATACCTACCTCACACATTTGTGGAGAGCATTAAATGAGATTATGTCTACAATGCTCTTATCACAGAGCAAGTGCTTAATAATTGTCAGTTATTATAGCAATAGTCAGAGCTTTGGCCATTGAGCTAATTAGCTGCATGACAGAGAGAATGACCTAGAAGTCCATTTACATGTAGTGACCAATATGCACCGCAGAGCTCTATGGGAGGCACAGTGGGGCTGGATTACAAAGCATCTGCCGCAGACAGATGCCAACAAACTCACGTGGGCTGGGAGATGCTGTGCCTTGAAGGCCATCTCTATGCTTTGATTCATGATAATGACTCCAGGTCCCAGCTGCCAATGAGAAACTCTCATACTGGTCAAAGTTGCCCGAGATAGAGAAGGGAGAACCTGGAGAGGGAGAAGAGATTAAATTCAGTTGGGAGGAATTTCGGAAACCTGTGTCTTTAAATTGTCTGATCAGCTTCTTCCCAGGGCCCCAAGAAGGAAGTAGAGTTGAGCCCTTGAACCCTGTCTTCGTGGTCTGGGAGTGTGAATTCTATATAATACTGCAGCAAATTCAAGTTGGATTTTAGGGACATGATGCTGCCCCAGGACCTTTGCTGCTCTCACTGCTTGGAAATCACTTCCCCCAGATGTTTGGGTGACTTACTCTCACTTCATTCAGGTCTCTGCACAAATGTCATCTCATGACCTCCCAACCTCCCTTGTATAAAATAGCACTCTCCGCTTTCTTATATTGCCTTATTCCACTTCATAAACTTGTCCCTTCCTGACCCCATAGCTTTATGTTATGGATGGATTGATTGATTGTCTCTTCCACTAAAATGTAAGACTCATGAGGACAAGTATATTTTTGTTGTTCACCATTTAGCCCACGTGGCTTGTTAAATGCAAATGAAGGAGTGAAAGAGGGAGATTCCTCCTGTCCAAGTTTTGTTACCATCCAGCCACCCATAGATTTATAAAAAGTCTCACTGAAAGGGATAATGAAGAAAAGTTTGTGTATTCTTTCAGTACGTTTCCATTCATACAGATTTACTTAGTTTATCAAAATAGTGTCCTATTGCATATACTGTTTGGTAGCCTGATTTTTCACTTATCATATGTCATAAACTTTTTCCTGTAGCAATAAAAAATATTTTTAGTATCATCACAGTATATGGCTATCTGGATCCTTCATAGTTGACTCAGTCTCTTCTTAATGAACATATTTATTGTTTCCAATTTTGTATTATTATAAATAAAGCTGTGTATTAGTTATCTATTGATGTGTAACAAATTATTCCCAAATTTAGTGGCCTAAAACTACATTTATTATCTCACAGTTTCTGTGCTCAAGAATCTGAGCATAGTTTAGCTGGGTCTCTCACAGGCTTTAATCAAGGAACCCTGATTCCTTGGCTACAGCTTTGGTCATATCTAAAGGCTCGACTGGGAAGGATCCACTTCCTAGACCACGCATGTGGTTGGTGGCAGGATTCAGTTTTTTGCGAGTTGGTGGTCTGAGTGCCTCAGTTCCTCACTGACCATTGGCTGGAGGCCTCCCTCTGTCCTGTTCCACATGGACCTCTGCATGGGATAGCTCACAGCCTGGCATCTTACTTTGTCAGAGCAATCAAGAGAGAAGGGAGGGACCTCCCTGGTGGCGCAGTGGTTAAGAATCCACCTGCCAATGCAGGGGACACGGGTTCGAGTCCTGGTCTGGGAAGATCCCACATGCCGCGGAGCAACTAAGCCCATGCGCCACAACTACTGAGCCTGAGTGCCACGACTACTGAAGCCCGCATGCCTAGAGCCCGTGCTCTGCACTCAACAGGAGAAGCACTGCAATCAGAAGCCCATGCACCGCAACGAAGAGTAGCCCACTCACCACAACTAGAGAAAGCCGATGCGCAGCAACGAAGACCCAATGCAGCCAAAAATAGATAAATAAAATAAATTTATTTAAAAAAAAGAGAGAGAGAGAAGGGAGTGCCAGCAAGACGGAAATCAGTCTTTGTAACTTAATCACAGAAGATACAGCCCATCATTTTCCCATATTCTATTTGTTATAGAAGCAAGTGGCTAAGTGCAGTGGGGTAACACAAGGGTGTAAATACCAGAAGACAGAGTAATTGAAAGTCATGTTAGAAGCTGCCTACCGCAGGTTGCTATGAATATCTATATTCTTACCTGGAGATATCTTCATCCTCACACATATTGTAGTATACCTCTGGTTGCTTATTTGGAATACGTTTTCTAGGAGAATCATTGGGTTGGATCATGCATATTGTTTATTGTTATGCATATTTCCTAAGGCTTTTGATACATACACCCATAATATCTTCAACAATAAAAAATGTCATAGCATTTTAGCCCCTTGCCTATTTTCATTATTGTATGAGCATATTTTTTACCCCACACACTCATCAACAATGGTTTTTATTCACTCCCAAGTTGAGTGAAACATAGTTCACAATCTTTTTTTTCACTTTTTTTTTAACTACTAGGAATCCAACGCTCCATGTTTATTAAGTATTTGAATTTTTTTTTTTTCCTGGAAACAGCTGGTTTATACCCTTTGCCCACTTTCCTATCAGGGCATGTGTAATTTCTTAGTGATTTCTAAGAGGTCTGCATATTTAGAATATTCTATCTGTGTTACACAAATAGTAATAGAATAAACATAAACATTAAAAAACTTAACTATACTATTTCTGTTACATAGTTGACAAAAACTTTTTCACAGTTTGTAATTGGCCTTTCAGTTTTATGATATTTTTGATATAAATACTTTATTTAAAAATATTTAAGGTAATCATATCTATCAATATATTCCTTTATTTTTTCTTTTCAAGTTATTCTAAAAAAGTCTTCCTATCTATACCAAGTTTGGTTACACAGAGTATCTTTCATTATTTTTAGTTTCTTTCCTTATTTCCTTCCTCCATTCCTTCCTTTCTTCCTTCTTCTCTTCCTTTGCTTATAACATTACAATGCTTTAATACACTTATTTATTTTGTTTTATACCTTCAAGTAACCATTCAACGTCTCCTTTCTGCTTCTCTTTTTTCTTCTTCTTACTATTGTTATTTTTATAAATGAATAGTGGGTTGACCATATATAGAATAAGATTCTCCCTCCTCTTACTGATGGGAAATGCCATACTTATCATCTTGTACATTTTTATGTATATTGGTCTCTTCTTGAGCTATCTCTGCTTTTTCTTTGATCAAACTATCCATTCTTGAGCCAGTTCCCATAATGTTTTAAACAAGTATATTAATTTTATTAATATTATAATTTATATACATATTATTCATTAGCATATCATTACATTACTATATTAGTAAATTAGTTATTAGTTTACACTAACATACACTCTTCTCACTGCTTATTACTATTTTTCTAGCTGCTCCAGGATGTTTATTTTTTAAATTTAAGAATAACTTTGTTAAGATGTGAAAAATTACTCAGATTTGGCTTTAAATTGTTTACACTCATAAATTAGGAGAGTTAATATTTTTAAAATATTATTCTTCCAAAGAAAAACATAGTAAGTCTCAGTTTTTTCAGCCTACTTTTATGAGCTCTCGGTAAATATTTGTAGCAATTTTTTACTGATCTTGAACACTTCGTGTCCACCTTGCAACAGTTATAACTACTATTTATATTCCATAGCATTGTAATATCGGGGAGATTACTTCACCTCTCCGAACTCCCTCAGCTCATTTTTTTTTATAAAGGAATTCCTTTATTTTTATTTATTTATTTTTGGCTGTGTTGGGTCTTCGTTTCTGTGCGAGGGCTTTCTCTAGTTGCGGCGAGCGGGGGCCACTCTTCATCGCGGTGCGCGGGCCTCTCACTATCGCGGCCTCCCTTGTTGCGGAGCACAGGCTCCAGACGCGCAGGCTCAGTAGTTGTGGCTCACGGGCCTAGTTGCTCCGCGGCATGTGGGATCTTCCCAGACCAGGGCTCAAACCCGTGTCCCCTGCATTGGCAGGCAGATTCTCAACCACTGCGCCACCAGGGAAGCCCCCTCAGCTCATTTTTGAACCAGACACGCTCACCCCTGCCTCTCACAGATGCTGTGAGGGTTAAATGAGGTGGTAAATTTAAAGCTCCCAGAGCAGTGCACAGCACAGCAGGTGTTCAACTTGTGATGGTAAGAATTGGTGTTAATTTAAAAGAAATTGTAGAACAGCCTTAGATAATCACGATCATACTAGACCATGAAGAAAATTCCTCTTCCACATGACAACTCTCTATGCACCTGGTACCATTAGCCCATAAATCTTTTGAAGTGAGGCCACAAGACAGCAAACATCATCCAAGTTGGAATATTGTGGCTTTAACTCTTTTTTTCTCAGTCCAGCCTCACACTCCATAGCAGATCCATCCAACTACATCAAATGAAAGCTATCAGATTTCTAACTGAATTGGAAATGCCTATCATGTTCTGCCATTAAGTATGATTTGGATTAAGAATGATTCATGGCTACATAAACACAGGGGTAAACAGATGTTGTTTACCTCCCCACTATCTTAATCCTTGTCATTCTAAATCTGAGATGCTATGTGATGGTTCTATATGGTGGTTTTATAAGATAGTTCTCTATGATAGCTCTACACGATGGATCTATGGGTTGAATCTAGAGGGTGATTCTATGGGATGCTTCTAGACGATGATTGTAAATGATGCCCTATGTGCACTCTCCCCATAGTACCATTTTTAAGACTAGTGTGGAATTTCCACTGTCAGCTCCTCCAGCCTGTTGTAGAAGATGACATTCAGCAGATGGAAAATGAGAGAGAAGAAATGGAGGGTTGACAGAGGGGTTTGGAGGAAGAGAAAGGGAAATAAGAAGTGCATATGAGTGAGTAGTAGAAGGAAAGGAGGTTGGTGGGAAGAAATAGGGATTGCACATAGGGTGAAATAGGGTGGGGTAGAGGAAGAAGTGTTGACAGACCAGCAGAAGAGAGAGGAGGTAGTTAGAGCGAAAGGGAATAGAACGGGAAGTCTTAGATGATTCAATTTCTTCAGAAATCATAGTGGAAATGTCCCCAAATGTTGCCAACAATACATTCTGTGACTAAGTCATTATGCAGAGAGATGAGCTGGGGGCTGAAGGACAGAATTAATACAGTAAGTAATTCTATCCTTTTGGCAATGTCTTTCTGCGTGAAATAATGGTTTTATGTCTCACTTCTCTCCAGTCTGCACATTCCTCATAACAAACAGTTCCACAGTGAGTGACTATTTATGTTTCAAGGCAACAGCATTGGCATAATGGACGATCCTCTGAATCTTTTTCTGCAAAGAAATGCCAGGGCTGCCTGGGAAACCTGGGAGAACTTTCTAGTTGGGAATAATGCTGCGGCCACTGCTGACTACAGAAGTTGGAGTTTGGAACCTGGAATCAGGCAGATCTTGGTTCGAGCCCTTCCAGTGCTACTTACTGACTTACCTTCACTGCATCAGTTTTCTTGTTTAAAAATGGGAAATGCTCACATCCGGCTCACACGTGAAGGCAGACAGCACAGTAACCTGGAACACAGACAGCGTTCAATGATGGTTGCTTAGGAAAATGTCAAATCTCTTTCCAACCTCTGTGCTTAGAAGAACTCAAAGCTGGGTGGTGAAATTCTAGCCTGTGAGTACAGATAGAAGAAATGGGTATGTCTCCTGGTCCCCATGTCTCCCTATGAAAGCTTACTTCATTCATTCCCCAATATTTAATACCTCCTTTAATACCACTGTATTGCTGGGATGAGAAGATGAAAGGACATGAAATGTGTCTTTGATTAACATTTTCATCTGATTATCTCTGTACACTTTATGTGCTATCTGCTAAACCCATCAGTGATGTTGCTAAGCATTCAATACTCAATCCATATCAAAAGAAGAACACAAGTTGGTAGCTATTGTGCCCATTTTACAGATTAAAAATATCTCAAGTGCAGAGAGTTAAATAAATCCCCCAGGATCATACTGTGACATAACCAGGATTTAGACTTAGAACTTTATGAGACCATAGCCTGAATTCTGAACCTCTTGGCTATATTACCCTGAACCTCTCCAAGTTTCCCACAGTCCAGTGGGGAGGCAGACATGCAGATAAATACAACAGAAGGTGTTAAGAGCTCTGAGATCATTGCATAAGGTTCAGGGGGTTCACCGACAATGGATTATTGTCTGAATATCAGCTGAATACAACTGAATTATCCTAAGGTTTGGGGGATGACTGGACAAAGGGGATAAATGATTTCAGCCCTGAAAAGTCACCAGGACTTTATCATGTGGACCTGACTTTCTAGGTGGAGGAAGTGACTTTTTCGTAGGCATGGTGACTTGAATATTCACAGGGTACACAATCAGGAGAGGCCAGGTGCATCATGACTAAAGCAAAAGTTCTTAAGAGAAATGGTCAGAGATGGAGTGGGAGGGATCTGATGGAACTAGATTGTGGGGAGACTTTATTGCCTGTCTAGAGAGCTTGCACTCTATCCTAAGGGCAATGGAGAGCCGCTGATGTGCTTTATAAGAGGAGAGACATGAGCAGATTGATGTTTGACAAAGATCATGCCTGCTGAGTGAAGGGGTGGCAGGTGATACCAATGGCAGGTTGAAATGAAACCCTAGGTGAGAAAGAGTGAAATCCTGAACTAAGGCAATGGGATTGGAGAAGCGAGGATGAATTAGGGAGAGATTTATGAGGAAGACTCCATAATTATGAGCTTGTGCACATGTGTAGAGGAAGGCAGAGGGAGGGGATGGGGCACCAGGGAGAATTCTAAGATGGCTGAGGAGCTGACTTGGACACCCTGGTCATGGTGTCCCCTGATCCCCAACCCAACTACGGACAAGCAAGCCTGATTTGACATCTGTCCATAGCCTGCCAAATACACCAAAGGCCCTTCCATTTAAAAAGCAGAGCAGAAATATCTGAGTGTTCCAGTTCAACGTCCTTTTGATCCAGAGGCCAATTTCATCAGCCAGGGTCCCCAGCAGGGGGATTAAAGCATGGCTTAGCTATTTGGCCTCTTTGATTCGCTAAGACAGATCTCGAGACCTAAGTGCCTGAACCAACCTCCTCCTTTCCATCCCTGTGACTGTCTGCTCCCCAGGGAGCTCACATCCTGCACTCCCAGCATTGTAGGGTATCCAGGATGAGGGTAGATGTTGTGATGGAGCTACAGCCGCATCCCTGAAACCCTGGTGAGATGCTCCCACAACCTGTTAATTCAACAAACGTTTATTGAGCACTAATATGTTCCAAGGACTGTGTAATGTGCTAGAGCAAAGGAAGGCTTCCCGGTTCCCGACTTCATAAATCTAACCTTCTAATGGGGGTGGGGAGGGTAGATGTTACTCATCCCAACATCACATGAAAACTGTAAGCGCTGAAAAGAAGTGGAGCACGGAGCTATGGAACTCCACGTCCATAAAGGGAAATCTCCCACTTAGTGACAAAGAGACAATTACACTGAAATCTGAGAGATGAAATAGTATATTTAAGTAAAGGTGAGAAGAAGGAAGACGTCCCCAATATAAGCCCACCCTTCCCAGTTATCTGAGAAAAGCCTTAAGTAATGGTTTTCTAAGATCACATTTGCACTCTAGGATCTGAAGTAGTTCCTTGCTGTTTACATTCAGGATGACAGTTTTTAGTGTGGTACTGCAGACCTTTCCCATGTGCTGGAAGCAAGCCCAGGCGTGGCAATGAAGAGCCCTGGCCTTGGTGCCAGGCAGGTCCAACGTGAATTCAGACTCCATCCCTTACCAGCTGGGTGACCTTAGGCAAGGTACAGACCCTTCCTGTGCCTCGGTCTCCTGGCTGGTAAATTGAGACTAAAACCACCTTATTTGCCAGTGATTTGTGAGGAGTTAATGTGACAACGTAGAGTACTACTGACCCAGCAGGGAGCCTGCCATGTCGAAAGTACTCAAAATTGATGTTTTTTATTGGCATGGACTTCTGAATTTGGCTCTAGGTCCATTTACTGAAATTAGCCTAAAATCAAACCGTAAAGAAAAAAAAAAATCAGTTCACTGAATGATCAATTTGCCATTGTTACTTGATGCAGAAAGGCATCCTAACGGGCACAGAATGGAAACGTAAGACAAAAATGTCACCTAAATCTCACTCTAGCAGCTAGGTTTCTCTTGCTTCCTCTTCACGGCAAACAACTCAAAGGAAAAGTCTCAGTAAATTCACTGACTCCCCTTCTTCACCTTCATTTGCCACCCACCTCTTCCAATCTGGCCCCTGCCTTCAGCAATCCCCCAGAAGATTCCTTCCTGAGGTCACTAATTACTCTGTTTGGCCAGGTCCAAGGAGCTCTTTCCAGTCCTGGCTTTACTTACTGCTTACAGCTTAACTGATATGGACTACTGACCACTTTCTCTTTCTAGAAAAATTTTCTTTCTTTGGCTTATTTCTCATCACACTCCCCACCATGTTCCTGTGTCTTCCCTGACTCTCCTTGTCCAGTTCTTTCATTGTAATTACTTAGGGCAGCATCCCAGACCCTGTTTCTTCCCACGGCCTCCCTGCCCCCCGTGGAGAGCATTTACATCCATGGCTTTAATTGTCATCTATTGGGTTGGGCAAAAGTTTAGTTTGGGTTTTTCCATAAGATGGCATGGAAAACCCGAACGAACTTTTTGGCCACCCCCACATATTTGCTGATTAACTCTGGAAGTTTATCATTCTAGCCCAGATCTTTCCTCTGAGGTCCATTCCCAGATATCTGATGGCTTGAGGTCACCACCTAGATATCTCACATGGTCCCAGTTCCTCCTCAGCACCTCCAGTTTCCCAAGCTGATCTTCCCCAGTGTTAATCTCCGTATAGGGCATACCACCCACCCAGACTTTCACACCTAAAACCTGAGACTCGTCTTTGACCTTACCCTCTCTCTCACCGTCTACCTCCAAAGAATCAACAAGTCTTGCAGAATATCCTTCCAGTCTTTGCCTCAGATGTTTCCCTTTTCTACAGAGAGCTTTAAAAGATGCAAATCTGATCATGTCACTTCCCTGCTTAGAATCCTTAATTCTCTTAGGAAAAAAACCCAAATCCTTAGCCTGGCTTGTAAGGCCCTGTGTAATCATACCGTGGCGCTTTTCTCAGCCGCATGTCATGCATTTCCCTTTTGCTTCCTGATCTCTAGCCACACTGCCCTTTTTTTGTACATCATTGACAGCCCCAGTTTCTGCTGCTTCCTTGGTACAAAGTTCTCCCCGAGCATGGGGTCCTCTTCCTTATCTCCTACCCAACATCATTGGCTAATTCCCCTTCATCCTTTTAGGTATCAGGGTAAACGTCACTTTCTCAGACACATGAGTTTCCTAATTATGAGCTCACATTTTATTTTTCCAATAGTAATTAAACTAGGAAATGAATGAAGAGTGGGTTAAATCCACACTTTCCATGAGTGCCAGGACCCTATCTGTTGTGTTCTACAGCATCTTAAGTGTTCTTGATAGTGCCTAGCACAGTATAGGCACCAAGTGAATAGTCTCTGAGTAAATAGGCAAATGAACAAATAAACCTATATTTCTTATCACATTGTTTGTGAAAATGAAATAAGATACGAAAGCAAAAATTCTGTGCAAACTGTAAAGTATTGCATAAACCCCACTCCTTTTCATTATTAAAGTCTTCAGCAGACAGCTGTAATGCCAGAGCAATCAGCTATGAAGTCTAGGCTAACAGGAACAGAGCTCCCGATGTGATCAAGGATGACAAACTGAATCTGACACATATTTAATGATGTGCAGAACCTGGAATTCACTGTGTAGGAATCAAGCCTAACTATCTAATTTCATAAGGTTCCTCCATGATAGCCAGGCTCTTGGGTCCCTCCCTTTCCCCTCCCCCATACATCCATCCTGCTGGATTCTAAAGAAATGATAAAAGAAGATGTCCCTGACCACCCCCTTCCAATCTGGAAGTTAGAGCCTTCTTTTGTACCACCCTGATGACCCTCTGCCAATCCTTCTAAGAGGGCACATGTCAGACGGTATCTCCATTGTGCATTTACATTTCAGTCTGCTCCCACTAATAATAAAATAATAGCTCCATTATGGGCACATAAAAATGTGCCATGTGCTAAATGCTTAATGTTATTATCAGTTAATCTTTACATCAATCCTGTAGAGGTAGGAGCGCCTGTTTGCAGATGGGGAAACTGAGGCTTAGTGATGTTAAGTGCCTTGCTAAAGAGTTCACATATTAACAGACACAGGAAAACTAGAATTTGAACTTGGATAGGTGTGTCTGATTCAGCAGCATGTTGGTCAATGTCAACAGGGAGCTCTCTAGGAAATAAAAATGAATCCTCATTTATAGAGTTTGTCAGTTTCTCTGGTGTAACTATTCCCATCATAATGGATTTCAAGCCACAGATCAGCTCTTGCAAACCAGTAGAAGCTGGCTCCAGCACACCACTGGTCGAACGAGAAATCACAAGCTCTTTTTTAAAAAAAATTATATACGTTTATTTTTCTTGAAATAGCACTTTTCATTTTTAAAAAACTGCAACTTTAATGCCAGTTTCCTTAGCTTCAAGCAGTGGATCTGAAAGTGAAGTCCCCAGACCAGGGGCAGCACCATCAGTATCACAGAAGAATGTGCTGGAATTGCAAATGGAGCCCCCCAAGAGCTCCATTATCAGGAAGTCTGAGGTGGTCTAGCAATTTATGTTTTAACCAGTTCTCTAGGTGATTCTGATGCTGGCTCATCCCTGTTAGGCACAGTACCAGCACTACACTGGCAGATTTAAGTATTTGTTTAATTGAACTGAATGGATAATTGTTAAAAGAACATCAGCTCTAGAGCCAAGATTAACCCCAAGGAGTCTCAGTTCTACCTTCAGGGAAGATGAAGTTGGTAAGGACATTTGGATGGGGCTGATGTTTTCTTTAAAGCCTTCTGACGATACCCCCTTTATATCTCATCCCTAACTGCTTATTCAGCTTTCTGGGAACCCCAATTAGAAAGTGTTTTTGTTGAGTGATTGCAACATAAGCAGTTCCTTCAAATTATTGCTGCCAGAGAGAAGATTCTGAGTTCCTGTGCTCTATCTAAGACATCCTTGTCTAACACAAGATCACAAAGATCTTTTTTTCTGTTTTGTTCTAGACATTTCATAGCTTTATCTTTTACATTTCAGTTCCTAATCCATCTTATTTTTCTGTATAGTGTCAGATAAGGATGAACGTTCATTGCCCTCCACACTGATAACCTGTTGGAGCTGCCGTCACAAGAGATGGGAAGGTTGTGTTTGGAGCAGGATTTGGGTATGCCAAGCATTTAGCTTTGGACATGGTAAGCTTGAGATGTCTCTGGGACATCCTAGCAGAAATACCGATTAAGCAGCCCCATTTATGTGTCTGAAGATTAGGAGTGAATTCTGGGTTGGAAATACAAAACTGGGAGTCACTAGGAATAGTCATGAGATTGAATGAAACCCAAGAGGTTTGTGTAAATAGAGAAGAGAATAGGTCCAAGGACTGAGTTCTTGGCACTCCAAAAATAAGGGGTTAAGGAAGGTGAGGATCTACAGAATAAACTGAGAAGGAGAACCAATGAGATAGGAGAGACTCCAGGAAAGTCAAGTGAAGAAAGGGTATCTGGGAGAAAGAAAGAATGATGATGTGAAGTGCACCTGAGAGTTCAGGTTTAATAAGACTAATCATTTATCCCAGGATTTGGCAAACTGGAGGTCACTATTGACCTAAAAAAGAGCAGTTTTTATGGAGCAAGTTTAAGAGAGAAAGGGAAGAGAAGAATTAGAGATAGAAAATGTAGAACACTATATATTTTACTGCCAAGGAGACCAAAGAAATAGGACAGAAGATGGCAGTAGAAGGAGTATCAAAACTTATTTTTCTAATGGGAGAGATCACAACATATTTAGCAGTAAACACCATTTCCCTACCCCTTTCGATGAATGGTATTCATGGTGTGCTTCATAGCATTTCCTATGACAGCCCCTTCCTCTTCCAAAATTTTTGGCTCCTGAATCTCTCTCTGGCTTGAACTCAGAAAACATCTGGCTGAAAACTCCTTTTTTTCTGTCCCAAGACATTCAGTTGCAATAAGAGCAGAATGTAAAGCCTGAACTAGTGGCCATTCCTTTGTTCCCTTCTTACAAGTGACTACATTTGATTTATTTTGACCCATTAATGCCAGTTTTCTGCACAGACATTATTTCTTTAAGACCTCCCTGACCACCCCTATCATTCTCACTAGCCTAACTCAGGTCCTTTGTTTCACTGTTTCCTAGAACTGTGTACTTATTCATCAGAGCATTATTATCAGTTTGTTATTACATATTCACTAACATGATGATTTAATTAACTTCTAAATGAAAGCTTCATGTCAGTTTTACTTCCTTTTCATAACCCCAGTTCCCTGGAATTCATTCAACAACCTTTTCCTGTGTAATTACTATGTGCTGGACCCATTAGGGCAACTGAGATAATCAAGGTATAGTACCTGCCAATGAGGCACTCACAGTTTGATAAAAGAGTTAAATATAAAAACATAATTATAAACAATGTGTTGTTGTACCCAGGGATTCCAGTCACTCAGGAATGACTTACTCAGGGACATGAGAGAAATGATTTAATTTAATTTATCATATCAGAACAATATAGGAATATGGATTTTTTTTTAAAGAAATTCACGTTCTTTTATTTATTTATTTATTTATGACTGTGTTGAGTCTTCGTTTCTGTGCGAGGGCTTTCTCTAGTTGCGGCAAGTGGGGACCACTCTTCTTCGCGGTGCGCGGGCCTCTCACCATCACGGCCTCTCTTGTTGCGGAGCACAGGCTCCAGACGCGCAGGCTCAGTAGTTGTGGCTCACGGGCCCAGTTGCTCCGTGGCATGTGGGATTCTCCCAGACCAGGGCTCGAACCCGTGTCCCCTGCATTGGCAGGCAGATTCTCAACCACTGCGCCACCAGGGAAGCCCAGGAATATGGATTTTTAAAAGTATAAAATAATAGAATAGCCCATAAAAAAGCAAGAGTCATTTGTTGAATCATTCCCCCCATTTTTTGTCTCCACATTTAATCATTATCATTGTTAGCTCTTTTGGTGGTATTTACCATATTTTAAGGTAATACTCTCATTGTATTATTTTTTTTATCAACTTCAGATTCTTTTTGACCTTTCATTGTGTAGATGGTGAGTTTGTTTTCTTGGGTCACGCCCCAACACAAAATTTTCCTCTTTCCCTCCTCCCAATACAGGTCTATCACTATTCTTGGAAATTCTACTAGTCTCACCTGCCCGTTCAAACAGGTTACTTGAAACACCTTTCCAAGTTTGATAAACCATGGAGAGACTGTTAATTGTTTGAGCTTGGATTTGAAACCAGAGTAGGAGTTTTTTTTTTTTTTTTTTAATAATTTTTTTTATTCACATTTATTTATTATTTATTTATTTATTTATTTATTTCTGTGTTGGGTCTTCGTTTCTGTGCGAGGGCTCTCTCCAGTCGCGGCGAGCAGGGGCCACTCTTCATCGCGGTGCGCGGGCCTCTCACTATCGCGGCCTCTCCCGTTGCGGAGCACAGGCTCCAGACGCGCAGGCTCAGTAGTTGTGGCTCACGGGCCCGGTCGCTCCACGGCATGTGGGATCTTCCCAGACCAGGGCTCGAACCCGTGTCCCCTGCACTGGCAGGCAGACTCCCAACCACTGCGCCACCAGGGAAGCCCCAGAGTAGGAGTTTTACAGGAGGACGGGAACGAGGAGAGCGGCAATGAGGATGGACATTCCAGGGGAAGGATAAATCACGTGAAATGATGTACAGGAGGAGAGGAGTATTTCACACCTGCAGTACACATGGCACCCACACTATACAGAACCCAAAGTCTAGTTGCAAGTTGTCTGGTGACGTATCCAGGGCACTGTGTGTGGACAGAGTAAGACCAGGAAATAAAAAAGGAGTTGATTAGAACAAGTCAGCCTGGACTTGTCCCAAAAGCAATTCTTGTCATCCATACAGTCTCATCAGTAAAAATAAGAAGCCCAAAGCATTTTGTATTGAAAAATATTTTCTCAGCGAGACGAGGAATATTTTAAAATGTCACAGCCTTTTTAGCTACTTTCATATTTTGGAAACCAAATAGAAAGAGGTATTTTTCAATTAAGTCCTGGCTAGTGTAAATTTGTAAATGTAAAGGCTGCATGGAAAAAATCATATTTTGCCAATCTTTGGTCTGAGAATTTGATTAAAAAACATCATATTGCTAAACTCTAAACTCTTGCGTAAGTCGCTATATATCAGATTAAATTTTAACAAAAATTTCAGAGCATTTACTTAGAACTTGTCTGTATGCTCGAAACTCAAACATGCCCTAGTGCAGTGAAAACTTAATAAAACCCTGTAAGATAAGTTGTTCCTCTGTGTCCACGAGGAATTGGTTCCACGACCCCTGTGGATACCAAAATATGGAGATGCTCAAGTCCCTTACATAAAATGGTAGAGTACAGTCAGCCCTCCTTATCCGCTGGTTCTGATCCGAGGTTGGTTGAATCCGCGGGTGTGGAATCCGTGGATACGGAGGGCTGACTGTAATTATCATTCAGTGTAATAGATGCAGAGAGTAAGGTTCAAAGAGCTTAAGCAACTTGCTTAAGGTCTTTTATATAACAATAGCAACCATTATGTATTTAGCCCTTACTATGTGCCTTGCTCTTTGCCAATTAATTCACCAATATTATCTCTTAATCCTTACAACATTCCTGATAGATAGGCTTTACTTTCCCATTTTGTAGATGAGGAAATTGAGGTTTACTGAGTTGGAGCATTATAAATTTCCCACACTTCTTGGATAGTTAAGCTAGGATTCTCAACTTAAACCAGCCCGAAACATTAACCAGCAGACGTGGAATCTGTAAGACAAACCCACTTTGTTCATCACTAATTCAGTCGCCCTTCCTCTGTACCACCCTGATTCCTAGGGCAAAAAGTGATTGGATCCCTCCTCCATGTTGAAAGGCATGTAATTATGTCTTCTGAAGTTGGAAAGAATAAATTGCTATAACTGAATTCTTCCTGAGTATGCTTGTTAACTCCTCTTAACTGATGACAACCTTGATGGGAAAATCTGCATCTGAAATCATCAAACTGCCCAGGAATCTTAGTGAAAATGCTAGAAGAAAAGGAAGGTTAGAAATCCACCCACATGCTGGGCTCTAAGATATATGAGAAATGTCTGCCCAAGAATCTTTCGTAGAATACCAGAAACAGGTTCTTAGAGTCAGAAGAAACATCAAAGGGCATCTGGTCCACTCCTTTCTACAGAGCAAGGTTTCTCTCTGTGACGTTACTGGCAAAAGGTCAAAAGTAACTGCTTGAATACATTCCCAAGTTCCTTGTTACACTAAGTAGATCCTGACACTATAATTGCTACTCATGTGTCCATATTTTCGTCTTCTGAACGCCAATAGAAATCTGCTTGCTTATTTCACATTTTTATTCATTTGGTCAGCTACATTTGTTGTACTCTTACTATGTATCTGGTAAACATATGGGAGGAAGAACTATGTAGATAGCTGGACAAACATGCCCCAAAGCCCTAATGCAGAAAGAAGAGCTTGTACTACTTAAAGAATGGAAGAAAGTCCAGTATGACTGGATAAGAGATTTTCTTAGAGAGAAGTATAGGATTGGCTAGCCTGGAACATCTTGTGCCTTACAAGTGAGAACTTGCTCAGAAAGATAGGGACATATTGAAAGGTCAAGGAACCAACCTGAAGGGCCACCTCCTATATCTGTGGGTCTATTTCTGTTTTCTAAATAAGTTCATTTGTATCTTTTTTTTTTAGATTCAACATGTAAGCGACATCATATGATATTTATCTTTGTCTGGCTTACTTCACTTAGTATAATAATCTCTAGGTCCGTCCATGTTACCGCAAATGGCATTATTTCATTCATTTTTATGGCTGAGTAATATTCCATTATATATATATGTACCGCATATTCTTTATCCATTTCATCTGTCAGTGGACATTTAGATTGCTTCCATGTCTTGGCTATTATAAATAGTGCTGTTATGAACTTTGGGGTGCATATGTTTCTTCAAATTAGCATTTTCTCTGGATATATGCCCAGGAGTGTTACCAAAGGGGAGTTAGGATTGACATATACACATATGTTAACATATACTATATATAAAATAGATAACCAAAAAGGATCTACTGTATAGCACAGGGAACTATACTAAATATTTTGCAATAACGTATAAGGGAAAAGAATCTGGAAAACAATATATATATATATATCTGAATCACTGTGCTGTATACCTGAAACTAACAAACACAACATTGTAAATCAACTATACTTCAATAAAATAAAAGAATGAATAAATAAATAAATAAATGAAGGGCCACCCCCTGGCCAAACAAGGGACAATTTGATCATCAAGATAAATGATGATAGAAATGGATTCTAATCCATCAAATGAAATAAAAATCAGTGAATCAGCTCTGTCATAAGTTGATGAATAAATATCTAAATAAACACTAGAAGAAAGGGCAGCTCCTCCTTACAGAAAATACAACAAATAAATATAGAAGGAATGATGGCGTTAGAAGATTATCAATGAATTATAAAATTTGTGGCTAAAATTTTATGAGACATGAGATATTTATATACTTTCTCACAAGATGCTTATTAATTTAAAAAGCGGAAAATAGAAACTTTATAGATAGAGAAACTTAGTGATACAAATTTAACCAGTTGATCGAAGTTAGCATTGCAGATACTGGGGCAACCTGACATGATGGGCCTCCTGATGATATGATGTACTGAGAAAAACACAACACTTCTGCAGAGTTCTGACAAAATTCTTAACTCAGATCCAGTCATGAGGAAACATCAGGCAAACTCAAAATCAAGGACATTCTACAAAATAACTGACCTGCGCTCTTCAAAAATGTCAAGATAGAAAAAGACAAAGGCATGGAACTGTTCTTGATTAAAAGAGACAGAAAAAGACATGACAACTGTATCCCATGCATTATTCTGGATTAGATCCCGGACTAGAAATAAAAATAGCTTAAAAGGATATATTGGGAGAATTGAAAAATTTTGAATATGGCTGAGTATTAGATAATAGTATTGCATCAGTGTTAAAATTTTTGATTTTGATAACTGGCCATGTAAGAGAATGCTTTTGTTCTGAGAGATACACACTGAAAAAGCACACCATTTCTCAGAAAAAATAATTCTATACGTATTTACTTATCTAACACCTATCTAGCTAGCTAGCTAGCTATCATCTATCTATCTAGAGAAAATGTAATTCAAATAGGGCAAAATGGAAATAATTGATCAATCTAAGTGAAAATATTGGCGTTTATACAACTTTTCTATAAATTTGAAATTCTACCAAAATATACAAAAATTAAGATTAGCTGGAGAGGTAGGCAGAGTTAAATGCTGGTCCTTGTTTATCATCATATGGATCTAAGGTAAGAGCATTTGGAAACTCTTGAAAGGCATTAATTTCAAGTGCATCAAGAGAGGATGCGAGAACCCCTCCGTCTGGGCAGGAGGTGATGGTGTCTGTCTATGGCGGTGGCATGGAAACTGTGATGTGTAGAGGATTTAGGAGATTTAGGTGGAGGGAGAAGAGGCTGGACGTTATGACTAATTAGTGTGGGAAGTGAGGCAGAGGACGGAGTGTGTCTTGAGCAAGGGGGTGGATGGCTCCTCTCACTGAGTTGAAATAACAAGGCTGGCGGACTCCTCTGGACCTGTGACAGTTTGGCTCTGCCTTTCACGAAGAGAGGGTAACTAGACCTGAGTGTACTACTGCAGCTGTGTGCTAAAGTCTGATTCTTAGAGGCTGAGCATCTTTATTTTTCCCTCTTAGGGAGCTCATTTCCCTATTTATCCTACTAGCTACTGAACCCTCTTCATGAGTCTAAACCCTCTCCCCCAAATCACAGAAATCCCTGCTCTCCGCTGTACCTCCACTACCACTATTTTGGACAAAACTATCTTCTTTCTCTCCTAAACTTTCTAATTTCTTTACGTCTTAACTTTATCTCTGCCCCCCCTCACATCCATCTTCACACTGGACAGTAATATGACTAATATGCAAATCTGGTTATGTTTCCCTTACCTTAGAAGGATCCCTAATTCCTGATAGAAATGGATCCAGATTTCTTATCTTGGAGTACGAAGACTTCAACCACGAATTCCCCCTATTTTCCAGTTATCTCCCGCTCCTTCTATTCACTACATCTTTAAGGCACGGTACCTAAGAGCACCCCAACACATAACCACTGGATCCTTTATTCAAGTTTTTTTTCAATCTGAGAATTTGTTTCATTCAGAAAACATAATGACAATATTGCCATATTTGTAAGACTGCTATGAGGATTAATTGAGGTGATGTTGGTAAAGCACTTAGCACACTGCTTGGCACATAGTAATTGCTATACTAAAGGTGGTTGGAGAGAGTGCCTCTGCAGACACCCATCAATGCTCATTTCCTCCTCTGGGTCTTTGCAATTGTTCTTTTTTTTTAATAAATTAATTTTTATTGGAGTACAGTTGATTTACACTGCTGTGTTAGTTTCTGCTGTACAGCAAAGTGAATCGATTATACATATACTGTACATATATCCACTCTTTTTTAGATTCTATTCCCATATAGGTCATTACAGAGTATTGAGTAGAGTTCCCTGTGCTATACTGCTATACAGTAGGTCCTTGTTGTTTGTCTGTTTTATATATAGTAGTGTGTATATGTCAATCCCCATCTCCCAACTTATCCCTCCCCCCCTTACCCCCTGGTAACCACAAGTTTGTTTTCTACCTCTGTGACTCTATTTCTGTCTTGTAAATAGGTTCATTTTTACCATTTTTTATATTCCACATATAAGCAATATCATATGATGTTTGTCTTTCTTTGTCTGACTTACTTCACTCAGTATGACAATTTTTAGGTCCATCCATGTCACTGCAAATGACATTATTTCATTCTTTTTATGGCTAAGTAATATTCCATTGTATATACGTATCACATCTTCTTTATCCATTCCTCTGTCGATGGACATTTAGGTTGCTTCCACGTCCCGGCTATTGTAAATAGTGCTTCAATGAACATTGGGATGCATGTATCCTTTCAAATTATGGTTTTCTCTGGATTCTGCAATTGTTCATATACAACAAATTCTACTCTACTGTATAGGCTCAGATCAAATGTCATCTCTTTTGAAAAGCCTTCTAGAATTAGGAGTGGTAGCCTAATTATCTCACTGATTCAACAAATATTTATTGGGAGCTCACTGTATGGCAGGAACTATTGTGACACCGAGGATAGACCAGTGAAAGGAGTTTGTTGTCCCCATGGAACACACATTCTAGTCTGGAGAGGTAGAAAATAAAGGAAGCAAATGAATATACAAGGTAACCGGAGAGAGTGCCAAATTTCTTATAAGGAATTAAACATAAGAATGTGAAAGAAAGTGAACCAGACTGGAGGCCACAGCAGAGAAGGCAGTCAGGGAAGGATTCCTTGACTTCAAAAGTGAGCTGAGATCTGAATAAAGAAAGGAAACCATGGGACTTGCAAGAGGAAGAATATTGCTGGCAGATGCAAAGGACTTGAAATTGAGCTTGTATTAACCCAGGAACCCAGTGTGACTGGAGTATTTTGATCAAGGGGTAGAGAGAAACAAGATGAGTTTATAGACTGGTTTATAGACTAGTTTGTAGTCCAGTAAGGCACTAGATTATGCACGACCTGAGAAGCATAACTAAGTCTCAGATATACCAGGATTGGTGGTCTCTAAGTTCCATCTTATAATAAAAAAAATCTACTGGGAAAAGCAAAGAGTGATTCTGTTTTGATATAGGAAAACTGATGAGGGTTATTTTCTAAATATGTTCTTATGGTTAATACCAATAATAGATATGTAACTAATGAAAGGAAATTTCAGTGCAACTGTATTGAGGAGTACATCTTTGTGAGCGTTAAAAGCATTGCTATTTGCTTTACTTGCAATTGGATATATATACTTCACTTCAAAATAATGCAATATTGAAAGTTATGGTGGAACAAACCTTATTTTGCAGTTAAGTATCTGAGAATCACAGAGTCAGTCAAGGAAAGATAAATAAAAGAAAAACAGCTTCTGAGATGTATCTTTAAAAATGAAAATATTCAACAATTTGTTTATCCATCCATCCATCCATTGATGGACATTTGGGTTGTTTCCACAGTTTGGTTTTTATGAATAATGTTACTATAAAAATTCATGTGCAAGTTTCTGTGTGGGCATATATTTTCATTTCTCCTGAGTATATACTTAGGAACAGAAGTGTTGGGTCACATAGTAAACCTATGTTTGATGGTTTGAGGAACTGCCAAACTGTTTTCCACAGTGGCTGCACCATTTTATATTCCCAACAGCAATGAACAAAAGTTTTCATTTCTCCATATCTTCATAAACACTTCTTAGTTTTCATTAGAAAAAAAAAATTAAAGACATTGTAGGGGGTGTGATGTTGTATCTCACTATGGTTTGTGTTTCCTTACTCAATGATGCTGAACATCTTTGCATGTGCTTGTTGGCCATTTGTATGTCTTTAGAGAAATGTCTATTCAAGTTGTTTTCCTATTTAAAAAACTGGATTGTTTGTCTTTTTGCTGCTGAGTTGTAACAGTTCTTTACAGATTCTAGATATTAAACCCTTAGGCAAAGCCACAGAGAAAAAGGAGCTTAGAAGTTACCAGGGTGAAGGAGAGGGGAGAGGGAGAAGTAATTAATGAATATAGGATTTTTTATGGGTGATGAACATATTTTGAAAGTAGAGAAAGCTGATGGTTGCACAACATGGTGAACACACTAAGTACTCCTGAATTCCACACTTTAAAAAGATTAATTGTGTGTTACGTGAATTTTACCTCAATAAAAACATTTTCATGTCAAAATGAATATAAAAACCTTTCAAGGATGGGGGAGGGCTAAATAAATGGTAAAGGAGATTTACATTGAATTTTCTTATACCATGAAATAATTTCTTTTGATAAATGTATTTATTATTCTTTTTGCTTGATTAGCCCTCATGCAGAAAAGTTTTCTTACCACTTGCAGACCCCTTAGACCTTATTTGCAAGGACCATGGATATATAGAGCTTCCCACTTTCCTACCTGTTAAATTCTGTCCATTCTTTTAGATACAGCTAAATCAGACTGGACATCCATCTCTGAGAAACTTCCATAGCTTGTTGAGTATCTAAACTCTTCAGAAAAAGGTTGATTTCAGGAATGGATCATGTGTAGTAGTCAGAATAATTGAGCTTGACCGATGCAACAGAAAAACTTGAAATCTCAGTGGCTCAGCCCAGCCGAGGTTTATTAATTGTTCTTATTAAATCAGATGCAGTTTCAAAAAACATATAGGTGATGGATGGATTAAATGATGATAGGGGATTGATATGTGTGATAGAGCAAGTATAATAAGATGTTAATGATAGGTATATGGGTGTTCACTGTACAATTCTTCCAACTTTCTGTGTTTTTGAAATATTTTATAACAAATTGTTGAGGGAAATGTAATGTGGGTCAGGTGATCCTCCACTATTATGTAGCTGCACCATGTGTAAAATGCAGACCACAAATATGCTACATGTAGGAAAGGGACGTATTGAGGATACACACCAACTGTGAACGGCTTTAGCCCAGAATAGATGCCCATCACTTCTGCTAACAGTCCGTTGGCATCTGGTGCTAAAGAACCTGCACTGAGTGGCCCTTTAGTGTGGATTGGGTCAACTAGACTCCTCCCTCTAGTTTTCAATCGGCTTTTTCTCTGTATCTTCCAAAGTTACCGCCCAGTCCAGTTCATCTTTTTTTTTTTTAAACTTTAGGTTTATTTATTTATTTATTTATGGCTGTGTTGGGTCTTCGTTTCTGTGCGAGCGCTTTCTCTAGTTGCGGCGAGCGGGGGCCACTCTTCATTGCGGTGCACGGGCCTCTCACTGTCGCGGCCTCTCTTGCTGCGGAGCACAAGCTCCAGACGCGCAGGCTCAGTAGTTGTGGCTCACGGGCCTAGTTGCTCCGCGGCATGTGGGATCTTCCCAGACCAGGGCTCGAACCCGTGTCCCCTGCATCGGCAGGCAGATTCTCAACCACTGCGCCACCAGGGAAGCCCCTCCAGTTCATCTTATCCAACTAGGCTGAGCTCCTTTATAACCAATTGTTAAATTTATAATATACATTTCTCTGCTTGTATTGGGGCTGGCACAAGGCTGGTCTTCTGCCTTGGGAAACACAAAATCAGACTCAGACCGAACTTTATGCCAGAAGAAGCTCTCCTGCTTCTCAGGCACTTGGACTTCTCAGCCTTCATAATCAATCAATCAATCAATTAATTCATCTATCTTCTTTGTATGTATATATGTATGTCTTTATATAGTATGTCTATATAAAATATATGTATATATAGTGTATATACATAAATATACATATACATAAACAAATATACATATATAAATATACATATATATCCAGCTGATTCTGTTTCTCTGCAAAACACTAATGCAATTCCTGTTTATTTCTGTTCTAGAAAGGAGGCTTTACGTAGACATTCCTACTGCCCCATGCCCAGATTTCTAGGCATTAAAAAGTAGGGTCTAAGATGGGGGAAGGTGACTTCATTCTAGATGGAAAAGCCAAGTGCTGACACTGCCAGTAGGTTCTGTCCCTAGGGAGGAGGGTGGATTTCATGGGTGGAGTCACTGGGGCTCCTATTCGGGTTCAAGTGGGGATGGTAGGGTCACGAATGTCAAAGGCCAACAGAAGCAGAGAGCTAGGTGCCTGGTCCTCGAAGGAAGGTTCCACACAGGTGCACCCACAGTAAATTATTCAGGTCTTTATTTCCCAGCCTCGTCCTCAAATTTCCATTATCAGACACTGCCCTGCCCCTTGCTCCCCAAAGTAAAACAAACAAACAAACAAAAAATGGTAATTCCCTGGGAACACTTATCTCATACCCAATTTATAGTTTTGCAGTGGAAATTGGCCTGGCCTTGGTGGAAACAAGGAAGGCTGACACCGAATCCTGGTTTTCACTTACACCTCCAAGACTTCAGTTTCTCCTATGGAAGATGAGGGTGTGTTTTTCATCAGCTCTAAATTTTCTTCCACATCTAATTCAATCACTCATATATTCATCAAATATTTATTGAAAATGTATATAAGGCACTTTATTACTTGCCAGATATATGTGGAGAGCAGGTTACACGTACAAGGATAGATGGACAAATTTAAAAGCCATTGTAGTGCTATATAATAAAGATGGCACTAGGATAAGTAAGTGTATTACAGATGAACATATAAAACATAATATCCTTTTGAGAGGTAGGCTAGGCCAGAAAAGGCTGTTTGAGCTGAAGACATTTGGTTTGGTAAAGTCACAGAGGAAGAATGTTCCATTATTCCTTGCACAGGGAGAGTAAGGCTTGAAAATAAGGGGCAATATGGTGGCTTGAAGGAAGTAAAAGGATTTCAGTGTGTCTGGGGGCAGTGAAAGTGACATGACAGGAGGATGAAGAAGCAAAGAGAAGTTGGATCATCAGGGGTCTTGTTTGCCATATTAAAATTCTTAAATATGCAGGATTCTCTTTTATTATTAGTTCAACTCCTCACTAGCCTTCTGAATGTTCTCCTACCCAAGGCATCAAAGATGTAAGCCTTTCCCGTATGAAAACCCAGTGTCTTTCACACCCTCTATTTCCTCCCAAATGTCTCTGGCAATTGCTGTGTCTGGGTTCCGTCCAGCTCTCCTGGCAGAAAACAGAAACACACACACATCTTCCAGCCTGGGCTCAGAACACGCAGTCTTCCCTTCAGAGAGCATTGCTGCTTGAGACATCTAATTTTACAGATCATGGCTTTGGAGGAAAAATGTCACCCCAGAAGCAAGTGGGAAATTATTCACTTCTGGAGAGATGGAAACATCAAGACAGATGGGTCAGGCCCCAAACTGGATTCTTGGACAGTTCACCCAAAGAGCTAGAAAATCCAGCACCTTCTTCTTCCCAGCCTGGCACATGGTGGTGCAGATTTGGAAGGTGGCAAATGCTTACCGCTGGGATCTTTCTTACCTCCAAGCCATTTCTCATGCTGCTTCCTCTGCCTGGCCCTTCTCCCTCACTCCCCCTGGATACCTCCTTCATCTCCTTCAGCTTAAATGTCACCTCCCTGAAAGCCTTCCCTGAACCCAAGTTTGGCTCAGCAAACACTACTCTGTGCTTCCAGAGCACATTCTATACAATTTTATCAAAATACTCCTAGTGCTATTTTATTATTACTGTTCTATTTGTTTATGTTCTTCTCCTATCAAACCTGGATATTCATGAGAGCTGGGTAAATATATCTTATTTCCTATTTTTTCCCAGCACCTAGAATAGTGCTTGGTAAATTTTTTGCTGAAGGAATATATGAATAAATAAGTGAATGAATCCTAAGGGCCTGCAGTCTCCCCTTGTTAAGCTTGTCCTCCCAGAATTGCTTTCATTTTTTAAGGCCTCAATGTCTCAAATAATCATATGTCAGGACTAGAGGCGCCTTATAAAAATAAGTCAGTGATTCCCAAGTTTGGTTGGCGAGATGCTTTCCTTCATGAGGAAGAACCAATCTGTATCTGTGTAAAAGCGAGAGCAGAGGATAATGCGTAGTTTAAATAAGCATAGGCTTATAACTTATATGTTACCTGCCACCTGTAGGATCCCTGCAGCCTGTATGACATGCCAAAGAGGAGCTAAGGGATGAGACATTCTGATGTAGTCTGACCTTTCATCAGACCTTAAATCCTTAATGCAACATTGCCAGACGAATGGCCAAGCAGGTTCTGCTTGGTTACCTTTCCTGCTGGGGAGCTGTCTATGTTCCAAGGCACTTTACCACTTACCCCAGGGCTTTTCAATCTCAGCGTTGTTGATATTTCAGGCTGGATGACTCTTTTTGATGCTTCTCACCTTTATTTTGTGCTTAGAAAATTTATCTCTATACATTTGTATGTTTTTTGTTAAAGAATAGTATATGTGTGTGTATGTGTATATATATACACGCATAAAAACGTATATACACACGCACATATGTATATATTCTACAACTTACTTTTTCCCCTCCTTATTTATTGTTTAATCTTTTACAAAATGAGGAAATTAACACTGATGCAATAATATCGTTTAAGTACAAACCTTAGTAGTCAGATTCCATCAATTATCCCCCAAATGTCTTTACAGTAAGAAAATCCTGGATTGTACATTAAATCCAGTCTCTTTTCACTGGGAACAGTTTCTCAGTCTTTCTTCGTGTCTCATGTCATTGGCATTTTTGAAGAGTACTTGTCCATTATTATATAGAATGTCCTTGAATTTTGGTTTGTCCTTGAATTTTGGTTTGTTTGATGTTTCCTCATGGTTAGATTCAGGCTTTGCACTTTTGGCAGAAATGCTACCCAAGGACCATTGTGTTCTTCTCAGTGCATGAATATAATGCACAGAGGCACGTGACGTCTACTCATCTCCCTACTGGTTTGATCATGTGGTTAAGGCTGAGTCTGCCAGGTTTGTTCAGTGTAAAGTTACTCTTTCCCCCTTTGCAATAATAACTATCTCATGGAATGATATTTTTAGTTAATATCTTATTACTCCTCAAGCTTACTGAGCTGGAGAACTCTTTGTTGCAGGGGCCTGTGCTGTACATCGCTGAACGTTTAGCAGCATGCTGCGCCTCTGCTCTCTAAATGCTAGTGACACCTCTCTCCCCAGACTGTGATAACCAAAATTGTCTTCAGACATTGCCCCAGGTCCTCCGGGAATGGGCAAAATTGCCCTGGTTGAGAATCACTGACTTAGAACCATCTTATCAATAGAATATGGGCATTATAACAGTGTTACATCTGTTGATTTTGCTCACTTAGGATCCATTTTTCTTTTCTTTAAGTAAACAAAGTATCCAAACAAACAAAAAACCACTACTCTGATTTTCCTTTTGTAACTATTTTTCACCCATTCTCCCAGAATATTTAGGTTTAGGTGGGTTGACTATACCAATGACACTTAGTTCTGAAAGCTGTCTTTGAGACACTAGGGAACAGAATCCCTCTTTCTGCTGGAAGTTCAGAGATAATGGTGGGTCTGGAGCTACTGGCAACCATCTCGTCAACATGAGGAAAAAGTTTGCCTAAAATAGGTCTAATGCAGAGGAAAATAGTGCTGACACAGTCAGATTCCTGAAGACACTGTCTGAGCCTTTGGATGATGTTTTGCCCAAGGCTGAATTATCCCTGCACATTTTAGATACATGAACAAAGACAGTCTCTTTTGGCTGCAGTCCGTTGGGATTGGATCTCTACCATTTGCACCTGGAAAAAGACCTGACTTTTTCCAGCCATATTTTTCAACTTCTAGTTCTTCCTCAGAGTAAAGAAAATGTGAATCTGGTCTCTTTCCAACTTTGTTGGTTTTTGGAAGTATTGAAACAGGTGAATTTGCCAGGTCTGAGTTCCCTGACCCCTGGGCTTCCAACCATGTGTCTCCATTTTCCAAAATTCTCCCAGAATGGTCTTTGTAAAGCATAGAGATGCTGCCTCTTTCTGTTTAATAGCCTTTCAGAGCTCCCATTACCTAGAAGATATGCCCCCTACTCCACAGTCTGACACTCAGGACCTTTATAACCTGACCCCAGATAACACTGCAGCTTCAGTTTTGGCTGTGCTACATTTTCCTCCAAGACCCCAGAGCATCTCTGAGACCCCAGGGTCCAGCACAGGGCCAGGCTCATGGAGGCCTGCAGTGAATGTTTGTTGAGTGGACCGGAAAAACTGCAACATTCTGTTCTCTGGGATGAAGCTGCTTTTCCCCAGGCAGGTGATCAGCATTATAACGTTAGCTAAATGCATTTTCCGCAGTTAGACGGTAAGCAGGAGCAGAGCTGGTGATCCAGTGCCTGTCACCTGCACTAGATCCTGCCTCCATCAGCTGAAAGAGACCCCTAACTGCCCCTTCTCCCCACCCCAGTAAAGACCATCTGATTTCCAGCCTAGGAAGCAAGCAGCTAAAAGAAGCCTGAGTAATGTTTCCCCAGCTCCTGTCTCTGTCAAGTTCTGATAGCCCAGCTGTCAATTCTGGGCCCCGAAACATCCTGTGGACTTACCACTCAACACTGTGATTATTTGATTATCCTTCTGTCTCAGGCATCAAATTTAGCACTCCCCAATGGCAAAGTACATATCTTCTTATTTTCTGTTCAGTGCCTAGTTTGGTGTCTGGAACACACCTCAATTGTGCCCATTTGTGTTGTTGAAAAAATATATAAAGGATGAATGGAATGCAATTTGGAAATAATAAAGAATACAATCTCTGGATACAAGCAGACTCAGATTCAAGTCCTGACTACCTCACTTACCGGCTGCGTCATTATGGATGAGTCTCTTAGCTTCCCAGATTCTATTTTTCTGCTTTTAAAATAGCAATGTGTATCTTGCAGGTCTGTTATGAGGATGAGGATGTGAATGTATGTCTGTGTGTGTGTGTGTGTGTGTGTGTGTGTGTGTGTGTGTGTGTGTATTCAAAAGGCATATATATGCCTTCCTTAGTTCTGGGCACAGAACAGGTACTAAATATGCTAGTATTTTTTTAAAAAATCACTCTGTGCTAAGCATGGTATTGGCTGTTTTCATGTTTCTCATATAAATATTATCCCTCCTCATCCCCACTCACAGAGGTAAGTGCTCCAATTCCCATTATTTTACAGAAGAAAAAGCTTCAGGGAGCCTCAAGTACGAGAAGGTGAAGAGACCACCATATTCATTCACCCAGTAGGTGGAAGGGTCAGGGTTTCAATGCAGGACATTTTGAGGGCTCTCTCTGCTCATCAGAATTTTCTAAAGTGGGCACTCATGCTTCTGCAGGTGGATGAGCTGACTTTATGGAGATCATTTTCATTGTAATAACTATGCACTTATTTTAATGTGTTTTAGAAAAAATATATAACCAACCTATCAAAACTGTGGTTCATGGATCTTGAGTTTAGTGTGATACCAAGAGAGATAGGTCCTTCAAAAAGAAAAAAAGTTTATTTGGATTAGGACAAATATAGGTAGATTATTATAGTTGGGTCTAAAAATTAAAAGGGAGGCTCTACCATGTACGGGCCCTGTGACCTCTGACAAGTGACTTAAACTCTCTGTGCCTCTAGTTTCTTCATTTGAGAAGTGGGCATGGGTAGTACTTACCGTATACAATTATAGTCAATACGAAGTGAGTTAAGACATGGTTAGCACTTGATAAGCATTCAATAAGTAGCATTCATAGTGTATTAGTATCAATTAATATTAAATAATTAATTTAATTAACATGTTACATTGCTATTATAGCACAGATAGTGCACAGTTATGCCAAATCACGCTGGTGATATGCAAGAAATAGCTGAAATTGGAAGACTACTGTGCTATATCCTTCCAATACTTCAGATGGTAAAAAACAGTAGGAATAGGGATAACCAAGAAAGTAGCTTATGCCCAGGGCATACAAACAGAGGGTACCCCAGTATGGAAGAAGATATGTGTTACCCCCTTAATTACTTAGGGAGTGCCCTCTGGGAGAGGAGGTATTAGCTTTATAAAAGCATCCCAGGTAAGCATCACATGGGCCTAGGCATCTGCAAAATTGTCTGTGTGGGAAAAACCTGGCCAAAGCTTTTTATGGTTTTTATTCTTTGTTTCCCATAGTAGAGCTTTCGCCTCAGATACGGGGTCCTATTCTGGCTCTGTCCTTGCCAATTTGGTAAGTTACTCATCTTCTATTTACTTCAGTCTCTAGATTTTTACACTGGAATGAATAATTGTACCTCCCTGATTGGATATAAAAAGGCCTAAAAAGAACTTAGCATTGAACCTAATATATGTCAGTAAGCTTTCAATCAATCTAATTTATTACGGTTATTGTGGCTTTTATGATCATCATTGTCATTAGGACAGGAAAAATAAACTGTAATGAAACATAGGAGACAAAGGTTCTTTCTCAGTAGAAGGGAAATAATCCAATTAGTCACCTTTGTGGTTTACGTGTGTGTGTGTGTGTGTGTGTGTGTGTGTACACATACACACACACACATACTTACATAGACACACTGCTTATGGATACTAAAATACATTTTATATAATATGTAAAAAGCAATAGAAATGAATACCCTCCTTTAAGAAAGTAAAGTTAAAAGCATATATATATATACACACATATATATATACATACACACACAAACAACATATACACATATACATGCATATATATACATACAAACACACACACACATATATATACCAATATATAAGTCCTCCAAAAATTGTCTAGATGTAATTCAAGAAAAGAAAAAAGTCTATATGTACAAAGATTTTTCACTACAATGTTATCTGTAATAGCCTCCTCTTATTCTGCTCTCCTCCTCTCCCCCCTCCCTCCCTCATCTTCCCTCTCCTCCCCTCTTTCCTTCTCTTCTTTTCTCATTCATGAAACCCCTTAGGCCCAGCTGATGAACCCCTTGCTCTAAATCACTGTGTGGAAAACCTCAAAAGGGAACATTAGTTAAATCAGCTGATTTTACCTTGGGGTCTCATTTTCCCATGTATTAAATAGGGAGAGATTTTTATTTGTGTTTTGAAGATTCCTGACATTCTCATGAGAATGTCATGTCCATGTCTGGGAATGCCATCTCTTGAGGTGAAGTTATTTAGAAGTTATTTAGGAATGAATTCTGAATTCCAAGAACTAGCTGGAGGCAGGGGATCTATGTTCTGTTCCTCACTCCAACACTAAAAGGTCATATGACTTTGGTCCTTATTTTTCCCATCTGGAAAATGAACTTACAATGCCAGGGTCCTAAGGCACATTGTGAGCTAAGGTAAAGAAACTGTCAGTGGATTAGAAAATCAGGGAAGGATGGAATGGAGATCAGTAGGTCGAAAGTGGCTAAAGGGAGATGATTTGGATGAATTACAAAGATGGCTTATTAGTTAGTTAGGATAAGGCTGAGTTGCTATAATAGAGAAACTCAAAGTTAAAGCGTCTTAAACAAAAGGGAGTTTCATTTCTCTCTCACAGAACAGTCCAGAGGTACGGGTGGTAGACAGGTTGAGCAGGTTGAATTGCCACCCTAAACACGAAGCTTCCTCTGTGGTTCAGATCAGCTGCCCCATTTCTGTCCTTCTCCCATCTCATAAGGAGGAGGTCAGAGATCAGGGGATCCTCTGCCCAATCAGTTTAGCAGTGGCCAGTTTACTGTCACATGACCACCCATAGCTGCAAGGGAGGCTGGGAATGTGTCCAGCTGAAATGGCAACATGGGACAGAATGGATAGTGGGGAGCAACCAGTGATCTGTTTCAAACAAGGAGAGGAGGCTGCATGTAAAGCTGGGATTTTCTGAGGTGTGTGTTTGTGTCTATTTAAAGGGGCCAGGAGTCAATCACACAGACAACGCTTAGAGCTAATGCAGGGTCTTACATGATGATGATAGAAGATGATATTTAAGCATCTTGGCCCCTCCTGGTGTTGTAATGGAAGACCCTACTCAGGAAACTTGAGTTCTAGTCCCATTTCTAGCATTTATGGCCCCCAAATTTGGACCCAAGGGTAGTGAATATCTTGCAGGACATGTTCCACAAATTTTTGGATCCAGGGTTGGGCATGTGGTTTAGGCCAGGCTAATCAGAGCATTTCTCCAATACAGTGATTGATTTAGCGATGGGCACATGGCATAGGACTGGCAGGGCAGTAATCCAGATAATTTTGATGGAGTTGTAAAAGAGATGCTCTTGTTCTGCCAGGGTTATTAAAAAGATAAAATGCAAACTCTGAGACATTAGTGACTATTTTTGCCACTGGTGGGAAGAACCCAGCTGAGAATGAAGCAGAGCTGAGAGCTGAAGAGAGATTGCAGATGACATTATTCAAAGCACCTGGATCCAGCCATGCCTGAAACTGTTAATCCTGGAATTAGTTTCATGAAGAATAAATCCCTGTTTTGGCTTTTGCCAGTATGAATTAAGAACTTGGAATGAAAATAATCCTAATAAATCACATTCCAAGACCTTTGCTTTTTCTCCCATATCATGGATCTCAGACTCTAGGCTCTACCTAGAATATCTAGGTAGCTTTATAAAAAACACAGATTCTCTGAAAACTTTTAGTTCCACCAGTGTGAGGGGGGTTCACAATCTATTTTTTTAAAAAGCTTCCCAGGACTTTTTAATGGGGAGTTAAATTTGGGAACATCTAATTACTCCGTGCTGTCTACCCACATGAGTATTGCTGTGTGACTTTGAAAAATCACTGAACTCTCTGGGGTCACTTACTTGTTTTTACCTTCACTATTTATATTTTTAAATTTTTTATTGACGTATCATTGATTTACAATGTTGTGTTCATTTCTGCTGTACAGCAAAATGATTCAGTTTTACATATATAAACATTCTTATATATATATATATTTTTTTTTTTTTCCTTACAACAGAAAGATAATATTTAAGTGGCTTTCTTGCCCTAAAATGTGCCATGATGACAGTCCCTGGAATTGTCACGGCCTCTTCTCTCTGCTCCAAAGTTGTGCACGTGTGCACACCACCCTCCCCGCACACACACACTCCAAGAAAGGCACCTCTGAGGCCCTGGCCCACTTTCCATAACAGACTCTTACCTCTCTCTAGCAAGCGCTGACAGGCGTGAGCTGAGAAAGATACAGGCCCTGTTTGAAGCATCGTGATAAGAGAAACTGGGAGACAGGCTGAGGAGAAGAAACAGAAATATTGATCTCAGGAACTGACAGGTTTTACTGAAGGATCCGATGGTAGGAGAGGGTGAGCCCAGACTGAAAAGTTTATACTTTCCCTGTGCAAAATTCAACTGCAGCAGAATCTTGATTAAAAACATTTTCTTGTGTACACCAGATCCCAGAATTCAGGCCTCCTCATCCCATTTCTGAAATTGGCAACATTTGACATTCGAGGGGCCTTCTGTGCCTTGAGCGTGCAGTGTTCTTTTCTGTCTCTGCCCTTTGCTGCCCGGACTCCCGGGCCCCACTCTGAGTCTTGGGAATGATTGCCTCCTTGCAAGACACAGGTCAAGCAGACTTTCTCTGGGAACCTTGTTGGTGCTCCAGGTATCTCCTCCCTCTGCTGGGCTTCAAAGACATGGTCAAGGTCTCCGGACTCCTGCACTCTGTGTTGTTATGATTTGTTCACAGCTCTCCTCCACTAAGAGAGGGCAGGCTCTGTGCACTCAGGATGAAGTCAGTGCTCAGTAATTTCTTATGAATGAACAGAAGAACTGAGAATAGGTCAAGTCAATAGGAGAGAATCTTTATCACACCCACGGGGTTGTAGACTGAAGATGGGTTGTTGGAAATCTGTTTAACGTGCATCATGCATGCATCAGCTTCTCAAAGAATAATTTAACTTTTCGCATGGCCATCATTTTGAGCATCCACTAGGACAATGGTTCTCCGTCTTGGGTTCGCCTGAGAATTATCTGGAGGCTGGCTAAAACACAGATGCCTGTACTCCACCCTTCCCCACACAGAGATTCTAACTGAGTAGCTTCAAAGAGGTATGAAGTCTGTATTTCTAACAAGTTCCCAGGTGATGTTGGTGCTGCTGGTCTGGGGATCTCACTTTGAGAGCCACTGTACTGGATTAAGTTACTCTAGTCCAGGGTCTTTGAAATAGGTAGCCTTGCTGTCTCTATACCACATTTCTTTATAGCACTGCATCTTTTGAATTCCCCTGCTGGCTCTTCCATCACGTTGTGGCATTCTTCCTCTGTGGCACCAGAATTTGTGTTCTTCCATCCTGCTGTGATTCTTCCTCGTGAGGCTGCATTGCATTATGCATGAAAGCTGGGACCATCAGGCTGCAGTAGACAGGGAAAACTTACTGAGAGAAGAGGCTAGAACTGTCACTGCTGGAGTCAGGGAAACAAGATCAACAACAGGATAATTAAGAAAAGGGTGTGGGAAGCAAGCTGAGAATTCAGAATTTCACGTGGATTGTAGCAGGAGAGATCAAACCTTTGGGGTCTTCCTTGACCCAGTGGTTCTCGTCCATGGCTTCCTATTAAGATCCCCAGGGGAGCCTTTATTACAGGCTGATGCCCTGGTCCCACTTGAGACCAATGGCATCAGATTCACTGGGGCCGGGAGCTCAAATATTGTTACATTTTAAAGTTCCCCAGTGAGGGACTTCCCTGGTGGTCCAGTGGTTAGGACTTCGCCTTCCAGGGCAGGGGTTGTGGGTTTGATCCCTGGTCAGGGAGCTGGGATCCCACATGCCTCGTGGACAAAAAACCAAAAAAGCATAGAACAGAAGCAGTAGTGTAACAAATTCAATAAAGACTTTAAAAAAATGGTCCACATCAAAAAAAGCTTAAAAAAAAATTGTTCCCCAGTGATTCCAACAGGAAGCCAAGATTGACAATCTCTGTTGGGATTCCTCTGTTTCACAAGCCCCCATCATCCCCAAATTTTGATCCTTGACTTTGGGCTTTGTTTAGGCACATGTCTTAGCTGTACCTGTTTCACCCTTGCCATTCTTCTCACCATGGTTCCCACTTGCATGAGAGATCTAACCTTGCTTGGGCTGCCTTGCTTCACAGATGGGTTCTGGGTAGGGTTGAGAAACACGGAAAGAACCCCCTATAAAAAGCAACCACACTAGCGTCTCCCTTTGTCACACTCTACCCCTTCACCCTACTTTATGTCCAAAATAACACTTACTGAACTCTAAAAGTGTCTTATATATATATATATTTTTAAAGATTTATTGATTGATTGATTGATTGATTGCTATGTTGGGTCTTCGTTTCTGTGCGAGGGCTTTCTCTAGTTGCGGCAAGCGGGGGCTACTCTTCATCGCGGCGCGCGGGCCTCTCACCATCGCGGCCTCTCCCGTTGCAGAGCACAGGCTCCAGACGCGCAGGATCAGTAGTTGTGGCTCACGGGCCTAGTTGCTCCGCGGCATGTGGGATCTTCCCAGACCAGGGCTCGAACCCGTGTCCCCTGCATTGGCAGGCAGATTCTCAACCACTGCGCCACCAGGGAAGCCCCAAGTGTCTTATATTAATACGTCTATGTGTTTACTTATGAAACATCCATCTCACTTCACCAGAGAATAAGCGTCATAAGGGCAGATCTCTGCCCGCTACCCACGGTCAGTACCCAGCACAGTGCCTGGCATGTAGATGAATATCTCTCTGTTGAATGAATTAATTCATTCAAGTAATCCCAATACTTCCATCACAAAATTCTCGTGGGAAACCAGAACTTCAATTCTTCCAGAGAAAATAAAAAGTCGAAGATCCTACTAAAATCTTATCTCTTCTTCAGATTCCCGTGAAAAGGGACACAACCCAGACTCCTCTGTGCTGGCTGTTACAAAGGGTGGCCGACAGTGGACACCCTACCTTTACCCCTTGAAGCCTGGTTTCCAGAAGGTTCTGTGTTGCAAGTGCTTTCTTCTCTTCCACAGAGCTAGTTTGGATGCGAGTAGCAATTTTGAAAGGCTTCTTTTATTTAAGATTCACTTGACTAGCATGAAAGAAAATGTAAAAAGATAAGGGGGTCTAAAAGAATAAGGTATGTGTGTGTGTGTGCGTGTACGCACACGTGGGCTTAGGTATGTTTGTGCTAGTTGTATAAAAAAGATTATGCATAAGAGAGAGTGGTTTGTATAAATGGAAGAATTAATTATTTAAGTCCTGGTTCATTGTAGGAGCTCAAAATAGGATTGAATGCTAGCTACCCAAAGATGCATGGGAGAGTTGAGCAGAGATGGATCCTGTTGGCCCAGACCACAAGAAACCCTTGGGTTAACTGTTAAACCACAGTTAACCCACAGTCATCAACTAACTATGCTGTCGTTTTAAGCCACTGAGTTCTTGCAATGGCTAGTTACACAGCAAAAGCTAACTGATACACTATCTTAGACCTAGAATCTTCCATGTGATGGATAACAGACCATGAGTATTAGCCTGTTTGTGTTAGTTTCTATTCCTGCACACACATTATCAAAAATTTAGTGGTTGAAAGCAACACACACTTATTATCTTATAGTTCTGTGAGCCAGGCATGACTTAGCTATGACCCCCACTCATAATGATGCTTATAATGCTGTAGTCAAGGTGTCAGCTGGGGCTGCAATCAGCAACGAACTGCCTTTGTTGGAATACGGCAATTCCTTATGATTATAAGACTGATTATAAGCCAGTTTACTGCTGGAGGCTGCCTTCAGTTCCTGGCATGTGAGCCTCTCAACATGGGTAGCCCACAATATGGCAACTTGCTCATTCAAAGCCAATAGGGTGTGAGAGAGAGACCTCAGCAAGATGAACACTACAATCTTAGTACATAATCACGTACACATAATCACATACATTCTATCACCCTTGCCATATTCTAATGGTTAGAATTAAGTCACGGGTCTCACCCACGCTCAAGGGGAAGAGATTATACAAAGCTGTGAACATCAGGAGGCAGGGATCATTGAGAGCCATTCCCTATCATGTTAATCTCAGCACACTGCCCTGCAAGGGACTTCTGCCTCATTTACTCTTCACTAAACAAACGTTGGTTGAGTGTCTTCTACACGGCTGGCACTTGGGATACAGCAGTACAACAAGTCACAGAGAGGCGGTGATATTGACAATGAGCAGCCCTATATGTCCTTGTGAGGATTTTGGCTTTTACTTTGAGAAGGAGGAGGAACCGTTGGAGAGTTTTGGGTAAAGGAGAGGTAGGATCTCACTGATATTTTAAAACAGCTACAGTGGCTGGAACTTTGATTATAGACTTCAGGAAAAAGAGTTATGGGGTTGCTATAATAGCTTTGTGAGTGATGAGGGAGGGTTGGATCAGGAGGTAGAGGTGGAGAGAAGAGCTAAGAAGTGACTTACTTCCCAACCCGGGACCCCCCTGCTTGGTAGAAGAAGGACACTGTACTCACACTTCTTGTCAACTCGAGGGGAATGAATCATTTGGCGGCGGGGGGTGGGGGGGGGGTCTGCTTTTGATGGTTGGCCACCTGCAATGTCTTCACCACCAGCCTTTACATTTGCTACTGACTGTTGCTTAGACTCCAGCAACAAGCAGTTGTTACTGAACTCAGGTTTGGCTGCTCACTGCTCAAAAGCCAACAATTCAAGAGGCAAGTGTCAGTAGAAAGGAAAGATGCTTTAATCAGAAAGGCTGGCAATCTGGGGAGACGGTTGACTCGTGTCCAGAGACCAATTCCCAAGATTCTGCTCGGCCATGACACTTTTTAAAGGAAAAAATGGGGGGAAGAATCTCAGTGAGTCATGGAGGCAAGAAGTTCGGTTCTGCATCAATCTCCACTGCATGCAGACTGGCTGACTCTCTCTTCTGATGTTATCTTGCCTGCGTGATCTGCCTGCAGGATTCCTTAGGGGGCTGTTGAGGGTAGAGAGCTAATCATTCTTTAACTACTTAATTCTTCATTCTTTTTTTTTTTTTTCTGGGAAAAGAATCAATAGGTTAGACTAGGCATGGTGCGTGCGCATTCAGGACAGCAGAAGTCAAGAGGTTAAATTGCCTAGTGATCTCATTCCTATAATTAGGTTCTTTTAAGGTTACAGGGGAACAGAAATGGGCAAACGGGAAAGGGGCAAAAGAGCTGCTTTCATAGTGGTAAAAGCTCATAGTCTTTGATGTCAAGAAGGTCTGGAACGGAACTGAATAGTTACCGCCTGGATGAGCCTTATTTTCCGGTCTGCAAAATGGGGATAACAAGGTTGAAGCCCCAGGTTTACTTGTGAACCAAATAAAATAATTCAATGAAATGCCTTGCTGGAACAAAACTGGTCTCTTCTCTCTCCTACCATACATCTTGCCCTCTCCCTGAGCAATCTGACCTCGTTCTGACAGTCTGTCCCTATTCCCTCCGTTTGATTGTGATGATGGGAGCTTGGACTAACATAAGGAAACCACTTTCAAAAACACTGTGGATGCTTTTGAAACGTGTTGGTAGCTTTTCCAGGTTGAGATGAGCACTCCTCACCCCCACCAGTTCTTCCCCAAGGGCATGGAATGCAAATCCAGCTGCCGCTTAGACGGAGCTGCCACTCTGTGCAGAGCCAGTAGATTGGAATGTCTCAGAGAGGTCAAATGGGGACAAGAAAAATCACATAAAATCACGAAATAGAATAAAGGCTGCTCTTGTCATCTGCTTTGGTCAGTGCCACAGGCACTAGTGGAAATGCCCCAGCAAATGCCTGTGTTCCAGACCAAAATGCTGAGTAAGGGAAATCTCCATGCAGGTGGGAAAGACCTTGACTTTACAAAGAATTACTTGAGACCATACTTTTCTACATGCACCTGGTACTTGACTTGCTATCTGACTTTTAAAAAGGTGTAGGATACAGAAAAGAATTTTTAATCCAGTTACCAACAAAAAGCATTTACAGAGCATCTTCTTGGGTCTGCTACTGTGCTTGCACCCTTATGGTAGGAAAATAAAGATATGAAGAGAACTGGTCTCATCACTACGATCACTGAGATTGTAAGAGAAAGGACAAAGGCTGCCACATCAGTTGCTTGAGGGCAGTTATTACAAAGCAGAGGGCTACTAAATTAAACTGTCAGATTTTTGAGCTGTTGACAGAAGCCCAAAGTAGATCAAGTGTCAGGCAGGAAGGGGTTACTTGGAAAAGGTTCTAGCTACCACCTATAGGCTGCCAGTGACAGTCAAATCTATATTTTCATTTCCTCTAATGATGTTAATTAGGCTCATTTTAATCACAAAGAAAGGGAACTTGTAGAGAGTGGGGGTTTACCGTAAGGATGCAAGGGAAGCACAGGTAACAATGTGCACTAGGTTTGGCTATTCTGTGATCACAGAGGGAGCACATTAACACCAATGTCTATAGAGAACAGACTTGTGGTTGCCAAGTGGGAGGGGCACGGGGGAGGGTTGCATTGAGAGTTTGGGACTAGAAGATGCAAACTATTATGTATAAACAAAAGGTCCTATTGTATAGCACAGGGTAATATTTCAATATCCTGTAATAAACCCTAATGGAAAATAATATGAAAAAGAATATATATATATATATATATATATATATAGTGATTATATATAATTATTTTGCTGTACACCAGACACTAACACAACACTGTAAATGAACTACACTTCAATAAAACAACAACAACAAAATCCCACCAATGTCTAAATCTCTCTAACTCTAAGCTCTACCTGTTCAGAAATTGCTTCTTCCCATGGCTTCCCTACCTACAGAATTCAGGGAATTCATATGGTGTCTCAAAGAAACTTGGAAATAAATATGCTTGTATGTCCTTTGTTCCAGTTGCTTCCATTTCATTGACATCTTTTATTGTCAATACCATGTATGAAAAATGCCAGTTGTTTCGGTGACTGTTTGCTAATCTTCCCCCAAGAGTCCATCCTCAAGTTATCAAAGCAGCATTGGATTCCATGACAGTTTGGTAAGAATTCTTTTCCCTGGTTCTGTGCTAAACTTTGGTTGCCTTGGCCAAAAAGGAAGTACTACCTGTGTCTAGTGTTTCACAAAGTCCTTCCATTTTGGCATATTTCTTCTTTATACTCTTAATTGTCCCCTGCACACAGAAACCATTCTCTCCACCTTTGCAAGAATCCTCTTTGGGCATACCCATTAACGTAAATGAATACTAAATATTGGAGGGTGCAGTGGGTTATTCTTTAAGTATACTGGTCAGAAGCATCTGAATTTCAGTTCCAGCCCAGGTAGAATTCCCTGTGACATTAGGAAATCATTTCAGAAGTTGGTCTCCAGAATGAACAGGAAGACCATTCAGAACTTATCAGCATCTCTGGGGGCTGATAGGTCTCAGAGGTAAAATTTCTCCATCTCTGATTTTACTGTTTCTACTGGGAATCTGTCTGATTTTACTCGAGTACTCACTGGCTCTCAGCTTCTTTTTATTGCTTCCCTTTGTGGGTATCTAGATTTCTATGTTAACTTCTGTGTCTCTCTCTCATATGTAAACGTCCCAAGAGAAATTATCTGATTGAGTCATTTTATTACTCTGCAATATAGTCAGTCACTATACAATATAACATGTCCATATTGGGCAAGATTCCCGTAAAAGGCCATTTCATTGACTGTTGGTCTGAGATTGGCCAAACCTTGATCCTATTTGCTATAGACATGGTTCAAAGCACTGACAGCGATGAATAAAAATTTGCTTATGGTCTGCCTGCTCAGAAAGAGCCTATAATAGTAGGAGGCACCCTGAAAATCATAAACCCTTCTCCAACTTAGCCAAGCTCCAGCCTCAGGTATCTAATTCTCTCCTATGCATATCCACCTGAGTATCTCAAATTTATCACATCCTAAGATAAACTCTTTAGCTTCCCCATCAAAGTCTTATTTTTCTCCTAGATTCTGACTCTGATTTAAGTCTTCCAGTCCAGAAATCTTGGATTTTCCTCCTTATCTCATCAAATACATGTAATACTTCCGGTACATCTATTTACCTACCAAATACCTCTGAGTTCCTTGCTTCCTCGTCATCATTGATCCAGTTCAGGCCTTCATCATTCCACACTTGGTCTATTGCAATAGCATCTGTATCATCTTGCAGATTCCAGTCTAGCCCAATGTATGCATAAGTACCACTATACCTCTGTATAGCTTCATTCCTTTGATACATCATTACCTATACCTAGAAGGTCTATCCTTCTCCTCTGCTTGACAAATTTCCATTAATTCTTTAAGTGATGCACAAACATCACCTTTTTCCTGAAGAATTTGCTGGCCTTCTCCTGTCTCAGCCAAACTCTTACTCCATTGTGCTAAATCCATACCCTTGTAGCAAGCTCTAATTTAGCACTTATGTAATGAACAATATTAATTTATTTTCACATACAACTCCCTCTACTGGATCACTTTGCTAAAGTTGGTTGTTCACAAATTCTATATATCTCATAGCAACTTAGTGTAAGTAACTATCAGCCTCTGACCTGAATGCCAGCTCTAACGTTAACATGAACTTGAGTCCATATTCCTTCACTGAATCTGTGCCTCTTTCCCTCCATTATGATAGTCTTTTCCATGATACAGGAAGGAGTGGGAATTGGGTAGTTATCTCTGAGATGTGGAACAAGATATTCTCTTTCACTCAAAAAAAAAAAAAAAGAAAAAGGGGGAAGGTAGAGGAAGTGTAAATTTAAAAGGAAGAAGAGGATGAATAAATATGAAGGGAGACCACTGAAAAGGTCTAGAGAGGAAGTGTAAATCTAAAAGGAAGAAGAGGATGAATAAGTATGAAGGGAGCCCGCTGAAAAGGCCTAGAAACAATGACCAGCTCATTGGCAATGAATACTTCTACTGCTCATATTTTGATCTCTAAATACCATTTCTCACTCAGAGCAGCCAAGGCTGATTGGCAAAATAGCTAAATCCAGGACTATGGTAGAAAATGTGCAATTTAAGCCTGAAGTATATTGTTATTCTAGAAAGCAAGAGAGCTATCAGAGAGTTGTAGGGTTGAGACAAGGACTCAGAACCAACATGATAAGATCCCTCTGGCTAAAATGGGACCACTAGAGCAAAAAAAAGGATCCTAACTTCAATAAATTAAATTGCATCCAGTATTTTTAAATTCATGAGTTCATGATGATTCTAAAAAAATAAACAACCTATTGTTTACTATTGGAAAATGCTGAAGAACCAATTCATTGTTTTGAAAACTGGTGAATAAAGGGAAGAATTAAGCATTTATCCTGACTTTCCTATATTAACTCTGCATCCCACCTAATGAACAAAGAAGATATAGTATAATACAAATATCACAATTTTGCAATCCCTAATGAAATAATTGGTCTAGTCATTGATTAGCAATGATAAAAATGAAGACAACCAAACATGACGTGCCTTCTAATGGACGTACACATCTCCCATGATGTGTACTTCCAAAAACTTGAAATTGAATCTGATCAAGCATCTGGGTCTACACCAATTTATAGGAAATATAAGAGATAGACGAACAATTGGCATAATTCAAACTATGGGAACACATGACTCAGTTTTTTTTCTAGCTGTCTATTTTTTTTAAAAAATTATTTATTTATTTATTTTTGGCTGTGTTGGGTCTTCGTTTCTGTGCGAGGGCTCTCTCTAGTTGCGGCAAGTGGGGGCCACTCTTCATTGCGGTGCACGGGCCTCTCACTGTCACGGCCTCTCTTGTTGCGGAGCACAGGCTGCAGACGCGCAGGCTCAGTAGTTGTGGCTCATGGGCCTAGTTGCTCCGCGGCATGTGGGATCTTCCCAGACCAGGGCTCGAACCCGTGTCCCCTGCATTGGCAGGCAGATTCTCAACCACTGCGCCACAAGGGAAGCCCTCTAGCTGTCTATATTTATGTGTTTGCCTGTAACTATGTCTAGGTCATTTTCGTATCTATGCCTATATCTGACTTTGTGTCAATGCCTTCTTATCAATTACAAGGAAAATATATAGAGGATAGACCTACATCTTAAAAGAGAGATAAGAGACATGTCAATCAGTCACAAGATATGGACTTCATTTGGACTCAGATCAATTGAACTGAATAACAATTTTTGAGACAATCGAGGAAATGTAAATACTAATTGGGTATTTGGTGATATCAAATAATTATTGTATATTTAGGTGTGATAATTGCATCAGGGTTATGTTGTTTTTCTAAATAAGTTGTTCTTTTTTAATAACTATATATACATTGTGATGACCTAGAGGGGTGGGATAGGGAGGGTGGGAGGGAGGCTCAAGAGGGAGGGGATATGGCTCTATATCAGTATACATATAGCTGATTCACTTTGTTGTACAGCAGAAACCAACACAACATTGTAAAGCAATTATACTCCAATAAAGATATCAAAATAAATAAATATATACACAAGCTATTTGCATGATGTCTGGGATATATATATATATTATGATTATGCATATGCAGGGAAAAGTAGATGAGGGTATAAATGAAACCATGTGGCACCTGGCAGCTTACCATTTGTTGAATGAATGGCTAAATTGATGAATAAAGGCTGATCGGCCTGGTTTTGCATCCCTGCTCTGCCTTTCCTAGCTGTAACCACTCCAGCAAGTTCCTGTACTTTGTCAACCCTAGGTCTAATCCCCTCTAACACAGGGTTAATTAGGAAACGAGGTGACGACTTCTGGGGCTTTCTTTGCCCATCCAGCCTGATAATGGATGTGAAACGTTTCGTAGGTCACACGGCAACCTGACAGTGGTTATTACAATTGTTAACTGTACAGGCTAAGACCCCACATTGGAATTCCGGGTGGCATTTTTCTTTTTGTCGAACACCACCAACTTCCTTTCCCTGGACGTTGTCAGGGCAAATTAATTACTGTTATCTGTGTCTGGGGGCTGTGGCCACCTGGCCATCGTTCTCTCCCTGACAGCTGGAGCTCCTAGAAGCCCAAGAGACGGGACTTCTTTCCTCCTGGCGGCGGCTCCTTTCTCCCAATTTGCTTCTCCTTTAATCTGCATATTATCATCAGCACAAAGCCCTCCGAATAACATCTGACAAATGACGCCTGTTAAAAAAAAAACGCATGCACTTCTCTTTCACCGCCTTCTAATTTGGAATAGCATTATAACTATGCATCGCTAGACAAGCAATATTATGTTAAGAACATGATAAAATACCAGCAGCTCTGTAATGGCAGCAACCAAATGGTAATTTCTGCTTCAGAAATTGGTCATTTATTTTGCTGGCCTGTTCTTACGTTCAAATTAGATGAAGTTTAATATACTGTAAAATTGAATGTATTCTGTCCTTTTCAACAAATATGGCATGTGTGAAAATGATTTATGGCTCATGGGAACCTCTAAAATGTTAAATAATCTCTTCTTTTGTGTGTTTCTTAAGTAAGTTATGACCTGAGAGTTTAAACACAGGAAAAGCAAAACTTTGCTAAGCTCCGGGCCCTGGTTCTGTCATCAGGCTGTGGTTATAATGGGAGCCGTGTCCCTGCACATATTACGTTGGGCTGTAAGAACAGCCACATTAATTGCTACATTAATTTTCTTCTATTAACTGTAATTGGGAGGAAAGCAAGTCTTCCCCAGTGAGTGTTATAATTTGCGACTTAGTTTTTAATAAAGCTGTGTTGAGACCATGAGTGCCTAGCGTAGGGCATTTCTTTCAATGGGTGTCTGGCATCCCGTTGCTTGCAGACTATGAGAATAGCAGCTTGAAATGTATGTATGGGGGCAGGAAGTCGAGGAAGATGGGGAGAGCTATAAGCTCCCCAGGGATAAGGGGTAAGCTGATCCTTTCTGGAAAATGCTTGACTTTTGCTTTCCTTTCCTGCCTTCCACCCTCCGCAGCACTTCTCCAATCCCAAGGGAAAACTTGAGAAGCCCACATTAATGGCCAGAGTCTATGGCTAGATGTCCAAGACAGCAGTCATGCCACAGAGCTACTTTATGACTGCAGACAAATCATTTGAGCCTTCGCTGTCTCATCCATAAGATGGGATGATTACAATAATGATAATAACTGACTTTTTATCACATGTACCACCTGCCAGGCACTGTTCTAAACACTTTATATATATATTAATTCACTATGTTGTCATGACAACACTATGATGTTGGTATCTCATCCCCATTTTACAGATGAGGAAACTGAGACACAGAGGCGTTATGTAACTTCCTCCAGGTCACACAGATAGTAAGTGGAGGAGAAAGGGTTTAATCCCAAGTGGTCTGACTCTAGCCTCCATGCTTAAACCTCTAGGCTAAACTCTCCACACTTGCAAGGAGACTTAAGATAGATGGTGAATGTGACCAGGCTTGCCATGTTTTCATCGGAAAGTCTTTCATTCAAATATTCATTTGATACTTGTTATATGCCAGACACAGCCCCAGGCACTGTGATGGGGGCGGGGATATAGATGGATGAGCGGAAGGTCATTGTCTTTAATGCCCTTAAAATAGATCTGAAAGCATTCTGTGAGCATGAGTCTTCTTGCACTCACAAGCTAATTCCTGGTGACAACAGAACTTTCTGCCACTCAGATTTAGTGCAAAGTTCAGCTCCAGCAGTCGGAGAAGGGGAGGGAATTAATATCTGTCAGAGCCCTGACGGACACGTGCAAGTTTCTTTATTTATGTTATTTGGCTCATTCCCACAACAGCCTAGCAAGGTATACTTCAATATCCCTATTTGACAGATTAAGTAACCGAGGGCCTGTCTGCAGTTACAAAACTTACCTATGATCCTAAAACTTCCTAATTAGCCTCCCAATTTCCGCTGTTAGTCTAGCTTTACCCCAAAGCAGAGATACCTTAGCACATCTTATCAGGAGCTAAAGGTCACAGTTAGCCTGGGGGAAAAAGTTTCCTGGGGAGGCTTGTTATATGGCAACCAGGGAAAATTTGGAAATCCAGTCAAGTGAGAGGCTGGGAGCAGAATAAACAAAAATGTGGTTGATAAAGGATCATAGTAATTGCTGATGGAGAGTTCCAGCTAGTCAGACCTGGATTTGAATTCTGGCTCTCTCAGACCTAGCTGGGTGACCTTGGACATGTTTCTTAAGCTCTTGGAGCCTCACTTTCCCCATTTCTAACAAGAGAATGCTGAGAATGTTGACCTCCTCCCGTTGTGGTGAGAATGTAATGAGATGCTGTTTGAATGAATGATCTAAGCCCAGTGCCCTGCAGAGAGAAAGTTTCTAATTAATGATTACGGTAATTACATTAGGAATTCTTGTTCAGGGATCATCTCGAAGAAGAAAATCGCAACCAGGGCTGTCCTCAGTACACTGGGCAATACTCACCCCTACAGTTTTGTCATTGGTTTTCTGCAATTTATCAAATATCCAGCAAGCCCTAGCTGACCAGCAAAGGAAGACACAGACAGTAACCCAAGATATTCTGATTCTCTTGGTCTGGGCTGGGACCCTGGACTTGTATGCTTATCCTTCGGGGATATTACCTTTGGGCAAATTTAAGAAACCCTGAACCTAATGGTGGTTCTCAACAATAATGTGTATAAGAGTCACCTGGGGAAATTTTTACACTACAGATGACTAATCCTCCCACATCCAAGAAATTAAAATTCAGGGTCTAGGACCCTAGAAACTGCATCTTTGTTTGGTTTACTTGGGTTTTCTAATTACAGCCTCAACTTTCATCAGAATATCTTATAATTGCTTATATATCTAGTCACCTCTGTATCTTCAGTGTCCAGTATGGGAGGCATAATTCTCAACAAATACTGGTGGATCCACCCATCAGTCCACGTACTTATTCATTCGACAAATGTGGTTTGAATGCTCAAAATGTTCTGAGAATTGTTTTTGGTGCTGAATTACAGAACAAAAGGATTTCTAAAATCAAAGTTCTTACTTTATAACTTGTAAAATCTTCTTGATTTATTTGGGGAGAAACTAGCCTTATTCCTCGTATAACAACACTTTTAAATGAAAAGAAGAACGTTGTTTTCTGGTGAACTTGGGCAAGTTACTTCTCAAGACCTTCTCTTTCTGTCAGGAAACATGATAATACTCACATGTTCTGAAGGTTAGCACTGACCCTTGTAGAGCACCTGGTACACAGTAGGAGCTTTAAAAATGGTAGATACTGTTGTTCTTAATGATAAATAGAAAATACCGTCCAAAGGATAGTGTTAACTGGCCATGATTTTCTCTAATGTCATTTCCCCGGGTGTATGGCCAAGCAATAACTCTTAATAAAATATTACAGGATCCAGTAAGTGCATCTCGTACACCAGTGTGCTCTTTCTCTGATTTTGGAGTATGCGCCACCTTATCTGTTCACTTTCTTCCTAATTTCGGGATTAATGGTTTCCGTTTGAGTTTTCCCCTTTTTCTCTCTATTATTTCCTCTCTTCTTCTCTTATTGCTCTTTTCTACTTCTTTTCTTACTTTTCGCCCTCTTCCTCTTCGACCTTTCCTATTCCTTATTACATCCTAACATGTATCTTTTTCTTTCTCTGATTTTCTGTCTTCTCTTTTTGGTCTCTGCCTTTCTCAGGGGCCCAAACAAGTTCTTAAATGCTTGCTTACGAAAAGAGTGTGTTTCCTAGTACTGATTTTTAGAGAAAAATTGAATGCTTCATATTTCTCTGCAAACTGAGAAAAGGAAGGCTAACCCTTTACAAATAGATCAAATCATTATCTCCTTTTTCGTGTGTGACCCTCATTGGAAGGGTAACCCATTCCTGTGGATTGGCACCAAGAGCAGCGGTGTATTTTCTACAGAGTGAAAGAGAAAGACATCTCCAAGTTGACTTAGTTCTAGCAGTTACTCTTTTACTAAAACTAGCTTCGAGGGTTTGAGGATGTCATTTGACTTCTCTGGGTTTCACTTTCACATTTATAAAGTAAGTGCGTTGTACCAAACATCTCTAAGGCATTTCCCAGTACTAAAATTTCTGTGAGTCTAATCTCTGATTCATTTTCTATAGAAATGCGATCAAGTCCCAAATTTCATTAGCCTGACAAGCCTCACTAGGCTTATGCAGAAGGTATTCAGTTGCAAATAGAGGACACATGACATTATATTTTTCAATTTTCTCTGGGTCTAATGCACATTGTTAGATATTGCTTTTCTTTTACCTTTGAAATGTGTTTCTACAAAATCCCAAAGGGCATGAGCAGGGTTATTTAAGTCGTGGGGAGTGTTCTCAGCGTGCCTTTCTTCAGTAGGCAGAAAGTTTATTTTTCTATCCCTTGGAAATAGTTTTAATGACTTTTAAGATAATTCTCCAGCTTTATTGAAGTATAATTGACAAAATTATAATATATTTAAGGTGTACAACAGGATGATTTGATATACATACACATGCATTAGTGTATCACTTGATCCTTTACCAGCTGCCATATTATTTGTTTTTTAGAGCCAAGCAACTCTTTCCTTCTTTGATTCTTAATAACAATTTCCTTTCATTGAGTATTTAGTACTGCTGAGAAAGTCCTGCACTCATTGAAATACTTTAATTATTCACCATAATAATAAAAAACAGATAGATAAAATACCTGGCCACCTGATAATAGCTCTCAGGCACCTCATCATAATGGCTTCCTTCCCTGAATTTGTTCTAATTTGTCAATTATCCACTTGAACTGTGACTCTGAGAATTGTCCTCAATTCTTTTTCACACTGTATCTCTGGTCTCCATATTTCTACAATGCTCTGGACATATTCCCAATTATGAACATCTCTACTTGTGGAGACAGGTCATACTCAAATTGTCCATTGAACTCCTCACTTCCTCCTACCGACATTCTTCTTAGATTACCAGTTTCAAGTAACTCCACTAAGATCTAATTTGCTCAACTTAGAAATACCCTGATTCACTCTTTCTACTTCTCCTCCCCATAGAAGTAGCCATATCCTATCAATTTGACCTCAAAACTATTTCTTGATTCAGAATTCTCCTCTCTGTCTCTGTTGCCATCATTATAGTTCATGATCTAATGACCCACCTGAATTTCTGCAACTACTTTCCAACTCATCTCCATGCTTTTACTCTTGCTACCCTCTTACATTGTCTATTGTGGAGAGAGACTATTTCCAACTTGGAAATTTTCAATGGTTCCCTATGGCTTTCATGATGAAGCCAAAAATCCTTGATATGCACACAAAGCCCTTCATAATCTACTTCTTCTCTACTAATTTAATTTTCAAACACTCTTGGGAAAGTGACATTCTCTTTTTCATAGGTGGCTAAGCTGATAGGATGTAAGCTTATAGCTACTGGTGGACATCTTTGCCATCTTGTGGGGATAACTCAACTAGTAAAAAAGCTGAAATAGATGAAGGCAGAGCTATGACTAGGAGGAGGGCAGGAGAGAGCATGTGCATAATGGCATCATGATGATGTGCAGATTAAATATGTAGATTGAACCACGGCTGAGGCTTCTCAATTATGTAGACAATACATTTTGGGGTGGGTGGTGCTCACGTCAGTGTTCATTGGGGTTTCCCTCATTTATAACCAAAAAAGGCAAGTTAATTTAAATTATTTATCATTTTTTCTAAATGTGCCTCTAAATGTACTTAAAAAGGACTTGAGTTATCCCATCATGTCTTTCAGTAAGAATAATAAAAATTTTTGAAGACCCCAAAGTCAGACTATTCTTAGTCTTCCTCTCATTACTGCAGTGAATCCAGAGAAACTTCTGTTATATTAAGATATGTATGTTGCTGGGAGTAGCAGTGGAACCATAACATTAATAATAGCTTCTATTCAGTGAACATCTACTATATATCAGAGTCTTTGGACAAATTATATCTAATCATTGTCACCACCTATATGATATACAATGAAACTAATTTTGCATCTTGAAAAATAAGGGTCTAATAAGTTAAGTATTGTTAAAACTCAAATACTCAGTGGATGATGTAATAGAATAAAACCCAGGTTGTGCCCAAATAAATATTTATTACATCATACCACACTCTCCAAACTGTGGAGTGAAGCTGTGTTCCCCATACGAAAGAATAAAATTATATTGATTGAGCTCCTGCTATGTATTTGACACTGGTGTTTCGTAGACATCAGTTCATTATATCATCATCTTAAAATTTTATAAAGTAGGTGTTATCAACTGAAATGTACAAGTAATTGAACTGAGTAAGGGCCAGGAAGTTCTGGAGTCAAAAATTGGATACAATTGGGATCCAAATTCATGAATATATGAAATCAAAGCTCATGTTTTATTTTTCAGTTATTCCTATTGATTCCTTAAGAAAATTGAAATCAAACTGGCTAAACAATCAGAGAAGTTTGAGTGCCAAGAAATTTATGCCATTGGATTAAAATGTAAGGGCGTTTATCATATCAAGCAAAGAGATAACTAAAATGATTATTGATTCATCTTTAAAAGAACAGTCCCTTCTTTTAAAGACTTAAGGTCCCCATTTCTGAAATGTGAATATAGGACTTAAGGCCCTGAAAACTTCCTTCCAGCTCTAAAATCTTACAGTTCTATGATATGTCAATAGTTCCATCAAATAACAGGATCGGGCTTCCCTGGTGGCGCAGTGGTTGAGAATCTGCCTGCCAATGCAGGGGACACGGGTTCGAGCCCTGGTCCGGGAAGAGCCCACATGCCACGGAGCAACTAGGCCCGTGAGCCACAACTACTGAGCCTGTGCATCTGGAGCCTGTGCTCCCAACAAGAGAGGCCACGATAGTGAGAGGCCCGCGCACCGTGATGAAGAGTGGCCCCCACTTGCCGCAACTAGAGAAAGCCCTTGCACAGAAACAAAGACCCAACACAGCCAAAAATAAATAAATAAATTAATTAATTAATTAAAATAAATTAAAAAATAAACAGGATCACTTTGAATTAGGTTTGGCAGCAAGTGAGAGAGACTAAAAAAAGTAGCTTAAAAAATGGAAGTTTATCTCTCTTATGTAAAATGGAGAGGAAGGGACTTCCCTGGTGGCACAGTGGTTAAGAATCTGCCTGCCAATGCAGGGGACGCAGGTTCAAACCCTGGTCCGGGAAGATCCCACATGCTGCGGAACAACAAAGCCCGTGCGCCGCAACTACTGAGACTGTGCTCTAGAGCCTACGAGCCACAGCTACTGAGCCCACGTGCCACAACTACTGAAGCCCACATGCCTAGAGCCTGTGCCCTGCAACGAGAAGCCACTGCAGTGCACACCGTAACGAAGAGTAGCCCCCGCTCACCGCAACTAGAGAAAGCTCTTGCGCAGCAACGGAGACCCAACGCAGCCAAAAATAAATAAATAAATAAATTTATATTAAAAAAAAAAACTGCTCACATTCCTTGTCCTTAAAATGAAGATAATAATAACTACCTTCCCAGAGTTTTGTGACAATGAGGATGAAATTTGTGACTCCCTATGCAGGTAGATTTGTTGTTATAGATTTGGCTTTTAGAATAAATGTTATGCAGTTTTACTCCATGAAGAAGTTTATCAACCTAGAAAGAGATAGTATAAGATAGGACCCTTTTGGTTTCTAGCAATGGCAACGCTATCAGGGTTCTCCAGAGAAATGAAACCAATAGGATAATTAATTAATGAATTAGTTAATGACAGGAATTGGCTCACGTGGTTATGGAGTCTGAGAAGTCCCACGATCTGCCATTTGCAAGCTGGAGATCCAGGAAAGCTCATGGTGTAAGGCCTGGAATGGGAGGGAGGCGAGGGGAGGCAGAGGCTAGGACTGGTGATGTAAGTCTCCATCTGAATCTGAAACCAGGAACGCCACTGTCCCAGGGCAGGAGAAGAGAAGATAGATGTCTCAACTCAAGCAGAGAGAGAGAGCAACTTCACCCTTCCTCCACGTTTTATTCTATTTGGGCGCTCAGTGAATTGGATATTGCCCACCCACATTGGGAGGGCAATCTGCTTTACTCAGTTCACCAATTCAAATGGGAATCTCTTCTGGAGACACCCTCACAGACACACCCAGAAATAATGTTTTACCAGCTATCAAGGCATCCCTTAGCCCAGTCAAGTTGGCATAAAAAAATTAACCATCACAGCAACCCAATTTAAACGGGCTTAAGCTTTCTAAAAGGGAAGTTAATTGATTAGCTATCATAATGATTTCAGGAATGGCTGGATTCAGTTGTTCAAATGATAATATTAGGGTTTTCTCTTTCTTCTCATATTGACTTACTTTCCTCTCTATGGGTATAATTTTCATCCGTGGTCTCCTCTTCTGGTGGCAAAGATGACTTCAAGGGAAACTATCTTGCAATTTTAATCCATTCTAGTAGAAAGAAAGTGCCTCTTTCCCAATCCATCCTGGAAATGTCCCTGGTGCACACAGTGATATCTGAACCAACCACTGACTCTCCATTAGACAGAACAAGCTTACTATGTCTGATTTATTAAACACCTGATGGTTTGAGATTGGCTTCCCACTTCAACAACAGGTGCTATGACCAGAGGAGATGCTAGACAAATAATGCAACAGGTTGAACACAGAAATGAGTTTCTATACCCTTTTATAAATTGAGGAATCTTAGACTCTAGAGAGATAATCTATTTCTGCCTCTCATTTTATGTATGAGCAGGACCAAAAGGTTAAGTGACTTGCCCAATGATATGGAGCTAGTTAGTGACAGATCTGGGGTAAAACCCATTTCTTTTGACTCCAGTTCAGTGATTTTCCCACTATACAACTCTGACTCGTTTTTAAAGTATAACTAATCATACTATGATTTGTGATAAAGCTGACCAGTAGTTTCTTTCCCTTCTTGAAGCCATTGATACTTTTCTCTCAAGTTCTTTCCATTGTTTTTGATTTGGCCCATCACTTAGGCTGCAAAAAATGTGGAGCAGAAATCTGTCCCATGAAAAACTGTAGTGCTTTATTGAAACGCTTAGGAATAGTATATTTGGGATTCTCATTTTTATTTCTTAGATATGTAGCTTAAAAATTCCTCCAGAAAAATGTGTTTGTTCATGAGCATAAATTAAAATAATACATTTTTTCTCTTGAGAGTTGCAAATACATTGAAGAAAAATTAGCAAATACAGTGAAGCAATACAACATTCATAACCCCACTACCCAGGAGGGATCACTATTAATAGGTTGGTGTATAATGATATTGCATAATGAATCATATTATAAATACTGTTCTGTAACTTGCTTTTTCACTTAACAATATGTTGCAAACAGTTTTCAAGTCAGTAATTATAAAACTACATCACCAATTTGAATAGTTGTAGAACATTCATTATTTGAATAAATCCTTATTTATTTAAACTATTTTCGTGTTGTAGACATTTCCTCTTTTTTCACTATTATGAACAATACAATGGTAAGTGTCTTGTAATACATTTTTGGATAACAGTTCAACCAGGATCCTTCAGTTTTAAGGAACAGAAGTCAATCTTGGCTAGCTTGAAGGGAGAAGGAATTTACTGGAATGATTGAGGTAAGTTACAAAACTGAATCACAAACTAAATGACTAGACATCAGAAAGGAGATGTATCTGGGAAGCTCTGAAGACCCAAGTACCAGAAACTAATGGAAAGTCTACTGAGGTCACTACCATGAACATGAATCAACTTCAACTATTTTCTGACCTTGAGTCACCTCCACTGAAGTCTGGGTAAGAGGGTCTATAAGGTTTACCTTGTTCCATGTCCACTATTTGGCCAAGAGAACACATGGCATCTTTATTTACAGTCCTACCAAAATCACAAAGAGAAAGAATCATTTCCCAAATAAAAATCCAAGGGTTTCAATCAGAAAAAAGGGAAGCACAACTGAAAATGACACCATAAAACACTTGTCTGGATATTTCTTAGATTAAATTCTTAGAAATAAAAGTAATTACTTAGGGGGATAAAAACTTATTTTTTAAATCTTCTAAATAAGGCAAAAAAAATTTTGGGCAAAAGAAAAGCTAATAAAGAGAAATTTATTATTCATAATAATAGCTTTATTAATAGATTGTTAGAAGAAATCCCAGGAGGCCTCTCTCAGTCTGCCATTCACATTATATCTCAGAATTACCATCAAAGACAGAGGGAACATGAGTAGAATCATACACCAAAATTCATCACTTTGTGCTCTATGAAATATATAGCTAGTGCTTAAAGTAAGACATTCAAAAGAGAGGAGGGTGGGTGCGTCTATTCCTTTGGAAAAAAAAAAGAGGAGTAAATGGAAACTTTTGAACTCAGATTCTTATGTTTAAATACAATCATATGAAACTCAAAGAGACAGTTTAGCATGATTTAGACCAAAGAATTTGGGTCCAAATGTTATCTAGTTTAGTTCAGCCTCTACCACTTTATAGCTTCTTCGTTTTAAACAAACATCTTAGTTTCAGTGTCCTCATGGGTAAAATATGTCTAGTATTAGTACCTACCCTATTAGGTTATTGTGAAGATTAAAGGAAATAATTTTTATACAGACACTTAGGAGAGTGGCTGGATTATAGTAGGAATAGTCTTCCTACCACTATCAGCAAATATTGGATTTGGAAAATTGTCCTAGAAAACTCACAACTATGAAGGAATTGCTGGATGTCCACATAACACTGTGGGATAAATCTCACCTTGTCCATGTTCTCTTGGTTGTCATTTTGAGATACATTTTTAAGCCAATCTCCTTCCTTGGCAGGTACTATACAACAGCCATCTTGAAGACAGTTTGGAAATAGTCTTACTGCCTCATAACTGTATTTCATTTTAAATTATCTTTTACTTATTAAATATATCTTTTTATACAAGTACATGAGAAGGATGTGTGTATTTTCAAATAACATTTAAACAAATACCTATGTATCTATGACTTCGCTTGAGAAATAGAATGTTAAACATTATCAGAACTATGAAAGTCATCCCTGTGTCCCATTCTGATCACCTCTTTTTTTCCTTTTTAGAGGAAAATGCTCTTCAGATTTTCTGTTATTCATTCTTTGCTTTACTTTATAGATTTTCCACAGAGGTATGCATTCCCAAACACTGCTTTTGCCTGTTTTAGATAATATACAAAGAATCATAGGGAATGCATTCTTTTATAACTTGCTTTTTATGCTTAAAATTATAATTTAAGATCTATGCATGCTGCTTTGTAATTCATTCATTCTGATTGCTGCATAGCATTCTACTGTACAAATGCACCATAATTTATATATACATTCCTTTGAAGATGGGCACTTGGAATATTTATTCTTTTGTTATTGCAAATGCTGCTGCTGTAAAACGTTACTGAACTTGTCTCCCAGTACACATATGCAAAAGTTTCTATAGAATGTACACCTACAAATGGAATTGCTCGGCCTTGACAGTATGCATGTTTAACTCTATCGTGTAAGGATAGACCCTTTCCTAAGTGGGTGTAACAGTTTACATGCCCACTAGCCATGAACGAGAAGTCCTATGGTTCCACATCCTCAACATGCATGATAATATTAGACTTCTTTTTTCAATGTTGCCAGTCTCATGAGGTAGAAGGTTATCTCAATAAATTTCCTGATTAATAATGATGTTAAAATAGTATATTTATGGGCTATTCATATTTCCTTCCCTTTCAAAGTTCATTTTTCTATTGTGTAGTTTTTTTCTTTTTCTATTTGATTTGTAGGTGATATGGATTCTTCCTTGGTTATTCATGTAGCAGAAATGTTTTCAGTTGTTGATTTATTTTTTCACTTTTTTTATGGTAGAGAATTGTATTTGCAGACATGGAGAGGAACCTGTATCCACATAGCTTCTGAGACATAGTCTCCTGCAAGGTCCCTGTGTGATCTGCTTTACTATCTGGACTCTTCTCTCACCATTTGTGTCTAAGCTTTCTCTCTCTCTCTGCAAAGAATGAATTGCAATTCGGAAAATCAGCCAACTTACCTGCAGCTTTTGACCCAAGGGTCAGGTCCTACTTCTTGTGCTTCTGTTATTGGCCTGGACCCTTTGTTATTGTACAATAACCCAGAACCTGGCTCTACTGCTTGGCTGGCTTTGAGTATCCCAAGTCCCAAGTGTCTTGCTTGCTGAACTATAGATGAAGATTTCCATGGTCCAAACACATTTGTGTGAGTAATTTGGAAACTTCCAGGTGACCATGAACAACCAACAGCTTGGGCTCATAGCCATCTAGGCTTCTTTGAAAGATAAATGAGCGTCTCTACATCTCTTGCCATTGTCTAAGCCTCATCTGATCCACTTCCAAAATATGGTTAGATCTCACAGACAGAATGGCTGAAAAATTCAAGTGGTTTATTAACTCTATAATGAGCCTACATATATTTCTCATTTTATACACGTAATATCAATATATATATGTGTGTGTGTATGGAGATATATATATGTATGTATGAGTATATCGCCTATATCTGTATCTATCTATATTCGTGTAATTTCTGTCCTTGTTCCAGAATGCATTGCAGTGTGGTGGGAATTATAGAAGATAAGGCCATTAGGGAATTACAGGTGATGGCTGTACTGATTAGGCGCCATGTTGCTTCAGGTGGAGGACTGACCTACAAACAACACTTTAGGGCCTAGATGTTGCTTAGAATTATAGCCAATTTAGATAAAATATCTAAAATCACAAAGTGATTTTAGAGCAGCAGGGGGAGAATGAACTCTGAGCTGCGGATCCAAGAAAGACCTCACTGGCTGTAGTTAAGTGATTAGTTAGAGACATAAGATTTTTTAAATTACCAAACTGGAAGAAACCATACAGTTCTAACCCAGCTTCTAGATTGCAGTTGTCATAAAGGAGCTCAGAGAAGAAAAGTGGTTAACATTAAGAGATGAAATTCAAGCCCAAGTCCATGAAGGTCTTAACTACTGTGATTTGCAGCTTTTTAATATTTGTATGTGCAGATAATAAAGAAAAGATCCTTTATTTCTTCATTTTTTCACAGAATAAACACATGCACCATCTTTTTTTTAGGGTTCCGCTTAATGACCAGCAGTATTGTTAATAGGACATAAACAATTAGACCTGGCATGGGGTCCCTTTGATTTTCTGAGCTTGGACCACACTCCCCTCATCTTCACTCTGACCCTCTTTTGCCCTCCTTAAGGCCTCATCTGAAAGCCACTTCCTCATGAAGGACTTTGTTGAAGCCCTTGGCCAGGTAGATTCACTTGCTTTCACCCTCTAGTCATCATATATTTGCCCTCTCATAACCTTCAACACTCCTGTGATTACTAAATTATTGTTTGTTCTTCCCTTGCAAGTAGCAGAGATCAGGTCTGTCTTGCACACGACTGTATCCCCAGGACCTAGATCAGTGCCTGGAACACAGTAGGTGCTGAATTAACATGTGTTGAATAAAAGAATGGTAAATGAAGGATGAAGAGCAAGTTAGTGCCAAGACTAAATGTAGAAACTGAGTCTCCTGATTTCTAGGATCAGCACATTCTTTCCCACCCACTGGACTCATTTCAGCCCCCTAGGCTCTACATAGGGATACCCAGAGGATGCCATCTTCATTCCCTCCCATGTGAATAGTTGCCCTTTCACAATGTTTTTCTAGGAAAATTTCCCAAGTATTCATTGTCTATATGGGGTCATGCCCTATGCTTGGATTGAGGAACAAGGGGTGTGAATGCCACTCCTGAAGTGCTTATTGTTTAAGAGGACAAGATAGGGCACACACTTTAGAACCAGACTGCCTGGGTTCAAACCTCAATGCTCTCATTTCCTAGAGATCAGAACTTGGGCAAGTGATTTAACGTCTCTGTGCCTAAGTTTCCTTATCTTTAAAGTACAGATAACAGCAATGTTCATCTCACAGAGTTGCCATGAGGATTAAACAGCTAATATTTGTAAAGCATTAGAATACTGCCTGCTCATGGTAAACACTACATAAGCATTAGATATTACTATTGTTTTTTGGTTTGTGTTTGTTTTTTTACAAATAAGTCACAGATAGAATTTTAATTCTGGGAAAGTGCTTTTTCTAGTACCATTTTCTTTCTTTTTTGCATTTAAAAAATTATTTTATTCAAGTATAGTTGATTTACAATGTTGTATTAATTTCTGCTGTACAGCAAAGTGATTCAGTTATACAGAGATATACATTCTTTTTCATATTCTTTTCCATTATGGTTTATCACAGAATACTGAATATAGTCCCCTCTGCTATACAGTAGGACCTTGTTGTTTATCCATTCTATATGTAATAGTTTGCTTCTGCTAATCCCAAACTCCTACTCCATCCTTCCCCCACTCCCCCTCCCCCTTGGCAACCACAAGTCTGTTCTCTATGTCTCTGAGTGTGTTTCGTAGATAAGTTCATTTGTGCCGTATATTAGATTCCACATATAAGTGGTTTCATATGGTGTTTGTCTTTCTCCTTCTGACTTAGCTCACTTAGTATGATAATCTCTAGGTCCATCCATGTTGCTGCAAATGGCATTGCTTCATTCTTTTTTATGGCCGAGTAGTATGCCATTGTTTCCATGTCTTGGCCATTGTGGCTAGTCTGGCATCATTTTCTTACCTTTTTGTGGGGAGTTAAGGAAACAGCAGCTGCCGTAGTTGGTTAAGTCATGTCTGTCTGTCTCCATACCTATTGACAGTGTGATGTTGGGCAGGTTCTTTAACCTCTCTAAACCTTACTTTCCTCACCAGCAATATGGGGACAGTAATAACAGTAATAATACCTACCTCATAGGCTGTCGTAAGAGTTAAAACAGAAGGGAAATCACCCAACGCTTCCTGATACTTGGGAAGAGCTCCAGAAATGGTAGCTATCTACAGCAGTGGTACCCCAAGAAATGGGCATAGTTCCCAGCTTCTGGGTTAATAGTCCCACCATTAGTCCTTCCTCCAGGAGGTGACCTTTGGTGGAAAACCAGCGCTCCTTCTTGACGTTAAAAGGGTATACCCATAAATTCAGCACTAACGCTGCTTCTGTAGGTAACAAAGCTTAGCTGGTTTCCTGTTGATCTAACTTTTCAACAGATGTTAAAAATTAGTTGAGCACTTTACAAGGCATTTCATTAGGTGTCCTGGGGGAAATAGTGATGAATTTGACTTCCCTCCTTCGAGTCAATTAAAAGGAAAAAGGGACTCAAAGTAATCAAAGGTCAAAAGAGGGTAAAATGGAAAACCTCTTTCTGGACATTTTATATAATTGGAATCATACAATGTGTGTGTGTGTGTGTGTGTGTGTGTGTGTGTGTGTGTGACTTAGCATTATGTTTTCAAGGTTCTTGCATGTTGTTGCACGTATCAGTATTGTGTTCCTTTTTACTGCTGAATAGCATTTTGCTGTCCGGACATACCATGGGTCTGTGTGTGGGAGGGAGATTAAACAGGCCTGAGGAATACTATTGGGATGATAAAACTGTTGTAAAGTTGGATTATGGTGTTGATTTCACAACTCAGTAAGTTTTTAAAAACTGTTAAATTACACACAACTCCAATTAATTTTATGGTATGTAAACCATGTCTCAATAAAATTGTTAATAAAAAATTAAGCACAAAGAGAACTCAGAGTGGGAAGATCATTTCTGGCTTTGGATATTAAGAAAGGCTTCCTGGAGGAGGTGTCATGGATGATGAGTTTGATAAATTGTATTGGCACAAGTGTTAGATAATGTCGATGAATGACGGCTATGAGCCCATAATATATTATCTCACTTAATTCCCAGAAAGACACAATTTTACAGAAGAGGTGGCCTACAGCTAGATGTCAAGTGACTTGCTTAAGGTCACCCAACGAGCATGTGGGGGAATGTAGCCCGGAGGCCACATTCTCCAGCATCAAAGCCCACGCCTGTCACCACTGTAGAATCCTGCATCTGGCTTCAGCTCCTAAATCTCTGGCTGGGAATATGAGGATGCCGAGGTTTTGCAAACAATCTGTCATCATCTGGTTTAGCTGAAAGGCGACCTAATTTGCCACTATCTTACCGAATTCAAACCTCATGGAGAGGCAACATAATAAAAACACCCTCCTAATCGTGCGCTGTTTAAGGCAAATGAATTGCTCAGCTATGAAATCAGAATTGTGCTCTCAAAGTGCAGGAGAGCTGAAGAACATCGTGCTATTATGTTGATGTCAATTACGTCTTCACCTTCAGCCTGACGATGTGACATTATACTCCTCAGTCACTGGCTGCGGAAGCTCCCGTCCTTTTATTTCTCCCATTAAATGTGAGCCTTGTTGTACTCCGCTGATCTCTGCAAATATTCTGCTGTTTATAACTTTGATAATCTCTGTGTAATCTGCAGGAGTAATTGGATTCCTACAAACACGGCTGAATTTTCAACATCCCTGAGGTGGGGACAAACTGGGGAAGCTGAGGCTGTGAAAGTCTGCCCCCCCCCCCCTCAAATGCAGACACCTCTTTTGTTCTCTAGTTAAAGTTGACCTTTTCTCTCAGGTTTGAAAGGTTATGTCCTAATAAGTTCGGACACTGTAACAGAATGGATGTGATTCCTTTATAAGAAGCAAGACTGTAAAAGTTACAGCTTGCTGGCCCCTTAGATTCCATCACTGTCTTGGCTGGTGATTATTTCATTCAAGACAATAAGGATGAAGGGGTTCTCATATGTTAAAAAAATTACTCTCTTCTGGAAGCATGCACACGCACACACACACACACACACATTTCGGAGTGTACAGTTTATGCTACTTTTGTACAATAGCTTGCACTCTTTTCCATCAACAAAATTACGTGGAAGGGAAAAGAACCTTGCTGCCTTCTTATCTCCATTCTGCCACTTTTTATCTGGGTAATTTGGGCAAAGTAACCTCTCTGAGCCTTAGTTTCCCCATACTTAAAATGTATATTATAGAGTTGTTATGAGGATACATTAGTAAATTTGTAAAATTCTTTGAACATTGGCACAGAGTAAGCGTTCAAGTTTGTTAACTAAACTACATAAAAGGAGAAAAATGACACACAGATACTATCTTGCCAAAGCTTAGGGGATGGAGGGGCATTTTTAGATTATTCTCAGAAAAGTAATAGCTTGGAAAGAAGGGACTCACATCAAGGAGAATGATCTCTATATGAGTCTATAGTGCCAGTGAGAGCTTATAAGCTACAGCAACCCTAACAGCCGAGACACCACCTGTAAGACCCAAGAGTGTTCAACAACAGTGTCCGGTTGTGAATGGATTTTTATTCTTTTTAAGGAAGCGAAGGGGGTTATTTTACAATGTGTTCTTATCACAGCAATATTTTTCAGATGAAAAAAAAAACATCGTGATGTTTCAACACTAAGAAATTATTGAAAATAATGAAAGTAAATTCATTTAACAGAAATAACTAAAATGGTAACTCTTCAAGCATTGCTACAGAAAGATGCTAAGGATATATTGTCGAATCCACTTTTTTTTTTTTTTTTTCCACACACACACACTGTATTTTATTTTTTCAAGAGATAGATAGACTGACACCAAGCATTGTACATGGATGACCACAACAAAAGCAACAATGATTGCAATTACCAAACATGAAACACACTTATACTATGTCATAACATTGACATTCAGTCCAGTAATCCTCCACTGTAACAGCTCCTTTACTTTGCAGTGAAAATTGATTTGTATATTCTTTTCCTCTGAGTCCTTGTGGGATTTTTTTTTTTTAATTCAGACAGAAAGTCACAAAAATTATACTCATCCTCATCAGTTCACTCAGTCCCATGTAATTAATTTCTTTTTTTTCATCTTGATCTTTTGTTAGCACTTTTATGAGTTCATCAGTTTTTCATTAGAGTTCTGAAAATGCTTATTCATTCAGTTCAGCAGTACAGTCAGTTACCAGAAACCTGTACTTGTCAGAGTCTTTTCCATGAATTTCTTGAAGATGAAACTCTTTTATAGGAACATATTTGCAAAATCATCAGAGTACACCCAGAACTGTCTGTAAATGACAAAAGACTTAAAAATGACCATGGTTAAAGATTTGATGAAAGTTCATAATAATGCAGTTGACAAGAAAATTAGTTATTTCTGAGATATACATTTTAAAGTAATAACTAGGATTATTACTTATAACATTATACCAGAACATATAAGATTTTTAGACGTTTCCTGTAATGTCTGAAACATTTATATTAACATATTTCCATACATATTTCCATACAAATACAAATATAAGATTTTTAGAAATTTCATGTAATGTCTGAAACATTTATATTAACATAGTTCCATACATATTTCCATACAAATACAAATATAAGATTTTTAGAAATTTCATGTAATGTCTGAAACATTTATATTAACATATTTCCATACATATTTCCATACAAATACAAATATAAGATTTTTAGAAATTTCATGTAATGTCTGAAACATTTATATTAACATATTTCCATACATATTTCCATACAAATACAAATATAAGATTTTTAGAAATTTCATGTAATGTCTGAAACATTTATATTAACATATTTCCATACATATTTCCATACAAATACAAATATAAGATTTTTAGAAATTTCATGTAATGTCTGAAACATTTATATTAACATATTTCCATACATATTTCCATACAAATACAAATATAAGATTTTTAGAAATTTCATGTACTGTCTGAAACATTTATATTAACATATTTCCATACATATTTCCATACAAATACAAATATAAGATTTTTAGAAATTTCATGTAATGTCTGAAACATTTATATTAACATATTTCCATACAAATAACCCAATGAAAGTTTAGTATTAGTTGTTTTGTTTGTTTTTTTATACTGCAGGTTCTTATTAGGCATCAGTTTTATACACATCAGTGTATACATGTCAATCCCAATCGCCCAATTCAGCACATCACCATCCCCACCTCATCGCAGTTTTCCCCCCTTGGTGTCCATATGTCCATTCTCTACATCTGTGTCTCAACTTCTGCCCTGCAAACTGGCTCATCTGTACCATTTTTCTACGTTCCACATACATGCATTAACATACGATATTTGTTTTTCTCTTTCTGACTTACTTCACTCTGTATGACAGTCTCTAGATCCATCCACTTCTCAACAAATGACTCAATTTCGTTCCTTTTTATGGCTGAATAATATTCCATCGTATATATGTACCACAACTTCTTTATCCATTCGTCTGTTGATGGGCACTTAGGTTGCTTCCATGATCTGGCTATTGTAAATAGTGCTGCAATGAACATTCGGGTGCACGTGTCTTTTTGAATTATGGTTTTCTCTGGGTATATGCCCAGTAGTGGGATTGCTGGGTCATATGGTAATTCTATTTTTAGTTTTTTAAGGAACCTCCATATTGTTCTCCATAGTGGCTGTATCAATTTACATTCCCACCAACAGTGCAAGAGGGTTCCCTTTTCTCCACACCCTCTCCAGCATTTGTTGTTTGTAGATTTTCTGATGATGCCCATTCTAACAGGAGTGAGGTGATACCTCATTGTAGTTTTGATTTGCATTTCTCTAATAATTAGTGATGTTGAGCATCTTTTCATGTGCTTCGTGGCCGTCTGTATGTCTTCTTTGGAGAAATGTCTATTTAGGTCTTCTGCCCATTTTTGGATTGGGGTGTTTGTTTCTTTGATATTGAGCTGAATGAGCTGTTTATATATTTTGGAGATTAATCCTTTGTCCGTTGATTCATTTGCAAATATTTTCTCCCATTCTGAGGGTTGTCTTTTCGTCTTGTTTATGGTTTCCTTTGCTGTGCAAAAGCTTTGAAGTTTCATTAGGTCCCACTTGTTTATTTTTGTTTTTATTTCCATTACTCTAGGAGGTGGATCGAAAAAGATCTTGCTGTGATTTATGTCAAAGAGTGTTCTTCCTATGTTTTCCTCTAAGAGTTTTATAGTGTCCAGTCTTATATTTAGGTCTCTAATCCATTTTGAGTTTATTTTTGTGTATGGTGTTAGGGAGTATTCTAATTTCATTCTTTTACATGTGGCTGTCCAGTTTTCCCAGCACCACTTATTGAAGAGACTGTCTTTTCTCCATTGTATATCTTTGCCTCCTTTGTCATAGATTAGTTGACCATAGGTGCGTGGGTTAATCTCTGGGCTTTCTATCTTGTTCCATTGATCTATGTTTCTGTTTTTGTGCCAGTACCATATTGTCTTGATTACTGTAGCTTTGTAGTATAGTCTGAAGTCAGGGAGTCTGATTCCTCCAGCTCCATTTTTTTGCCTCAAGACTGCTTTGGCTATTCGGGGTCTTTTGTGTCTCCATACAAATTTTAAGATGATTTGTTCTAGCTCCGTAAAAAATGCCATTGGTAATTTGATAGGGATTGCATTGAATCTGTAGATTGCTTTGGGTAGTATACTCATTTTCACAATGTTGATTCTTCCAATCCAAGAACATGGTATATCTCTCCATCTGTTGGTATCATCTTTAATTTCTTTCATCAGTGTCTTATAGTTTTCTGCATACAGGTCTTTTGTCTCCCTAGGTAGGTTTATTCCTAGGTATTTTATTCTTTTTGTTGCAATGGTAAATGGGAGTGTTTCCATAATTTCTCTTTCAGATTTTTCATCATTAGTGTATAGGAATGCAAGAGATTTCTGTGCATTAATTTTGTAACCTGCAACTTTACCATATTCATTAATTAGCTCTAGCAGTTTTCTGGTGGCAGTTTTAGGATTCTCTATGTATAGTATCATGTCATCCGCAAACAGTGACAGTTTTACTTCTTCTTTTCCAATTTGTATTCCTTTTATTTCTTTTTCTTCTCTGATTGCCGTGGCTAGGACTTCCAGAACTATGTTGAATAATAGTGGTGAGAGTGGACATCCTTGTCTCGTTCCTGATCTTAGAGGAAATGCTTTCAGTTTTTCACCATTGAGAATGATGTTTGCTGTGGGTTTGTCATATATGGCCTTTATTATGTTGAGGTAGGTTCCCTCTATGCCCACTTTCTGGAGAGTTTTTATCATAAATGGGTGTTGAATTTTGTCAAAAGCTTTTTCTGCATCTATTGAGATGATCATATGGTTTTTATTCTTCAATTTGTTAATATGGTGTATCACATTGATTGATTTGCGTATATTGAAGAATCCTTGCATCCCTGGGATAAATCCCACTTGATCGTGGTGTATGATCCTTTTAATGTGTTGTTGGATTCTGTTTGCTAGTATTTTGTTGAGGATTTTTGCATCTATATTCATCAGTGATATTGGTCTGTAATTTTCTTTTTTTGTAGTGTCTTTGTCTGGTTTTGGTATCAGGGTGATGGTGGCCTCATAGAATGAGTTTGGGAGAGTTCCTTCCTCTGCAATTTTTTGGAAGAGTTTGAGAAGGATGGGTGTTAGCTCTTCTCTAAATGTTTGATAGAATTCACCTGTGAAGCCATCTGGTCCTGGACTTTTGTTTGTTGGAAGATTTTTAATCACAGTTTCAATTTCATTACTTGTGATTGGTCTGTTGATATTTTCTGTTTCTTCCTGGTTCAGTCTTGGAAGGTTATACCTTTCTAAGAATTTGTCCATTTCTTCCAGGTTGTCCATTTTATTGGCATAAAGTTGCTTGTAGTAGTCTCTTAGGATGTTTTGTATTTCTGCGGTGTCTGTTGTAACTTCTCCTTTTTCATTTCTGATTTTATTGATTTGAGTCCTCTCCCTCTTTTTCTTGATGAGTCTGGCTAATGGCTTATCAATTTTGTTTATCTTCTCAAAGAACCAACTTTTAGTTTTATTGATCTTTGCTATTGTTTTCTTTGTTTCTATTTCATTTATTTCTGCTCTGATCTTTATGATTTCTTTCCTTCTGCTAACTTTGGGTTTTGTTTGTTCTTCTTTCTCTAGTTTCTTTAGGTGTAAAGTTAGATTGTTTACTTGAGATTTTTCTTGTTTCTTTAGGTAGGCTTGTATAGCTATAAACTTCCCTCTTAGAACCGCTTTTGCTGCATCCCATAGGTTTTGGGTCATCGTGTTTTCATTGTCATTTGTCTCTAGGTATTTTTTTATTTCCTGTTTGATTTCTTCAGTGATCTCTTGGTTATTTAGTAACGTATTGTTTAGCCTCCATGTGTTTGTCTTTTTTACGTTTTTTTCCCTGTAATTCATTTCTAATCTCATAGCGTTGTGGTCAGAAAAGATGCTTGATATGATTTCAATTTTCTTAAATTTACTGAGGCTTGATTTGTGACCCAAGATGTGATCTATCCTGGAGAATGTTCCGTGTGCACTTGAGAAGAATGTGTAATCTGCCGTTTTTGGATGGAATGTCCTATATATATCAATTAAATCTATCTGGTCTATTGTGTCATTTAAAGCTTCTGTTTCCTTATTTATTTTCATTTTGGATGATCTGTCCATTGGTGTAAGTGAGGTGTTAAAGTCCCCCACTATTATTGTGTTACTGTCGATTTCCTCTTTTATAGCTGTTAGCAGTTGCCTTATGTATTGAGGTGCTCCTATGTTGGGTGCATATATATTTATAATTGTTATATCTTCTTCTTGGATTGATCCCTGGATCATTATGTAGTGTCCTTCCTTGTCTCTTGTAACATTCTTTATTTTAAAGTCTATTTTATCTGATATGAGTATAGCTACTCCAGCTTTCTTTTGATTTCCATTTGCATGGAATATCTTTTTCCATCCCCTCACTTTCAGTCTGTATGTGTCCCTAGGTCTGAAGTGGGTCTCTTGTAGACAGCATATATATGGGTCTTGTTTTTGTATCCATTCAGCCAGTCTATGTCTTTTGGTTGGGGCATTTAATCCATTCACGTTTAAGGTAATTATCGATATGTATGTTCCTATGACCATTTTCTTAATTGTTTTGGGTTTGTTTTTGTAGGTCCTTTTCTTCTCTTGTGTTTCCCACTTAGAGAAGTTCCTTTAGCATTTGTTGTAGAGCTGGTTTGGTGGTGCTGAATTCTCTTAGCTTTTGCTTGTCTGTAAAGCTTTTGATTTCTCCATCAAATCTAAATGAGATCCTTGCTGGGTAGAGTAATCTTGGTTGTAGGTTCTTCCCTTTCATCACTTTAAGTATTTCATGCCACTCCCTTCTGGCTTGCAGAGTTTCTGCTGAGAAATCAGCTGTTAACCTTATGGGGGTTCCCTTGTATGTTATTTGTCGTTTTTCCCTTGCTGCTTTCAATAATTTTTCTTTGTCTTTAATTTTTGCCACTTTGATTACTATGTGTCTCGGCGTGTTTCTCCTTGGGTTTATTCTGTATGGGACTCTCTGCGCTTCCTGGACTTGGGTGGCTATTTCCTTTCCCATGTTAGGGAAGTTTTCGATTATAATCTCTTCAAATATTTTCTCTGGTCCTTTCTCTCTCTCTTCTCTTTCTGGGACCCCTATAATGCGAATGTTGTTGCGTTTAATGTTGTCCCAGAGGTCTCTTAGGCTGTCTTCATTTCTTTTTATTCTTTTTTCTTTAGTCTGTTCCGCAGCAGTGAATTCCACCATTCTGTCTTCCAGGTCACTTATCCGTTCTTCTGCCTCAGTTATTCTGCTATTGATTCCTTCTAGTGTAGTTTTCATTTCAGTTATTGTATTGGTCATCTCTGTTTGTTTGTTCTTTAATTCTTCTAGGTCTTTGTTAATCATTTCTTGCGTCTTCTCAATCTTTGCCTCCATTCTTATTCCGAGGTCCTGGATCATCTTCACTATCATTATTCTGAATTCTTTTTCTGGAAGGTTGCCTATCTCCACTTCATTTAGTTGTTTTTCTGGGGTTTTTTCTTGTTCCTTCATCTGGTACATAGCCCTCTGCCTTTTCATCTTCTCTGTCTTTCTGTAACTGTGGTTTTTGGTCCACAGGCTGCAGGATTGTAGTTTTTCTTGCTTCTGTTGTCTGCCCTCTGGTGGTTGAGGCTATCTAAGAGGCTTGATGGGAGGCTCTGGTGGTGGGTAGAGCTGACTGTTGCTGTGGCGGTCAGAGCTTAGTAAAACCTTAATCCACTTGACTGTTGATGGGTGGGGCTGGGTTCCCTCCCTGTTGCTGTGGCGATCAGAGCCCAGTAAAACCTTAATCCACTTGACTGTTGATGGGTGGGGCTGGGTTCCCTCCCTGTTGGTTGTTTTGCCTGAGGCAACCCAACACTGGAGCCTACCCGTGCTCTTTGGTGGGGTTAATGGCAGACTCTGGGAGGGCTCACGCCAAGGAGAACTTCCCAGGACCTCTGCTGCCAGTGTCCTTATCCCCACGGTGAAACAGAGCCACCACTCGCCTCTGCAGGAGACCCCCCAACACCAGCAGGTACGTCTGGTTCAGTCTCCCCCAGGGTCACTGCTCCTTCCCCTGGGTCCCGATGCACACATTACTTTGTGTGTGCCCTCCAAGAGTGGGGTCTCTGTTTCCCCCAGTCCTGTCACAGTCCTGCAATCAATTCCCACTAGACTTCAAAGTCTGATTCTCTAGGAATTCCTCCTCCCTTTGCCGGACCCCCAGGTTGGGAAGCCTGAGGTGGGGCTCAGAACCTTCACTCCAGTGGGTGGACTTCTGTGGTATAAGTGTTCGCCAGTCTGTGAGTCACCCACCCAGCAGTTATGGGATTTGATTTTACTCTGATTGCGCCCCTCCTACCGTCTCACTGTGGCTTCTCCTCTGTCCTTGGACGTGGGGTGTCCTCCTTGGTGAAGTCCAGGGTCTTCCTGTCAATGATTGTCCAGCAGCCAGTTGTGATTCTGGTGCTCTCGCAAGAGGGAGTCTCGAATCCACTTTTGAAAAAAAACCCAATGTATTTAGGAAAGTGGATGGATGGACATAAGACAAGTCATAGTTTTCTTTGGGTTGCAAGATTATGGGTGTTATTTTTCCTCCTTTGTTTTTCTCCTTCTTTATATATTTCTTGTTGTTTCTCCTATCACTCTTCAATCTTTATGTAAAAGCTTCGGCCCCATTTAAGTTCACACCAACTGCTCTGCCATCATCTCCACCGCCAACCACATTGCCATCTGACCTTTAGACGTTCCCTAAGATGAATAAAGACTTCGGTGCCTCAGTCACGGTCTTCAACTCCACCCCAATGATTACCATTACTCTGAGACTCCACATGCCAAGGAAGCCCCAAGCCACCATCATGACTTCACAGGGACTTGACTTCCTTAAAGTCAATGAGGAAGTCTTCTGTGTCCCTTCACCTCAGCTAGCTACCTCCACCCAGGGCCACTCCCTGTACTGTCACCGTTAGAATCTGCCCCTTTCTGAAATCATGAGCATTACCTTCTATATCTCCAACTATCATGGGATATATATGCTTGAATGTCTTACAGATACCTCCAACTCGAAATGATTGAAACTAAGAGGAATCCAATGAACATCCATTGATTTAAACTTCAATTGCATTTGCTGATAGCAGAACACTGGGGGTCCCTCACCCGTGAGACATTTTAGTACCTACGGACTCACACCAGGGTATGGGACCCAAGCATCAGTAGCTCTCCCTTGATCAAGGCATTTTATTAACCTGTGAGATGGTCACATTCCCAGGTTAGTGGCTAAGCTGGGGGTTGTGCATCGCCGTATGCACACGTTTCGAGGGGACACATCTCTTTCTACTGTTGCCGGTCTTCTCGCCCACCAGCTTCAGGGTGTAAGCTGTCAGGTGCCCAAGAATGGCAGCAGGGAAACCAGATGTGGATGAAGAAAGGTGCTGGGCATGTGGCCCTCCCACAGAAGGAGGTCATGCAGCTCAGCTCATGAAGCGCGAGAGCCACTCTACTTCCCATGCCTATAGTAGCTTCAATGGCTCCATATGGTTGCATATGGCTCAATGGTTGCATATGGCCAAATAGAAGATGACTTGACTGGTGGAATACCTATGCCTGTCTCCACAAAATTTACATATTTAATAGAATATGTTCATTGTGGAAAATAAAGTATATTTACCCCACAGATAGAACCTCTATCAATATTTAGTATATTTCCCTCTAGTGTCTAGCCTTCCTCTCTCTATGTGTAGATACAGATATAACAGATGTAAGTATCTGTATCTCTATACAGATAGATAGATATTGGGTTGGCCAAGATGTTACAGAAAAACCTGAACGAACGTTTTGGCTAACACAATAGTAGCTACCTTGAGTACTTACAAACTGGAACTACATATATATACATACACACACACACTTTTTGTTTTTTATAAAATTAAGGTTATGGAATATACAATATATCCTGGCTTTCATTCAGATTATTTTGCTTAATGAAATACCATATGCATTATCTTGTGTCACTAAATATTCTCTACAACATGATTTTAATGGCTGTATAATATTTCATTGTATGTCCCTACCATAATTTATTCACATATCTCTTACTGTGAATATTTATATTTAAAAAAAATCACTATTGTAAATAATGCTGTGATAATATCACATGTACATTTCTGAATATTTCCTTTGGATAAATTCCTGCAAGCAGAATTACTAGGGGAGAGAATATAAACACTTTCATAAGCCTTTTGATATGTCTTGCCAAACTACCCTCAAGAAAAGATAAAGCAGTTTATTCTCCTACCATCAGTGAACGTATTATCTCACTCTTGATGACAAGAGGCATTCCATATACAATTTTACTCTTTGTCAGTTTGATAGATGAATAATGGCATTTTGTTGTTGTTTTAATTTGCATGTATTTGGTTGCAAAATAAGATGATTCTTTTAGCCTTATATTATCCATATGTATTTCTTCATTTGTGAACAGTTAATTTATGTTCCTTACTTCTTTTCTATTGTATATTCCTCATTTCTTTCTTTATGGATCCACTAAAGTTATTTAAATATCAAATATATTAGCTTTGGGTGATAAGAATGTGCATAGAAAACATGCTGGTAGAATAAATCCCAAACCGTTAGTAATCATTATTCTATCTCTGGGCGTTAGGGTAAGTGGTAAGAAGGAAGCTAGTTTTTCTGTTTGCCTCTCTCACCTGACTCATCTCCACCCTTTCCTGTCCTACTCTGTGCCTCAGGAGGTTGGCCTCTATACGCTGGATTCTTAGGACTCATTTGCCCTCTATTTTCCAGTTGGTTTTGGCTAATGGGCATCAGCGACATTATATCAGAGGTCAGGAGGAGAGAGGCGAAGGGGTGTGTGTCCTCCCCCACTCCCTGCCTGCCTTGCTGTGGTTCTGGTAGAGCCTGCCATCCCTCTGTGGTCACAGCTTCTGCCTGACAGATGGCCGTGATTCCACAGGTCCAACTGTTGATCTAGAAACTCTTCCCGGGCCACTTTCAACCTGGGGCATCAAGAGCTTCTTGCTGCTGGTGGGGCTTAGTATTTCACCATCCCTTGCTGATTTCCTTTTCCCTGCCCACACCTCTTCCTACTGCACTTTCATTTAACTCTCTCTAGTTAAACCCCTTGAGCGGGTCTTCTGCTTCCTGCCAACACTCTATCTCATACAAGAGGTGATTAACTTTTCATTCTAAATACTTCTGTACTGTTTATTGATTTCATTTTTTCACAATAATCATGTACTCACTTTATGATTAACTAAAATTCCTTTTTTCCCCTGGCCACTTGGATTTGCTCTTCTGTGATTTGATAAGCATTGTCAATATTTCTATTATTACTGGCCTCTTTATTTCAATATGTAAGAGCTCATTGACTGTTATAGAATTTTAGCCATTTCATATCATCTTTATTAAAAATGTCCCTCAAATCTATATTTGTCTTTTGACTCTGTTTAAAATATGTTTTGACATATAAACATTATAAAATTATATTCAGTCAAATTGCCTATATATCCTTCCGTAGTCTCTGTGTATCCTGTCCCAATTCATAAGGCTTTATTATCTTAAGAATTTGTAGGTGTAGTCTCTTCAATTGTTTTCTAATATTTTAATTTAGATTTTATTTATAAGTCGGTTGATTTTCCAGTTGATGGAGAGTTTTTTGCTATTTTGAATAATGTTGTTAAGAATATTCCTGCACAGTCTTGGCAGGGATATGGAATTTATTTTTTTTATGTGACGTGAGGTAGGGGTTCAGACTCATTCACAGTCAGAAAATTTAAATCAATGTAACAACAAAATATCCTTCGGCTCTCAAGAGTTTGGAAAAAAAATTGGAAAATTTAACACTTATTCCTGGTGGGCATAAGGGGAAAATTCTTGTCTCAAAAGTTACTGAAGGAAGTATAAATTTTTACATTCCTTTTGGAAAGTAAAATGGCAATGTCTCTTAAAATTAAAAGTACACGTGCTGTTCAACCTAGCAGTTCCACTTCTGGAAATACAACCCTTAGTATTAAAAACATCAATACATTAGGACACATATACCAGGATGTTTATAGCAACATTGCATGGGGTGGCAAAAAATAAGTGCCAATGACAAAGAAAGAGTTGAAAAATCTATGTATTAGAATATTTTGCAGCTGCTTAAAAGAATGAATTATAGCTGTAAGAGAAGAATTTCTGTGAGGTATTGTTGAGTAAGAAACAAAAGGCAAAGAAATGTGTTTCCTATGATACTATTTTTATTAAGCTAACAATGACAAAAAAGGTGTGTGTGTGTGCACATGTGTGTGTGTAAGTTTGCAAATAGTTACATGAAATAGAGAAAGACAGAGAAGAATTTACAGCTGTTTTGTTAGCACAGGTTACCTGGTTATGGGATTTTTGGAGTGGGCCCCCCAAAAATCATTGTAATAGACGAATAGAACTCCCCACTCATGCTGTGATCCCTTTTTGGTTTGTTACATATATCTGCATATATATGCATAAGTAAATTAGTAAAAAGATTATATTTATATCTATTGACTCGTAAGGTTGTCAAGCACGAAATCCAAGTTGCATAGTAATGTATAAATAAAGAGCAAAGAAAACCCCTTATATGCATACATATGATGATGTATAGTTGTATGACTTAGAAGAAGAGTTGCATACGTTCTATCATGTTGAGGGGTTGGGGGGTAATGGGGAGAGAAGAGCCATGGGAAGTGGGAAAACAGGGAAATGCTGGATTTGCATAGATACAATTTTATATTGTATTATTTCAATCAAAGTATTTTTATAATCTGAAAATTTTAATATAATTTTTTTTAAATAGGAAAAATAAAAAAAGGGGAAGATGTCCTATCATAGGACTATGTCTCCGGGGTGTAGGAGGTAGATATTAATATTGTCCAAAGGAAACTGGAAAGATCACAGAGAGGAGGCTATCTGAAACAGACCTTGGAAGAAGAGAGCAAATTCCTCAGGTAGAGAAGTAAGACATTCCAGGTAAAGCATAGAGCATGAGCAAGGGCACAGAGATGTTAAAAAGTTCCTTAGAAATTAAATGAGGCTGGAGAGAAAGAAGTAAGCTGGGACTGTATCATAGCATACTGAGAGCTTGGGATTTTATACTACAGCTCAGGGTATCTCAGCACCACTGACATTCTGGGCCAGATGGGTCTGTTGTAGGAGGCTGTCCTGTGCATTATAGGATGTTTAGCAGCGTCCTAGATGTCTATTCATTAGATGGTAGTAGCAACCCCCCGGCCTCCAGTCGTGAAAACAAAACATATCTCCAGATGTTGTTAAATGTCATCTTGGGGACAAAATACCCGCCTCTACTCCCTTGAGAGCCACTGTTATAGCTGATAGGGAGTAAACAGTTTTTAAAGTAGTTGAGTAAACTGGATCTGTACTGATTCTTAGAATAACCTTTCTGGTAGAAGACAGATTGGAGAGGGAGAGACCAGAAGCAGAGATGACTAAGGAGACTGCTGCAGTGATCCAGGTGAGAAGGGAAGACAGCCTGGATTGGGGCAGTTGCTACACACTGGGAGGATACTCTTCCTCCTCAATTCATCTCTTATCTGTTGCCTCTTCTTCATCCCTACTGCTGCTATCCTGGTTCAGATCACCCTCGTTATTTCTTACCTTGTCTACCTGCCTCCAGTCTTTCCCCTTCCTTCAAACCATTCTTCATGTTGCTGCCAGAAGGAACTTTCTTAAAAGCAAACCATGCTCATTTTCAGCTTAAGAACATGTTCATTTTCAGCTTAGGAACCTACAAATGGCCCTACCATTGGCAGGTAGGATCAAGAACAAATCTCCGTGTGGAGAACAAGACCCTTCTTGAGCTGAGCACTGCTTACTTCCCTTGTCTCCTGCCAATTTCTAGGTCATATCTCATGATGAGTGAGTTGCAATCTCTTGAATGTATCTTACCTTCCTGAATGACCTCTTTTCAACCTGTGTTTTTCTCCTTCCTCTCATCTGTCAGGACTCACCTCAAATGTTACCTTCTCTGCAAAGCCTTTTTTGCCCTGCCTAGGGTAGAGTTGAAGATTCCTTTTCTGGTTTTCAGTCCTATCATGCTTGTCATGCTGTATCATAATGCCCTGATAGTCTGTCCATCTCCTCCACTTGTCTGTGAGTTTTTCAAGATGAAAGTTTGCTTTCTGGCTCATTTTTCAAACTCAGTGCCTGGGACATACTCAGCACTTAAATTTTTTTTTTTGGAAAAAGAAGGAAAGGAGGAAAGAGAAGGATTCTCTAGAACAGACTAGCACAAGCAGCAATGTGGCTATAGTAACTTAGAAATTATACAAGCAATTTTAAAAAGAGAGACCTGTAAAGGTAGAATCTCTCAAAAATGAAATTAATCAGTAAACTTATGGAAGAGATACTTCAAGAATAGGGAAGAGTCAGTGGTAGAAGGAAAGGAGCTCTTGGGTTGTAGGGTGTCTTATCTCAAAAGTCACAAAACTGTGACTGAATTTGGCCTTTGGTTTATTTTCTTTAGCCCCAAATCATTGCTGTATCAATGTAAACAAATGAAAATAAATAATATCATAGAAATATTGATTTCTGCCTTCTCTTGATGTGGATGGCTGAATAAGAAACAAAGAGTTGACCACATCAAGTAGACTCGAGAAGCCTGCCTCAGAGCCGGACTGCAGGTCCATGGGCAGGCAGGGGTCAGACATTCCCAGTATGGCCATGCAGGGTGTATGGAGACAAACTAATTGTAGACACCACCTGCAGGTGGAGGTAGACGTTTTATTGCCCTGAATGCCTCGGTAAGGTGGTCGGACATGCAGTTAATTGAGACTGGGGACAGCAGGGAACTGATGCTCAAAGGAGAGCCCCCCAGAAGCTGGAATTTCTCCAAAGCAGTGGAATCTCTGCACATCCACACTGAGGAGCCCTCTTCTCCATAACTCTGGCTCACCCAGAGCAGCTGCTGGGACCATACCATAAGGGAGCCCGTGAAGTGTCTGTAACATGCTGGCCACTGAGTACAGACTGTGCTCTAAGACAGCAAACATTTGCTTAGGTGTCTCATGCGCAGTGTTTTATGAATTAAAGAGAAGAACAATAATGGCACTTTACTCTCAATTCCTTGAGAAAAGCTAATCAGCAACCAAACCTGGAATCGATTTTTTTTTTTTTTGCTAGTTCAATACTTAATGTTACATGTTAAGCAACAGGATTTTACAATTCACTAGTCCTTCACTTACAGGGAATTAAGCAATAAAAATCTATTCTCCTCCCAAATGCCAAGATCCAAGGTTGTGCACTAATAAGTGAGTGAACCGATCGAGTGATTCAGTCAGCACATTGATTTCTTCTTTTTCCAAATACCTATTTCTCTGCTATATGTAGAGACTCCTTAATAGACTCCAAGAGCTGTTTCTTCTTACCTTCTGTAATTCTTTGCCGTCTTTTCCTCTCTCCCCAAGCCTGAGCCTCAGGAACCTATGGGTGTCCGTGTCACTAAAACTTTTGGAAACAAGTGCAGTGTTGCCAGAGATATCTTGTGTCAGGGCATTCGCGAGCAGAGTTCATAAAATCAAACATGTAGATGCCAAAGGGAGCTTCATTTGGTCTTCACAACACCCTTGTGAAATGTACACTATTATTTCATGATAATAACGTGGCCCATGTTTATAGACGAGGAGAATGAGTCACATGGAAGTTGTCAGCATCCTAAGGTCACCCAGGTAGTGGGTGGCCAAGCTAGAATTTGAGCTAAATGCTCTGGCTCTGGTCCTTGACCTTAATTTTACACTATGCTTCCTCTCTGATCTTTACATATTCACAGGCTGTTCTCTAGAAAGGTTTGCTGCTTTTGGTTAATTCCCATCCATCACTACTTATCTATTAAGAAAATGATACATGGTAGGTGCTCAGTGATCAGTTGTTGCATGACTTCATTGAGGGTATTTTGCTGCCCTAATAGGTTCTAATGTTCGGCATGTTGTGCGGTACAGAGAGAATGGAGCAGATGTGAAGAATGGGAAACGATGGCACTCAACAGCCTCCGAGACCACGGTTTATAAACTGCTGGTGTTTTATAGAGCTCTAAAAAGGCCTTATGCATCCTCCAGGACTTGACAGGGAAAGGCTTGCCTTGCACTGAAGGCTCTATGGAGACAGGTCAAGCAGCACCTTTACATTCTGCCCAATCCCTGGAAGCTCCTTGTCCATGAACCAGGATCAGGGGTTGGATTGGAAGGGCAGTTATCTCCTAAGTCAGTTCCACCGTGAGGCTCTTAGGCCACCCCATCCTAATAGGACAGGAGAGAGGGAGAGACATTTAAAAGACTTCAGGGTCTTCTTGAGCCAATCATGAAGGCCTCATTTGTCTGCATTATTGGGTTTTAGCTGTGTCAGTGGAGTCCTAGGTGGGCTGCAGAGGTACCTTAGGTGGCCAGGTAAAGGGGCTAAGGAGAAACATAAGCAGTTAGTATTTTCTTACCTGCTAATGAACCTGTATTACATTCATTACTCTGATAATAAACAGAAAATAAAAACAAAACAGATACAAACAAAAATACCCAGCTCTACCATTATCAACCCCAAACACCCCAATATTAACAACTACTTTTCTTTAAAGAACAATGTGCCAGGTGTTGGGCTAAATATTTATAAGTGTTATGTCAGTAATCCTCCCAGATCCCTTAGGGGAAGTACAATTTTACTTCTATTGTATTTTGCTATATTGACTGTATTGACTGCTATATGTCTGTATTTTACTGAGGAATCACCCAAGTCCACACAGCCAGTAGTTGGCAGAATCAGGGTCTGAACCCAAGTCTGTCTGGCTCCCAGCCCCGTGATGTTGGCCACCTTGGTACATGGTTGGGACTCCCTGAACTCTGTCCTGCTACCCCTGTTGATGCTTGCCTCCTCCACTCAGCTCCTCCCTGCACCATAAATGAATTTTGATATGGAATTTCTGTTTCCTCAGGTACCAGCCACTATTGCATCTATGAGTATAGCCTTGTCATGCCCTGCATTGCAGTGTTGAATTGAGGGATAAGGCACAGTTTTTCTCTTCACCCATAGGAGAGAAAAGTTGAGGCTGGAGAGTTTTCTCAATGAAAGACTGTCTTTGGCTGCCTGGAATATCTTTTTTTCTGTACCCCTCACATGTACATTTGATTGGTTGACTTCTATTTTACTATTAAAGATTTTGCCTCCTCTAGAATAAATGTAATTACACACATACACACCACACACTTGCATGCACACACATGTATCTGGCACAGGGCGTGACTCATTAAATAGCTGCTGGATGAGTGAATGAGTGAATAAATGAATAAGTGTACACAGTGAACATACAGATAATTCTCATTGATCTTTCCTCATAAAGAGTCAACTTCTGGCATTTATAAAAAAGGGTAAATTTGCAACAAATGAAGTTTGAGCCAGGTTGCAAGAAAGTTCATGAGTCTGGGAAAAAAAATGTTGACAGAGTAAACTTCATAAAGGCTTTCTCTAGAAAACACAACAAAAACAAAAAAGCATGTGTAGTGGTTGAATGCTTGCCTTGCTTGGAGGGGCGAGATGGGGTAGGCTAGCACAGCACGTCCCCATCTTGAGTATGCATGAGGTTAAAATGCAGATTTCCAAGCACTGCTCCCAGAAATTCTGACTTGGGGTCTGACTCAGGATTTTTCTTTTAATTTAGCAATCTTATATATTCCATTTACTATATGTCATGTACTGTTCTAAGTGCTTACACAAACTGACTCATTTAATTTTCATAACAACCCTGCTCCTATTATCATCCTAGAATGTGCTCAAGATCAACTGGATGTAGGAACCAGGACTGAACACAGACAAGAGTTGTACTGTCATTCTGATGCATTGTTGTTGGTTTCTAGGTCACAGTACCAGGACACTTCCAGAAGATCCTTCAAATCTGGTTTAAATCAGCTTATAAGCAGAATATTTTATAAAGGAATAAGTGCTGGGCAAAGATGAATTCTCTCTTTGCACAAAAAACTTGGTAGACTCCACTTCTCCACAAACACTGATAATCATTGCATCATGTGACCATTGTCTATGGGTGCAATGACTCCTTACTGTGAGTGTCTTGAGGGCACGGAAGCCTTCAATTCACGTTTAAATCCACCCACCCTGTCACCTTCCCACACTTAAGACTGTGCCTGGCACATAGTAGGTAGTCAATAACTTGAATAAATGAATACATGAATGCATTCAGTCTTCATCATAATCATGTTAAAGAATTGCCTATTAGATATCAGCAATTTGCACTGTATTAGTTTCCTATTTCTGTGGTAACAAATTATCACAAACTTGGTGGCTGAAAACAATGCAAATTTATTATCTTAAAATTCTGGGCTAAAATCAAGGTATTGGCAGAGTTGTGTTTCCTTGCCTTTGCAGCTTCTAGAGGCTGTTGGATTCCCAAGCTGATGGACCTCTTCCATCTTCCACCTTCAATGCCAGCAATCACATCACTCCAACCTCTGTTTCCATTCTTACATCTCCTTTTCTGACTCTGATTCTCTCCCCTTTAGGGTGGTGTCAGGACTTACACCATTGCCCAGCAGTGAGGCCACACCCTGTGGTGTCAGTGGTGAACACTGGGAAGCAGCAACAAGGCACATCTGCCCCTCCCAGCCAGGGAGGTACCAGCAGAAGTCTAGTCCATCCCCCACTTGACTATCCACAGAGATTCAGTGAGGAACATGGACTTCTGCCCCCACCCAGCAGTAAGGAGGTGGTGAGTGCCTTTCCCTGTTGAAGCAGTGTCACAGAAAGCCAGCTGATGCAGAAAGTCCAGATAAGATGTAGAGACTCTCATAACATAATACCCAAAATGTCCAGGTTTCAATTAAAATCACTCATGACTCTAAGAACCAAGAAAATTTCAACTTAAATGAAAAAAGACAATCAATCAATGCCAGAATGAAAATGACAAAGAGGTTAGAATTATCTGAGAAAGATTTTAAAGTAGTTGTCACAAAAAAATGCTTCAATGAGCAATTGCAAACATATCATGAACACACACACACACAAAGAAACTCTCAGCAAAGAAACATATGCTCTAAAGTAGAACTAAAAGGAAATTTTAGATCTGAAAAATAGAGTAATTGAACTAAAAAGCCCAATGAATGGGCTCAACAGCAGAATGGAGAGGAAAAAAGAAAGAATCAGTGAACTGGAAGACAGAACAAGAGAAATTACCAAATCTGAGTCACAGAGAAAAATGACTAAACGAAATGAACAGGTCCTCAAGGGCTTGTGGGGCTTTAACAAAGGTTCTAATATATGTCATGAAAGTCCCAGAAGAAGAGGAGAAGGAAGATAGGGCCAAAGAAGCACTTGAAGAAATAATGGCTGAAAACTTCCTGTTTTTGGTGAAAGGTATGAACCTATAGATTCAAAAAGCTGATTTGTGAATCCCAAATAGGATAAATCCAAAGGAATCACACCAAGAAAAATCACAGTCAAAGTTCTGAATGCTAAAAACAAAGGAAAAATATTGACAGCAGCCAGAGAGAAATGCCTCCTTATTCTATAGGAGAAAATAATTTGAATCATAGAGGATTTCTCATCAGACAGGGAGATCAGAAGGAAGTGGCACAACATTGTCTTTCAAGCTGAAAGAAAATAATTGTCAACTCATAATTTTAACTAGTGAAACTATTGTTCAAGAATGAAGGAGAAATCCAGACATTCTCAGATGAAGGATAACTAAGACAATTTGTTATCAGCAGATCTGCCTAAAAAAAGGAAGATTTCTAAACACTTTTAGAAGAAGGTCTCTAAACAGAAAGAAAACTGTAAAATAAAGAATCTTGGACTATCAGGAAGAGAGAAAGATGGTAGTAAACAAAAATATGGGTAAATATAATAGATTTTCCTTCTCTTCGTGAGTTTTCAAAATTGTATTTGTTGATGGAAGAGAAAATTATAACACTGATGTGGTTTTAAATGTATGTAAAGGAAACATTTAAGATGATTATATTATATGTGGAGAGGATAGAGAGAGTAAGATTTCACTTGAATTGGTAAAATAACAACATTAGAAAACTGTGATAAATTTTGTATATGAAAGGTGATATCAAGACCAATGACTAAAAAAGCCACACAAGGAGATACTCTCAAAAGCACTACAGATAAATCAAAATGGAATTCGTAAAAATACTCAAATAACCACAGACTATGTTTTCTGATCACAAGGGAATCAAGCTGGAAATCAGTTACAGGAAAATATCAAAAAATTTCTGAACAGTTTGAAAATAAACAGTACAATTTTAAATAATCCATGGATCAAAGAGGAGGTTTCAACAGAAATAAAAATAAATTGAATGGAATGATAATGAAAATGAAAATAAAACATATCAAAAATTGTGGAAAACAGCTAAAGCAGTACTGGGGGAAATTTATAGCATTAAATGCACACATTAGAAAAAATGGAAAAGACTCAAATCAATAAACTCTCACCTCAAGAATTCAGGAAAAGAAAAGCAAAATAAACCTTAAAAGAGCAGAAAAAGAAAATAATAAAGATAAAAAGCACAGATTGATTAATTAAAAGCAGAAAAAATAGTGAAAATCAATGAAACAAAGGATTTCATTTGTATAATATTCTTGAAATGACAGCTTTGCAGAAATGGAGAACAGATTGGTGGTTGCCAGAGGATAAGGAAGGGGTCAAGGTTGGGGGAACAGTGGATGTGGCTTTAAAAGAGCAACGTGAGGGATTTCTGTGGTGATGGAAATGTTCTGTATCCTGACTGTGGAATGTCAATATTCTGGCTGTGTTATCGCACTATTTATTTTGCAAGATGTTACCACTGGGAGAAACTGAGTCAAGCATATATGGGATCTTCTTTGTGGTATTTCTTACAACTGTAGGTGACTCTACAAATATCTCAAAAGTTTAATTTTGATAAAGGATGTAGGGGGCTTTTATCATTACATTTGGCTCTGGTCAACACTTTTAGGACAAAGTAAGTATGGGTCAGAATCATTGTCTGGATTCTTGGATGTCTGACCTTAGGTCATCCAGGAAATTGCAGGGATCCTTAGTTCACTTACCTGGAAAATGAGGAGAGTGAGTCAATCCTGACTTAGAGGAGGATCCCAGGGTGTGATGAAGCAATGTAGGCTTTACAGAGTCTAAGTCCTGGAACCTGGAAGAAAGAGGCCATGACTTGAATGAACTTTAGGGTTGAACTGAACTGAGGTCTGGGGGGCCATGAAAGTGGGCTTTAGCTTAAGAAGAGGAGGAGTGGGCGTTGAGATTCCCAGAAGAGAGACCTCTTCCTGAGGAGTGATCCTGGCCTCTTTGATTTATGGGGAAATGCAGCATTGACTAGAGCAGCAACACTCTGAGATAGTATGTCAAGATCAAGGCACTAAAAAAAAAGCTTTGAATGTGAATACCCACTTAATGGGCCACTCCAATTTCCAACAGAGAAGAAAGTGGTAGACATGTCTCTGATTGTCAAGGACAGAACCCCTTAAATGAATTGCTTTAGTTCAGTGAGTATAAAGGAGAAGAGAGGAGAAATGACTTGTTTTCTCCTCGAGGTACCACACCTGCCTCATTCTGCCCTGTGTCTGCAGTGCTAGCTCAGTATGACCACACCTGGTATTTGTGAAGTTGGATTGGGCACTGATTAGCTGTGTGAAGTTGCATACATCTTTAGCCTTTCTGATCTTCAGGTTACGCTATTGCTCCAAAAGTATGTACATGTGTTCCCCCATCTACATAATATGGAAATGCATGGACTCGGAGATCAGATGAGCTTGCATTAAGGTCCTGGTTTTGGCAACTTGGGCACAGTGGGGGGATTCGAGTTCCATGAAGGCAGGGACAATGATATCTTCCTTTTCACCTACTGATCTCTAGCACTTGGAATAAGACCTATCACTGAGTCAGTGCTCGGTGAACGTTTGTGAATAAACTAACAGCTCTCTTCCTTGTTTATCCTATCAGGCATATGCTGGACTCATTCTTCTCTGCCTAATACTCCAAGCAGTCCCTCCACTGACCTTCTCAGCATTCGAAAGCTGGGAGACAATGATGTTTGCTGTGATTCACAGCCCAGTCTCCCCATTTGGGCCCTGTTTCCATGGCTGTGCCCAGGTGGTGGAAGGGAAGACAGACTATGCGAATAGACCTCACTTTCTGGAGTTCTCTGTCAGGAAGGACATGGAACTGGCACCTGCTTCTCATTCAGGTTGCAGGGATGTTTGTGATACAAGAAATCTGAGGACTAATCTGATGCTGGAGGACAAAAAACAGGGCACTTGGAATCAAGGAGAACAAGGAGCTCAATGCCAGTTCTCTTCCTTATTAGCTCTGGGTGCTAAAAAGACATTTATTGACCACCTGCTGGGTGGAAGGCACTGTTTTTAGCACAAGGAATGCAGTAGGGAGCCAAAAGGGCAAGGCCTCTGATCTCCTGGATCTAACATCCCAGTTCAGGGAGACAGATGGTCACTGTCAACATATAAATAATTAAAATAATTCCAGATAATAATAAATGCTCTGAGAGACATGAGTGTATCATTTAATGTGTTGATGCTGTTAGGGGGAACCACTGACCGATACCACCTGCCCTGGCCAGACACAATAGTAACTACTTGCATGTGTTATCTTACAACAGGAGGTCCTTGTAAGGATTGTGGAACTAACAAGCTACCACCAACCTGAAGAATTTGGGGAAGGTCAAAAAGGGAGAGGAGATGCCGGTCCATATGTCCTGCCAAACTCCCAGAATCCTTCTCCCTGGAATCCATCTTGGCTGAGTGATGGGCTTGCCACCAGGAAGGACCCTGAGTCAGAATGATTGGCTAGAGACAACCCGGAAACTAACCCCATTACCATAAAACCCGAGACTGAGCCAGATGGCAGAGCAGTTCTCCTGGGTTCCCTTACCCTGCTGCTCTCTTCCCAGGCACCCCTTCCCAATAAAGTCTCTTGCTTTGTCAGCACGTGTGACTCCTCAGACAATTCATTTCTGAGTGTTAGACAAGAGCCCACTCTCGGGCCCTGGAAGGGGTCCCCCTTCCTGCAACAATACAACAGATATTTATCAAGCACCTACTCTGTGTCAGGTGCTGTTCTAGATGCTGGAGATACAAAGAGTGAAAATAATAGACTCTATTCTCAGAATCTACATTCTAATGGGAAAAGACGGATGATAAAAAATGAACATAGATGTTGGGTGGTGATGAGAATTACAACAAATAAAGCAGATGAGGTGAAAATACATCTGTGTATGTGTACCTGTATTGAGTGCATTTTATTTCAGACAAGGTGGGTCTGGGAAATTCTATTTGGTAAGGTGACAGGCATTTCAGCAGTGACATAACTACTCCTAAGATCAATTTCTGCTGAAAATGTGGAACATGGAATTTATTTAGTTTTTAGGTTGTAGAGAGGATTAAATGAGGTGCTAAGCTTGAATGTACCTGACCAGGTGCCTGGAACATAGAGAACATTTAGGAAGTGATGGCTAGTATTATTATTGCTGTTATTGTTGATAATGTCATTGTTATGATTATAGGTGGTCCATGGTTGTTAGGATGGTCTGTGAAAACTGAGTCAGAATCAGTGTTCCTTCCATTAGCGTCTCAAGGGAACATATCTACATGAAGAGAAGGAAGAGTTCGGGGGAGAAAGAAAACTGGGTTGTTGTTTTTTTTTTCTTTTTTCACAGTCACAGTAGCATCTGCTGGAGGCTGAAATCTTAATTAACTCAGACAGGGGAGTGTTCCTATTTCTAGGCTTTTCAATGTGTGATGTTCACGGGACCAGCAGGGTTGCTGGCTGCGGGCCTTAGGGTGGCTGAGTGAAGAGCCGGCAGCCCCTCCAAGTGTGGGGCAGGCCTTGTATGTGTGGGGTACGATGCTCTGGCTGTCAGGTGCTCCCCAAGGCACGGGGAGCTGTCTCCACCCTGGCCAGCCACTCCACTCATTTTCCACAACCTGGATCCAGCTCAGCTTCTTTAGTAATTGGCTCAGCCACCTAGAGAAACCGCACAATCAGATTGCCGGTGGTGAGGAGAGTGCAGATATATGTTAGTAAGACTGATGATGAAAAAATGAGTCCAAGCCCTGGAAGGAGGCTTCTAGCACAATAGCAGCCCTTATTGATCACTCCTCTGAACACCTTTGCCTTCCAACTGGGAAAACTGTGCTATTTATTGCCTTGGCCGAGACCGCACAGGTGAATTCATGATGAACTAGGAGTCAGAAATCAGATTCATGCTTTTCAAACTGAGGGTCACAAAAATCTCCGGGATGATGATACAATTATCAGTCTGTATTTAAGCAGGAAGAGAGAAATGACTTCAAGTATTTAAAACAGAAGGAATGTAATGGAGGGAATTATTTACCCAGATGAAAGAGATGGTGAGACCAAACATAAGATAATAAGGTGACCCAGAGATTAGATACAGCAGGAAATTGCTGCCAACTCTACGCCAGAGAGGTAAAAAGAAGGGGCACCTGGCAGAAGCTAGAACCATGACGATCTGCCTGGGAAGAGCTGAAGCCATGGAAGGTAGACAGCTCCTGCCCCAGAAACCATCTGCACAGAGTAGAAAGGGAGGAACGTCCCGTGTCTCCTTTCTCCTTGCTATCCCATATCCTGCCAGTACCTGCCTTTGACCAAACCCAATAGGAATCCAGCTACATTAGAAGTGTAGAGGAGGAAAAATAATTTTCCATCTAACCTTCTAGGTTCTTGGCTGAGACACCCCCTGTAATACCAGACAGATTAACAGGGGAAAAACAAATGAAAGTTTAATAACATGTATACATGGGAGATAACCCAGAAAAACAATAACTCCCCCAGACGGCCAAAGCCATCACCTTAAATACCATTTTCAGCTAAAGACAAAAGATGATGGGGGAAAGGCGAAGGCCAGTTATGGGAGGTTACCAGGAAAAGCACAGTAAACAAGAGCAAGGTTGTTATGCACATTTAACTTGCTGCCTTCTTTTTTTTTTTTTTTTTTTTTTTTTTTTAAACTTGCTGCCTTCTTTATTGATGTTTCTAAAGATTTGGTCATATTCCTCTCCAGTGGTACAGAAAGGGAGACACTGAAACAAAGCAGGACCCTGTGGGGCTCCTGGTACAAATCCTTTCTGTGTTCCCTGTTTCTTGTTTGTAGGAAATAGTTTCATTCAGCCTCCTTGACCTTTCCTGAGTTCCAAAGGGCAGATTCAAACAGTTGCTAATCAGGGAAGGGAGGGAATGCAGAAGGAAGGGAGGAGCAGTCAAGAAACAATAGTGCAGCCTTGAGGCAGGGTCCTGGTTCCCCCTTAAGGGATACACGTAACAATATCTTTGAGATCTTCTGCAGAATTAAAACCCCCAATAAATGGAAGATATTAACTACCTGATGAAGCATTCTTCATTCCTGAGAGAAGGTCACAATCTGATGAACTCAGGAAGGACAGAAGCTCATCAGGAGATCAGCTGAGGCCAGATTAAAGGAATGCAGACCCTGCACATGCCCTGATCCTTATCAGCAAACCCACCCTTGAACCATTGTTGTAAAACTCCTCACCAAATACCCCCAGGTTGGGACACACAGTTTTGAGGGCATGAGCCTGCTGTGTCCCCCTTTGCCTGGCAAAGCAATAAAGCTATTCTTTTCTACTTCACCCCAAACTCTGTCTCTGAGATTCAATTCAGCACTGTTGCACAGAGGCCGAGTTTTCGGCATCACTATGTTGCAAGCAATCAGGTGTTTAATGAGGTGCACTTCTATTGAAACAAATGAAAAACACTGGTTAATGATTGGAGCAAACCATAATCCCAGGTTCTGAGTTCTGAAGGAAGCCAGCTGAGATTTCTAGACGCACGGCTTGAAGCATCTTCGAATGGAGTGAGGCAGGTAGTAGCAAACTAATAGATCTTCTGAGTTTGTGGTTCGAATGTCTCTGGTGATCTTTTTTGAGTGGCCCAATACAGCAACATGCATGAAGATTGTCTATACATGAGCTCTTGTGGTGATTTTTCTCAAGTTTATATCAAGTTGTACAGTTTTGGCTTGCATGGCTTCAGAAAAAGGCCAGTTTTAGTTCTTAATGATTCCAAGTCAAAAGGGTGGGAAAAGAAATTGAAAACATTATTTTGAAGAGTTGTAGCCAAATATGGGAGGAAACTAGAAGGATTTAGGATCCAGACTAGTTTACAGGTAGAAAACAAAACCTTAAAAGACAATGAGTAGCGCAAGAATCTAATATCCATAAAGGTGTATCACTGAAACATAATTTTTCTCTCTTTTCCCCATTTTTACCAAAGATAGCCAACTTAAAGCTAATTTGTTTACAAAATAAGTTTAGTTTCAATAAACTTGGCCTTTTTATTCACACAAGTACAGCAAGATTAGTGATTGAACATATAGGCTCTTTTAATCTGGGTTGTTGGAATTTTTCATAATGAATTTCAGATTGGATTCTTAAATGCCTCTTGAGGCCAGGAAGCCAAATCAAGAATTTATCATCAGAATCACCTGCAATGCCTGTAAGTTTGGGTGAATTCCTTTCTTCTTAAGGTCTCTAAAGGATCTTGAGGTTTCTGCACCTGCCAGGAAGTGACCTTCCTTATTCACCTGGTAAGGCTGCTGGGAACACTGTAAGCAAGCTACCAGGCTATTTTTTAAGGGATTTTTTAGGCTCTGTAAAGTCAACTTCAGTTTCATAGAGTTGTCTGGTCATATCTGAGTCTATGCTATGCATGTAGAGTTGTCTGGTCATATCTGAGTCTATGCTATGCATGTCTCTCTCAAATATTACATCCGCAAACTATGGTAATACAACCAAAGTTTCCAATTGTATTCTGTTGCATAGAGAAGAGATTCTTATTGACTTGTGTAAATAACTATGTTGCCATAAAAATAAGAGTACTCAGTATAAGTTTCCAAATTCTGGAGGGATCAGGTAGGGAGAAAAAGATAAATGTATTAATTCTGCTTACGAAGGTATAATTTACCAAATTGTTGTAGTTATAATTAGCTTAAGAGGAAAGGCTTCTTTATATCCAGAAAACAAAAGATTAAAGAATCAGAAATATTTAAAATAAAAAGTCATAAAAATTATAATCATCCTCAACTCTTCATTTAGTCGTATGTAATTAATTCTTGTTCTTTTGTTAGAAGTTTTATGAAGCCATCCATTTCTCCATTAGAATTCTGTAAATTCTTACCCAGTTCAGTGGTATAATTTAAAATTTATCAGAAACTTGTATTCTAGAGTACTTGTTAGATTTCATTTCATGAATTTCTCTGAAGATGAAACACATTTGCAGGAAGCTTTTGTAAAAGCATCTGAGTAAAATAATAACTGTTGGTAAATGATAAAAGACTTAAAAGTGTCCATTGTTAGAGTTTATTTGATAAGGAAGTGTAGTTATTTTTGTGATGTACAACATTTCCAGATAACAACCGACATTATGTTGACAACATTATACTAAAATATATCAGATTTTTAGGAATTTCATACAATTTCTAGAACACTTATTTAACTATACAAATAGAACCTAAAAGTTTAGCATTACTTCTTAATTGACAGTGCTTTCTACATAATACAACATACCAAATAATTGTAATTAGGTTAATATTTTTGTTCTACAAGGAGAGAGAACAAATTTTTTGAGATTTTTCCAGGGGCACTCTGGGAAAATCCTAAAATTACTTTCAAGTCAAAAAGACTTTATTTAGAATTTGATTTTGAGGAAGTTTGTCAGAAATATCAAAAGGTTTTTAAATACTTGGTCAAATAGGATTATAGGTTACTATAAAACAATATTTAGTTATCTATTTAACCATGGTAACAAAACTTCACAGGCAAATACAGAAGGTCAAATAGTTGTAAGTAAAACTTATCTCTCATAATAGAGAAGGCCAAGTTTTCTTAGGTAATTAAAAGACCTGATATAAACAACACGGGAAATTATTTTGATAAAACACAAAATTTCTGCTTTGTAGGCAGACTACTCAAAGGTAAATAAAAACATTTTATAATCTCTTTATTAAGAGCAAATAATCTAAGAAACATTGTCCTTTTAGCAGATGAAACTTGAGTTTTAGTTTTACATTAAGTACACTGTTGGTATTAAAGCTTAATTTAAAAAACCCTTATGTTAATTCAATTTTAGCCAGCTTGACTATGCAATATTTCCTCTTTTACTTTCTCTCTCTCTCCCTTCAACTTTTTACGTTTATAGTTTGTCCTTTTAGCAGTTAAAAAATCCACCTTCTAATTTTGTACCAGGTTACTTTTGATATCAAAACTCATTTACTTACTTAAATTTATTTCAATCTTAACTTGACCATGTATAAAACTCTTTTCTCAAGCTTCCTTTCCCACACATCTTGGTAATTTCCTTTTTACATTCAGAGTTTGTCCTATGTTTTCCCTCCTTTTTAGCCTCTATTTAGGACAAAATTATTTTCCCTTAAAAAAAAATGCATTTCTATTTCTTACTCCTTCTTTTACTGAAAACACATATTTTATCTTCCTTGCATATTAAGATGTTTCCCTTATTAAATTTAGTAGTTTTAATTACATGTGTTAATTGGAATTCTTAAACCTTACAAATGTTAATTTTTAGTGAAAACTAAGGAGTAAGCAAACTTTCTTTTACATTAGCATTTTGTGGATGGCAGACTCGTAAGTATTTTTAAAATAATTTCTAGACACATATGTTTCTCATAGTACAACTTTTCAATAAAGCACAAGACATGTTTACTAACAAACCCAAATTTATCTTTTGGTTCCTCTGTAATAGGAAGCCAAAAGTAGATAAACTTATATTCAGTAATTAATGTTCAATATTTTATCTTATTTGAAAATGATCTAGATATCAATAAGTTTTCATCATTAATTTAACTTAGCAAAATCCTAAAATGTCAACTTACCAAAAGATTGTGAAAGCTATTTTTAAGTACACATATCATAAATCATAATTATTGCACCTAAAAACTCTCATCTTACTTATATCTGTATAATTTATTTGTTTTTAACAATTATGATATGAAAATTTTATCATACCAATATATTTTTCTTGCTGACAGATTTTGTAAGAGAGATAGCATGAGCTTACTTGACTAGTAAACCCAGGTAGAATAAAAGTTTTTAATTTAATGTTGATAACTCTAAGACATGCCTATTTTAACTAAACCAACAAATTTAAATTAGCTTTAATATTTAGTATTTTCCCAGCTCACGTAAACCTCATGAAAAGCATTTGGGTTAGTTTTCATTATATTTCTGAGAACTTCAGGAATACTTAACTTATAAGTGCTTAATTGTAAACCAATTAAATACAACTCTTTATAAATTAATTTTGGTAATACCACCCAGAGGTAGAAAAATATCACACATCTAAAACATACACATGTATACACATACACAAACAGACACACGTATGCAAACAGAGATCTTACAGCTTTTGTTTTTGAAAAAAATTAGTCATGAATTGAGTAGAACAGTACAAAACTCACTAGCATTCCAAAGTTGATGGCTTTAGCCCCTTATGAGAAGAGAATAATAAACCACTGACATTTTTCCAACTGGGCTAATAGGTGTTGGTACATTAAAACACTAGATTTCTAGTAAAATAAATAGTAATATATTTATAGATGAGAATGATTTGTCTCTACGGTTTTTTTTCATTTTTTATTAAGGTATAATTTATATACATTAAATTCAACCTTTATATGTGAGTTATTTTTATATATTTTTGCTCAAAGTTATCAAATCTTTGGACTATAAATGTCCTGCATGTAAGGATTATGTTTTTTAAAAATTAAAAAAAAATTTTTTGTAATACCCTGTAGATTAAAAAAAAAAGTCATAGGTGCCTTCCTTCCCTGTTTTCATAACCTTTCAATAGAGGACTTTGCAGCTCCATCAAGAGGTGGGGTTTGTAACCCTTCCCTTGAATCTGGGCTGGTCTTGTGACTTGCTTAGGCTAATAGAATGTGACAGAAGCAACACTATTCCGGTTCTGAGCCTAGGCCAAAAGAGATTTTGCAGCTTATTTCCCCTATTGGGACTCTACCACTCATCAATGAAAGCCTCGGCTAGGTTGCTGAAGGTGAGACTGTTAGAGATGAACCATCTCAGCTGAGTCCATCGTAGGCCAGCAACTCTCAGCTACCCAGTAGCTGACCACAGATGCCCAAATGAGCCCAAGTGAGACCCAAAGAGCCACCCCATTGATCTCAGTCTAATTTGCCAACCCATGGTAACCGAAAGACTGTTGTTTTAAGCCACTAAGTTTAGGGAAGGTTTGTTACATAGCAAAAGCTAACCAATACATACCAGGTAGAGTCAGCAAATTTTCATGTCTATCACAACATGTCACTTTACAGAGCTAGGTGGCAGCTCTGTCATTTATGCCGGTGTGACCTTGGGTAAGTCATTCCTGCTGCCTCCCTCCATCTTTAAAGGAGGACCAAAAATCTAACTTACTTTCCATGGTGGTGAGGATTGAAAAAGATAAAATCAATGCTGAGAGTAAATGGCAGGGGAGTGGGGGGCTGCTGTGTTAGAGTTGATGACCTTCAAGTTTCCTTGCAAACTTGAGGGTTTACATGGACTGTATAAATACAGGTTATTAGTATTATCATTATGCATAGAGTAGACACATAATCAATATTGATGACACTATTGGAATAAAATTGCTAAGACCTGAAAGTGAAAGGGGATCATTTTTTCCGGGGCCCATTCACAACATTCAGACCTGTGTTCTGGAAACATTTAGGAAACAATTGTGAAAGGTGATAAAGCGGACCCTCCCACATATGGACACAAAAACTCCCACGGTCCTTGAATCTTGTTGTGTTTAAAGACTATCTAGAAGGCAAAAGGAACAAGAAGAAAGTCTGGGGGCAGTTTCTGACTCTGCTCCCATACTTCTTCAGAGGGTAAGGAGCAAGGACCGAGAATTTCCCATGGCAACTCTGAATTTAACACTTTGTAAATAGTCAAGCCCCCAGGGACTGACCCTAGTCATTAATAATGCAACAACAGCAGCAGGAATTGTAATCCTCTCATCACACAGTGTTGATTTGGCCCCAATGAGTCAGCTTGCCATGGTGGGTGTGTCTCCCTAGAAAAATAAACGGACCCGGAAGCCTTGAGACCACTTGGTGTCTGACCCTCCCCAGGCCAATTCCTTTTAATGAGTTTTTCCAGCCCATGCAAATGTGGCTGGGAAGTCAGAAAAGACCATCTGTGTCTTAGGACCCCCAATCATCCTGAGGATAATCATTCATTCATTCATTCATTCATTCCTAATATCAAGAAAATTGTGGGTAAGAATGTGGATTGTAGCTAAGAGCTTGGTCTCTAGAACTAAACTTCTCGAGGCAGAATTCCAGCTCTGGCACTCTGTAGCAGTGTGACTTTGGGCAAGATATTTGACTTCGCTGAGCTTACTATCTCATCTATAAAATAGGAATAATAATGATAACAACAACAACAAACTCCTTGGATTATGGTGAGGGTAAATTTTTTAATATGTGAAAACCACTTGGAATCATGGAGGTGTAAGGACTGCATTAATGTGTATTATTCTTATTTTTACTATATATTAAGATTTCACTGTGTGCAAGATTCCATAATAGGAGGTGGACAGGCTGTGAGAAAGTAAATGTAAAATGACCTTGTCCTCATAAAGTTCACGTTCTTTATCAGGGGTCCCCAACCCCTGTGACATGGACCGGTGGCGGTCCACGGCCTGTTAGGAACCAGGCTGCACAGCAGGAGATGATTGGCAGGCGAGCAAGCGAAGCTTCATCTGCCGCTCCCCATCGCTCCCCATTGCTTGCATTACCGGCTGAACCATCCCCCACCCCCCCATGGAAAAATTGTCTTCCACGAAATCAGTCCCTGATGCCAAAAAGTTTGGGGACCGCTGCTCCAAAGGAAAAGAGTGTTTAGTGGCTAAGCAAATAAGGGAATAAAGAACTTACAGGTTTCTAGGAGTGCAGTGAAGGAAAGGAATGGGGAAATGTGGAGGGCAGATGATTGGGACAGTCTTCATCTGAGACCTGAGTGATGAGAAGGAGCCCGCCAGGAGACGTGGAGAAAAAGGGTTCAAGATAGAGAGAAGAACAAATGCAAAAGGCTCTGAAGCATGGAGAAGCTAGACATTTTCAAAGAAAAAATAAAAACCATATGAATGGGGTTTAGTGAGAGACGAGCGGAATAATAGGGGTGCCAAGAAGTAGGCAGAGATATTTGTGCCAACATGGTACGTATCTGGAGGACATGATGCTAAACGAAATAAGCTGGACATGGAAAGACTAATACGGCATCATCTCACTTATATGTGGAATCTAAAATAGCAGAGAGTAGCATGGTGATTGTCACGGGCTGGGGAAATGGGGAAATATCGAGGTGAATGGTCAAAGGGTACAAGGTTTCCGTTGTGCAAGATAAACAAATACTGGAGAGCTAACATACAGTACAGTGTCGATAGCTAACAATACTGTATTATATACTTAAAAATTTCTAAGAGAGTAGATCTTATGCTAAGCACTCTTACCACTAAAAAACAGTAACAATAATGATAATCATAATCATAATGATTAAGCAGGCAGGAGGAACCTTTAGGAGGAGATGGATATGTTTATGGCTTTGATGGTGGTGATGGTTTCATGGGTGTATACTTATCCCTAAACTCATTGATTTGTATACATTAAATACATACTGCTTTTCAAATGTCAATCACACCTCAATAAAGTTGTTAAAAAAAAGAAGTAGGCAAGGGGCTGTTCATGTACACTATGGCAAAGATGTAAAAATAAAAATAAGTAAAATGTGAACAGTTTTTAAATGCATAGGTTGGATATATTCTATCTAATTACATGTGATTTTATTTTGTTTATTTGCATTTTACTGGGTCTAAGAGAGGTCAAATGACTTTTGCAAAGTCATATAGTCCTCTGCTCTTTACCCTTAACTCCGTACGTTCTCTGGCACCTGTTCAGCTATGTACCTCATCTTCCAATAATTCGCTTAGGTCTACCTGGCTTTTATGGTACATTTTTGGCTCTGTACTTCCTATCCTTTCTCTCACTTCTTTTAGATGATTTCATATTTAAGCGCTGGAAACGACAGACAGCAACTGGGAAGAACTAGTCTTAGAAATACTACTCCCCCAGCTCCTGTTCTTCTGAAGTTAGTTTCTAGTAACTTCCACCTGTTGGTCTTTGGGGGTCAAAGAAAGACATATTCACCATGTTAATGAAAGTCCTTCAGGTATAAGGAGTACTTTCTAGTATTCAGAGTTTTGTATAGTAAGGACATAGTTGACCTAGAGACAGTGATATCACTGGTGTCCAAGCAAAGGATTAACGGCATCCATAAGGCATGAGTGTTTACGTGTGTGTGCACCACACATGCATGCATAATGGCAACATCACAGGCTGTGGGGAACATGGAACAAATGGTGTCAACTTTTGGAACCTCAGTTACTCACTTGTGAAAAGGAATTAAAAATTGTATCCCAATATTCTAGCAACGGAACCTTATTACATGCTGAGTATGTGCAAGGTACTGTTGCACTGTACATTTATGTACCTTTTAAACCTTTATGTACATTTTTACCTCTATGTAAACCCAATGAGGCAGGGTTACTGTTACTGTTCCCATTTCAGAAATGATGTTGTTAAAGTATAAAAGAGTCAAATTAACTTCTCCAAACTCACAAAGTTAGGAAGTGGCTAAACTAAAGTTCAAACCCATACCGTCCTGCCCCAGAACTTCTGTTTGTAATGGATAAGAAAGGTATTTGGTACATATTATGTGCTTAACATTCTTTAGAACCTTTCTTCCCATTTTCTCCATGCAGCTGACTGCTGAATAGAGAGGGATCAAGATGATATTGGGGCTTGGATGGTGCGGGGATGATTTGAAAAGTGAAAGTTATTTCCTAAGGGGATTAAATAAGCAAACTTGAATTATGATTCCTTCTTCAAGATTTTGTGATGTTTGTAATCAGAAAAATTGAATACTCGTGTAATCCAAGTTTAAGAACTTGTTAGTATGTACGTGATATCAAACAAATGATTAAACCTACAGGGCTGTAAAGGACAACTTTGGAATGTCAGAGCAAGTGATAAAACCAGGAAGGAAGGCACAAGAAGATAGAGGAGGTAAAAGACTTTAGGACAATGGAGAGGTGTGTGGGAACTGAACATCCAGTGACAAGGAATGGAGTGGTGGGAAAAGAGGTTTCATATAAGGAAGTTGCAGTTAGAGATTGGGAACTCAAAATTGATGAGCCAACTTGAGAAATTCAAATGAATTCATGCTGATGAAAATTCATTTTTAAACTAAAACTATTGTGCATTACAAATTATTGTTCACGATGATGGTTACTCAGATTGAAGACATGAAGGTGATGGTGATAATGGTAGTGATAATGATGATTATGGTTGTGAAGATGATGGTGATAATGGTGATGATTGTGGTTAGTAGTGATGATGATGGTGGGTAGTGAGGGTAGCTGGTGATGATGATTATGGTGATGGTGGCTGTGACATTTCTGGTGTGATTATATCCTTATTGGTGACTCTGGAAAAGATAAAGTTCCCTGAACTGTTTCTTGCCTCCATATTTTTTACACATTTCCCCCTTTTCCTGGATTCTTCTTGCTCATCCCTGCCTTATTGTATGTCTGAAGAATGCCTTCCCACCCATCTTCTCTCCATCTTTACTGTCATATCCAAGTCTAATGTGTCATAATTTCTCACCTAAATGACTACAACAACTTCCCAACTGATCTCTCTGCTTCAAATCTCAACTTTTCTTTTACCCTCATCCACCCCAAATCCATTCTTCACTTGGCAGCCAGAATGATCATGGAAAAGTACAACTCATATTTTGTTACTCCCCGTTTACCTTCATCTAGAAAAAAAAAAAAACATGAAAAACTAACTTCTTAGCATTTCCTATATCATTTCATGATTGTGACCCAGCTCTGCAACTTCATTTTATCTCACTCTGCCTTTGACCACTAAGTTCTAGCCACACTGTTATCTCTTCAGATCTCTGAACAATCCAAGTGTTTATCAGCTCAGGGACCTTTCAAAATAGCAACTAGTTCTTTTCACTGCTGTAACCCCAGAGCCTGGTACACCACATGTTCATTGCTAATATACATGTCTTGAATGAACAAAGTGACCAAAAAAGTGAATACTTTTTTCTGTATCACCAGTATGTTTCATTGTTATCTCTATTAGAACATTTCTGACAGTAGATGATAATTTCATGTTTTTATATATGTTTCTCCACTAGAATACAAGCTTCTTCAAGGATGGGACCCTGTCTGATTTATTTCTACTTCCTCAAAACCGAGGACAGTGTCAGGCAAATAGTATGTATGCTATTAATACATGAAACAACAAATAAAAGTCACATAGAGGGTCAGGTGTGTCATTGTTGAAGATAACAGTCAACAAGGCAACTCAATGTGGAGGCAATGTAGTACGGAAATGAACTTTAATTACTGAGTTGATGAATGCATTTGTTTTAACCCTCAGATGGTCTTACTTTCTTCCTTGAAAATAATCTCATGTATCCTCTTCAGTCTGTTTGAAACTCTCCTTTCAATATTTCTCTCTGAAACCAAGGGTCAGGCAGAGAAATGACATTTTCTTTGCCAAGATCAATTTGAAGTCCCCAGCAGGCGCTCACATGAATCACCTTCTTAGAGGCTCTCTTTTTCTGCTGCTCAGAAAGACCATTGTCAAAGACAAAGGGACCAGTAACTTCAATGATTCCCTTCCCACAGTATATGAATAGGTCCCCTTTATCTAACTAAAGAGGTGTATTGTCAAATATCCCTGTATTCAACCCCCAGTACTTTGAAGTGCATGTGGTTCCCTTGACCCAGGACAACAAAAGCATGCAAATCTTGTCTCCAAGCTCATGGAGATAAAGCCAATGTCACACATTTATTCCCCCATCTGGGCCAATTAGCTTTCCTCTATTCAGTGAACCAAAGAAGCTCTTGTGACTGAGTATCTACTATGGGAAATACTTTGTGATAATCACAGAGAATGAAGAGATGAATGGCATAGTCTTTTCCTTGGAAAATGTAATCATATCTTGGGGTGGCAGAGAAAGGAATAAGCTATCATAGTAAAAAGTGTTAAGGGCTTTAATAGAAGGAAGATATAAAGGGGAATTTGGAATGAAAAAAGAGGGAGATTAGTGGTGCTGAAGAAGGTTTCCCAAGGAGAATTAACATTTGTGTCTGGTCAAGAAGGTATGAGCAAGGGTTTTCCAAGTAGCTAGAATAGGAAGAACTTGCAGGGAAAGGACGTATGTTCTATGTTGTGAGTGTGGAAAATGTCTTGACCATCCAGAACTCATCTTTCCCTGGGATAGGATCAGTTATGTTGACATTGTTCAGGGCCCCTGGACCAGTAAGGAAGCTGATAGGGAGGCAAAGGATACTAAAGGTAAGCTGTGTCTATCTATCAATCTGCTGGGGACACAGCCTTCAGGAACTGATATTGTGCCAGCACCAGCGGGAGAAAGAAAGGAGTGAAATTCTATTTTTCAAAACTGAATTGACACCATTTCACTCAGTTACCTACTCCCAGCACAGTTGGTAATATAGAGAACAGAACTGAGAAGAGTGGCCAAATTTAAGGCAAATGATTGAGGACGCTTTGCTGAATCAGCCTAGAATAGCTTACTATTCCGCCTACTGCACCCTTAACCCTACTCCTGATTCATAAGAAGAATGTACCCCCCCAGACAGAAGCTAGAGTATTAACCTCTAAAACTGAAGAATCTCTCTGGGAGGTGAGGGTTTTGGCATTTGATTGTATATGTGATGTCAGCTTATTATTTAGATTTTTAGAGATTACCATCAGGATAACTTCAAACATAGTGTCTGTAGTTACACAGTCTGATTGCCAGCAATCCGAATTAAGATATACTGTAAGTGTAAAATACACAATGAATTTTTTTTTAATTTATTTATTTAATTTATTTATTTATTTATTTTTGGCTGTGCTGGGTCTTCGGTTCGTGCGAGGGCTTTCTCTAGTTGCGGCAAGTGGGGGCCACTCTTCATCGCGGTGCGGGGACCGCTCTTCATCGCGGTGCGCGGGCCTTTCACCATCGCGGCCCCTCCCGCTGCGGGGCACAGGCTCCAGACGCGCAGGCTCAGCAGCTGTGGCTCACGGGCCCAGCCGCTCCGTGGCATGTGGGATCTTCCCAGACCAGGGCTCGAACCCGTGTCTCCTGCATTAGCAGGCAGATTCTCAACCACTGCGCCACCAGGGAAGCCCCACAATGAATTTTGAAGATTTAGTACAAAGATGTAAAATATCTCAATAACTGTTATATTAATTTTATGTTGAAATAATCACACTTGGGATATATTGAATTAAACACATATATTATTGAAATTAATTTTACCTGTTTCTTTTCACTTTCTTAAATGTGGCTATTAGAAAAATTTAAGTTACCTATGTGGATTAAATTATATTTCTGCTGGAAAGCACTGTATATAGGATTAAAGATGTGTTGCTTTTAAACTGCGAAATTTGTGGTAATCTGTTACAGCAATTATAGAAAATTAACACGTGATTCCGTATGCACGTTGTACAATGTGACATTGATAAGCCTCTATCAAAATACAGGGTCTATGGTCCATTGACTTGAACATAGGCAGATTTCTGTGGCTGTTTTGAACAATAGCATGATACTGCATGACTTATTGTCTCCCTCCAAGAGCGTGGGACCCAGCCATAATGTTAGGAAGCCCCCAGTTGATAGCCAGTATCAACCACCAGACATGTAAGTAAATGAGCCAATAGATGATCCCAGGCCTTGGCCTTAAGTCTTCCAGATGCAGCCCTAGATAACATGGTACAAAGACAAGCCATCACCAATATGCCTATCCAAATTCCTCCATGTCATTAACTCTCATATCAGTGCATAAAAGGTGTCTTGTTTAATGTCTTGGGACTATTGGTAATCAATCATTGTAGCATTACAAAAAATAATAGTCTAAATTAAACTGTCCACAATTTAAATGTTCATCAAATTGAAGTACTAACTCCTTCTCAGAATCATTGGTCCTAGATAGCTTGACACTGTATTTTTCTTCGTAAAATGATCATTCTTTTCATTGGGTTTCCTCTGGATTCTACTGATTTCCTGGATGAATTAGATGCATATGATCTCTCCCACTCTCCTTAAGTCTAATCACCATGTCCTATCATTTCTCCTTTGGATACATCTTCCCCTGCTTCTCCATTCAAACCACCATTGCTTTAGTTCAGGCTCTCAGCAATATTCACTTAGATTATCACATTCATCTATCATCCTATCCAAGTTTTCTAAAACCCTAGAAAGCAGAGACTGCAACTTACATGCAGGTAGTTCAGTGTTGGAAGCAATTCAGGGAGAGTGAAAGAGAAGCGAGGGAAACCAATAGAAGAGGGGACTCCTAAGCTGGTTATTGCTGTGGGCAACTGGGGCTTGGTTCAGCTGAAACCTTCCGAGGAGGCGATTAAAACATGATAAGAAATTATACATCCAGGGGATAGAAGAGGGAGCATTTATCTTTTGACTTTCACCCTCATGGGGCATCAGCTCCTATATACTTCCAGGGTGGGCATACTTGAATGCCAGGATGGATGCTGCAGGCTTCCCAGCTTTGGCTACATAATAGATGTAGGACAGAACATGAGAGATGTGTTAGACCTGAGACAAGGGGCTGTCAGGTTACACCTGCACAAAGTTGGCTGCCAAACCAAAGCCTCAAGTACAAGAAGGGGTGAGAGATGGAAGGTGGGGCACAAGAAACATCCAATATACCTCCTAATGGGTCTTCTTCTTTCTACCCTAACCATTGTCACTCTGATACTTTCTCATCAGTTTCCATAATGATCTTAAAACTCCTAATTATATTACTCTTCTGATTAAAAACTTGTGCCCATTCCTTATTGCTTTGTGGTGTACTTGCCTGACCATTATCCTTCCCCTCTTTTTACAATATTTTATAGCTCTATTGAAATATAAATGACATACAATAAACTTACACATTTGAAGTATATAATTTGATAAATTTTGACATATGATTATACCCAAGGAACATTCAAGATAATGAATATATCCATCACCTCAAAAGTGTTTCTCTTGCCCTTTTTGTAATTCCTCTTTTCTACTCCTCCTTCTCTATGCAAGCAACTGATCTTCTTTCTTTCACTCCAGATTAGTTTGCATTCTGTAGAATTTTATAAGTGGGGTTAAACAGCATGCTATGATTTTATTTTGTCTGGTTGCTCTTCTACTGGATCTTGTATTTCTTTAAGAATTCCTATTTCTCCTCAATTTAATTCATGACATTTGGGTTGGACATATTATACTTCCGGGATGCAGAGATAAAACATGATCCAGGATGACCAATGAGAATACCATATTCCCTGGGCTCCGCTGATTGGCTAAAGAATGGGCATGTGACCTAACCTCCTGGACCAAAGCTAACAAGCATCAGACCTTGGTATTTTGTTCAAACCATGGGTAAAATGGTATCTGTTTCCAGTGGGATTCCTCAGCCAGGAGGATGAAAGCTTGGGGCCACTTCTGCTCACCCTTTTACCCCCGAGAGAGAGCCTGTGTGAAAATGAGAAGAAGAAACCAAACCAAAATCTATAGGGAGACAGTAGGTCCTTATTGGTTATCTATTTTATATACAGTAGTGTGTGTATTTTAATCCCAAGATCCTGATTTATCCCCACCTACCACGTTTCCCCTTTGGTAACCATAAATTTGTTTTCAATATTTGTGGGTCTGTTTCTGTTTTGTAAATAAGTTCATTTGTATCATTTTTTAAAAATTAGATTCCATATAAGAGTGATATCATGTGGTATTTGTCTTTCTCTGTGTGACTTACTTCACTTAGTATGATAATCTCTAGGTCAATCCATGTTGCTGCAAATGGAATCACTTTGCTGTACACCTGAAACTAACACAACATTGTAAACCAACTATACTCCAATAAAATTAAAAAATATATATTTAATGACATCATTTGAACATCTATATCTAACTATGCCTGATCCAGATATTCTGGATTTTTCAGTTACATATGCCAATATAATTTATTTTATGCTTAAACCAATTTTAATTGGGTTTTGCCACTTGCAACTGAAAAGGCGTGGCAAATAAATATCATAATCTGCTCCCCTCCCATTTTCCTACTTAACTTCTCACCTTTCCCCACCATGTCATTCATCACATTATTTGTATCAAAATCTTTGCCTGTTTTGAAACACACCAGGCAATTTTATGCCTCTGTTTCTTTGCACACGTATTTTCACTTCCTTATACAATTTTATCTTCCCACCAGAGATTCAACTCTGTGAGAGGAAAAATATGTCTTTCTAGATATTTTAATCCAGTTATCTATTATATCATCCATTTAATAATAGAGTCAAATGCCCCCTACGTGCCAGGCACTGTGCTAGATGATAGAGATCCATGTTGGACAAGACCTACTTTCTCTGTCCTCATGGGAATTCTATTCAATCAAGGAAAATATTCATATATTCCTGATTATTTTTTCCATTATAGATTTGGTTTCATTTTGGAAAGCAATACAGGAACACATGGATGAACTTAAAAATCAGATGATTAAATGAAATGAAGTAAGATACTTTAGAAATAAATCCTCATCATTTCAAATTTATTTTAACAAGGGAGATTGATTTCAGACCATGCAGATGTACAGAGAAGCTGGGATATATGGCTTGAAACTCAACTTCTACCCCGTACCATGAACTCAAGTTTCCTTGGCCTGGCTGAGCAATATTTTGTCTCTGTGAAATGTGGCTGAAATTACTATTACAAGTCATATCACAATCCTGTGACATAATCACAACTTCTTGAAGAATACTAAATTTTTTGTGTGTGTTTGTTTTATTTATTTGCTTGATAATCATTGTGGCCAATATCTGAATCCAATATTGGATCAACTATGAAAAGATTAATCAAATGCCCCTAATGACAAACATATAACCATTCCTTGTTATAGCTAAAATCCTGATTGAATCAGCTACTGATTGCCTGGCGTAAAACTTGGAACAGTTGATCCAGTTGTAGACATTTTCTATAAGGCTCAATGATTCTCTCATGTCAGATACCTCCCAAATCCTACACTCTTTAAAACCCAGACACAGAAGGCTGACTGTAAGCCTTTGGCAAAAAGACTAACATGGTATTTAAAAAGTAAAAGACTTTGGTCTCCTTTGTCCAACAAAGTTCAAATTTCCCCTACAGCAATAAACACCTTATCTGAGAAGTATTCAGTATGGGCTAAAGTCTTCAACCATGAAATTATATGACTCTACCTTGACCTCTGGTTTTCTCCAATGAATCTCACTCATAGAATACAAACAGCAGCTCTGGCTGTTTCTCTGATCCAAATGGTGAATCGTGTAAACGCTGAGGAATGCAGGCTTCTATACAAAGGCATCCAGGTAACAGGGACATCTTTATCTGTCCTCATGTACCCTGAATATGACTGAGCAGCCCCAGGGGCTCCTAGAGGCTGATGATGAAACTACAATCAGAAATCAGAGCCAAGAAGTGGGTAAAAGCAAATCTTCACATTATCACTTGATCCCCTGGATCAAGTGGTGCCTGAAGATTCCACCCCCATATTAGCACAAAACAGTAAACTCCCCTAATGTTTTTGTTACTGTTCCAGCTCTATCTCTACCTCTATCTACCTATCTAGAGATATGTATGTGCATATACATAAAGAGACAATTATATATAGAGATATATATTGTGTCTATTTGGCTAGCTCACTAGCTAGCTAGCTATATCTATCTAACATAGATAGATACAAAGATACATCTATCTTTGTATGTATGTATGTATCTATCTAGAGATATATATGTATATACACATAAAGAGAAAATTATATATAGAGATATATATTGTATCTGTTTGGCTAGCTAGCTAGCTATATCTACCTAACATCAATCTATCTTCCTATCTATCTATCTCTCTAGAGAATTTTATTTTAAGGTATTGGCTCACACAATCATGGGGGCTGGCAGGTCTGAAGTCCATAGGACCAGCTGGCAGCCTGGACATCTGGGTAAAAGTTGATGCTGTAGTCTTGAGTTTGAAGGCTAAAACTCAGGTAGAATTTCTTATGTTGTAGTCTGGAGGCAGAATTTCCTTTTTGGGGGGGGTAATCTCTGTCTTTGCTCATAAGACCTTCAACTGATTGGATGAGGCCCACCCACATTATGGAGGCTAATCTGCTTTACTTAAAGTCAACTGATTATAAATGTTAATCACATCTGAAAAATACTTTGACAGCAATATCTAGACTGGTGTTTGACCAAACAACTAGTTACTATAATCTAGCCAAGTTGACACATAAAATAAATCATCACACTTGGGTTTTCTCACAATTGAGATAGTTGACATGAGGCTAATAATCCTTAGGGGTAACTCTTCTCCTCAGCTGAACATGCATAACTGTAAACTGGCTTTGTGCCTTCTTGAAAAGAGTTGCCGTGTTCAACAAAATTAGCAAAGCAATTTAAGCCCAATTCTGTACCATGAATCTAAAGAGCTCAGGGTTGGGAAAGACTTTAAGGTCTAACCAGAGTTTTCTACATTTCAATTATTTTCTTAGCACTTTAATGACTTTTCCCCATTATTACAGTCTTCAACATAAAATATCTGTGTTTATATGCATGATGTCTTTATTTAAATCAATATAATTCTTTACTAATATCAGTTATTTATAAAACTAATCTTTATACTACTGCCATAAATATAAACCCCACATCACTTACCTTAAATATATAAATTCTTACACAAATAAATATAATGAGAGCAAAATCATTTTTAAAAAATCTTGCAAGATACTATTACTTGCAAAAGAGTCTTCATCTAAGCATTTATTTACTTTTTAAGAATGGGACACAAAGCAAGTGTTAGGTATTAAAGACAAATGAGATGTTCTCCTTAACAAAATTGGAATAATTGAAAGGAAATGGAAAATTAATAACCCTTTTGCTGCTTGATTTTATGTTATTTAATGGTATGTCTGTGTAACATGTACATTACCAACTGTGGCATGTGCCCCGCCCTTTGGGAAATGCTAATTTCATTCTAATGTCAATTGCTGATTTATGACTACTGTAACCTCAAGGCAGTAAGTATCCAGACTTCACTTGGACTTTTCCTGTGATGAGAAACTCATTACCTACCAAGACAGATTCTGTCGTTGGGTATGGATATGAATTAGAAAATGTTATATAAAATGGAATATTACTCAGCCATAAAAAGAAACGAAATTGAGTTATTTGTAGTGAGGTGGATGGACCTAGAGTCTGTCATACAGAGTGAAGTAAGTTAGAAAGAGAAAAACAAATACTGTATGCTAACACATATATATGGAATCTAAAAAAAAAAAAGGTTCTGAAGAACCTAGGGGCAGGACAGGAATAAAGATGCAGACATAGGGAATGGACTTGAAGACATGGGGAGAGGGAAGTGTAAGCTGGGACGAAGTGAGAGAGTGGCATGGACATATATACACTACCAAACGTAAAATAGATAGCTCGTGGGAAGCAGCCGCATAGCACAGGGAAATCAACTTGGTGCTTTGTGACCACCTAGAGGGGTGGGATAGGGAGGGTGGGAGGGAGATGCAAGAGGGAAGGGATATGGGGATATACGTATGCATATAGCTGATTCACTTTGTTATACAGCAGAAACTAACACACCATTGTAAAGCAATTATACTCCAATAAAGATGTTAAAAAAAAAAAAAAGAAAATGTTGCCTTTGCTGAGCTGAACAACCCCTATAGTTTCCATCAACTGATATCACAGTGTTACCTCTTGGGGACAAATAAAGCCTGACACTATTCCTACCCAAATTCTACATGCCAGCCTTCCAGAGAGCTGACTATGGCTCCTATGGGAACTAGAATATTCCTATGGCTGCTTCTCTAGTCCCTTTCCTTATATCTTCTATGTATTAGTCAAGCCCCAAATCTGACTTCAAGCCCCCAAATATGGCAGCGTCAACAATACTTTGGGGACAGTGGAACAACATTTGAGTTCAGGATGGACATGCCCACCTGATTAATCTTAGCTCACACCACTTTCTTCTTCTCTTTCTGCTCCAACCACACTGGCTTTTCCTCTCTTTTTATTTTAACATTCCAACTTGTCCCCGATGGAGGATATTTCCACTTTCTGTTCCTGCTGTCTAGAAAGATACTTCTCAATTCTGTTGCACAACTTTCTTCTTATTAGTTAAATCTCATTTCAAATGTCATTTCCTTAGAGAGGCTTTCTTTGAATAACCAAAAATGAAAATTTTTTGATACCACAGACGTTTTCTACCCAATCAACCCTATTTATTTGCTTCATAACACATAACTCCCAAATTATCTTGTTCGTTTACTTGGTTTTATCTGAAATACAAGGTACAAGATGACAGGAAGCTCACTGTTCTCTCTCTAGTGCTTAGAAGAATGCTCAGAATTCAGTATCTGTTTAGTAAGTGTTTGTTCAACACATAGATGAAATCAAGACATGGTGTTGCTACCTTAAAATGTTTAACACTTATTCCTTTATTCATTGAACTATTCATCTACACACTCATTAATTCAAGATTTTTTTTTAGATTTGAATCTAGGGACAGGACAGGAATAAAGACGCAGACCTACTAGAGAATGGACTTGAGGACACGGGGAGGGGGAAGGGTAAGCTGGGACGAAGTGAGAGAGTGGCATGGACATATATACACTACCAAATGTAAAATAGATAGCTAGTGGGAAGCAACCGCATAGCACAGGGAGATCAGCTCGGTGCTTTGTGACCACCTAGAGGGGCGGGATAGGGAGGGTGGGAGGGAGGTGCAAGAAGGAGGGGATATGGGGATATTTGTATACATATAACTGGTTCACTTTGTTATACAGAAGAAACTAACACAACATTGAAAAGCAATTATAATCCAATAATGTTAAAAAAAAGATTTTTTTAATTGAGAGTAATATGTGTCTCCTTGAGTACTGTCTTGCCACTCTCCCCTGAATTTGCTCAAGTTTGTCCATCTTACTTTTCCAGTGCTTTGGGCAACACTGAATCTTTTACATGTGGTCTGACCCCATTACGGTAAGTGTATAGCCATCCTTATTCTGGGTGCTTTACTTCTATTAAGAGAGTCTACAATCACATCAGATTTTTTGGCAGCCTCATCACTCTTGCAATACTTATAAACTTAATGCAAAAACAAAAAACAAAAAAAAAAGTTGAGTTTTTAAATGTGCGGTTCTGCTAAGCCACATGTCCTTGGGCAGCTGGCTTCTTCATACAAATTCAGGGCCTTGCATTCATTCTTGTTAAACTTTATCATATCCTCTGACAGGTATCTGTGTCATCCTTGCATCTCTCAATCTGTGACTCGATTTGGGTTCCAGCAGGCTGTGTAAGAGGTGATTTGCAGAGTTGCTTCACTGCAAGCAAAGATTGAGTGACAACTGAATATACTGAGTGCCCATTTCTCCACTGAATCCAGTATGAGCCTGAGCCAAGGCAAGGAAAAATGAAACACCATGGAAAGATATTTTTTAAAAATCAGAGTAAAAATAAGCACTCTTTATTTTGGTTACCTGTTGCTGTGTGATAAATCACACCAAAACATAGTTACATAAAACAGCAACTTATAACGTCTCACAGTTCTGGGATTTGATTAGATGGTTCCTCTGCTTCAGGTGACGATGGGCCAGCACGGGAAAACTAGAAGTTCAAAAATGGCCTCATGGATACTGTGAGCAGTTGGTGTTGGATGCCGTCTGGGAGTTCAGCTGGCACTTCGGTCTCTGTTCTCTTCCATGGGGGCCTCTCCCCATAGCCTCTTGGCCTTCTCACAGCATAGCGCCTTAGTGCCACGGTCAGTATTCCAATAGATACGGGTGGAGGCTGCAGCCACCTTCAGGTCCAGCCTTGCAAGTTGCATGGTCCTCTCCCACCACACTCCACTGATTATAAATGGTCACAGGGTCAGCTTGCATTTTGCAGATGAGGAAACTGAGGCTCAATGATGGAATTTACACACCCGACCCCTCAGAACTTTCATTAGAGAGGAGATGAGCTCTGAAATCCAAAAATCCAGGAGGCATGACAGTGTCACGGTGTTGCTGTGTGTATGTGTATATATAATTATGAAAAAGTAAAAATAGATACATCCCAAATTTTCAAATTTCATTTTTAGAAAATGCAAACAAGTAAAAAAGCAAACAAAAATTACCACTATCCCACTTAGGAGATAATGATAATGTTCTTTACATTTGGGGTTTTATATATATAAATATATATATATATATACACACACACATATATATATACATATATAATATATATTGTATTATTATAATATATATACACTTATTTTGTACTCTGCCTTTTTTATTTAAAAATTTTGTCATGAGAATTATTTGCCCTATATTGTTAAATATTCAACTATTACATTATTTTAATGCCCTGTAACCACAATTTGCCAATCCCCTGATGTTGGACACTTAGGTTGTTTCTGATTTGTCACTGTCACAACATCCTTAAGATCACACTGCAAAGGGCGTGTGGAATGAAAGCATGGATGGAACTATTAGAAACAAGATCCGACACAGTCCGCCCTATGGCCACAATTAGTATTCCTCTGGCATGTAAACTGTATTCATTTCCTCCGAAGACCACTAATATTCCCATCTCATTATGGCATCAGGCTCAGCTTCAAGGTTCAAGATCTTGTCACCTAAATCCAAATGAGGATCCTTGGGTTCAGTTCCTTGGATATAGTTCCTCAGATGAAGAGGCCTATGAGCCAAAAAGACAATCTATCTGCTTCCACAAGCTCAGCAAATAGAACAACAAAAGCAGCCTGACCTGGAGGCTCATGGTAGCCACTGGTCCACAGCATTTCTGAAATCCAGTGTGCATGTTGCCACTTCTCCCTGCTCTGCAGGCAGAGGATGTGGATTGATTAGGATCCATTTCTGCTTCCTGGAATCATTCTCAGTAACTTTTGGCTCTGGTCTCTGACCTCTGGATTTTTCCTTCTGAGTAACTTTTTTCTTTTCCATTAGAAAATTTTATAGCTGAGTTTCTGTCTACACTTGCTCCCTATTCATAGAAATTTGGGGGCCCAGAGGTTTTTTTTTTTTTTCATTTTGAATTGTCTTTGTCTCTTTGGTTCAAGCTGGTGTCACTCCTATTAATGCAATTCTCTTTAAAACTATGTTGTTTTTTATGAATCTTGTTGAGGTTCACACTACCAGACAAAAAAACACCCTCACAGATCTCTATGGGAAAGATGTCTCTCTACTTTGGGATGTAGTCAAGATCCTGCAGCACAACATTATTTGAAGTCCTTTTGTCTAGTGGTGGGGTCTGGGACATACCTCTTTATATTTTTCTGAGGCTTTAACAATGGATGTTATAGCCAAACCCTTTACTTGATCTTGACCTGAGGCTCTGTTTTAGTGGCAATATCCTAGATTTGATCTTTACCTCAAGATTTTTTTTTTTTTTTTTACTTTGAGACTCTTTGATTCCATAGAGAACCTGAGAAATAGAAACAATTTTATTTTCTAAACCTGCAAGTGCTAGGTTGAGAATATTTTCTCTAATTTGTGCTTGAATATTGACCATTTCCTTCTTTAGATCATCTTTTCCCACATACTTTATCATAGGCAGCTGAAAAAAAAGCCATTTGGTAATTTCAATATTATTCAGAAAATCTCCTTAATCAGATTCATAAATGTATTCAGTATGCCTTTTACATCTCATCTTGCTATAAAGTGTTGCCAAATGCTGTGGTATTACCTAGCATGGGTCTCCTTTACCCAAACCTCCAGCAACGATTTTCTCACTGCCTTTCCACCCTTTATGAACAGTTTCCTCCCTGCCCTACAGCCTATGCTGTTTTCCAATCCCAAAGCTAGTGCCACATGTTTTAGGTTTCTATTACACAGCACACAGCTTTTGGTACTAATTTTTGTTTGGGTTACCTTTTGTTATGTTAAATCCACCCCAAATTTTATGTCTTAAAACAATAACACTTTATTACTTTCATGACGTTGTGAGTTTGTTGGTGGTGGTATTCCTGCTTCAAACGGTGTTAGTTGATGTTCTGGGAAAGCTGGGAGGCCCAAGATGACCTCACTCACATGGCTGACAATTGGTGTCAGATGCCATTTGGAGCTCATCTGGGGATGTGAGCTGGGGTCTTGGTTTTCTTGCATTTGTGCCTCCTCATGGACAATTTAGCTTCCTCACGGCATAGTGACCGAGTTCCAAAAAGCTGTGTTCCAAGAGATGAAGATGGAAGCTGATCATTCAAAGCCTAAAGTTACACAGCTTTCTCCTACCCCATGGTATTGGTCCAAGCAGGTCATGGGGAAAACCCATATTTAAGCTCAGGGAACATGGACTCCACCTCTTTCTTCATGAGTTGAGTGGTGAGCTCTCATTGCAGAAGAGCATGTGAAATGAGACCTTGCTCTGGCCATCTTTGGAAACAGCCCATCTCATTCATATAACTCATACCATGTCCCAGGCTCTGTTCTAAGCCTTTCCATTGTAACAATAAGCTCTTTAATCCTCAAAACCTTGTGAGATAGATTAATGTTATAATCTTCATCATATGGATGGGGAAATAGAGGCACGTAGAGGATCATTAATAAGATGAAACTTACAGGGTAGTAAGGTGCAGAAATGGGGAATGAACTCAGGCAAATCTTGTTTCTGGGCAGGTGCCCTTAACCTCTGTAGCCTTTGTATTAGTCTGCTCAGGCTGCTGTAACAAAATAACACAGACTGAGTGGCTTAGACAACAGAATTTAGTTTCTTAAAATTCTAGAAGTTGGGCAGTCCAAGATCAAGGTGCCGGCAAATGTTGTTTCTGGTGAGAGCTCTCTTCCTTGCTTGGAGATGGCCACCTTCTAACTGTGTCCTCACGTGGTGGAGAGAGAGAGACAGAACTCTCTGGGGTCTCCTCTTATAAGTGCATTAATTCTATGGGATCAAAGCTCTATACTTATGACCTCATTTAACCTAAATTACCTCCATGAAGATCCTATCTCTAAATACAGTCACACTGGGGATTAGGGCTTGACCATAAGAATTCTGGGGATACACAATTCCGTCCATATACACTTCTGCCTATCCTGATAAAACAATATTTTATCCCTAAGTGGTCAGCCCTCCCAGAGGGTGTAAGAAACTATCCTTAAGGAGAACACACCTCTTATTACACTGTATTAATTTATTCATGTACTTATTCATCAAGCATTTGTTGAAAGTCTGTTACATGCTGGGCATTGTTGTGGACATTGGTAATATAATGATGAATAAGTCAGAAATGATTCTTGCTTTCAAACAACTTATAATACATATTAGGAAAATAGCTATTACGAATTTTAAATAATTGTTATTACGGTTTTCCTGTATACTTCAAAGAAGCAATAAAATGCACCACTGTGCAAGCTTTAAATAATAGTGTGATTTGGGAATTTGTCCACGGTTCAAGAAATTGAAACATTTAACATTTAAAATAATGATTTAAAAGACTGTACAAATGTCATGCCCTTTCTCCCTCAGAAGATGCCTTTCTTACAAACATCGTAGTCTGCTACTTCCCCTGTCATGGGAGCAATCGGGTGTTTGTCCAGGATGAGCCTCCTTGACAGCTGGCAGAGGAAGTGGTGCCCATCCTCTTGGTCAAGGACAGGGTGTCCACTGGCCCGTGGCAGCAAATGAGATACCTTGTCTTCATCCACTTCTTCTCATGACTTAAGTCTCCATTTCTTCCTGATTGTCCTTAGTGCAAATTGCTTGTGACTGTGCTGACAAGTAGATTGAATTAAGTTTGAGTATCCACAGAAGTCTTTCTTGGGGAAGTGATATTTAAGAAAAACATAAAAAAAAAAAATCATGAATTTGCTGGGCATCCATGCAAATCGCCAAGTCAGTCATCTCTGTTTGGTCCCCATTTTAGTAAATGTGGGTGAAGCAGAAGTGATTATAATATAGGCTGTGTTGTCACAGTCTTGACTTGAATCTTCTCCCTGAACACAGTGAAAGCGTGATGTTAAATAAATTACTCAACCTCTCTGGGCTTAGTTTCATCTTCTGTAAAATAGAAAACCAAGTGATACCACTGAAAATCATTGTGAAGTTCAAGTAGGATGATGCCGAACAAAATGCTTCACACAAAGACAGAGCTTGGTGTCTTGTTTGAGTTGGAAGGAAGGGAGGGTTTGTGTTGGTTTTTTTTTTTTAACATCTTTATTGCAGTATAAGTGCTTTACAATGTTGCGTTAGTTTCTGCTATACCACAAATTGAATCAGCTATATGTATACATATATCCCCATATCCCCACCCTCTTGCATCTCCCTTCCATCCTCCCTATCTCACCCCTCTATGTGGTCACAAAGCACCGAGCTGATTTCCCTGTGTGATGCAGCTGATTCCCACTACCTATCTATTTTACATTTGGTAGTGTATATATGTAAATGCTACTCTCTCACTTAGACCCAGCTTACCCTTCCCCCTCCACGTATCCTCAAGTCCATTCTCTACATCTGAGTCTTTATTCCTGTCCTGCTCTTAGGTTCGTCAGAACAATTTTTTTTTTTTTTAGATTCCATATATATGTGTTAACATAGGATATTTGTTTTACTCTTTCTGACTTACTTCACTCTGTATGACAGATTCTAGGTCCATCCACCTCACTACAAATAACTTTATTTCATTTCTTTTTATGGCTGAGTAATATTCAGTTGTATAAATGTGCCACATCTTTATCCATTCATCTGTCGATGGACAATTAGGTTGCTTCCATGTCCTGGGTATTGTAAAGAGTGCTACAACGAACATTGTGGTACATGACTCTTTTTGAATTATGGTTTTCTCAGGGTATGTGCCCAGTAGTGGGACTGCTGGGTCATATGGTAGTTCTATTTTTAGTTTTTTAAGGAACCTCCATACTGTTTTCCATAGTGGTTATGTCAATTTACATACCCACCAACAGTGCAAGAGGGTTCCCTTTTCTCTACACCCTCTCCAGCATTTATTGTTTGTAGATTTTTTGATGATGGCCATTCTGACTGGTGTGAGGTGATACCTCATTGTAGTTTTGATTTGCATTTCTCTAATGATCAGTGATGTTGAGCATCCTTACATGTGTTTATTGGCAATCTGTATATCTTCTTTGGAGAAATGTCTATTTAGGTCTTCTGCCTATTTTTGGATTAGGTTGTTTGTTTTTTTGATATTGAGCTGCATGAGCTTCTTGTATATTTTGGAGATTAATCCTTTGTCAGTTGCTTCATTTGCAAATATTTTCTCCCATTCTGAGGGTTGTCTTTTCGTCTTATTTATGGTTTCCTTTGCTGTGCAAAAGCTTTTAAGTTTCATTAGGTCCCATTTGTTAATTTTTGTTTTTATTTCCATTTCTCTAGGAGGTGGGTCAAAAAGGATCTTGCTGTGATTTACGTCATGGAATGTTCTGCCTATGTTTTCCTCTAAGAGTTTGATAGTCTCTGGCCTTACATTTAGGGCTTTAATCCCTTTTGAGTTTATTTTTGTGTATGGTGTCAGGGAGTGTTCTAATTTCATTCTTTTACATGTAGCTGTCCAGTTTTCCCAGCACCACTTATTGAAGAGGCTGTCTTTTCTCCACTGTATATGCTTGCCTCCCTTATCAAAGATAAGGTGACCATATGTGCGTGGGGTTTATCTCTGGGTTTTCTATCCTGTTCCATTGATCTATATTTCTGTTTTTGTGCCAGTACCATACTGTCTTGATTACTGTAGCTTTGTAGTATAGTCTGAAGTCAGGGAACCTGATTCCTCCAGCTCCATTTTTCTTTCTCAAGATTGCTTTTGTTTTCAGGATCTTTTGTGTTTCCATACAAATTGTGAAATTTTTTATTCTAGTTCTGTGAAAAATGCCAGTGGTGGTTTGATAGGGGTTGCATTGAATCTGTAGATTGCTTTGGGTAGTATAGTCATTTTCAGAATGTTGATTCTTCCAATCCAAGAACATGGTATATCTCTCCATCTGTTTGTATCATCTTTAATTTCTTTCATCAGTGTCTTATAGTTTTCTGCAGACAAGTCTTTTGTCTCCTTAGGTAGGTTTATTCCTAGGTATTTTATTCTGTTTGTTGCAATGGCAAATGGGAGTGTTTCCTTAATTTCTCTTTCAGATTTTTCATCCTTAGTGTATAGGAATGCAAGAGATTTCTGTGCATTAATTTTGTATCCTGCTACTTTACTAAATTCATTGATTAGCTCTAGTAGTTTTCTGGTAGCATCATTAGGATTCTATGTGTATAGTGTCATGTCATCTGCAAACAGTGACAGCTTAACTTCTTCTTTTCCAATTTGGATTGCTTTTATTTCTTTTTCTTCTCTGATTGCCGTGGCGAAAACTTCCAAAACTATGTTGAACAATAGTGGTGAGAGTGGACGGCCTTGTCTTGTTCCTGATCTTAGAGGAAATGGTTTCAGTTTTTCACCACTGAGAACGATGTTGGCTTTGGGTTCGTCATATATGGCCTTTATTATGTTGAGGCAGGTTCCCTCTATGCCTACTTTCTGGATGGTTTTTATCATAAATGGGTGTTGATTTTTGTCAAAAGTTTTTCTGCATCTATTGAGATGATCATATGGTTTTTCTCCTTCAATTTGTTAATATGGTTTATCACATTGATTGATTTGTGTATATTGAAGAATCCTTGCATTCCTGGGATAAACCCGACTTGGTCATGGTGTATGATCCTTTTAATGTGCTGTTGGATTCTGTGTGCTAGTATTTTGTTGAGGATTTTGCATCTATGTTCATCAGTGATATTGGTCTGTAGTTTTATTTTTGGGGGACATCTTTTTCTGGTTTTGGTATCAGGGTGATGGTGGCCTTGTAGAATGAGTTTGGGAGTGTTCCTCCCTCTGCTATATTTTGGAAGAGTTTGAGAAGGATAGGTGTTAGCTCTTCTCTAAATGTTTGATAGAATTTGCCTGTGAAGCCATCTGGTCCTGGGCTTTTGTTTGTTGGAAGATTCTTAATCATGGTTTCAATTTCAGTGCTTGTGATTGGTCTGTTTATATTTTCTATTTCTTCCTGGTTCAGTCTCGGAAGGTTGTGCTTTTCTAAGAATTTGTCCATTTCTTCCAGGTTGTCCATTTTATTTGCATAGAGTTGCTAGTAGTAGTTTCTCATGATCCTTTGTATTTCTTCAGTGTCAGTTGTTACTTCTCCTTTTTCATTTCTAATTCTGTTGATTTGAGTCTTTTCCCTCTTTTTCTTGGTGAGTCTGGCTAATGGTTTATCAATTTTGTTTATCTTCTCAAAGAACAAGCTTTTAGTTTTCTTGATCTTTGCAATTGTTTCTTTCATTTCTTTTTCATTTATTTCTGATCTGATCTTTATAATTTCTTTCCTTCTGCTAACTTTGGGGGTTTTTTGTTCTTCTTTCTCTATTTGCTTTAGGTGTAAGGTTATGTTGTTTCTTTGAGGTGTTTTTTGTTTCTTGAGGTAGGATTGTACTGCTATAAACTTGCCTCTTAGAACTGCTTTTGCTGCATCCCATAGGTTTTGGGTCATCATGTTTTCATTGTCATTTGTTTCTAGGTATTTTTTAATTTCCTCTTTGATTTCTTCAGTGATCTCTTGGTTATTTAGTAGTGTATTGTTTGGTCTCCATGTGTTTGTATTTTTTACAGAGTTTTTTCCTGTAATTGATATCTAGTCTCATAGCATTGTGGTCAGAAAAGATACTTGACACGACTTCAATTTTCTTAAATTTACTAAGGCTTGATTTGCAACCCAAGATATGATCTACCTTGGGGAATGTTCCATGAGCACTTGAGAAGAAAGTGTATTCTGGTTTTTTTGGATGGAATGTCCTATAAATATCAATTAAGTCCATCTTCTTTAATGTTTCATTTAAAGCTTGTGTCTTCTTATTTATTTTCATTTTGGATGATCTGTCCATTGATGAAAGTGGGGTGTTAAAATCCTCTACTATTAATGTGTTACTGCTGATTTCCCCTTTTATGGCTGTTAGCATTTGCCTTATGTATTGAGGTGCTCCTATGTTGGGTGCATAAATATTTACAATTGTTATATCTTCTTCTTGGATTGATCCCTTGGTCATTATGTAGTGTCCTTCTTTGTCTCTTGCAATAGTCTTTATTTTAAAGTCTATCTTGTCTGATACGAGAATTGCTACTCCAGCTTTCTTTTGATTTCCATTTTCATGGAATATCTTTTTCCATCCCCTCACTTTCAGTCTGTATGTATCCCTAGGTCTGAAGTGAGTCTCTTGTAGACAGCATATATACAGGTCTTGTTTTTGTATCCATTCAGCCAGTTAAAGTCTTTTGGTTGGAGCATTTAATCCATTTACAGTTAAGGTAATTATCGATATGTATGTTCCTATTACCATTTTCTTAATTGTTTTGGGTTTGTTTTTGTATGTCTTTTCCTTCTCTTGTGTTTCCTGCCTAGAGATGTTCTTTTAGCATTTGTTGTAAAGCTGGTTTTGTGGTGCTGAATTCTCTTAGCTTTTGCTTGTCTGTAAAGGTTTTAATTTCTCCATCGAATCTGAATGAGATCCTTGCTGGGTAGAGTAATCTTGGTTGTAGGTTTTTCCCTTTCATCACTTTAAATATGTCCTGTTACTCCCTGCTGGCTTGCACAGTTTCTGCTGAAAGATCAGCTGTTAACCTTATGGGGATTCCCTTGTGTGTTATTTTTTGTTTTTCCCTTGCTGCTTTTAATATTTTTCTTTGTATTTAATTTTTGATAGTTTGATTAATATGTGTCTTGGTGTGTTTCTCCATGGATTTATCCTGTATGGGACTCTCTGCACTTCCTGGACTTGATTGACTATTTCCTTACCCATGTTAGGGAAGTTTTCAAGTATAATCTCTTCCAATATTTTCTAGAATCTTTCTTTTTCTCTTCTTCTTCTGGGACCCCTGTAATTTGAATGTTGTTGCATTTAATGTTGTCCCAGAAGTCTCTGAGACTGTCCTCAATTCTTTTCATTCTTTTTTCTTTATTCTGCTCTGTGGTAGCTATTTCCACTATTTTATCTTCCAGGTCACTTATCCGTTCTTCTGTCTCAGTTATTCTGCTATTGATTTTTTCTAGAGAATTTTTAATTTCATTTATTGTGTTGTTCGTCATTGTTTGTTCACGCTTTAGCTCTTCTAGGTCCTTGTTAAACGTTTCTTGTATTTTCTCCATTCTATTTCCAAGATTTTGGATCATGTTTACTATCATTACTCTGAATTCTTTTTCAGGTAGACTGCCTATTTCCTCTTCATTTGTTTGGTCTGGTGGGTGTTTACCTTGCTCTTTCATCTGCTGCATATTTTTCTGTCTTCTCATTTTGTTTAACTTACTGTGTTTGGATTCTCCTTTTTGCAGCCTGCAGGTTCGTAGTTCCCATTGTTTTTGGTGTCTGCCCCCAGTGGGTGAGGTTAGTTCAGTGGCTTGTGTAGGCTTCCTGGTGCAGGGGACTGGTGCCTATGTTCTGGTGGGTGGGGCTGGATCTTTTTTTCTTGTGGGCAGGACCACATCTGGTGATGTGTTTTGGGGTGTCTGTGAACTTAGTATGATTTTAGGCAGCCTCTCTGCTAATGGGTGGAGTTGTGTTCCTGTCTTGCTAGTTGTTTGGAATGTGGCACCCAGTGCTGGAGCCTGCTGGCCATTGGATGGAGCTGGGTCCTAGCGTTGAGATGGAGATCTCTGGGAGAGCTTTCACCATTTGATATTACTTGGGGCCAGGAGGTGTCTGGTAGTCCAATGTCCTGAACTCACCTCTCCCACTTCAGAGGCTCAGGCCTGACACCAGGCCATAGCACCAAGACCCTGTCAGCAACATGGCTCAGAAGAAAAGGGAGAAGAAAATAAAGAAAAAAAAATTAAAAAATAAAAATAATTAAAGAAATAATTATTAAAATAAAAAAATAAAATGATAATAAAAAATTTTTTTAAAAAGTGAGCAACCAAACCAATAAACAAATCCACCAATGGTAACAAACACTAAAAACTACTTTGATAAACATCAAAAATCAGAAAGAAATCAGTTGCAGACAGCAAACCCCAATTTACAGTTGCACCCAAAGTCCACCACCTCAGTTTGGGGATGATTTGTTGTATTTTCAGGTATTCCACAGATGCAGGTACATCAAGTTGATTGTGGAGCTTTAATTCGCTGTTCCTGAGGCTGCTGGGAGAGATTTCCCTTTCTTTTCTTTGTTCGCACAGCTCCTGGGGTTCAGATTTGGATTTGGCCTCGCCTCTGCGTGTAGGTTGCCTGAGGGTGTCTGTTCCCCACCCAGACAGGATGGGCTTAAAGGAGTGGCTGATTAGGGGGCTCTGGCCCGCTCAGGCCGGGGGGAGGGAGGGGTATGGAATGCAGGGCGAGCCTGCAGCGGCAGAGGCTGGCGTGACATTGCAACAGCCTGAGGTGTGCCGTGTGTTCTCCCGAGGAAGTTGTCCCTGGATCACGGGACCCTGGCCGTGGCAGGCTGCACAGGCTCTCGGGAGCGGAGGGCGGAGGTGTGGATAGTGACCTGTGCTCGCACACAGGATTCTTGGTGACAGCGGCAGCAGCATTAGCGTTTCATGCCCGTCTCTGGGGTCTGAGCTGATAGCCGCGACTCACGCCTGTCTCTGGAGCTCATTTAGGTGGTGCTTCTTTGGGCAGACAGGGAAGGAATCCCCTCTCCTCGTGCACCCCGAAACAATGATCTCTTGCTTCTTAGGCAGGTCCAGAGTTATTCCCGGACTCCCTCCCGGCTAGCTGTGGTGCACTAGCCTCCTTCAGGCTGTGTTCACGCAGCCAGCCCCATTCCTCTCCCTGGGATGCGACCGAAGCCCGAACCTCAGGTCCCAGGCCCCGCCTGCCCCGGCGGGTGAGCAGACAAGCCTCTCGGGCTGGTGAGTGCTGGTTGGCACCAATCCTTTGTGCAGGAATCTCTCCGCTTTGCCCTCTGCACCCCTGTTGCTGCACTCTCCTCCGTGGCTCTGAAGTTTCCCCCACCAGCCCACCCCTGTCTCTGCCAGTGAAGGGGCTTCCTAGTGTGTGGAAACTTTTCCTCCTTCTAAGCTCCCTCCCACTGGTGCAGGTCCTGTCCCTATTCTTTTGTCTCTGTGTTTTCCTTTTTCTTTTGCCCTACCCAGGTACATGGGGATTTTCTTGCCTTTGGGGAAGTCTGAAGTCTTCCACCAGCATTCAGTAGGTGTTCTGTAGGAGTTGTTCCACATGTAGATGTATTTTTGATGTATTTGTGAGGAGGAACGTGATCTCCACATCTTACTCTTCTGCCATCTTGAAGGTCCCCCTCGAAGGGAGGGTTTTGAAGAGAGAAACAAACCTTTATTTATTTACTGTGACAGCCATTGTGCAGGAAGGTTTAACTCAGCAGAGGTGATTTGCCCAAAGCCTGCACATTCCAAAGATTTTCCTGTCCTTGACCAGCTGCTGGGAGATGACCTGTGAATATCCTTGAAATATTCTCTCCAATAAGAACATCTTTGTATATCTGAACTATGGGTCATGCCAGGTTGTTTATGCTAACAATGTTATGTAGGGAAAATTATCATTTTTTTCATGCCTGGGACTTTGGAGCATGCTGTATCAATTTGACACTGAGGTGGGGGCTGCTCCTTCCTATGTGACTGATCCCTGATAAAAACCCGGGACACCAAGGTTTGCGTGAGCTTCCTTGGTTGGCAATACTTCACACATGTTGTCATATGACATTGCTGGGAGCATTAAGCTCTCTCCTTATGGAGAACACAAATGCAAGGACTCTACCCTATGTGTCTATTTCTTCTGCTGATTTTAATATGTATCCTTTCACTGTCATAAACCATAACTGTGAGTATAACAGATTTTCTGAGTTTTTCTAGAGAATCCTGAAAACTGAGGGCAGTCTTGGGGACCTCCAACACAGGCATGGTGCTGGGTGCTTTATTTGTGACGTCTCATTTAATTTGATATTCAATACCACTAAGAGATGAAACTGATATACTCAGAGGCTGTCTTCGAAGATGAAACAGCAGGGCAAGTTCACACTCCTAGTAAGTGTTCAGACAGAATTTGAACCCAGGACTCCCTGGTTTCAGAGACATGAGTGTTTTTTGGGCTTGTAATTTCCAAATGGACTAAATCCATCTATGGGATAAGTGCACTGTGTCCAGGCACTATGTACACAAGTGCCTCTGGCCTGACTGTGCTTTCTTTCTATTAGAAGGAGGTACTAGCTATGAGAAGGGGGGCAGAGAGAAGTGGATAAAGTATCAGAAACAAGACAGTTTTCTTCCCCTCTATTACTACCCACTGAATTATCAATAAAGTCCTTCAGGGAACTAAGGAAGGGGCACCTAGGAAGCAGGCCAGTGTAGCTAGAATCAAGAAATCAAAAAACACTATGTCTCAAGAAATTTCTTGCTATTTTTTATTGAAATATTTATTTGGAGGAATAAAGCATATCCGTGTGCACTGATATTGAAAGGTCCCCAAGATATAGTGTTAGGAGAAAAAAGCAATGTGAAGAAAGATGTATGGTACATGCTATTTGTATAAAACAAAGCAAATATACGTACATACCTATGCACATATTCTTAGTGTCTTTTATATTTTATAGATATGACATATACATTATCTATGTTACCTATGTATTTATATATCCATTTCCCTCTCTGCATTTATGTATCTATCACATATATGCTTGTGTGTATGTGTATATATTTTACGATATAGTAATTTATATATATGTATATATGTGTGTGTGTGTGTATATATATATATGTTGCTGACCCTTGAACAACACAGGTTTGAGCTTATACACAGATTCTTTCCACTAAATACATACTATAGTATTATATGATCTGAACTTGGTTGAATCCATGGATGCAGAATTTTGGGTAGGAGGGCTGAGCACAGTTATACGTGTATTTTCAACTGCACAGGGGAGTTGGAACCCCTAACCACTATATTGTTCAAGGGTCAGCTGTATATTGTTTCTTGAAGGAGACAAAAGAACAAGGAGGAGTAAATTGCCTTTGGGAAGGGGAACTAAGAAGTCAGAGATTGTATTAGTTTCCTACTGTTGCTTTAACAAATCATCACTCACTTAGTGGTTTAAAACAACACCCTTTATCTTACAGTTCTGGATGTCAAAAGTCCTAAAATGGGTGGTCAGGGCCACATTCCTTCTGGAAGCTCTAGGGCAGAACCTATTTCCCTGCCTTTTCCATCTTCTAGAGACTGCCATATTCCTTTGCTCATGGTCCTGCATCTCTCTACCTCTGTTTCTGTAGTCACATCTCTTTTCCTGACTCTGACTGTCACCCTCCTTCTTCCCTCTTAAAAGGACTGTTGTGATTACACTGGATCCATCTGGATAATCCAGGACAATCTTCCCAACTCAAAATCCTGAGCTTAATCACATCAGGAGAGTTCCTTTTGCCAGGTAAGGTGACACATTCACAGGTTGCAGAGAGTAGGAAATGAACATCTCTTGGGACCATTATTCTGCCAACCAGAAGGGTAGATGGGAAACTTCATTGTCATTGGATACAGCTGTACTTTTAAAATACTTTGCCATGCGTAGTATTATATTTTGTATTCAAAATTTAAACTTATCTTAATATCTGATAAGACAATTCCTGTATACGATTCTTTTAAATCAAAGATTATTTTTATACAGGTTAAATTAAGTCTCCTTTCCACCCCTGATGTGTCCCAGCTCCTCCTTGGAAGCAGCCATTTTACTTATTTCTTACATATCATTCTGCTTTTTTGAAGAAGAAAAATGAGGAGAGTATGGAGGATGCAGCCCTGGTAGGAATGGTGGGGAGAGTGCAGCTGTAAAGTCTTCCGATTGGATTGAGACCTTCTTCTGCTTCTCTTTGGGGACCTAAACCACCTTTTACACATCCAGCAAATAGATATTTTTCCTGACTGCATGCCAAGCATCATGTTAGATCCTGTTGTACAAACCAGGTTGTGCCCTCGTGTGGCCTCAGACGTGGGGGTGAAGCTGGCAGGAACAACGCAGTGATGGCTAATTGAAGGACACGTGGCCTGAGCAGGCACAGTCCTTCTGTGTCTCAGCCTCCTGCCCCTCCCTGAGCAGCCGGGTGCTGGAGGAGGGATGGGAAGGAGAGATCAGCTTGGCTGACAGCCTCCGGAACATACCGTGCATCTTGCAGGAGGGCATACGCCTTTCTGCTGTGTATTTATGCCCAGGCTAGTGTTCCAAGAAAATCCTATGATCAACCAAAGCGTGATTTCCCTGGGAACTAGAGGGGCGTGAGGCCGTCAGCCCATCTGATATAGGGACCTCCCTGGACTGTTTTCTAAGCAGCCCACAGACACGAGGCAGGAAAACACAGATGATGCATAGCCCTCTGGCTTTCTCTCCCTTCCTCTGGGGAACCTGGGGCTAGGCTGATTCATCTTAGTATCTCCCATCAGGCCTGCTGGCTGAGGGCCTCTGAGGGAAGAAGGATTTCCCTAAGGCAGTGAATGCTGGCTGTCAAGGGCACTTACCCTTGGGCTGGTGCCTTGCGCTGGGATTTTCAGAGGCTGACTTTTTCGTTTATCTGGCTGTAAAATTTGAATCTTTAAAAGCCCCAACTATTTTAGACATAAGCCATAAGCCACAAAGGTCAGGAAATTTCAAGCCAAAAAGAAAAAAATACAGGAAAGAGAAGGAAATGCAGAGACAGACTGAGGTGCTAACACCCAAGGGACACATGCCCCCAAGGAACAGCAAAAGAGCTGCCCCTTGGGAGACAAAAAAAGCTGGAGGTATAGAGACAGATACATACCTGGGAGGATTGCGTCTCATCCAAAAAAGATGTAGGCAAGAGTCAGAGACCCAGATACACAGAGGCTTGGCGATACTGATATCCTCGGGTGCTTTGAGAGACAGACGAACTAAGAGATGCAATTCTTCTCCAGGACAGTCCTGGATGTGGTTGCCACCATTTTTATTTCCAGTCTGCAGGTTCCCCTCTTCCTCATAGCAGGAAAGACCTTTCCAGAATGGGGAGACCCCAATCCACCTGCCACACTAATGAACCAAGCTTCTCCCTTGCAGACCCCAGCAGGAAGGCAGTTTAACTTTGACACAAGGACCTCAATGTGTAGGAAGATAATCTGCACATGGGAAACAGAAGGCTGTGAATCAATTTCATGGGAAATTTGTCCTTCCCCCCAGTCACTTAGCAAAGGGCAGTGACTCTGGAACTGTAATCACAGAAGCATAAACTAGCAAAGCAAATCCTCATTTGGTCAAATCCTTTTGTTTTATAGCTGAGCGAAGTCCAGGAAGGCGAGGTTGTACCCCCCATGTCACATACCCAGGGTGAGAACTAGACAACCTTGGCCATGTTTTAGCGTCTCAGAATGATGAGATTTTTCCCTCCCCATTGAAATAGTGTCTTACTCTGCTGTGGGGGGTGGAAAAAAAGCTGGATCCCAGCTTTCTTAAGCATTATGAAGTGAATTGGGAACTATAAATGGCACTTTTAAAGGTGATCATAATTACTTCCCTTGCTTTGATGGAGCACAAAGGGGGTTCCCCATCTCACACTCCCACAAGATCTTGGCACAAAAGGGATGAATATAGTACAACTTTGATTCCTGGCTGGTGGTTAAAAGCCCTCCTTTGGGAGTAGGATTTATTAAATATTGTAATCAGTTCAGTGTCGACTTGAAACATTTGCTTTAATGGGCTTGTTAAATTTAGATTATGTTAAAAAGAAAAAGAGAGAGAGAGAGAGAGAGAGAGAGAGAGAGAGAGAGAGAAAGACATTTCCCTGTCTCTGAACTCTTGGGCTGCCACATCATGATTGGGTATGTGTTAAAGAAATAGCTCCCAGCCGCGATAATTACCTCAATTGTGGGAGGAAGAGGATGACATTTCCAGATGATTCAAGAGGACATTTTGTTTTGTAAACACACTCTTTTGATCAAAGTCTGTCTTTACTTTGGAAAGAGCAACATAAATTCTTCTTTCCTTCTTTTCTTCTTTCCTTCCTTTATATCTTGAATAATATTTTAAATTGATTTTAATTATATGAGTAAGATATTAATAGCTAACATTTATTGATGGCTTACTATGTGCTAGGCACCTTTCTAAGTATTTTCAATAACACTTTAAATCTCCTTAATGCCCTATGAGGCAGATATTATTATGATCCCATGTTACAGATGAGGAAAATGGGGCACAGAGAGGTTAACCAATGTGCCTAAGGTCACACAGCTAGTAAGTGGCAAAGACAGGACTCAAATAGTCAAATTTAAATAAGATGATGCCCCTAGTTAACTGCTATTCTACATTGCACATATATTCATTCTCCCAGTAAGTTATTTTTTTTCATATAAAGGTAATATCACCTTTGATCACCAACCCAATCACTGTCTCTTCTTCCCATACCCAAAGGTAGTGGTTACCTTCAGCTTGGGAAGTATCTGTTACATGTATACAAATAGAATACAATAAATAACAATAATAGTACAACAAATAAATACAATAGAATCTCTCTGTGTCTTAAATCAATGTTATCGTTCTGTACCATTCTTGAGACAATTTTTTTTCATTCAAAAATATCCCATTTGATAGCTCTATACCACTTTATTCTATTTTATTTAACTATTTCCCTCCTAATGGATATTAGGTTGTTCCTACCTTTTCACTAAAGTAAGTAATGCTGCAGTACATATGCATGTGTCTCCAGGGCAGGTAGCAATAATGGAATCACTTAGAGCATTTCTGGTTTTAACAGATATTGCCAAATTACTTTCTTAACAGCAGTACTTGAAAGTCACTGTTTCTTCATAGCCTCACCACCATTTTTCATAATTAAATGTTAAAAAAAGTGCTTGCCAATCTACAGGTAAAAATATGAGTATTTCTCCCTAACCTGCTATAACAGTTAACCAACTTAACCTAGTTGCCTTTGTGCCTACAGTTTCACTTCCACCCAGCCAAGCCTACTAAAGGCCAAGTTTGGGGGGGGGGGTTGCTGTTGTTTGTTTGTTTGTTTGTTTGTTTTGGTTCTCAGGAAAATGTAGAAAAAAATGGGATGTTAATTCTTGTTCTCCACATCGAAACCTGGGAATCAGGAGGCAAGCTGTAGCTGTTGAGACTTCCAGGGTAGGGGACCCCTTTCCCCCACGATAAAAACTACATGCTTGTTTAGAAACAAAACCAAAACCTTCCCCTCTGGTTTATTCATTCACTTCAATATCCAGTCCTTAATTCAACAAATAGTTAAGGAGAGATTTCTATATGCAGGCACAGTACGGGGTGCTGGGGACACAAAGAAGAGCCAGATGAATGCTGCTCCCATCCTCACAGAGCTTCATAACTCTGTGATTGCCCAGTTCACAGAATCAAATGTCCACGTTGGTCTTCCCTACTTTATATTAACTATTGTCCACCTGCCTCCCAAGAACTTCACCTTGAATTCTAGACCATATGTTGGGGTCCTGCTGCTTTGCAAAGCACTCTGTTCCCATCTCTGCGCTTAGGAGACTGCATCCCACCTCCACACCTGCTGTGAGAATTCTACAGGATATGCAAGACTATTTGGGAAATACTCAAGTCTGAATTAATTATTACTGTGCCAGGTCTGTTTAAATAAATCAGGATAAATGGGTCCTAAACCCTGAAATGAGATATCCATTCTTTCTATTAAGAGACAATTCTTTGTTTAACCTTCTTATTGAGGAAATCCTGTCATTTGTGAAAACATGGATGAATCTGGAGGACATTATGTTAAATGAAATAAGGCAGACACAGAAGGACAAATACTATATGGTACCACTTAATACAATGAATCTAAAATAGTCAAACTCACAGAAGCAGAGAGTAAAGTGGTGGTTGTCAAGACCTGGGTGGAGGGGGAAATGGGGAGGTACTAGTCAAAGGAGACAAGTCTTCATGGATCTCTTGCTTTTCTGTATGTCATGAGAGCAAAGGGACTGACTTTATTCTGGACCATCTTTTCCAGGATGTTTGTAATCAGCCTTGGAAGATAGAGTGTCTCCCTCTAGAGTATAGAATAGGTTTGCTTTCAGCAGGCATGCTTACTGCTTGTTATAAAAGATTCAGATTTCCTAAGCTCAGATTCCTTCCCTGTAATGCATCCTATGCTTGTGCAGATGTCGTCTTATTTTCGCTGCATCACCCTGTGGAAATCGGGGCTCAGGGAACCATTATGCATGCTGATACTCTGGCTATCGGTGTTGCTGCAAGTAATAAATTTTCCTTCATCTCTGGCCCAAGAGTCTTTGTCTTTACCAACATCTATGAAACAAAAACGGGCTAATTTGTTAGCTTACAAATAAGGAAATATCTCAGACATGTCACATTTATTTACACATTTGTTTATCCATTCACTAACATATTTATTGAGTATCTACTATGTGTCAGACACTAGGGATACAGAGATGAACCAGATAATCAGGTCCCTGCTCTCATGGAACTTCACTCTAGGAAAGGAGGCATGTAAAATAGAAGCCTTCGCAGATTACGAAATGTGCTAGGACCGGAATACACAAGGTGCAGTATTGGACACTAACAGGAATACTAGGATAGGGTGGTGAGATAAGTCTTGCCTGTAGGGCTGACCACATAGGTGAGAAGTGAGAGATGAGATGGTACCAGTCATTCAAATACTCAAGGAAACCCAAGGAGAAAGGCATTGAGGTGGGACAGAGATGGATGCCCTCATGAACTGACAGATGACCAGACTGTAAGGAGTAAGGCAAGTGAGAAAAAGGCGTGATGTGAAGCCAGAGAAGTAGCAGGAGAAGCAGACAATACAAGTCCTGGAGGTCACCGTATGGAGGTTATATTTTATTGCAAGTGAAAATGAAAATCATAGAAGAGTTCGAATAGCATGGAATAGGGAGGGGTTGGATCTGATTTACATCTTGTAACCGTCCCTGAGTCAGCCAGGTAAAGAAAGGAGCAAAGAGTGCTTCTCCCAGGACATAGTGTCTGGACCGTCCACTGCCTTCTCTGGTCCTGGTCTTAATTTCCCTTTATCCCATCCTCCTGCCCTGTGAGCATGTTTCTGACCGATCGCCACTCACTCTCCTATTTTTTATGCTCACTGCCCCTATGTTGCCGAGCAACGCACAATGCCTCTTGCCTCAGTGCACAGGGGACAATGGTTTTTCAGATGAGGGCTTGAGAGGGCAAAGAGTGAATCCAAAATCAGAGATGTGGGCAACCCTTCAGAATGTGCCATTGTTCAGTTGGGAACAGAAAAGGATTTGCAACAGACAAAAAGAGAAAATTTACCTTTTGTCAGGGAGGGATCACAAAACCATCCACGAAAATACTAGCCCAAAGCATTAACATCGACATCACAAACATATTTTATGGAATAAGACAGTGGGACATATTGAAAACAGAGTGTGACACACTGAATGTCTATCAAGAAAAGAATGGTCTGCTAAATGGTGGCATATGCATATTGTTATGGGACATTATGCAACTAAATGAGAAGAACTTGCAAAGAAATGTGTTTAGTATGATCTATTTAAAGCAAACATTGATGATTTTCAAAGTAAGTATATTTTTATGTGTTTGAATGTATATACTAATGGACTGGTGTGGAAGATTACCATTTCTTAAACTTTAAAAAAATTTTTTATAATTTTTAAATTTTTATACAATTTTAGAGGTTACTTTCCATTTACAGCTATTACAAAATATTGGCTATATTCCCCGGGTTGTACAATACATCCTTGAGCCTATCCTACACCCAATAGTTTGTACCTTCCACTCCCTCATCCCTTATTGGCATCACCCCCCAACCACTGGCAACCACTATTTTGTTCTCTATATCTGTGAGTCTGCTTCTTTTATGCTACATTCACTAGTTTGTTGTATTTTTTAGATTCCACATAAAGCGATATCATACAATATGTAGGAAGATTACCTTCTTAAATATTGTTGGGAGGATGGTTCTCAACAATGGCTGAATGTTAGAAATAACTGGGGAGGGGCTTCCCTGGTGGCGCAGTGGTTGAGAATCTGCCTGCCAATGCAGGAGACACGGGTTCGAGCCCTGGTCTGGGAGGATCCCACATGCCGCAGAGCAACTGGGCCCGTGAGCCACAATTACTGAGCCTCCGCATCTGGAGCCTGTGTCCCGCAACAAGAGAGGCCGCGACAGTGAGAGGCCCGTGCACCGCGATAAAGAGTGGCCCCCACTCGCCACAAGTAGAGAAAGCCCTCGCACAGAAACGAAGACCCAACACAGCCAAAAATAAATAAATAAATACATTAATTAATTAAAAAAAAAAAAAAAAAAGAAATAACTGGGGAAATTTTCCCCCATAGCAACTATGAATTTTAATACTGGGAAATTACATATTTTAAGTAAACTTTTAATTTTGGACTAATTTTAGATTGTACAGAAAGTTTTCTGCAAAGATAGTACAGACTATCCTGCATATCCTTCACGCAGTTTCCCCTATTGTTAATATCTTGGATAACGATGGTACGTTTGTCAAAACTAAAGAATCAACATTAGAATATTACTCTTAACTAACTCCAGACTTTATTTTTTTTTCCCCACTAATGTCCTTTTGCCGTTCCAGGACCCAATTCAGGATACCACGTTGCTTTAGTCATCATATCTTTTTTTTTTTTTTTTTTTAGGATTTTCTTATTTATTTATTTATTTATTTATTTATTTATTTATTTATTATTTTTGGCTGTGTTGGGTCTTCGGTTCGTGCGAGGGCTTTCTCCAGTTGCGGCAAGCGGGGGCCACTCTTCATCGCGGTGCGGGGACCGCTCTTCATCGCGGTGCGCGGGCCTTTCTCTATCGCGGCCCCTCCCGTCGCGGGGCACAGGCTCCAGACGCGCAGGCTCAGCAATTGTGGCTCACGGGCCCAGCTGCTCCGTGGCATGTGGGATCTTCCCAGACCAGGGCTCGAACCCGTGTCCCCTGCATTAGCAGGCAGATTCTCAACCACTGCGCCACCAGGGAAGCCCTAGTCATCATATCTTAGTCTCCTCTGGTCTATGTTAGTTTCTCAGTCTCTCCTTATTTGTCCTGACCTTGACAGTTTTGAAGAGTCCTGGTCAGGTATTGTATTGGATGTCCCTCAATTGGGGTTTGTTTGATGTTTTTCTGTGGTTAGAAGGGGGCTACGGACTTTGGGGAATAGTGCCAGAGGCGATGTGCCCTTCTCACCGTACGCCACCAACAGTCACTGGTGATGGGAACCTTGACCGCTGGGTTAAGATGCTGTCTGCCACGGCTCTCCACCCTTAAGTTACTACTTGTCCCCTTCTATACTCAATTTCTTGGAGATGACTCACTAAGTCCACCCCACATTTGATGGGGAGAGGTTTAAGTTCGACCCTCTGGATCCGGGGAAAAAAGTATATATATATTCAGAATTACTCTGTGAGGATGATTTGTCTCTTCTATTTTTTTGTTTTTCAGCTGATAACTTACTATTTTTTTAAACATATTTACTGGAGTATAATTGCCTTACAATGGTGTGCTAGTTTCTGCTGTATAACAAAGTGAATCAGCTATACATATACGTACATCCCCATATCTCCTCCCTCTTGCGTCTCCCTCCCACCCTCCCTATCCCACCCCTCTAGGTGGTCACAAAGCACCGAGCTGATCTCCCTGTGCGATGCAGCTGCTTCCCACTAGCTATCTATTTTACATTTTCGAGTGTGTATATGTCCATGCCACTCTCTCACTTCGTCCCAGCTTACCCTTCCCCCTCCCCGCATCCTCAAGTCCATTCTCTACATCTGAGTCTTTATTCCTGTCCTGCCCTTAGGTTCATCAGAACAATTTTTTTTTTTAGATTCCATATATATGTGTTAGCATACGATATTTGTTTTACTCTTTCTGACTTACTTCACTCTGTATGACAGATTCAGGTCCATCCACCTCACTACAAATAACTCTATTTCATTTCTTTTTATGGCTGAGTAATATTCCATTGTATATATGTGCCACATCTTCTTTATCCATTCATCTGTCGATGGACAGTTACGTTGCTTCCGTGTCCTGGGTATTGTAAAGAGTGCTACAACGAACATTGTGGTACATGACTCTTTTTGAATTATGGTTTTCTCAGGGTATGTGCCCAGTAGTGGGACTGCTGGGTCATATGGTAGTTCTATTTTTAGTTTTTTAAGGAACCTCCACACTGTTTTCCATAGTGGCTGTGTCAATTTACATACCCACCAACAGTGCAAGAGGGTTCCCTTTTCTCCACACCCTCTCCAGCATTTATTGTTTCTAGATTTTTTGATGATGGCCATTCTGACTGGTGTGAGGTGATACCTCATTGTAGTTTTGATTTGCATTTCTCTAATGATCAATGATGTTGAACATCCTTACATGTGTTTATTGGCAATCTGTATATCTTCTTTGGAGAAATGTCTATTTAGGTCTTCTGCCCATTTTTGGGTTGGGTTGTTTGTTTTTTTTGATATTGAGCTGCATGAGCTTCTTGTATATTTTGGAGATTAATCCTTTGTCAGTTGCTTCATTTGCAAATATTTTCTCCCATTCTGAGGGTTGTCTTTTCGTCTTATTTATGTTTTCCTTTGCTCTGCAAAAGCTTTTAAGTTTCATTAGCTCCCATTAGTTTATTTTTGTTTTTACTTCCATTTCTCTAGGTGGTGGGTCAAAAAGGCTCTTGCTGTGATTTATGTCATGGAATGTTCTGCCTATGTTTTCCTCTAAGAATTTTACAGTGTCTGCCCTTACATTTAGGTCTTTAATCCATTTTAAGTTTATTTTTGTGTATGGTGTGAGGGGGGTGTTCTAATTTCATTCTTTTACATGTAGCTGTCCAGTTTTCCCAGCACCACTTATTGAAGAGACTGTCTTTTCTCCATTGTATATTCTTGTCTCCTTTATCAAAGATAAGGTGACCCTATGTGCATGGGTTTATCTCTGGGCTTTCTATCCTGTTCCATTGATCTATATTTCTGTTTTTGTGCCAGTACCATACTGTCTTGATTACTGTAGCTTTGTAGTATAGCCTGAAGTCAGGGAACCTGATTCCTCCAGCTCCGTTTTTCTTTCTCAAGATTGCTTTGGTTATTTGGGGTCTTTTGTGTTTCCATACAAATTGTGAAATTTTTTGTTCTAGTTCTGTGAAAAATGCCATTGGTAGTTTGATAGTGATTGCAATGAATCTGTAGATTGCTTTGGGTAGTAGAGTCATTTTCAGAATGTTGATTCTTCCAATCCAAGAACATGGTATATCTCTCCATCTGTTTGTATCATCTTTAATTTCTTTCATCAGTGTCTTATAGTTTTCTGCATACAGGTCTTTTGTCTCCTTAGGTAGGTTTATTCCTAGGTATTTTATTCTGTTTGTTGCAATGGCAAATGGGAGTGTTTCCTTAATTTCTCTTTCAGATTTTTCATCCTTAGTGTATAGGAATGCAAGAGATTTCTGTGCATTAATTTTGCATCCTGCTAGTTTGCCAAATTCATTGATTAGCTCTAGTAGTTTTCTGGTGGCATTTTTAGAATTCTGTATGTATAGTATCATGTCATCTGGAAACAGTGACAGTTTTACTTCTTCTTTTCCGATTTGGATTCCTTTTATTTCTTTTTCTTCTCTGATTGCTGTGGCTAAAACTTCCAAAACTGTGCTGAATAATAGTGGTGAGAGTGGGCAACCTTGTCTTGTTCCTGATCTTAGAGGAAATGGTTTCAGTTTTTCACCACTGAGAATGATGTTGGCTGTGGGTTTGTCATATATGGCCTTTATTATTTTGAGTTAAGTTCCCTCTATGCCTACTTTCTGGAGGCTTTTTATCATAAATGGGTGTTGAATTTTGTCAAAAGCTTTTCCTGCATCTATTGAGATGATCATATGGTTTTTCTCCTTCAATTTGTTAATATGGTGTATCACATTGATTGATTTTGTGGCAGCTTATGGTAGTTATCTTGTGGTAGTTATTTCCACTATTTTATCTTCCAGGTCACTTATCCGTTCTTCTGCCTCAGTTACTCTGCTATTGATTCCTTCTAGAGAATTTTTAGTTTCATTTATTGTGTTGTTCATCATTGTTTGTTTGCTCTTTAGTTCTTCTAGGTCCTTGTTAAACGTTTCTTGTATTTTCTCCATTCTATTCCCAAGATTTTGGATCATTTGTACTATCATTACTCTGAATTCTTTTTCAGGTAGACTGCCTATTTCCTCTTCATTTGTTTGATCTGGTGGGTTTTTACCTTGCTCCTTCATCTGCTATGTATTTCTCTGTCTTCTCATTTTGCTTAACTTACTGTGTTTGGGTTCTCCTTTTTGCAGGCTGCAGGTTCGTAGTTCCCATTGTTTTTGGTGTCTGCTCCCAGTGGGTAAGGTTGGTTCAGTGGGTTGTGTAGGCTTCTTGGTGGAGGTGACTGATGCCTGTGTTCTGGTGGATGAGGCTGGATCTTGTCTTTCTGATGGGCAGGACCACGTCTGGTGGTGTGTTTTAGGGTGCCTGTGAACTTATTATGATTTTAGGCAGCCTCTCTGCTAATGGGTGGGTTTGTGTTCTTGTCTTGCTAGTTGTTTGGCATAGGGTGTCCAGCACTGTAGCTTGCTGGTCGTTGAGTGGAGCTGGGTCCTAGCGTTGAGATGGAGATCTCTGGGAGAGCTTTCACCATTTGATATTACTTGGGGCCAGGAGGTCTCTGGTGGACCAGTGTCCTGAACTCGGCTCTCCCACCTCAGAGGCTCAGGCCTGACACCCGTCCAGAACATGAAGACCCTGTCAGCCACACAGCTCAGAAGAAAATGGAGAAAAAGAAAGAAGAAAGAAAGAAAAAATAAAATAAAATAAAGCTATTAAAATAGAAAAAAATCATTAAAAATAAAAAAAGTATTAAAAAAAAAGAAAGAGAAAGAAAGAAGAGAGCAACCAAACCAAAAACCAATCCCACCAATGATAACAAGAGCTAAAAACTATACTAAAAAAAAGGACAGTCAGAACCCTAGGACAAATGGCAAAAGCAAAGCTATACAGACAAAATCATACAAAGAAGCATACACATACACACTCACAAAAAGAGAAAAAGGAAAAAATATATATATGTAAAAAAATAAAAAAAGGAAGAGAGCAACCAAATCAATAAACAAATCTACCAATGATAATAAACTCTAAATGCTAAACTAAGATAAACATAAAAGCAGAAACAAATTAGATGCAGAAAGCAAACCCCAAGTCCACAGTTGCCCCCAAAGTCCACCGCCTCAATTTTGGGATGATTCGTTGTCAATTCAGGTATTCCACAGATGCAGGGTACATCAAGTTGATTGTGGAGCTTTAATCCGCTGCTCCTGAGACTGCTGGGAGAAATTTCCCTTTCTCTTCTTTGTTCGCACAGCTCCTGGGGTTCAGCTTTGGATTTGGCCCCGCCTCTGCGTGTAGGTCACCTGAGGGTGTCTGTTCCCCACCCAGACAGGATGGGGTTAAAGGAGCAGCTGCTTCGGGGGCTCTGGCTCACTCAGGCCAGGGGGAGGGAGGGGTACGGAACGCAGGGCGAGCCTGCAGCGGCAGAGGCTGGCGTGACATTGCAACAGCCTAAGGTGCACCATGTGTTCTCCAGGGGAAGTTGTCCCCAGATCACGGGAGCCTGGCAGTGGCGGGCTGCACAGGCTCCCGGGAGGGGCGGTGTGGAGAGTGACCTGTGCTTGCACACAGGCTTCTTGGTGGCGGCAGCAGCAGCCTTAGCGTCTCATGCCCATCTCTGGGGTCTGTGCTGATAGCCGTGGCTTGTGCCCGTCTCTGGAGCTCCTTTAAGCGGCACTCTTAATCCCCTCTCCTTGCGCACCCCGAAACAATGGTCTCTCGCCTCTTAGGCAGTTCCAGACTTTTTCCCAGACTCCCTCCAGGCTAGCTGTGGTGCATTAGCCCTTTCAGGCTGTGTTCACGCCGCCAACCCCAGTCCTCTCCCTGCAATCCGACCGAAGCCCGAACCTCAGCTCCCAGCCCCCGCCCGCCCCGGCAGGTGAGCAGACAAGCCTCTCCGGCTGGTGAGTGCTGGTCGGCGCTGATCCTCTGTGCGGGAATCTCTCTGCTTTGCCCTCCGCACCCTTGTTGCTGCGCTCTCCTCCATGGCTCCGAAGTTCCCCCCCTCCCCAACCACACAGCCCCCATCTCCACCAGTGAAGGGGCTTCCTAGTACGTGGAAACTTTTCCTCCTTCACAGCTCCCCCCCCCCCCCCGAGGTTCAGGTCCCATCCCTATCCTTTTGCCTCTGTTTTTTTTTTTTCTTTTGCCCTACCCAGGTACGTGGGGAGTTTCTTGCCTTTTGGGAAGTCTGAGGTCTTCTGCCAGCATTCAGTAGGTGTTCTGTAGGAGTTGTTCCACATGTAGATGTAGTTTTTTTTTTTTTTTAATTTAGGGAAGGCTCTTTTATTTATTTATTTATTTTTATATTCATTTTTGGCTGTGTTGGGTCTTCGTTTCTGTGCGAGGGCTTCCTCTAGTTGCGGCAAGCGGGGGCCACTCTTCATCGCGGTGCGCGGGCCTCTCACCATTGCGGCCTCTTTTGTTGCGGAGCACAGGCTCCAGACGCGCAGGCTCAGTAGTTGTGGCTCACGGGCCTAGTTGCTCCGCGGCATGTGGGATCCTCCCAGACCAGGGCTCGAACCCGCATCCCCTGGATTAGCAGGCAGATTCTCAACCACTGCGCCACCAGGGAAGCCCCTGTAGATGTAGTTTTGATGTATTTGTGGGGAGGAAGGTGATCTCCACATCTTACTCCTCCACCATCTTGAAGGCGCCCTCTTCTCTCCTATTTATTTACAGATTCAGTCATTTATTTATATCAGTATGGATTTGTGTATATTTGTTTTATACTTTGGGCTATAATTTAATACCCTATGACTTTGTAACTCAGGGTGTTCCAGCCTTGGCCATTGAGAGTTTTTTCTGGTTTGCTTGTGTGTCCCTTTGGCGTGTCCCTATCTTTGTTTTTTGAGCATTTCCTTACTTTCTGGAACTATAAGATATTCCAATCTCATCTTGTATAGTCCCTGCCCCAGCCTTAGAATCAGTCATTTCTCCAAGAAGGATGATATTTAGAAATGGAGATCTGGGCGGGGTTTTCTCATTGCTACAGAGGTGTCACTGTTTCTGGGGCTTCTCAGCATGCAGAACTAGGAAATATATGTATATAACCCATGTATACACATATATCTATAATTATTTCTCTTTTTTCTCTCTCTTTCCATATACATGTATATAATACCTATATATAGTATATATATAATAATTATGTGCAATATATAATTATATATGTACCCATAATATTTTAAAAATTAAATACAAGTTCATACCAATGTTTCTGGCTCTAGTCCAATACCTCAGGATTCATTCTCCCCTTTCCTCCTTGCTTATTTATAATTTCTTTCACTGATAGCGAGATACTTAGATCCCGTTATCTACCATTCATTTACTTATTTGTTCAACTCTAGGGTAGATGAATTCTCATTTACTTTGAGAACTGGTAATCACATCCCTATGATAAACACTTTAAAAAATAGAGTTCAGTGTTTATGTAAACTTCTTTTTGTCTTTAGCCTTACAGTTTCTGGTCAAAATACCATTTTCCAAAGTTACTTAGCTCAACTACATTTTTTTAGTTCCTGGAGGACTTTTGAAAAACCTTGATGCCTATAGCCTAATCCAGACCACTCCAGTATCCTTGGGGATGAACTTCTAGTGTTACATTTTAAAAAGATCCCCATATAGTTCTAATACGTAGCCAGGGTTGAGAAACATTGCTTCAGAAATTGGAAATGAAGAGAGTTTTAAGTGTTTCTTCAAGTTCTTTCATTGCTTTGTTAGTTAATCAGAACATAAACTCTTTCCTAATTTAAATCAAAACAAGAAAACATCTTTTTAAAAATAAGGTGAGAGTAGCAGTCACAGAAACCAGGCTCTATACCTGGTTCTTCCTATTAACAGCTGTGTGACATCAGGGAAGTAGCTGAAACACTGAGCCTTTATCTCCTTACCTTTAGATTCAGACCAGTGGTACCAATCTTATCTTCCTTAACAAAGCTACACCACAGACCAGCTAAAACTATGTACGTGAACACACTTTGATGACATTAAAGATCTATACAAATGGAAAGAACTGTTATTTCTAAGTCATGCCTACTGGTGAGTTGTTTTTGAGATACTTGAGAACTAAAGGTGGCTGTGTTACCTGTGCCTTTGTTGTGGTCATTACCCACAACAATTGGCCTCACAAATATGGAAGCAATTGGCCAGCCAACAGGAGAGAGGACAGGAACAGGTTAAGACAAAAGGCAAGTACCATGAAAGATGATCCAAAGGCATAAGGATCAGAGAAAGTAGCTAGTATCCTGATTTTCCTTGGCTCCTGGATAGTTTTTTTGGTCTATTTACAGTCAATGTATCTCCTTGCTACATGACAAAGTTACTAAATATTTTATATTATATTCAGCAATCTTTAATAGTGCACTGGGATCCTCTAATTTGGTAGAAAGTGGTAACAAATTTGGATATTGAACCTCTCCTATGCTGATTCAACCATGATTAATGTAGGTGCAAGATTGCAAGCATAATCAGACCTCTAGCTGACTGAGCGTCCACACCCTCAGCACTATTGTAATTTTGGGCTAAATGGTTCTGTGTTTGAAGGCTTTCTGGTAGAGGATAGAATATTTAGCAACACTCTTAGCAATCCTGGTCCACTAGATGCCAGCAGCACCCCCTCCCACAGTGTGAAAGCCCACGGTGTCTCTAGATATTGCCAAATGTCTCCTGGGGGCAAAATAGCCCCTGACTGAGAACCACTGCTCTAGTGGAAAAGAATGTTTTTGTCCTTACTAATAACTGATAAAACGTTATATGCTAGGTTTTATTATCTGAAAAAATTGCGATGAATCTTACAAAAAATACCAAAAATTTGTAGTCTTTGAACTCACTGGATGACCACTAAAGGGTCTGATGAGGATGTAAGTGAGAAGGTACAGTTCTAGGGAGAGTTCTCTGAATTTTTCAAATATTCTAATGATGGATAAAGGAAATTGACTCTTATTATGTAAGACAGTTACCTTTGCAAACCACACTCTTGTTTCCTAATGCCTTGTTAAGTGGTGAAAAATATCCAACGGGGGTAGCTTTTTCTGCTCATGTTCCAGTTTTTATGTATATTCTTTGAGGTTTTAGGTCAGTTTCCATATTCTTGTGGCGTACACCCAAGTCACTTTCTAAATACCAACTACACCAGGGAACTGTGCTTTGATTCCAAGCGAAAGGGCAATCAATCCAAACTGGCTTGCACAAAATCCAAATTGGCTCACACTGTAGAAAATCAGTGGGGGATGTCTTCAGGCATAGCTGGATCCAGGGACTAAGCAATATATCCAGGATTTGGTTGTCTTTGTTGAACTTTCAGTTTTGTTATTATGTTGGTTTCATTCTCAAGCTCAGTGACCCAAACTCTCTTTCAGAAAGCAAGATGAATATAGCAGCTCCTCTTCACATGTAATCAGGTTCAGTCCCAATGGGGAAAGAGGACTTGTTTCTCTCCCAGAAGCAAAAGACTCTATTTCTTTGTTTTGTTTTACTCTATTTGGGTCACAAACCTATTCACATGCCCATTCTTGAACCAATCGTGGGCCAAGGGTGTGGGATACATTGATTGACTTAGGTCTAGTTTGTTTGCTATGGTGTGATGGTTAATTTCATGTGTCACTTTGACTGGCCTTTGTTTATGGGTGTGTCTGTGAGGGTGTTTCCTGATGAGATTAGCATTTGAATTGGACTCAGTAAAGTAGATGGCCCTCCCCAATGTGAGTGGGCATCTCCAATCCATCGAGGCCTGAATAGAACAAAAGGTGGAGAAAGGAGCAAGCACCCATTTCTACCTCACTGCTTGAGCTGAGACATCTCATGTCATCTTCTGCCCTCGGGCTGGGATCTATACCATCAGCTCCCCGGGTTCTCAGGCTTTCATACTAAGACTGGAATTATACCACTGGCTTTCCTGTGTCTCCATCTTGCAGATGGCAGATCATGGGAATTCTCAGCCTCTATGATCATATGAGCCAATTCCTCATAACACATCTCTCTCTCTCTCTCTTTCTGTTTCTCTTTTTCTCTCTCTGTCTCTCTGTCTCTCTCTCTTTCTCTATCGCTCTCCCTCTCTCTTTGTTTCTCTGGAGAACTCTCACTAATACACATATCAACTCCTGAAGCTGGGTCAGAGAGTGGGAGAAGAGAAAAACCCTCAAATGAAAACAAGGACTGCTTCTCGAAGTACGTGGAAGAGTTTCCAGAGAGGCAAACAACAGGAGTCTACTTCACTAACCTTCTTCCTATAATATGGTATAGAAACATTCTTAGAGGCTGAGTAGTGGGACAACCCTCACTTTATAAATGGAGGAAACAAGTCCCAAGAACCTTGAGACAAAGCAGTGGCTATAGTTAATTGCAGGGACCTAACACTAACCAAAGTTTAGCTTTCAAGTTTTAGAAGATGCAGTGCAAATTTCCAAGATTCAGCAAGAAAGATGAGATTCATTTCAAACCCAAAGAAAAGCAAAATATATTTTCTTTAAACATTCCTGGGGTCATTTTGTTTCATACCTAGTGTTTATTTTTAAACCTTACTTGATCAAAAGAGGACCTATGATACTTGCTAAAAATATAGATTCTCAGGTTCACCTCCCATTGATTGTAATTCACAGGGAACGCCTGGGGAGCAGGCCAAGGAACCCACTCTTCTTATAGCAGGCAAGTTTGTAGAAAGTTGCACATGCTGGTGGTTTTCTCAACGCAGATCAATTAAGTGTAGCATCTCAGGCCCAACCCCCAGACCTACTGAATCTGGATCTGCATTTTAACAATAATCCCCAATGATTTATATGCATATTAAAGTTTGAGATTCTCTGCGATAGCCCTGTTTTTCTCATCTCCAGCAGCAACTTGAGCTCATCTGGTAAGATCCTATAAAATATTGATGTCCAAGCCCCAATTCAAAATATTCTGATCAACTGGGTGGAAACTTGGGTAGGATCTCTTTATTGGTAATTTTTGAAAAGGTGCCCAGGGGACTCCAATGTGCAGCCGGTGTTGAGAACCTCTGGTAAAGGGGAAAGAGTTTGCTATCAGGAGGGCTCAGGTTAAATTTCAGCTGCAACATTTATTAGCTCTATAACTTTGGATAAGTTTACAGCTTTAGCCTCCTATTCTGTAAGATAGACATATGTCTAAAATACTATTTCGAGGCACATGATGCAAATGGAGATGCTGGTGTATTCCTTACCTGACGTCTTAGTTTCTGAGGTCTATTCTGCATGTTGAAGTTGTAAAAACAACTGCAGCCAAACGGAGATGAGGAAATCAGAAGCTAAAACTCATTTTTTATGAAGTAAAACACTGGCAAAGAGGATTACACATTCTATCCTGGGTCCTGCTAGCTCCTTAGTCCAATAAGCCCAGGTTTCTAAAGAAGGGTCTAGTTAGGCTGTTTCCTTCCCTAGATCCTTCAGCTGTTTTAACATCAACTTTCCCTCCAGGAGGTAAATCAGATGGTACTTTATGCAACAATGAGCTCAGTAGCCAGTTTAGAAGGAAGTACTGTTCTTCCACAAACACTTTATGAGTCTTTTTCCTCATTAGGTGTGCACAGTGATAAGGCCAACTAGAGCAGCCTAATAGGCAAGGGAAACTCTTGGCTTTCAAATTAGATTGTCAATAGGCATGTCTGATATGGCTGCATTTCTGACCTAATCAGCTGCCAGCGGTCTCTCCACTGAGTTCCCTCAAGGCATCAGAGCAAGCTATATTTCACAATCTAACAGCTTAAATCAGCTCCAATATCAAGGAGCATAGGCCTGAGGAAAAAATAATGTTGGAGGAAGCTTGCATATGCAGAGAAGAACCTTTGTGACGGTGGCAAGTGTGTTTGCACAATATCTGCTCCTTGCCTGAAACCAGACCAGAGCCTCTGTGGCCGTGCCAGAGTGACATTCGTGAGAACAGGTGCATCTGAAATCAAATTCAATCTTCAGGTCACTCAGCACTCAGTTATTTTACTGGAGAACTCCCAATGGAGAACTTTTGCCAAAAGCATGGCAGAAAACAGAACATGAGCTTATCAGTGTGTGCCTTGGTCATGATTCAGCCTTGGTTAAATATGATTATCCATCTTGAAGATGCTCTGACTTCAGCTATATTTGGTAAAAGTGCAGAAGGGGACATGTCAAATATTTCTGTATTAGTAAGGATTCTTTCAGGTGCAATTTACTGAAAACCTAAATAAACTGGATTAAATACAGGCAGAATTTTATGGGTTCATAAAAAAAAAAAAAAAGAAGTCTAGGGTCATTAGGCTTCAGGAATTGTTTGATCAGCATTCTTCTCCAATTTCTGTCATTCTCCAGGCTTGCCCTCTCAACTTTGTCCTCATGGTAGCCAAATAGCTGAAGCAGGTCTGGAATTCATATCAGATCCTGAGAAAGCTCCTCTTTCCCAACCATAAGAAGTTCTGAGCTTCACTCTGATCGGTATAACTTAGTTTGCTGGCCTAACACTAAGGCAATCATGTCCAAAGGGAACGACATTAGGCTGATTAACCTGAGTAGAGTCAATTCCACCCAAACAACATAGCTACTTCTCAATAAGATAAATGGATATTGGGGAGGAAGTCAACATTTCCTGTGTAGTTACTTTCTCTCCAGGCCTTAATAGATTTTTTTTTTTTAATTAGGGAGAACTTGAGTAGGTACAAACTAGATTCCCAAAGTAGTTTAACTTTGGCTTTGCCAGTACATAGAATCTCTTCTCAAAGTGAGGTATATGGAAATCCAGATAAATTTCTAAAGATTATCTCAGGGTGGCATAAAGCTATTTTAAAGAGTAGGAGGTTTGATCTACTGGTCATTGGATGCCTTGTGACAGAGTTGAGGAGAGTGAGAGCGAGCGAGAGAGAGAGAGAATGAAGTATGTCTAAAATTGGAGGCAGAGACCCCTTGGATTTCTTTATTCACTGAGTCTATTAGCTCCTGGCTCACAATCTTTCTTCCTACCCCAACTCTTCTTATCATTCTTGGTGGCCAAAAAATTCATGTGACTAAGTCACTTGGTTCTTTGACCTACTCTCCTCCAACCACCTTTTGTTCTACTCCACCTCTATCGCCCACTCCAGGGTTCATACCCTGAACTTTGTACTACCAGTAATGCTATCCTTTCTGCACATCTAAATTATATTTAAAAGAACTCAGTCTTAAACCATCACTCAATATTCCTGCTCATCTATGGCAGAATCCTCAACACAACAATTCTTCCTTGTTCACAATCCTCTGGTTCATTACCCCTATTATCTTTCCACTGTTCATCAATCTTCTATCTTTGCTTGTCTCCTTATCCAGCTTAGATTTCATGACCCACTTTTATAATTACTCCCTTGAAAACAGTGCAACTCCCTTCTCTCTCTCTCTCCTTTCATCTCATTCAGATGGCTAAATTCCTCTAACTAGCTAAACATCACTGAGGAAAAAAATCAAACAGGCAGACCAACCAGTTCCACTTAAAATTCATGACCACACACCTCACATGGATGCTCTACCATCCTACAGTGCTTCTTGAGTAAGACTACTTCCTATCCTCAAGAGGACTATTCCATCATTTCTCTTCTCTCTTCAGACCCTTCATTCTCATTCCCCATGCCTCCTATTCCATTCTCTCACAATGATATGACTTCATATGTTTTGGGAAAATAAAAGTTAATGGAGGAAATTGTTCACTACCTCACCACTAATCTACTCATACCTGCTTACTCTTCTTAGACTTTCCTCCTGTTAACATGGAGGAAGCAGGGCTGAATGGAGGAATGGGGAGTTAAAGTTTAATGGATATAGAATTTCAGCTTGGGATAATAAAAAAATTTCTGGAGATGGATAGTGGTAATGGTTACACAACAATGTGAGTGTATTTAATACACTGAACTGTATACTTTAAAATGGTTAAAATGGTAAATTTTATGCTACATATATTTTACCATAATAAAAATATTTGTTAATTACAAAGAGTCAGGATGTCAAGAACTGGAGCAAAAAGTAACAGAAAACAGACTTCTGGCAGTCTCTTGGGACTAGGAAAATGAAAATTGGGATTCTAAGTTACTAAAGCAGCCAGAAATTGAGGGGCCAAGATGCCAGTGAGAGGTAAGCCTAAAACTCTGTGGCAGTTTCTCCCCAAAGGCATTTGCCAATTCATAAGCATCACAGGATAAGATTAAGAACCTGAATAAGAATTGCTATTAAGAGGCTTAGAATCTAAGCAAGGCTTTCGTTTTCAGGGCCCTGAAAACATTCAGGAGTCTAGTAGGTACTTCTAAAGGGCTATACCTTGGGATTAAAGGTAAACTAGATATAGGACCTTATGTAGTCTGAAACCCAGCCTTAAATTACCTCAATACCTGATTGGATGAAGGTGATCTATCTCAATCTGTCTTACAGTAACTAAAATAAACACTATGGAGGAAAATAACATCATTCATAGACTCACAATTTTTCATGTACAATGTCTAGCATACAATAAAAAATTACCAAACACATAAAGAAATGGAACCAAGGAGAACTATAATAGGAACAACCCATAGATGATTCAGGTATTGGACTTTTGGGGCATAGATGCTAAAATAATTCTGATCAATATGTTTAATTGAATAGGTGAGAAGGTGGAGAATTTTACCAGAGAACTGAAATATATATTAAATTAAAAATCAAAAAATAAGAAAGAAATAAATCAAGTTTAAAAATTCAGTGGTTGGGTTTAATAACAAATTAAGAAAAAACCATTGACCTGGAAAACAGGACTTTATAAAAAATAATACAGACTGTATTAAGAAGAAAGGAAAAAGACTCAAAATAAAAAGAGAGTTTGAGAGACATATTGGACAAAATGAAATTATTTAACATTTGTGTAATTGGAATATCATAAGGAGAGGAAAGAAAGAGAGATAGAGAGATAGAGACACACAGAGAGAATAGAGTGAAAATAGATTTTTCAAAATAGATGAAACCTATAGATTCAGGAATCACTACAAACTCCAAGCAGGATAACAAACAAACATAAAACCCAAACACATGTAAGCACATTGTAGAAAACTGCAAAAACCAAATACAAAGAGAAAATTGTAAAAGCAGCTAGAAGAGGGTGTAGGGGTAGGTTACATTAAAAGTATAACAGTAAAATTGATGGTTCCATTCCCAACTGAAATGATGGAATCCAGAAGAAAATGTAATGATTTATTCTGAGTGCTGAAAGAAAAGAATATAATCCTTGTGAAAATATCCTTCAAAAATGAAGGTGAAATAAAGACTTTCTCAAGCAAACAAAACCTGAAAGTTCATCTCTAGAGCAGATCACACCAGAGACTGTAGGGTGTCCAAGGAAGGCATCTTATTCTGCTCTGGCTGCCATAACAAAATACCACAGACTAAATGGTTTAAACAACAGAAATATACGTCTCACATTTCTGGAAGCTAGGAAGTCCAAGATCAGGGTGCCAGAATGGTTGCATTCTGGTAGGCCCTCTTCTTAGCTTGTAGGTGGCTATCTTCTTGTTTCCTTGCAGAGAAAGAAGGAAGCTCTCTTCTTATTTTTCTTATAAGGACAAGAATCCCATCACAAGGACGCCATCCTCATGTCCTAATTACATACCAAAGGCCTCATCTCCAAGTACCATCACACTGGGGGTTGGGGTTTCAGCATATGAATTTTGGGGAGACACAAACATACAGTCTTTAATAGATGGCTTCTGAGATGCTGGTAATATTCTCTTTTATGATCTGAGTAGTTGTTACATAGGTATGTTCACTTTGTGTAAAATGTTTGACCTGCAGACCTATGATTTATGCTCTCTTCTGTATATGTTAGACTTTAACAAAAATATTTAATTTTAAATCCATGACTCACTTCCTGTAACATCTTATTTCTCTACTTTATGGCAAAACTTCCTGAAAACATTGTCTATTCTTGATAGATCAACTTCCCCATGTCTCATTTTCTTTTCATTTTATTTCAGTCTAGTTTCCTTTTCACAACTTCATTGACATGATTCAAAAATCATCAATGTCCCCCTCCCCACCATGTTGCCAAGTCCAGGGGTCCCCACCTTACTTTGCATTTAGGGAGAATTTGGCATAGCTTACCTCCTTCTGGAGATTTCTTCCTCTCTGAGCTGTTGTAACACCACATTCTTCTGGTTTTCCTTCAACCTCACTGGCTACCTCTTTTCAGATTCCTTTCTGCATCCACACTCCTCTGCTTGACCTCTAAATGTTAGGACTCCTCAGAAACCTGTCCAGATACGCATGCCATTTCCAATCCACACTCCTTCTACCTTCCTGTCTCCAATGCAGCCTTGAAAGTTGAGTTCCAGACACATATCTTTAATTGTCTATATCAGGAGACAGCACACTTTTCCTATAAAGGGCCAGATAGTAAATATTTTCAACTTTGCAAGCCATATGGTTTCTGTCACAAATACCCAACTCTGTCATTGTAGCATGAAAGCAGCCATGGGCAATACATAAATAAATAGATGTGATCGTATGTCAATAAAACTTTATTTACCAAAGCAGGTGGCAGGCAAGATTTGATACTCACTCTTGAATTTCTAATAGGTGTTTTGATATTAACAAACTTGAACAATTCCTCTCTGTGATGGTAAATTTTATGTATCAACCTGACTAGGCAATAGTACCCAGGTATTTGGTCAAACATTATTCTAGACATTTCTGTGAAAATATTTTTTAGATGAAATTAACATTTTAGTCAGTAGACTTTAAGTAAAAAAAAGAACCTTCCATAATGTGGGTGGGCTTAATCCAATCAGTTGAAGACCTTAGTAGAAAAGTCTGACCTCTCATGAGGAGAAGGAAATTCTGCCAGTTTGCTTTTGGACTTGAACTGCAACTTTTCTCTGAATCTTCAGCTTGCTGGTCTGCCCTGCAGATTTTGCACTTGCCAGCCTCCACAATTATGAGTGAGATGATTCCTTAAAAACTCTCTCTCTCCCTCTCCTTCTCATTCTCTTTCTCCCTTCCTCCTTCTATCTATCTATCTATCTATCTATCTATCTATCTATCTATCTATCCATCCATCCTTTTCTCCATGTCCACCATCATCATGATTCAGGTCACCATTATCTTCCACCTATAGAATATTGATAGCTATTTGATAATTCTCCCTTCAGTCTCTCCTTCCTCAAGAAGTCAGGGTGATGTTTGTAAAGATAAGATCATATCACTCTCCTGCTTGAAATAAATACTCAGAATAAAACTCAGCTGTTCTACCAAGGCCTGCTAGAGCATGAAGAAGGAAGGTATGGGAAATTGGAATACATTCAACATCCTAAATGGGACAGCTATTCTTCAGCTCCAAGTTCTATAGCAACATGGGTCCAGGTGTTGCCAGATCTTTTCTTCTCTTTTTGAAAGAAAAGCCAGACATCCAGTGTTCCTTGGTATTTATAATTGCCCAAACCCCTCATCAGGGTTTTCAAAGTTCTTTTAGGTTTTGCTTCTCTTTCTGTCTTTCCAAACTCCTCTCTCTTCTCACCCCCATCTGCATTTCACCCTCCAGTCATGGTAATCTGACTCTTGATTGTCATTATGCATCAGGCAGTTTCCCACCTTCAAGTCTTTGTCTCTGCTGCTCCCTCTGCAGACTTCCCTCTACCTCCCACCCCTTTCTTCCTTTGGCTGAGAAGGCAACATGCACTCATTCCATGAAGACTTCTTTGATATCACCACTTCAAACTGAGGTATAGTTGCCCCTTCATGGGAATACATGCTTCCCCATGATAGCTAGCGCTTATCGGGCTACATTGCAATTTTCTGCTGGTAGATTGTGTACAGATACACACAAGAACATGGATGGCATCCTTGATTCCTTTTTTTTTTTTTTTTTTTCTCAAACATCTTTATTGAAGTATAATTGCCTTACAATAGTGTGTTAGCATCTGCTTTATAACAAAGTGAATCTTGATTCCTTTTTGTTCGGTACAGGAATGGCCTTGAACCTGATTGAGCCCTGCTCCTAGGTTTTGCCGTTTACCCCAGGGCCTCCTTCGCTGTCCAAGGTGCTGACTTCTTTGCCCTGCCTGCCTCTAGCCAGCCTTCCTTACCAGGGCTGGAGTCTAATCTTTTGCTCCTATTCCTAGAACTGAGTCACCAGGTGGGATTACCTGCTCACCTAACCTCTGTATTACTAGGGTCTGCTACAATCTCAGATGATTGAAATTAAGTTTATGCTTTAACCCCAGACTTCAGTTGCTTACTTGCACCCCTGAGGTCAGTATTTGCAGCCAGACTGAGTTTCTCAGTACCTGCTCTGACCTATAGGGTAGGTCTTCTACCTAATGCCAGCCAGTGCACTCTCCCTGCTTCCTGCATAAATCACATGCCAATCCTCACACATTTCTCCACGTGTCTTAATATACGATCCCTGTTCTCACCCTGAGAATGTGCAAAGAATAGTCCCTCATTTCTTCTTCTTTTAGGTGAGGGTCTTCGAATGGGAGAAAGTTCAAGTTAAGGGCACAGATTTTATACTCCCTCAGACCTCCATTTAAACCCTAGCTTTATCAATGACTAGATGTCCAAAGTCGGGCAAGCCACTAATGCCTCTGAATCTCAGTTTCCTCATCTATAAAATAGGAATAATAATACACACTTCATAGGGATATTAAGAAAATCAAAGCTAATGTGTTTAAAAGCACTTAGCACATAGGTTATTTTTGATTAGTAGGAAATAACAGTGTACAACGGCCTCACTCATGGTTCAGTCTGAGCTCGGCCTATCTCTCTTCCTGTGGAGTATTCCCCGGCCTCTCCTACTTTCTCTTGACAGATGCTTTTGCTGCTAATAAATCCTGTCTTTGATATTGCAGTTCATTGCAGCAGCTGGCTCAGAATCGAGACATCAACACATGAATCAGACAGGATGAGAGGAGGAGGAGGAGGAGGAGGCTGAAGACAGAGGTTCCAACTACCTTGGTGGCAAGGAACAGAATGAGAAAGAACAGGAGATTATAATAAGATTTGGGGGTTTTGCTTTTCTGCCAAGTGGGATGGATTTAAACTTCTCCCTGTGTTCACCACCCACTCAGGGTTAGGTAATTTGCTTCTGGGAGGGGCAGCTAATTGGGGATTTGGCAACCAAAAGGGAAAAGTTTGCAAATGAGACCTGCCATCTGATGTCCAGGCTGGAAAAGGAAAGAAGAAAAGGAGAGAAGGAGAATGAAAAAAGGAAGGAAGGAGGGAAGGAAGCCTTTCTGATATGCTGTCATGAACACATTTCTAACATGGTAGAAACAAGCTTCCCAAGACTTGCACAATTTGGAATTAGTTCCATAAAATTTGATGTTCGTAAGAAAAATTTCAGTTCCACAGTGTAACATTCAAGGTCGTTCAAAATAGGGTCCCTTCTGAACTTGCATCTCCATCGCCTTCCACCTTTCCCTACATGTACATAGAAAGATAATCAAGAGTTTACTAGGTACCAGGTTCTATGCCTGCACTCTCAACAACTCTTTGGAGTGGATCCTATTATTGCTCTTATTTTCCAGACAATAAAACTGAGGTTCTGAATTATTAACTTACTTCCTAGGGTCACAGATTTAGCATAAAGTTGAGCCAGGCAGCCGGATACACAGACCATGATGACAATTATTCAATGACATTTTTAAAAGGATGAGTTATGTTTGAATGTATGTTGGTGTCACCTAATATGTGTCAGGCTCTGCCATAGACACCCTGGGTACCATGGTGAATAGTATAGGCATAGTGAGATTATAGAGCTCTTCCAGATCAAACAAGGAGCAAGCGGTAGAACCAGAATCCCAACCCTAGTCTTCGACTCTCAAATTTATTTTCTATTACACTCAGCTGCTTCCCAATTCATGTCTTCATATTCAAAGAGACTATTAATCTACCACGTCAGCACCACCTGAGACCTGCAAAGCAAAGCAAATGGAGTTAGCATCTTTGTAAATAAGGATCACTGGAGTTGGAACTCATCCTTCCCGGGAAACACCATCCTCTGTTTTTCAAAGAGAAGACAAATGACATTGCTCTCCTGCAGGGAGCATGGAGCTGAGGGTATAAAGACCAAGGGGTTGGCTCTGGCTCTGTGTGATCCTGGCAAGATGACTTCCCTTCTGGGATCCTCATCTGTGCATTGAAGGGGATGGATGAGGTGCTTCCAAGGCCCTTTCAGCCTTATTGGGATGGGATCTATTCATAGTAATTTCCCCCAAATAGACTTCAAAATCTTGGAGCCTGGGAATTCAAGAAAAAGAAATTAGGGAGACAAGATTTGACTAATAGAAGCATAATTAAAAGAAAAAACTCCTCTTTTTCTGCCTGTTAATACGTTGGATCTCACCCTCAGGTCTAATTAGCTGCAGGGTTCTCCTAAATGCTTTAAGACACAGAAACCCATGCTTTATCAGAGGAGAACACTCGTGGGAAATTATGTTTGTGCATTCCTGGGGCTCCATGCAAGAGGCGCATGCACTTGGGAAAGGCATCCTTAGGTTTCTCTTCTCCATAATCTGGGTTTAGGATAGTAGTTAAAAACTTGACCTCAGAAACCAGACAGGAAAGGTCTGGGTTTAACTCCCATTCCTTAACCTCTCTTATCCTGTTTCTTCCTCTGTAAAATGGAGGCAATTACAGTATGTCCCTCCTTGATGGGGAGGGACCCAAGGAGTCCATGACAATCTTAGCCGCATACTTGAAAGGTAGTGAATGCTCAGCTGATCAAGAATGATCATTGCCATGAATGTGCCTGAACTCCTCAGAACGATACCATCCTGGCTTGAGTGGTTGGAAACACAGGGACCTTGTCACCCATAAGTAGTATCACTTACCACTTTGTATTGGGTACTTCTTAACTGGAGAGAGACAGAGAGAGAAGAGGGAGAGGTGGGGAGCATTTGGAAAGTGTACTTGGATGCAGAGCCAGCTAGGTAGTAGACTCTGAGCAGGCAAATGGCCTCCTTCTCCCTGCCTCCTGCCTGACCCTGCACTTTGTTATTGTTTTTTAATAAGAGAAAGACAGAATTTTATTAATGAGTGCATTGTGCATACATACAGGAGCACATACTGATGAGTAACTTGGAGGAGGTGGTTAGAACTTGGATTTCTATAGCGTCTTTTTAAAAAAAATTTTTTTTGGAATATAGTTGATTTACAATGTTGTGTTACTTTCTGCTGTACGGCAAAGTGAATCAGTTATACATATACATATATCCATTCTTTTTTAGATTCTTTTCCCATATAGGTCATTATAGAGTATTGAGTAGAGTTCCCTGTGCTATATAGTAAGTCGTTATTAGTTATCTACTTTATATATGGTAGTGTGTATATGTCAACCCCAATCTCCCAATTTATCCCTCTCCCACTTTCCCCCCTGGTAACCATAAGATTGTTTTCTACATTTGTACCTCTATTTCTGTTTTGTAAATAAGTTCATTTGTACCATTTTTTTAGATTCCACATAAAAGGGATATCATATGATATTTGTCCTTTTGACCTTCCACTTTGTTGAGAGCTGGGTTGTTTATGGAAGAATAGCCCTTGTGTTAGAAGGTATGCTTACTCCCGAAAGGGCTGGCAGAGTGCTTGGTGCTTATAAATCTAGCTGCACAATGCTCCCCTGCCCCCCACCCCAGCTTTAACTCCTTTGTTTACAAGTCAGAGCTCTAGCAGAGATCTGAAACTTGGAGGAGATGTAAGGAACTCTGAGAACCAGCCCGTATCACTTATTTATTACCCTCCCCAACCGTTATTGAAGAGTATTTAGCAAGCATATTTCCTGAAGGCCATTCTCCTTGTAAGAAACCCCATTGGTGATTTAATTAAGCTTACATAAATGTTAAATGGGATTCAACCAGAATGGGATATGCTGATTTGTGTGTGTTGAAATAAATTTCTTGTTCTGTTCTAATTGAATAGATTGAACACAGACTGTATTTGTTCTTATCCTGCAGCCACTTTCACGGGAGCAATAAATTGGAAATGTTATCTGGCTTAATATGCCAGTATTTTGGAGAAAATCACTCTGCCAGTGGTGAGGGAATGGAGGAGCTTAAAACATCTTTGTTTTCAAAGTCCTATGTCACAAGCCAAGGAGACTCAGAGAAAAATATCTGTGGCCACTCTGGCAAGGGTCTGATGAAACAGGTGTCTCAGATATAGCCAGTAATATTGAAAATCAATATAACCCTATTGAGAAGTAAATTGGAGATGTTAAAAGACGGCTTAGAGAATACCATAATGCTTCGTGCCTCCATCCGGGAATTCTGCATGTGGAAATCAAATCCAAGGAAAGAACTACAACCTGGAAAGGAACTATATTCATGAAGAAGTTCATTATGGTGTTAGCTCTAGCAGCAAGCCCCCAGCCCCAAAATAAACATTTTGCAACAAACCCAAAATAAGAAAGGATTAAGTCAGCTATGACATTTTCTCAGTAGCATATTATGCAGCACCAAACATAATGACTACACTGATTATATGGAAGACTATGTGAAGTATAATAATAAGTTAAAAAATAAATTAGATACCCTTATACACTACAAATAAACTTAGCTTAAAAACATGCCACTCAGCATGAAGTGGCCAGAATAGGCAAATTAGTAGAGACAGAAAGACGGACATTGTGGTTGTTAGGGGCTAGAGTAAGGGGAGAAGGGAGAATGACTGCTCATGGATACGGGGCTTCTTTTTGGGGTGATGAAAATGTTCTGAAAGAGGATACTGGTGATGGTTGCACAACACTGTGAATGTAACGTCCCTGAATTTTACACCTTAAAATGGTTACAATGGTAAGTGTTATGTTTTGTGTATCTATCACAATTTAAAAAAAAAAAGATATGACAAGGGATGAAAAATGAAAGGAAGTACACCAAAAGCTAACCAAAAAGTACCAGCAGTTATTTTAGGAAAGTGGGATTATAGCTGAATTTTTCTATTTTTGAAATTGTCTGTAATGTTAGCAAAAGCAGAATCAGTATCAGAATCCAGCCAAGAAAGCTGGGGTAGGGACTTCCCTGTCCCCTAATCCCCACCTCCAGCCGGTGTAGAGGATGATATACAGCATGGAATGTATACTTTAGGAAAGAAAAAAGATGAAAGGTCAATAGTCTAAACTTCCATCTTAAAAAACTAGATAAAGAAGAGCAATTCAAACCTAAAACAAATAGAAAGAAGTAAATGGTGAAAGTTAGAGCAGAAATTAATAGAATTGAAAACAAGGAAATCAATAGAGAAAGGCAATGAAACCAAAAGCAGGTTTTTGAAAAGGTCAGTGAAATTGATAGACCTCTAGTCAGTGTAACCAAGAAAAAATAGAGAAGACAAAAATTGCTAATATCAGAAATGAAAGAGGGGACATCACTACTGATCCCAGAAACATTAAAAGGGTAGTAAGTAAATATTATAAATATCTCTATGCCTCCAAATTTGATTACATAAATTCCTTGAAAGACATAAACCACCAAAGCACATGCAAGGAAAAATAGATAACCTAAATAAGCCTACATCTATTAAATAAATTGCAATTATTATTAACAATCTCCTTAAAAAGAAAGAACCAGGCACAGATGATTTCACTGGTGAATCCTACCAAACATTTAAAGGAAGAAATGATAGCTATTCTCTACAATACATTCCAAAAGATAAAGGTAGAGAGAAACCTCCTAACTCATTCTATGAGGCCAGCATTACCTTAATACAAATCCCAGGTAAAGTCATTATAAGAAAGGAAAACTACACATCAGTATTTCTCATGAACATAGATGTGAAAATCCTCAACAACACATTAGAAACTAGAATCCAGTAATGTATGAAATTATTATAATTATACACTATGACCCAGTAGGATTTATTCCAGGTTTACAAGGGTGGTTCAACATTGAAAATCAAGCAATGTAATCTATCATGTCAACAGGTAAAAAAAGAAGAATCATATAATCATATCAATAAAAAGAGAAAAAGCATTTGACAAAATCCAACACCCATTTATAATAAAAACCCTCAGAAAACTTCAACTTGATAAAAAAATTATCTAAAAAATCATACTTAATGGTGAAAAAGAATATACATTCTCCCTTATTTTAGGAACTAGGCAATGATGTCCCCTGTCACCACTCCTATTCAACAATGTACTGGAAATTCTAGCTAACGCAGTAACACAAGAAAGGGAAATAAAATGTGTAGGGAGGAAGAAATAAAACTATCTTTGTTTGCAGACGACATGGTTGTCTTGGTAGAATATCCCAAAGAATCAACAAAAAATTTCTGGAACTAATAAGCAGTTATAGCCAGGTTATAGGATATGAGATTAATACATAAATGTCAATTTCCCTGGATACCAGAAATTAACAATTGTAATTTGAAATTAAAAACAAAATACAATGTTGTATCAGCACCAAAAAAAAAAAAAAAAGAAAAGAAAAAGAAAAAAGGAAAACCATACAAACAACACCTAGGCATAATTCTAGCCAAATATATATAGAATCTGTATGAGGAAAACCATGAAACTCTGATGAAAAAATCAAGAAGGGCTAAATAAATGAAGAGACATTTCATATTTATAATAAGAAGACTCAGTATTGTTAAGATACGAATTCTTCCCAACTTAATCTATAGATTCAAAGCAATCACAATCAAAATCTGACTAAGCTATTTTGTAGATATTGACAAACTGATTCTAAAGTTTGTATGCAAATGCAAAAGACACAGAGTATTTAGCACAACACTGAAGAAGAACAGAGTCAGAGAACTGACACCACCTGACTTTAAGACTTAGTATAAACTTGCAACAATTATGACACACGGTATTGATGAAAGTACAGGCAAATGATCAATAGACTAGAATAGAGAACCCAGAAATAGACCCACACAAATATAGCCAACTGATCTTTGACAAAGCAGCAGAGATACTTTAATAGGGAAAGTATAGCCTTTCAAACAAATGGTGCTGAAACATTTGGAAATCTGTATGTTTAAAAAAATCTTTCACAAAGATTAATTTAATTTGAAATAGATCTTAAATGTAAATTGCAAGTCACAAAATTTCTAGGAGGTAACATAAGAGAGAATCTAGGTGGCCTTGGGATTGTTGATGAGTTTTTAGATATAACACAAAAAGCACACTCCATAAAAGAAAAAATTTGATAAGTTGGACCTTATTAAAATCAAGAACTTTTCTCTGAGAAAGATACTCTTAAGACATTGAAGAGACAAGCCACAGGTTGGGAGGACATACCTGCAAAACACATATCTGGTAAAGAATTTACCCAAAATATACAAAGAGCTCTTGGAACTCAACATTAAGAAAACTAACAACCCAATTTAAAAAAAAAAATGGGCAAAAGATCTGACACATACCTCTCCATAAAAGATATTCAAAAGGCAAATAAACATATGAAAATATGTTCAACATCATATGTTAGGGAATTGCAAATTAAGACAACAATGAGATATTAGTATACAACTATTAGAATGACTAAAATCCAAAAAGGAAAAAACTGACAATACCAAATGCTGACAAAGATGTAGAGCAACAGGAAGGATTATTCATTGCTGATGGGAATGTTAAGTGGTACAGTGACTTTAGAACACAGAATGGCAGTTTCTTATGAAGCTAAACATAGCCTTACCATATGATGCAGCAGTTATGCTCCTAGGTATTTACCCAAAATAGTTGAAAACTTACGTATGCAAAAAACCATGCACACAGCTTTATAGCACCTTTATTTATAATAACCAAAATCTGGAAGCAACCAAGATGCTCTTCAATAAGTGAATGAACAATCTGTGATATATCTGTATAATAGAATATTATTCAGCAATAAAAAGAAGTAAACTGTCAAACCCTGAAAAGACATGGAAGAACTTTAAATGCATTTTTCTCAGTGGAAGAAGCCAGTCTGGAAAACCTACTATATGATTCTAAGTAGATGACATTTTGGAAAAAGACAAAACTGTAGAGACAGTAAAAAGATCAGTGGCTGCCGGAGGTTTAGGGGGAGGGTTAGAGAGGGGTGAAAAGACAAAGCACAGGAAATTTTTTGGGTGATGAAATTTTTCTGCATGATACCACAATGGTGGGTACACGTCATGCACTTGTCAAAACTCATAGAAGTGTACAACACAAAGAAAGAACCTTAATGGAAACTAAGGACTTTAGTAAATAATAATGTGTAGTAGTTCTAACAAATGCAACACACAAATGCGAGATGTTCGTAGTAGGGGAAATTACGTGCTGAAATGGCAGAGTGGAGGTGGGGTGTGTATATGGAACTCTCTGTACTATCTGTTCAATTTTTCTGTGAAACTAAAACTATACTAAAAAATGAAGTATATTAATTTTTATTTGAAAAGTTTGTCATGGGTGCTGAGGTAATCCATACCTTATTCCTAGCAGGGGATGCCATTAGGTAAGGGTAGAGATACCCTGGAAATGAAACTGAGACAGGCTGGGACCTGGGACCTGGGACCCTTTGCTGCAGTGCTTGCACCTGGACAAACTTCTCCTCAAGCAAGAAAATACAAAGAAACTATATGGGACTAAAAATAACTGCCTGCAAGCGTAGTTGGGGCAAATTATGAATAACAAGATACAAAAAGACCAAAACCCAGCTGCCACTTCTGAGAAGCTGGGAGCAAAAACAGGGTCCTGTGCATGCACCCTGCACACAGCACCACCAAGGGGGTGGGCAGACAACTTAAGCCACCCCTCTGGTTCAACCCCTGAACCCGCCCCTACCTCCCCCCATATAAGGAACCAGCTCACCCCCTCTCAGAAAGCAAGGGCACCTGTTACTTGTTTTTGCTCACTCACTCCACGAGTCCCAGTAGACCCTTGCCTGAATATCTTGTCTGGCCTCTTATCAATTTCTAACCAAGAACCCTGGATGGTAACAAAACCTTCCTTTAAATTCATTAGTCTTTCTGCTCCAAGGTTTCATTTGATGGCTGAATCATCTTTTTATGGTTTTTGTCACCTGCCGACAGAAGAGTTGGAGTTTTCGTTCCGATCAACTTGGCCGTCAGCGTACCATTTAGATGGGCCACCTTAGGGAGCAATGGATAAGCCTGCATTTCCAGAGTCCGTCTACTCAACCTCTTGCTGAGCCTATGAGTCTGAGCTTCAAAAACTGATATGGATACCTGTTAGTACTTCTCTCAAAGACGGTGAGGATTAAATAGGCTGATCCCTGGCTCCTAGTAAGTGTTCAATAAATGTGAGCTGCAGTTTTTATTCTTTATATGTCTTACCAACTCTCACATCAAATAGGGGAAAGATAAAAGTTTCCAGCTCAAATTATTTCGGGGCTGTCAAAGTCCATAAAAGAGAAGCTAAGATAGGATGCTTGGAAGCTGTGGAAACACTGCCCAGAAGGAGAAAAAAGGAGAGAAACGCAGGTCAAAATGGTTTAAAGTATCTTCTGCCCTTTATCTGGGTGCCCAATATAGCTCACCCCAAATCCCTTTCACAGTACCCTCTTGTAAACTTGACCCTAACCTTGTGATTTCCTGGGCAGAAAATAGTGATGAAATCTGAGAACTTACCTCTAAGGTTCTCAGTGACCCCTGCAGTGAACCTCCCACCTCTTGAACTGGAACCAGAGAGGATCAAGACCCTTAACACAGTCCTTGTTTACTGTGCTGCCTTTTGGTGTTTATATTTTGCTCCATATGCCTGGGGCCCATGGCAGGGAGAAAGAACACTTAAATAAACAACATTGCTGTCTTATGCTTTGCTTGCTAGAAACTGTAAATAGAACCTAGTTTCTTTACTTTGAGGAGCTTAAAGCACAGAAATTGCTTTCTCTTAAGTCTTAATATCATAGGACTCGAAAGGGACCCAAAAGGACTTTATCCTCACCAGGTACCATGGTCCCCTCTGCAGACATCAGACATGTTGCCGTGTTTGAGACCCGCCTCTGCTCTCAAGATCCCTGGAGTAGTTCCATCAGCCATGACACATTGTTAACTCACTGGGAGCTTCCTGCAGACATGTTATTGTTGCTAAGATCTCTCTTCCATCCTGGCTAGGCTGCTTTGGAAATCAAGCTCTGGTCATTTTCATGGCATCTTCCCTAAATGAAGGAGAAGAGCTGATCTCACTAGTCCGTGTTATTCCTCTTACCCAGTCCATGTTTATTGCTCATAAAAATCCTTTCGTCACCCTCTTTCGACCTCTTCCCTCTTTCACTACTGAATTTCAAACTCATCCATTAGGCATGTACTTTATGATATTCGTGCCGCCTCCCTAAATTGTAGTGAAAATGGAAAAAAGGCATCTGCTCAAATTGACATTTCCATCTCAGCTCACTCATTGGAGAGTGACAGGCTGTAATTTGCCAACAGGTTCACATCCAAATGCATACGTGAGTGCTGACATCATGTGATTTTTCTACCATTGCCATCGCTGGCTCATGGGTGCTACACAGGAGGCCGTGCTTAGGTCAGCAGATATTGCCATGAAAAACAAGAAAAAAGAAAAAAGCTCTTGACTTCCTTAAGCTTCTTACTGGGCCAAACACAATGATGTAGTTGGGTATATTTGGAGGAGCCGGTGTGTGGGTCAAGCCATGCATCGGAAGGCTGCATTGGTTGAGGAAAGCTGGCTTTCTTCTTCTGTCTCCTCACCCTGGTGCAAACACACTTAACCTTTGATGCTGTGAGTAAACTTTGTAGCTAGAAAACCAGGATCAGCTCCTGGCTCCAGAGACAGTGGGCAGCCAGCTGTCCAAGGTAGGAGAGAAATTGTAGCTGGAAATGTAGCTCCTCTTGCTTCCTATCGTACTCCCCTATCTGTCTGGGATCATCCCCAAGCCAGATCTGTGTTCACTTGCTAACTTGTCAATTGTCCGGCCAAGAAGGGACCATATTTACTTTGCTTTTTAATTTCCCTTCAGTTCTGTTTCTTTGCTCTATATTGCTTCTTGCATCTGCCTTCTTTCACCTGGATTCAATTTTCTTCTTGCTAGATCATAGCGTTTAGAAGTTCCTTCAGCAAGTATTCTCTTTGGAAGTAAATTCTCTAGTCCTTATGTAGTTTTTAATATAGTTCATTTTGTAATTTTTGCCCATGATCCCACTGTCAGTAGGAGCTGTCACCCCCAGGAGCTGTGCACATGCACATTTGGGAGGAATGCCACAATCTGGTTTCAGAGTTGCCTCTGCCAGAGATTCCCTAGTTCCTGGCTAGCTTTTACATTAATTTTATAGCTTGGAGTTTCTCCTCTGTGTGAGGATTTAGAACTCAGGTTTATCGTCTACATCCCATGCACGTCCATGGTCCTAACAATTTATGAATAACTACTTTCTCTCAGCGACCTGGGAAGACACTCATGTTCTGGGGCTGGAAGGTAGTTTCTCCTCCCTGTTTATAGACTTAGCATCTTTCCTGGGACCCTAATGTATTCAAGGGCCCCCATTCCTACTCCTTGCAGTACACAGAGACTGCCACCTGGACTACAGTTTCTCTGAGAGCATCAACGTCCCAGCCTCAGAGGTTCAGATCCCGCTCTGCACTGAACTCGTATGGTCCCTCCTCATCTCTAGATTACCTGAGGATCACCCTTCTTGACTTGGGCATCAGGTTGTATTTTATTTATGTGAAATTATTTTATCTAGAAATGTAATGATTTTGAGCATAGAAAAAGGGTTTTGCACAACGCTTTTGTTTCACCTGTTTCACCAGGTGACCTGCACTGACTTTCCGTACCTGCTTTCTATTACCAGCTTTTTGCTACCACTTTTAGGCTTGTGACATCATCCAGGTTTGCAGTGGTAGCCATTTATGGACTCTCTTACCAGTCAGGACTCCAGCCAATCATGGCCTTGAAACCCATACTGCACGGACATTATGAAATTGAGAGACCCAGAGATATTTTGAGGGACAATTTGTTTGAAGAACCAAGATCCGTGTGTGGCTTCTGAGCACATAATTGAACTCTGACCTTTACCAGGTCCAGTTCTGGGTCCGTAGGCAGCTACTCAAAAATGAGAGAAAAGAAAATGGTGTGGAGATGCGGTACATGAAGCGGAATGTCCAGCATCTTTGGGTTGACCATCACGAACATACCTTGCTTTCCTGTTGAAGTGCATTGTTTCCTGTTAAATCCAAAGCCTGTCTTTCTTTAAAGACAAGAAATTTGGTTTTGTCATCTTTGTTTTTGGCAACCAAGAGAATGAGTCAGTCCTCCTGGTCCAGAGTAAGAAGAAAACAGTTTCAGACATCAGAATTAGGGATTAATGTCTCAGCAGCCAATCTGAGGAAAGATTCTTTTGATTAGAGATGCCTTGACTGGTCAGTGGGCATAAACCTACTGCCTTTGCCCTCTGCCAAACTGATTGCTCCTTTTGGGGTACTAATGTATGAATATTGCTCTGAAAGGACTTGCTAGTTTGGGTGACATTAGAAGATACATACCACACAAGGCCACAATGGACAAGGAAAGAGGTTTCTGAACAGAGGATAGAGCTTGGCAAAGGACAAAACACATTTGTCTATGAGGTATCCTGTCTGAAGCACAAGGCCAAACAAAATAGTCTCAAAGTCCTTTTTTCCCTACAGTTGTCTACAGGAGGAGAAAGGGCTTTGAGCGGCACACTTACTGCACTTAGTATTAGCTCACTATTCTTTTCTCCAGGCATCTCCCAGCCTGTGGAGGGAACGTACGTTTAGTGAGTGCTTAATTTCTGCCAGGAAGGAGTTTGATCCATTCTTGACACATCTGACAGAGTTATCTTTTAAAAGCAGCATCATATTATTCTTTTCTCTTTTAAAAACTATTCAAGTGGCATTTCCTTTGCATTCAGAAAAACCCGACTTCTTATCCTGACCATCCGGCTTCTTGAACTGACCTACTTGATCTGACCACTGTTTTCTCTCCTTTTTCTTAACTTACTGTAGCTCCCCTTGCTCACTACAGCTCAGCTTCTTTCTGTTGCTTTTCCCATTATATATATAGTGATAGCAACACTTAGCATGAGATCTACCCATTAACATGTTTTAAGTGTACAATTCAACATTGTTGACTATAGGCACAACGTCATACAGCGGATCTCTGGAACTTATTCATCTTGCATAACTCAAACTTTATATTTACTGACTAGCAACTCCTCGTTTCCCCTTCCCCAAGCCCCAAGCAATCACTATTTTGCTCTCTTCTTCTATAAATTTGAGTGTTTTGGACACCTCATATAAGTTGAACCATGCAGTATTTACCTTCTATGACTGGCTTATTTCACTTAGCATAATGTCCTCAGGGTTCATCCATGTTGTTGCATATGGCAGAATTTCCTCCCTTTCGAAGGCTAATATTCCATCATATATAGATAACACAGTTTCCTTATTCATTCCTCTGTTGATGGACCCTTAGGTTGTTTCCACATCTTGGCTATGGTACATAGTGCTGCAATGAACATGGGAGTGCTACTATCTCTTTGAGACCTTGATTTCAATTCTTTTGGATAAATGCCTAGCAGTGGGATTGCTGGATCATACAGTATTTCCATTTATTTTTATTTTTATTTTTTGAGGAAACTCCATCCTGTTTTCCATAGTGGCTACACCATTTTGCATTCCCTCCAAGAGTGTACAAGGATTCCAATTTCTCCATATCCTCACCAACAGAATTTGAATAGACACTTCTCCAAAGAAGACATAAAAATGGCCAATGGGTGCATGAAAAGATGCTCAACATCACTGATCATCAAGGAAATGCAAATCAAAACCACAATGAAATTTCACTTCACAAGTATTAGGATAGTTATTTTCTTTTGTTTCTTGATATTTCTTAGCTTGTTCCCATTTTGGGGACTTCATGCCTGCTGTTCCTTTTGTTTGGGACACTTTTCTTCTAAGTCATCATCCAGTTGGCTTTTTCTAATCATTGGACTCTCAACTCAACTCAAATATTATTTACTCAGAGAAGCTGACCTATCAGAAGTAGCCCTTCCTGTTACCAATCACATCAGCCTGTTTGATTTTCTTTATGGCTCTCACCATTACCTGCAGCTATTCTCTTTATTATTTATTCTCTTTACTATCTCTCTCTCCCACTGTAATGTTAATACTATAAGAACAGGAGTCTTCGTTGTGTTATGCACTACTATATCTCCTATGCCTAGAGTCATTCCCATCATTAGTAAGCATAGTGGTTAAGAATGTGGCCTTATTTACAAAACAGAAACAGACACACAGACATAGAAAACAAACTTATGGTTACCAAAGGGAAATGGGGAGAGGCATAAATTGGGAGTATAGGATTAACAGATGCACACTACCAATATATAAAATAGATAAACAAGGATTTATTGTATAGAAAAGGGAACTATATTCAATATCTTATAATAAACTGTAATGGAAAAGAATAAAAAAAGAAAGTAGATATATACATACATATGTATAACCAAATCACCTTGCTGTACACCTGAAACTAATACAATACTGTAAATCAACTATACTTCAATTAAAAAAAAAAAAAAGAACATGGCCTCCGCAGCCAGCTGTCCTCGGTTCAAATTGTAGGTGTGAAGTTCACTTGCTGTGTGACCTTCCTTCTGTTGCTGAACCTCTCTGTGCCTCACTTTTCTCATTTGTAAAAAGGTGATAATGATAGTAATTCTTACTTCATAGGGTTATTCTAAGGGTTGAAAGAGTTAGTACATATAAAGTGCTTTCAACATTACCTGGTGCATAATAAGCACCCAAAAAGTGCTATTTATCATCTTTGATCACGACTATGTTGAATGAAGGAATGAATAAACCAGGCATTTTCCCATACAGATTGCATTTACTTCTCATGGCAAATGTGTTTATATCCATTTTATGAGTGATGTTAAGAAAATGACCAGGGTTTTCACAGCAAGAATGACATGGAACAAGGATTCCATCCCAGGTCTACCTGACTCCAAATTTCAGGCACTCATCTATTACGTCACGTCCACTTTTCCATTGTTCTCCATTGTGACTCATCTCTTTGTTGTGTCTTGGCCTTGCACTGGAATCAGTGGTCCTGAAACCTCTGTTCCTCATGCCTCACTATCAGGTGTCAGCCTGTGCCTTGATCTTGAATTAATCCCCCATTTGCTCCTGTATGAGCTACAGAGTGTTTGCCAGGCCTGTTAATCCTGACCTCTTTCCCAGCAGCCCCTGATGATCCTCAACCAGGAGTAACAAAAGGAAATTGCCCAGAAGAACACCTCCCCCTTGATTCTGACACTATCCCTTGTTATGTAAACTGAGAAAGCGACAGTCATCCCCCTGGTTTTATCATCCTGATTGGCTCTATCTTTACACTGCAAGGTGGCAGAAATGCCCCTATTGTTTTGTAAAGCTGTCTTTCAACTTCACTTTCCTTGATTTCTGCATTCAAGATACAGTGGGGAAAAATAAAAATAACCATTTCTCCAGGAAGAAAAAGGCCTAAAATTTCATATTAGGTTGGAGACTATGGTACAAATTTTTAATCCAAGCTGGGTTTTACGATTCATGCACTCCAGATCAGGCCTGTATGCCAGCCTTGGGTTTGATGTCGTGGAAATTCACACTTGAACTTCAGACTTCCCTGGAAGTTCTTGAGATAAACTTTGCAAATGTTCCACCATTTCCCCAAACAGAGCCCTTATATGCTCCAAACTTTGGTCTACTCACTGTGCAATTCAGCACCTTGAACTTGGCGTATAGTTGATAATGAATACAAAAACTCTAATTGGGAACAATGTTGACCATTCTCTTACAACTAAATTCTAGCCATTTGCAGATTTTAAACGAAGTGGCCCATAACACAGAATTCTTCCTGAATGCATTAGCAGGATATGAATTACGGATTAGAGCCTTCATCATTTGTTCCATTCATTAGTCAATCAATAGCATTGGTGGTATAGTGGTGAGCAAAGCTACCTTCCATTATTCAATCAACAAACACTCACTGAGAGCCTGCTATACACCAGACCCTGTGTTGGATGCTGAAGGTACAACAATGAAAAAAATACATTCCCAAGAGGAGATTGGGGTCTAATGAGGAAACTGACTGGTCAACAGGCAATTATAATACAGAATGACATGTTCCGGGTGTCAACAGTGTGTAACGTAGTGGTGGCAAGGGTAGGGGCTCCCAGGAGAGTTGCCTGAACCACTGGGGGTTCATGATTCATCTTTGGATCCTCAACATCCCCTTGGGACAAAACAAGAAACCCAAGCACTTCCTCATCCTCACTTTTTGGCTGATAAAAAGTTTTTCAGATTCAAAAAAATGCTTTTCCAGCCCTGGCTCAGTGGTGCCCACAGATTCCTGGCTTGTTCTTCTTGTCTGTTTCAGCTCCTGGCTCCTCCAAGCCCTTGGGATTAGGGTCTCTGACAGTGCAGCAGGGAAATTCAGGATGGTGGGTAACGGGCACTGATGCTGTCCTTTCAGTGGCCAAGGCTCATTTATCTGCTTTCTGTGGCAAGGTCGGTGGTAGAGCAGTGCCCTGTGTTCTGCTCCTGTGGGTCATTGGTGAATGACCAACATTTGGATTTTCTTTCTGACCCACTGGTCAGGCCCACTGAGCAGCTTCGCACTGCTGGAAGCAGTGAGAGGAAAAATGAACCACTGTCTGTTTCTATGGATTCTGAAGTGTGTCTGGATATGCTCCGGGAAGGTGGAGGGAGTAAACAGAAGGCTGGTGGAGAGGGAGGGCAGAAGGATTGGAAGCTGTGAGTGCAGCCACATGGTCCCCCAGGTAGGAGGTGAATGAAAAGGAGCTCCTAGAGGGAGGGATGCTCAGAGACCCCAGGGAAGAAGGGAAGGCTGGGAGCACTGCTGTGGGAGCTGGATAAGGACACCAAAGCACCCTGAGGTGGCAGACAGACAGCTGGAGGAAGATCTTGGAATAGAAGTAACAGGAATTAAAAAAAAAAAAAAAGAAAGAAGTCATGCTCAAAAACATAAAAAGAGAAGGCAGCAGCTGTGGGAAAGAGATCCTGGGACCATCTTCGTGATTCTCATCTTTCTAGCTGATACCCACGGACCAAGAGATGGCAGCTGTAAAGAAGTCAGGCCCAAGAGTGCTTCTTCATAATTCCACCAGGAAAACTGTGTGTCAGAGCCACACTCCAAACTGTGAGGCCAGTCAACCAGCCAGGCATCTCAGCCACAGGCCCCGAGGCAGCGTCCCCTGCCTCCTTGTCACTTCAACCCCTCATCACTGCCTTGCCTTCAACGAGGACTTGGACCCTGCTTCCCCGTCTCCCCCGCCCCTCTGAGCCCTGCCTTCACTGTGCTGGGATCAGCCAGCCAGCCAGTATCCTACAGATCAGGGTTCCGGCTGGCCCAGGAGCTTCAGAGGTCTTTGCATCTTATGTGAAAGAATGGCATTTCCGCAGGGAAAGTGACTGTAATTTTTTTATAAGGTTATCAAAGAGTTGCAAGATCTCCACTTCCCCAGAAGAGAACCAGTCGCTACCCCAGCCCTCAATCTCTAACCCCTCCTCTTCTTCAGTGACGTCCACCTTCACCCCACCTTCACTGTGGTCTTGCCCATCGTCATCCCCACCTGCCCCACCCCTGAAATAGTCGTCTCTGACTTCCCTGACCACAGCCTTCCGTCCAAACAGCTTCCTTGCTTCTTCGTGCTAATTCTGCTTCACCAGCTGGTTGAGAGCTCCTAGGCCCCTCCTTTCTCTCTTCTCCTGATCTGGCTTCCTACTGCGTTCAGTCTGGACCCTGAGGACCATCGCTTAACCACCCTCCCCCGGCATCCTCACTGCCCCATGATCCTGTCTGTTCTGTAGACCTACAAATGCACCTGAGAATGCAGGATGGTGCCCCCACCCCCCAAATCCCTGGAGTAAAATTTTCTCCAGGTACCCAGAGCATCTCGGGAATCCTATTGTTGACCCGGGCCATCTCGCCTTCTTATTTATCTTGGGAAAATCCACCAAGATTTAGCCACCTGTCCTCAAATCCCCTTCCATGATCCTCCAGCCGACCCCTTCTCAAGGAATGGCCTTGCCTCTTACAAGAAAAGAGAGGCTTGCAGGCATCAACTCTCTCAACTTCCTGCTCATTAGGCTAATTGAAGCCTTCTTTTGACAGGTAGGAACTGAGGATCAGAGAAGAAAAATGCTCTTCCCAGACACCTTCAGCTAGCTAATGGCTTTGAGAATATTCGACTTTCTCATGCTGTCTCAAAATGCTTCGTTCTCTCTGTTTATCATAATTATTGTGATTAGTATTAGTATTATTAGTAGTAGTAGTAAATAGTCTTTCTTATTCATTAAAACAACCAGTATTTATTGAGTAACTCCTATGAACATGCCTTAGAGTGTGGACACACATTGCATAATAAAACAGGCCTGCAGGGACTGGTGTAATCGTACAGGTGTAATTGTACAGGTGTGCTGCTCGGCAATCACCGTTCACAAGCATGCACGTACCGCATGCCTACATATGTTCTATCATGCTTGCATGCACATGCATACACAGATGCATGCGTCTGCAGAGGCACAGCCCAACTGCAGATGTGACTTCATGCACAAATGTGCGCGCACACGCAGCTGCCCACTGCTTTCGTCCAGATTTGTCTACCACCAGCCTTCCAGACACCCCCGCTGCTGACCAGCGCACACGGCCCGTGAACGGAGAAGCACAATGAACTGTGCTTAACAGGCCCATTAGTTCATCAGGCACTCACTCAAGACGGTTTCACCACATTATAGCAAATGGCTTCTGGGCACTCGGGAAGAGCTCGATTTATCTTCTGAGAATCACCGTCAGCTCAGATAGGAGGGTGCCAAGAGGCCTCATCGGTGGGCCTTTGGTCAGAGTCTCTGCCCTGTGCAGTTGCAAAATTAGTGGAGTTTATTTATGGGCCGGTTATCCTTTCACTGGGCCCCAATTTGGCCCCTGGGATAATGAGACGGGTCTTTAGGGACCATCAGTCTCTCCCTCACAGCTGAGGGTGGCTCTGAGGAACCCAGCCTCTTCAGTGGCCGGTGATGGAGTGGAGATGAGGCTGATTTTTAACACACCCATTTATTTCCCCAGGAGCTGAAATTCTCAGCAACCTTTCCTTTCTTCTGCCCCCGAGACCCCTCCTCCTCGGCTGACATATTTGCAGGTTGAGCAAGGCTCTGTCTCAGGCAGTTGAGGGACTGGTGTTCCAGCTCTGCTGGGCAACCTTAGGCAAGGGGTCCAAACTTTCTGAGCCCCAGTTTTCCCTCTTGTAAAATGAAGACATACATTTGATACAATTTGACACTTGAGGGCCTACTCTGTGCCCAAAACTGTGCTAGTTTCCAGGCTAGGAGGGAGCCAGAAGCAGGTGAAATCTCTGTTTGCAGGAACATTGATAAAAACAAACAAACAAAAAACAAACAAGCAAAACCCTAAAACCCTAAATGAATCACTCTGATGAATGCACAGGTCAGGCTGGGAAGGTAGGAAGCAGGATCCCATGACAAGGGGCCATGTCCTTGTCTAGGGGCTCCGAGAGGGACAGCTGGCCTGAGGTCTGAAGGGTGAGCCGGCGTTTATCACTGGGCCCCGGGGGAGGGGGCGAGTACACCAGGCAGAGGGAGAAGCTGGTGTAAAGGCTGGTGACTGGGGGGGGGGGCGCACATCGTGTGTCACAGTAACGGGAAGACAGCTAGGAGGACCGGCCCGCTACCTTCCCAGGGGGAGGACTGGGAAGGTAGGGGGAGGGTGGGTCCCCCAGGAATTTGTACCAGGAGACCTCATTCAGGATTTGGCCTTTATCTTAAGCAAAATAGAAAGCTGTCAAAAACTGTAAGCAGAGGAAAGACTCACTCCCATTTGCATTTTGAAGTGATCCCTCTGGCTTCAGCCCGGGTACTAAATCGGAGGGAAATCAGAGAGGATGTTGAGGGACTTGTTAAAAGGCAATTTGTGTGGGAATGATGGAAGCGTGTCCTAGGGTGAGAGCAGAGGACACAGTGAGGGGGGTGTTATGTGATGCTTCGAACAGAATATGGGCAGTGAGGAGAGGAAGCCATCAATGGTGATTCCGATGTGTCCTGCTCAGACCACCCCAAAGTCACTTCAGGATGAAACGAACTCGTGTGTGACAAGCATCTGGCACATTGTAGGTGCCCAATAAATGCTGGTTCTTATCCCTCTGTTACCATAAGCTGTTTGCCATTTGATTCCCACTGATTCTTTCACAGCCCTGGAGAGCTGGGACTCTAATCCCTTTTACCTTCTAGAACGTTCTAACCGTATCATTTTCTCTTTCTTTCTTTCAGCCGCACCGTGTGGTATGCGGGATCTTAATTCCCCGACCAGGGATCAAACCCGTGTCCCCTGCATAGGGAGTGCAGAGTCTTAACCACTGGACCGCCAGGGAAGTCCCCTAACCTTATCATTTTCTAATTCAGCACTGACGTGCCAACGGGCAGCCTTGCCTTGGCAGAGCTGCCAGGGAGAAGCCAGGCACAGCTTGCTGCTGGGAGCAGTTCTGCTGGGATATTCCTTGGCGGGCTGCCCCTCATCCTGTTGTGCTTGCCTGGGAGAGCTGCTGCTTCATCAAGAAAGAAGAGAAAACTTTACAGGCAGGTGAGGGAAGGCCACAGAGAACAGAATAATAGAATGGGAAAAATAATGGAATTTGTGGACAGAGGTAACTGACCGCCCCCCGCCTTGGGCTTTTATGATCATGCGTGAATCATTTAACCCCACACAGGCCTCAGTTTTCTCATCTGTGAAATGGGGTTAGTGATAGTTCCTATATTAGAGTTCCATTGTGAGAGTGAGATTCTCTGGTGAAAAAAATGATTTATAAAATATAATACGGCAAGGAAATAATTCGTGTATAAGTAGCCTGGTAAGGTGGCTCTGAATTCAGTCCAATTTGGGAACAAACCCAAATTCTACCACTTCTGACCCATGTGGTGGAGCGGGGAGGTGAGTCAGTAATTTGTCTGTACCTTAGTGTCCTTGTCCACAAATAGGCATTGTAAGACGTAACTAACAGAACTGTTGTCAGACTAAAAGAGAAACCAGTCTAGGTCCCTGACCTCATGAAACTTATATAATAAGTCCTCTACATACGAACCTTCATGTTGCAAACTTCCAAAGATGGGAACATATATGTTCTCAAGTCCAATCACACAAGTTAGTTCACATGTCTGGCGTACATTGTCACATGTGTGCATCCTTTACAAGTGGTTGTACTTTTTTGTACTTTACTGTACAGTACTGCATAGAGTACAATAGTACAGTATCTTTATTTCAAGCCCATGATGTCCAGAAGCAAGTGTAAAAGCAGCAGTGATGAGAAAAAGGCAGCGGCCCAGAGGAAGGATGAAGAGAGACAAGAAGAAGAAATAACTGAAGAACCAAAGAGATTCACAATGCAGGAAATGGCAAGGGGACTTTCTTTATTTGAGGAGGCACTGTTAGTTTTTGAGGCACAGGATCCGGACATAGAATGGTACATGAAGGTTGCAGCAGCCGTTCAGAATGCAATCTGGTGCTACCTTGTTATCCATAATGAGAAAAAAATAACTACTATCCAGACATCACTGGATCGTTTTTTCAAGAAGGTAGATAGAATTGAATCCAGCAAGGAACCAGAACCTGTGCCATCAACGTCATGCGTGAGTGAAACTACAGCTTGCCCTCCATCTCCTATTGCTGAGGATCCTTCAGCTCTACCATCTCCCACCTCCTCTCCCTCCTCCAGTCAGTAACTCTTCTTGCTTGTTCACTCGGTGCCAGCCCCTGTATGCCAGCTGCTGTACTGCACTGCTGTTCTTTTCAAGGTACTGTACTGTAAGATTAAAAGTGTTTTCTTTATTTTTTTTGTTTGTCGTTTATGTATTATTTGTGTGAAAAGTATTATAAACCTATTACAGTACAGTACTGTATAGCTGATTGTGTTAGTTGGGTACCTAGGCTAACTTTGTTGGACTTATGAACAAATTGAACTTACGAACATGCTCTCTGAACAGAACTCATTCATATGTAGGGGACTTAACTGTATTTCTAGAGAGAGAGAGGAGTAAACATGTAAGTCAAAGATCATTTTACAGAGTGATTAGTGGGATGAAGAAAATGAAACAATATTTGGAGAGAGAGGAACTTCCCTGGATGGGGTGGTCATGGGGTGTGTGGTGGGGCTCCCTGTGGCCGTGACCCTTGAGCCCAGATCTGAATGGTAAGAAAAGACAATAACTCAATGATCCGGGGAGATGATTGTACATCCTAGCTGCACATTAGGATCACCTAGGAAGGATAGCCTTGGGGAGTAAGGCTTAAACATATGCACTTTTTAATGCCCCACGTGATTTTGATGCATGATGAAGGCTGGGGATAACTAAACAGGTACAATATGTGAGACAATATATCTAAGGTGTTTGGTATTCCCCAACATCTAGTAGCATCTTGTATTAGTCTTTTGGGCCTGCCATAACAAAATACCATACACTTGGGAGCTAAATAGAAATGTATTTTCTCTCAGTTTTGGAGCCTGGAAGTCTAAGATCAAAGTGCTGGTAGGTTTGCTTCTGCTTGAGGCCTCTCTCCTTCGCTTGCAGACGGCAGCCTTCTCACTGTGTCTTCACATGGTCTTGCCTCGGTCTGTGTTGTCTGTTTTCTAATGTCCGCTTCCTGCAAATTCTCTAGTCGTATTGGGCTAGGGCCCACCCATTATGATTTCATTTCACCTTAATTATCTACTTAATGATCCTGTCTTCAACTACAGTCACATTTAAGTAACTGAGGATTGGGATTTCATCATATAAATTTGGAGGGGAAGCAGGGACACAATTCAGGCCATAATACACCTAGTGGATGCAAGTTTCTTTCTTGACCCTAAGCTTCCTATTGACTTTCTGATCTCCCTATTTTAGCACTCTACACTCCCCTCTGTGTCGTCCTGGACACACTCTTCATTATCAGATCATTGGTTTCTAGGAGATTGAACTAAAAAGCTTCCAAATAAGGGCTTCGTTTAGAGCCCTTATTTTCCAGGTAGGGATTGCGTGCTTAAAAGAGGAAGACATTTCTCAATTCCTCACACATAAATGGCCCAGAAGTAGGTCAACACTCCCAGTGTTGTTGCTGCCACCATTTCTGCTTTCCGGACTTACATCCCAGCTTTGCCACTAATTGTGTGACTTTGAGAAAGTCAGGCCATAACATTGAATGTTACCTCTGTAAATAAGAGATAATAAAAGGAAGGTCGTGAGCAATGCATGCCATAATGAGAAGGCCAGCACATGGTGTGTGCTATTAAAACTGATGTCATCATCAATATTGTGCCTCGTGATGGGTGCTGAGGTCATTCTTGGAGGGAGGATGGACCTTCCGACTTCTTAAGGTCTCCAAGTCTGGTGCCCATTGCAGTGCACGAACCTAGCTCTGGGTTGCAGGAAGGTTGTGTTTAGGAGAGGATGAGCAGGGTGGAGGTGACAGGACATCAGGTGACCTTGTAGTTGCCATCTTCCCATGGACAGTGGCCATCACGCTTCTTTACAGATTCTGCCTCCTGGCTGTTGCCAGAGCCCAGTTTGAACCATGGGTCATTATCACATAAGATTTACACAGGAGCCGGTGGCTGACCTGCTCTCTCCAAGAGAGGTGGAAGGGGAAAGTCTTTGTAGCTCAGCGGGGCCGTGACATCAGGATTCAGCCACGTCTGCAGGTTCCCCTCCTTTCTGATGCTCTGGGAGCTTCATTATCAGGTCAGCAGGGAAAGGAGCTTCCCTTGCTCAAAAGCCCGGGAAAAGAGGGTGACCTGCCTTTGTAAGCTTCTGATAAGATCTTCGGAGGGGAACTTCTGCCAAGCAATGAACTCATACATGGCGGTTGGGATTTTCTGGGATGAAGATGAAGAGTAAAGAGACTTGGGTTTTTAAAAACACAATCTCACTTCTGAGGTGAAAAGGAAATGAAACCTAACACCAAAAGCAAGAGAAACTGTGGCTTTGTGTGTAGACCCTGGTTCTCTAAGTGTCTCCCAACGATTGTCACTGATGTCCTTTCCTGCCCCTTGGAGGTTTTATCCCAGTTTCTGAGCCAGTTCTGACAAAGACAACAAGTCCAGCCATAGCCCTAACACTACAAAGAACTTGGTTTGAGTGAGGATTATGCTGGAGAATTATTATTTAGTCTGAAAGAGAGATCACTGCTGAATCTCAGTATTCCCTTCATTTCCCTCCAAGCCCAGTATCAATTGGATTTAGAGCCCAGATTACAAAGCTACTGCCCCAAACCTCTTTCTGATCCTTCCAAGACCCTTTTTTCCTACAGGGGTTTGTATAATACATCTTCTACTCTCAGAATCAATTAGACTTCCTTGGGCTACAAGTAACAGAAAACACAACAATGTGGCTTGAACCAGAAAGATGTTTATTCTCCTCTTAAATCCCAGTGCAGAGGTAGGCAGTGCCAAGGATAATTCCATAGCTCAGACATACCATCCAGGAGTGGAGCTGTTAATCTTTCTGCTCCACTATCTTTGGCATATTGGGTTTTCATCCTTATGAGTGTTTCCTTGTGGTTATGAAATGGCTGTCAGTGCTCCAGCCATTGCCTCTTCACATGGCAGCATCAAAGCAGGAAGGAAGGGGATGGGTAGCAGTAATAGAGTGTTCTCCCCACAGTTCCCATCTCTTTTAACTTTAAATATAAATTTTCACTGAAATATACAAACAGTACATAAATCAAGAGTGTGCACCGGATGACTTTTCACAGAGTAAATCCAGGCATGAAACAAAGTACATAAACCATGATACAAAACATCACCAGCACCTAGAAGTACCCTTGGCCACTTTCCAATCCCAGCTGGTACCAAAGTAAATCACTAACCTGACTTCAAACACCATAGATAAAGTTTGCCTTTAAAAAAAAAACTTTATGTAAATGGAATCACACAGCTACTTTTGCTACTTAGTTCATCTACTTTGTTGAGAGTAGATATATTTTGTTCATTGTTATTGCTGTGAAGTGTTCCATTGCATAAATATACTAGAACTTATTTATTCTATTGTTTACGGGTATCTGAATTGCTTCCAAGTTTTGTAGATCATGAAAAGCGCTGCTGTGACCCCCCATATGCATATTTTGGTGACTATATATTATATGCACACGTGTTGCAATAACCTAGGAGTGGAATTAGCAGGGTCATAGGGATTGCCTCGCTCCTTCTATGGAGGAATGTCTTTCATTTCAGCAGCTTTGCTCTTTCATTTAATTGGCTCATTGCAAGCCTACCCTGAAACAATCCACCAACCACAGATTGCCTTGACTGACTTAGCGATATGATGTGTTCCCTGGAGCTGGGGACTTTGCTATTTGATCAAAATCAAGCTTCTGGAAACAATAAAGAGAAAGGACTGGTGTCAAGTGGGCACCATTGCACTCTGCCACCTGCTCCTGGTTATTATCTCAGGTTCTTCTATGAAATGTCAATTTGTGTGCAATCACATCAGTGCCCCTCTCCTGGACGTCTTTCCATTTACTCCACCTTGCCTGGAGGTGTGTTCTTTTTCCTATCACCATCTACCTGCCCTCCAACCAGGTTCTATCTTTAATTGTGTACTTTTTTTCTGGAGCCATAACTGAGCTCTTCTTTGGCAGGGAGGCCTGAAGATGCTTTCCGGGGAAAATAATAAATATAGACCCACATTCCCTCACACGGGTGATGTCTCAAGTTGTCAATCTGCATTTCTATCCCATCAGTCCCTCTTCCATTACTGAATTTTCTAGGAGCTTCTATTTCAAGATCTCAATGATTTTTTTAAGAGCCACAATTCTCTCTTGGTATCATCAGACTAAAAATTCTGAACAATCTAAGACTGATTCTAGGACAGTTTTGAGTAGGTTAGCAGGGGATTTCCCCAGAGTTGGAGCTCAGAGTAGTATTTTAGGAGAATCTTAACACTGCAATAAGGATGGATTGATACTGTATCAATTTCTATCCTCATTACAGTAAAAGAATCAGTGTGGTATTAGAATTTTACTGCCTGCAATGTTTGGTGAATTACAGCGAGGTCTAATATGATTTCCTGCACTATATTCTGTTTAGATTGACAGGTTTCTCTGGGCATTTCTCAATAGACAGATAAAGCACTAGACAGGGGATTAGCTCTCTTGGAAGTTAAGAGAGGAGGTGCTAGGGGATGTCGGTAGCTTGTGGGGATGCATTCTGATGGAAGAGCCCAGAGGCAGTGAAACTTTCACAGCATACACAACGCCAAGGGCTCGGAACATATTATAGGGTACGGCCCCACCCTGTAGAGTAACTCCCCCTGGGGACCCAGGACAGCAACAACCAGAAAAGAAAGACTAATGGATGTCCCCTTGGGACGACATAATAAGGAGAAATAAATCACACCCAACGACTCTCTAGGGAATGAATTTTTTTTCTGCTGAAGAAAAGCTTCTGATTCAGATTTAACTCTCACGTATTGGACAGCGGCAACTCTGAGTACCGTCAACACTCGTTATCTCATCCCAGACTCCCGCAGTCCTGTTGGATAACCTATCATTATTATCCTCACCGTCATCAGCATCGTTTTAGATCAGGTTCCCTGGAAACAGACTCTGAAATGGAGAATTGCAGAATTTACTCAGGATTAATCTCTGGACACAGACCTGTGAGGAAGCTGGGATGGCAGGATCGGGCGGAAAGGGAAACTGACCTGCCACGTGGCTGCAACTGAGGACTCAGAAGCTCCCACAGGGAACTCAGGAGTGCGATGGCCTTTAGAGTTACCCCTAACTGACACGAGGGGGCTGCTCCTTTCTGTCTGTACGTCAGCCACTCATGGGCTGGGGCCACCGCAGAGAAGGGGCATAATCTTGGCAAGGCAGTCAGTTTCCTGGTGTGGAGGGCAGAGCTCTCAACAGCCAATATCCCCAGCAGCCCGGGGGGGAAGAGTGTTAGCCCCAAAGAGGGTAGTTGGCAGAATATCACAATATTCATCATTGAGTCATCAATTCAGTGAGTATCATTGAATTAATCAGTTCAGTGATTATTAGTGATCATCATCAACATTATCACTTAATAGAAGAGGCTCAATAGAATCAAGCAACTTACCCAAGGTCGTATAGTAGCTGGTAACTGGACCCTCAGTTCCTCTGGTTCCTAGGTCAGTGTGCTTTCTCTTCCCTTACCACTTCCTCAGCCTCCCTTCACTTCTCTCAGGAGTCCAGTTAAGGATGGAGGACGGTGAGGTAGATGATGAAGGAATGGGTGACTCTCAATCAAGGAATCAGAAACTCTGGTGGAAGGGGTCTAGGAACACCTTTCCTTAAGTAAACACCAGTGAACACCTACACGTGGCAGGCATTATTCTGGGCCCTTTTCTCATGGATTTCTTCTTCTAGTCAAATAGGTTTATAATCTGGGGATCCTAGAAATCCACAATGGAGAAAATCAGGAGTAGATGAGATTTGTTGAGTGGAGGTGGGATCTCCTTTGAGAAAATAAGAAAGGTCCTTATTGTCTATATTAATTGGTACTGTATTTAGCTGCAAGTAACAGAAAACCCAACTGACAATAAGAAAGTTTATTGTTCTGTTCTTGAAAACTATGAGTATTTTATTGAACATAAGAGAATACTGAAGTATGCAAGACTATCTTACATGGTAGGTGTGCAGCTAGAGGGAAATTCCTATACTGTTGTGGATGGCAGACTTCTGTTCTCTCACTTCCACTCCAGACTGGATTTTGGTGTAGTTTGGTCTCAATTGATGTCTGTTTTCAGATGAGGGAAGAGTGATGTTAACAGATGAAGTCAAGCCAACCATCCAGTTAGTCTGTGGCATGTAGGTGCTCTTTAAGGTCAGGGAATATGTCCTCTCATCAGAAACATAATGGCACTCATAGCTGAGAGTGATGACTTCTAATGAATGAGATTTAGGCTTGTGTACAGGTTTTACATATGGTCCCGCCCTCTTCAGAAGAAGATTTGTTTTATGGTGATTTCCCAAGGTATGTGTCCACAGATAAAACATGGCCCTTGATCATCAACATGCATCAGTTTCCAGACTTTTGTACTAGATTCTCTTCATCAAATGGAAGATAAAAGTATTTATACATATCCCTGAAAAAGAAACTTCCATCCAGTTCTCTTTCTTTCATGTTTTAGAAAAAATATTTAATGTCATAGGAAGTATTTATGATATTAGATTAAGTGAAAGATGAATACAGAATATATATGGTATGATCCCAAGTTGTAAAAATGGAGAAAAATAAACTGGAATGTTAACAATTATGATTATCTTTGGGTTATGGGCTGAAGGGTGATTTTTATTTTCTTACACTACACCTCATTTCCAACAATGAGTAGTGATTAAGACTATGTATGGGCTTAGACTCAATGTTTTAATCCTACCACTTACTTGAATGAGTTAAATAACCTCTCTGAGCCTCATTTCCTTGCATGTAAAATCCACTTCTTCTTTTATTTGCTTTTGCCACAGTGTAGTGGAGCACACCCACATAGGACTTTTGTGTACTTTTCCAGACTCTGTAGAAAATCATGCCCACAAAAAGATAGAAAGAATTCTTGGGTGCCTGACAGAGGTGTTATGAAGACTCCACTGATTCTGGTCTCAGCAGATAGAAGAGAACATCAGAGGCCTGGAGATACCAGTTAAACTTCTTAGGAAGGGCTCTGTATCTTTTCTATACAGCATAGTAAAAAGTGTAGAGGCAGGTGGCAACTTACTAGACCACAGCTTGGGGAAGTAGGCCCTCAGAGAGTCAACCCAGGAGTTTATCAGCTGCCCATTGGACATGTTTACCTTGACATAGAGAAGGACCCATCCTTTGTTTCAGGCCACTGGATCTCTCCTTAGGTAAGAATACTGAATACTCTGGTATATAGCTGTCGTAGTCTGCTCAGGCTGCCATAACAAAATACCATAGACTGGGGAGCTTAAACAACAGGCATTTAGTTTTGCACAGCTCTGGAGGCTAGAAATCCCAGCTCAAGATGCCAGTCCGTTTGGTTCCTGATGGGAGCTCTCTTCCTGGCCTATAGATGGCTCCCTTCTCGCTGTGTACTCACATGGCAGAGAGAGAGAGAGAGAGAAAGAAAGAGAAGGAAAGAGAGAGCAGGTGCTCTGGTGTCTGCTTATAAGGACACTAATCCTATCAGATCAGGACCTCATTTAACCCTAATTATCTCCAGAAAGGCCCTTTCTCCAAATACAGTCACATTAGGGGTTAGATTTTCAACATAGGGATTTGGGGGGCGCACAATTCAGTCCACAGCAGTGGCCTTAAACATTTGTAGGTCTTATTTTTCTCCAAAGAGAAAGATTTCAAGAAACATTTCTTGGAAGTAATCCAGCCCAACATCCAAGCTCCCGTGCTTTCCAACTCAATAACCCAACTCAAGGTTCACAATATTCCTTATCAGTGTTCTAGGGGTTCCAAAGAGCTTTCATCTGGCCACCCTAGTCATCACCTAAGAATCCCAAATTCCACCAACAGGGAGCCAGCTCTGGCTGTCCACTGTTGCTGTCTTTAGACCAGAGGATAGAGGATTCCTGTCTTAGGGTTTTCAAAGGCAGGGAGTGGTCACATGATCAGGTCATGAACTATGGACAATAATCCATTATCATCATCCTTAACTGTCATATCACCAATGGGCATTTTGGAATCCATTATTATTTTATGGTCAGATGGGAAACTTCCTAGGACCCTTACGATAGTGTCAAAGACTTGGAAAGCTGATTCTCCGTGAAATCAAACTGTGTTGATCAGTAACTTCACTGCTTTCTGGAACTCAAGGCCCCCCAGAAGACGCTTTGCCTACATCTCATTGGCCAGCACTGGGCCACTTGGCCAAAACTAACAGCAAGGAAGTCTGGGAGCGTGAGTATCTGGCATTCCCAGATGAGAAGTGAGTTTTGCCAGCAAAAAGGGAGCTGAGAATGGCTCTCAGGTGTTGTACCAACATGTGACCATGATTTTGAACAGCCCAGATGAAAAGGAGTTTGTCAGAGGAAGGAGAAAGTGGAGCTGGGCATGAGGTGAATGACTCAGTAAAGGAGGCCAGGATTTGAAATGGATTTCAGCCCTAGCAGGGAAATGCAGCAGGAAGTGCAGAGGACCAGGACAGAGGCCATGGGTAATTAGACAAGGATGCTGCATCTTGTTTCTCACATAGATGCCCCGGGGGTTAGGTTCATGCCTCATGCCCCTCCTAGAAGAGCAAGTTACAACACTGGGTGAGGACCCTGTAAGGGGATCAGGCTCAGGGTAACTGGTTCAGCAGCGTCATTTGGAGCAGGGGAAGGAGTGGGAATGAGCATCTTAAAAGATAACGCACTTTGATCACTTTGTGCATGTGTTTCATGGTCTTGCTTGAACTCTGCCTTCTCCGGTGATTGTTCACCATAGCCTTAACAATTCTATCTATGTGTTTTCTTTAGTGACTATTTTTAAATTATTTAATTTATTTTTATTTTTTAGAAAATTTTATATTATATCGGACTGTAATTGATTTACAATGTTGTGTTAGTTTCAGGTGTACAGCAAAGTGATTCAGTTATACATATACATATATCTATTCTTCTTCAAGTTCTTTTCCCATTTAGGTTATTACTGAATATTGAGCAGAGTTCCCTGTGCTATGCAGTAAGTCCTTGCTGGTTATCTATTTTAAGTATAGTAGTGTGTCTATGTCAATCCCAAACGACCAATTTATCCCTCCCCCAACCTTTCCCCTTTGGTAACCATAAGTTTGTTTTCTATGTCTGTGAGTCTGTTTCTGTTTTGTAAATAAGTTCATTTTATCATTTTTTTAGATTCTGCCTATAAGCGACATCATATGTTATTTGCCTTTCTCTGTCTGACTTACTTCACTTAGTATGATCATCTCCAGGTCCATCCACATTGCTGCAAATGACATTATTTCATTCTTTTTTAATGGCTGAGTAATATTCCATTGTATATATGTATCACATCTTCTTTATCCATTCATCTGTCAATGGACATTTAGGTTGCTTCCATGCCTTGGCTATTGTAAATAGTGCTGCAATGAACATTGGGGTGCATGTATCCTTTCGAACCATGGTTTTCTCCAGATATATGCCCAGGAGTGGGATTGCTGCATCATATAGTAGCTCTATTTTTAGTTTTTTAAGGAACCTCCATACTGTTCTCCCTAGTGGCTATATTTAGTGACGATTTGAAAAGCTCCAATTTTAGAGAATGTGCTGAGAGGTAATGACCCATTATCACCCAGTTCTCCTTGAAGCTATGCTTCCCTCACCCAACCACAACCCACTTTTCTCCCCTTCTAAGAAGACTAGACATTGGCCACATCAGGGATAAGGACAAAGGATGAATTGCTGATGAATTTCAAGCCCCCTCAGAAGTGAGAGAGGAGTATTGTACTTGCCCCTTGAGTGCAAGTATAATGATAAAGAAATGATAACTCTAGCTTCTGTCTATTAAAGCATCACTTTTGTACTTGGCGAGTGGTTTTCAGCCTTGGCAATGCATTAGAATCACCTGAGATATTTTAAAAGATTCTAATATTCATGCTCAAGTTAGAATCTCTAGAGGTGGGGTCCAGACATCAGCCAATTTTTGGAAGGTTCTCAGTGACGCTGGTGTGCAGAAGAGTTTGAGAATCATTGTACTAGACAGTGTTCTAAAAGCTTTAGATAGGTGATCACTTTTAATCCTCACAACGACCCATTAAAGGAAGGTACCAATAATATCCCCACTTGCGGATGAATGAACTGGGGTTCAGAGAGATTAGGCCATCAGCTAGGGGTTACATAGTTCAAGGCAACAATACTGAGACTCAGACCTGAGTCTGTCTGACTCCTGGGTCCCACTCCCCACTGCTTCACAAGGCTGCAGCTACAGGAAACAGGTCGTTCTGTCTGACAGCTGGGGTAAGGATGCAGCAGGCTTCTCTGCTGACGACACCCAAGATTGCTCCCAAATGGTGTCCCCCTGACTTTGTCTGGGGAAACCTAATTGCTGCAATTGTGTTATAAAATTATCACTTTACCCATGCAAATGGGCCAGAGTGACCGGTTGTCTATTCCTGTGGTTCTCCCAGATTATTAAATGAGCAGCTGCCTCCAAATATGTTTGCAGCCGCCTAATTCAATGGCTCCGTGTACTTGCATATTCATGGCTCCCAATCCACAGCCCAGGCTCGCAGGACTCCTCCAACGGGCCTCTAAAAGTGAATTTATCTTGACAATTTAAATAAATACACTTCCATTGGCTTCAGTGACTCCTCCAGATTTCAGTGAGTCCCTTGACAGAAAGGAAGTCAGAGATGGGGGCAGAGAGGGGGGTGTCAGGTATGGGTCTCAAGGGCAAGTGTAGCAGAAGGAACAAACCATTGAGATGGTGGAGAGAGAACCCCAAAATGGTCAGGCACTAGCATTCCAAGTTCCGCTTTGCTGATTTCAAGTGTTGAGACTTCGGGCAAGCTATTCGATTGATCTAAACCCCTTGTTCTTCATCTATAAAATGGGAATAACCAATTCATACACAGGGTTATAGAGAGAATTTGATGAAACAATGTAATTTCCTAAGCTTCTATCATTCTTGTTTTGCCTTCATGCACTTGTACCTCCAGGGTGACAGGTTCCTTAATTTTCCCCCTGTAAATTGACCCACTTCTATTCGTAACTTGAATATTATTTATCCGTGACCTTATTAAGAACATCTTGCAAATCTCAACAACATTGGCTTTCCTAACACACAGTAAAATGGTGGATGACTTTAAAAACTGAATCCCTCCATATGCCACTTTAGTGGTACCCGGAGTGCCCTTGGGGAGAGTCTGCACAGCGGAGGGTGTGGCCGTAGCTGAGCACAGCGCATAGGAGATAGTCGGTACTTACTTGTCTCATCCTCTTGTTTTCTCAATGCCAGCCTCACAGGTGAGAAAGATTCAAATATGGCAAAATTGATTGAAAGTCCCTGCCGAGTGCCTGGTGTGGGGACTGTGGGCCAGCTCAGCTGTCGGGAGGGAACAGAGTCGGCTACTGTGCTGGCAAAGGCTGGCCACGCCCCGGCTTCTTGTCCCGGTTTGGAGCAGCCATGAATGAATGGCATGGACTCCAGCCGCGCTGCCTGGGCTCAAGCCTCAGCTGTGCCAGCTACTAGCAGAGCCCCGTCAGCAGACCTCCAACCATCTGGGCCTCAGTGTCTTCATCTGCAAGATGGAGAGAATGATAACTACATTATAGGGCCAGTGTGAGGATGAGAACGTGTGCACACCCTCAAACAGTGCCTGGTACAGAGCAAGTACCCATTAAAGGGTTAGTAAGGCTTTAAAGATATTTTTTAAATGCACTGGAGTACACATCAGTTTGCGGTCCATCTTGCCTTCCCTCCCTCTTCTTTCCCTCCATCCCTCCCTCCCCCTCTTCCTTCCTTCCTTCCTTCCTCCCTCCCTCTTTCCCTCCCTCCCTCCCCCTCTTCCTTCCTTCCTTCCTTCCTTCCTCCCTCCCTCCCTCCCCCTTTTCCTTCCTTCCTTCCTTCCTTCCTCCCTCCCTCCCTCCCTTCCTTCCTTCCTTCCTTTTCTTCCTTCCTTCCTCCTCCCTCCCTTCCCTCCCTCTTCCTTCCCTCCATCCCTCCCTCCCCCTCTTCCTTCCTTCCTTCCTCCCTCCCTCCCTCCCTTCCTTCCTTCCTCCCTCCCCCTCTTCCTTCCTTTCTTCCTTCCTTCCTCCCTCCCTTCCTCCCTCCCTTCCTCCCTCCCTTCCTTCCTTCCTCCCTTCCTTTCTTCCTTCCTTTTCTTCCTTCCTTCCTCCTCCCTCCCTTCCCTCCTCTCTTCTTCCCTCTGTCCTTTCCTTCCCTCCCATCTCCCTTATTTCCTTCCTCCCTCCCTGGGTCCTGTCTTCTTCCCACACATGCAGAGGGCCTCCCATCCCTCAGATACTTGTTCAGACTCTTTCCTATACACGGTAGGTCTTAATTAACCAATTTTGCAGGTGAAACTGAAGAGGCGGCAGCTTGGAGAAAATCAGTGACTTGCACAGGTTCACACAGCCAGTGCATGCCTGAGCGTGCATCTTTTCCCTGAATTGCACAGTGAAAGTAATACAAACTTGGGGAAATTAAGATGATTCCTCCACGAGCCACCTAACGCATTGCGTGTACCTCCAGTATACACATCGCTCTTGGAGATATTCTGGAACAGTGTTTGTTAAGGAACAAGCTTTGACTTTTGAATTAGAGTCTCCTCCTGTGTCTGAAGTGCATGTGAGAGCACAGAATGTAACAGTTAGGAGGGTGGCCTCTGGAGCCAGACTGCCTGGGTTTAACTCTGGTTCCTCCCCTTTTTGGTTATGAGATGCTGGGCGCGTCCCTCCACGTTCCTGATCCTCAGTCTTTGTATCTGAAAGATGGGGATACTATAATAACGCGCTTGCCTCCTGAGGTGGATATGAGGAATAAAAAGGCAACACAAGAGAAGTGCTCAAGGCAGCACCTGCTAAGCACCAATAAATATTAGTTATTGTTTTCATTATTCTGAGCATTATAAGAAACTACAAGGCAACTGTTCAAATGCAAGCTGACGTCTATAGCAGTAATGGGATCCAGACATTCCCCTCCATCAAGATCAATCTGCCTGCATTCAAATCCACCTGCCACCTATAGGCTGTGTGACCCTGAGTAGGTTCTTACCCTCTCTGAGCCTCAGTCTTCTTACCTAGAAAAGGAGAATAATAGTAGTATCTGCCTCAGGCTGATTGTGAGAATTAAATAAAGTAACACAAGAGAAGCACTTAGGGCAGAGCCTGACACATGATACACAGAAAATAATCTTAAAGGTGAACTATAATTACGAGGCTGAGTTCTGCTCAGTTCCATTGCATGGATGCCAAGTTTAGGGGACAAACATTGCATATCTTTTTTTCCTTTTTAAATCACCAGCCCTAAACTTATTTATTACCTAATGCTCCCTCTCTCTTTAGGTAAACACACCTGGGGATGCTCCAGATGTTTGCAGCTGGCAGGATCCTCAGCCCCCTCAGTCGGCAGCACCGCCAGCTGGGCTCTCCGCTTGGGGAACTGCATTGCTCCAAAGACAACAGGGAGTGGCCAGAGGCCATGAAGGGAGGGTCTGAGCAGGGCAGGAGGAGAGGAAAGAATCACCTCTGAGTGTCTGCCTTGCCTTCTACTTTTCCTCAGGAGAATCATAAATTACCCCCCTTTACTTGCTCACCACGGCTCCCACGGAAACTACATTCACAGCCTGTATTTTAAATCCTATATATTGTGTGGTTTAATCTGGAATTTTTTTTTTTCACTCTAATAGGGCACTTTAATAACATTCACAGCTCGACAAAGAGCTAGGGGAAAATACACGAGGCTCTCCAGGCGTCGGATTCCCGGGCACTGCTGAGATGGGACCTTGTCACGGCTCTCTCCCGGGGAGTGACTCACGCTTACGTAGGAAAGAGCCTGTGTCTCCGCTCCAGCAGGCACTGAGACAGTAGGCTGGGGTGCTGAGTGTCAGGAGGCAGAACTCCTGGAGGGAAGAAGGAATGGAAGGCCAGGAGGTAGGCGGGGGTAAGGACCGAGGCCACTGCCACGTGGGCTCCTCCTGGGAAGCCTGTGACCCCACAGGGGACGGTCCGTGTCCAGCGGTCGTCCTTGAAGCACGTCCTGCTCCCTTCTGCCAGTGAGGGCTCCGTGTCCTCACTGCCAGAGATAACGGAGTGATGAAATGTTCCCGGGGCCCGCACACCCTGGCAAGGGGCTGCTTTCATTCTGTTTTGCGGCTTTTGCCTTCTGATGTCTGCAGAGGTCTTTGACATTAACATGCACGGGCTGGCGCCTGCTCTGTGCCAGGTTCTGTGAGGGATACAGAGATGAATAATATACAGCCACTGCCCTTGAAGAGCTCACAAACCAGTGGGAAGATAGATGTGAGCTCCCAGCAGTGAGAGTTCAACAATGACGGCGGTTGCACATCGCGAGCCCACCTGGATCTGGCGCTGGGCTGAGCCTCATTTATTTACTAATTATTACTCAAGCGCCAAGTATGTGCCAAGAACTTTTTTTGTTTGTTTCCAAGGCCTGGAATACAATAGTGAACCACACCGTGGTCCCCTACCTTCACGGGGTTTAGATACCCCGTGGTGGTGTTGAGGAGAGACAAACAGGAAATAGATAGACAACGAAGTATATAATAAATCCTAGAGGTAATAATTTAAAATACAGAGTAAGTGGAGAGGGACTGGAGTGACATTTTTATGGGGAGTAGGTCTGAGAAAGTCTCTCCAACGAATGAATGAAGTAAAAGTGAGTGATGGGATACCTGGGGGAAGAACCTTCCAGGTTGGGGACACAGCAAGTGTAAAGGCCCTGCGGCATGTGTGGACTGTCCAAGGAACACAGCGAGGAGGCTGAAGCAGAGAGAGAGGGCGGTTGGTGGGAAATGATACCAGAGAAGTCTTACAGGCCAAGGGAAGGATTTGGGATTTAATTTTGAGGACAATGAAAAAATTGTTGGAGGATTTCAAATCAGAGGGGTCGCATTAAGTTTTCAAAGAATTACTGTGGCTTCAGTGTGGGGGATGAACTGCAGGGACCAATGTAGAACCGGGGACCAGTTAGGAGGCCCGAAGGGGCAGGCACTATTCTTACTATTGCATAGATAGAAAAGGTAAGGCTTGAAGCTGAAACTTATCTATGGTCAACCCTAGTAAGTGAAAAAGCGAGAGGATACAGTCAGGATGTTCTGACTCCAGAATCTCTGCCATTAACCCCTGTGATCTACCATCTCCTTGATAACCAGAGTAAAAGGCAGAATGTGATCTTTATTGAATGCGGCGCAAACATCTCCCCTGGAGGTTCAGGGGAGGACCAAACCACTGCTGACGGGCGACTTCACACTCAGGTAGGGCTTCATAGTGGAAGTGACAGTGTGTTGGTCCTTGAAGGAAAGGATACACTTGTCTGGATAGAGAGAGAAGAGGATGCCTCCTAGATATGAATGATAATGCAAGCAAAGGCCTGGGGATGGGAAAAGAAGGAATGACATAGTTCAGGAAAACTAGAACATTGGGAACCTCTCCAAGAGGTGTTCCTGGAGGCTGAACAGGTAGCTAGACCATAACAGATATAAAATGCTAAACTGAAGAATTGTCGATTAGGAGCCAGTAAATATCTTCAGCCTGCAAGTGGTGGGAAGAAGTTGATTCATTACAGAGGTGAGCCTTGGGGATCTTGAGGGTGTCAGCTGACAGCTGGGTTCCCACAGCTCTGCTCATCAAAGCCCCGCCAGGACAGTATCCAGCATGGATTCCACATGAACCTGAGAGTCTGGGACCAAGGTGGTGTCATTTGTGGAAACAGGGACAACAGATAAAAGAAATCGTTATTTATAAAAAGATAACCCACTTGGTTTTAGACATACTGAAATAAAAGAAGACTTTATTTCAGCAGCATTGACAATTCACCAGATCCAATTCTAAGTACCTTACAACAATTGACACGTTAAATACTCATAATCCTAGGAAGGAGGTTTTCTCTTATTATCCTTGTTTCGCAGACACACAAAGGTTAAACTGTCTCCCTGAGTGAGCCTCAGAACCTGGATTCAGACCTGGGAATTCTGGGCTCCGGAGTCCATTCTTTAGACAACTGGGCCATGACATCATCCTGGTGAACGTCAATGTCAAACCAATGATCTACAAATGGCTGAGCCTCCCATATTACTTGAGTTTGACCAAAGAAAATGACTCCTATTGTCCCGCAAGCCTCCAAGTTTAGGGACATGCCAAAGCATTCAGATTTACTTAGCTCTATATAGCAGGTAATCCTGAAGCACCTCCTAGGTCCTACAATTGCCATGTTCCAACCATTATGACGAGAATCCACTGTCACATCCAGTTTATCATTATACTACTAGTGCCTATAAAAACACCTGGAACAAAATTACTGCTCAATAAATATTCGTTGAGAGGAAATAAAAGAAGGAAGAGGGAAGGAAAGAGGACAGAAAGGAGGAGAGAGGGAGGGAGGAAATAAACCAGTTTTTTATAAATATTTTTAATAACCTAACATCCTGCAGACAAATTTTTAGAGACCAATTCTGCCCCTCTTTGAGTTAGCAAAAAATTACACACACATACACACACACACACACACACACACACACACACACACTATTTGGCCAGTCTGTCAGGCTTGTCATAGCCTGGGATTGGGCAGTTAGCAGGTCATAGGCTCAAGAACTTGATCCCCATTTGAGTACAATAGACTCAGAACTACTTGTCCAAATTACCTTCTCACACATGAGGAAACTGGGGCTCCAACAGAGGCCCAGAGACAGAAGGTGACTTGGCTAGTATCACCGAGGGAGGGAGGGCAGAGCTGCAGGTAGGACCCAGGTTCCCTAAATCCCGGTCCTCTTTTCTTTTTTCACATGATGGAGAGGACCAGGAGAAAATCTTTCCCCTCTGCCACCCTTCAGCCACCTCTGACCTTCCTGTTTACTTCATTCCCAGTAGTCAGAAAAACAGTGTCCGCCAGCCCTCAGAGGTATCTCAGCCATCACACCTGGACAGGGGAAGCCCTTGCTAAGGCAGGAGCAGCGAAGGCTGGGGCCATATGGCTGCTCACGATTCAGAAGTTGACATCGGCTCAGCCGCTTGCATGCTGCACTAAATCTTAACGTGAACAGACTGAAAATCACTCAGTTGCTTTGCAGGAACAGCGGTTTAATAAGATTAGGAGGAGTTGAGAACACTTGTTACATCCTAGGTATTGATATGAAAAGCTCAGCATGTGGTTGAGAATTGGCGATGGAATTCTGAAATTAGCAAGTGTTGGACACGGAGTCCAATTCTCTGGCTTTGGCCACGTCAAGGCCAAATCTACTGCTCTTAGAAGAAAAGCCAGTTGTCCTTCATATAGAAGACCTTGTTGTCCTTGGAGACTAGTTACAGAATCACATCATTATTTATGTTAGGAAGTTGTACCGAACGTCATATCTCCTTAAAGGAGAACAGCTGGCCTGTGGACACACAGCCTTGGCAGGCTGGGAGCTGAACTAGGATACCACTCTGTTGATCTCAGTTGCAGGGGTCCTTGCTGTTGCCATGCTTTTGTGCACCCTTTCTCACTAATAAGGAAAGAAGGCAGGGCCATCTGTTACAGCCATCAATCATGGTGACATTGTGCAGAGAAGCCGATGGAAGTCACCACCGTCCATTGTCCACCAAGGGAAGAACTATACTGAGGAAGCAGTGCATTGACACTGAACTCTGGAGCAAAGTGGGGCAGGAATGCAAGGGCTGTCATTTCACAAGTGTGTGAGGAAGGATCTGCGAGCAGGAGGACGATGAGACAGGTGGGTATCTAAATGCATGAACATCTACATCTAGAAAGAGAGTGAAACCAAGGCATCCAGAATGAGGAATCCAAGTGGGGTCGTTTCAGGGGTCTGGGTATGTCTAAGGTACTGAAGGGAGAGAGAGCATAGAAAGGGAGTAAATGAGTGGCAGAGCCAGACGTACTCCATGCGCAGAGGGGGTGTATGAGTGGGTGTATGTATGTGTGTGGGTATGTTTGTGTGCATGTGTGCGGATGTACAACAGCGGTTGTGTGCATGTGTGTTTTTTATTTGTGTGTGTGTATAATTGAGAGAAACATTTGAGAGCTATCTCTGAAAATTCTCCTTTCAGAGGTACCTGTGCACTGAAGGCAAAAAGGGATGGAGACATTATTTCTGTCATTTTGGAGTTTAGTTCCATATGGGCTTGCGGTGGTTGCTGGGAGTTGGGGGAGGGAGGAATCAGGGGACAGAAGAGAGAAAGAGTCAGACAGAGAAAGAGAAACTGAGTCTGAGAGAGACAGACGGAGAAGACAGAGAGGCAGAGAGACAGAGAGGTAGAGACGGGGGGCACCACCCAGCACAGAGGCTGCCAGCAGCTCTCAGCCCACCCCTATCACCCCGAGGATCTGTGCTCTCCAGGCGTGGTTTTAATCTCGCATGCTGTGATTACCCTGCCAATTTTATGGTATGTCAGTCCTCTACACGACTTGAAATTGCTTACGAAAAGACCTCATTTTTTTTTTTTCTCAAACCGCTAAAAGCAGCTCGTCTCTGTTTCTGCTTTCTCTCAAACACAGTCTCAGAGAGGTAGGTGGATTCTCTGCAGCCCATCTCACTTCTGCAGCAAGGTGGCCAGGCCTCCAGGTCATCCTGGGAAGGAAGGGTGCGGGAGGAGAGAGAGATTCCATTAGATCATGCCCCAGGTTGTTTAAGTGAAAAATGGAGAGAATAATAACAATACCTTTCCTGCCCTCACAGGTGACTCTGGAAGGGGAGAGTAAATCTCCAAGAGTTTCCTGGAAGGCAGATTTTATAGAAGCTGTGGAGGAGGGGCGGGCGAGGGGGTTGGCATGTTCAGAGATGGGGAGATATTTAGACTGGGGAGTCAGTGAATGTTTCAAGGAGGCACAAGCCAAAAGCCTTGAGTGAAGGTGACTGGGCAGCCAAGTTGTGGGTTTGGTTGGTTCTTGGTCAGAAACTTCTTTCAGAGTTGGATTCCAATCAGAGCAACCTGTCTGGAAAATTGAGCATCTGGTCCTCATGCTTTTAATATCATTTACCACAATTTGAGATTGACTTGAGAAATACAGTGGCTTGGTGACAACAGAAACAGCTGCAAGAACATGCTTTGGGGGCCTCCCAAAGACCCCAGCCCCAGAAGGAAGCAAGTGTACCCAGCAAACACTTAATGGAGGGTTTACAATGTGCCCAGCACTGGGCTGGGTGCTGGGGCACAGCAGGGAACCCTGAGTCCTGCTCTCATGGAGATTAAAGGTAAGTGGGAAAAGATAGTTCAGAGATGAGCCAATAATTAGATGATGGGGGTAGTGATAAGAGAGGTGTAGAAAATACAGCAATGGATTTGCTGGGTAATGATTCCCTGGGGACATTATGTATATTCATTAGGAAAGGTCCATTGAGGAGACATTATTTGGGATGAAGTCTGAATGATGAGAAAGGAGATGTAGAAGCTTGAAGGTCACTGTAAGAGCATAGGTTTATTTCGAAGTGTAACCAGGAGCCATTGAAAGGTTTTAGTAGGGAAGTGATAGACCTTGGATGCCGGGTACAAAATGGATTGAAAAGACCAGAAGACAAAGGGACCAGTTAGGACTCCAGTGCAGCTGTCCAGGCAACAGTTGATGGGTAATAGTAGTGGAGACGATAAAATGTGGTTGTCTCAGAATGGATACAATTAAAGAGGCTAAAATAAGTGATGGCAAAAAACGTAGAGCAACTGGGACTCTCATATACTGCTGGCGGGAGTATGAACTGATATAAATGTTTAAAAAATTGCTTGACGGTATCTTCTAAAGCTCAAGATACATCTATCCTAAGCCCCAGAAGTTGACTCCTGGGAATATGTCCAACAAGAATGAGTGCTCATGTCCACACACACACACACACAAAAGGTAAAAGAATGTATAACAGCTTTATTCATGGAAACCCCCAAACCGGAAAACCAAATGTCCATCAGCAGGAAAATAGATAAGTAAATAAACTATTGAATCCCCCAACAACGTGCAGGCAACTCACACAGATCATGGCGAGCAAAAGAAGTCTGTTGCAAAAGAGTATGTACTATATGAGTCCATTAATGTGTGAGTCAAGAACGGGCGATAGGGTTCAGCATAGCGGTTACCTTAGAGGGATATTCACTGGAAAGGGACATGGGGGAGACTTCTCAGACGCTGGAAATGTATATCTTACAGATGGTAGCACAGGTGCATTCATGGGTAAAAATGAAAGGAGCATAATACTTATATACAATTTTGTGTGTGAGTTTTGTATAAATTTTTCATTCATATGTAAAAATGAATGGAGTTTAATACTTCTATGCAATTGTGAGTGTAAGTTATACCCAAATGATAAAGTTAACAGAAATGAGGACATGTTTTAGAGGTAGATCCAAAGATACAATAGAACCTGCTGATAGATTTGGTGTGTGGTGAGAAGGAAACCAATGAGGCAAGTATTACTCTCGGGTTTCTGGCTTAAGCAGTTGGATGGATGGTGTCACATATTGGAGCACTTGATATCCAGGTGGGCAAGGCATATTACCTAAGGATCTTGGCCGTCACTTGTCATTTACAGGTAAACAGTAGACTCTAAGGTCTAAGAACCTTGGTTCATTCTCTTTATTTAGAGCATAAGGATCCAGCTTAAGACTGCAAAACTCTGTGTGGAAGGCACAGCCTTGAGATGGAAGGAAACTGGATTGCTAAATTACAGCATGTAAGACTGCTGGATCAATAGCTGATTGGATTATGATATGAGTAAGAAATATGCCATTGCCATAAGCCTATGAGATACAAAGGCTGTTGCAGCAACTGGAGTGAATTACCTTGACAAATACACCTGAGTTTGGAATGTAAGTACAAAAGGGCGAGGCTGCCGAAGAGTATGTGCTGGGTCTCTAAGGTCTGGTTAGCTCTGAGGAGCCTGGGGTGGAGTCAGCCAATGGAGTGAAGACAGATGGAGCTGAGCCCATCTGATGGAAACACCAAGGAATGACTGGGCTTTAAAGCCTCTGCTTTTGGGCGAAGAGTCTGGGAGCTAGGCTGTGATTGTCTGTGGACATTGGGGAACACAGCTGTGGGAGTGCTGCAACTAGGAGATGCAGAGAAACTCGTTGATTCATCCATCCATCCACCCATCCATCCATCCATCCACCCATCCATCCATCCACTCACTCATCCATCCATCCACCCATCCATCCTCCATCTGCCCATCCATTTACTCATCCATTTACCCATCTACCCGTTCATCCACTCACCTATCCATCCATCCACTCACCCATCCATCCATCCACTCACTCATCCATCCATCCACCCATCCATCCATCCACTCACCCATCCATCCATCCACTCGCTCATCCATCCATCCACCCATCCATCCATCCACTCACCCATCCATCCATCCACCCGTCCATCCATCCACTCACTCATCCATCCATCCACCCATACATCCATCCATCCACCCATCCATCCTCAATCCGCCCATCCATTTACTCATCCATTTACCCATCTACCCGTTCATCCATCCATCCATTCATCCACCCATCCATCCTCCATCCGCCCATCCATTTACTCATCCACTTACCCATCTACCCATTCATCCATCCATCCATTCATCCATCCATCCATCCATCCATCTACCCATCCATCCATCCATCCATCCAATACTTCCCAGCACCTGCTGTGTGCTGAGCACTGTAGATGCAGAGGACAAATAAGCAGTCATGAGCCCTGTCTTCATGGAGCTCAAAGACTAGTGAGATGAAGAGTGGCTAACACCTTATTCTCAGGTCAACTCTTCACAGAGAGGAATAGACACCTTGCTGCTTCCTTTACCCTGAAAACCCACCTTGGAGATTCTTTGGATACAGCTGGCCCAAGTTGCTCTAAGCAACTAGAGGAAGAAGCATGTTTAACCTCAGTTGGCAGGAGGAGGCTGCTGGAGCAGCTCTTAGCCTCAGGGGCTGTTCCTGCCTGGGTTGCCCTCAGTCGCCTTAAGGATAGTCCCTAATCACACCCCTGGAGGCAGATAGCATTGTACAGCGTGTGTAAGCTTGCTCTGCTTGTGAGAGATGCCTCTGCAATGTCCATCTGAACCCAGGTCAAGGAAGGGACAGCAATCCTCAATGGAAGCAATTATTAGCTCATATGAAAACTGCTCCTAGAAAGATGAACCAGTGGAAATGATGACAGCCCTCTGGGCCAGGCTAGCTTCCTCTGAAGCCTTCCTTCCCTGAGCTGTCTGTGGATCGGTCTAATCAGTACTCACAGCCCTAGGGGTGAAAACAAGAGTCTCCCCATCCAAACTTGGCACGAGCTTGGTCTTCACTCCACTATAAATAATAATAGGAATGACAAATGATGTTAATGATAATAATAAAAACCATTTATTGAGCTCCTTCTACCATCAGTCACTTTATATTATTTCCTTTAATCTCATACTTCAGCGATGGCCCACTCTGAGCTGTTGGCGCCATGGAGCACCAGGAATGAAGACATCCAAGTAACAATAGGATGACTTGAGTGCTTGCTATGGGTCAGATGCCATGGTAACGGCTTTACCTCGCCTGACTTTACAACGCACCTATTACTTATGTTTCATTAGCATCTCCATTTTGCAAAGAAACTGAGGTCTAGAGAGGGTAAGTGCCATACCAAAGGTCACAGCCAAGGACATGGCAGAGCAGGTATTGAGCCTGGCAGCCTGGCTTCAGAGCCTATGCAGCTAAACACTATGCTGTACTGCCAGGGCTGTGCTAGTCTAGAACTTTCTCCAGAAGCCAATGCCATTTTGTGCAGGAAGGCAGTGCTGTAGCAAGGCCTGGAATTCCACTAAGTGAAAGTCCACACTGTGTAGGCAGGGATGTTCTTCAGAGTTTCTGGAAGATGTCTGGGCTCTAGTTCTCTGCCTTTCTGGAAGACACCCTGACATGATCACTTATATAGTGAGCTTGTTGGTTCAAACCACCTCCCTTGCCTCCCCATCCTCCCAGGAGATAAAACCGATTGGCAGCTGGGGCAGCGTAGACAGGTCTACTGGTCAGTCCAAGGAGGGCTGCCCATGACAGTGATATGAGCCTGATATAAATCCTGAGAAAGCTGGGCCTGGTGATTTTCCTTTCAGAAGACAAACACTACACATTCATTTACATTTTGCAGCATGCAAAGCAAGTACACATTCATTGGCTCATTGAATTTGAACCTTGAAAAAGTAAGCTCTGACAAGCCAGAAAAGCAGAAACTGTAATCCCCAACTCTGGTAGGAGATACTGTTTCCATATGACAGATGAAGAAGGTGAGCTTTGGTGAGCTGGGGTCCTTTGTGAGCTCAAGATGACACAGCTACATAGCAGTGGACCCGCTCTAGCCCAAAATCTGTGCTGTGAACCATCAGGCCCCCTGGCTCCCAGCCACAGACACCTTCCCATTGTCAGGTCCTGTCCACTACATCCATTTCCCACTGTGTCCTCAGGACCATACAAGGCACATAGTGGGTACTCAGTTATTGTTCATTGAATGGATGAGTGGGTGGGTGGGCGGATTTGCTACCTTGAGACACAGTCATGACTTAGATGTGCTAATTGTGTGGCGGGACCACCTCTACACTCCAACTAGGATCCAGGAAAACTGAAAATCGTGCAGCTCCGAAGTTTGTACAGGTGGCCAGAAGTGTCTAAATACATTGACCTCCCTGAAGTTGCTCAAAATCCTCTCCTTCATTAATATTTATTTTTTTCTGAGAACCGGCTATGCATTACCTAACACTTAGACTACCTAATGAAATCCCCATTACTGCCATGGCAGACCCATATAATCACCCCCATCTTATAGAAGAGAAAATCAAGGGCCAGAGAGGTTAAGTGACTTGCCCAAATTTATACTGTTATTTAGTGGCAGAGCTGAAATTCCAATTATGATCCGTCAGTTGCTAAAATCCACCTCCTAACCAGTACTGGTTCCCTGGCAAGGGTGGTCCTCTTGAGATTGTTCAGAAGAATCTGGGGGTGCTTACGGCTTCAAGGAGCTGGACCACACACAACTCATCTCTCGTAAATAAACCCCTGCAACTTCTAGCAAATTCCACCTTCCCCCACCCCCATTAAAGGAACAAGCCAGCAGAGAGATCTTGCTTTGCTCGTCAAGAAGCTCTCGATTAGAAATCTAGTTAACAATTCATCTAAAAGAAGCCGAGTATTCCAAGCATATCCAGATTAATATTTATAGAGGGAATGCTTGCTCAGACCCAATTATTCTGAGGGCCTGGAAGCCGGTTACAAGTGGTGCACAGAGTGAAGAAAGCGGGTGAGGCTTCCAGGGGAAGCGGGCTCTGGGGACAATTGCCAGGACCCTGTTTGGTGCAAAGCACGGGGTGTCGATGGGGGCTGGGCATATCTGGTGGGGCGAACAGGTAACTCACCCCAGGCCCTTCTATTTACAGGTAGGCTCTGAACTTCACCACAGCTTCAACTGTTCTCTTTAGCACAGAATATGGGCAAAGCATGTCTTTGCAGGGTCACAAAACCAAAGGCTTACAGGGGCTGGGCAGTGGGGTGAATTCACTGATGAGTCAGATGGGGGCTCAGGCAAACTGGAGACCAGGTTCCACCATGCCCCACCTCCAATCCATCCTGCCAGTGGGAATGGGGGCCCCGTCTGGTCAGCCAGATTTTTCCTATAGAAAATTCAGATTTGAATATGAAATTCCCATAAAAACTAATTTACATTTTTAAATAGTGAGAGGGCCAACAAAGCATGTCTGTGTCATTTTGGGCCCACACGCTGCCTTGTCATAACCTCTCCCCTAGAGGCTGGAATCTGAGATTAGTTCCACTAGCTTTGATCAAGTCCTGCTGTATTTGCCTTATAGAATTCTCCCAGCTCTGCCTTAAAAACCAGTCAATGTGTGATGGTATTTCTCCAGGTTCTACAGGACTCAGCCCATTGCAAACTTGGAAACTAAAGTTCCTATTAGAAGTCCTAAACCACCACCGGGAGGAGTAAGAAATAGCTAGTATCCCCAAGACCTTAATGTCAACGTCAGAACATTGTTTCTCTAGCCTCCCGACCAGTGACGCTCATTTCTGGATCTCCGGTCTCTAAATCTCACTCTTCCTATTCATCTTCCAGGTAGCATCAGTGAGCTCTTTGGAAAATGCAAATCTGATTGCCTCATTCTTCTGCTCTCCGAAGAGTCCCCATCGCCTTCCCCCAAAAGATGAGCCTCCTTAGAATCACAATTAAGACCCTGTGTGATCTGACCATCACCTGTCCCTCCTGCCTCAATCCCCACCACCTTTAGCCTCACATTCTTTCATAGTTAGAGATCTTTGTTTGGAAGCAGCAGGAAGTGGGTCCCGTCCCACTATCTGAAGCAGAGCAGGAACAATAGAGACTGCTGTCATCTGACTGTAAGCCACCAATGTCACACGCCTGGATCTCTGTTTCCCCACTTGCCCACTTCAGGCTGTTCTTAATATTTATATAATAGTCAGTGATCTTTTAATTTTTTTTTTTTTTTTTTTTTTTAATGAGGATCTTGAATCAGATGCGTATGTTTTGATTGATTGATTGATTGATTGATTTTGGCTGTGTTGGGTCTTCGTTTCTGTGCGAGGGCTTTCTCCAGTTGTGGCAAGCGGGGGCCACTCTTCATCGCGATGCGCGGGCCTCTCACCGTCGCGGCCTCTCTCGTTGCGGAGCACAGGCTCCAGACGCGCAGGCTCAGCAGTTGTGGCTCACGGGCCCAGCCGCTCCGCGGCATGTGGGATCTTCCCAGGCCAGGGCTCGAACCCGTGTCCCCTGCATTAGCAGGCAGATTCTCAACCACTGCGCCACCAGGGAAGCCCGTCAGTGATCTTTTAAACCTTGAATTAGTCCATGCCTCTCCCCTGCTTATAATCCTCCAAGGACTTTCATTTCACTGAGAATAAAAATGAAATCTCCATCACGATTTGCAGCAATAACTGACATTTATGGAGCACTTATGTACCAGACATTTTTCGAAGCACTTGATATGTATTAACAAGTCACAGCAACCTTTCAGGGTAGGTTCTATTATTAGCCCCATTTAGCGGATAGGGACACTGTGGAATAGAGAGGTCAAGTATTTGACTGACGGCACACGGCTGCAAGGTGGTGAATTCAAGAGGGATAGGCTGACTCCAGAGCCCATGGTCTCATCCTCTCCCACACCAAATGCTGCCCGTGCTCTCCTAGCGCTGTCCTTCTCATTCACTCTGCTCCAGTCTCACGACTGTCATTGCTGTTCTTCAAATGTGTCACTTTCATTCCAAAGGACCTCTTCTCCTGCTATTCCACCTGCCTGGAATTTCCCTGCATCAGAACTCTGTATGGCTTCTTACATCACCTCTACCAAGAAGTTTGCCATCCTATCTAAACTAGTACCTCTCCTCCTGTGCCACGTTACTCCCCTAAACTGCACCAGTTTTTTCAAAGTACTAAATCAACAGGAAGGCAGGAGGAAAAAGTTTGAAAAGAGCAGGGTTGAGGGAGTTTTGGGAGGTTCTTATAACAGGAGCTGATAGGATTGTTTCAGGTCACCGGGGTGAATCAACTCCCACAATTTTTCCATCATTGATGCAAATTCCAAGGAGAGATAGATTCCTGGTTCCATTTGGCCACTTGGCCATTTACCTCAGTTTTGACTTAGGGAGAGCAGGGCGCCTTGATTAACAACCAGAGTAGTAGCTACTAGCCCAGATGGTACCTCTGTGCAAATTTGAGGAAAATGCCCTTCTCTGAGGTAGGCACAGCCCTCTTCCATTGGGCATGGTTGGTGAACAGAACCAGGGCTTGATTTCAGCCTGAAGCTCAGCCTTGACCAGGCACCCTTGTGCCGTGCACAACATGTTCACCCACGTGGGGCTGCCGAGTTAGGATTGCCTACAGATGGGGAGAGGTACTTCCTCAGAATAGAATTAAGGACTGTCACTAAAGAAGTGAGGGTCTATGCTGACTGGCCAAAAAAATAAGTCCATTAATGTCTGCCAGCTCTTCTCAACCAGTGGATCTCAACTCAGATTGTATATATAGAGTCCTCTGATGGGCTTTACAAATACTCAAATTCTAAAACCCTATCCAAAACCAATAAATCAGTATCTCTGGAGGTGGCACCTGAGCATCAGTATTTTAAAGCATCCTCAGTGATCCCAGTTTGCTGCCAGGGTTGAAAACCACTGCTCTAAACTCTACCTCCCCTGAATGCTGTAGTTTCTCACCGAGACCTTAACATGTATTGCTTCTATGCCCTTGTTCCAATTGTCATCTTTGCCTAGGATGCTTATGAACAACACACACACACACACACACACACACACACACGCCTTTGCTGTGATAACTCTTGCTCAAATCCTCAAGAAAACATACCTGACCTCTACTCACCACACCCCATGCTTCTTGATCACTGAGCATTCCAGAGCTCACTGGGTTTGTCATCAGAACTGTATGTTCATTTAACTAGACTGTGAACTCCTGACAACAGGGATTGGGCCAGATTCATCATAGGCCTACAATCTAACCCTAGAGACCTAGTCCTAACATCTGGGGACTTCTGATGGTTGTCCTTGCATCTCTTATTTCCTGCCAACACCACATCCCAACTTGGACTGACTCAAGATTTTCGGTGTTCTGTTAGTACCTCATTTTCTTCAATCCAGAATCTATATTTCTACTTGATTTTGAAAATGTGTAACCCAGAAATCTTGACAGTTCAGACCCCCCCCCCCACATTTTAGCCAGGGTTTTCCAGAGAAACAAAACCAAAAGAAGACATATAAATGAGGAGATCTATTGCAGGAATTGGCTCATGGGATTATGGAGGATACGAGGTCCCATGACCAGCTGTCTGCAAGCTGAAGAACCAGGAAAGCTGGAGGTGTAATTCAGTCTGAGTCCAAAGACCTGAGAATTAGGAGCACCCATGTCCAAGGCAGGAGAAGATGGATGTTCCAGCTCAAGACAAAAAAGATCAAATTTGCACACCCTCACCTTTTTGTTCTATCCGGCCCACGATGGATTGCATGATGCCCACCTGCATTAGTGAGGGTGATCGTCTTTCCTCATCTACTGATTCAAATGCTAATCTCCTCTGGAAACACCCCCATAGACACACCCAAAAGTAATGTTTTACCATTTATCTGATCATCCCTTCACCCAGTCAAGTTAACACATAAAACTATCACATCCTGGATATTATTCTGGCCTGCAATGAACTGTTTTTGTTTGTTTGTTTTTTGTTTTCTTTTGCTCTTTGGACTTTGGAAAGTAAATTTGAGCCAGTGCCTCTTCCTGCTTGCAGTAAAGACATCCACCCACTTAGTCTCAGTTAAAATCCCTTCGTCACCTCTTCACTCCCTTTTCTTCTCCAGATTTTTTCAGCTTTCCCTGCAGCCTAAGTTATACCCTTAAAGAAAAGAACTCTGACATTCTCCCTGCCTTTCATCCCCTCAAGGCTCAAGGACTTCTGCTATCTCCCAGCCTCACCCGGCCTTCCCTGAGAAAAGCAGCTAGGGCTTAAATTAGCAGGATAGTCCCAAGAAAGGATTTTGACTGATCTGTGCACGCAGTTTTTCCTTGATGTGCTGGAGACAGATGAGGGAGGGATTTCATAGAGAGCCCCCGTCTCTGCTCAGTGTCAGCAGCTGCTCTTAAGTCAACAGAGTAATGGTGTGTGTCTGGGCTGAAGAGAACAGAGGTTGCTTAAATTGTTTTCCATCCCCTCTGAAACCAATAAGTGCTACTCCATTGCTTGGCACAATTGAGTTCCTGAACGGTGCCCCAGTGGGGTGTCAAATCAAATCTTAACCCTGTCAAATGTTGACTCTGTGAGCTTCCAGGAACAGGCATGAGGCCAAGTGAGGAGAGCTTGGGGATTCTGTTCCATTTGGCCTGTGCAGGGGGCCATGATAATCCACTCTTCTCAGTCTCTGGGAGAAAGGCCATCAGCACCAGCAAATATCTGGGTCTGAGAGATGCCTTCTGGAAGGTTTAAATGGCCATGACTGATAGTACATGCCAGCAGACAGTTGTCAGAAGGCATGGGGTTGATTAAATAACGGAAGGAGGGGTGGATGGATTTTTTAAATCCCCAAATCTTTACTGAGGGCTATTCTACCCTGGAGCGATACCAATGAATAAGACAGAAAAGATCTCCACACTCAAGGGGCTGACATTATAGACGATCTCTCTCCAACTTACTCCAGAAAAGCAAACATCTTGAAAGATGAAGAAGAGCTTTCAAGAGATACCATAGGACAAAAAAATTCCCTTCAGGATGCTCAGAGGTCCTGAAGACTCCATGCTTTCTTTCAGACTACATGCTCTGGTCTAACAAAATTGCCCGGATGCAGACCAGTTCTGTGGATGGGAGGCCAACATGCCAGTGACAAGAGGAGCTTTCACTTGTCTTCCATCTCCATCTGTTCACACCAGGCCACGGGCTCTGTGATCTCACATTCACTCAAGATGGACTCTTTCACCTGGGAAGTGTCCCAGAAGCAGCACGCCTCTGACTCAAATCCAAGGCGCTAGATGTTATGAGGAGGTAGCTAAGATCTCAGACTCTAAAATCTGGTTTTGGATTCCAGCTCTGCTACTGACTCGTGCATGACCTTGGGCATGTCCCATACTCTCTGAGTCTCAAGTTTTTCGACTAAAAAATGAAGATGTCATTCCCAATCTTCCAGTTTATCACACTACTATATATAAAGTAGATAACTAGTAAGGACCTACTGTATAGCACAGGGAACTCTACTCAGTAGTCTGTAACGGCCTATATGGGAAAAGAATCTAAAAAAGAGTGGATATATGTATATGTATAACAGATTAACTTTGCTGTACACTTGAAACTAACATAACACTGTAAATCAACTATACGGCAATAAAAATGTTTTAAAAATGAAGATAATATGAATACTAATTCTTCAGAGTTGAGGTAAGGACTCAGTGAGATAATTTGGGTGAGAAGTAAATAAAAATTACTTTAGTAATTAAAATAGAAATTATTAAAATAGAAATTAAAATAGAAATTAAAATAGTAATTAAAATAGTAATACTAAAGTAATTTTTATTTACTTCTCACCCAAATTATCTCACTGAGTCCTTACCTCAACTCTGAAGAATTAGTATTCATATTATCTTCATTTTTAAAACATTTTTATTGCCGTATAGTTGATTTACAGTGTTATGTTAGTGGCTTCCCTGGTGGCACAGTGGTTAAGAATCCGCCTGCCAATGCAGGGAACACAGGTTCAAGCCCTGGTCCAGGAAGATCCCACATGCCACGGAGCAACTAAGCCCCTGTGCCACAACTACTGAGCCCGCGTGCCACAACTACTGAAGCCCATGCACCTAGAGCCCGTGCTCTGCAACATGAGAAGCCTGGGCACCGCAACGAAGAGCAGCCCCCACTCGCAGCAACTAGAGAAAGCATGCACGCAGCAATGAAGACCCAATGCAACCAAAAAAAAAAAAAAAATTAAAAGTAATTTAAAAATCAATAAAATCCTTTAAAAAATTCTAAAAAATAGTAATAAAAATTAATTTATTATTATTATTCACATGTTTTTAAAATTTTCATTGAGGTATGGTGTATGCAATACAATGCACAGATTTTAAGTGTTCAGTGTGACGTCAACCATGTAACCACCACCCAAACAACACAGAGAACATTTTCACGGCCTAGAAATTTCCCTCATGCCCCTTTCCAGTGTTCCCTCCCCAAGCGGCAATCACTTTTTGACATTTGTCATCGTAGATAAGTTTTATCTATCTTGGAAAGCCATAGAAATAAAATCATAAACTAAATTTTGAGTGTGCGTTTTTCTTCTTTTCCTCAATATAATTTTTTTTGAGATTTGTGAATGTTGGGCTATATCCACGTGTGTGTACCTGTTGTTGATTCCTTTTTACTGCTGAGCAGTTTTCAAGTGTAGTGACTTTACCACAATCTGCTTCCCCATTCAGTCTGCCTAGTGTGGTTGCAACGTTTTACACCCCAGCAGCAAGATGGAGCACCAGTTGCTCATGCCTTTGCCAACATTTGCTGCTCTCATTCTTTCTGATTTTTAACTCCCTGTTTTATTAGTATTTGGTGCTCTATGTGCTCATCTTAGCACTGTTATGGTCCTAGGCAGATGCCACCTTTGCAGAATATTTATTGTGGAGCCCAAGTACTTTCACTTCTTTCATCAGCTTCAGTTGTTTCAGGACCTTCAAAATTGGAGGAATTAAAGTCATTCTGAAGTTGATGGTTTCAACACAAGTTACCACCTTACTTTTATCTTTGAATGGTTCCTCTCAAAAGCCATAAATGCAGGATGAAAGTATCACTAGCTCCTAAGCCAGCCCTTCTACGAGAAGCTACTCCAGACTGGGGCTTGGAGCTGATACATCACCAAATCCACCTAGAATCCTGTGATGAGCAACACTGGTGAGGAACTCTTGACTGAATGTGCCCTGAATCCATTCCCTCCATAGATCTGATAACAGTGTCCCAATTTTCCTGTTTTTTTTGTAAGAAAATAGGACATTTTTATTACCATTGAAATGCATGTTGAAAAGAATCTTTATTTCAATAACTTGACACTTAAAGGCGTAATAAAGGTGCAGTTCTATTATCAGTAGTTATTGATGAGAAACAAAAGCATATGAATCCAAAATACCTGCTTTGTCAATCTCAATAAAGTAGTTTCAATGTGGGAGTTTTTTGGCTACTACAGAGATTATAATTTTTTTTGAATTTTATTTTATTTTTTTAATATACAGCAGGTTCTTATTAGTAATCTATTTTTAACATATTACTGTGTATATGTCAATCCCAATCTCCCAATTCATCCCACTTCCCCCCCTGCTTTCCCCCCTTGGTGTCCATACGTTTGTTCTCTACATCCGTGTCTCTATGTCTGCCCTGCAAACTGGTTTATCCGTACCGTTTTTCTAGATTCCACATATATGTGTTAATATACGATATTTGTTTTTCTCTTTCTGACTTATTTCACTCTGTATGACAGTCTTTAGATCCATCCACGTCTCCACAAATGACCCAATTTCATTCCTTTTTATGGCTGAGTAATATTCCATTGTATATATGTACCACATCTTCTTTATCCATTCATCTGTCAATGGGCATTTAGGTTGATTCCATGACCTGGCTATTGTAAATAGTGCTGCAATAAACATTGGGGTGCATTTGTCTTTTTGAATTATGGTTTTCTCTGGGTATATGCCCAGTAGTGGGATTGCTGGGTCATATGGTAATAATATTTTTAGTTTTTTAAGGAACTTCCATACTGGTCTCCATAGTGGCTGTATCAATTTACATTCCCACCAACAGTGCAAGAGGGTTCCCTTTTCTCCACACCCTCTCCAGCATTTGTTGTTTGTAGATTTTCTGATGATGCCCATTCTAACCAGTGTGAGGTGATACCTCATTGTAGTTTTGATTTGCATTTCTCTAATAATTAGTGATGTTGAGCAGCTTTTCATGTGCCTCTTGGCCATCTGTATGTTTTCTTTGGAGAAATGTCTATTTAGGTCTTCTGCCCATTTCTTGATTGGGTTGTTTGTTTTTTTTTTTTAATATTGAGCTGCATGGGCTGTTTATATACTTTGGAGATTAATCCTTTGTCTGTTGATTCGTTTGCAAATATTTTCTCCCATTCTGAGGGTTGTCTTTTTGTCTTGTTTATGGTTTCCTTTGCTGTGCAGAAGCTTTTAAGTTTCATTAGGTCCCATTTGTTTATTTTTGTTTTTATTTCCATTACTCTAGGAGGTGGGTCAAAAAAGATCTTGCTGTGATTTATGTGAAAGACTGTTCTTCCTATGTTTTCTGCTAAGAGTTTTATAGTGTCCGGTCTTACATTTAGGTCTTTAATCCATTTTGAGTTTATTTTTGTGTATGGTGTTAGGGAGTGTTCTAATTTCATTCTTTTACATGTAGCTGTCTAGTTTTCCCAGCACCACTTATTGAAGAAGCTGTCTTTTCTCCATTGTATATCCTTGCCTCCTTTGTCATAGATTAGTTGACCATAGGTGCTCTGGGCTTTCTATCCTGTTCCATTGATCTATATTTCTATTTTTGTGCCAGTACCATACTGTCTTGATTACTGTAGCTTTGTAGTACTGTCTTGATTACTGTAGCTTTGTAGTATAGTCTGAAGCTATATCAGGGAGCCTGATCCCTCCAGCTCCGTTTTTCTTTCTCAAGATTGTTTTGGCTATTCGGGGTCTTTTGTGTTTCCATACAAATTGTGAAATTTTTTGTTCTAGTTTTGTGAAAAATGCCAGTGGTAGTTTGATAGGGATTGCATTGAATCTGTAGATTGTGTTGGGTAGTATAGTCATTTTCACAACATTGATTCTTCTTGTCCAAGAAAATGGTATATCCCTCCATCTGTTTCTGTCATCTTTGATTTCTTTCATCAGTGTCTTATAGTTTTCTGAGTACAGGTCTTTTGTCTCCTTAGGTAGGTTAATTCCTAGGTATTTTATTCTTTTTGTTGCAATGGTAAATGGGACTGTTTCCTTAATTTCTCCTTCTGATCTTTCGTTGTTAGTGTATAGAAATGCAAGAGATTTCTGTGCATTAATTTTGTATCCTGCAACTTTACCAAATTCATTGATTCACTCTGTTAGTTTTCTGGTGGCATCTTTAGTATTATCTATGTATAGTATCATGTCATCTGCAAATAGTGACAGCTTTACTTCTTCTTTTCCAATCTGTATTCCTTTTATTTCTTTTTCTTCTCTGATTGCTGTGGCTAAAACTTCCAAAACTATGTTGAATAATAGTGGTGAGAGCGGACATCCTTGTCTTGTTCCTGATCTTAGAGGAAATACTTTCAGTTTTTCACCATTGAGAATGATGTTTGCTGTGGGTTTGTCGTATATGGCCTTTATTATGTTGAGGAAGTTTCCCTCTTTGCCCACTTTCTGGGGATTTTTTATCATAAAGTGGTGTTGAATTTTGTCAAAAGCTTTTCTGCATGTATTGAGATGATCATATGCTTTTTATTCTTCAATTTGTTCATATGGTGTATAACATTGATTGGTTTGCGTATATTGAAGAATCCTTGCATCCCTGAGATAAATCCCACTTGATCATGTTGTATAATCCTTTTAATGTTTTGTTGGATTCTGTTTCCTAGTATTTTGTTGAGGATTTTTGCATCTATATTCATCAGTGATATTGGTCTGTAATTTTCTTTTTTGTGACATCTTTGGTTTTGGTATCAACGTGATGGTGGCCTCGTAGAATGAGTTTGGGAGTGTTCCTTCCTCTGCAATATTTTGGAAGAGTTTGAGAAGGATGGGTGTTAGCTCTTCTCTACATGTTTGATAGAATTCACCTGTGAAGCCATCTGGTCCTGGACTTTTGTTTGTTGAAGATTTTTAATCACAGTTTCAATTTCATTACTTGTGATTTTTCTGTTCATATTTTCTATTTCTTCCTGGTTCAGTCTTGGAAGAATTTGTCCATTTCTTCCAGGTTGTCCATTTTATTGGCATAGAGTTGCTTGTAGTAGTCTCTTATGATGCTTTGTATTTCTCTGGTGTCTGCTGTAACTTCTCTTTTTCCATTTCTAATTTTATTGATTTGAGTCTTCTCCTTCTTTTTTTCTTGATGAGTCTGGCTAAAGGTTTATCAATTTTGTTTATCTTCTCAAAGAACCAGTTTTTAGTTTTATTGATCTTTGCTGTTGTTTTCTTTGTTTCTATTTCATTTATTTCTGCTCTGATCTTTATGATTTCTTTCCTTCTGCTAACTTTGGGTTTTGTTTGTTCTTCTTTCTCTTGTTCCTTTAGGTGTAAGGTTAGATTGTTTATTTGAGATTTTTCTTGTTTCTTGAGGTAGGATTGTATTGCTATAAACTTGCCTCTTAGAACTGCTTTTGCTGCATCCCATAGGTTTTGGATCATCGTGTTTTTGTTGTCATTTGTCTCTAGGTATTTTTTTATTTCCTCTTTGATTTCTTCAGTGATCTCTTGGTTGTTTAGTAATGTACTGTTTAGCCTCCACGTGTTTGTGTTTTTTTTAATGTTTTTATCCCTGTAATTTATTTTTAACCACATAGCGTTGTGATCAGAAAAGATGCTTGATATGATTTTAATTTTCTTAATTTACCAAGGCTTGATTTGTGACCCAAGATGTGATCTATCCTAGAGAATGTTCCATGCGCACTTGAGAAGAAAGTGTAATCTGCTGTTTTTGGATGGAAGGTCCTATAAATATCAATTAAATCTATCTGGTCTATTGTGTCATTTAAAGCTTGTGTTTCCTTATTAATTTTCTGTCTGGATGATCTGTCCATTGGTGTAAGTGAGGTGCTAAAGTCCCCCATGATTATTGTGTTACTGTCGATTTCCTCTTTTATAGCTGTTAGCATTTGCCTTATGTATTGAGATGCTCCTATTGGGTGCATATATATTTATAATTGTTATATCTTCTTGGATTGATCCCTTGATCATTATGCAGTGTCCTTCCTTGTCTCTTGTAATATTCTTTATTTTAAAATCTACTTTATCTGATATGAGTATTGCTACTCCAGCTTTCTTTTGATATCCATTTGCATGGAATATCTTTTTCCATCCCCTCACTTTCAGTCTGTATGTCTCCCTAAGTGAAGTGGGTCTCTTGTAGACAGCATATATATGGGTCTTGTTTTTGTATCCATTCAGCTAGCCTGTGTCTTTTGGTTGGAGCATTTAATCCATTCACATTTAAGGTAATTTTCGATATGTATGTTCCTATTACCATTTTCTTAGTTGTTTTGTGTTTGTTTTCGTAGGTCCTTTTCTTCTCTTGTGTTTCCCAGTTAGAGAAGTTCCTTTAGTATTTGTTTTAGAGCTGGTTTGGTGGTGCTGAATTCTCTTAGCTTTTGCTTGTCTGTAAAGCTTTTTATTTCTCCATCAAATCTGAATGAGATCCTTGCAGGGTAGAGTAATCTTGGTTGTAGGTTGTTCCCTTTCATCACTTTAAATATACCATGCCACTCCCTTCTGGCTTGTAGAGTTTCTGCCGAGAAATCAGCTCTTAACTTTATGGGAGTTCCCTTGTATGTTATTTGTCACTTTTCCGTTGTAGCCTTTAATAATTTTTCTTTGTCTTTAACTTTTGTCAGTTTGATTACTATGTGTCTTGGCGTATTTCTCCTTGGGTTTACCCTCCCTGGGACTCTCTGTGCTTCCTGTACTTGGGTGGCTATATCCTTTCCCATGTTAGGGAATTTTTCAACTATAATCTCTTCAAATATTTTCTCAGGTCCTTTCTCTCTCTCTTTTCTTCTGAGACCCCTATAATGTGAATGTTATTGCGTTTAATGTTGTCCCAGAAGTCTCTTAGGCTATCTTCATTTCTTTTCATTCTTTTTTCTTTATTCTATTCCGTAGCAATGAATTCCACCATTCTGTCTTCCAGGTCACTTATCCGTTCTTCTGCCTCAGTTATTCTGCTATTGATTCCTTCTAGTGTATTTTTCATTTCAGTTATTGTATTGTTCATCGCTGTTTGTTTGTTCTTTAATTCTTCTAGGTCTTTGCTAAACATTTCTTGCATCTTCTTGATCTTTGCCTCCATTCTTTTTCCGAGGTCCTGGATCATCTTCACCATCATTATTCTGAATTCTTTTTCTGGAAGGTTGCCTATCTCCACTTCATTTAATTGTTTTTCTGGGGTTTTATCTTGTTCCTTCATCTGGTACCTAGTCCTCTGCCTTTTCGTTTTGTCTATCTTCCTGAGAATGTGGTTTTCGTTCCACAGGCTGCAGGATTGTAGTTCTTCTTGCTTCTGCTGTCTGCCCTCTGGTGGATGAGGTTATCTAAGAGGCTTGTGCAAGCTTCCTGATGGGAGGGACTGGTGGTGGGTAGAGCTGGGTGTTGCTCTGGTGGGCAGAGCTCAGTAAAACTGTAATCCAGTTGTCTGCTGATGGGTGGGGCTGGGTTCCCTCCCTGTTGGTTGTTTGGCCAGAGGTGACCCAGCACTGGAGGCTAAAGGCTCTTTGGTGGGGCTAATGGTGGACCCCAGGAGGACTCATGCTAAGGAGTACTTCCCAGAACTTCTGCTGCCAGTGTCCTTGTCCCCGTGGTGAGCCACAGCTACCCCCTGCCTCTGCAGGAGACCCTCCAACACTAGCAGGTAGGTCTGGTTCAGAATCCTAAGGGGTCACTGCTCCTTCCCGTTCGGTCCTGATGTGCACACTACTTTGTGTGTGCCCTCCAAGAGTGGAGTCTCTGTTTCCCCCAGTCCTGTCAAAGTCCTGCAATCAAATCCCCTTAGCCTTCAAAGTCTGATTCTCTGGGAATTCCTCCTCCCTTTGCCGGACCCCTAGGTGGGAAGCCTGATGTGGGGCTCAGAACCTTCACTCCAGTGGGTGGACCTCTGTGGTATAATTGTTCTCCAGTTTGTGAGTCACCCACCAAGCGGTTATGGGATTTGACTTTACTGTGATTGCACCCCTCTTATTGTCTCATTGAGGCTTCTCCTTTGTCTTTGGATGTGGGGGTATTTTTTTGGTGAGTTCCAGTGTCTTCCTGTTGATGACTGTTCAGCAGTTAGTTGTGATTCCGGTGCTCTTGCAAGAGGGAGTGAGGGCACATCCTTCTACCTCTCCATCTTGAACCAATCTCCCAATTTTCCTTTGTGAACCCCCCAGCCTTCAGTCGTTATAGTTAGTTTCAAGTTGACCCCACTCTCTGGTTCCAGATTTGCACCCATAATGCAATCTTGACCTATCTGTGTCACAGAACATGTTTCAGCAATGGATGTGTTACCAAGTTGTCCAATGCCATGTGGACTTTTGTTGGAGCTATTGAGAAAGAGACATTCTCCATTGGGATTGCTAAATAGGTAGCATGGAAACTTGAAACTTCTGAACCAAACCTTCTAGCTCATAGGAAGAGCCTACTTGAGAGAAAAAGCACAGGCAAGAGATGCAGAGAGAGTGTTTGAATCTTGGTATTTTTTACAGCTTAATTATGGTATAACGGACATATTATAGCTGTACTATTTAAAGTGTAGATTCTGATGAATTTTAATAGATGTATATACTAGTTAAACCATCACCAAAATGAAGTTAATGAACACAGCCATCATGCCCCAAATTTTCTTTGAGCCATTTTGTAATCTCTCCTATCACACACCTCCCATCCCCAAGCAGTCTGCTCTCTCACTATAGATTAGTGTGCACTTTCTATAATTTTATGTAAATAGAATCATACAGCATGTACTCTGTTTTTTGCTCTGGCTTTTTTAAAGCTGGGTAATTAATTTTCATCCCTGTTGTGCTTCATCCATGTACTACGTTTCATGACATTTTATTGCTGAATAGTATTCCACTGTATGGCTATAACACGTTGTTTTTATCCATTCACTTCTCGATAGGCATTTGGATTGTTTCCCATTTAGGTCTATTATGAATAAAGCTGCTATGAATATTCATGCAAACGTCTTTTTGTAGTATTTGCCTTCATTTATCTTGGGAAAATTCCTAGGGGTGGAATGACTGGTTGTATGATAAGCGAATGCTTAACTTTCAAAGAAACTGACAAACTATTTTCCAAAATGGTTGTACTTCATATCACTTTACATTACCACCTCCAGAGCACGAAAGTTCTTCTTGCTCCACCTCCTTGCCGACACTTGATATGGACAGTCTTTTTAATTTCAGCCATTCCAATGGTTGCATATCATTATAGTTTTGATTTTAGTTTCCATAACGACTAATGATGAGCACATTTTCATGTGCTTATTTGCTATTCATATATCTTCTTTGGTGAAGTGTATGTCAAATATTTTGCCCATTACTTTGCTAGGTTGATTGTTTTCTTAGTATGGAATTTTAAGAGTTCTTTATATAGTCTAGTTGCAAGTTTTTTGTCAAATATATTTTTTGAAAATATTCCCTCTCAGTTTGTGGTTTGCCTTTTGATTCCTGTCTTTTAAAGAATAACATGTTAAAATTTTAATAAAATCTAATTTATTGATATTGCTTCTTTCATCATTTCTGGGTTTTGTGTGTGGGTGTGTGTCTGTGTGTGTGTGTGTCTGTGTGTTTTATTAAAGAAATATTTGCCAAAATTAAGGTCACTGAGATTTTCTCCTGTGTTTTCGTCTAGAAGTATTATATTTTAGCTCTTACATTTAGATCCATAATCCATGAGTTAAATTTTGTATGTGAGGCAAGTATTGAGGTTCTTTTTAATTTATTATGTATTTTTAAATAGCTAACCAATTATTAATGACAAGATTATTCTTTCTTCCAGTGAATTGCCTCAGCATCATGAAAAGTCAGTTGACCATTATGTATGGATGTATGGGTCTATGACTCTCTATTCTGTTCCACTGACATATATATATATATATATATATATATATATATATATAGTTTTTTTTTACAAGAATGCTACAGTGTCTTGATTCCTCTAACTTTGTAATAAGTCTTGAAATCAGATAGCATAAGTTCTCTAACTATGTTCCTCAAAATTGTTTTAGTTATTCTAAATTCTTTGAATTTCCATATTAATTTTAGAATCAGCTTATCAATGACTACAAGAAAATAGCTTGCTGGGATTTTGATTAGAGTTTGAGTAAAATAAGCATCTTTAAAATATTGGGTTTTCTGACATACAAACACTGTATATCTCTCCATTTTTTAGGTCTTCTTTGATTTATTCTGTCAATTAAAAAATTATTTTTAGTGTACAGGTATTGTACATCTTTTAGCAAAATTAACCCTATGTATTTCATTTTTAAAAATTTTCTAGTTGTTCACTGCTAATATATAGAAATACAATTGAACTTGTGAACTGTACCTTGCACAATGGCACTTTGAACCTGTCTATTTGTCTGTGCCCTCCATTGGTCTCCAATTCTCATTCTGCTCAATTATTCTGTTGAGAATTTGAGTATTTCTTATTACTTGCCTTAGTCTCAGCCCCCTTACTGGTCCCATGCATGGTGTTCTTGGTCCTGTTTTTCATGTCCTCATCATGAAGGCTAAGCTCATCCTAAGCTCATCACTGGGAACTTGCTCTGACACTCAATTATATCTGCCTAGGTGTTGACTCTTACCCAAGAGACATCCTACCCAAAACATTTACCTTGCACTTTCAGGAGGGAGCAGCTCAGCTGGAACAGATAAGTTGGTTTAACTCAACCTCTGTCCATTCCCTGATCATTCATCGATTCTTTAGACATGTGTAGCCCAGCAGTTTTTAAACCTGGTTCCCAGAATATCCCAACTAGAATGCATAGTTTGTGATGCTCTGGATTTTGCCAGAATAAAGGAACATTGGAAGCATTCATTCCGCCACATTCTCTATGGCAATGATTATGGGGAGGGCTTCCTAGTGTAGTGTGAATTATAGAAGCAACAAATCAATACTAAAAATATACAGTTAGAAATGAAGGTGGGAGGAGGGGAGGCCCATTCACAATAGTCATAAAAACTATAAAATACCTATGAATAAATTTAGCAAGCATGGCACTTATCTGAATAAAACTATAAAATTTTATTGAAGAACATAAAACATGATCTGAATTAATGGAAAGACATAGCATGCTCCTGAATGGGATGACTTTGTATCATAAAATATCCATCCTTTCCAAATTAATAAAACTATTTACCAAAATTGCTATCAGAATTCCCATGTTTTATTTTTTTCTTTCTTTTTGCTTTGATTATTTTTCAGAGGAATGGGACAAAATAAGGTCAATAAAAAAATTTTGTACTTTTTTTTAAAAAAGAAGAATGGAGGAGAAGGAATTATGCTATCACCTATATAGAAACATACTCTAAAGATTCTCTAATCAAAACTGTATTGGCATAATAATAGATATTGTAGTAGAAAGTAATAGAGAATACAGAATAGATCCTGGTATATAAATAAATTTAATATCTGACATAGATGATATTTTAATTAAATGTGAAAATAAAGGTCCATCTAATAAAACTCCTGGCATAACAGGTCATCCATGTAGGAAGATACAGAGCTTAATCCTTACTATACACAATGTATAGACATAAATTCCAGCTGGACAAAAGATGTAAAATGAAAATAATTCATAATAAAATATGAATACACACTTAAGGAAAATATTTGTAAGACCTCAGGTTGAAGGAAATCTTCTTGAATAAGAGAGAACATTCAAAAACCACTACTAAAAAAAATAAATGACGGAAAAAGATATTATAAAATCAAAGGACAAGTAATAGATTGGGAAAAATATAAATTTGAAACATTGCAAATAAAAGTTAATGTTTATATACAGGTGATTCAGAAATGTTTAGAAAAAAACAAGCATCTCAAAATACAAAAAATCAAGGCCAAATGATATCAATAGAGTATTATTAAAGATAGTGATAGGTGCTCGATGACCCCCAAGTCTCCATAGTTGAACATAAAACAGGTTTCTGTATCAGTTCCATGAAGACTAGAATAGGTCGTTCTGTGCATTAAGTGGCCATCCATGTGGTTATTACAGGACCAGTCTCCTTCCATCTTGTAGCTGTGTCCTTCTCTAGGGCCTGAGTCCTCTGCATTAGGATGACAGTTGGGGGAAAAACAATGAAGGATCACACATGGGAGGATTTGGAGGAACAAACCTGGGAGTGAAGAAAGACATTACTTCCTATCACATTCCATTGGCCAGAACTGAGTCACATGACCATACTGAACTGCAAGGAAGGCTGGGAAGTGTAGTCTTTTTGTGTGCTCCAGAATAAGAGGAAGTAGGGTTCAATGATCAGCTGGAAGACTCTGACACAATTTGGCAATTCACAAGAACAGAAATTAGTGGCCAATAAATATGTGATAAGATCCTTGCATGTATAAGTATTTAAAAGTGTTAACACACAAGTATGGCAAAGATATGAGGAGAAGGGATTCTTTCATGTGTTTCTTTTATAAATAAGAAATGCTACAGTCTATTTGGGAAGCTGTCTGGCAATGCCTGTTACACTTCCTAAAAAATCACATGTAGCCTCCAACCCAGAAAGCCCACTTCACAAAATCTATTCCATAAAAACAAATGTATGAGTGAATTAAAATATGTATGCAGAGATGTTATCGACACATGTTAAAATGCCAAAAGCAAAAGTCAGAAACACCCTGAGGGATGACCAATAAAGGAAGAGTTGAACAAATCCCAGTCCATTTATTCCATGAAATAGTAGGCAGTTGTAAAAAAAAAAAGAGACTGAATTAGACTTAAACATGTTATTCTAGAGGTACGTTTACAATGTATTGTTAAGCAATAAAAACAAGGGGCAAGAACTGATTTGAGTATTGCCTAATTTTGTAAAATAAACAATTTTCATAAAACATTATTTTGTGGGTTTGCATATGACTGTGTAATGGCTATGAACAGTGTGTTCCAGTGGTTGAGGTAGCCAAGAGGCATTTAATTAATTAATTAATTAATTAATTAAAAAATCTTTATTGGAGTATAATTGCTTTACATTGTTGTATTAGTTTCTGCTGTATAATAAAGTGAATCAGCTATACGTATACATATATCCCCATATCCCTTCCCTCTTGCATCTGCCTCCCACCCTCCCTATCCCACCTCTCTAGGTGGTCACAAAGCACAGAGCTGATCTCCCTGTGCTATGCAGCTGCTTCCCACTAGCTATCTATTTTACATTTGGTAGTGTATATATGTCAATATCACTCCAAGAGGCATTTTAAACAAACACACAGAATGATTGAAGAATAAAATAAATATCACTAATTTTATAAGCATGAGTTAAATCATGCATCCATAGATTCATTCAAATTATCTATTGAGCCAAACACCTTGCTAGGTATAGTCGTGACCCAGACAAATACAATAGACACAATGTGTACTTACAAGCAATTTGCAGTCTAATGTGATGTTAGGTGTGAGTAAATGAGCAAGTGTAATAGTGTGATAAATACTTTAATGGGAAAATTTCAGAAGAGGGGCAGTGGGGGATCAATATCTATGCTAGGGTTCAAAAACAATAAGCACCTAGATATGTGACCTTGACCACAGTACATAGAAACTTCTAGACTCAGTTTCCCCATCTTTAATAGTGCTAAAACCCCTCTAACTTACAGGGTTGATGTAAGGATTGAATGAAATAGTAAATATAAATTGTTCCTGTAAAATAGTAGGATACTGGTAAAATAAGGTATATTTGACTTTCTCTCCTTGAATCGTTTCCCTGTGTCCTTTCTTCAAATATTAGGCAGGCTGCAAGGGTTGGAGAAGAAGCATTTTTCCCAAGCTTGCATCCACTTCACCTCTCGGGTTTCACCCTCTGGAGAATAAATGAGATAACCTCTGTTATTGAACAATATTTATTTCATTAACCATTTTTTCATTGGAGTATGGTTAATTTATACTGTTGTGTTATTTTCAGGTGTACAGCAATGTAATTCAGTTTTACTATATATGTGTGTGTATGTGTGTGTGTGTGTATGTGTTCTGTTTTGGATTCTTTTCCATCATAGGTTATTATAAGATATTGAATATAGTTCCCTGTGCTATACAGTAGGTCCTTGTTGTTTAGCTGTTTTATATGTAGTAGTGTGTATTTGTTAATCCCAAACTCCTAATTTATTGTTATTGAACAGTATTAACCAAGACGTGCCTGAATAGACCCAGTGTGCTTTTAGCGATACAGAATACCTTCATGCCTGGACCCTTGAAAATGCCCAGAGTGGTTCTCAGGTACCTGTATTGTGTTTATCATCAGTGAAGTCCAGCAACTCACTCACAGCCACATCTAAAGATCTCCAAGATCATACCTGTAATCACTTTTGTTTATTGTCCTACTTTTATTTGTACATTAAAAGTTTTTAATGGCAGAGGTTGTTTATTAAGAATGGCAGTAGAAATCTGTTTTTACAATATCCATATCCTCCCCTTCTTGTGACAGTATCCTGGTTTTATTCTGAGAAGCCACTGTCCCCAACTCACGCGTCCTGTGGTTTTAATGGGAATGACCACAACCCCAGGTATAGGGATGGTGGACATATGACCAAGGTCTGGCGAGTCAGGGCATTTAATCCACAAGGAAGCACTGGTTGGCTGAGAGCCAGCAGACATCAGCTTCTGGACTTCTGCTGGTCCTCTTATAAAAGAGAAGGATTCTGTTTACTAGGGTCTTCTGTAGCTTCAGGGTCCACCATGTAAAGAGAAGCATACCTAGGATTTTATGTGAAACCTCCCAATGTTTTAACATTTGCAACCAATTCAATTTTAAAAAGAAACACTATAGGGTCCAAACAAAACATATTTACAGGACGATTGCAAACAGTGGGTGGTGCCTTTGTAAACTCTGGCACAAACACTTCAGCAAGGCCTGCCTCCAGATCAGCCCTCTGAACTATTCATCCAAAGTGGCCTGAGCAGTGCAAATAAAGAGGATGGCTGAGCATTTAATCCTGCTATCCTCATAGGATGAGTAAATTATAATAGTTTTCTTTCTATTCATTCAACAACAAAAGCCACCGTGTTTACAACATCAGGTTTATAGTTAAACACACCAGATTTGTATCCTTTCTCAGCTGCTTACTAGCTCTGTGATGGTGTTAATAATAGTATCTACCTCCTAAGGTTGTTTGAAGAGTTGGGTGGGATAATTGGTCCTCAGAACTGCTTGGTAATCTCTTTCGAGAGAAAGGATCACTGCAGAAAGAAGACAGGTTCCCCAATCACCCATGATCTAGGCCAGGGGTTCTCCATCCCCCGGACTGTGGACGGGTACCCGTCTGTGGCCTGTTAGGAACTGGGCCGCACAGCAGGAGGTGAGTGGTGGGCAAGCGAGCGAAGCTTCATCTGCCGCTCCCCATTGCTCCCCATTGCTCCCCATCGCTTGCATTTCCGCCTGAACCATCCCCCATTGCTTTCATCACCACATGAACCATCCCCCCTCACCCATCCATGGAAAAATTGTCTTCCACCAAACTGGCCCCTGGTGCCAAAAACGTTGGGGACCGCTGATCTAGGTCATTGTAGCAGATCCTTTGATAACTTTTTCCTGAAAGCAGCTCCCAAATCTCTGCCCCCTTCTCAACTAGCGTGTTATCTCTTCTCCCTTATGTGTCTTCGGCACAGACAAGAATTGAAACAATCTCTTTCTATGGAACAGCTCTTAGAAAAAAAGAGCTCAACGTGTCCTATCTTTAGGGTTACTGGGGTTTAGATTTACATGGTTTTCTTACTTTTCTTTCTTTTTTTTTGGTACCTCTTTAAGAACACTATCTCCTTTCTCTCCCCTCTCTTTTTTTTTACCTCTCCATTTATATGTTGATCTTTTGCTTCCCATTTCTCTTTCACTTCTCTCTCCCCCACATCCTTGCTTTATGCATTCCTTCCCTCCACAACTCACCCTTTCTTTCTTACTATTTTTACATCTGTAAAGTAAGAAAAAATAACTGTATCATCATCATGACTGTTTTAAGGTGTAGAAAAATATATTTAAAAATCCTAACATTGCCCAGATACAGTAGGCTCTTAGTCAATGGAAGATGTTCTTCTTTCTTTTCCCATTCCTTTGAATGTGTCCTCTTGTTTTCTTGCTCTTGTTTGCTCACTTAGACAGCTCCTTGGCGTCTGCCCTCTGCCTTCCACCCCCACCTTTTTGCTGTCAGGTTTGTATCAGCACCTTCTTTACCTCCGCAGCTCAGTGAGCCAGCTGACTTCATTCCAACCGCTAACAGCACTTCCTTGGCTTTTTATTGTTCTTCCTTCATTTGAGATGCACAATGGCAACTTGTTATATTGGTAAGATGATTGACTCTACAGCACAAGAGAAAAGAGTCGCATTTCATGAACTTCAGAAATTTTCTCAATAAAGCATATTTTCTCTATGTACATTTTAATTATCTTTGCCAAAGGACTAATTTAGATGCTAGAAGCAGGATTGCTTGGAAGTCATCAGGTAGAGTTTGGCTGACACCTAAATTTCTCTCCAAGGTGCTGAAACTTGAACCCACAGGGTGTCTTGTCTTAGCTCCCTTTGAGAGGATGGACAGGATATACTCATTCACAGACATGCTTGACAGACATGGCTACAATAGCATCTCACTTTGAAAGTTTTGAATTATTTTGCCTGGACTTCATACCTTACTCCTATAATGTCATTTCTTGGCTCAGGAATCCTTAATGATTCTTTCTTACTGCAACAAGTTCTTACACTGCTGTCTTTGTGACAACGTGAGGTTCTGGCAAAGAACATGGCTTCTGGAGTCATGCCCCCTCCATCACTAACTAGCTATGTGATATTGAGATTACTTAACCTCCTTGTACCTCTGAAAAATGAGAGTGAGTGGGAATAATAACATACCTACTCCATAGGTTTTGTAAGATTTAAACAAATTAATGTATGTAAAAATGCTTAGCAAAATCCCTGTTATACATTAACTGCCATATAAGAGTTAGCCAATAAAATCTTTCAAGACCAAATAATAGGAAAACAATTTATCTCTTCACTTTAGGTAGAATAGCATAGTGGAATTCACTTAGAACTCAATAGCTTTGATGAACACCATCCACTATGTGCCAAACGTTGTGCTAAGTATCACACATGTGTACCTACAGCAACCTTATGGGGTAGATGTAATTATCATCTCCATGTTGCAGGTGAGGAAATAAGACACTGAAAGCTTACAATGTTACTTCATATCATTTCGCTCTAAGCATTTTATTAAGAAGTTTGCTTTTAGGTGCAAGTGAAAAAATATAAGTAAAACTTTTTTGTGCAAAGAAGTGGAGGATTTATAGCTCTGGTAACTAAAAAGTCCAAAGCAGGAATTTCTAGTTTCAGGCACAGTCGAACCAGGTGATTAAGTGATACTGTCTGGAATTTGTCTTTGTTTTCTCTTGGCCCCCATTTTTTCTCTGTTGGTCTTATACTGAAATAGGTTCTCTCCATGTGGTGGCAAAAAAGAAAAAACCCATTTATTATCTTCTTTTTAATTTCTTAATCTCTTGTGTAGTTTCTTCTTTATTCACGTGGTTATCTAAAGCTGTTTTTCTGTACAGTTATTTTACTTGTAGCTGAGCCCATTTTATTCTTGTGATTTCTATTTAATTAATTAATTTTATAATAATGTTGTTTTGGGTCTCAATTTGTTTCCTGAAGTCTGCAATAGCCCTTTCATCTCATTCTGTTTTCTATTATCTTAACATTGAACTTTCATATTATTGAAATCTTATTTTAATTAGCTTTTTTGTATAGCTTGAAGTACTCTTCATGCAATTCTGTGAGCTATGTTTTCTTTCCAACAGGTTTCTTCACCTGTCTTTTGTGAACCATATTGCATGTTTCTCTATTTCTTGTCTTTTAATTACATTAGTAGATTTTCAGTGTTGCAATGTTTTTATAAGCCTCTTGTTCATACCAACCCTGGGTGCTCTTTCCATGCCTATTATCTGAAGTATATATATGAGTGAATTTGCTTTGCCCTTTTGGTCCTTATCTGAAAATTGCTTGTCTTTCTGATGAGCAAGAGCTTGAGTCTGGGCATTGCTTACATGCACTTTTACATATGCATAATAAGACGAATGTGAGGTAGGGCAGGGAGAAGGCTTTGCTATAGAAATTGTTAGATCACCAAGGTTCTCTCTCTCTCTTTCTCTCTCTCTCTCTTTCCCGCCCCTTCCATTTCTATATCGGTGCCTCTCTCATTAATGCCCAAGATCTAAGTTTTCTCCCTTTAGTTGAAGGTATATTTGAATGCCATGAGAAAATTAATTCACACTTTGGATATTATGCCTAATTAGGTCTAGGGGGGCTGAAAAAAAAAGGTAGAACTCAATGGTTCCACCGGTCTCAGCAAAAAGAATTCTCTGGTAAGTAGCCAAGATTGAAAGCTGTTCTGTAACTTTTAATGGGCAGCTCCTCAGGCCATATCTCCTTAAACTAGGAAGTATTGATAAGCATTTTATTGACTTCCCCTCTCCCTGCCACCAACACCCAGTACTACTTTAGTGAATTCAAGCTGGATTAGGCTGCTGCTCTTTGACAGAATATTCTGTTTCTTTTCTTCATTCTCATTTTTTAAGGTTTTAAGTTGGATCCCTTTCATTATAAATTTGCTGCTAGCAAGTTTTGTGGCTTTTACCATTTTTATTAATTTCGTGAGTATTGGGGGGAATGTAGATGTGTAATTCAACCTGAGCACGCTACCTTTGCCCAGAAGCCCCATTAACTCCCTTAGGAAACTGATGTTCTAAGAGTTTGTAGTTCTGTAAAATACTCATTAATTTAGTCACAGAGATAAGACTTAGAATCTGTTCTTTTATTTCCAGTTCTAGTGTGCTTTTCCTCTTGCCCACATTCTCTCAATGGATATTTTCCACGTCCACTGGGAACTGAAACAGAGAAAATGGCTTAAGCCACAGCATAAGGAAAGGAAAGCTCAATTAAATGCCAAGGCTCCTTAATATTTTTAATGCATTCATAGATTCATTCATTCAGATACATGTTATTAAATTGAGTTTCTCCGACAAACCAAACACTCTGCTGGGTGTTAAGATACAAGGAGATGAGGGGAGCGAGAAAGACAAGATAGACAAGATCCTTGTTCCTATGGAGCTCCAGGCTAATGAGGGAGACAGATGATAAACAAGAAAATGCATAAAGAGGATACATTTCAATAAGTTCTACAAAGACACCAAGCGAGGTGACAGAGAATAACCGGGGTTGAGAAGGACAGAATGCTACTTTACGTAATGGAGAGAGAGAAGATCTTTATGGGGATTGGTTATATTTTGAGAACTGAAGGATGAGAGAGGGACATTCTTGTGAAAAGTGGAAGGGAAAAATGATTCAAAATGCTGAAGCAGAAAAGGTTTTGGAGACGGGGAGGATTGGCATGGAGACCAAGGTGGCTGAAGTGTGGAGATTAGAGGGGCGGATGGTGAGAGATGATGTCAGCGTAGTGGGTGGAGGGCAGATTGAGCACGGTGAATGCACCAAAGGGTCTGACCTATTGTCAAGTCATCAAGTGGCTCTCTGAGGAAGCCCTCCTGTCTGAGAAAATTTGAAAAGAGGGAAGTTTAGATGCTAGAGGTAGTGGCACTGGTGCTAATTGGCTGTTGTATTCTCTCTCAGAGGTGACAACTTCACAGCACTAAGTAAAGAGAGCTCAATGTATTTATATGGTGTAAAGAGCTCAGAGATGAAAGGTGCTAGAGGAAGCCAAGCCTGTGGCTATTCTAACATTTCAAGATGCCTGCCCAAGACTGTAATAGATTCCTCTGGCATTTTCTGCTTTCTGTCTGAACTTTGGGTAAGAATCATTTTTTTTTTTATTTCCCCAGTTACATCTCACTTGCCTGTGTCTTCCCACTTTGTAGGATGGATGTATAGGTTAATTCCACATCTGTTACTTCAGAAAGGCTGCCAACCTCTTTGACTATTTGTCTTAGACGTTGTGGGATAGGATGTCACTTTTCTCCAGTCACCCTTTGAAAACAGCCTATTTAAAGAAAGATGATTTGGGGTTAGAGTCAATAAAATCAGGTGGTAAGCAATTCTTCAGCATGTTTGGTCCTCACCAGATAGGCTGGGTGCCTGGAGAGCCATTTTTGATGACAAATGTCTCCTTGCCATGCAAGCCTGGGAGATGAGCATGCAAAAGGCTTGGGGTACCTTAAAGATGCACCCAAATGAAAACCAAGTCTGGACTGTAAAGCCCTTTTTAAAAGCTCTTGTGGGGACCCTCCTGTGAGGCTCACCTGGAGACAATGCGGGCTCCATCCAAAGCAAGCTCTGTCTCTTTAGGCAAATAAATCAACATTTTGAGCCTCAATTTACCCATCTATAAATTGGAATAAATATTTCTACCATTCAGTGTTATTTGGAGACTTAAGTAAGATATACGGAAGTAACCAACACAGTGCCTTTACATCCTTGTAGACTCGCCATCCCTCCTGTCTTTCACCTTCATGCTGCCCTCCTTTCTGTCTTCTTTACCAGTCATGTGTATCAGATTCTGTGGTCTCCATAGAGAGTTGCGTGCAGCTGTTAGAACATAAACTCTGGAGCCAGAGCACTTGGGCTTGAGCCCTGGTTCTACCATTTTACTTGCTCTTCAACCTTGTGCAAATCACTTAAACTCTTTGTGTTTTCATTTAGCTACCCATTAAGTGATGACAATATCTCACAGGGTTGTTGTGACGATTAAATCAGACATTATGGAAAGTGTTCAGGATAATGCCTGGCTAGTGGTTTGTGCTTTATAAGTGTTAGTTGTTAGTATTATTATTGCTACTGTGTTGTTATTATTATTATATTCTTCTTCTAGTTCATCTTTCTGGAAGTCAGAGTTACCACCGGAAGCGTTTGTCGGTTGGTCCATCTCAGAGTAAACAGAGAAAAGCCACTGGCATTACTGAGCTCCCAAGGACCTCTGATTCATACATCTGTCCACAGCCTGTATTTCAAGGTAGAAGCAATTAATGAATATTGGCTAGATTTTGTCCACAGAGTTGAACAAAACGTAAATATATTTTTCACAGCCTCATGCTTAATAATAAAACATTGTCCCACATAAGAAAAATAAGAAGAAAAGTAATCATGGTACATTCATAATATGAATGCTGCAAACTTATAAAATAATAGTTTGAAAAACATGTTTGATTATATGAGGCATATTGTTATATTAAAAATTAAAGTGGGCTGCAGAATGAGCCTGGTACAGAAACATACAAACACACAAACACACTGATAATACATAGAAGAGGAAATGTATCAAAATGTTAACATTAGTTCCTTCTCTATAGGTGTTTCATAGACTGAAGACTCCCTAAGTGCTTAGAGACTAAATCTAAATCCTCAAGCAGCATGAAAGCATGGTCTGAAATGTCCTACCACATGGAGAAATTTCTTCTAAAATGTTTTAAAATGATATTTTCTTTAAAGTACCACTTCATTAAAGAGTAGTATCTCTACATATCAGATTCAACAGACAGGCAAAATTTCTTTGCTGTGTGGTGTTGCAAAGATTTCAGAACCAAGACGCCATAAATCTGTCGATATGAATTTTTAAGTGTTTTTTTCCACATATTTCCAGTAACACTGACTATTCAAGAAATTTTACCATTTTTACTTCATAGCTTCCCACCTCCTTCATTCTGACTCATGCTCTTCATCATCACAAATAGTATCATTGTGGAGCAAAATCTAACTTTTACTAAAAATCTTGGAATGCACTATGTCCCAGGCTATACCTCTCTACCTTCTGTTATCCTGGAGGCTCAACTCAGAGATTATCTCCTCTATCAACACTTCCTTCATGAGTGTAAGTAGGATGTATTTTCTTCTCCTAGACCTTCAGTGCTGAAATAGATATATGAGTCATGCTGGGGGTGTGGGATAGAAAGGGGAGGGCCTTGACTGGTTTTGAAGACAGTTCTTAAACAAATGAAGTGGGAATGGCTGCCTGTATTTTAATTGCTATTAGTTAAGCTTCAAAGGTCCAACTCTATGCATAGACAGTGGGTGTATGTTCCAAACTTCTTTGGGAAAGACTGACCTGTTAAGTGCAGCTCAGTCCTTCCCCCTCAACCATGTGCTATAACATTGTGATTAAGAACACAGATGTTGGAGTCAGACAGACTTTGGTATGAATATTGGCTCTGATACTCTGTGCATAATACAAGGATAATAACACCGGATTTACTGGGTGCTTGGGGGGATACTCCAAACCTCAGAATCAAATAAAGATGAAAGCTGTTCTGGAAGAAATGATTCATTTTGCCTAGAAATACATTTTTTAAAATGATGCTCATGATATACATGAAAAGAATCTTTAAAAGATATTAGAGGACCCAAAATATTACATAAACAAATGGAAAGGAATATTCTTTTCTTGGATTATAAAACTAATATAAACTATTAATTCTCTAATCTATACATTCAATATAATTTCATTAAAATGTACCAACAAGTTCATTTTTAAACCAAAGAAATTTATATTAAAGTTTACATAAAAATTAAAATATTCAAGAACAATAAGAAAAAATAAGAACTTTGATGAGGTTGAATGTTATCATATATAAAGAAGTCTTCTAAAGCTATAATAATGAAAGTAGTGTGGTTCTAGCACACAAATAAAGGCAGATAAATAGAGGGAAATAGACAATGTAAAAACTGAAACAAATATAGAGATAAATTTACAGAGATACTGATACAGGAAATGCATTTTAGTGGGGAAAAAGTGAATTAATAAATCTTACTGAGAAATTTAGAAACCATATGAAAATAACCTAGATCCCTACTTCAATCCTTATAATAAATATATTCTAGACAAAGCAAATATTTAACTTAAAAATAAATCAGACAATGGACTATTACTCAATGATATTAGAAAATGAACTAAATCATACTCAGTGGTGAAAGACTGATTCACCTAAGATAAGGAAAAAGACAAGGATGCCTGTTTTCACCACTTATTCCCTATTGTACTAGAAGTTCTAGCCAGAGAAATTAGGCAAGAAAAAGAAACAAAAATCATCTAGATTTGAAAGAAAGAAGTAAAACTATCTCTATTCACAGATGACGTGATCCTATATGTAGAAAAATCAAAAGAATACACACACACAAAACTCACTAGAGCTAATAAATGGATTGACCAAAGTTGCAGGGTACAATATCAACACACAAAAGAATTAGTTGTGTTTCTATACATCAACAACAAACAATCCAAAGAGGAAATTAAGAAAACTATCCCAGTTACAATAGTATCAAGAATAAAATACCTAGGAATAGATTTAATCATGGAGATGAAATGTTTTTACAATGTTTATTCATACCCAGGAACTTCCTTGCTGTCATCATCAACTTGGTGGGTTCTTTTGCTCAGTCTAGCCACCAGGGAGTACTGAAGACTGCCCAGATAATCTATTATGACATTATGTCTATTTCTTTTATATCTTGTTGCTTTTTCCCAGAAGGTTTTATGAGAATGGACTTGAGGACACAGGGAGGGGGAAGGGTAAGCTGGAACGAAGTGAGAGAGGGGCATGGACATATATACACTACCAAATGTAAAATAGATAGCTAGTGGGAAGCAGCTGCATAGCACAGGGAGATCACCTCTGTGCTTTGTGACCACCTAGAGGGGTGGGATAGGGAGGGTGGGAGGGAGACGCAAGAGGGAGGAGATATGGGGATATATGTATACGTATAGCTGATTCACTTTGTTATAAAGCAGAAACTAACACACCATTGTAAAGCAATTATACTCCAATAAAGATGTTTAAAAAAAAAAAAAAGAGAAGACCGGCTTTGAAAGGAAATGGGAGGCTTGCTACAAGCTCTGGGGAGGCAAGGAACTGCTAAGTCACCACGTGAGCGTGGGAGGTGCTTTTGACAAAGAAAGCAATATTTGCATCTACTTTTGGGGTGGTGATTGAGAGATAAAGGCATGGAGTTACCAAAATAACCTGTGATTGATTCTGGGGAAAAGAGGCAGCAGGTGGGGGGAAAACTTCTTTGAAACAGACATCTGCAATAAAAAAGAAATTGGAGCTTTTTTTTCCCCAAAATAGACTGCTACCTGTCATGATGCAGCTTTGTGAAAAAACTCAGAGGAAATCTAAATTCCAGAGGGAAATTAGGTGATATTCACTTTTTTTGGTCAGATATATCAGATCTTGTTGCTGAAAAATCATAGTTTTAATAGGTTTGTAGATCACAGGCATATCAGATGGCCCCAGATTGGGCATTGATATGTACCCCAACCTGAGTACCCCTCTAGATGTTTCTCAAAAGCTGGTATATGTTCCCTCAACCATTTGCCAATGCTTTTGTGTTCAAAGGGTCAAAAAATGAGAGCATTTAATTTTTTTTGTTTATCTTGTGTAACTATTATGTACCAGACACAATACTAGGTGTCTTATGTGCTAATATCTCATTTTACATTTTCAGCCACACTATGAGACAGATATCACCGTCTTGTGTTACAAATAAATAAACTAAGGCTCAGGGACATTAATGAGGTTTGTTCCGAGTTACCTTCTCCTAAATGCACTTCTATCTTCAGAATTAGTACCTGGCCTCTAAAGGCAAAACATGTCACAGTTTTTGTTCTTCAACTGTATAGTAATAAGTGACAAGGAAGACTAAAAGCTGCCTACATATATAGGATCCTTACTCAGGCCAGGCATGATGATTTACACACATGCACACTCCCCCACCAACATGCGCACATGCATACACCCAGCTACAAATACCATGCATATATACTCATCCCCATCTATTTCTTAAAGATGAGAACACAGAGCTTCACAGAGGACACTGAGCCCACCCATGCTCATATAGCCCGTAAGAAGTGGTCTGGGTTCACTTCCAGACTCATCTGATGCCAAGGTTCTTTCCATGGTATAACTCCCAGAGATGGTGGTTGAGTAGAGGTAGACTCTGCTAGTTGTCTATCCAATGTCTCTTCTTCCATTCTTTCTTATTAGCAGAATCCCAGTAATAGACTAGCTAATTTCCTTTCTATTGACACTGTCCCTTTCTTGGATGTCATTGCCTCTCACTTGGATTATTACAAGTGTCTCTGTGGAATATCCCAGGCTCTAGTCACACCCTTTTCTTTCCAGCCAGTTCCCAGGTTTATTCAGGTATGTCACAACTAGTGGAAAAGTTTTAATGATGACTTGATAAAGTCCTAACTCCTTAACAGCCCTTCACAATCGAGTTCCAAGCCTCCTTTGCAGTCTCATTCTATTATTTATATAAATAACATACACTGTCTCAGTCAGACTAAGCCAGCCCTGTCTTCCCAAATGCATCTTGAACTTGTTAATGTCTTGTCATTCACTTACACTAAACATGCCCAACACCATACTTTCCATCTATGCATTCTTGGAGCCCTTTTAAGGTCCAGACCCCAAGATGCCTTAAAGATTTTCTCTCTTTTTTTGGACTCCAGCAAGAATATAATGGATCCATGATACTTAGACATAGATCAGATTCGGGCTGGTATTCTCATGCATTGATAGGTGAGTCAATTGATTGATTAAATGTGTAATATTTAGGTTTCACCTACTTTGTGAAAGATATACTTAGGAACTGGGGATGCATATACAGTAAAAAAGACATAAAAATTCATTGCCCTCAAGGAACCTATTGAGAACCATTTATCTGTGCATCTTTGTCTGCCCCTCAACTCTTACACATAAATTAGCTAGAATGTAAAAGATTTAGGGGTGTAAACTCTTTCTGTTTGACTAGACTATGAATTTTCAAGGGCGGATATGTATTACTATATGTCATTTTATAATTATATTACTGTATTATGTATTATAATTATTAATAATTATCATTACTAATAGTTTCTGATTTATAACTACAAGCCACACCCTATACTTGGTAAAGTGCTACGCACTTACCCTGTCATGCAATCCTAATAATAACTCTGAATATCAGAACTATTATTTACCTCATTTTATAGATGAGGAAAATGAGTCGCAGAGAGTTTAAATGACTTGCAAGAAGTAAACAGTAGTTCACTTTGCTGTACAGCAGGAACTAACACAACATGGTAAAGCAACTATACTCCAATAAAAAAAAAAAAAAAAAAAGTAAGCAGTGGACACAAGCTTTGAACTGAGGCAGTGTGAACGCTACCATCCAGACCCTGAACAACTTCAGTGTCCTTACTCCTACATCATGATATGGGCCCAGCACACATTCGGTAGTTAACGTGTTAACTCTTGCATTACACAGCCTAAATCGAGTTTCTCCTCACTACCTCTGTGACCCCATCAGGACTCAGTTTCCTCATCAGTAAAACTGGAATAATGATAATATCTGTCTTATGGGGTTGCTGGGAGGATCAAATACCCAAATATATATAAAGCATTTAGAATAGCACCTGGCAAAAAGTTAACATTACTTTAGGCAACAATAATGGTTACTACAGGTTGAGAAAGCACCTGTGAATGAATGAAGACCTAGCCCAGGGTCCCATGCACGGTTTGAACTTAGCAGCAATAAATAAATCAACAGTCCAGTGCCTAGAACACAGCAGGGTGCCCAGTAATTGTTTATTGATTGAACAACTGACTGTCAAAAGCTGGGGGGGGGGGGGTGTGGGTGTGAGGGCGGCAGGCCTGTGCGGAAACCCAGCATGAGTTTGCATCGAGCTCTGAACGTTGATCTGACTCCACAGGTTGATGGGTCCCCGGCCAGGAAGAATCCAATTTCAATATTGCAAGTGGCACACATATCCTCTAATCCATCTCCTCTGCCCTGCGGCTCTAGACCCTGGAGTACAGTTGCCTATGCACCGCAGCTAGCTCTGTGTCTAGACACTGATGACGCTCCCCATCTACTTTATCAGGTTCTCAAAGCTGCAGTTGCACCTCCTGAACAAGGAAGGTTATGAGATGAATTAAATGACGTCAGTCTCAGGATGACTTGCAGGATTTCTGGCTGCCTCTGCACCTAGTGAGGTGAGAGGTCATCCAGGCTATTCCTCTGCCTCCAAGCATGTCTTGCACCTCTCCTTCCCCAGAGACACGATTATCTCAGCTCTTCTTCAGACCTTGGAGAAACTGAGGCGGGTATGCTTTGTTCCATGTCTCACTGAGAGAGAAGTTGGGGCATTCTCTTTGCTGGGGATGCCTCCAAAGCAGAAAGAGTTGAGATTCCCTTTTAGATCTGAATTCTTGGGAGGCTGGGAAGGAGAGGGAGGATGATACTATCTCATCCTCATTTTCTAACCCACCCCTTCACTTCCAAAGTTCTCAGATTGCTTACAAAGGCGAAGTCCTTAAGGTAAGGAGACTGGCTCGGTACCTCAAACAAACCCTGCAGTAATGAGGAGGTGGTGTATGGCTTAGTCCTAGGACCTCCAAGGGCACAAATCCCCAGCCAGCTGCCTCTCTTGTAATAAGACCAAAAGAAGGACATGGGGAAGGTACACCCCACACAGAAGCATTCATTTCATTTTTCTAAACGCAATGGCTCTCATCCCTGGATGTGTACTGCTATCTCGGCAGATCCTCTGAAACAGAATTTCTACAGTTAGGACAGATATTCTTATTGTTTTCAATCCAGTTGATTCTTAAGGTCATTTTTATCAGGATTTTGCTCCAAAGGACACTGCAGACTTCCAGTGAATTGGATATGACAAGTAGCTCTAAGGCCCTGCAGCGCAGCTTAGGAAACACCTAAACCTACAAGCTTTAAATATGGTTAGGCAGCTACTCAGGCCCTTTACTTGAGGCCCACAGTTTATCTCAGCTCACAGTACTAACCACCGCAAAGTGAGGAGAGGAAAAGAGTCTTTCTCCATGAAGACTGGATTTGAACAGTTTGAGTCGCCTTTAGAAGAGAGAGGATAGCTCCCATCAATCAGAAGGCAGCAGCACCAAGTCCATCACGTTTGTCCTGCCCACATAAGAGATGGGAATTCCAGAGTCAAAAGAGAGAAGAAGAAAATATCCTAAGAAAACCCTCAGCTGAGGGATGCAGAGCTAGAACCCTGTTCCTGAGTCACTGTCTTTGTCGAGTATTGTGTCTCAGCACAAGGGCTGGCCCTTAGGAAGCATCCTTAAGATACTTGTTGAATAGAAGGACAAATGAAAGTTCTCCAAATAAATTTATCTCTGCTCTGTCTCATTTTATCAAACCCTTGTTCTCGTTTAGGGTTCATCGAAAAAGTCAAGTTACTCTCAGACACCACCTAAGCAAAAAAGCATCCCACTTTCTAGCTGATGAACTTCTTGGTCCCCTAAGAGAGGGAAACATGCAGTGGAAAAAACAAACATGGGTGCTGGGTCCTGATCACTTCACAAGTGCCCACCACCTACCGGCCGTGTGACTGATGAATCACCTTACCTCGCTATGCCTTAGTTTTATCACCTGCAGATCAGGGATGATAGGATGTATCAGGGGTTCTGCTGAGCTCTCCGCAATGACTGGCACATGCTAGACACTCTATAAATAGCAGCTGCTCAGAGACTGTGACTCTGGCTGGCTCTTTAGCCTTTGAGTCCTGGGGAGGGGCCTGGCCAGTAGGGTTGGGCATTTATGAAGCTTCATTGTCCCAAAGCCTTGGGAGGGCTTTGGCATCCAGAGCAGGTCTTCTTGAGAGTGGATGGACACAACTGAAAGAAAATGAGAACTAGAAAGACAGAGTGGGTTTAAATCCCAACTATGGGGACTTCCCTGGTGGCACAGTGGTTAAGAATCTGCCTGCTAATGCAGGGGAAACAGGTTTGATCCCTTGTCTGGGAAAGATCCCACATGTCGCAGAACAACTAAGCCCGTGCGCCACAACTACTGAGCCTGTGTTCTAGAGCCAGCGAGCCACAACTACTGAGCCCACGTACCACAACTACTGAAGCCTGCGTGCCTCGAGCCCATGCTCCACAACAAGAGAAGGCACAGCAATGAGAAGCCCACGCACCACAACAAAGAGTAGCCCCCGCTCGCCACAACTAGAGAAAGCCTGCGCGCAACAATGAAGACCCAAAACAGCCAAAAATAAATAAATAAATAAATTTATACATAAATCGATCAATCCCACCTATGTCACTAACCAACAGTGTGAGTGGTTGAGTCATTGTCTCTTTTGGCCTCTGTTTCCCTATCTACAAAAGTTAGGGGTCAAATTAAGGGACTTCTCATGGCCCATCCCAGAGTTTATAATTCTATCTCTGTGTCAGTGGCTTAGCTAGTGGGCCCCTCAGGTAGAAAGAGGAAGGGATGAGGGCTATTTGGGGCTAGAAGACCATATCTAGGTACTTTAAGAGAAGGGAAACTGCAGTAGAAGTTATAGTGTGGAAATAAAATGAATTAGGGTGATAGGATGGTGGGTGGTTTTGAAATTATTTTGAAATCTGTTTTATAATTACATTATCAACTTTGTATCTTGTTTAAAAGTAGAGGTGGAGACCAAGTCCCACAATGTCTAGAGCCCAGGGAAGGATCTGAGCAAGGGCAAATTCATGGGAAAGTGGAGGAGGGTTTAGAAGGACTAAAGCAGAGTTTCAGGTGGGATGATGGGAAGAGCATCACTGATTCAGCCAGTAAATAGGCGTCAGGTACAATTCTGAACTGGATCAGTGGCAGTGTTGATGGCAAGCCTTACAGTCACTGGTTTGTTGTAAGCCTCCAGTAAAACTGCTGTGTGACCTTGAATAAGTCACACTCCCTCTCAGAGTCTCAGATAACTTATAAGTAAAATGAGGGGGGTGTGTAGATTAAATCAGAGTCATTTTTTTCATTCTTCATAACAGAAGCTATATGTATGTGTGACACAGTCCAAAGGGTGAACTTACATGCTGGTGACATCTTTCCCCCACTGAACACTTTTTCAGGGAAATAGCGTTATTATTTAGACAGCCCTATCTACTGACTATGAGCTACTATGGAATGAGAGTGTTGGTGAATGACGGGCAAGACCTGCCTTTTTAGCTATACTCCATGGCTTTCAGTTCTCACTAAAGAAATAAAAATAAAAAAGGGAAGAGGGACTTACCATATAATCATATCTTTGAATCTGTTATAATTTATAGAAAGAGTAAGTATATCACAATCCATGGTGCTTGCAACATCTTTCCCAAAGTGACAGTTATACACTAGGGTAGAGAAGCTCTTGGTCTAGCACCTAAGAACATTGTAGGATATCCTAGGGGGTCGATGATCCCTCCCGGGTGTCTCATAGCTACTACACAGGGACATTAGGGCATAGTAGTCAAGAAGGCAGGCCCTGGGGTCAGACTGTCTGGCAGTTCTGTGACTGTGAGCAAGCTATGTAATCACTTTTCTGTGCCTCGGGTTTCTCATCTGTAAAGTGGGGACAATAATAACTAAGGATACCGTGAGGATGAAGTGAAATAATGCATATACAGAGCATGGTATATGATCAGTGCCCAATCAGTGTTACCTTATGTCACACCACACTCTCCCCTTTCTTCATTCGACAAGGATTTACCCAGTGTTTTCTATTTGTCAGCCAGTTTTATGTACTGAACATATAGCAAGGAACAAGATACAATTTATGTCTCCCTGAGGCTTATCTTCTAGTGGAGAGAGAGACAAAAAAAGAAGAAGGAGGAGGAGAAGGAGGAAGAGGAGGAGGAGAAGGGGAAGAGGAAGGGGAAGGGGAAGGAGAAGAAGAGAAGGAGAAGACCAATGAAAAATCACATAAGTTCATATGGCACGGGTAATCTGATGAAAATAAAAGCGGTATGATGAAATTAAATAGGGTGGGAGGGAAATGTTACAGTGAGTGACTAAGAAGGGGAAACTTCATCTCCCCCAATTCTGTCCCCTAGTCAATAGTTCCCTCTCCTCTCCACTCCTTTTCCTTGAACCCCTCTCCTGTCATATATATCTGCAGTGCTGTGTTGGACAAGCTGTGATTCAGTGATTCAGGTACTAAACTTGAACCATGTGGCTTCACTAGGGTTGGAAGTCACAGTTTTAGACTTTTTTGTTGTCCCCTAACGTATCCCTTTTTTCTAGGGCAATGCTTGTTATAAAGTAGATACATATTTAATAAATATTCACTGAATGCATGCATCAAAAATCAGAGGCATGAATGACTTGCTGCTTCACACAGATGGAAGAAATACTGGTTCAGCCTCACTCAGTCTGCTCCCATTAGAACTTATATAAGGATTCACATCCCTTGACCTTCTTGGACACTTCTGGTTTTTGCATAACTTACTCAAACTGGGAAAGAGCATTGATAGTTTGAGAAGCCAAGATCCAATGTCTCCTTTGTTGTTATCTATACGAACTTGAGGAAGCATATAACTACCCTAGACTTTTGGTTTCTCATCAATATAATGGGAAAGCAAGTTCTTCTCTTAGCAGGAATTAAGTCAGATGTTAGATGTGAAAGAATGAATTGTAAATTCCTATCAAATGCATGATATTATTATTATAATACAAGCAATTAGTGGCCACAAAGTGAAACTCTGGATCCCTAAGCAAATGTTTGATAAGGATCATCCCTATAGCCTTCTTTAGGCCCTGAAGCCCTCAGATCTCCTTAATACTCTCCCAAGTACTCCTCTTTTTGTCCTTAACTAAACATTGTAGGGACTTCTTGGGTACAAAAAGAACATTCTGCCTAGAGCTATAATAATACAACTGAAGTTTGCTGCAAATGAAAGAGCTGGAATTTGAGGCATTTAGAAGCTCAGAATAAACAGACTAATTGGAGGAATGAAATATCCATTAATCTAAATGAATATTTCTATAAAGCTGCATGTAAGACATTGATAAAAAGAGATGATTAAATGCAGAATTAACCAAGATTAATTGTTTTAATCAAGAGATTAATCACGATTATATCTTTACATTAGTTTGCTCTGATGATGTTTGCTCAGCAATCTGGGGGAAAATCTGTTCATTTATCACCTTCGTGTTTGAAAATCGGCCCATATTTTATACAGCCTCCCATCTACCATCATTAACCTCTTTGCAAACAGAAGCTCCTAAACAGATAAACAGCATTTGAGAAGAACACACATGGGGCCAAGGACACAGAGCTTCATGCCAGGGATCCAGATTCAAAGCTGAAGGTTTTTTTTTAAGTCTTGGGAAACTACAACTACAACTGTTCCTCAATTTGGTGGTTTTTCCAGTTGAATTCTCCAAGACACTTGAGGATGGGCTTACAGAGTTGATGGGGGGATACCTGTTAAGGTTAGAGATGGTGTTTTATATAAGGTAACCACCTGAGAAAGCACAGTAGCTGGTAGAAATGGGGCAGGAAAGGACTCTGGCTCTTGGAAACTAAAGTAGCCCAGTGCCAAATGAGATATTAGGAAATGTGAAAACAGATTTAGATAATGTAGGTTTGCCCTCCTTGATCCTTTCACACGTTTCTTCATCTCCAGCTCTTGACAGTTGGATTTGCTGATGGTCATCCAAAACTAGTTCTCTCTGGGGCTCCATTTTCTCAGTAAAAGGTCCCAACATTCACCCAGTGTTCGTGCCAGGAAACTAGAATAATTCCTAACGTGTCTGTCTGTATTACTTCCCCAACCAATCAGACTATATATATATATACACACACACACATATATACACATATATTTTCCAGTTCATATATAGTTATATATATACAATATTTATATACATATCATTATATATACATAATGCATAATGCATATACATACATATATGCATATTATTATACACATATGCAACTGCTCTGTCTTCGATAACAAGTCACCCTCTTCAGTCATGGCTTGCATTTCTCACTTGGGTCATGCTGACTGGATTGGAAACTCTGGTACCAATCTCTTCTAAATTAAGTAAAACTGAGAAAATTATGCCACCTTGGACAACTCCTGTATTTTTTCTTCCAACAGATATTTATTAAATACGTATTGTACATCAGGCCCTATGGTTTAACTGGGCAGTGTTTTTGATGGCTATCTTCTGTGACTAAGTTAACTCTCCCCAGGTCTCATCATATAAAGTACTATCATCACTTACATTTTGCCAAAGAGAAAACTGAGTCATGGGGAATTTATATAATTGGACCAAGGTCTATAGAGAAATCTTGGGAGAGTTGCAATCTTAATAATTTGAGTCTTTTGATCCATGAACATGGTATATTTCACTCTTTAAGTCATCTTTAATTTCTCTCAGTGATCTTTTGTGGTTTTCAGTGGACAAGACTTACATTTATTTTGTTAAATTTACTCCTAAGTATTTTATTCTTTTTGGTGCTACTGTGAACGAAATTGTTTTCTTCATTTCATTTTGAGATTGTTCTTTGCTGATATAAAGAAATTGCAATCGATTTTTATATATTGGTCTTGCATCCTGTGACCTTGCAAAATTTGCTCATTAGTTCTAGAAATTGTGTGTGTGTGTGTGTGTGTATTTCTTAGGACTTCCTATAGACAGGACTTTGTCATATATGAGTACAAATAGTATTATTCTTTTCTTTCAATCTGGATGCCTTTATTTCTTTTTCTTGCCTAATTGCATTAGCTAGGACCTCCAGTATAATACTGAATAAAAGTGGTAAGAGTGGATATCCTTGTTATCCTAGACAACACATATGTCAAAGAAGAAGATAAAAGGTAAATTATATTTTTAAATGAATTAAAATGGAAATTCAACATATAAAAATTTGTGATATGTCACATTCAAAAAAGCATTCAACCTTTTACCATTAAGTATGATGTTAGAAGTCGAATTTTCATAGATGTTCTTTACTAAGTGGAGACAATTGTATTCTATTTCTAGTGGATTGAGAGTTTTTATCAAGAATGAATGGTGGTTTGTCAAATACTTTTTCTGCATTTATAGAATGATTATATATATGTATGTGACATATATATAATTTTTAATATGGTGAGTTATAATGGATTGCTCTTTGAAAGTTAAATCAAACTTGCATTCTTGAGATAAACACCCAGGAATATGTAATGATCATTAAATAATTACATCATCCTTATCAAATATTATTGGATTCAACTTAAAATTTTGTTTGGAATATTTGTGTCTATCATTATGAGGAAAATTGTTCTGTATTTATCTTCTTTTCTAATATTTTTGGTTTTGGTATCAGGGTAATGTTTTTCTCATAGAATGAGGTGGAAAGTATTCCCTCACTTTCAATTTTCTGGAAATATTTCTACAGAATTAATAATATTATTTTCTTTAAATTTTTGGTAAAATTCATTTGAAAAATTATCTGAGCTTGGAGTTTTCTTTGTGAGATGGTTTTTAACTAAAAATTCAATGTCTAAAAGGCATAGGGCTAATTCATGTTAATTATTTTTTCTTTAAATGTGATTTGGTAGTCTGTATCTTTCAAGCAATTTGTCCATTCCATCTAAGTTGTCAAATTTATTGGCATAAAGTTGTTCATCACATTCCATTAATATCCTTTTAATATTTGTAGAATCTCTGATGATGGCATCTCTCTCTTTCTTGATATTGATTATTTGTTCCTAAGAACAACCAAAGCTATATAAATTGTCTCCAGCTCTTGATTATTCAACTTTACTTTGTCTTAATCAGCTCCTGACTTAAGAAGTATCTAATGAAGTATCATTTTGTGACCTTCAAATTCTGAAATCTCTCATTAACTCTTAGAATTCATCGGTGCTCCCAGAATGTTCTTATTCTTCAAGCACCTTCTCTCCACATTTGGGTTTTAAGCTTCCAGTCTGCATCTGGCATCTTGGATCTTGGATTGGGGACTTCCCATAGATTGAGGCTGAATAATTAAAGAAGTAACAGACAATAAATTGGCAAAGGGGGAAAAACGGAAACTAGCATCCCTGAGAGCTGACTATATACAAGTCACTATGTTAGATGTTTTCACGTGGTTTTTGATTCATTACTTATAACCATCCTTAATAAACAACAATTATTATTCCTATTTAACAGACAAAAATTTTTCACATCTGATTTCAAGTTTGAGTTTCATGGAACTTAATTTGTCTATGGACAGAGAGTTAGTATATCGAAGAGATTAGATATGAAATCATGTCTTCATTCCAAAGCTTTCTATGCTACCTCTGAAGAAAATTACATTTCACATTACATACCCATGTACGTAATGTTGATAATCATAAAACCTTATTAGTGAGGCATTTTAAGTTCCATTTTACAGATGAGGAAAACAAGGCTTGCACAAAGTCGTACAGCTAGAGATCTCAAAACAGGATGTGAGCTCAAATATTCTGATCTTTTCATGACACATTTTTGTTCAGTGGCTAAGTATGTGGAATCTGCAGTCAGACTGCCTGGGTTCTATTCTGTGTTCTGCCAGTTTCTAAGTGGGTGACCTTAGGCAAGTTGCTTAACATAGTATGATTTCTTTATTCCTCGCCAGTAAAGTGGGGATAATTATAGTACTTCCCTTGAGAGGTTGTTGTGAGGATCAAGTGAGAATATATATAATGCACATATGGCAGGTAACATGTTAAGATGTTATTATTATGAATCAAGAATGAATATATCCTGCCTTAGTTACTGGGTTTCCAGGGAAGAAAATAAAGACATGTCATGAAAAATTTCAGCATAAACCATCTTTTTCTTTTTCTTTTTTTTATTTCTTTCCTCTCTCAAATAGGGCTAGGTTGGAAGTTGCAGGAAGCCCTGTGTCAGGGTCTGGTTCTGCCACCAGGACAGAATCAGTTGTGTGAACCTCCAAAGCCTTCCTGCTCTCTTTAGCAGCCAGAAGTAGGCTTCCATACCACGGGTATCACCACACTGGTTTGTATTTAAAGCGTTTCTATTTCAGGTTACTGGATCTTCTGCCTGTGGGAAGGAGTGAGACAGTTTTCTTTTGAATGCATGTTCTACGAGGCAGGCTGGGTTCCAGATGCTTTTCAGTTTCTCTACCAATTAGGAGGAGTATCAGAGACAGAGGTGGACAATCGGTTCCTGAAGCATTCACAGAGTTGGAAAACACATTAGCAATCCTTTTTCTGACCCTCTGCTTCCTTATCATTAAAATAGAGATAACAAGGCTCACCAGGAAGAGTGAATGAAATAACGTATGTATAATGCTAAGACTGAATGTTCCCTGTGGGACAGAACTGGAATACGAAGAGCTCTGGATTGAGAATTAGTACACCTCAATTTTCATAATTATGAATTTTCTGTGTGTTTTTGTGTGACCTGTTTGCCCTTGCTGGCTGACAGTTTCTTCAGCTGTATAATCAATTATTTGGATTTTATAAATGCCTAATGTTTCTGCCCCCTCAATCTGCCTAAACAATTCACTTGTTCATTCATCACACGTTTTTATTTAAGTACCTACCTACCACCCAAGAACAGATGGTATCAGAATGAATAAGAAAGATTGACCTAGAGGAACTCTAGTGCTCTATTTGACATGATCCATGCATTATGGGACCAAGGTAAAAGGAAATAAGGAATTGTTTCGAGGGGAGTTGGCCATGGCTCAGAGAGCAGGTGATATCTGAAATGGGCCTTGAACTAGTATAGATTTTCCAGTTGAGAAGGAAGGACCCCAATAAGATGCTTATGATTTTACTCCACAGCTTAGATTATGTTGTGATGCATCCAACCAGAAACAGCAAGTTCCCATTCTCTGAGGGACGTTTCTAAGTATCATCTCCAAATAAGGTCAGGGTTTGCCTCTAATTTCCACTCCAAAGTGGTGGCAGTCAATATCACATGGATTTAGTGTCTTGATTCTAGGTTATCTCTCTAACATAGAGCAAGACTTAAGCCAGTGTCTTTGGGAAAGACGTATAGGTCTGGGGAGATGGAGCAAGCAACAAATAAACATGCTCTCATACTCTCAGCCAATGTTCTGGGATTCAGAGAAAGGTTTGGGCTCCTCTGGGAAATCCAAGAGCTGGGCAGGGAAATGAATGCTCACTGCCCATTGGTAGGACTGAGGGAGATTAGCTCTAAGGCAACATGGGTCTTGGAACTCCCACTAGGTTGGAGATGTGCTTACCTGATGAATGTCCTCCATGCCTGCCGAGCGTGATGCTCTGCTAAGGAGGTGGTGGTGCTGATGATGGATACTGCAGTTGTCCCCAGGAGGTACAAAAATTGTTCATTTTTCTTGTTTGGCTGCCCCCTCTTTCCCCCCCACATCTTAAACACTATAATTTTTCCTTAGAGAATTACTCTTTTTTTTTTTTTTTTTCATTCAGTTCATGTAGTTCAAGTAGAGTTGATTCCATCTGTGGTCTGGGGTTAGTCATGTGACCCAAACCTGGTCAATCAGAAAACCACATCCCCCTTGACACACTGATCAGTTCTGGAATGTGCTTGCACACCAGTCAGAGAAAATCCCAGAACTCTTGCTGGAGTGACTGGGAGAGAGGTGCCCTCTTGCTATAAGAATGATGGGAAGACAAAACGCAAACCAGAAGTGTTAGGTACCATCCGGCACTGGGAAGGAAGAACTTGCTTGCGAATGAAAGCGACACTGAGTAAACAAAACAGAAAAATCGATACCACTGCTGATACTGTTTTAGCACTCACGTGCACCTCTGCCTGACGTTGATGTTCATCTTGGACTTTGCAATTATGTGAACCAATAAAGTTGCTCAAAGTTAGTTTTCTGTCACTTTAAAATTGTTTCCTGACTTAAACAATGATGTTCCTATTTCTGGAGCTTGAGGCATGCAACGTGGGAGATAACTCTGGTATCAGTTTTCCTGTTATCTCGAAGAATTTTTCTTCCCAGGATAATGGTCCAACTTCTCAACACAGACAGACGTTTTTCTCCGTAGGACTGCTAAACCATATTCCAACCTGTGGCTTCAGGGCTTCCTTTTCTATAGCATTCTCCTCCCACAACTTTGTTGCTGCCTCTTTTTAAAAATAACTCCCATCTGCTCGTCTGCCTCCTGCTCATCCTTCTGTTTCCACGTTGTGAGCTTTCCTGGTCTCTGTCCCTGGCATTGAGTAAGCTTTGGAGATGCACCTCTAAGACCCATTTCTCCCGCTGTGCTTTCCCTCTGTCTAATTTTTAGCTCTCCAAATCACATGCTTCTCTTTTCTTGGCTCAACCAATGACCCATCAAAAAATTTTAGCTGCATTTCTGGATTCACAAACCTGAAACTGTTGACCGTGCCATAGATTCCTGGACATAACTTTTTGACATCCTGATGGTGGACGGCTAATCAGGGAACTTACCCTATACAAACTGTAAGGAGAGATGTCCCATTGTATTGGTTTGCCCTAGGAGGAAAGTTGAACCAAGCCACTTCAAGTAATAGGAATTGGTTAAATACAAACTACGATAAAGCCAGTACTTGTTGAAAATGTATTATGAGTTATGTGTTGGGCTAAGCACTTCTACAGGTTTCTGTTTCTTTCTCAGAACGATTTGTTAGGTATTATAATTACCTCCATTCTGAAGATGATAAAACTGAGGTACAGAGAAGTTGAGAAATTTGCTCAAGGTCACACAGCTAATGATAGTTATAGTATTCATCTGTAGGACTCACCCAAAAATGTCTGGCTTTCCACTTCTCCACGTACACCTGTGGAAGTTGGTGAGCCATGTGACTTGCTTTGGCCAATGAAACGTGAGTAGATGTGACATGTGTCACCATGAGGTGAAAGTTGTAAGGGCAAGGACTTGATTTATCAGGTTCATCTCTCCCATCTGAAGGTACTTCAGGTGGTGGCAGCTTCATCAGCCTGGTGAACGTGACATATATGACATAGCATAGAGCCTTCCACTGATGCTTAATGAACATGTAAGAGGAGTCAGAAATAAAACTATTGTTTTAAGCCTTATAAACTTGTGGGTTTTTGAAAATTATTGACCCGTGACCTACACTATTTAACTGATATATTAGTAGAGTCATGATGTAAAGCTCTGATAATCTGGTTTCAAAGCCAGACATTTAGCAATTCTATCTTCCTGTGTAAGGATATATGAGAAAGTAGGAACCCGAAAATGACTGGGCAGCGCCTGGAAGTTTTCAGGATACAGCATCTCTGTAATATCCGGGGCATCTAGTGAACCTCTCAGCAGCAAAATCTTGGTCGTTTTGAGCACAGATCTGAAGACCACCCTCCACTGCCCTCTACTCCACTGTTCTACCATTTTGGTAACAGAGCAACTGTGTCTCTGGCTTTCCTGACTCTCTGCTCCCATCTCTATATTATGTACCTCCTTTCCCACAGCATCTGGTGACCTAGGGCCTCTCCTTATTCATGTCTACTCCTTTCTACCCTCTTTGCTTTTGCTTCTGCTTCAGAGGGTGACTTCTATAAACTGCCCACTCTCTCTATCTTGCATTTTAAGCTTGCTAGATTTGAGTGTCTGCTTGGTTCAGAAAATTATGGGCCGTTTTGTAGGCTACTTACCATAGATTCATAGATCAGGAGGTCAAGTGCTTACCCTGTTCCGATCAGCTACCAGGAAGACTGGATCACCTGCGAACCAACCTAGAGGTTGATAGAGAAAGTCCCTCAACACGATATAGTAAGTCAAGTCATTATGCTGTACGCCTTAAACTTACACTGGGCTGTATCTCAATAAAACAGGGAAAAAAAATAAGAACCATGAAAAAAAAGAGTCCCTCAAAAGAAAGTTTGTGGGAGGTGTCAGAAATAATGAGACTTTCCACAGTGAGGCAGTATGACCAGCAAACATTTTGTTAAGCTCGTCCAGAACATTGACCCTGCAGCCTCCAATGGCCTTCTTATTCTTCCTTAGCCCCTGGTCACCGACTCTGTTGCCCCTCCCTCACCTCTGCACGTAGTCAGTGGACTGTTGCCCTGCAGGCTGGGATCCACCCAGGGACCTGATTGCTCTGAAAACAAGCTTCAGTCTCCATAGGAGAAGGTCTGGCTTCCAAACTGGTTCTTGAAACAAACCTGGTCTCTATGTTTTCTAAAATTAAAATTTAATTACACAAATTCTACATGAATATCTTCTCCTTGTAACAAATTACCAGAGTAGAGATAATGTTAACGTTCCTTTTGACTAAGAATCTAAAACTTAATTGCAGCCGGTCTCTTTCTTCTTCCTGGTGACAAACAGGTTGCCAGTTCTGTGAACATTCTCTCCCTTTCTCTCTCTCACGTATATATGAAAAGTTATGTGTATATATATATACATACACACATATATATATAGTTACTGTGTGTGTGCTTTACATAAACAGTATCATGCCACATGTTATCATTTTGTAGTTTGCTTATTTCTAGCCAACAAGTCTTTGCTGTGTTTCTGTGTAATTATGTATTATAGATCTACTTTATTTCTTTAAACTATAGATTATTTTCCATAGTGTGACTATTTCGCAGTTATTTAGCTAATTTCCCATCAATGAACATATAGATTTCTTTTTTTAAAGTCATACACAATGCTGCAGTGAACATCTTTTTAAATGCTTTCTTGTGCAAATGTGAGTATTTCTCAAGATCTGATACTGAAAAATGGAATTCCTGGGTGATTTAGGTAAGCATAGTTTTAATTTCAGTAGATATTAACAAATCTGAATTCCTTTGGTACCCTGCTTTAAATATCTGACACTCTGCCTTCTTAACTAAATCTGAAAATATGCCCAGGTGACATACCAATTCAAGTGCCAATTCGAGTAGCAGCAACCCAACATTTACTCCAGGTGCTGGGCTGAGATATTTCATACATCTCAGTGATCCAACAGTATCTTCTGAGGTGAGACATATTATGACACATTACAGATGAGAAATTTTTGGTTCAAAGAGGTTAAGCTAGGTGGATTTGAATTTGGATTCAGGATTTTAATCTAGGACTGTCAGATTACAAAGCGCATGTACTTAATAATGCCATGAATTTGCCTCTCTCTCCGAATTCTTAAGACTGTGGTTTTGGATCTCCCAAGGAAGAAATAGTTCAAGTGTCTAATCCCCAGTCTTGAAGCAGGGGACTTACCCTAGATTAGCGGTTGGTCTTCACGACGCTCAAGGGCACAGAATGTATTGTGAGAGATAGGGGAAAGGCATGGGGTTTTCTCTCTCTCATCATGAAGTGCATGTTACCTGTAACCCACCTTCTCTATGCAGCAGCCTGCAAGATGGCAAAATACGATGGTTAAATTTTCTTTTTAATAAATTTAACTAAGGAGGTAAATGAACTCTTTTTTTCTCTTTATTAATTAATTAATTAATTAATTTTTGGCTGTGTCGGGTCTTCGTTTCTGTGCGAGGGCTTTCTCCAGTTGCGGCGAGCGGGGACCACTCTTCATCGCGGTGCGCGGGCCTCTCACTGTCGCAGCCTCTCTCGTTGCGGAGCACAGGCTCCAGACGCGCAGGCTCAGTAGTTGTGGCTCACGGGCCTAGTTGCTCCGCGGCATGTGGGATCTTCCTGGACCAGGGCTCGAACTCGTGTCCCCTGCATTGGCAGGCAGATTCTCAACCACTGCGCCACCAGGGAAGCCCTACGTTGGTTAATTTTTTGTGTCAACCTGACTGAGTCAAATGATGCCCAGATACCTGGTTAAACGTTATTTCTGGGTGTGTCTGTGAGGCTCTTTCCAGAAGACATTAGTGTTTGAGTTGAGTAGAGCTGATCTCCCTCCCCAGTGTGGGTGGGCATCATCCAACCCACTGAGGGCCTGGATAGAACAGAAAGGCAGAGGAAATGTGAATTCTCTCTGCCTGATTGCTTCAGCCTGTCCTGCCCTTGGGCATTGGCCCTCCTGTTCTCAGGTCTTAAGACTCAGGCTGAAGTACAGCCCTGCCTTTCCTGGGTCTCAAGCTTGCAGATGGCAGGTCCTGGTACTTCTCAGCCTCCATAACCACGTGAGCCAATTCCTCAAAATAAATTATATATGGTTATATAATTTATATAACCATATATAATAAATATGTGTTATATATCATGCATATTAAAAATATAAAAATTATAAAGTAAATATGCCCCCTATTGTTTCTGTTTCTGCAGAGAACCCTGACCAATACACAAGAGCTCCCTCATGATAAAATGTATTTTTGCTCATGTGAATGTCATCTATCATGAGTGTCCAGGCAAAATAAGTCTACTTATTATAGACTCTTTTGGATGCTAGCATCTTGCCTCATTTGATCAAGATGAATCAATGCTCATGCCCAATGCGTGCCTGAACTCTAATTCGTTGAGTCACCTGATCCTCTGAGTGGCCATTGACTCATCCCAATCTGTTAAATCCCGTGGTAGGAAAGCCATGCATATTTGTACCTAAATGTGCCTCCCCACTGCACTGCGGCCCTAGCCACATGCCCTGGACTTGACTGCCACCAAGCCTATGCTCATCCTATTTCTTATGTTTAGAATGCCTGTCTTATGTTTAGAATGCCCATCTCCACATCTTCACAGATGGACCAACTCAAATATCAGATTTCCCACCAAGAGTTCCCTGTTTCCTCCAGCCAAGACTCATCTCTCCACTCTCTGATCTCTCACAGTCTCACCATCCTTCCCTGATCACTCTCTATATGTATCTCAGTTATCATTGTTTGAATTTTAGGGGCCAAGTTAGCACAGGAGTTACACTTGGGGTGTTTGGAGTCAGGCAGTCCTGAAGTTGAACCTTCACTCTGCCCGTGAATGCTGTCTGACCTCATGGCTGTTTGTCACATTATTCTCAATAGGTCTAAAACATTTTATATTTTAAAAAAGAACTCTTATATGCCCCCCAATGTTGTTTAACTTCCCTAACCTTCAATCTACAAAGTTTGGATAATGAACCAACCACAGAGGTTCTGTGAGGATTGACTATTATAATGAAACACTTGGCACAGAACCTGTGACAATAAATGGTGGCATCTCCATTAGGCATCTCTAGCATTATTTATTCATATGAATTACGATTTATTATTTTATTTTCTAGTTTCATAATACAACTCTCTCAGGAGACAGAATGTTCCTTCTAGCTGCAAGGCTAGTTATTTAACCTCTGTGTGCCACAGTTTTCTTACCAAATCTTTCCTTTATCCCTGAGTTCACCACATATTTACTGAGTGCCCATTCTGTGCCAAGTCCAGTGTTTAAACTTGGGGGAAATAAAGAAGAACAAAATGACAGTTTACCCTATCATCATGGAACTTGCATTATAATTGGGGAAATAGGCAGAAATCAAAATTCCACATAAACTGTAAAGTTATTCCTAAAATAAGTACTTGAAAGAGAGATACATGGTGTGTGATAGGGAGATTTGGCCTAAACAGGCCAAAATTTTCTGCTGGGAAAATTGAACTGAGTTCTGAAGTATTAGTAAGAGTTAAGTAGAGAAAAGGAGGAAAGAAGCTTCTGTAATGAGAGTACAGTGGAGAGTATATGCAAAGACCCTGGGGTGGCGGGAAGCATATTGATTAGGAAGGCCACTCTGGTTGTACAGCAAAATTGAGAGAGTGTGTGATCTCAGTTGAAACAGAAGAGCTAGTCAAACACATTCAGACTTTCCTCCAGGAAGTGTTCCTGGACTGATGAAATGAAAATAAGAGGGGTCTTGAGACTGCCTTAGGGCAGAAGGTAAGGTCTAGCTCCTTTGCGTCCATGGGCTAGAGAAAAATACTTCTGTGTATTCCTATATGATGCAAATCATGTTATTCTTGGGCCTATCTCATAGGAGACACTAGTATTCAATAAATATCTCTGTTGGACAATGCTTTCCCCCCAGTCATGTAAAGTTTCATTTCCCTATTATTGTGAGCATTTATTTTGATTTGTTTACAATAAAAGCTCATGAATTTGCATTCTATCCATTCAAGAATTTGTGACACTAAAAGAGAAATTGAGCTGACATTCGGAAGCACATAAGAAAGTTCTCAAGCCACTTTAGAAGTATTCAGTTAGAGGCAAACAATTACTAGGCTAATTATAAATCATTCCTACCTATCCATTAAAGCAGGTCCAAGACGCTAGTTAAAAGTAATAAAGCTGTATCTCTTTGCAAACAGTCTATAACTCAGGATGTTGCTAATTCAAATTAGCCTCCCCCTCAATCAAGGAGATTACTGAAGTGTGTTGGCTTGCTCTTTTGAAAATTAAATGGAACATCTTTTTTTCTGATTTTATATAAGTACACGTACAATGTAATAAACTTCGAAAATTCAGAACAAGATAAGGGAAAAAAATCACCCAGTGTGTCTGTATATAATCATTGTAAGCGCACCCATGTATTCCTTCCAATCTCTTCCTAAATACAACTTGATAAATGAATGGGTGGATGGAGGCATGGATGGATGAATAGGTGGATCGTCAGACTGATGATCAATAGATACATGAATAGATACGCAGACTGATTTTCTAAACATGGAAGTCATAATGTGTCAGATATTGTTCGTTCTCACCAGCCATCCATATGTTCCTGCACATTTCTCCACTTCCTTTATTTTATTTTTTTTGGCCGCGCCACACAGCATGTGGGATCTCAGTTCCCCAAGCAGGGGTCGAGAACCTGTGCTCCCTGCAGTGGAAGCGTGGAGTCTTAACCACTGGACTGCCAGGGAAGTCCCTCTTCACTTCCTTTAAAGTTAGTTGGGCCATGAGACTGAGTCTGGTCAAAAGGATGGGGTGGTAATGATGCACATCTTTTCCAGTCTCGCATCAAAACTCCCTACCAAATGTAGAATAGGTAGCTAGTGGGAAGCAGCGACAAAGCACAGGGAGATCAGCTCGGTGCTTTGTGACCACCTAGAGGGGTGGGATAGGGAGGGTGGGAGGGAGGGAGACAAGAGGGAGGGGACATGGGGATATATGTATATGTAAAGCTGATTCACTTTGTTATAAAGCAGAAACTAACACGCCATTATAAAGCAATTATACTCCAGTAAAGATGTTTAAAAAAAAAACAACACAACTCTCTGCACAATCAGCTACATAGTCCCTGGTTTACTCCTCAAAGGACTGTAATACAGGAGAGCTGTGTCATCTGCACTTGACTGGGACAAGAGTAAGAAGCAAACCTGTGCTGAATTAGGCCATTGAGATTCAAGAGTTGCTTATCAGTACAGCATGCCCTAGCCTATCCTGACTACAGACTCTGCATACGCTGATTCACATTCTATTATTAGTCATTTTACATTATATCACATGCAGTTTCCTATGTCAACACATATTCCTTAAAATGTAATTTTAATGGCTGTGCAATATTCATTTATTCATTCATTATGTGGCTGCACCAGAATTTTTTTTACCACTTTACTTTCTGTGGGCTTTTATTTTTTTTAGTTAGAATACATTCCTAGAAAATAATTTCCAAAATTGTAACATTTTTTTAAAGTTTTTGATATATTGTACAATGCCTTCCAGAAAGTTGTACAAGTTTCACAAATCCTATAGTCTAAGGGAATGCTACTCTGATGGCATTCTTAACAAAACTGGGTATTAACGTTTAAATAGTCTTTGCCAACTTGATAGGTGACCATGACACTTTCTTTTAATTAAATATTTATTACTAATAAGGCTAAAGCATCGTATATTTGCCATTTGCTTTTGGTTTCCTTTGTGAATTACTATTTCTTCAGCCTGTAATTTCCTCTGTCTCTATACCATCTTTATCTAGATAACTCCCACATACATTTTAAAGCTCAGCTTAGAATCATTTCTTCCCAGAGACCATCCCTGACTCATCCAAACAAAATTGTTCCCTATGCCTTGTCACAGTACCTATATCTCCTGAATACCTGCATTAATGATACTTTCTGTATCATTAATGTTTGTTTAAATATCTGTCTTCACTGGCAGACTAGGGTCATTTCTGACTTACTTGTTCACCACTGTCATGGTGCCTGGCCATGTTAGATGGGCAATACATGCTTGTTTTATAAATGGATTAACTGATAAAGGTAATAGTAATACTGATGGTGCTGATGACAATTCCTTATTCAAAAGGATACAATAATGATGATTGATTATAAAGGTGATTATTACAAAGATGATGGTGTAATGGTGGAAATAGCTACAGAAGTGATCTTTATATGGATAAAGGCATTTATGTTAGCAGTAAAGATGTGGTACTGATTTTAACAATATAATGGTGGTCACAGTCATGGTGATGGTAGTAATGCTTCCCTGATGATAGTGATAGTGGTGAAACTGATGAGAGTGATGGATGTGTTGATGGTGATTATATTTGCCAAAACTTGATGCATTTTCTTGGGATAATCTAAACTTGACAGAGACAATTGGTTTTATAAAGACTTTTAGCAAACATGCCAAACCCCTGGCCATGGGGACATGACCATGTCTCAGCCTGGACTTTACTCAGATAAAGAGGCTTTATAAGAACCAAATTTAAGAAAGTCATGTCAAAACACTCAAGGGACTTGCCTCAAGAGATTTGCCTCTGGCATGTAAGGCAATAGTTCATTTCCCTCAAATATCCCTTGTCTCTCCCTATAAAACCTGGGTTAGACCTCAGCTTAGAAATAAGGTCCCTGAAGAACAGAAACACACTACCTCATCATTGAAGGGAAGACCAGTAGTGGTAGATACATGCATTGCATAGGACTGTAGAGCTTAAAGTCTCATGGGTTAATACTAATAAAGTTCATTGATAATGGGAGAAGTTGAGCCATTTACAAACATTACCTTAAAGGTTTAGAATTTTAATCCAAGGTGATGAGAAAGAAAGGAAATGCTGATGTTTTAATGGAACAGAAAACAAAATTTTTGAAGGAACAGGATATATTAAGCATAATACAGCATAATATAAGTTTATTTATCACCTTTAAAAGGGTCAGTTTGCATTGGTAGGAGCTCTGCTCCACCCAGTGACTCAGGGATCCAGTCTTCTTCCTTTGTTTCTTGCTATCACTTTAACACGTGGCTCCCAAGATCACCACGGCATGAGAAGAATGAGCATGAAGTAGCTTTAATGTTTCAATTCATAAGTGACACCTATCTCTTCTGTTCACATTTTCTTACCTTGATCTAGTCATGTGCTCCTGCCTGACTGTCATGAGCTAGGAATCATAGCCTTTCTGTGTTTCCAAGAAGGAGAGCAGAACCAGACATAGGTGAGCATGAGCAGTCTTTATGGCATTGGGAATTGTCTACATGACGTCTGGAACAGAGAAAGTCAAGAATTAAATTCTCAACACGACCTTTGGTCCAGGGGAGTGTTTGGGCAAAAATAAAATGCAGTTTCATTTATCTAGAAAGACTTTCCTGTGGGTATTAAAACAAGATGACCTTTTTTCCTTTGAGGAGCTAAGATTCAAGAAAAAGGCTGCAGGGCTTCCCTGGTGGCGCAGTGGTTGAGAGTCTGCCTGCCAATGCAGGGGACACGGGTTCGTGCCCCGGTCCGGGAGGATCCCACATGTCGCGGAGCAACTAGGCCCGTGAGCCACAACTGCTGAGCCTGCGCGTCTGGAGCTTGTTCTCCGCAACGAGAGAGGCCGCGACGGTGAGAGGCCCGCGCACCGCGATGAAGAGTGGCCCCTGCTCTCCGCAACTGGAGAAAGCCCTTGCACAGAAACTAAGACCCAACACATCCAAAAATAAATAAATAAATAAATTTTAAAAAAAAAGAAAAAGGCTGCAAACCGGTAAGTAATATGAGTCTCTAATTTAACCACTATTATCTATGGAAGAACTTACTAATCAATCCCAAAACTTGGTATCCAGACCCCAAATTCTTCTCAGGCTATGGCAAATCAATTAGAATAGACAGCTGAGATTAACCCTTTGGCCTCCTTTATTCTTGTTTGTCAAAAAAAGTTTGAGTGAATTTCTGCTTTCAGCTATGGTAGTAGTGGACTTACCTTCTCAATATAACCAACTACAAAACTAAACAACATAAGTGAGGTAATGGTTTTCAAGGATTGGACATCAAGATGCACAAGTCTACAATCTCTGAAAGGAGGAAAATTAACCAAGTGAGTCCCATAATTGCCCTAGCTCTCTATCAGGGGTTAATTTCCCAAATGAAGAAGAAGCTGTGATCTAAGCAGAGAACATCAGTTGTACTGCATCAAGGAAGCAGAGAATAGCCTCTGGGGTAGCTGAAGGAGCTGAAATCTGTGACACACATAAATAAAAGGGAGATATGAAAAGGAGAATGCCCCAGAACTCTGTGTGAGGGGCCCTCATGAGTCCTTAGCTAAAGGCTAGACTGCATATATGCAGGTGAGACAATGTGGGGCTTACAAGGTAGTGGCCCCTCCTGGGATGAAAGTGAAACAGAGAAACTAGAGGTCAAAAGCTGAAAGGATGTCAGAATTTCAGTTTGGTCAGAAGAGAGACTTCATTCATAAACAACGTGTTACTCACTCTGCCCCAGCCTTTCAGTAAGAAACATCGGAAAGGCTATAGCTAAAGAGTAATATCAACCTAGAGTGATATTATCCTAACATACCCTATATGATCTGCCCTAACATACCCTATAACGATTCACTAACAAAACTGTAGGGGAGACAGTTTGCCCATCAGTGACTTGGCACCAGCCCTGGGCCACTGAAGGCCCCAAAACCAACTGCCCTGGCACATAGCCCAACCCACTAGTGGGTTCACAGACATGGCCTCACCCAACAGCAGGCCAACACCAGCCTTGGGACCCCCAGGCCCTGCTGCCTGTCATGCCAAGACACAGTCCTGCCCACCAGCAGACAGCATTCCTTGCATGAGGCAGAGCCTGGTAGCCAACTGGTACAGAGGACAGCTTGGCCTGCCAGCATACCCTACAGTAATTGGCTCCACCAAAACAGAAGGGTCCACACAGCCCACACAGGGGGCACCCCTAGAGCATGTAGTTCTGGTGACCATAGGGGAGTATACTGCTGGGCCCCATAGGATATCTCCTATAAGAGGCCATTTCTCCAAGATTAAGAAATGGAACTGACCTACTTAATACACAGAAGTAAAAAGAGAATTAGGTAAAATGAGGCAATAGATGAATATATTCCAAATGAAAGAGCAAGATAAAATCCCCAGATGAAGAACTAAGTGAAGTGGAGATAAGCAATCTACCTGACAAAGAGTTCAAGGTAACGATCATAAGGATGCTCAATTAACTCAGGAGAAGGATGGATGAACATAGTGAGAAACTTAACAAAGATTTAGACAATATAGAGAAGAACAAATCAGAGAGGAAGAATATCATAACAGAAATAAAAAATACACTAGAAGGAATTAACAAAAAGTAAGATGATACAGAAGAACAGATCAGCACACTGGAAGACAAAGTAGTGAAAATTACCCAAGGTGAACTTTGTATGATGACTGAGAGTAACTAGACTTATTTCAGTAATCATTTTTTAATGTATAGGTATATTAAATTACTATGCTGTGGAGCTGGAACTAACATAGTGTTGTTGGTCGATTATAACTCAACAGTAAAAAAATAATAATAAAAGAACTTGTATCTAAAAAATAAGAATTCTGACAACTCAATAATAAGAAGACATGTGCCTCAATATTAAAAAAGGAGGGGGCAACGGGTATGAGCAGACATTTCACCAAAAAAGGATATGCAGATAGAAAATAAGCACATGAAAAGATATGCATCATTAACCATTGGGGAAATTCAAATTAAAACCATAATGAGACAATATTATGTACCTACTAGAATACCTAAAATTAAAAAGAGTAATCATGCCCAATGCTGGTAAAGATAAGAAGCAACTAAACCTCTCATATACTACTCATGGGAATGTAAAATTGTATAACCCCCTTGAAAAACAGTATCACAGTTTCTTAAAAAGTTAATTGTACACATACTATATGGCTCAGCTATTCCACTCCTGGGTATTTACTCAAGAAAAACAAAAGCAAATGTCCACACAACTACTTGTAAATGAAAGTTTATAGGAACATTATTTATAATAGCCGAGGATTGGAAATAATTCAAATGTCCATCAACGTTAATGAATAACCAAATTGTAGTACATCCACACGATGGTATACTATTCAGCAATAACAAGTAACACGTGAAAACAGATGAATCTCAAAATCATTATGCTGAGTAAAAAAAAAAAGGCAAAAAGAGTACATGCTGGACTTCCCTGGTGGTGCAGTGGTTAAGAATCCGCCTGCCAATGCAGGGGACACAGGTTCTAGCCCTGGTCCGGGAAGATCCCACATGCTGCAGAGCAGCTAAGCCCATGCGCCACAACTACTGAAGGCCGCGTGCCTAGAACCCGTGCTCCGCAGCAAGAGAAGCCATTGCAATGAGAAGCCTGCACGCTGCAACAAAGAGTAGCCCCCACTCGCCACAACCAGAGGAAGCCCACGTGCAGCAACGAAGACCCACCGCAGCCAAAAATAAATAAATAAAATAAATTTATAAAAAAAAGTACATGCTGTATGATTCCATTTATTTATTTAACTTTTTATTTTATATTGGAGTATAGTTGATTAACAATGTTGTGTTAGTTTCAGGTATACAGCAAAATGATTCAGTTATACCTATACACGTATCTATTCTTTTTCAAATTCTTTTCCCATTTAGGTTGTTACATAATATTGAGCAGAGTCCCCTGTGCTATACAGCAGGTCCTTGTTGGTTATGGTGGCCCACTGGGTAAGACTCCGCACTTCCAAATGCCGGCGGCCCGGGTTCGATTCCTGGTTAGGGAACTACATCCTGCATGCATGCCGCAACTAAGAAGCCCGCATGCTGCAACTAAGAAGTCCGCATGCTGCAACTAAAGATCCAGTGGTCCGCAATGAATATCCTGCACGCTGCAACTAAGACCTGGCGCAGCCAAAATAAATAAATACATACATACATAAATAAATATTTAAAAATAGCTAAATAAATAAATATAGCAGTGTGTACACGTCAATCCCAAACTCCCTAACTATCCTTCCCCCCCAACTTTCCCCCCTGGTAAACATAAGTTCATTCTCTAAGTCTGTGAGTCTGTTTCTGTTTTGTAAATAAGTTCATTTGTATCGTTTCTTTTAAGATTCCTCATATAAGCGATGATATTTCTCTTTCTCTGTCTGACTTATTTAGATGCTTCAGAAAAAGCCAGACAAAAAGAATATGTATGATTCCATTTATTCATAGCTACAGAATGCTATAGCAAACTAAGCTTTAGGGACAGTAAACAGACCAGTGGTTGCCTGAGGATGTATTGGGAGAAGAGGATGGTGAGGGATGTGGTGAAATTACAACCCTCCCTCTTTGCAACCACTTTGAAAAATGTTTTGGAGGTTTCTTATAAAGTTACACATACATATCTCATATGACTTAGCAATTCACAAGAGAGATAGAATTCTATGTTCCCAAAGAGCCTTGTTCATCAATATTTTATAGCAACATTTCTCATAATAACCAAAAACTAGAAACAACTAAGTGTCCAGGTGAATGCATTAAAATATGTGATGTGTTTATACATTGAGTACTTTTTACGAATGTAAAAGAACAAATTAATGATACACAGGCTAATATGAATAAAACTCCAAAACGTTATGCTGAGTAAATGATGTCAGATTAAAAAAAACCACAATTCCATTAGTTTGAAGTCTAGGCAAAACTAATCTATAGTGAAAGAAATCAAATCAGTGATTGCCTGGGATGTGAAGTCAGAGGAGATTTACTGCAACAGGTCAGAAGAAAACTATCTGAAGTGACAGAAAAATTCTGTGTCTTTACTGGGACCACAGTAACATAGGTCTGCATATTTGCCAAACTCATAGAACTGTATACTTAAAATATGTGCATTTTATTGTATGTTAATTATACCTCAGTGACGTTGATTTTAAAATGGAGAGAGTATAAGGAGTTTGGAAAGAGAAGTGAAAGAGAACCAGTCCCTGAGGCTTTCGAATCTGTGTTTCTGGAGCTACAAGAAACAGCAGGTGGCTCTTGCCAAATTGAGTTTATTTTTAGGCAAAGAGTTCATTGGTATACCCTTGGGGGTTATTTTCTAGCACTAAGTATTTCCTTTTGCATTTTCTTCACAGCAAAGAAAACAAAAGAGTTGGAAGAGAGCTTGGCTGCATGAAACTGTAGGGTGCTTTGTTCTTCCTGGGATGCATTTGTAAACAAAATTTTAATATTATTTTCTCTAATGGTGATGATTAGCACACAATCACAAATGGCCACTGTGATTATGGACACAAAAGGAGGAGTCATGCGCTGGGTATTGAAAGACCTGAGTTGTGTTCTCTGCACTGCCCCTGAGTACATCTGGGAGCCCAGGCAGACCACCTGCTTGCTTTGAGCCTCAATCTCCCCATCTGGAAAAAGAGGATCAATGAACCTCTACTGGACTAGAAAGTTATAGCAAGAGTCAAACAAGAACATGTATGTAAATACATTTTTGAATTAAAGCACAGGGAAATAATATCTAACTATGAATTCTATTAAATGTTTAATTTTAGAAAAACAAAGGATATATTTTGCCCAAAATAACACTAGCCAGGGGAAGAAGAGCACCCATATTTGGAGGTGGCCGGCTATCTTAAGTCACTTGAAATTGTAGTGAAGAATGGGCAAAGCCAGGTCTGTAGAACCAGAAGATCTTAGTTTGTATTATCCAAAATTTAAAGTTCAAAAAATATGAAGTGTGTAATCTTGGCCAGATAACTTAATCCTTCCTAGCCTCTATGTCTCTATCTGTAGAGTTTTAATGATTATATAGAAGTTTCATAAAAATGAATTGAAATAACTATTGTGAAGACATAATATAGTGCCTGATAAACAGTAAAATTGTTAAATTTAGGTTAGATATAAGAAGAAGAACTTGAAAATTTCCTCTAAAGTGTAATTATTAGCACATCACAAGCAGTCTACACAATCGTGGAAGACAGAGTAAAGCAACAGATGGGGTCCTGAAAATAATAATGGTGATGATGACGATGATCAAAATTATTATTAAAAAGATTTATTTAGAATGTATTACGTGCCAGACACTGCAGTCATTGCTTTATCTTTATATCTCACTCAATCTTCTCAATAGTCCATGAGGCAGGCATGATACATAATAATTCATCCTTATCTTACAGATGGAAACCAGGCTGAGATTCACACAGGTAGTTAGTGCTGGGCTGGAATTGAGTGTTTATTTTGTGTTAGGCGCCAGTCTAAATGTACTGTTCAACTGTGCCGTTGAAAGAATTCCACCGTAGCTGCTGTTTTCACTATATGCAGCTCAGTGGCAATAAAATCATGCTGTTAGAGGCCCCAGAATACTGAGGCCTTGCTCTCTCTCTCTCCCAGGGAGCAGTTGTTATTCAGGTCTTGGGGCTTTTGTTATAAAAAAATGTTTGTGCATCTCCAGCAACACCTGCAGCCAGCGGCTTATTTGGTGAAACACAGTTTGTAGGTTCCAGAACAGGTGGTTTTCAACCACCATTTATCAGCAAACATATCCATTGTACAGATGCACCTGCTATTTCTAAGGACTCCTACGCTGAATCCTTTTAAAAAATGAGAGAACATTTTGCCAAGCAGGAAATCCTCCTGCCCTCATTTAGAGGTGTCACCGATTCACATTCTCCTAAATGGGCTTTCGCATGTGGGGAAGAAAGGAGGGCTTGACATTGGCAGACCACCCAATAGAAAACTAGGTATAAAGCAATGAGTGAAAATGATTATTGAACGCTTATTCTATGTCTAGCACTCTGTTAGATGTTTTCACTCCAGGACTTTCAGATGGTCCTCAAATCAACCAGATTACAATGCATATTGGTCATGATTTTCAGTTATGCTGTAGTTTACCAATTAACCCTGAAATTTCAGTGGCTTCCCTCAACAACGGCTTATGTCTCACTCATGCTAAGTGTCCAATTTACATCAGTGGGGAGTTCTGTTCCACATAGTCACTCAGGGACCCAGGTTGATGGATGCTCGTCATATAGACTCCACAATTGCTGTATTAGGGGAAGCAAGAGCTGAAGAGGTGCACATTGGTTCTTAAATATCTTGGCAGGAAGTGGTACATCAGTTCCACTCACAGTTCATTGGCCAGAATTAGTTCGATGGCCCTGCCTGACTGCAAGAAGGCTGGGAAATGGGTGGTGAGTGTGACAACACTAATGTTTGGCAGTATATGTTTCTGATGTGAGTGGGTATTACTCCCCCCCCCCATTTTACAGGAGAAGAAACTATGGGTCAAAGAAGTTATTTGACTTACCCAATGTCACACAGTTCTTAAGCAGCAAAATATGTCTTCTGAGCTCCAAACAGTAATCATATAACTTCCTTACAAAGCCTCCTTGGAGGGCCAGCACAGGGAACTCTACTCAATACTCTGTAATGACCTACATGGGAAAAGAATCTAAAAAAGAGTGGATATATGTGTATGTATAATTGATTCACTTTGCTGTGCAGCAGAAACTAACACAGCATTGTAAATTAACTATACTCCAATAAAAATTATTTTAAAACTTTAAAAATTAAAAAAAATTTTAAAAAGAATCCTGTATCTTCTACGGACAGGTCTTTGGATGCCATTTAGGTGTTAATCAGTGTGGAGAAGGTTGTTAAGCAGTCAGGGTTCAGCCAAAGAAGTAGAACCAATAGGAGATTATGTGTGGGGGGGGGCGGGGGCGTGTATACACACGTGCATATACGTACGTATGTGGGTATGTACATATATACAACATTCTAGTGTGTGGCTATGAAATAATTAACAGTGTATATATCTGTGTCCCACACTACAGTGCTACAGTGTGAGCCCCCGAAGGAAAGAATCACGTCTGATATATATTTAAGGGATGTGTTAAAGAACTGGCTTATGCAGTTGTGGGAGCTGCTTAAGCATTCTGTCAGCTGCTGGTCTGTGTCTAAGGCTGGGGCCTGAGGTCCACAAAGCAGGTGGTCAGGAGTGGAAGGTCATGAGTAGGCTAGAACCCATGAGCATGAGCTGGACCTCCATGAGGGTCGACTGAAACCCGTGTCCATTCTTTTTGCCTCTGCCCTTGGTGATGAGGGTGTCCTGAAGAAGCTGAGGCCCTTCATCATGAGGCTAAACACACACTTCTAGCCTTGGATCAGAGGTAAAGGAGAGCCCGGGGGAAGGTAAAGCAATGGAGGGCGAGGCTGCTGCTTCAGGCCAGGGAGGTGAGGTACCAGATCAGCAGCAGCATACTTGACCTGCAAGATGGCTACTCTTCCCTTCACCATCCAAATCCCCCAAGAATCTTCCTTGTGGCCACTCTAATGGGAAGAATACCAGAAATTAAATTCCAGGAAGTGCAGCTCACTCTGACCAAGTTGACACGTTACAAAACCGTACAACCCCCACCCGCCCCCTTGTCAATGTGGCTCACACATCTCCTTAAACCACACTAAATCTCCAAGTAATGACAATAACAAAGTCTTAACTTCTGTCTCACGTGGTGCATCTATCACATGTACAACAGAAACCATACTCTCCTTCTCCCCCAAAGAGGATTGAAAGTCCCTGTTTTTGTCCTTGTGTGATATTTCTTCTTTTTGCTGATACACATTTGTCCTTTGATATCCTCTAATGTAAATACAACATATAAAGTTAACTGTTATTAATACATCTACGTTAAAAGTTACAGGATTAATGAGAGAGGAAATAAAAATGTTTGATGAATATATACGGTTTGACATAACTTGGCAAACCATATATACTTGAAGCTTTGTGACTCCCCAGATACCAGAAGTCTCCAGATTGACATCCATGTGTCATTCCCTGACCAATCACATGCCTCAGTCTACTGACACACGCAGCTCTTGCTTTGGTCATGAAAAGTGTGGAAATGGAGTACTATGGAATCTACAACAGAGACCCACCAATTCACCCAGCTGCAGGGAACTGGAGATGTCCAACATCAAAACCAAGGTCAGAACGACATCTGCTTCCTGAGGTTGCCCATTCTAATGCTTTGATAATTACTTGCTTCTCAATATTGTTGATCAATAGAATCATTGGAACAATTTACTGAGAGCCTTGGATATGGCTGTGATGACCATACTCAGAGCCACGCACAGATTATCTTCACACGTGTCATTTATTCCCAGTGTACACACAAAGGAAATATGGCTCAGAGGAGTTAGATGACTGGGGACGCTCAGTTCACATGCGGTGAAGGTGAGATCCTAACCCAGACCTGTTTCATGTCAAAGCCCCTATGCTTAACTCTTGCATTTTTCTTCCTTCCGGGAAGCTTGCTCATGGTTTTGAAAACAGTTCAAAGGGATCTTCCTTACCTGGGCTTTTTGAGGGCAAAATTTTGTCCACTGCCCAGAAGCCCTCTATCCCCACTTCCGCTATCAGGCTGCCTTGTCTGTGGCTGCAGGAGTGAAGGGTTGATGCAGAAACTGGTTGTCTAGAGCGGCCATGTCCTGAAACTTTATCTCTGTTGTGAGTGGTAGAGACAGGGAAAAGAATTCACATTTTTGAGTGCCTACCTTGTGCCAGGTAGTAACTCTACTTAGTACCTCCCATGTCTGGTCTTATTTGCTCTTTATAACAACCCCATAGGAGAAGGATGATGATAATTTCTATCTTATGAGTGAGGCTGTGTTAGTTAACTTATTTATTAAATGCTACCAAGAGTGCGTGGCGCTGTTCTATTTCCTTTACATGGGTAGCCTCATTTGACCTTCACATCAACCTCTCAGGCACCTACTGTTATTATCCTAATTTTTTTTGGCCGTCCTGTGAGGCTTGTGGGATTTTAGTTCCTCAACCAGGGATTGAACCCAGGCCCTCAGCAATGAGAGCACAGAGTCCTAACCATTGGACCGCCAGGGAATTCCTTATCCTAATTTTACAGATGAGAAAACCAAGGGACAGAGTCGTTATACAATTTCACAAAGGTCACACAACGGGCAGATGGAATAGTAAGGATCTGAATTTAAGAAATCTGGCTCCAGAGGATTTTTCAATGGAGAAGAGTTGTTATTTGAACCCAAGGAATGTGTTGTTATCCACAGGGACTCTTTTTGAGCCTCAGGAAAAGCTATGACCAGAGAAGACCCAGGGTCATTTATCTCTAGATCCTGCCTGGGGGATAACATATAAAGATCAGGAAACTCAGAAAGCCCAGCAGGGGAGAAATCCTATTATTTAGTTAGTTATTTTATTGTCATCCACCCTTCCCCTACCTTGTGAGAATCAAGCACCATGCAGATAGGTACCATCTTTGTTTTTCATAAAGGTGGCTCTTCCAGACCCATAATCGTGTCTGGAACATAGTAGGGGCTCAATATAAATCTGTTGAGAAATCAATTACCCTTCAGTCTTCCACTTAAGTCAGAGTGCACCTCAGTTTGGTGCACTGAGGTGGGGGTGATCGCCAGAGAGGGTGAAAGGGAAGAATAAGGAAAGGAGAGCGTAGGAGGCAAGGAGGAAGAACAGAAGTCAGGGCAGCGGGGAGCTGCCGGCACTGAGGAGCTACCAGCAGCCCTGCCCCAGGTGAGAGAGATGCCCATCTGCAGCGAGAGTTCTTGAGTCAGTGAGGGGCCTGGTGAGACTAGGCTTGCCTGCTATCTTGCACATCTGCCTGATCCTGGGGGACCTGGGTGGGCGGAATGTTTGCTAACTGACACTCAGTATCTAATTGCCTCCTGCCTGGATCCGGAGACCTGCAATTTCCGCTGACTGTGAGGAAGCGTTCCAGAGCCGAGAGGGGATTTTCCAGCAGATGAAGAATAAAATCCTTTCCCTTTGGAAAACAGCCTTTGCCAGTACTCAGAGCTGTTCATTGATTCAGGAGACAGGACTGCAGGCACAGGTAGCCTGGAGTCTACTACACTGGTTCCCATCAGTTGCAGTAGAAACTACCAAGCGCCCTAGTGGAGTGAAGCAAGGGGTTAAGCAGTCATGGTAGTGAAGACCTACTGGGTGCCGTGTTGTCCACTCATTCACATACACACAGAGCTACATGCACGAGTAGGTGTATAAATACATCTTTTTTTTAATTGAGAGTATTTGTATTCTACCTCATTCCAAGAAGGATTTGAAGTGTCATGAAAAAGAGACGTATAACATGAACAATAAAATGGGAATAAAATGAGGAAATAGTTCCGAGCATCAGAGAAGTCAATGCCAGCCATGTGTCCAGCCTCTTGGACTAACACCTCAGTGATAACAAGTGTTGTTACTAAGGAAGCAGTGGGGAGATAATGTCAGCTCTGGCATCCTACAAACCTGGTTCAGCTCCAAGCTCTCCGACTCATCCGTATGTAAATGACTCCATGTCTTTTAACATCCTTATCTTTAAACTAGGAATGATTTTACTCATCTCCTGGTGGCTCTGTGAATTAAAGGAGTTAATGTAATGGACCGAATAGGCATTCAATAGTTGTAAATTTTCTTTTTCCGGTTTTCCTTCTATTTAAAACTTTTTTACTATTTTAAAGCGTCATAAAACATCTAGTAGGTACTATGTGTAGGTTTCTTGACAAAGTTCCTGCTTATCAGGAGGTTTTTGGATCTTCTCAATTAGCCTGCAGGTATATGTCATTCTGTGTGTCCTCTTGGAAGGGCTAATGGTAACTGATCACTTCCTGTGGGCCAGGCACTCAGAACTTCACCATGCGTCCTCCCAACTACACTGAGAGACACACATTGTAGTTATAGTGCCATTGCACAGGAAGAAGAGAAACTGAAGACTCAGATGGGGTGAAAAGGCTTGCCTGGGATCCCACAGCTGGTATGATGTAGGAGAGGGATTTCAACTTACTGATTCTAAATCTCATGCTTCTATTTCCCCTCCTGTGCCTCCTCCTTGCAAGTCTGTCTAAGCCAAATTATCTGCAAATAAGGTCTGCGGTGGTGTTTGCTAAATTTCCATTCTCTGGGTTGAGTCCAGCCCTTGGAGTGACTGAAACCTCAGTAACTAGTTTTGGAAGATAAAGCAGCCTAACCTCTCACTCCAGACTTTTCCAGGGAAAATCTAATGATTCTTCAACAGCTGCAAAATACTCACTGGGTGGTCCATCTCCTCTGGTTCTTCTCCATTATACCACTCAGCCAGCCTGCTCTTGTGGCATTGATGGTTATTTCATAATGGAGTCCAGGTTTCCTAGAGAGATAAAGCCTCAGATAAGTATATCATAATCTGATCCACGCTCCTCCATCTCTTAGCTCAACTATAAGGCAGAATAGACCTGGTGGTTTTGTTTAGATATCACTCAGGGTAGCAAGATGTCTATACACTGTGTAACATCTAAGATCAACTGAGAGCCACTGATTTGTATGTCCTGTTTCATAGTCATTCCAAACACATGCATTCACTGAGAAAAATCTCAGGTGGATTCATGAGTACTCTTTACTTTTTCTCTCAGTGTTTTCCTGTCTTTGTGTGTGTCTCTTTATCTCTCTGTCTATCTCTCTCCAAACTGCATAGTTAAATTGCTATGCATTACATGCATTTCATCTGAGGCAGAGCAGATGCCTGGCAACACGCCCTTGATTTTGAATTTTGACCATCTCAATCCACTTTGGGGCTTCTTTCCTTCCACCTATACCCCTAAGTATTTTCTGAGAGCTTCCTGCTGGATCCCCTGCTTCTCTCATGCTCAGGACTCTACCTGGGGGGCCTCAATCATATTTCCAATTTCACCCTCTTTTATATTTTGATGACTCTCAGATCTGTGCTTTATTCCAGGATTCTAAGCGGAGGTCGGGACCCAAATATCTTGCTGCTTCTTAAGTAAGATGTACCACACAAGGTTTAAACTCAGAGGTTTAACCCGGCACTTGGCATCCTTTCCCCAGCCCATCACCCCACATTGTCTTCCTCCTTCATTCCCAGGCATCCAGGCCAGAAAATCGGGAGCTACACTGACCTGTTTCTTTCATTCTTCCTGTGCAGCCGATCAAAGCTCCAAGTTCTATAGATTTTGCCTTCTAAAAATCTTTGGTACCCATCTGTTTCCATTCCTAGTTTCCCAAAATTGTGATATAACAGCTTAAAAGCTGATGTAAGAGCTATTTTTATATGATTTAGGATTTGGGGTTCCTTGACTTAAAAATATGATGAATTCAGATTTTCGGAGAGCATGAAGATGAATGTGGGAGACAAAATTGCCCTCGTTGTAATTCTAGCTCTTCCGCATCATGATTGTTTGACGTTCACCTCTTTGGATCTCAGTTTCCTCATCAACATAATAGCAATAATATTACCTACCACCTCTACAGCACTTACTCTGTGCCAGATATGTTCTAAGTGCTAGATATGGATTAACTCTTTAAACCTCACAAGTGTCTGAGATAGGTACTTTTATTGCTCACACATTTTATAGACATGTAAACCGAGGTTGCACAACTGCCCAAGTCCATTCAGCTCGTAAGCGATAGAGCTGGATTCTGGCCCCATGCTCCAGAGTCCTTGCTCTTAATCACATTTTCCTCGGGGACTGTTAGGAGGATTAAGTTCATGCATGTAAAGTGCTTAGCACAATGCCGGGTACACAGTAAGTGCCTGATAACTAATTAACCTACACCGGAAAATGGGTTTACAGTCTCGCAAGGAACACAGGGTTTGGGCGGTACAGTTCAGTAAAGAACTTCAGGGAACAAAGTAGCTTTGCTTATTGATTTTATTCCTCCAGAACCTATGGCTAATTAACTGCCATATATCTTAGACCAATCTCAGAAATTTAATTACTGCACCTGCTCTGCTGTCTCTTATGAGACCAAGCCCTCTCTTTTGTGGGGTAATTAACTGCACCATATGGATTCAGTTGCCCTGGACTCTTTCCTCCCCACCCCCCGAGTTTGGGGAGACTCCATCAATTGCATCCAGCGCTCCTTGAGGATAGCTAATATAATATCGGGTATGAGTATGTAAGAGTATTTTGGGAGTTCATTGCTTCATTTTTGTATCCATCCATTCACTTATGTATTAATTCAACAAATATTGATCGACTGCTAATTCCACGCTAAGGACTGTCCCTCTGTCCCTCTGACAATCCCTGATGGTCCCCTTGACCTCTGTTTTTAGTTCCCCTCTCAAATACTATTGAAACTTTGTGTCACTACTCTGACATCTGGAAGACACATAAAACTCTTTTACTCATGAAATGTATCCCAGTGGCATGATACTATTATTATTTTTTTAAGATCCTGCTTCTCCTAGTTTGAATTTATCTTTAAATTCCTAGATCCCTCTCTTGTTTTTCTTTCACTCTCCCAGCACAGGAAGGCAATTCCCTGGGGCCAGGGCAGCTTTTCTTCCCATCCCTCCCTTGCTCCTCCTTTTGTAATTCACAGTGGAGATCTGTGATGCACTTTATGAAGGACATAGGATAATAACAAAATTGCTGATAATGCTAAAGAGAGCTTTTAATGAATCTTGTCCCTGGGTATTATTGGAAGCATTTTCGCTGGTGAGACAGACCTTTTCAAGCTCCAAGAGTCTCCCATTTGGAGACTTTTACAGCATTGGGAAGGTTGTTTAGGATTGGCTTAAAAAAATACTTCCTTTGATAAGAGCTAGATCTAACTTGTTCAACTGATTGCTTTTGTTTTTCTGATTTTATTATTTAAAGAAAAAAATACGTATACTTTCCTGGATGCAAAAAGAGCCGAAGTGTATTTCGTTTTCTTTTCTTTTTTTTTTCCTTCCCTGGGCTGCTGACAGCCCGTGTCGCTGAGTGCAGCAATGAAGCCTGTTTTCTCATTAAAATGCACTGAGTCTCCAAGGTAGGCACTGGGGCTTTGCTGCTACCCTGTCTCATTTACAGGGGATTCTGGTTGGTTGAGCTCTGCTGGGCCAGCCCTCTGATCTTTACGAAGATAACTCAATAGTTACCCTCCGCTCATGTTTCCTGAGTGCCTGTTGGGTGTCAGCTGCTCTGACATCCTGACTCAAGGAAAGGAGAGCATCAACATGCCCCCTTTTGTAGATGAACACACCGAGGCTTGCTCATCCTTTATCTATGCAGCAAATATTTCCTGAGGACCTACAATGTGCCAGGCATCATTCTAGGCTCTGACAATACAGCAAGTGAACAAAACTGACAAAAATCCCTGCCCATGAGGAGCTTAAGTTTTAGGGGAGTGAGACAGAAACTCATGATAAATACATAGTACATCTGATAGTGACGAGTGCTATAAAAAATAAAGCAGAACATTGCAGAGGAAGGCTTAGGGGTTGCGAGTTTTTGGAGAATGGTCAAGGAAAGCCTCATTAAAATGATAGACTTTGAATAAAGACGCGGGGGAAGTGAGAGAGTTGGTGATATCTGGGCATTGGGGAAGAGGTATTTTTAGGCAGAAGAAGCAGTCGTTGCAAAGGCCCTAGGGCCAGCATGCTTGGCTTGGTATGTGGAATTGCAGCAAAGAGAACAGAGTGACTGGAGCCAGGTGAGCAAGGTGGAAGGTGCCAGGTGATGAGGACAGGGCGTGATCCAGGCCATGTGGGGCTTTGGAGGCTACTGTAAGGAGATTGGCTTTTTGCTGGGAGAGTCAGGGAGGCATCAGCAGGTTTTAATAGGAGTGATAAGAATTGACCCACACAGGTTGCAACCAGGACTCACGTCTTTCCATTCTAGATCCTTCGCATTTTCCTTTATTCTGATACTGCTTCCTCCTTTTCACATTTTAGTATCATTTTCTACGTCTCTTCCTGTCTAATCCATGAAACCATAGCTCCTCAAAGAAGCAAGCTGAAGCTTTATCTTCTAAGTATATTCCCTAGTTCTCATCTGTTGTAAGCACTCATCTGATGTAAGTCTTTCCATAAGCAAAGAATAGACCAATTTCTATACCTGAGGAAAGAGAATGACTGGCTTTATTAAAAAGAGACTTTAAGATAAATTATTTTTTGTAACAATGAGGAGAAAACAAGAACTATATAACCATAAAATAGAAGCATGACTTATTTCCTTTCTACACATTTCCTTTAAGTATTTTTCACCTGCAGATGAAATTCAGATAAATAGTAATCATTTTGTATTTGACGTTTTAAATTTAATATTGGAACGTAGCATTTTCCCTGCATTTCTATAGATCTTTGGTACTGAACTTTTATTTATTTATTTATTTTTGCTGTGTTGGGTCCTCGTTTCTGTGCGAGGGTTTTCTCTAGTTGCGGCAAGCGGGGGGCCACTCTTCATCGCGGTGCGCGGGCCTCTCACTATCGTGGCCTCTCTTGTTGCCGGAGCACAGGCTCCAGACGCGCAGGCTCAGTAATCGTGGCTCACGGGCCTAGTCGCTCCGCGGCATGTGGGATCTTCCCGGACCAGGGCTCGAACCCGTGTCCCCTGCATTGGCAGGCGGACTCTCAACCACTGCGCCACCGGGGAAGCCCGGTACTGAACTTTTAAATCACTGATTGACATGACTTTATAAAGAAGGGCCATAATTCACCTTACAGATTCCATTTTGTCCATTTAGAAGCCTTTCAGGTATATTGTTTCCTTTCATTAATATAGATAACACAGCCATGAACATCTTTGTGCAGGCAGCTTGTTCATTTTGTTTTCTCATTTCCTCAGGCTGCATTCACCCCAGTGAGGTTCTTAGATGAAAGATTATCAACACCTTTATCGTGACGATTCAGAATTTCATTTCATTTCCAAAAATTATTTTCCAAAACTTACTGCAAACCTCATGATGTGCATGGCTCCCAGTTTTGACTTTCCAGGTCAGGCAGATGAAATTGCCTTGACTCCAGCTATATTCTGGGAAGAGTGCTAAGCCCAAAGGATTCAGAGGTGATGGGACAAGGGTAAAATCTATCCTTTGTCAAACACCTACTCTGTACCATTTCCTATTCCTTCTTTACAATAGCCCTCACTTGCAGGTTTTCTTGTTCGTATTTTCAAAGGGGGAAACCAAGCCACACGGAGATCAGTAACTTGTCCACAGTTCCAGATAAGCAGGAACTGAAGAGAGATCCCAGCCCGACTCTGTCAGACTCTATCCCCACACCACCCTGCAGCCCAGGTCCCTCAAGGAGCTCCTGACTTAGTATGGTAGATGAGATGCATGTAAGTATAATATACTTACAATGGGGTATAATAGATACATGCTAAAGGACCAGAGGTAGCCCCTAAGAAAGAATAATTAAATCTATCATGGTGGGTCAGAAAGGATTTCACTAAAAGATGACCCTGGAGAGAGGAATTTTCCACATACAGAAAATGTGAGAAGACATTTAGAAAAAAAGAACATAATGTGCAAAATCTCAGAGGCATGGAACAATAGGACATACACGGAAATGCCCAGAAATGTGGTGAGGAGGGAATGGTACAGGCAAGAGGCGGGGGATTAGGCTGGGACACTGGAGATGAACCAGCAAAACGGATGCCTTCACCGTAATGAGTGGTCCGGGCTTGACATTGTAAGACAGTTGGTCTCCATTCTGGCTGCACATCAGGATTGCCTGGGCAGCTTTTAATTTCATGTTGTGTGGTTTGTTTTGTTAAATACGAATCTCAGTTCAGTTGGATTAGAATCTCTGCAGGTGGGGCCCGGGTGATTCTCATGTGCTGCTAAGGTTGAAAACTTCTATTATAAGAGAAATTCACATATTATCAAATGTAGAATAAAGTTCACACCCTTTATGGGGCATACAGAAGCAGGAGGAGAGCTTCAGAATCGGATCAGTGATACCATCCCTCTTGGGGCTACATGAAAGTGGATTGTGTGGGAGGCATACAACCAGGAATCAGATGAGATAAACTTGTGCTGACTGTGATGTCATAGGGGGAGGAGTGGTTGCCTGGAACTGTGGTCCCCAAACTTTGCTGCATGTTAGAATTATCCAGGGAGACTTGAGAAGTCCCTATGACTAGGCATCACCCGCAGACAATTAAATCAAATTCTCTGATGGAACCTGACACTGCCCCGGGGTGACCTCAATGTGTAGCCAAGTTTGAGAACCAGTGTTTTAGAACCTTGTAGACCAGCAGCATCAGTAAACCCTGAGAGCTTGTTGGAAATGCAGAATCTCAGGCCCCATCCAGACTACCAAATCAGAATCTGTACGGTGACAAGATTCCACAGTGATTCGTATGCACATTAAAAATCAAGAAACATTATTCTAGAGATATTTTAAAAAGCAGTATTAACAACATTAGGTTAGATAAGCTTTACAAAAAGGTTCTACATTTTAGGTATAGAATAACATGTTAAATTCCCTTTAATTTGCAATTGTACGATGGAGTTGGTCACTAGCTGTCTGCGTTGCTTGATTCTTTGTTTACCTGTTGTATATGACTGGTTATATATTTTTCTTGCCTTGTTTGTCATTGTCTAATGTCGTATGGGTCATGCTTGTCTATATTTAGATGCTTGTATGAGGTGGGCTGTCCTGTACGTGTATGTGTTTGAGGGATTCTAATTGTGTGTTTGTGTGTGTGTGTGTGTGTGTTTTTCTCCGGTTGGCAGCACTACAGGCCTTTTGGATGTACTGATTCTAGATGAGGCTGCAAAATACATTGAACAAGGACACAAAGTATTGCAGCACCCACAGGTCATGTGATCATCAAAACTGTCCCCTGTCCCCACTTCCAAATGCTTCCTAGGGGTTTGAGAACCACTGCATATGAAAGAGGATACTGGATTTTTGTATCCAAATCTTCTGCAAGTGACTCTGTAGCTGGGTATATCTTTGTGTGTAGTGTGTGTTGGGGTAGGAGATGGTAATGACTTGTGCCTATGGGAAGAACCCTTTGTGCATCTGTGTGTGTGTGTGTGTGTGTGTGCACATCAATCACTACGTGTGTGCCTGTGCCTTTGTAGCACTGAGCATGGCCCAGATTTAACAGTCAGCATCATGGGATCATTTGTCACACAGTGGGGTCACGCAAAGGATCTCACACAAGAGACCAATGGCCTCATGAAACCACACCTACATGGCAAATCACACATCTGACAAATTGTGCACAAAGTCTCACACACACACACACACACACAACATCCGCATCTTTATTCATGTGCATAATCTCAGCCAGAGTCAGGTACCAGCACACTGAGCCATGCATGCACTCACACCTGGATACACACACACACAAAGCCAGGCGAGCTCTTTGGAGGTGACACCCAGAAGAACATGAACTTCAAGCAGATTCTACAAAACAAGGCTGAAAGGGAAGCGTGGGTCTTGTTGTGCAGTGGGTGACCTTGAAAATCTTGCTTCTAATCCTCTGTTTGGAAAACAGAAAGGGCTTTCACTGAACGATGGGACAAAGAGAGGCGCCAACTAGCAGAGATTGAGTGTCTGCCCCTAGAGAGAAAACCTCTGGACTCAGACAAGAAAACCTTCCCCTTCTCTCCCTGTGCCCAGCCCTGCTCCCTTGACACTCTCCAGTTAATTCAGCCTCAGTTTGTGTCACTTCTAACGTCTAAAATTGTACCTTGGGAAGCCCAGATGACTCTTGCCCGCTGCTTACGGCTCTCTCCTGAGCTGACCACCCTGTTCTCTGAAGATGGGGACACTAGGAGTGCATTTCTTGATTTTTCTTTCACAAGAAGCTAAAGTACCCAATTATCATTACATTTTGATTATTCACCACTGGAAGAATAGATGCTCCAAAACAAGAAATAGTCTCCGTATCTTCTATACTGAGTTTCAAAATAACATGTCCCCAGTTGGATCGAAAGTCAAATAAATGCTGTTCACACACAAACACTCAGATTGATTCAAAAACCCAGACAAAGAAGCACATACAGATACTCTCAGAAACACTTCCTCTCAGTCCCCACCGACATTGGGGTACAACAGTAGACCCCGGGGTACGTACATATATAGGGCTCAGATGCTTGTACGTTGCAACAATGGCGTATAGAAACATACATCATCAAACCCAGACACACATCCAGCTGTGGACACATCCATTTCCTGGGCCACTCAGGCTTTAGCTTGGAGAAAATGAGATGTCATAGAAAATCTACAAAATGGCCAGTCCGCTGGTGAGAGTAGACAAGTGTCATCTCCAAATGTCCTCCACCATGACAGGTTAATTTGGAAGCTTAAGAAAGTCAAACTTAAGTCCCAATGGTAAGGAAGCAGAGCCATACCAGAAGAGGGTTTGCAGCAAAGAGAGTTACAAGTTTTAAAACTTTTCCCCCCTTGCCTTTAAACAATTATTTGTGAGACTATCTGACTGAAGGGCTTTGTTTTCTTCCCAAGTCTTTGTTTTAGTTATTGTTGATATTAATTTGTAGATACAATGAGAGCAACGAGATACTCAGCTGTGGCAGTAAGTGTCTGGCTTTTGCTGGAAAAGCCTCTCAGAGTCATTTTTCCTGCTGAAAGCTTGGGCCTGCGGTCAGTGCTGGCTTTATTACACCTTTTCTCGGTTGGTTATTTATCAGAAAAGGGTCTGACAAGACTGAACTGGGTAAATGGGAGAGGGAGGAGAGAGACGTATCTTGGTAGAGAGACAGAGAAGAGAGAGAAACACGAAATTATTGTCCTTTCCCATTTCCAAATGCCCCATAGGGAGCTGAGAATCACTGTGTAGGAAAGAGACAGAGCTTTGGAAGGGGAAAAAAAAACAGGAAAAGAGAGTGGGGAAGAGACAGTATGAGAGATGGAAAGAGAGACAGAGGGACAGAGAAAGTGAGAGAAAAGTCTCTGTGCATGAGAATTGCTTGTGAGACAAACATATGATGTTTGTGAAAAAGATCACAGCATGAGACAAGTATGTGTGTGTGTGTGCGCACGTGTGTGCGTGTGTGCGTGCGCCTGTGTTCCATGCATAGGCAAGTCTGCCTTAGAATAGAAGAGATGGTAGGGAAAGAAAGGCAGAGAAAGATGCAAAAAAGAGCATGTACAAGTGAAGAGAGAAGGCTATAGACATTCTGTGTGTTAGTATGAATGTGTCCATGAACATGAGAGAGAGACAGAGGCAGAGGTTTTTGATGATATTGTTTGAGCACCTGTATCCAGTCCTTCCTGAACCTAATATATTCCTGAATGTGTCAATTACATGACTCAGTGAATCCCTTTTTATTTGGGGTGTGTCGTGTTGTTGTTGAAGCTAGTTCGAACTGGGTTTTCTGTCACTTCCAGATAAAATGGTCCTGCTTAATATGTGTCATGTTCTTTCACAGAGCCATGCTTTGGCATAAGTTGTTGTTGTTGATTTTAACCTAGAATGTCTTTCTTGCCTTCTCTAACTGATGCACTTTTATTTCCATCTTTTAAGTGCCAATTCAAATGTCACCTCTTCAGTTAAGCTTTCCTAGAATATCCCAGTAAGTCACTTCCTCTCCCTTGTCCATCAGCCTTTCAACAAACCTCTGAAAGCACTGATCCCATTGTGGTGTATACATTGGTGTCTACGTCTCCCACACTGGATTGAGGCCAAAGTTAATCTTGTGCCTCTGTAACTCCATGAACTAGCGCCGTGTCTGTGGCATCGTGAACCCAAATGCTCTTTTCTCCTCCTCCTCCTCCTCTTTCTGTTCCTCTCCCTCCTCTGCCTTCTCCTTCTCCCACTTTTGAATGATTTTACCTGAAACACAGAGTCTAACTAAGAGTCACTGGAGAAGAGGTGGCTTAAGAAAATATTTACAATATCTGGACATCACAGAGGACAACCTAGCGGGTTGATGGGGGGGGGGCCTGGTTCACCTAAATAAGCACGCTGATTAGAAGTTATATGACTCAGAAGTCGGGGTCCCTGAGAGCCCATGAGAAACAAAGAAGGCCTATGGGAAATTGTAACTTCAATTTTTATGAAGCCCGATTGGCACGTGTTAACCCCAGTGCTGGTCCTGTGAGGAGGTGAGGCTTCACATCTGAGTACTTCAGTTCCTGTGTCAATTTCTAGGGCAGCAGTAATCAGACAGATCCTATCAAGGTTGCTCTCTCAAAACTTCTTGCTCTAATATTTCCTATTACTTCATTTTGGATTCAAGTTTTGTCCTTCAGCCCCTATGCTTTTCAGGATGTGTAATCCATCGAGACCTTGGACTTGGTCTTTCCTTTTTCAGGACCTGTGACTTGGTCCATGCCCAGCTTGACCTACATCCCTGCAGCCTTAGGATGGGGAAGTATAACAGGAAAGTCCTTGTCCTGAATGGCCATTGTCTACTTTGTCCGCATCCTCTTCTAGGGTAGATTTGGAAATTGAGTTAAAAACTTATTAGGGAGTCAATATAAGCAAAAGTGCCCATCTGCCTCAGTGGCTGCTTAAGGACCACACATGAGTCAAAGTTAAAAGGGACACTCACCACATGAGTGAATAAACAAAGGAAACCAATCAGTGTCGAGAAATTGTTAACATGAGAGCCTGAGATACTTCAGTCCCAGCAGCCCCTTTTTCTGCAAAGCTTGATCAATTTTGGTTCCTACCATGATAGCGTGAGACCCCCAAGCAACCTTGTCGTAAAACACAACACTTTTATTAGCAGTATTGCAAGTGTTTCTGCTCTTTACAACTAAAAGAACCAGGACTGAAACTGCCAACAACGTGGATTTTGTTCAGATGCTGCTCTTCTGTTGGGAAGATAATGGTGGTTATGGCAACGCGGCAGGTGGGAAGCGGATAAACCCAGAGCCTGGTAAGGACCGACATACTTGTACAGAATAAGATCTGGAGGATATGATCCATTTGCAGAGGCCAACTCTGGATTTTCTTCTAGGTTGGTGACACATTGTGTCCAAAGCGTCCAAGAATCTCCATCATCATCCTGAAACAGTGACAAGGCACAGCAGTGAAAGAGCTGAAAGGAAGCAGTCAGGAAAACAGCTGGTTAAAAGCCCAGAAAATCTTCTCATAGCATATTTCTAATCCTGAAGGGGGTAGCAAATGCAAGACAGTTTAAGGCAAGACGTATATGGTTATCATGACGGTAAAATTCACCATGGAAGGGAACTGGACAATAAGGCAGAGGCCAAAGCAGAAAAATGAATCCTAGAGTCTGAGCTAAAATGATTGAGGTTAGGGGGGGAAATGTAGGAACAACAAGACTGTTCTGTTATTAGGAGGCAGCTGGGTTGCCTTGGGCCAAGGTTGTTCATAAAGGATATTATGGCAGCAGCACAAAAGATGGTCCCTGAGTCATCCAATTCCAGAGTCCAGTTGTGTAAACTTAATGCTAAGACTCATCCGTTCATAGGTCTCTCGCTCTTGTTTCAGAAACTAGGGAAAGGATGAGCTTAGAATGAAGAAAAGAGGTGTTGAGACATACTCAGGCTGACCGGCAGGTTTTGAAAATCTGTAAGCAGGAGAAAATAAAGCTCTGTGTGTCTCAGCATTCCTTGCCCTTTCTGGAAGATTCTAACAATTCTACAAGAGCCTCAGCTTTTTGTAATTAAAGAGCCAACTATCAGAGCAAGAGTGCAGTCTGGCATGCCCATCTGCCACCAGGTCCTGCCCTTTCCCATCTGGAAAACAGTGTTTCTGAGCCCAGAATGCCGTTGGGTGGATTAGTTTAACTTGTTAAACCTTGGTTCATGAGATTGTTCATTTGAATTTTATAATATGGAAAATTAATTTCTTAAGTTATTAGGAGAGAAAAATTCAACAGGATTAATACTCCTGGTTCAAAAATAATCAGAGGTCACCATGGAAACGCATATCAATGGAGAATACACAATGAATGAAACATTTTTCTATGTTTGGCTGTTTATGCAAGGCCTCTCTCCTCTCTGCCCTGGCGGCATATGTATGGGTGAATGAATCCCCCAGTGTCTCTGTAACTAATGAGCATGGGTCAGGTGGTCATATCCAAGAATCACCAAGGTAGAAGGTGAAGTCTGGCTTGGAAACAGAGTTTCATCTGGCTTATGTCCTCATCCCCAGGGGATCAGAGGGTAAGTTTTGGAGAAAATACCAACTATTTCTCAAAATTCATGAGGAGGCTATGGAAATGAAACCAGCAATGGCAGAGATTCAAGTCATTTACTGGATGCCAAATGCAACTCCTTGGAAATTGGAGAAAAACAGGCTCAGAACTTACTAAGAGGGATTTCAAGGTTGAATGCCTCTGACTGGCTGACATGAGAAGACCAAGGGACACTGATCCCCTTTTCCATTTGATTTTGCCTGGACTGAGCTGAGACAGGAGAGGATTTCTCTGGATCCCAAATTCTATTTTCATGAAAGGTAGTATGGCTGAGTTATTGAGAGCTTCTCCTCTAGAGTTAGCCAGTCGGGGTCTGGATGGTAGCTCCACCACTTTCTAACCTGGGACAATTCATGTCTCTGATGCTTGTTTTAGTCACTTGTAAAATATGTACGTGTGTGTGTGTGTGTGTGTGTAGAGTAGGGTAGGGTAATACCAGTTCAGCTGATAAGGTTGTTGTGCATATTCCATTAAATAATGAATGTAAAACAATTAGCATGGTGTCAGACACGTGGTAAGCACTTGCTTCCCCTTCATACAGGAGTGTAAACTGAAGGAATTTCTCAAAGTCCAGATCTAGACAAGAGGGATGATCCAGAAAAAGCAACTGGCAGGTGCAAGTGTAGTTCATGCTTTCTACTCTACATGTAATTTACATCTAAATTAAAGAATGCAAGCACACAATTACAGCACTATTAGGAAACATGGTTTAGGTGTCATTCATATCTCAAAAAAGAAAAGAACCTGGAGATTCTGTTCACCTCCAAACACACTCTAAGTTATTAGAGTGATGTTTTGACAAAGCAAACGACTACAAACATGGGCAGGCTGAGCTCAGAATGAGAAAGGAGAGCCTCCCCTGCCCTTGTCCCTTGCCCCATCTGACCTGGCACCTTATTCTCATTCTGTGAGTAGGCCTTCCAAAAGATTTACAGCATGTGAAGAAAAAGTGGTGAGGCAACCAGAATCCATATCAAATGAAGAGCCGTAGAAGGTACTGGATTATATCAATCAATCAATCATCAATCAACCAATGGGTCTTATTTGGCATATATATTATGGCTCAAAGAATTGTCATGGAGAATATGTAGCGTATAAGGGGAGGGGAATTTTACATTTTTCTCCCCTTGACTGTTTTGCCTCTACACACCTTCTTCTTTTTTAAAAAAATTTTGTTTATTTATTTATTTATTTATGGCCACATTGGGTCTTCGTTGCTGTGCGCGGGCTTTCTCTAGTTGTGGCGAGCAGGGGCCACTCCTCTTTGCGGTGTGCAGGCTTCTCACTGCGGTGGCTTCTCTTGTTGCGGAGCGCGGGCTCTAGGCGCACAGGCTTCAGTAGTTGTGGCACACAGGCTCAGTAGTTGTGGCTCATGGGCTCTAGAGCGCAGTCTCAGTAGTTGTGGCGCACAGACTTATTTGCTCCGCGGCATGTGGGATCTTCCCAGACCAGGGCTCAAACCCATGTCCCCTGCAATGGCAGGCGGATTCTTAACCACTGCACCACCAGGGAAGCCCCACACTTTCTTCTTGCTCCATACTCCTGTCCAAAGCAGCAGAAGTTGCTAGTCTGATCAGTCTGTGGTTGCTAGTAGGTGGGCTCATTGTGTCGTAACAGACACCGCCTTTATATGATGCTCTTTCTTCTTTTTTCCACCCCTTAGGTCTAAATACATAAGCTAAGTCAAGGACCCCATTGGAGTCCTTTCATTCTCTCTTTCTGACTGAATATCAATGAATGGGCAAGTAGAATGGGCTGATTCAGGGACTTGGCCATGTCTTTCACACAGAGGTTGTGTGTGTGACCTATTGTGGTCCTGACAGGAAGTAGAATTCCATTTAGATGGTTCAAATCTTTAATAAAGGGATGATTCATGGAGGTGTGGACAGGGCAAAGGGAATCAACAAGTGAGGACGAGGCATTAAGGGACTAGCAAAATGGGAAATCAACCCTACCTCCCAAAGCCAGAAAGTACAATTGAGAAAATGGTGTTACGGCACTCAACAAGGTGTGCTGCCATGGCGTAGGGGGGCTGCCCAGCAGGAGCCACTGACAGGCTGAACCTCGACAAGTGCTAAAGCACCAAAGCAGGGATGAAGCAGAGGAAAATACCTCAGTCTCTCTCTTCTCCCGCCTTCTGAGTTCCTGCAAGCGTCTTTCATTAGCTGAACTCAATGGGAAGAGGGTCAGTAAGAGAGTCTGGGTAATGCGGTCTGTAGGTTCAGCCCCCGGAGTACCAGGCATGGCTTGGAGAGCTGAAGAATGGATGGGGAGGACCAGAAAAACCAGCAGATAGTCTTACAAGAGTCTGTTTTCCTATTATTTAGGTTTAGGGGAAGAAGGGCATAAGGGTTAATTTTATATGTCAACTTGACTAAGGGATGCCCACATAGCAGGTAAACATTATTTCTGGGTATTTCTGTGAGGGTGTTTCTGGAAGAGATTAACATTTGAATCAGTAGACGAGGAAAGAAGATCAAACTCCCAAATGCAGGTGGGTATCATCCAATCTGTTAAAAGACTGAATAGAACAAAAAGGCGGAGGAAGGGTGAATTTGCTCTCTTTGCTTGATCTGGGACATCCGTCTTCTCCTGCCCTTGGACATCGGGGCTCCTGGTTCTTGGGTCTTCTGACTGAGACTGGTGCTTACACTATCAGCACCCTAATTCTTGGACTCAGGCTCAATTACACCACTGGCTTTCTTGGTTCTCCAGTTTGCAGATAGCAGATTGTGGGACTTAGCCTTTGTAATCATGTGAGCCAATTTCTATAATAAATCTCTTATTGGTTCTGTTTCTCTGAAGAACTTTGACTAATACAGGACATGGTGTTGGGTTTGGAGAATTGAGGTCTTTATTAGGCTTTAGGTATAAGCTGAGTGGTCCAACTTAGACTTTCAATAGAGCTCTGAATTAGGGGAACTGGCCCTTATGCAGGTATTAACAAAATGCTGTTTTGATTACATTTATGCTTCACTTCCTTAGTGACTTAATGGAGGAACTAGAGGGAATATCACATTTATATTTCGGCATCCTAGGGTCCCTGATTATAAACCATCCAATATCATTAAACCTAAGCTCAATCCTAACATGGTAGTTAGCAAGCCTACTAACTCTCTAGTAAGAGGTTGGCTTTTCCACTTACTAGCTAGGTGATCCAGGACAAGTCAACCTCTCAATAACTTAATTAACCTCTTTGAGCCTTAGGTCCATCATTTGCAGAGTGGCAATCTTCACTGCACCAACCTTTTATCGCTGCTATGAGAGTTCAAATGAAATAATGTAGGTGAAGTCTTAGGACAGTGCTTAACACATAGTGGGTGCTTGGTAAATGGCGGGACAAGGTGGAAGAGAAGGAAGAGAAATAAGAATAGGAAAAAAAGAAAGGGAGAGCAAGAGAATCAGGCTGATTCATTACATATGGACCAAGGGATCAAAGCAAGACCAATGGATTCAAGTTACAAAAAAGCAGGGTTTAGTTCAATGTAAGGAATTGGATCCCAATTCCTACAAGCTGTCCAGAAATGGCAAAGTAATGAGCTTCTCGTCATTGAAGCATGTTCCAGTGGAGGCAGAGAGCTTCTTTGTTAGGAATGTGATGGCAGAAGTTTCTGTAGTGGGAAACTGATTCAGGTAAGTTCTCAGTTCAGTTCCACTGACAATCTTTCTGCAAAGCTTGGAGCACCAGATTGAGACCAACTCATTCCATAGGATGATGCGTACTTCAGAGAAGGCCATTCTCTGAAGAGCCTAAATATTTTGGTTCTAGGGAAAAAATGGTAAAAACTTAATTTCCTCACAGGGCATTTCCCTGGAGTGCTTCAAAGAAGAAACAGTCACTATGAATGACGCTGTAGTCAAAGGCTGAGGAGTCAGGAGAATTAAAATGACAGCTCTTCAAGACACTGGGAGCTCTGACAGTGAAAGTATGGAGAGAGAGAGGATGCTTGGAGATGACACACAGAGCACTTTTTCACCCTTGTGTGTTGGTGAGACTCCCTCCCACGTACAACCTCTTGCAAGGTTTTCTGGCTCATGTTTGGAATTAGCTTCCAACATTTTCTAAACATTACTTAGGAAAGGGGCTCAGTGGACATCATACAACCACCTTCTCACCCAGGAAGCAGCCAAGCCAGAGGTGGAAAGGAAGTTGCTAGAATTACCCAGCTGATAGGTAGAAATTTGGAAAGGAAATAGCAAAGGCTGGATGGCAGCTGTGTTCCATTCATGTGAAATAATCTAACTTGTTTATTAAAGGGCCTCAAACACAAATACAGGGCTTCCCTGGTGGCGCAGTGGTTGGGAATCTGCCTGCCAATGCAGGGGACACGGGTTCAAGCCCTGGTCTGGGAGGATCCCACATGCCGCGGAGCAACGAGGCCCGTGAGCCACAATTGCTGAGCCTGCGCGTCTGGAGCCTGTGCTCCGCAACCAGAGAGGCCGCGACAGCGAGAGGCCCGCGCACCGCGATGAAGAGTGGCCCCCGCTCGCCGCAACTAGAGAAAGCCCTCGCACAGCAACGAAGACCCAACACAGCCATAAATAATTAAATAAATAAATAAAAATTAAAAAAAAAAACAAAACACAAATACAGAGACCAGCCAAGCCACAAAAGGCATCGTAGTGTACTGGTGAAAAGCAGAAATTCGGAGACCAAAATACCTGAGTTCAAATCCCTGCTCCACCATTTGCGAACTGTGTGACCTTTGGCGAGTCTCTTAACCACCTCAGTTTCTTCATCTCTCAAATGGTTGTAATAATAGTAACCCTTTCATAGGGTTGTTAAGGTGATTATATGGGTTACTATTGGCAAAGCTCATAGAACAGTACCTAGTACATAGTAAGTACTGTATAAGTGTTTGTTAAATAGTACAAAGAATAAAGTATACAGAGGGTCTGAAGGATATAAAATAGGGAGCCTGTGATGAATCTTTTGTGGAGTGAGACTCACCAGCTCCAGCAATGTGGGTATATAGCTGCTAAATTTCTCTATGTTTTAAAAGAAGCTAGAAACCCAGATTTTTTTTTTCTGGGGCTTAGTTTCGTCGCCTGACAAATGGGTTTATCGACTGTTGCATCTCAGCCTGGAGTGAAGTTCATAGCAGGTTTGCGAGGTGAAGGGGGTCAAGAGGATAGAGGAAGCAGTGCACCCAGAACACATCCCTTGTTCTACTCAGGAGAGTAGGGTAGGTTTTCCAGGGACCACACAGAACTTCTTTCCATTCAAAGACCATGGAAAGTTCTTTCCTGCCTCAGAGTATTGTGAGACCTGATAATGATCACTAGCTACTCTAACAAACATTCCCTAGGAGCTGAATGACTCAACACAATAACCTTGTTTCTTGTTCACGCTCATCTCCGTCCAGTACAAGTCAGTGGAGGAGGGGTTGGTGCTCTTTCGGGGGCTGAGAGCTGACAGAGGCTCTGCCATCTTCAGGTCATGGCTCCCGAGGGCTACCTTAGCTGGTGACCCAGGGGAAGCAGGGAGGAACACTGGACGGGTTACGATGGCCAAGCCTGGCAATAGTGAATCATTTTCACCCATATGCCATTGGCTAGGACTCAGTTATGTGGCCCTGCCCCACTGCAGGGGACTGGAGACACAGTTCATTGATGTGCCCAGGAAAGAGAGGAGAAACTCAGATATTGGTAACCACCAGCATCCTCTGCCACAGGGTCTTTGCACATACCGTTCTCTCTGCCTGGAGCACTCTTCCCCTCATCATCTCCCGCCTTCTCATCATTCAGCTCTAAACTCCCTTAAACAGAACTGCTCCTGTAAAGAGGTACTCCCCACCGATCACTGCAGCATTCGTTACCACTTCAGCCTCTATCTTCATAGCTCAAAGCACATTCTGAAGTCATCTAATGTATTTATTTGTTTCTTGTCTGTCACATGGCTCTGCCTTCTCCTTTCAATCAAGAAAGCAGGAAGTTGCCCTGGGGCGTGTGGGATCTTAGTCCCCGACCAGGAATCAAACCAGCGTCCCCTGCATTGGAAGGTGGATTCTTCACCACTGGACCACAGGGAAGTCCCCTCTTTTGCTCTAAATGTATGTTTCAGTATTTTTATACTGTCGTATTCTCTGTATCACCTGAGTTCACTCATCCTTGTATTCATCACACTCTTAAAGACAAGAAGACCTCAACACAGTGGATGAGTTAAGTAGTTGTTCATAAGGAAACAGGATCATTACCCAAAACTATCCTGCTAAAACATTTCATGAAGCCTATTTTGCTGACCTTTGCAAATGGGATATAGACGAGTGCTCATAATTTCTTGAACATTGCCTAGATATTTTAAGAAAAACTTTTAGTTTTATTTCATTAGAAATCTGTTCAAGCCCAGCCTTGGTTTCAAACATCTTACTAAGCTTTTTCGTCATGTAATTTCATACATATATGTATGAGTATATATGTATATATACATATATATGTGTGTATATGTATATTTTACATCACATATGTCACAATTATTGATATACTTGGTTGTTTTGGGTTTTATTTTTGCTTTTTTGACTTTTATCTCTTTTTCAAAATAAACCTGTAAGTTTTAACTAAAAAAAAAAAATCATGAGAGCCGGAGCACTGTCTTTTTTTTTTTTTTAAAGATTTTCTTTTTTGCTGTGGACCATATTTAGTCTTTATTGAATTTGTTACAATATTGTTTCTGTTTTATGTTTTGGTTTTTTGGCCACGAGGCATGTGGGATCTTAACTCCCCCACCAGGGATCGAACCCACACCCCCTGCGTTGGAAGGCAAAGTCTTAACCACTGGACCACCAGGGAAGTCCTGGAAGACTGTGTCTTATTTGCCAACATACTTACAACATCTACAACAGTGCAGCTGAGTTAATGCATTCAAAGTTCCTTCCAATCACAGACAACCTCCCGGGAGCCAGAGCTTCTCCGCTTCTGCAGTGATCAAAGTTTGAACAGACCTCTTAGAACCCATCTCTCCATTGTCCAGTGTCCTTTTATAGCCCAGATCTGCATGCTGCAGGCTAACCATGACAGCCAGTTGTGTCTCCACTGCCTGTTTCCCGAAGCCAGCCTTCCAGCCTAGATCATTTCATCTCTTTTACAGCACAGTGTTTTCTTCTATCCACTCTGTGTTTTTCATTCTGGAATCTGCACAGAGGGTTTTGAAATGTTTCTTCTATTTCAGGTCTACTTGTTAAGCACCAGGGAAAATGTTCAGTGGAGAAGAACTCTAAGGAATTTGGATGTGTGTGTGCATGTGTGTGTGTGTGTGTCCACTCACGATTGTATATTGGAAAATGACTTACGGGGTTGATGCAGTGATGAAGGCAAAATAAGTCAATTATTTACGGCTGTGAAAACAAAGAAGCCCCAAATCTCAATTTTACAACAGCAAGCGTCTAATTCTTGCTTATGCTGTATGCGGTTGGCTGTGGGTCAGGTGTGTTTCTGCTCCATGTGTCTTTACATCGCAGGATGACCCAGGCTGAGGGAGCATCTGAGACATGCCTTTCTTGTGGCAGAGGGAAAGCTCATATAAGAACTCTTAAAGCTCTAGCTTGGTGCTGGCTTTTGGCCACTTCTCACCTTCCATTGGCCAAAGCAAGTCCTATGACCAAGCCTGATGTCCAAGGCATGGTGAAGTTGAACACAAATGGCAAATCAAATGTCAAGGGGTGGAGAGGTACTACCCTCTCAGAGGGAAGAAAAGTGAATAGCTGGGAAGAACCATGCAAATGTGCCACATTCCCCATTTCACAGAGGTCTTAAGTTGGCTGTGTTTGCCATGCTGTGCTGTTGTTTCAGTTGTAACAAACAAAATCAGCTCCAACAGGTTTCTTTTTTTTCTTTTTTTTTTTTTTGGCCGCGCCATGTGGCATGCAGGATCTTAGTTGCCCGCCCAGGGATCAAACCAGTGCCCCCTGCATTGGGAGTGTGGAGTCTTAACCACTGGACCACCAGGGGAGTCCCCAGCAGGCTTAATTTTTGAAAGAGGAAATATGCCTGGCCTTGGCCATGGCTGGTTGTAGGGTTGCATATGTGGTCTGAATTCATTCTGCTCCGTGCGTCTGTGTTTCTTTGTGTTGTGCTGTTCTCAGATGGGCTCTCTCCATGATGAGGACTGTTGGAACTCCAGTCATTGTCTGGTGAAGAAATTCCCCAAAATTTCAGCCCAAATTCCAGAATTAGATCTCATTTGATCAACTGGAGTGACATGACTCAACCTAAACTAATTCCACAGACAGGGAATAAAGGATGGGGATCAACCGTGCATGGATTACGGGACCCCTAGGTCCCGGGAGGGGCAGGGTCCTCTCTATCGGAACAATATGGACTGAGAATGGGGAGCCAATGGTTCTCCTATATAAAACTAACATGCTTGCAGTAGAAGACAGGCAACTGAAAACAACAGATTCTATTAGAGGGACTTTCATCTATACATAACTATGTCTCTGAACCAAGAAAATATAAATTGGGATAGAAAGTCAAGACCAACCCTAAAAATAGAACACAAATAAGCAGCCCATGGGAGCTAATTAACTTGCCTTACTGGTGTTGAGAGTTGGACTCCGAACTTCCTGATGGTCATAGTTGCTTGACAAAATACACTGTCATCATCTACTTCTTTCTGCTACCAAAAGTTTAGCATAAATTAGGTTATCTAAATCAGGGACTTTCAAAAATTTTAGGTTATGACCCAGAACACACCCACCTTCCCACACACACAAGTGTGTATGTGTGCATATTTATATTGTTACATATGCATAGACAGATACAATCTATATTTTTAAAGAAATAATACTTAACCTTCTCTATGAAGTGCACTCTGACACTTTCTATCCTATGCTGCCTTAATCTGGTCTAGCCTACTCTACCTTATCCCATCCTATTCTATTTCGTACTGCTCTATTTTATTTTTGTTCTCTTACTACAACTTGCAACCTAGTAAAATGATTTCATCACCTACGACTGGGTTACAATCTACATTTTGAAAATCATTGAATTAGACATTGAAGATAAACTAAACACCTTTTAAATATCTATTGAGTAATAAATGATGAATAAATGAAGTCAATTCAGTCCAGTCTGTAATTATTGTGTATTCTACTAGTATGTATAATTACGTGTACAAGGTTCTGAGGTTGCATTATGGATGAAACCTAGCCCCTGGCTTTGAGCCCACCCCTCAGCAAAGGAGAGGAAGACCCTAACAGGCAGGAACAATGGAGTGTGATAATTTTTCCTCAGAGGTGAGCCAAGTGCCACAGGCATACAGGTAAAAAGCCACTGGTGCTCCCAGAGTGAACGGTGGGAGAGAGAAAAATACACTGAGGAGGTAGCAGAAGAAGGGTGTGAAATTCAAAGAGGGCTTGTCCGCCACGTGAGGCTGGGAAACCTTCAGACTGGAGCAAGCAGGGACGGGAGAAGGCACAATGAGGTCAGTCTTATAGAGGGGATATCTGAGGCTGGGAACATTGAGTGAATCAAAGCTTCTCTGGCTTCCGCTCAGATTCTACACTTCATTTGTTTTGTTCTGGTTTGGATTTTGGTTTTCCTCTCTTTTTTTTTAAAAAATTAATTTATTATTTATTTTTGGCTGTGTTGGGTCTTCTTTGCTGTGCGCAGGCTTTCTCTAGTTGCAGCGAGCAGGGGCTACTCTTTGTTGCGGTGCGCGGGCTTCTCATTGCGGTGGCTTCTCTTGTTGCGGAGCACAGGCTCTAGGCGCGCAGGCTTCAGTAGTTGTGGCACACGGGCTTAGTTGCTCCACGGCATGTGGGATCTTCCCCGATCAGGGCTGGAACCTGTGTCCCCTGCATCGGCAGGCGGATTCTCAACCACTGTGCCACCAGGGAAGCCCTGTTTTTCCTCTCTTATCTGAGGTTCACGTTGAGATTAGGCAAGCACCACGGTGTGTGCTAACCAACCACCTTTAAGAGCAATCATGGAAAGCCGTAGTGTGTGTTTGAGCTGGGGAAGAATTCTTCCAACGGCCTCCTCCAGCCATAAGTATAGAGAGGTTTTCTTTCTTCCTTTCCTTAACCTTTTTCTTTTTGTCCTTTTCGGGCATCACCTCTCATACTTTTACTTCCAGCTATCTAGCTGGTATTTCAACCTTTTTAATATTTTTCTAAGTCTTATATTTAATATGGAATATCTAGGACACAATGCCCCAGAATTGTCATCTAATATGAAAAAATCAGATCTCAACCTTCTGCTTGAGGAATGTAGGGACAAAAAGACAAGGGGGATTTTTGGAGCGCATGGATTTTGATATGTGGAATGAAGACCATTGTGTTTGACTGCATCTGTAACGACCCCTCATCATTTTAGATCAGGGTTATATGGACATCCCAACTAATGGGCAGTAGATTGTGTGGATATAATTCTAGTCTATCATACTTTTTCTTCAATATCAATTACTTTGAATGCTTAAATATCCAACTTCATGAGTTTTTTATTGTTCAATTTTCTTGTTAAGTGACCCTCCCCCCAAGTTAGTTACTAAAACAATGAGGTATGAGTCCTAGCAGCCTGAAATGAGTAGTGCTGGGGAGCTCAAGTTCAATGAGGGGATGGTTTATGGTTCCAGATATCTGGAATATTCCATGACAAATGCTGCCAGAGATGAGAGACTCAGATCTTTTCCCCAGCACTCAGACAGAATTAGAAAAAGAAAAAATTAAAGACAGGTTTAATTAACCTGCCAGAAAGAAAGAAAAAAAAATCACAGAATGTCTGTGTGTGAGATTAAGAACAAATCTAATGATCAAAGAGATTGGAAAGAGGGATGGTTTTGGAAGGCACATTTCTTATTCAGTCAACTAATATCACTGAATCTCCTTAGAATCAAATCATCAAATTATTTTGGCTTTGGGGTTGCTGCAGCAGAGAGAACTTCTGCAGGTGGAATTTGATTGCGATGAAGAGTGAAGGTCATCACGCTTTGCCTTCAGTCCCCACGTGGCTGCTCAGCTTGTGTACCTCTGGTCCGGAGGTCTCCCACAAAGTTCTCTCCACCAGTGGGGGGCGTCCAGGAGGAGGTCAGAGCAGAGATACAGCAAGAAAGTGGGGGCTTCCCTGGTGGCGCAGTGGTTGAGAATCTGCCTGCCAATGCAGGGGACACGGGTTCGAGCCCTGGTCTGGGAAGATCCCACATGCCGCGGAGCAACTAGGCCCGTGAGCCACAACTACTGAGCCTGCGCGTCTGGAGCCTGTGCTCCGCAACAAGAGAGGCAGCGATAGTGAGAGGCCCGCGCGCTGCGATGAAGAGGGGCCCCCGCTCGCCGCAACCAGAGAAAGCCCTCTCACAGAAACGAAGACCCAACACAGCCAAAAATAAATAAATAAATAAATAAAAAGTGGAGGTGAGGCAAAGGTAAATAGAACTTGAATAATACCCAGGTGAAAAGACAAGTGTAAGTGCTTGAGTGTGTATGCACGAGTGCAGTGTGGGTGACTTGTGCGTGGTGGGCTGTCATGAGTGTAGGTGAACACATGACTGTGGCATCACCAAGACATAATATGCCATTTCCTTGACATGCAGAGAGACTATATTCCCAGCCCTCCTTGGATCAGGGGGCTTGGATCAGCCCTCCTTGCATTCTATCAATGGAACGTGAACATCAGTGAGTTGTACCCCTGCCATCAAGCTGCTGGTCAAGAGTCAGTGAACTTTCTCCACGTTCTCTCTCTTTCTTCACTGACTGAATGATGTAAAGCAGAACATGGCCTTGGAAGAGGGGAGAGCTCCACAGTGGAAGGAACAGGCGCCTGAATGACTTTGTGTAGGAGAAACTGCCCTAGCCAGCCACAGTGGACTTGAGCAAAAACTTACTTGTCTGCACCCTGAAACGGGGGAGGGGGGAGCTATAGTCTAGATTAGTCTAGTCTAAACTGGGGGGGGCGAGCTATAGTCTAGATTAACTAATCCAATAACCTTGAACAAATAATCTCTTTGAGCTTCATTTGTAATATGGGGATAATGCAAGGCTTGCCTTTATAGGATTGTTGTGAAGATTAAATGAGTTACTGGGAATAAAGTGCTTAGCACAGTACTTGGCACATAGAAATCACTCAGTACATATTAGCTAATGGTTATACAGCAGTTGGCTGTTTCTCTTGAATATCCTGCTTGTTTTATACACTGCTGTTAATATCATCATATTAGTAGTAATAGTTATTATAATATACTTTTGGTCATTATTTAACAAATATTTATTGACCACCTACTATGTGCCAGGCACAAAGAGAGATACTAGGGATACGATGCTAAATAAGATAAATTCTCATATATATCCAGCAAACATGGACTTTTATCTTCACCATGTTATTCTAAGGTTTACAATTCATCTCCTGACTCAGACCCTGATTTTCACTTTGCCCCAGACACTAGAATTCCTGACCACAGCTTTCTTCCCTGAAGACGATACTGGCACCCCAATTATCTTGTGAGGAAATAACCAACCTCAGTTTATGACTTTGTGTCTTTCTTATGGGACTGGTTACATAAAGATTCTAGCCCTTGGAGTGAACTCATGACCCAAGCTGGCCAATCAGAGCCCACCACAATCCCTTACAACAATAACTAGGGGATAGGCATGTGACTCAAGCTGGGCCAATAAAATGAAATCTCAGAACTACCACAAGAATACTGACCAAGAGACGCTCTCTTCACACTGGGATTATCAGGCTGATAGGATATAAGCTTGAAGCTCTGGAGTTGCTTGTGACCAACTTCATGACCCATAGCAGGAACCTGCCTGAGATTAAAGCCAATGTTGGGAAAACTGAACCAAGAGAAGAAAGGGCACAGTTCCTGAGGGCCTCATTTGAGCACCTGGATACAGCTATTCCTAAAACCCTACCCTTTGTCTTTTCCGTTAATTCAGCCAAACACTTTATTGCCTAAGGTAGTTTGATTTGGTGGTTGACTGCTTGGAACCAAAACATTCCTGAGTACTATCTGCATTAGCTTTGGAGACTGAAGGGTCTGAAGCATCATTCACCCACCTAAGAAGAAACATCACCAGTCCTTTAGACTAAAGACCCTCCTGGGGGCTCTACCCGCAGCTGGGCTGAGGTTCACATAAACCTCTCCAACTTTCCTCGCTGCCGAGCTGTGGCTTACCTACTTACCAGCCCATTTTGCTCATGTTCTGTCATCTTTCAGGTGACATTTTCCCATTTATGACAAGCTCACCATTTCTGTGTAGAAGATAATCTTTTTTTAAACTTCCTGCTCTGTGAGTCGATGGATTCTAACCTCTGGGGAAATATAGGAGGCCTCTATCTCCTTTCTGGCCTCCTACTCCCTGAACCTGCATAGAAATACTATCTTCTCCCCAAGACAGGAATCACTTTGGCTTAGTTTTTTTTTTTTTTCATTAAAATTCAAATTAATTTAATAAAGCTCAGAATTGTGAGTTAATGAACCACTTGCAGAATCTACACAATACAAGCCTCTCATATAACCATGGAATTTCTTCCATTAACAATGTTTGGGGCTCCCCAGCGAACACAATCAGCCAGAATTACCCTTGTCGGTTGAGCTCAGTTAATAGCAAGCAGGTCTTTTTACTCAAATTGTAACATTTTGTACAATTTGTAGCAGAATTGTAAACATTTCCTGAGCATCTACTATACATGACACTTCCATAAGCATTTTCTTCTGGAATCCACAGAGCCACTCCGGATGGAAGTGGTACGAGAATAAACTATACAGCTATGACCCCAACTCTTTTGCTGACTCAGCTTACTCAGGAGAGAGAACACAGACCCATTTAGAACCCTATTTACTCCTATCTCACCACATTAGGATCATTTTACACTCCCTGGGATGCAAGGAAAGGGTAGATTTCAAAGAAATGGTACATGCATGTGGCTATGTTACACCTTCCATTCCTAATTTTTAAAATTCCCATTGTATGAAGTAGTTTGGAGGGAGGTGATAAAGAAGAAAGCAGTCGACTCTATCTGGAATCTAATATGTAATAAACACAATTTGTTAAGTGCTAGTTGTATGCTCAGCGTGGTTGGTATAAGGTCACTGGATCTTCACAACAAACATAGCTATTGGGAGTTAGTATTAGCAGACTTCATTTACAGGTTGAAAAACCAAGGCACACAGGGTTTACTAAGCTGCCTAAATTAATCCAGTCAGTAAATGAAGAAACAGGAATTTAACCCAAACACAGATTTTACTCCTAGAGCCTAAATGCTTTACCACCATGACATTCTGCCTCATATATATGTTATAGGTATTAGTATATCAGGTAGGTTTGAGGAAGCTTACATGTTCAGATGACTTATGGTGATGGGAGTTATGGTAAATATTTTTATGAAATGAAGGCAATATTCATGTATTTCTTTGGTGCCTACTTTGTGTCAGCAACTGTGCTAGGAACTGCGGATTCAATGGTGAACAGGAGAAGTAAATGAGCAAAGCTATATGGAATAGGATATGCAAAAGCTCTGTGGAACACTGGAGGAAACTAAAGGATAATGAAATTAGAGCCAAAGAATTTGAGCCAGTTTCCAGTGAACCACGACTGAAGATGGGCAGAAGCCAGACGTGAAGGGACTTGTAGTTCATCCAGCATTCTTGTTTTTCTTCTAAGAGCAATGGAAAGTCAACAGAATTTTAGGCAGGGGAATAATATGGGGAACATTATCTTTGGTCGCCTAAGCACTCCAAAGTAGATTTGATAGTGTAGTGGTCTCATGGAAAACCAGGAAGATGGGGTATGACAGTTCTAATACCCCACCTTCCCTGAGAGCATCTGCTTCAGGTAGAGTCTGGTGAGTTGTCTGTCACCGTCCAATATGATGGATTCTACTGGGTAGAATTGTCATCAAGGTCCCTCAAGGGCAGATGGCCTCCATCCTTCTATCTCATCACTGACAGCCTTTGTCTTAGTAACCAACACCTAAAACAGCTATAATAGTCATATGAGGGCTGGTTTAATTCTTACGCTTGGAACAAACTCTTTATAATGTAAAGAGCCACCTGAGGTTGCTTTCTTTAGAGGGAAGCTATAGGCATGCAAGGAACATGGAATTTCTCCGTAATCTTCTCCAGATAAACCAGACTACAAGGAAACAATGATGCTTGAGTGAAAGTTTAAAAGATTATTTTACTAATGGAGAAGATGAATCAAAGAGATTCATTGCCCTGTCCGATATCATAAAATCCATAGCTAGCAGAGTTCAGATTAATACTTAGCCCCCTTTCTTAAGTCTAGCTCTCCCATCTTTGTGCCAGATCTAACATTGACATTGATCTTGGGGCTGGCTTTTCAATCCCACGTGGAATTTCACCCCTTCCCTCATCACCAGACTAAGCAGGAAAGTCAATTCCATAAGGACAGGAAAACTATCTCTGCTCTGCTCTTAAATGTCCAGAACAGTGTCTGCACATAGTAGTTTCTCAATCAATGTTTGTTGAATGAGTGAAAGAAATCTTGTTCACATCATCCCTGATGATCGACAGCTTCTGCCTGTGTACCACAAAGTGCAAACATAACACCACCTCCTTGGTTAATGCCAAATTATTTTTTATAGAGCAGATAAAAGTCCTTTGTAACTAATGCCCTTAGGAGCTACACAGAACAAGTGAAATCTTTCTTTGTTATGATATTCATTCAGATATTTGAAGATGGAACATCTGTAGTTCCTTAAAATGTCCCCCATATTATGTGTTTGTGTGTGGTTTTGAATTCTCCAACTTTCCTTTGTGGAAAACATCCAGATTTCTTACTTCATCCCACCCCCTAATTATGTCATGTTCATCCATATGTCCTCATCATCCAGCACAATGTTTAGCACATAGTGAGTGCTCAATGTTTGTTGAATGAATTAGTGAATAAATTAATATCCTCCTGAGAACATGCTCCAGTTTTTCTACTGAATTATTAAAATAGCACACTCTGGGCTAAAGACAAAATATTCCAAATTTAGTCTGATTATTTAAGGATGGAACCGTCATCTCCCTCAGTCTAAACACTATGATTCTACACATGTGATCTAAGATTTGCACTTGTGGATGTCTGTGTGTGTGTTCATTTCACATCAGTAGGTCAAATCGAGAGATGACATGTTGTTGCTAGAACTGGGTAGTTTGGGGTCGCTCAGATCAAGACAGGAGGAACAATTCGGGATTGTCTGGGGGAAGCAGTGGCTCTGTCTGAGTGGTCTTAAAAAGGCCAGCTGTGTGGGGACTAGGGACATGCATGGTGTCTGTGTCAGTAAATGTGTCCTAACAGTGGAGTGGTGGTGCAGGGGTGTCCAACAGTGTGAGTGAAGCACGGAGATGAGAAAGCATATGATCCAGCAACCCCACTCCTGGGCATATATCTGGAGAAAACTCTAATTCAAAAAGATACAAGCACCCCAATGTTTATAGCAGCACTATTTACAATAGCCAAGACATGGAAGCAACCTAAATGTCCACTGACAGAGGAATGGATAAAGGAGATGTGGTATATATACACAATGGAATAGTATTCAGCCATAAAAAGGACTGCAATAATGCCGTTTGCAGCAACATGGATGGACCCAGAGATTATCATACTAAGTGAAGTAAGCCAGACAGAGAAAGACAAATACCTATGATATTACTTATATGTGGAATCTAAAATATGATACAAATGAATTTACTTACAAAACAGAAACTGACTCACAGACATAGAGAACAGACTTACAGTTACCAAAGGGGACAGATGGGGGAGGGATAAATTAGGAGTTTGGGATTAGCAGATACAAGCTACTATATATAAAATAGTTAAACAACGAGGAACTACTGTGTAGCAGTATCACACCACAGGTATATATATATATATCTGAATCAATTTGCTGTAAACCAGAAACTAAGACAACACTGTGAATCAACTAGACTTCAATAAAAGAAAAAAAAAATGAAACCAGGTGGTAATGACTCAGGACTCAGGTGTCAGGTGGGTGATCACAATTATGCTGACAGATTGAGGAACGAGATTGGTTGGAAACGGGTCCATACAGGAAAAGGTTAGGAGTACCATAATATATATCTATATACCTAGGTATATTAGGTCCCCAGAGCTCAATCCTGGATTAGAGTCTTGGATACAAAAGGAGACTTCGGAGTAAATGGATCCCCAAGACTCTGTGTCAAGAGGGGTAGGGCTTCCCTGGTGGCGCAGTGGTTGAGAGTCTGCCTGCTAGTGCAGGAGACACGGGTTCGAGCCCTGGTCTGGGAGGATCCCACATGCCGCGGAGCAGCTGGGCCCGTGAGCCACAGCTGCTGAGCCTGCGCGTCTGGAGCCTGTGCCCCGCAACGGGAGGGGCCGCGATAGTGAAAGGCCCGCGCACCGCGATGAAGAGTGGCCCCCACTTGCCGCAGCTGGAGAGGGCCCTCGCGCGAACCGAAGACCCAGCACAGCCAAAAATAAATAAATAAATAAATAAATAAATAAAATTTAAAAAAAAAAAAAAAAAAAAGAGGGGTAAATTTCTTCCAAGCTGTATTAATTATAGTATAACCTAAATGGCTATAACAGGGGCAGGGGGGACAGAGTGCAGCTTATCAAACAAAATAGAAGTTTATTTAGTTGGTGTGCCACAGTCTGAGTAAGTTGGTCCAGTGCAGATAGAGGCTTCTGTCCCACGAAGTTGTCAAAGGAAGCAGGGTGCTTCTGTCTCATCATTCCACCCTGCTATGCATGGTCAAAGCTTGCTAGGCACCATCACGTCTGTGTTGCAGCCCCTAAAAGAGAGGAAGAGAGAAGGGCAGGCAATTAGCTTTTAGGAAATAAGACAGAAATGTCATACCTCATTTCCATAGACAAGAACTTGCTCATCTGGTCACCTCCAGTTGCAAGGGCTGAAGGGTAATGTCAATGTAGCTGAGTGTTATTGCAGGTTGAGTCTCCAAGAGCAGGTGCTGAGACTGTGTTTGGGGTGGAAGATGGGCCTTAGGGATCAACACCCGTAGAAGGAAGTATGAAGCAGGATTAGGCAGAGAGAAGTCAAACTGTGATGCCTTGGCCAACCTGGTAGGAAAATCTGGAGTAAGAACTGTCCATCAGAGGACTTCCCTGTTGGCACAGTGAATCTGCCTGCCAATGCAGGGGACATGGGTTCGATCCCTGGTCTGGGAAGATCCCACATGCCATGGAGCAACTAAGCCCATCAGCCACAACTACTGAGCCTGCGCTCTAGAGCCCACGAGCCACCACTACTGAGTCTGCATGTCACAAGTACTGAAGCCCACGCACCTAGAGCCTGTGCTCCACAACAAGAGAAGCCACCGCAATGAGAAATCCGCACACCGCAACCAAGAGTAGCCTTTGCTCGCCACAACTAGAGAAAGCCCGCGCACAACAATGAAGACCCAATGCAGCCAAAAATAAATAAATAAGTAAATTTATGAAAAAAAAAAAAAAAGAATTGCCCATCATAGTCGACCCATGATGGGCTGAGATGTCTGTACATTTATACCCTTGCCTCCCTCAGTTGCTAGATGCAGGCTACCCCAGGAAGGGCACAAACTCAGGTGAGAACAGGAAGGCCTTGAAGGAACTGCTATAAAACCTGCCTACTGACCGCCCTCCCCACAGCTGGGCAGCAAGCCCCTCCTTGAAAAGGGATCCTGGAAGCAGTGTCTACCCAGGCAGCATGTACCTTAAATCAAACTCAGGAAGAATGGATATTGGTGGAGAGTGAGTCACCTCTGGCTGGGATGTGAGGTCGGAATTCATTTGCTGAATACCTACTGGGTTTCAGCAGTGAGCAAGAACACAGGCCCCCTGATCTTAGGGACTTTACAGTTTATTGAGAGAGACAGAAATAAGCAAGGAAACAAATAAATAAGATGGGGCTTCCCTGGTGGCGCAGTGGTTGAGAATCTGCCTGCCAATGCAGGGGACATGGGTTCAAGCCCTGATCCGGGAAGATCCCACATGCCACAGAGCAGCTAAGCCCGTGCACCACAACTACTGAGCCTGTGCTCTAGAGCCCGCGAGCCACAACTACGGAGTCCAAGTGCCACAACTACTGAGCCTGCGCGTCTGGAGCCTGTGCTCTGCAACAAGAGAGGCCGCGATAGTGAGAGGCCCGCACACCGCGATGAAGAGTGGTCCCCACTTGCCACAACTAGAGAAAGCCCTCACACAGAAACGAAGACCCAACACAGCCAAAAATAAAATAAATAAATAAATAAATAAATAAGATGATTTCAGATAATGAAGAACACTGTGAAGACATTCCAGTGGAACAGGGAGTGACGGAGGGGATTATCTTAGATGGGGTGTTCAGAGAAGGCTTCTCTGAAGGGGTGGTGCTTTCCCTGAGAACAGAATGAGGATGAGGACCAGCATTCCAGCAGAGGTGACAGCACGCACAGAGGAGAGGAATCAGCTTGACTCTTAGGGAACAGAAAGAAGCTGTTGTGACTTGAGGTTACTTAGGCAGAAAGGGGATGTAAATCATGTCCTCATATAGGCTGGCAAGAGCCAGATCATGTACTGTTTAGAAAAAGACTTCAGAATTCATTGTAAGTGTGATTGAGACCATCATAAGTATTAAAACAAGGGGATGATTTAACTATTATAATCAAGATTCTAATAAAGTTGCTGTATTTTCATGGAGAAATTATTTCTGGAACTAACTCTTCAAACCTATTTAACTCTTGGCTCAATTTCCTGTACAGTATAAACGGATTCCAATTTTTTTCTATTTTCATATGGAGCGATTTCACAGCAAAAATTTTGCTCTTATTTTAGTTCCAAGCTCTGGCTCTGACAAGAAGGACACAGGAACTGAGACATGGCCAGATCAGCCCTTTATCTACAAGCAAAAGATTTAGCTTCATGCCAAATACCAGCACCCCATAAAAATAGTTCTTCATTCCCTACTATGTTCTGACCCATTTCTCCTTGAACTTCTTTAAGCTCTTTTCCTGATCTTTTTGGTTTCCTCTCAGGTTGCGTATAAGTGAAGATTCTTTCTTTTTTAAAGGAAACAAAGCCAGCTCAAAATATTTTTTTAAATACATTTATTTATTTATTTTGGCCGTGTTGGGTCTTCGTTGCTGCACGTGGGCTTTCTTTAGTTGCGGCCAGCGGGGGCTACTCTTTGTTGCGTTGCGCAGGCTTCTCATTGTGGTGGTTTCTCTTGTTGCGGAGCACGGGCTCTAGGTGCGCGGGCTTCAGTAGTTGTGGCACATTGGCTCAGTAGTTGTGACTTGCGGGCTCTAGAGTGCAGGTTCAGTAGTTGTGGCCTATAAGCTTAGCTGCTCCGCGGCATGTGGGATCTTCCCAGGCCAGGGCTCGAACCCGTGTACCCTGCATTGGCAGGCAGATTCTTAACCACTGCACCACCAGGGAAGCCCCAAACTATTTTTTAAAAAGTTGCAATGTATTAGTTTATAATTAGCTTCATGTATGGCTGGATCCAGGAACTCAAATAATATCATGTACATTCAGTATTGGCCTTTATTTCTCTGAGATATGCTTTATTTGCTCTTGACCAGTTACTTATGTCCAGAGTCCTCTCCACGTGGCGTTCCACAAGAGCTCCATAGACGTGTATTCTACCACTTAGCAACTGCAGAGAGCAAAGAAAAAGCATCTTCTTTCCATAATTTCTGGCAAGCATCCCAAGACTGATTGTAATCTTGGGTAATGTGCCCACACCTGAATCAATTATCTACCCAAAGTGATGTAAGGCTCTGATTGGCTAGTCCACTCTTTGAGGCAGGGAGGCAGTCAACCCCTCCTTGGACCATATCAGTTTGAAATAGAGAAGTTACTTCCTTAGAAGAAAAAAATCAAGCTATTGATAACAGATTAAGACAGATAACAGAGGCTGTGCAGTAACCGTCCCAGTTTCTGAGCCCCTGAAAACTTTTCTATTTGCAGCTCCATAGTTTTCCTTCAGAATTGTACTTCTTCAGCTATGGCTTATCATGACCTTTGGGTTATCCCTTTTCTTAGAGCTCTAGTTTTATTCCTCTCATGGTCAGCATGAACTTTGTTCTCTGACCCTAATGGAGGACCTCATCACTGGATTCACCCGAGACCCAGAAATAAGGTCCAGGTGGAGCAAACCTAGAGATGGAGCTGACTTCCAAACAGCCACCTCCAAGTCCCTAGTTGGAGGGACAGTTTTTCTCTCTCCTGCAACATCAAGCTGCTGATCCAATGCTTAATTCAAAGGCTAGAATCCATTAAAAGCCAAAGCAAGGAACAGAAAAGAAATCTCCTCATTAAATCTGTGTCCAGTGAAGTGTGAGCATAATTCATCCCAACACCATCAAATATAAATGTCCCTTCGTCAGGGGCAATGCAGCAGGCACCACAGAAGTCTGAGCCCACTTAGAAGGAGGTGCTGGGGAAGAGGCAACCCTTTCAAGGACCTTCTCGGAGCAGTAATGAGATCTGGCACTAGAGTATTTGCAGCAAAGATCCAAGATGAAGACATGCTCAGCAACAGTACTTCTCTGCCAGTTTCTCTGTAGGTACCTGCATGTTTATAAACTCAGCTCTGGATTCCCTCTGAGCTGGGGCTAGGCTGCCAGAGCTTCTGAAGTGTGCGGAATGAAGGTTCCCTGGGCTGTGGATTAGACTGGTAAATCAAGGGCAGGAAGTGTTGGCTCCTGCTGTCCCAGCCCTGCTCAACTGCAGAGCGCAATACCTCCAACCTGTAGCTTCGACTCCACCTGGTTTCAGGGCCAGAACTCACCAGAGTGAGAAGGGCTATGCGGAGCCCCCGTGTCCCCCAATCCTGTGGTTCAGATATAACTATCGGATGAGCTCAGGAAAAGTTTGTAAACCAAGTGGAAGCTTTATTATCTATCTCGCCAAAATTGTCTATGCATCTGCTCTGAACAGCAGCACACATAGACTGGTTCTTGCTGCCTCTTTCCAGAGAGATGGAGTCCTGTTGCCATGGCCAGACTCTAGTGCTAATTCATAACCCTCTCCCATCTGCTCGTTCTCCTCCTCCTCCTCCTCCTCATCTTCATCCTCATCATGATCACAGCTACTCTTCAGCTTATATTTGTCATGTCCTGAGCACTGTGCTAAATATTCTCCATGCATAATCTCATTTAATCCTAAAACATACTAATTCTTCCATTGTCAGAGTATTTGCACCAGCTTCCTAGAATGGTCTTTATATAGCACTTCAAAAAGCTGCCTTCTTGGGCTTCCCTGGTGGCGCAGTGGTTGAGAACCTGCCTGCCAATGCAGGGGACACGGGTTCGAGCCCTGGTCTGGGAAGATCCCACATGCCGCGGAGCAACTAGGCCCGTGAGCCACAACTACTGAGCCTGCGCGTCTGGAACCTGTGCCCCGCCACAAGAGAGGCCGCGACAGTGAGAGGCCCGCGCACCGCGATGAAGAGTGGCCCCCGCTCGCCGCAACTAGAGAAAGCCCTCGCGCAGAAACGAAGACCCAACACAGCCCAAAATAAATAAATAAATAAATAAATAATCCTTCCCTCTACTTTAAAAAAAAAAAAAAAAAGCTGTCTTCTTATCATCGTCTTAGACTCAAGCTAAATATCCTGTCTTCAGAGAAGACTTCCCTGATGATCCCAATTTAGTGGGACATCATCCAGCCTCATCACAATCACATTATATTCTTTCATTGCCTTTAACAGTGCTTAGCACTCCATAACACGGTAAAGTTTATTCATTCGTTTAGTTGTTTATATCTGTCTCCCATAGTAGAGTGCAAGCAACTGGGGGTGGGAAGTAAGGAATTATTCTACCTTGCTCTATGCCGCATCTTCACTGCCAAGCACGCTATGAACAAAGTCAGCGCTCAAAAAACATTTGCGGAATGACCCACTCTATGGGGTGGGTGATATCATGAAGCCCATTGTACACACAGGGAGACTGAGGACCAGACAGTGTATATAGTGAATTTCCCCAAGGTTACGTGGTACTGAGTTGGGTGCTATTTATTGCAAATCTGCTCCAACAGTGGAGCCTTGGACCATGGTGCTGCCAAAACACTTCTTCCCACTCCTTTCTAATATCAACACTAGCTTGGAGCCAGGTCCCCAAACCTATTGGACTATGACCTGGGCAGTAGTTTATTAGAGGTCAGCTACCTCAGACCAAATTTACCTTTCCCTGTTTTTTCATTCTCTCCCTGACAATGTCACAAATTCACTCGTGAACACGTGTTCATTGAAAATACTTTAGAACAGCTATGAGGCATGATGCACTGGCCGGGTACACTCTCCTGTCTGGATCTATAAATGACACCAGACTTCCTTACTGGAAAAGAAAAGGGATAGCCAGTCTTCTGGTGGTCAAAAAGAATGGAAGATTTAATTGTATTAGAAAGTAGGGGCACTGCGTTTGAGTCCCTGTCACCCCCTCTGGTCCTGTGCTTTGGTTTGGTCTCAAAAATATTGGGGAAATCAAACTGAATTCAGCTTTACCCAGATTAATTCCAGCTGATCTTCTCCCTCTCTGCTGGGTGAGGAGTTTGGGCTGCAAGAGATCTGATACTCACGCTGTTGTTAGGAATCAGAAGCTCAGGGTAATAACCAGTAAATATTGTGCCTAGTGTCTAGGGTGGAGTAAATTAGCCAATTCCTTCATAAAAGGAAGGAACATGTGTGAGTTTAACTGCAATTTACAATGCTGCTCTGTGAGAAAGTCCACTCTTATTTCAGTGAGCTGGCCTGCCAAGAAAACCCAGGGACTGTAATGATCCAGGAGGTCTGTCTCCCAAGATTTAAAGAAGAGACACTCAGAGATCACTTAGTTTGTTGTAAATGGATTTTAAGAATTATACCGGGTCATAAAGTGCAAGAGGGATTCATCCATCACCCGAGGACTCACACTGTTCCCCAGCCTCCCTGGTTCTTAGATACACAGCAGGCCTCCTAAGAAGCCAGGAAGATTGCCAAACCCTGCTGAGGAAGGTAAGTGAGTGAGGTTAGGGCCCCCGCCTGTTTCCTCGTGCTCTCTGCGTTTACAGTTCACCAAGGAAGGAGGGGCTGAGTTGAGCTAGTGCCATTTGGTGTGGAACATCTCCCCTGGGCTGAGTCTACACTGGTACATCGGAGGCTGCTGGGCTCTGGCCGTAGATGCTTGACATTAGGTGAGACACTGTGTATTTCCCAAGGTCGTTTTGGGGATCAGTGAGGTGGCATCTGTGAGTGTACTTAATTGTGCTCACAAAAGCCATGCCTTAATGTTTTTTTTAATTTTTAAATTTTTAAAAAATTTTATACAATTCTTTTTTAATTGAAGTAGAGTTGATTTACAGTGTTGTGTTAGTTTCAGGTGTACAGCAAGGTAATTCAGATTTAAAAAAAAAATATATATATATATAGAGAGAGAGAGAGAGAGAGAGAGAGAGCCTTTTTCAGATTCTTTTCCCTTATAGGTTATTACAAAATTTTGAGTATAGTTTCCTGTACCAGTAGGTCCTTGTTGGTTATCTATTTTACATATAGTATACATAGTGTGTATATGTTAATCCCAAACTCCAAATTTATCCCTCCCCTGCCCTTCCCCTTTGGTAACCATAAGTTTGCTTTCTATGTCTGTGGGTGTATTTCTGGTTTTTATTTTTTAAACAATTCTTAAAGGTTACTTTCCATTTACAGTTATTACAAAATGTTGGCTATATTCCCCGTGTTGTACAATACATCCTTGAGCCCATCTTACATCCAATAGTCTGTACCTCCTACTCCCCCACCCCTATCTTGCCCCTCCCCCCCACTGGTAACCATTAGTTTGTTCTCTATATCTGTGAATCTGCTTCTTTTCGTTTTATTCACTAGTTTGTTGTAGTTTTTAGATTCCACATATAAGTGGTATCATACAGTATTTGTCTTTCTCCGTCTGACTTATTTCACATAGAAACCTGCCAATGCAGGGGATGTGGGTTCAAGCCCTGGTCCGGGAAGATCCCACGTGCCGCGGAGCAACTAAGCCCATGCGCCACAACTACTGAACCTGTGCTCTAGACCCCAGGAGCCACAACTACTGAGCCTGCGTGCCACAACTACTGAAGCCTGTGTGCCTAGAACCTAGGCCCTGCAACAAGAGAAGCCACCGCAATGAGAAGCCCATGCACCGCAACAGAGTAACCCCCGCTCACCGCAGCTAGAGAAAGCCCACGCGCAGCAATGAAGACCCAACACAGCCAAAAATTAATCAATCAATTAATTAATTAATTTTAAAAAATAAAAAATAAAAATAAAATTCCTCAATGGCCTAGCATATATAGGTGGGAGAAAAATGACTCCTATGTCTTGAATATGCCATGCTGGTTCTCATTTCCACAAAATTGTGCATGATTTTCTTGCTGCCTTGTTCACTAACCACTCCTGCACAGTACTCCACACTCACCCTCACATTTTACCTGGACAATTCTGTATCTTTTGAGTTTCTCCTTAAACGGCACGCCCATCAGAGTTTTCCCTGACTCTCCCAGACCATTTTAGATGCCTGTGCTGTGATTCCTTCAATCCCCATATACCAGCTTAGTGCCTGTTCAGCTGTTCAGTCTTCCCTTTCCCTAGGATCCCTTTCCTCCTGGAATTAGGATTGCCAGATTTACCAGATAAAAATTCAGAACACCCAGTTAAACTTGAATTTCAGGTAAACAACAATTTCTTTTAGTATAAACTTACTAATCACTAAAAAATTATCTCTTGTTTACCTAAAATTCAAATTTAACTGGAAATTCTATATTGTGCCTGGTAACCCTACCTGAAATTCATCTTCACCTTTAAGGAAGCTGGTTTTCACATTGCTGGAGATTACTATGCCTTAGTAACTCAGGCTGAAATTCTTAAAAATAACCAAAACCCGGTTCTTCTTGAATGCAACATCACATTGTTGTCGATCGTAAAACCAGAGGCCCAGTATTGCCACCTACTGAAATCTCTGCCATTTAGAAGAAAAGAGTGGTGCTCATTTCCAAGATCCATCCACTCACACTTCCAGAATGCACTTCTGAGGCCATGTTGGGTCAAGGTTTAAGCAAGACAATCCTTCCCTTTGTGCTAATCTCAGCTAAATATGTTCCACAGCAAAACTGCCTTGAAAACACTTCCCAGGTATCAAGCCTGCGCTAGAGGGATAAGCTGAGATAAACTGCTGTCTTTAGAACCTTGGGGACCCCAAACCACCATGCCCCTTCAGACTGGACAGTGTTTTTTATCTCCAAGGTAATTTTATCTCAAGAGCACCATGGCCTTTTCCTGCTACCTCGCCTCAGTGTGGAACATCTTGACAGGTTTAATTAAATCTGAATTTCAGGAGGAGTGTTTGAGTGTTGCAAAACCATTCTTCACTAAAAGACAGATTATTCTTCAAATTTCTCACTTTCCCCCCACAATGTCCTGAAGCTTTGCAGAACAATACTTTTTTTTTTTTTAATTCTATGTCAATGGATGCCACTACAGATATTTGTTAAATGAATACATAGGATGGGGAAAATACATATATAAACATCTACTATCAGGCAGTGGGCTGAGCTTTGTATTTTTATCTCACTTAAATTTCACAGAAACAATATTTTAGAGGAGGTAACTGAAGCTCAAAGATTAAGCAAATAATCTAAGTTTGCATAGGTAATGGAAGAGTTTGGATTTTTTTAAAGCACTATAGGAGGAGTATAATTCCTCATACCATTGATTTAAAGTTCAGCTATGTGATTTGCTTTGCCCAAAGAGATATTCATATATGACACAAAAAGAGGCCTTAAGTATGCATGTGCGCTTTGGCCTGACTCTGTGTTCTGATGAGTCTCTCCTTGCCCAAGCTCTACTCAGGATCCCCTGAACTTTTCAACTAGTCCTCAGCTTTTGGACTTCTGTGTTTGTCTCTACATTGTCCAACTTTAGTAGGAATCCCACTCTCCGTTTAGTCATAATCCCCCATCCTCTTTATCTAATCACCTTCCATACCTAGTTGGGTTCCTCAGTCTCCACCATCACTGAGGTGATGTCTGGTCAGCCTGGCCTGCCTTCAGCAAGAATCCTGTTAGTTTCATTTCACCAGAATCCTCCCTACCACACCCCTTACCCATGATGTTTCCTCTTAGTAATTTTGCATGCACTGACCTCCCACCATGCTACTTGGCTATAAATTCCCACTTTTCCTTGTTGTATTCAGAGTTGAATCCAATCTCTCTCCCCCACTGCAAGACTCCATTACAGTATTCGTTACACCTAAAACAATGGCCCATCTTGAAGAAAGGTTGCCTTACAATCTTCCACAAGTGTCATGAATTTTTTTTTTTGACACATACCCCTGGTGGTTGCTGGTACAAGGAGGACAAGATACGTGGAGCAGACTGAACTCAATCCCCACCTATTTGACTTGCAATTTGAAGCAGAGCTACCCAGCTGAACCCAGGCTAGGTCAGCTGTACTGCAATGGGCTTGCAGACCTGGAAGCCATTGAGATTTCAAGATTGCCTTTCTAAGAAGTAAAACTGATTATTGCAGTTAGGAGATCACATTTCCCAGATTTCAATCCATAATATTGCAATCTGTAAGTTCATGCCACCCAAGCTCACTCCTGGAGCATGGCAAACTCTACCTATCAGATAGAGAGTACTAAGTCTGCAAGCACTGGATTTCAGAGAGGCCAGAAACTTGCAGAGGGGAGTGAGGGCTTCTAGGGAAATCTTTAAGCATAGCTTTGGACCAGGAAACAAGATGATCAATAATTGTTTCCTGGAAAAATCAAAGACCACTAAGCTTTCCTCCATCTTCCTCCTTTCCTCCTCCTCCTCCACTTACCTTTTCCTCCTGCGCCTCCCTCCTCTGCCTCTCCCCTTCCTTCTCCTCCTCCTCCTCCCTTCCCCTCCCCTTCGTCTTCTTCTCCTCCTCCTTCTTCTTCCTCCTCTTCTTCTTCTTCCTCCTCCTCTTCTTCTTCTCCCTCTTCTTCTTCTTCTCCTTCTTCTTCTTCTTCTTCTTCCTCTTCTTCTTCTTCTTCCTCTTCTTCTTCTTCTTCTTCCTCTTCTTCTTCTTCTCCTCCTCCTTCTTCTTCTTCTTCTTCTTCTTCTTCTTCTTCTTCTTCTTCTTCTTCTTCTTCTTCTTCTTCTCCTCCTCCTCCTCCTCCTCCCCCTCCCCTCCCCCTCCCGCTCCTCCTCTTTCTTCTTCTTCTTCTTCTTCTTCTTCTTCTTCTTCTTCTTCTTCTTCTTCTTCTTCTTCTTCTTCTCCTTCTCCTTCTCCTTCTCCTTCTCCTTCTTCTTCTTCTTCTTCTTCTTCTTCTTCTTCTTCTTCTTCTTCTTTTTTCTTTCTCCCTCTTCTCCTTCCCCTTCTTCTTCTTCACTACTTTCCCTATTTTTTCCAGCTTCATTAATTTCTATTAACCTACACTTAAGTGAACTATTTATTTCCTCTGCTACATCCTTTAAAATGATAGGCCTGTTGAAAGAAGGCCTATCAGAAGGATGGACATAACATTCTTATTCATCTCTGATATCATGTTCCTCATTTTCATGTCATCTTTTTTATAGTTTCCATCTCTGATGAAATTCCCCATCTGTTCATGCATGTTGTCTTTCACCTAGATCCTTTAATATATTAATTATAGTTTTAAAGTCCCTGTTTGAGAATTACAATATCTGCATCATCTCTGAGTCTGGTTTTGTTGACTGTTTTATCTTTTGATGATGTGTCTTTTTTTTTTCTGGCTTTTTTGTGTGGTTCATAATTTTTTATTGAATTATGAATACTGTACATTAAAGAACAAGAGAGACTAAAGTGGATCATATTTATATCTGGAAATGGGCCTGCCTTTTTTGTCAGGCCTTTAGTTTTGGGTGTTGAGTCAATCTAGTCTGTAGTTGAACTGGGTTTGATTTTGTTTTTGTTATCATTGCTATAATTAACTTCAATGTCACAGTCTTCACATTCCTCCAGTAGCCACTACCTCACACTTAATTTGGGGTCTAAGGTTCTGAAGGGCTTTCCTTGGTGTCCCTCTTACACCCTCAGCAGGCCCTATATACCTGCTCCAAAGAAGAAGTCTTTCTCTGTGGTCTTACCTTACACCCAGCTGTTGATTTCATTGCTCATAAAAGGCTGTGATGGAGCAAGGAGTTTCTCAGATCTTCTATCCAGCCTTTGTCCTAGGTAGATCCTAAGCTTTGGGGGTGGTGCTTTCTCAGTGCTCCCCCCACTCCGTGACAAACAACCTTTGTCCGACAGGGTCTAGAGCACTGGTAGGTCTCCTGTCCTCTAACCCTCTACTCCATGGCAGCTAAACTGTGCTTTGTATAAAGCAGATTTTCTGCTACTCTTCCAACAGCAGATGGCTTTTGTTTAGTGTTTGTGCAGCATGGAAGGGGTAGATTTTCTATCCCTCCCCCAGGGGCAGTAGATATTTTCCCAGTGTGAAAGCAGAGCCAGGTGACAGGTGGGTTGTACTATGTCTTCCTCAAAGGCACCCAACTTTAGCCTCGTGTTTAAACACACAGGAAGGTCGGGACTGAGACATGAAAAGATTCTTTCCCCTCTCACAGTAGAATATAGCTTTTTCTTTCTATCAGTATAGCGTATATGTTCTGGGTGAGTTTCATGCCTGTCTCAAGTGGCTGGTGGTCGCCGTCTGGTACTCACAGAGAGCCTAAAGCATAGATGGCTTCTTCAGCTGTTCTGGTTCCACCATTAGACCTTGGCAGGTCCTGTAGGCTTAAGACACTGGAGGGGTCCTAGTGAGAAAACACTAGAGGTCCACGGAACAAATCCCAGCATTGGGTCCAGACTCTCCTTAGGTCTAGGAAGCATCCAAGGATTCTAAATTGTAATTCTTGCCCTGACGTGGTCCTTATGTATGTTTAAAATTTTGATCAATTCTTACTCTTTTTTATGGTGACCTCTCCTTCTTGGCCATGCTCTGCCAAAGATGTAATCATTTGTGGGTTCTATCTCTCCTCAGAGGGGCTTATTGCCTTTCTAAATTCAGTAACCTTATTTTTTCCTTATAACCTGAGCTCTCTGTTGGCCTCCAAAAAATAAGATGATGCAGATTATCTGGGGTTTTTTTCCTCATTGTTAGCATAGGACTGACATTCTCTTACAGCTTTTAACATCCCTAGGGGACTACTACCTGATATAATCTTAAGCTCAGACAAATCTTATCTCACCTCTCCTGGGTGTTTTTTGTTCATTGGCTCTTTGAAGCAACTTTTATTTCCACCTTTGATTTGCCCCAAACCATTAACCTAGTTGAGTGTTTATAGAAGATTTTCATGAAGGTTTGAGGAGAAGGTAGAAGTTACATTGCAGAAACACAAATAACTGAAATCTTAGTATCGTCAAACCTGGGTCTAAAGTGTTTTCCAGTTACTCCAAACTTACCAGGAGCTTATATCACAGCCATTTTTAAAAACCAAATTCAGAATTTAGCGATGTTTGTTTAGCATCTAGCTGCCCACCCACCTCCAGACTCTCTTCCCATTCCCTGCTTTCCCATATTCTGAATCCCCTCATTTTAGGAGTGGTGTCTTGGGAACCTCTGGATGCAAGCAACAGAAACACAAGTTGATTAGTCTTCAGTTGAAATAGAAATTTACTGGTGACTCAGGAACTGGGCACATTCAAGTGTGGAACAGCTGGATCCCAAAGTTTTGTGTTAGTAAGTCTCTTTCTGATTATTGGGTCTGCTTCTTTCTTTATTGGCTTCATTCTCAAATGGGCTCTTTCCCAGTAGAGACACAGATGACCACCTGTAACTTTAGACTTGGATTCTCCCTAAAGTAGAGATTACAAGGAAGAGAGATACCTTCATTACTCATAGCTCCAGTGATGTCCAGGATTACAGACCTTACAGGTTCGGGGCTCAGTTATGTACCCATTCTCCAAGCCAGGGGAAAGGTTCAGCACCACTGAAATCACAAGCACAGAGAATGGAGAAGGGCTGGTTTCCCAGAAGGGAGACATTTAGAGAAGACAAAGTGAGTTTCAGATGTTATTGTCATCAGCTCTCTTCTCTATGAGGCAGCCAGTAAAAAACAATTATTACTCATACACCATCATGAACAATTTTAGAAATTAGGAATTATTTTCGTGTTTTACTTTCCTGCTTTTTTGAGTGCAGGGACAAATCAAAATCTGTGTACATTCAAGGGATTGTCTTACACTCAGGAATGCATTCTTTAGCTGGTGCCTGAGGCTGAGGCTATCAGTGATGAGAACTGTGACCTTGGGCAGTAAGATATTTGCTGGCTGTAAACTCCCCTCCTAGTTGACTAGCCTGGACCTCTGACTCCCATCCCTGGACCCCAACACACTGTCCATTCCACCACCGTCACCTGCGTGGGTGCACAATTTACTGCTGTCTTCCCTACATTCTGGGCCACCTCTGAGATGATGCTTTGGGAGGAAATCCTTCACAGTTCCCGGCTGGTGTCTGAACTCTGATTAGGAGCCAGATGACCTCAATTTCACAAGCGCTGGATGGAACCAAGCAAACACTCTTTATTCAGCACAAATAGCCCTTAATGTGGGAGGGCTGGATGGGGGCTGGCAGCATGATTTAGAAGTGGGGGAGCAGTGAGGGACCAGCTTTTATGGGCTTAGAAACACAGTCTTAACAGATTCACAGGTCAAATTTGGCCTTTTGGAAGCCTTTAAGTAGAGTGGCCTATCGTTGCTCAGTCGTTATGAGATGAGTTGTGCACTGTGGAGGTACTGCCTTCAAGGATACCCATGGCTTGCCCCCGTGTTATGATGGGGATAAAGTGGCTCACTAAATGCTCCCCCCAACAGATATGCAAGAAATCAAGGTCAAAAGCAAAGGTTCAGTGGAACAAGCAGGTGGGTGAGGTCACTCAAAGCTAGAAGAAGTGTTCGGAGGAGCTGGATATCTTTGCTCTGGAGAGGAGGGACTTAGAGGGAACCAGTTCTGAGTTCAGATAGCAGAAAGATGATTCCAGAAAGGAGGTCTGATATGTTCTGAATGATACCAGCGGCTGGAAATGAGAACTTGGCAGTGTGAGGAGCAAGAGTCAGATTTTGATTCAAACATGGGAAGAAGGTTTTAATTATGCAGGGTACCCAGGGGGCCCTGTTGGGTGATGGGTTGCCTGGCACATGTTTTCTCTAGTCTATGGGCCTTTGCAGAAGACCTTCTCCCTGCTTAGGAAATTCTTTTGACTCCTGACCCAGCACTTTGCCTCAATCCCTTTGCTGTTTTTACTTTATTTTTCAATTCATTTGAGGAATCATTTCTCCTCGGACATTTGCACTAAGCATCCTTCTACTATTCCGTATTCAGATACATACACCTTCTATGTGCTGTTTCCAGAATGCCCTTTGATTCCTTCTGCTTCACCACTGTTATAATCAACACCATCATCATCATCATCAACATCTTCACAATAATTTTTTATTATTGCTATTATTACAATTATTATTGTATTTAATAATGTTATTACATAATATGATTATTACAACTATTAATATTAAACAATATTATTATTATTGAGGCCTTTTATGTGCCTGTTACTGGGATGAGAGCTTCTGCATGCATATTCTCACAACTAGCCTTCAAGGTAAATGTTATCTCCATGCTTTCCTGCACCATTCTGCTCCTGCATGAGGAAGCTGAGAGATAAAAGGGTTAATTTGCCTAAGGATACATAGTGAGTTGATGGGGAAGTCCAGATTTGAACTCAGGTCTTTCTGATACTTGTGATGTGGATTTGTAATTGTCTGTTCTCCTGCTGTTCTCCCCCCTCTCTGCTAGGACTGGCCTGGTGGAGTGTGGGTCACAGAGGAGGGACACTAGGAAACTCAACCCAGTTTTGCTGTTGATTGAATATGCTGAATGATCAAGAAAGGGGTGACATGTGTCCATTGTTTAAGGGCAGGAAGCATCGAGAAGAGGGAGGAATGACATGATTCCCCAACTCAAAGTAAAGGCTTTGCAAGTGCAAAGGGCCGGGGGTATGAGGGAGCATGGCACATTGAGAGATGAGGGTTCTAGTTCCAGAAGAAGAGGAACTGGATGCTGGGCTCCAAAAGAGCAAGTCCCCCTTATACTTACTTACTGATGAGGAAACTGAGGCTTAGACTCATGACTGTCAAGATCAAGCATCAGGTAAATGGCAAGGTGGCACTTCAAGCTCAGGCATAACATACTCTGAAATCCTTGCTCGTGTTCACCTGTGCCTGGACCTGCTCAGGTATATCCAGGGTAAGTAGTCACTGCTGCCTCCCCAGGCCTGCACAAGGCAGAGGTTTCCCCCAGCTGCCCACACCTTATTCCTCCTGCCCAGGAAGGATATTTGGGTGGGAGACTGGACAGCCATGGGGAACCTCTACTTGATGGGTTTTTGCTGAAGCCTTCTACCTCCCTCTTGGAAAGTGCAATATTGAAAATCAATGGGGAGAAAGTGTCTGAAAGGAGAACTAAATCAAATATCCCAATATGGAGGAGTTAATCATCCAAAATTAACCTTATAACATCTAGTATCAGACTGATCTATAAAGAAAATCAATGAGAGCAAATCAAACCCTGAAGCCTTTTGCCCCTGCCCTGGATACCGCCGTGACTGGAGAGCGGTGATTGTGATCCATTACCTGGAAACCGTCCCTCAGCAGTTGATATATTTAGCCACGGGCTCTCAGTGGAGAGTTTTCACGTGCATTTCTCTTCCTGCATTTGCTTAACTGCCATTCTTAGAGCCTTAAGTAAGATGCACTTAGCTGAAAATTGTCCTTCACCGAGGAGACAGGCTGTTCCCACTGAGACAGATAATCTGGAATTGTATATTTTCATGATCGGAGGAAAGTAAGATGCTCATGAGAGGTGCTGCTATTCCTCTGTTCCAAAGCAGCCCAGAGGGATTTCTGGGTCCAGAAGCGTGCCCTGAGGGACGGAGGGAGCAGGAGAGAAGGGGATCTCTAGGGGCAGATCCAGGAAGGTAATTTGGCCAAGCCTGAGGTGAGGGATCCTGTGGGCATTGACCTCATGGTTTGGCAGAATGAGGAAAGATGCCAGGAGTGGTGGGGATAGGGCCTGGGCACCCGAACCTCAATCCTTCCAACCACTCCAATCTACCAATCTGTAAAATGGGAGTGATTTTTCTAGATAAAAGTATTGGTGTGAGGTTGTTCATTGTCTATTCTTCTCACTGGATATAACCTCCATGAGAGCAGAAGCTATGTCTGTTTGCGTTCACTACTATACTTCTAGAGTCCAGAATAATACCTAGCACATAGCAGGCATTCTCTCTACATGGATGAATTAATGAATGGAAACAGCTCAGCAAAGTTCAATACCTGGTTTCTAGTAAAAGCTCATGTATAATAAATGGTAGTAAGATGATATTGATGGTAATGATATTAATAATAATACTTATTAGGTGTTATAGTGCTATATACACTATGCTCATTGCTTGGCATGCATTTCTTACTGGATCTTTGAAACAACAGCCTCTGGTAAAATTATTATCATCCCTACTTTGTAGATCAGGAAGTGAGGCCCCAACAGGTTCAGTGGTGGGTCCAAGTTTACAGAGCTGGTCGCGGAGCAAGATTTGAATGTAGATAAGGAGAGTAAGTTCTTAACCTCTGTGCTATACAGATGATGGCAATGATGATGGTGATGGTTGTGATGATATTGATGATGTTGGTGACGATAATCATGGTGATACTGCTGATGATAGTGATGACGATGGTCATAATGTTGAAGAAGAAAGAGAAAAAAGAAGACATGTATTTACTCCTAAGGCTGATCCTATCAAAGCAGTTGGGAAATATGATGTGTAGTGTCCAAACTCAAGTGTGATTTCTGGCCATAGTTGCCCACTGGCAAGGAACAAGTTGCAGATAAGTCACAGATGTAAGTGCTCAAGATGACATCAGGCTCTTCCACTTAATCACCCCAGCTACTGCAGGATTCCAGATAGTGTTGAGGGTTCAGGGCTCAGGAACCAGCTCCCTAAGGGAAGACCATGACAACACCTGGAGAGAGTGTCAGAGCCCCAGCCAAGTCAGCCACAGGTTATGACAGGGTCATAGACTCAGTGGGAAACTGGAAGCCAAGAAGAGAAACCAAGGCAGCTATCCAAGCAAAGGACTTGGTGCAATGGATGAAAGATTCCAGAAAGGCCACAATTGACTAGAACTGTGGAGGTCCATGGCTCCCCGATCCTCACCCCAACAATGATTTATTCATCCAACATTCATAACATACCTACTATGTGTTAACACTGGGGACGCAACAAGGATGAAATAGCCTAGTCCATGCCCTCATGGACCTCACATCCTAGTGGATGCAATAGACAACAGCCAAATACACAAATAAGCAAGATAATGCTGGCTTGTGATAAAGGTTGCAAAGTAAATAGATGAAGTCATGTGAAAGAATGAGTGGGGTGGTGTTGTAGGTAGGGTCATAAGCAAAGATCTCTTTGAAGAGCTGAGAATTTGAGCCGTAACTTGGCACTCTGGATACCAGGTCTAGAGAATTAAGACTAGTTCTAGATGTTTCTGACTAGTAGCCTGATGCTCCTATGGCCCAAACCAGGACAGTTTTAGGGAGGTCAGGAGTGTCAGTATCTCCTGAAGGGAGACACTGAAGAAAGGAGGGAATGGGGCTCATCATACCCCACGTTCTGCACATTTCAGATTTGTTACCTAATTAACCCAAGCTCCCGTGCAATCCTATGAGGTGTGCACTATTGCTCTTTTACAGATGAGGATATGAGATGCAGAGGGGTCATCTATCTCACACAACTCTTAAATAGAACTTAAGACCAAATACTTCCAACAGTAATTCTGTCTTCATTATACCATAGAAACTCTAACTCCCGTGGCTGAGTCAAGGGGCCTTTTATTCTCAGGATTTCATGCAGAGATCAGTTGTTTCTGTATCCTCTTTAGCAGAGTAGGTTTATATTGATAGAACTTCACAGTCAAGGAAAAAATAATATTAGAGGCATGAATCCAAAGGAACTTTTTCTGGCTGTCTCAGAGAAGGAATAAAGGGCTATATATAATAGCCAAGAAGTCTGGAAGGTTCTGGAACCTTTGTCAAGGTCCCACATTTGCAAATTTCTCTCTCCTTGATGGTGTAATACCTGGTGATTCACAGTAAAGCCTTTATGGAGGTGGGCTTTTGCGGGGGAAATCTGAGAGTGAGACACAGCCAGGATCCAAGAAACTATTGAGAGTGGACTTTGTTCTGCTGAGGGAATGTTCCAAAGGAGGTGGAGACTCCCTAGCTGGGCCAAAGGTCTGTGCTATGAAGAGGAGGCTTGGTGACATTAAATTACCTAAGAGAGATAAAACAGCGAAGGAGGGCAGTGTTAGAGAGAGGAAGCCAGCAGAGGCCCCAGGATAAAAGGAAGGAACATGGAGACAGCCCGACTCTGAAAATTATCCTGGAACCTAGCAGAGAGGCAGGCTCAGGCAAGAGTGCACTCAGTGTTCTCAGAAATTCCTGCTGATGGCATCAAACTCATGGGACTGGGAGTTAGTCCAATAGAGAAGGTTGTTCCTCCTAATGCTGGGGAAACGGGCTCTTCAGAACATTCTGGGGTGCAGCACCCTCCCACGTAATAGAGGAGTATTGACCTACCTCATAGGGTTGCAAGGGAGCTCGGGTTAATTAGGTAGCATATCTGAAATACGCACCCCATTTCCCTACCTTCCTTCTGTCTCTTTCTTTAGGGACAACTGATATCCCTGACCTCCATGGTGAATTGACCTGGCCTGGGCAATAGGAACATTTAACAACTTCAAGCTACAGTTAGAAGCATCTGGAATTAGTCTTAATTCTCTGGACCTGGTATCCAGAGTGCCAGCCTAAAGCTCAAATTCTCATCTCCTCCCAGAGATCTTTGCCAATGACTCTACCTACAGTGACCCCTGCCCATTCTTTCACATGACCTCGTCTATTTACTTCATAACCTTTATCATAATCCACCAGTAGCTTGCTTATATGTGTGTTTGTTTGGCTGTTGTCTATTACAATCACTAGAATGTGAAGTCCATGAGGGTACCTGCTTGGGTATGTGCCAGGGCATTATCTCTCACGCTGGTCCCTTTGTTCTAGCTGCTCCCTCCACCTGTAATCCCAACCCTTTGTATCTCGTCATGGCTAAGTCCTTCCAATCATTCAAATCTCAGTCTAAATATCACCTCCTCAGGTGTGCTTTCCCTGGCCACTCTTTCCGAAACAACCAACCAATCACTCCCAACATGCCATTCTATTTTACTTCACTACAGAGCACTCCTCAGTATCTGGAATTTCCTGGTGGATATTTATTTGCTGCTCTGTTTGTTTGTAGTCTATCTTTATGTACCAAGACGCCAGTGCTATGCAAATAAGGCCTTTTCTGTACTACAGCACCTAGAACATGGGCCAAAAAATAATGGTGGTTAACAAATAGTTGTGGAATGAATGAATGAACTCAACAGAATTAAATAAAGCTGCTCAGAGGGAGACTCATTGATTTGTGGGGACCAGTGTATTGCTGCTCAGCTTCCTGCAGGCTTTGCTTCTCTTCGGGAAGAAGTTATATCATCATAACAAGGATTTCCCAAGGAGACTGGTTATTGGGAGCCCACATAACTGTGGTTTCAGGATCTGGGTGAGAGAAATGATAGAGCCTCTCTTGCATCTTAGGAAAACAGAGGAGGAATTGGGAAATCGGACCTAACTTTTACTTAGTCAGTCTTCTAAGTATTTCATAGAGATCACCGCCATTGATTCTTTTTTTTTAAATTTTTATTTTCTATTGGCGTATAGTTGATTTACAATGTTGTGTTAGTTTCAGGTGTACAGCAAAGTGATTCAGTTATGCATACACATATACATATATCTATTCTTTTTCAAATTATTTTCCCATTTAGGTTATCACAGCATATTGAGTAGAGTTCCCTGTGCTATACAGTAAGTCCTTGTTGGTTATCTATTTTAAATATAGTAGTGTATATATGTCAGTCCCAAACTCCCAATTTATCCCTTCCCCCATCCTTCCCCCTGGTAACCATGGGTTTGTTTTCTAAGTCTGTGAGTCTGTTTCTGTTCTGTAAATAAGTTCATTTGTATCATTTTTATTTAACAAAGCCTCTGGAGATGGCGACTTTTACTATCTTCCCCTTTCTCAAAGATAAGGAAATCCAGTCACAGTAAAGTTAAGTAACCTGCTTGTGGAAGTGATGGCAATAGGATTTGGACTCAGGCATTGGGCTTTAGATTTGTGCTCTTAACCACTGCCTTGTTGCCCTATTCCACCCTTTTAGAGCAAGCTTGGAAAGAGAGGGTGGGAGAGACGGCAGAGATGAACAAAAATATTCAGAGTGAATAGTGATGTCAGTGAAATGGCAGAGCAAGCAGCACCAAGCTCCGCCCTCCACCACAAACACCAAAAAACAGGCAGAAGCTGTCAGAACCAACTTTGTCAGGACTCTGGAAAATGATCAAAAGTTTATAGCAACCAAGTGAATGCAGAATCAAGAAAAAGTCAAAAATGGTAGGAAAGTTTGGGGTGTTTGTACTTCCTCTTGCCCCAGCCCCTCATTAAATGACTGTACCTTGGTCCCACAAAGGTACTTGTAGCATCTTCCCACAACAACTCCCTAATATTCAAAGGAGCAAAAGAAGAATCACTATAATGGAAGGAAGGAGTGGGTGGATCTTGTAGTCCTGATACTTTTCCTTAAGTTTCTCCTTCTTCTTGACCTTGACCTTGAAGATCACCATTGCTCTCCACCTCCGAGGAGTCCTAGCTTCCCTTTTATCATTCAGGTCTAAGCACGGACATGGACCCTTCTCTACAGAGCATCTGGGATCAGGCTAAACTACATCAAGTAGATACTATGTTTACTTTCATCTTGCCAGTGGGTAAACTGAGGCTCAAAGGGTTGAGTAACTTTCCTGTGGTCCCCCAGCTACTAAGTGGCGAATCCAGGAGTCTGTCTGACTCCAGAGCTAATGTTCTTCAGCGCAAAATTTAGTGGCTCCCTTATCAACATTGAGAAACAATGCTTTTGTGCAAACACATTGTGTCTGAATATAAACTGAGCATTTTCCAAGAAAATGGAAGCCTGTTTAACATGAGAACATTTATTTATGGAGGCAAGAGAGAGGCGGTGATTGTTTCCAGAGCAGCATCTCTGCCTTCCCTCCGTTCATCCTTCGTTCTCCTTGTGATGACTAAAAAAAAAAAAAAAATGAACTTTTACAGAAAAAAAGTTTTCAAAAACTTCCTACAAAATCGGATCTTGTCAAAACAACAGCGACATCAGTAATTCTCAGCCTTGTAGACATAGGGGGTGAATGCCCTGAGACTTGTCCAAGGCTCTGAGCCAGGCAGACCTCGGGTCAAATCCCAGCTTCAACACTTATGATTCAGGCCAAGTTGCTGAAACTTTCAGGGCCCAGGCTTTCTCATGTCACTCATTCATTCACCAAATTCTGACTGGTGTCAGCCTACTCTGTTCAACTTTGGTTAAGTGCTGTCATCTGCAAGCTCCTGGGGCTTTATATGAGGATCGGGGGAGAAGGAGTATGAAGATGGGGCATAGGGGAGGAGAGAGAGCACAGAGTAGTATTCACTGCACTGATTCTGATGCAGACCTTGATCCAGCATTCTGCCTTTATTAACTGCACTCACTCACCTGCAAAAAAGAGCAAGTGGAAAGCCCTAGGGTGGCCATGGTGCATGATGAATAGATGTACCATCTCTGGACAGACTCCCTGGGTCCAAATCCTGGCTCTCCCACCAATGGGTTCTCTAATCCTGGGCAAGTTATATAGCTTCCCTGGGCTTTATTTCCTACTCTGTAAATTGAGGGTACTGACCACAGTACTTCCTATCTCACAGAGTGGTTTTGGAAAAAGATAAATGAGTTAATTCATGTCAATCACTTAACCTGTCTGTTGAGAGTTGACTATTGGTCAGGCCTGATCTAGGACTCTTTTCATCCACTGTCCTGTTTAATTTCATGATAACCACGTTAAGTAGATCTTGTCTATTTTACAAGG